>NW_024543873.1:2491000-3736500 GCF_018167655.1 Microtus oregoni | reverse complement strand
TGTGGGTCTGTCTCTGTCTCCATCCATCACCAGATGAAGGTTCTTCTTACTTAGCTTCTTTAGGTTCACCTATTGTAGACTCCGTGGCGCTAATTTATGGCTAGAAACCAATTATGAGCGAGTACATCCCATGTTCATCTTTTTGGGTCTGGGACACCTCACTCAGGATAGTGTTTTCTATTTCCATCCATTTGCCTGCAAAATTCGAGAAGTCATTGTTTTTTACCGCAGCGTAGTACTCTAGCGTGTATATATTCCATACTTTCTTCATCCATTCTTCCATTGAAGGGCATCTAGGTTGTTTCCAGGTTCTGGCTATTACAAATAATACAGCTATGAACATAGTTGAACAAATGCTTTTGTCATATGATAGAGCATCTCTTGGGTATATTCCCAGGAGTGGTATTGCTGGGTCCAGGGGTATGTTGATCCCGAATTTCCTGAGAAACCGAAACACTGACTTCCACAGTGGTTGCACAAGATGGCATTCCCACCAGCAATGGATGAGGGTACCCGTTCCTCCACAGCCTCTCCAGCAAAGGTTATCCTTGGTGTTTTTGACTTTAGCCATTCTGACAGGTGTAAGATGATATCTCAAAGTTGTTTTGATTTGCATTTCCCTGATTGCTAAGGAAGTTGAGCACGACTTTAAGTGACTTTTGGCCATTTGAACTTCCTCTGCTGAGAATTCTCTGTTCAGTTCAGTGCCCCATTTTTTAATTGGGTTAATTAGCATTTTAAAGTCTAGTTTCTTGAGTTCCTTATATATTTTGGAGATCAGACCTTTGTCTGTTGTGGGGTTGGTGAAGATCTTCTCCCAATCAGTAGGTTGCCTTTGTGTCTTATTGACTATGTCCTTTGCTTTACAGAAGCTTCTCAGTTTAAGTAGGTCCCAATTATTCAATGTTGCCCTTAATGTCTGTGCTTCTGGGGTTATACATAGGAAGCGATCTCCTGTGCCCAGCTCCTGTAGGGTACTTCCCACTTTCTCTTCTATCAGGTTCAGTGTGTTCGGGCTGATATTGAGGTCTTTAATCCATTTGGACTTGAGTTTTGTGCACGGTGATAGATAAGGGTCTATTTTCATTCTTCTACAAGATGACATCCAGTTGTGCCAGCACCATTTGTTGAAGATGCTTTCTTTCTTCCATTTTATACTTTTAGCTCCTTTATCGAAAATCAGGTGTTCATAGGTTTGTGGGATAAAATCCGGGTCTTCTATACGATTCCATTGGTCGACTTCTCTGTTTTTATGCCAGTACCACACTGTTTTCATTACTGTAGCTCTGTAATAGAGTTTGAAGTCAGGGATGGTAATGCCTCCAGAAGATCCTTTATTGTATAGGATTGTTTTGGCTATCCTGGGTTTTTTGTTTTTCCATATAAAGTTGATTATTGTCCTCTCCAGATCTGTGAAGAATTTTGATGGGATCTTGATGGGGATTGCATTGAATCTATAAATAGCCTTTGGTAGAATTGCCATTTTTACTATGTTGATCCTACCAATCCAAGAGCAAGGGAGGTCCATCCATTTTTTGGTATCCTCTTCAATTTCTTTCTTCAATGCCTTAAAGTTCTTGTCAAATAGATCTTTCACTTCCTTGGTTAGATGTACCCCAAGATATTTTATGCTGTTTTTGGCTATTGTGAATGGTGAAGCTTCTCTGATTTCCCTCTCTGCTTCCATATCCTTTGTGTATAAGAGGGCGACTGATTTTTTGGAGTTGATCTTGTATCCTGCCACATTACTAAAGCTGTTTATCAGCTGTAGGAGTTCTTTGGTGGAGTTTTTGGGGTCGCTTATGTACACTATCATATCATCTGCAAATAACGAAAGTTTAACTTCTTCCTTTCCAATTCGAATCCCCTTGATTCCATTATGTTGTCTTATTGCTATTGCTAGAACTTCAAGCACTATATTGAAGAGGTATGGGGAGAGTGGACAGCCTTGTCGTGTTCCTGAGTTAAGTGGGATGGCTTTGAGTTTCTCTCCGTTTAATTTGATGTTAGCTGTCGGCTTGCTGTATATAGCTTTTATTATATTTAGGTATGACCCTTGTATCCCTAATCTCTCCAAGACTTTTAACATAAATGGATGTTGAATTTTGTCAAATGCTTTTTCAGCATCTAATGAAATGATCATATGGTTTTTTTCTTTCAGTTTATTTATATGCTGGATTACATTGATAGATTTTCGTATGTTGAACCAGCCCTGCATCTCAGGAATGAAGCCTACTTGATCATAATGGATAATTTTTCGGATGTGTTCTTGGATTCGATTTGCCAGTATTTTGTTGAGGATTTTTGCGTCGATATTCATGAGTGAGATTGGCCTGTAGTTCTCTTTCCTGGTTGAGTCTTTGAGTGGTTTTGGTATCAGAGTAATTGTGGCTTCATAAAAGGAGTTTGGTAATGACCCTTCTGTTTCTATCTTGTTCTTCTACTTTGAGATGATACACGGGTAAGCTAGTCAGGCTGCTTTCGGATTCCTGAGCTCAAGGGGTCCTCTGGAGAAGTTGGAGCTACAGGGAAGTGCCACTCTGCCTGGCTTCTAAAGGATTTCAAAAGAAAATGGCACGAAATATCTACAAAGCTGTGTTTGATAAGGAATTTCTACCAAGTGTTTGAAAAAACACAGCTCAACAAAAAACAACAAAATACCCAACTTCGGCCAGAGAGAGAGATGATTGATGGAGTGCTTGCTTACTATGCTGGAAGCCCTGGGTTTGATCCTTCGTGCAGCATAAGCCAGGCATGGTGGCACTTTACACTTCTGTAACTCCAGAGTTGGGGACTTGAGAACTGCAAGTTCAAGGTCATCCTCATTTACATAATGAATTGACACCAATCTGGATTACGTGAGACCCTGTTGCAAATAAACAAAACCAAAGGAAAGCCAACACATTTTCTGATTTCATTTCTATGAAATGAACACAACTAGCAAACATAAGTCTGAGCTGACAGGTGTTGAGTGATTGCCAACAACTACAGGTTTATTTGGTGTGTGTGGTGACAGTCCTAAGAATAGTTGTACAACATAGGAAATACACGAACCACTGAAATAGACACTTCAGTGGCTTGTATGATGTGCAAATCATAACTTAATGAGATCTTGTTTTTTTAAATGAGACGCTTATTTGGCTCATCAAGATGGCTCAGTGGATAAAGGTACCTGCCACCAAATCTGACAACTTGCTTTCAGCTCCCAGGACCCACATGGTAGAAGGAGAGAACTGACTTGCTCTGGTTGCTCTCTGACCTCTACACAAGGACCAAGCACTGTGGCGTGTGTGCGCACGCACACACACACACACACACAGATTCTTACACACACTAAATGAAGTAAGAGAGGAATATAATTATTTTAAAGACAAGAAGAAAAGTAAATCTGCTGGAGAGTATTTGTGCTGCAGATCGCCCCTGTTTTCTACCTGGCCACTTGTAACTCTGTGTCCAAGACCAATGGAAGGGGCGGGGGCAGAGAGTGACGTCACAATCTGTGTCCTAGGTCTCCCGAGTCATTATCTAACCACAGCCCAAGCAGAAAGGGAGACCATTTTGTTCCCTAGAGGATTTGGGGATATCCAAAGGTTTCCAAATCCAAGAAGCAAACTTTTGGGGACACTGGATGATTTGAGCAACTTTCTCTTCCTGGAAGATATTTCCAGGGGTTGCTAACTGCCTGCTACTTGGAATTTAACAGCACAATTTATTTTCTTCACTAAGGCTGATTCTTCTAACACCCTGCAACATTTACAAATTGCTTTGGGAGAAGAAATCCTTAGAAAGTGCTCTAAGTAAGATCCTGTAGCCCTCATCATAAAACATTTAAAGTCAATTTAAAGCACGGATTTGGACAGAAACTGAAGGCTGTTTCATCTTGCTCCTTCAGGATTAGAGGTGTCTCACGAGCCTCTCAGAAAAATGCCCTCCACTTGCTCTAGGGAATGTTCCGAAGTAGGCCTTTTTGTCTGCGGCTCTATTCTTTATCTCGCCTTAGATGCTTCTGGCGTCCTGCCATTCCCCAGGCCAAACTAATCTGTGATCTCTTTCCGGCATTTATCATGGAGGTGGGGTGTTTACTGGAGATGTAACTCAGGGTTCACATATGATAGGCCAGGGCTCTACCACTGACCTACACCCCCAGCCTTTCTACAGTTTTATTCTCAAAAAATTGCCAGTTTTCCCAGGCTGGCCTTGGACTTGCAATCCCCCTGCCTCGGCCTCTACAGTAGCTGGAAATGGTGTATGGGGTCACCTTGTATAACACTCTTTTATGAAGTGGATGGGTGGGACCCTGAAAGCAGAGTCCAGAGGACCCCAAGCCGGGCTTTCTTCAGCTTGGCTTCTTTAATGTAATCCAGCCTCTACTGGGATGTACAGTGGGAGCTTCTATCTATCCTCCATAGCTGGCTAATTTTTTGTTCCCCTCTTTGTACCAGCTCCCACTTATTTCATGTGCTCAATTTGACCTTGCCTGAAAGTTCTAGATCCTGGGTCAATCCCTTGGTATATTTATGGAGAATTACCACATGGTTCTCACTTCTGTCTCCTACTAACTTCTCCCCAGAAGCTCCCAGCTGTCCTGGAACACTCACTCTATAGACAAGGCTGGCCTCGAAGTTAGAGATCTGCCTGCTTCTGCTCCCCTCCTATTAAGAATAAAAGCATGCATCACCACTACCCAGCCATTGTATTTGAATCCCAGTACTTCAACACACAGGCAGAGGCAGAGGCAGAGGCAGAGGCAGAGGCAGAGGCAGAGGCAGAGGCAGAGGCAGAGGCAGAGGCAGAGGCAGAGGCAGACGGATCTCTGTGAGTTCCAGGCCAGCCAGGGTGACCTTGTCTGAAAAGCAGAGAGGGTGTGGGGAGGCTGAAGAGATGGCTAAGGGATTCATGAGCACTTATTGGTTTTGTGAAGAACATGATTTCAGTTCTTAGCACCTACATGGTAGCTCATATTCATCCATAACTTCAGTTTCAAGTGGTGTGACACCTTCCAACCTCTTGGGGACACTAGGCATGCATGTATTACACATACATACAAGCTGGAAAAACACCCAGGCACATAAATTAAATAAATGAATCTATTTATAGTGTGTGTGTGATCATGTGTGCCTCCACATGCATGTGCACACACATGTGCATGTTTGGTTTATATTGGTTTAGGTTTGAGAGCCTCCTTTTCAGGTGGTTCAGTTGGTCTGAGCCTCTTTAGGAAACTCGGTTGGTTTCTACTTCTTGTAGTGTGCTTGGCTGATAGCTGTCTCTTCCAGGCTGTACAGACTCAGCCTCTTTCAAGAATCTCAGCTGGTTTGAGCATCTTCCTTGTAGCTTGACTTGTGGCAGAAGAATTCTTAGTAGTCCTTCCTACTCATATACTCTTGGAGAAGAAAGGGCCTGGTGAATCTGATCAGTTTCAGAGACTTCCCGAATGAACTCTGAGTTGTTTATCTCCTGTCTTAAGGAATATCCCTGCAGAATGGAATGTTTCACCATCCCTAAAATATCCTGTGGTTTTACCTCCCTTTTTACATGCTACATTTTAAAGATCGTGTCTATCAACAGAGAAGAGAATAGATAAGGAATAGGGGATATATATGCTCATGGAAATTTTTAGTCACAGAGAAGAATGAAGTTATACTGTTTGTAAGAAAACTGAAGCAACCGGTACTGCCATATTGAGTTAAGTGACTCCCAGAAAGGTAAATATTGCATGTTTTTTTATTTATGGTTTTCAGACTTTATACAAATACATAAAATCATGTATGTAAATATGTCATGAAAGTAGAAGCAAAATAAAGGATAAAGGGGATTAAAATAGGAGAGAAGACAAGGAAAGAGAGAAGGTGGAAGGAAATTACCTCAACATACAATATTTACTTGAAAAAAAATCTTTTTTTTTATTGAGAAAAAAAAATTCCGCCTTGATGTGGGAGTGTCATATATCAATCTGTTGATTTCATTGGTTAAGCAATAAAGAAACTGCTTGGCCCTGTGGGTGGAGTAAACAGAACAAAATGCTGGGAGGAAGAGGAAGTGAGGTCAGACTCCACAGCTCTCCTCTCGGGAGCAGACGCCTGAGAGAGACACCATGCCCCGCTCCCGGGCAGACACACGCCATGAAGCTCCGACCCAGGATGGACTAGGCTAGAATCTTCCCGGTAAGACTGGTTCTCACAGATTATTAGAGATGGTTTGATCGGGATATCAGAATTAGCCAGTAAGGGCTAGAGCTAAAGGGCCAAGCAGTGTTTAAATGAATACAGTTTGTGTGTTGTTATTTTGGGGCATAAGCTAGCCAGGCGGCTGGGGTGCCAGGGACGCAGCCCCCCCCCCCCCCGCCACTCTTATTACTACACCGCCTCCTCCCAGCCTCCCACTCCTCCCCCCTCCCCCCACTCCTCTCCCCCTCCCCCCATTCCTCTCCCCCTCCCTCTCCAGTCTGAAGGGCAGTCAGGGTTCCCTGCCCTGTGGAAAGTCCAAGGTCCTCCCCCCTCCATCCTGGTCTAGGAAGGAGAACATCCAAACTGGCTAGGCTCCCACATGTCACATTTTCCCTCATATGCAGTGGGAATAAGGAAGAAAAAATAGAGCCTAAGAATCTTATAAAGAAATCCATTTTTGAATGATAATAGGCATGTTCTGAACACCCACAGGTGCCTGGAGGAGGGGCTGACCCAGACTCCAAGTTCACCTTGAGTAAGAGGTGGGGCAACTGCACAGAACAGCTTTGGGAACAGATGCAGGGGCTGGCTGAAGATGGCTACGTGGACCTGGGAAAGGCACTCAAGGACAGCAGAGAGGAGGCTGGCCTCTAGGCCATAGCTTCACTTGTGGAAGGTGCCTCATCTTTACCATGTCCTGGTGGGAAGCTCTGTTACAGGCTGCTCCTAAATCCTACAGTTCTGAATCCTCAGGATAAAACAATTCCTCCTACCCACTCTGTGTAGTCAAGGGCTTTCCTCCCTTCTGAGGACCAGATGCATGTTTGTCACAGAAGTGAAGCCTGTGGGCTGCTTCTGCCAGGGACTGTGGCAAAAGCAAGCTCTCCCACCTAACATAGAACTTGAGTTTTTATCCTTCCACTCCCACCTTAAAAACAGAGCTTGCAGCCTCCCCTATTCCCCCTCCAGTCACACTGAAGCAATGACCTGATGGTCCTGAATCACACTTGGATACCCCCTATGACTCCTTCACTAAACCAATTTCCTTGGAGGGATGGTATCCTTCCCACCTGATTCCTCACTACTTAGTGCTATTTCAAGAAGTGTGTGCTTCTGAACTCCTCCAGCAGTTGCTCTGTGAAAACAAGCATTTCACAGAGGAAAGAAATTAAGAATGCCTGTGAGGGTAATTTGGGGGTGGAGGTGTACAATTAAGATATCATGCAGTAAAAACCAGAGTGGTTTTGGGCAATGGAATGTTATACTACTGTGGAGTCCAGAAATAAGGAATACCAGTTACTATACCCACCAGAGGGCAGTGAGCTGTGGCGGTCATATCCCGACATTCTTCACCATTATTTGAAGTTCATTCAGGTATAGGGTTTAGTTTCCAAGGACTACTGGTCTACCTTAGTTCCCCTAGGTCTATTAGTCTATCCCAGACCAACAAAGGGTGCTATCATAGTAAGAGAACTTCATAGAAATGAGTATGCAGCCTTAGCTGGTAGACTTGGCACAACTGAAAATAAAATCAGGATGAGGAGGAGAAGGGTATGAGGAACCATGGCTGAGCAAACTTCTATGACTTCTGCTCAGTTCACTCAGAGATCTCCAGGAACTGGCTACGCATCTCTTGTATCTGTAAGCAATATGCAAGAAGGAATGAGCAAATGCTATTGTACTGAATTCTTCCTAAGTATTCTGGGTTTCTCAGACTGGTTCCTTCAGTGCCTTTTCCTAAATAACAAAAAACCAAGAATATATCCCTTAATTTGATATCTGCCACCCACTGGGAAACTGGTTCTAAAACTGTGGTTGAATAATTAGGGTATCTCTTTCTCCTTTTTTCTCCTTCAAGCTACCAACACCCCTCACACAGCTGTGAGGTCAGAGTAGAAGAATATTATTGTTATAGTTAATATTCTCAACTTGACAGGATTGAGAATCACCTGGAGACAAACCTCTAGGAGTGTCTATGAGGATATTTCTAGACTGGGCTCCCTGAGGTAGGAAGACATCTTAAATATAGGGGGGCGGCATTCCATAGGCTTGAGTCATGGATTAAACAGAGAGAAGAGAGTGTGCTAAGCGCCAGCATTCACCATCTTCTGCTTGAAAGCAATATGAGCGGATATCTCATGTTCCTACCACCATGCTTTTCCTACATAATGGAAGGTACCTTCAAACTGGTAGTCAAAATAAACCTGCCTTTCTTTCCATTAAAAATAATAAATAAATAAATAAATATAATCTTTCTTTAAGAAAAGAAAGGACTTTTGCAAGGAAAAGAGAAGAAAAGAGACAAGTATGGTTGTAGCTCTGTTCGTTTGAAGTTGCCTAAAACTTGACAAGTGCCAAGGACGCGAATCCTTGTTTCCGATCAGTAGTGTCCAGGTGGAGCCCCAGGGTGAGACTTTAGCAGGAGACAGAGTTGAAAACAGTGTGGGGAGTCTCTAGCCAACAGATCAGGACTGCCCATGATCTAGACTTTCTAGGTCACTGTCCCATCTGATTCCTCCATTGAAGTTTCTTCTTCCCAGGTGGCTCTAGCTTGTGTCAAAGGCCACAAAAGCTAACTAGCACACTACTCTTTAGATGCCTCCTTCCTCTTCTGCACGTAGTCCCCCTTCTGCTTTCATATACACACACATATATATTTTTTATTTTATTTTTTAATTTTTTAAAAGATTTATTTATTTATTATGTATACAGTATTCTCAGTATTCTGTCTGCATGTATGCCTGCAGGCCAGAAGAGGGCACCAGACCTCATTACAGATGGTTGTGAGCCACCATGCAGTTGCTGGGAATTGAACTCAGGACCTTTGGAAGATCAGGCAGTGCTCTTAACCACTGAGCCATCTCTCCAGCCCATATATATATATATATATATATATATATATATATATATTTAAATCTAGGTTTTACATATGAGAGGAAACAGGGTCCTTGTCTGATTTGAGCTTCTTTTGCTTTATCTGATGGTCTTGAGTTCCATTTATTTTCCTGCAAGTATAATTTCATTTTTCTTTACAGATGAATGAAATCCCACTGTGGACATACACCAAGTTTGCATTAGCTAGTCATAGTTGGTGGAAACCTACACTGATCCCATCTCCAAACGACTGGGACTGGAGCAGCAATGAGCATGATCCTGCAGGTGTCTCTCTCAAGAGAGTCCTTCAGGCATATACCAAAGTGTACGGCTAGGTCACAGGGTAGTTCTATTTTGATTTTAAAGTTTTTCATTTTATCTTTTAGATTTATTTATTCTATTACTTTATGTGGATGAGTGTTTTGCCTACATGTATGGATGTATACTACATGAGTGTTTGGTACCCTCAGAGGTTGGAAGCCCTGACACTAGAGTCATAGAAGGCTTTTGTGAATTGCCAGGCTGATGCTGCAAATTGAAGACGGCTCAGTGCTCTTGACCACTGAGCTAACTCTCTAGTTTTCCATTGGAATTATTCTTATTTTATGTTTAAGAGTGTTTTGTTGTATGCACGTCTGTACTCCAGTGCGTGCTGTGCCCACAGAGGCCAGAAGAGAGAATCACATCCTATGGGACTGGAGTCTCAGATGGTTGTGAGCCACCAAGTGGGTGCTGGGAATTGAATCTGGGTCACCTGGAAGGAGCAGTCAGTGCTTTGAACTGCTGAGCCATCTCTCCAGTCCCTAATATTAGTTTTAAAAGAAAGTTCCACACTCATGTCATACAAGTTTAACACTCCCACCAATGGAGAATAAAAGTCCCCTTTCTAAGCCCCCCTCACTGGCATTCCTTGTCCTTTGTCTCCGTGGTGATGACCATCCTGACTGGGATGAGACATCTCAGTGTAGATTTATTTTGCATGTCTCCAGTAGATAAAGATGTTGAGCATTTTCAAATCTTTATTGGCTATTTGTGCTTCTCCTTCTGAGGACTGTGCAGCTCATTGGCCTAATTATGGCCTAATTATGGAAAGTTTGGGGTTTATTTTATTTTTTTTAATTTATTTATTTATTAAAGATTTCTGTCTTTTCCTCCCCCTCCCGCCGCTTCCCATTTCCCTTCCCCTCCCCCAATCAAGTCTCCCTCCCTCATCAGCCCAAAGAGCAATCAGGGTTCCCTGCCCTATGGGAAGTCCAAGGACCACCCACCTCCATCCAGGTCTAGTAAGGTGAGCATCCAAACTGCCTAGGCTCCCACAAAGCCAGTACGTGCAGTAGGATCAAAAACCCATTGCCATTGTTCTTGAGTTCTCAGTAGTCCTCATTGTCCGAGTTTATTTTTGATGTTTAGGTTTGGCAGTTTCTTATACGTTCTAGATGCCAGCTCCTTGAGTGATGCACATGGACTTTCTTCCATTCTATAGGCTGTGTCACCACTCCATTCATTGCTTGCTTCACTGTACACAACTTTCTTAATTTCATAACGACTCATTTGTCGACTGTCGCTGTTATATCCCATATATACTTTGTACTCTTGTACGTTGCAGAAAGTCCTTACTTATGCCTGTATCTTTCAAAAATAATTATTTTTTAGTGTTATATGTATAGCTAGTACCCAGAGCGGACAAAGGAGAGAATCCGATCCCCTGGAACTAACTGAAGTTAGAAACAGATGTGAGCTGCCATGTGGGCACAGGGAATCATACCCAGGTCCTCTGCAAGATCAGCCAATGCTCTTAACTTCTGTGCCATCTCTCCAGCACCATTTATGCCTGTATCTTGAAGTGTTTTCCTTGTATACATTTTTTTCCAGTAGTCTGAAATATTCAGGCATTACAGTAAAGGTATTTATTTGACCCATTTTGAATGAATTTGTGACCACGACGAGAGATACTGATCTAGTTTCTTTCTTCTATATTTGAACACCCAGCATTTCCAGAAATATTTGTTGAAGAGGGCTACAACTTTGTCCATGTTTAGCTTTGACACCTTGGTCCCAAATCAGCTGGTTCTAGTTGTGAGACCTTCTGGATTCTTTTAGACCATTTGTCTATGCATACACGCTTTTGTAAGTACTATGCCAATTTCAAAATTGCATTTATTGTGTTTGGGTAGGCTAGAGGACTGCTTATGGGAGTTCATTCTCTCTATCCACCATATTTTCTGGGTATTAAACTAAGGTGGTCATGCCTGGCAGCAAACATCTTTACCTGCCAAGCCATCTTACTAGGCTCCTTGCTACTTTTGAGACAGAGAACAGGGTTTTGCTGTGGAGCCCTGGCTAGCCTCCAACTCAGAAAGACTTCCCTGCCTCAGCATTCTGAGTGTTGGGAATAAAGATATATAACACCAGGCCTTGCCTGCTTTTTGGGGGGCGAGTTATGGTTTTGAAGTATAATTTGAGCTCAGGTATTAGGATATCTTCAGCATTGTTCTTTATCTTTAGGATTGCTTCAGTTGTTCCGGCTCTCTTGTAATTCCATATGAATTGTGGTAGTTCTTTTTCTAGTTCTGAAATACTACTAGAATTTTGATAGATTTTGTTGTCGTTTATTTATTCATTTAATTTAGCAGTAGTGAGGCTTCCTTTATTTACTTAGTTGTGTGTAGGTTATGGGGGTATTTGCCATGGCAAGTGTGAAGGTTGGACCCCTTTGTAGAATTGGTTCTTACTGTTTGCCTTATGTGGGCTCTGGATTACGAGGATTGAATGGTAAGTGCCTAGCCACCTCGTCAGCCTCTTACTTTTTTTTTTAAGGGTATGTGTGCGTGTTCATTTGTGCGTATATTCCAGAAGAGGCCAGAATCACTGGATTCCTCTGGAGCTGGAGTTACAGGTAGGTGGAGGAGCTGGGAATCAAACTTGGCTTCTTTGCAACAGCAGTATAAACTCTTAAATACTCAACAATCTCCAGTCTCCTATGTTGTTTTAATTAATTAATTTTGTTTTGTTTTGTGCTTTTAGACAAGGTTTTCTGTGTGGTCTTGGCTGTCCTGGAACTCACTCTGTAGAACAGGTTAGTCTTGTACTCGGAGATCCACCTGCATCTGCCACCTCCCAAATGGAGTACTGGAATTAAAGGCTTTAGCCGCCATGCCCAGCTCTTGTTTTGGTTTTATTTATTTAGTTTTTTATATTTGTTTATTGTGTATACAATATTCTGTCTGTGTGTATGCTCAAAGGCCAGAAGAGGGCACCAGACCCCATTGCAGATGGTTGTGAGCCACCATGTGGTTGCTGGGAATTGAACTCAGGACCTTTGGAAGAGCAGGCAATGCTCTTAACTTCTGAGCCATCTCTCCAGCCCCCTCATTTTGGTTTTAAAGTGAAGATGCTTGAACCCAATCCTAGAAGACTGTATAAGAACACGGGTCCACAGAGGGCTGGGGACAGCTATCTTCTTCAAACAATGAACGCCTGGTACTCTTAGAAATGTGAAGGGTAAAGCGAACTGTGCCTGAAACACTCCAAACCACATTAGAAAGCCACAGACATCAGACTTGAAATATTCATGTTGTAAATCTATGTCACATTTTCCAGCCCGGTTCCGAGGCTGGGAAACAAGGAGACAGTTGGACTGTTTGTTTGGAGATTCTTCAGTGAAGTTGATGAGCTTCTCTCTTTCCAGGAGTGCTTGGAAATTCCAAGAAACTTCATGGATCATTTTGCTGCTCTTGATTTGCTCTCGGGTCATTGTTGGCCTCCATCCCAGTCCTCCTGTGGTAGCCAATTCGCTCATTCCAGCAATCATTTCTTTGCAGGAGTTGCTTCTAACCTTTCAACATGTGTCCCAAATATTTAGTGATGGACTCAATCCAGGAGAAAGCTTTTTTTTCCTCCCCCTGAAACTCATTTAGATCATTTAGGATAAATGAAAGCTATAAGCTGAAAAAACATTGCATTTGCCTCAGCCTCCTTCTTCCTGGCTGGTGCCTCCTTCCTTGATCTAGCAGTTCCTGGGGCCGCTCCCATTCTGCCTCTCACCTTCCTGATTCACCCAAGGGCACTGGGATTTTAGTGATCCATCTGGTCCCATTGAGCATGCCAGTCAACAGAGCTCAGTTAAATAGATCAGTGAAACGAAGTTCTCTCCATGTTCTTGTTTCCCTCAGGATTAGTATGGAGTGTGATGTCCACTGTTGATGACCTGACCCCTGTAGTCTGCTTGAGAAGTGAGGTCATGGAAAAATCGGTTTCATTCTGCAGGGGAATGGGGCTGAGCTGGGGTACAGGGCAGAGCTATATCAGGCACCTTGGCTCTGTTTACTGCCTGCTATTTCGAGACTCTCTTTTCATGGAAACGTCTCATGGCTCCAGTGCTGGACGAAGCGTGAGATGAGCTTCACGTGAGAGACATTTTGAGTATGTTCAGACATTATGTTGCTCTTCCAACATTCTCTTAGATGTTGGCTGCCCATGCCAAATGTGGAGGCTCTAGGTCTGTGGGAGCTAAATCATCTGACTCACTCAGGGCCCCACAAAGACAAGAAGAAGGAAGGAAGCCACGTGGTCTCTTATTTCTTCGATGGTCTAAGGGAACATGCATGTAATTGATGTGTTGGAATGGCCCTGATAAGCCCATATTGGCTTAATGATTAGTAATGCTGAGGCTTGGAGAAAGCCGAGAGTCTTTTTGACAGACAGATATATAGCTTCCAAGTGCTATACTTATCCACTGCTTCTGAGAGGGGAAGCATACATCTAGGGTTTGCAGACGAATGACTACGCGCAGCCTTGGAGGAAGGACATGCAGTCATGGGCAGTAAGCAGAATGCCCCCCCCCCCCGCCTTCTGCCTCTAGGAAAAACAGAAAGCATATTAAGAACAGGAAGAAACCATTTAGCCTGACTTTTCCATCTTTGTGGGATTTTCTTTAATCACATCTTTCAGCTCTTTCGCCATCCCGGACACTTCCTGACTTCTCCTTGAATGAGTCTAGGTGTCTCTGTCCAGAGCCTGTGCTATTCTCGCGCTGGCACCGACTCTGTGGCCCAGCCTCTGATAAGCTTTTCCATATGCTTGGGGCGCTTTGTTCTCGCAGTACTAGGTTTTTACAACTTCCCATTGACTCGAAGTTACGGATTTTTCTTCCCCATCGGGCTCTTTAGGGATTTGCACCTCCTGCTAAGACACAAATTATTTTCTCAGTTGTGTCATGTCTTTTCCTAATTTTTCAAATCTCTAATACGAAGAAGCCTTTCCGTATAAGGACCAGCTGGAAGACTCCAGGAAGGAATAACCTGCGTGGAATCTCAGTTTTCCAGGCAAATTCTCAGACTGTCTTAAGCAGCATGCTCAGAATGGACAGAATCTCAAGGCCTTTGCTGTGATGATTCAAAGGCGCATAGGTCCGGAAATTTCCAGTCCTCTTGTTATCTATTCACCCAGCATAGAGTTCAGACCTCTCCTTCTAATTGAAGCTAAGCACAGGAAAGAACACGGTTCAGGGAAGCTTCCCTGGGGTGGTAATTGGAAAGAAGAGGAGATGGCTGCCCTCCCTCCCCCCCGCCCCCCCCCCCCCCCGTCAGAACAGGTAGCAGCATGTGGAAGCTCCTCCATCACCATTTGTTGGATGTTAGTGCTTTAAATAACTTTAGTGTTGCTTCTGAAATCAACCAGTGCTAAAAATACAGAAAACCTAATAGTTGTCTTCGCATTTGCGCCAGACTAATGCACCTAGAAAACGGCAGGGGACAAAACAGGGGTTTTACTGACGCATATTAGAGCCACCTGGGGAGCTTTTAAACCTACTAGTCCCCAGGCTATACCCCCAGGGACTCTGCTCTCACTGGCCTGGGGTGGAGTCTCACTGATGGGAGATTTTAACAGCTCTCCAGGCGATTCTAATGTGCAGCCAAGGTTAAGAGCCTTCTGCAAGAAGGGAAGAAATGGTACCTGGGTTATTCAGAACTAGATTCAAATCTTTGCTTGGCCCCATAATAACAGTGCAATCTCTTGAGCCTCAGATTTTTTGTTCATAAACCATGGCTAACAATACTACCTCTATTGAAGGAATGAGCTAATGCATATAAAACTTAATGCCTGGCATACAAGCCTCTCAACATAGGCATGCTATCTTAAACTGGAAAGCTCCAGCAGCTTCTAGAAACAATCCTTACTTAAATTTTTGTCCAGCTTAGACGACATAAGATGGAGGAGGAAATTTTCTTTTGAAAAACTCACAAGGAAGAGCATTTCACTTGAGGTTCACCTTTTACATGTAGGCATTTGGGGTCCGAAAGAGTTTGAAGATGTTGGATTTGGGTCATCAGAAGGTAGAAACCGAGATGTAAGCAAAGCAGTCTGCCTGATTTACAAATGCCCAGCTGAGGGAGATGGGGTTTGACAGCGATTCCTATCAGAGAGACCTTGGGAGCTTGAGCTGGTCACAAGTTCAATGAGGGTGGCAGCGCCGTGGGACTTCTAAAACATTCTAAGGAAGGAAAGGGAACTCTTGGGGCCCCTGTGCTCCTGTGCTGTCTGCAGCAGGCCCCTCCTGAGGTTCACAACTATCCCTGAGCATATGCGGTGGTGGTGGTGGTGGGGGCTGTGGTGAACGCAAAGTGCCTCACGCAGAAAGCTGAGTAGGGAACAACCGGGATTTGGAAAAGCTGTGTTCTCTGTCCTTGAAGTCTTTACCAAGCAGAAAGATTCGCCTGCTTTTGCATTGTACCAGGGAGCAAATTATGAGAAGATCTGTTCCAGTTACTCATTAGGATCAGGCTCAAGGAGCATTATTTATTTATTTGTTTATTATCTACTTACTTACCTTAGAGACGAGCTCTCCCTCTTTTACCCAGGCTGACTTTGAACTCGCGGGGCAAATTCTCCTGTTCGGGGCTTGTGTTAGTTACTTGAAGGTCACTGTGACCAGATACTTGACAGGAACAAAGAAGGGAAACAGTTTCTGAGGCTTCAGTCCATAATGGCTTGAGCAGAGCATCATGGTCAGTCGTGGGAGTCAGGGCCAGAGGTCACCGGTTCACATCCCATCAGACAGGAAGCAGACAACAGGTTGTCACCAAGGATGTGATACGGTTCCCTTCAAAGACCTACCTGGTGCTACTTTCTATAGCTAGTCCCCACATTTCCATATTTCCAGAACCTCCCAAATACTTCCTATCAGCCAGAAACTAAGCATCTAAAACAAGCCTGTTGAGGCATCTCAGACTCAAAACATAACAGCTCCTGGGTGGCTGGGGATGCCAGGAAAGATCATTACGGCAATTCTAAGAGACTATGATTCTGGAAGGAACTTGTTCTCCTTTTTTTCAAGATTTATTTAGTGTACATGAGTGTTCCATCTGCATGCATACCTTTAAGCCAGAAGAGGGCATCAGATCCCACTAGAGATGGTTGTGAGCCACCATGTGGTTGCTGGGAACTGAATTCAGGACTTCTGCTGAGCCGTCTCTCCAGCCTCTTGATCTATTTCTCAATGTGTGCTGCACTCATTATTCATGCAGAAGTGTGTACTTACATGTGTATTTTCAGGTCAGAGGTCATTATCAGTTTTTCTATTGTTCTCTATCTTGATTTTAAAAATTAAAATGTAGTTTTGAAACCACATTTCCAGGGGATGGATGCATGACTTGGTACTCGTAGCTCGGGCAGAGAACCTGGGTTCAGTTTCCAGCACCCATGAGGTGACTGACAATTATCTAACTTCAGTTCCAGAGGATCTCCTCTAGCTTTCGTGAGGACACTGCAACACATGGTGTACATACATACACCCATACACATAAAAGTAAAAACGTGTGTGTGTACAGGGTTATGATGTGTGTGTGTGTGGGGGGGGGACAACATTGTTCCCTGGTGTGCTTGTAGAATCAGAGGAAAACTTAGTGGAGTCGGTTTTCTCCTTCTACCACAGGGTCCCAGGGATTGAATTCAGGTTGTTAGACTTGACATGACAGCAGGCACCTTCAGCCACTGAATCATTTTGCCAGCCCCTCACTGAACCCAAAACCTCTCCCTGAACCTGGAGCCCACTGATTCAACAAGACTGGCCGATGATCCACATGTGCCTGTGCCCTTCACAGCACTGGGGTTACAGATGTACCACACCGTGCTGGCCTTTTTTTTTTCTGCATTGGTGCTGGGGATCAGAACTCAGGTCCTTGTGTTTGTTTGGCAGGCACTCTACCAGCTAAGCCACCTTTCTGGTCTGAATTTGTTCTTTTAACTCCTTGTTTGTTTATGTACTTATTTATTAGTTTTTCAAGACAAGGTTTCTCTGTGTAGCCCTGGCTGTCCTGGAACTCACTCTGTAGACCAGGTTGGCCTCGAATTGGCAGAGATCTACCTACCTCTACCTCCCAAGTGCTGGGGTTAAAAGTGTGCAACACCACCGCCCAGTGTAGTGATATTTCATTTTTTAAAAAGATTTATTTATGTGTTATATATACAGTGTTTGTCTGCATGTATACCTGCCCACCAGAAGAGGACATCAGATCTCATTACAGATGGTTGTGAGCCACCATGTGGTTGCTGGGAATTAAACTCAGGACCTCTGGAACAGCAGCCCCTGCTCTTAATCTCTGAGCCATCTATCTCTCTAGCCCATTTCATTTGTATTTTAATAAACAAGGCTTACCTGAAGATCAGAGAGTAAAACAGCTACCTTGGTCAGCCTTATAGACCAGGCAGTGGTGGGACACACCTTTAATCCCAGTAACCACACTAGTTTGCCATAGAAACTGGGTGGTAGTGGTGCATGCCTTTAATCCCAGCACTATAGGGGAATATAAAATGGGAGGAGACAGCTCTCAGACACAGTCTCAGTCTGAGGATTCTTGGAGGCAGGATCACCATTTCAGACTGAGGTAGAGGTAAGAGCCAGTGGCTGGCTGTTTTCCTTTTCTGACCTTCAGGTTGAACCCCAGTATCTGTCTCTGAGTTTTTATGAATAGTACTACAACCCAGGTAACTCCTTGTTTATATGAACAACCCCTGACCTAAGTCATTAGGCTACAGTTACTTGCTCTTTCTGAGCTTTAAGCAAAGTGCCATCAGGCTAATCCCTATCTAAGACGTCTGGCAGTTTACTAAGCAAATACTACAGATTTACTATGCGTTAGTCTCTGCACTAGACATAAAATACCACACATTTGCTATGCGTTAGTCTCTGTACTAGACTTACAGTACCGCACATTTACTATGTGTTAGTCTCTGTACTAGACTTACAGTACCGCACATTTGCTATGCATTAGTCTCTGTACTAGACTTACAGTACCGCACATTTACTATGTGTTAGTCTCTGTACTAGACTTACAGTACCGCACATTTACTATGTGTTAGTCTCTGTACTAGACTTACAGTACCACACATTTACTATGCGTTAGTCTCTGTACTAGACATAAAATACCACACATTTACTATGCGTTAGTCTCTGTACTAGACTTACAGTACCGCACATTTGCTATGCGTTAGTCTCTGTACTAGACTTACAGTACCGCACATTTACTATGCGTTAGTCTCTGTACTAGACTTACAGTACCGCACATTTACTATGCGTTAGTCTCTGTACTAGACTTACAGTACCGCACATTTACTATGCGTTAGTCTCTGTACTAGACTTACAGTACCGCACATTTACTATGCGTTAGTCTCTGTACTAGACTTACAGTACCGCACATTTACTATGTGTTAGTCTCTGTACTAGACTTACAGTACCGCACATTTACTATGCATTAGTCTCTGTACTAGACTTACAGTACCGCACATTTACTATGCGTTAGTCTCTGTATTAGGCCCCTACATACCCCTACAACTGGGCAGCTCTGATAGGCTATTTCAGTCCTTTTTAAAGTTGCTTTCTTTTTGTCAGGTGACCTTTCAGTACGTGTATGCAACTGTCTACCTGGATCCTTGGCCTTGAAGTCCAGACGTAGGAACTGAGCTAAAGGAAGCCCCAAAGGGTTCTTAGGATAGGACACTATAGACCGAGAAGACTTGCATATATGGTTTGATGAGACTGAGTGAGAATTAAAGCCAGATTTATCATTGAAAAAGATAAATTTTCCTTAGAAGAAGGCTTTGAAAGAAATCTCCCTTTAAGTAGCTCTTTTTGTATCAGCTTGAGAGATCAGAAGTATTTACTCCGTATGTGGCTCTTGGTATATGTGGAGGCATACAGCAGGCTTCTGGAACCTCTGGATGGTACCTAATTATATCCAGTCTTGGCCAAGCTCAGTCAGAAAGATTTTCAGTCAGCAGGAGGGGACATGTTAGGCTGGAACTTTTAGTGAGCTGTCAAGTATTTTGAGCAAAGAATGCTTTTACGGCCATCAGGTTGGGCAGCCCTGTCAGAAAGGCAAATCTGAGGCCTATACGAGTGGTTCTCAGCCTTCCTAATGCTGTGACCCTTTAATACAGTTCCTCATGCTGGGCTGACCCCCACCAAAAGATTATTTTGGTTGCTACTTCATAATTGTAATTTTGCTACTGTTATGCATCGTAATGTGAATATCTGCTGTGCAGGATAAATGGTGTGTGACCCCTGTGAAAGGGTCTTTTGGCACCTAAAGGGATCATGACCCACAGGTTGATAACCATTGGCCTACATCTCCGCTCAGCCTGGAGTTGGCAGACTGAGCCACAGGGCAACTTATGATGAAGAAAACATACCCCACATTGCCTCTGGCTTCCCAGGACCTCTGAAGTATTCTGGGGGTGGATTTTGGAGAAGCAGCTGTCTTTGAGTCATTTTGGATCCTGTAAGTAACCCCCAACCCATATTCCTGTAAGTAACCTCGATAAAACTCGTTGCTTTGCCAAGTTGGACTTTGGTGGTATCCCCTCTGGTCTGTCTTGGACTCCCTATCTGGGGTGAGTAGACCTGTGTGCTGTGTCTCCCCAGGAGAACTTAGTCACACAACAAATGAACATACTCCTGCCCTGGTGTCTGAAGACCCGAGTTTGAGTGTAGGCTTTAACTGATAGCAAAAGTGTCAAATAACTACCCTTCTCTGAGCCTCAGTTTCTCCTTCAACAAAATTAGGGTTTTAGTTTGGCTGACTCTTCTCCTTCCCTTCCTTCCTTCCTTCCTTCCTTCCTTCCTTCCTTCCTTGTTTTCTTGCTTTCATTCATTATTTAGACAGTGTCTCATGTGTTCAGGTAGACCTTAGACTTTTGATCTTTTTGCCTCCACCATCTGAGCACTGCAATTAGAGGCACGTGGCACTCTACATCTCTTATGGAGTGCTGGAGTTGGAGCCCAGGGTTTCATAAATGCTAGGTAAGTACTCTATTTAAAGTGAGCTAGATTCCTAGCCCCTGTTTCACTCTCTCTCAATTTTATATCTGTCTGTCTTTAGTTTTTTACATTTATCTTTCTGTGTCTCATTTTGTTGTCTTGCTTTCTCTTAGTCCCCTGTCGCTGGCTAATTTGTTGTCTCTTCCCCCCCTAATATTTCTCAGTCATTTTCCTTTATTTATATTTCTTTCCAAGTTGTGTTACAGGCTGGACCTGTATTCCTATGCTCTTCCATGTTCTTCTTCTCTGACCTGACCCCCAGAAGGAAGGAAGCACACTGACGGCTTCCAGTGCTAAGGCTCACTTTCTAAACAATCTAGTGTGTGTTTCAGTGTGGGATCAATCCCAAGCAGGATTCGATCACCTTTCTTTTCTTAAGTAGCAGTGACTGATTATAGAAGTCACTTCTTATCACAGTGTGTGACCTACCCAGGGCATTCGTTTTGTGGGTCAGTGGCCACACATGGGAGAGGTTTCCTGTCCTTGACTGTGGCATCTGACACACTTGGTGAGCACAGTATGCAAGAGGCTTTGCTAAAAATAGAGAGCCTGTGTGAGGACATCTTAGTCTTGCTTAGGGCTTGCTTGATGAGTCTGTGCAGAGCGAAGTGCCTCACTCACTATATAAAGCACTGATTTTATACATATTTCTGCCTCAAGTTTTTTTTTTTCTAAAAGAGAAACCCTGTGTGACATTCTAGCCAAAAGACCCTTCCTGAATCCATTTGACCCGTTGGGAAGAATATTTGGACTTGGTGAAAAACTCATATGGGCCTTAAGGAGCTTCTCAGAACCTAGCTAGACTCGGTACAGTGAATGTATCGTGGGGTAAGAGGCAGCTGAAAGTGGGGAGCACTTTCTTGAGTGTGTGAACAGTCTTGAGTGTTCACAGGCTGGGGACCCGTATCCTCCTGGACGTACCTCAGGCTGACCCACCCCTGCTTTACCCACAGAGACTCCAAAGCTCAACGTATCTCCAGTGGATATTCCAACTCTAGATTTAGTGACACAATTTGAGACTCAATCTGAACACCCCATCCCACCTCCCTTCCTGTTTCCCGGTTGAGATTTGCTCTAATCGGTCAGTGTTCTCTCCCTTTGTCCCATAGGAAACTGTCACCGCTTACTTTACCATTTCAGATCCTTTTCTGTTCAGTGATAGTTCTAAGGCTTTTCTCTTCTTCCCTTTGTCACATTTGCAAATGTTAACCTTAGCACCCGCTGGGAATCCATCAGCTCCCCAGGCGGTAGGCTACAGTAAGCACACAAAGACTAGCGCAGTGGTTCTCAACCTTCCCAAGGCTGTGTCCCTTCAATACAGTTCCTCATGTTGTACTGACCCCCAACCGGAACATTTTGTTGCTACTTCAACTGTAATTTTGCTACTGTTATTAATTGTAATGTAAATATCTGTGTTTTCCAATGGTTTCAAGCAACCCCTGTGAAAGGATTATTCAAAACCCTAAGGGGTCATGACCCACAGGATTAGAACCACTGTTCTACAGGAAGGAGAAGGAATGTAGACTTCCCATTATCCCAAGAGGATGTGTGATACAGGTTCCTATGCCCACCAAATGACCAGATCCTCAAATGGTACAGTTAAAATTTGCGCATATTGGACTGGAGAGATAGATAGCTCAGTGGTTAAGAGCACTTGCTATTGTTGCAGAGGACTCGGGTTCGATTCCCCATATTTACAAGGTGGCTCACACCACCTATTCCTCCAGTTCCAGGCATCTGATACCCTCTTATGGCCTCTGCAGGCAACAGGCATGCACATGGCACACATATGGACACAAAGACAAAATGCTTGCAGGGCTAAAAAATGAGAATAACATCACTAAAAAAATTGTGAATGTGAGTCGGGCAATGATGGCATGCATCTTTAATCCCTGCACTCAGAAGGCAGAGGCAGGCAGAGCTCTGAGTTCAAGGCCAGCCTGGTCAATAGAGCAAGTTCCACGATAGCCAGGGCTTTGCAGAGAAACCCTGTTGTGAAAAACCAAAAAAATAAAAAATAAAAAGACACACAAAGAGGTGGGGGCAGGGGAGAGAGAGACAGAAAGGAAAAGAGGGAGGGAGAACACAAAGTTGGAATGGTGTGGCATGGATGTATCTGGGAGGAGTCGGGGAAGAAATGAGCATGAATATGATCAAAATACATTATGTAGCATTCTCAAAGATTAATAAAAACATATGAATATTTAAGGCTGTCTCCATGAGATAGAACTCATGCTTGATTGCTTGGGTGGTCAAGAACCTGAGACTGGATAGATCATGGGTAAAGGGGAAAACCAAACAGGATTATTCTGCTAAAGGGATGCAGTAAGCTAATGACCCCCAGTGACATTCTGCCATGCTCACATCAGTGCCTTGCTCAGCCATAATCAGAGAAGCTTCCTCTTTCAGCATATGGGAAATAACACACAGCCTCACGACTAGACCATGAACACTCAGTCCTAAATTAGATGTCTTCATCAAACACCCCTTTCAGGGCTTAGAAGGTAGAAAGATCGTAGGAGCCAGAGGGGATGGAGGACACCAAGAAAAAAGTCCTCTCCAGATCCAGCAGAACTGATGTGCACATGAACTCACAGACACTGTGGCAGCATCAACAGGGGCCTGGACAGCTTCAGGCCAGATGGGGTACCCAGTACAGAGGTGGGGAAGTGGACATTCGCTCCCATCCATAACCGAGAAGCTATTTTCAATTGACAGTTGCTCACAAAGGAACAATTAGTTCTCTCCGATGGAGTCTCATGGGGGTATACTAACCACACTTCAGGCCAGCAGTAGATGCCAGCACAAAACAAACTCAATGCTATTTTTGTAGACTTGGTCTCCTATTGCTCCGGGCATCTTTTGTCTTACCACCTTTATGCCTGTTTATTATGGTTTCTGATTCTTTTGTTTTTATGGGTTTTGTTTTTTTGCATGTGTCTCTTTGTGTGTGCTTATTATGTTTTTTTTCCTTTCCCTTTTTATTATGGTTTATTTGCCTGTTTATTCATTTTCTAAAGACAGAAAGAGTATGGAGGTAGGATGGTGGGGAGGATCTAGGAAGAGCCAGCTGAGGGAGAACCGTGATCAGAACATATTTTGCCAATAAAACATTGTGCATGTCAGGCTATGAGTGTTACTTAGCATGTATAAAACTCTGGGTGCAGTCCCCAACACGGAACATCTGTAAGTCCAGCACTGAGGATGTGGAAGGAGAAGGACCAGAAGTTCAAGACCATCCTTGGCTACACAGGGAGTTTGAGTTATGTGCAATACTGTATCTCAAAATAAAAAGGATTTATGTGTGCCCACCGTGCAAATTTTACCAAAAAGAATGATCCGTCTCAAATGCCATGTTAATGATATGAATTCTAAAGTGTTTGCAAAGTAAAGTGTACTTGTGTTTGTAGTTTACTAGGGGATGAATTTTAAAATCTGCAGTGGACTGACGGCTAGACTGAGGGATGGGTAAATAGTTAAGATTTGAAAGTAGGCACACACTAACTGGAAAAAACTCAGTTGCCCCTGGGTGTGTCTGACCACAGAAAAAGACTTCAGTGCTAGGAGCAAAACAAACATTTTTTGCCCCAAGCCCTACTTTGTCACTCTTTTCCCAGGTATGTCCTAGTCTCCTGATTTGTTTGGTACCAGCGCCAATTCCAAGATGGAGCTGGTAGCAAAGCTATTTTGATGGGCACTGCTACGTCTCTCCTTCCAGCACTTTCCTTAAAGCCTATTCTGTGACTCACCTTGAAGCATCAGAGGACCTGGATAGCACCTTTGGAAACAACGAATAACATCGTTGTCGTTGTCTTGTTTGTCCCAGGACTCCTCAGCTGAAGTTCACCTCAGAGAAAGTTACGCTATCATTTAACAATTGGCAGTTTGCTCTAGGTAGCAAATCAGGGGCTGAAGAAGATGGGGAAAGGAGAGTGTGAGCAAGTATCAACCTTTGTCCTCAGTGAGTGTTCAACCTGGTAGTTGAGCTCTAAGAAGAGAGGCTGAAAGGCTAGGTTGCCTGGCTTGAAAAGACTGATGTTAGCATTCTCCCTCAGGCTACTTTGCCAGGCCTCCTCACACCCTTTCCTGAGCTGCAGCTCCTAGCATTGCCTCCTCAGCATCTGCTGGACTTTCCATAGCCTCTGGAATGCTGCAATCTGGATTTAGGATTTAGATTTTCTTTCCAAAGTTTGTTTTCTTTTACAACTGCCATATTGTGTCACCAATTTTTGACACACAGATTATGTTTCATTCCTTCATTGAACATTATTTTTCTGATGCCTCTAGGCAAATTTTTCATTTCCTTTTCCCCTTTCTCCTCTTCTTCCATCTCATCCTTTCCTCCCCCTTCAATAGAATTTTATGGACATGGTGGGTAGCATCGAACTCACTATGTAGCTGAAAATAACTGAACTCCTAATCCTGCTTCTTTACCCATGTGCTGGCTTCACAGGCATGCTAAGGGCAGAACCCAGGACTTTATGCAAGCTAGGCAAGCCCTCTACCAACTTAGCTACATGCCCAGCCCCTCTGGGCAAATTTCTTGATCACCTTTTAAGCATTTCCATTGCATTTGGCACAAATCCCTAACACAGCCCTTACTACACTGTCTTGTCATTTGTTTATCTTAGGTTGTCCTTCCTGTGTATCTTCGCGAGCTCGTTCAGGATGGGACTTGTACACTTGATCATGGCTGTAACAGTCTACATAATATCGCCATATTGTATCCCAGGAGCTAAGCATATGCTAGCTGAACTAAACGCCTCTAAATGACCACTCTGTTCCATCAGTTTCATAGGAGTAATTGTATATATACAGGTAATTGTATGTGTACAGGTTACTGGAGTAAAAAAGCATATTGGTCATCAGGAACACAACAGGAAGAGAAGGGGAGGCTGTCTCATTCCAGAGAGAGCAAGAGTATGGATGCGGAGCCAGAGGGTGATAAATTATAATATGCCTTCAGCATGGCGTGGACTTGGAGCAGCTAGAGGAATAAGGAAGGAGCGAGGGACTAGGGATGTGGCTCAGAGTGCTGAGCAGCCCGTGTGAAGCCCTGGGTTCCATTCCTAATGCCGACTGCCCTCCAAAAAAGAACAAAGGAGAGAAAGAAAGGAAAAATAAGGAAGAATTAAAGAAAAAGAAGGAGTTGGAAAGAATAGATATGGCTGAGATCATGAGGTGTCTTCAGTATTCATCGAGGATTTTAGAATTTAGTCTGTTGATACAGTCAGGAATCTCTCCTTCTCTCCCTCCCTCCCTCCCTCCTTTCCTCTCTGCCTCCCTCCCTCCCTCCACCCCCCCCCGTGTGTGTGTGTGTGTGTGTGTGTGTGTGTGTGTATGGGGTGCTCATATGTCTATGAACACAGGTATCCTTATCACGCTCCACCTTTTCCCTTCGAGCTCGGGTATGTAACTGAGCCAGGAGTTCACTGCTTTTTGGCTAAGCTGGCACTTGGCAAGTCTCAGCATCCCTCCTGTCTATCTCCCCACTCACCTCATCCAGGACAAGGGTTACAGGCATGTGTGGCCACGGCCAGCTTTTTGCATGGGTCTCACCCATGGAGTCATCTCCTTGATGAAGAAAGGCTTTGAAAATCGGTAAACATAATGGGCTGTGCTTCTGGAAGACCTTCCTATTGTCAAGAAAAAGATTTCAGAGGTGGGGGAAAGTGGAGACAGGGGAACCAATGAGGAGAGCCTTGCTATAGTTTAGATGAAAGATAATGAAGGCATGAAACAGAGAAGATACATCAGGCATGAAGAACAGTGACATTGAACCCAGAAGTTGAGCCTCCACCTTCCCTATTTAGGTACTAGACTCCAGGCAGGTGAAGTAGTTAGGGAAACTGAAAATATTTTAGAAGAACAATGCACTTGAGGATTCTATTACTTACCCATAGTGCTAGGCCAGGGGACAATTCGATGCCTCAAAGGCGCCTTAGGCTTGTGGTCTCTTGGACAACATCCAAAACCGAATAGACAGGCTGTTGTGACTGATTAGAAATTTGGAATGAAGAGCCAAAGGAGACGTCAAAGTTTAAGGCCTTTGTGACTGAGTAGGTCTGGACATGTGGAAGTAGTGTCTGGGCATGTTGAGTATGTGAGGTGCTGGGAGACACCCAAGTGGAGCCATCTGCAAGGCAAGTGGGTATATGGGCCTGGAGCCCAGGACAGATGTGGGCTGAAGATGGTGATCTGGGAGGTGCCAGCTTGGAGACTGAGATGGAGCCATCAGGCAGAAGAGATCACCAGTGACAGTGTGTGAAGGAAGAAGAAGAACAACAACAAAAAAAACCCACTGAGGACAGAATCTTAAGGAAGCACACATCAGAAGAGGAAGTGCAGAGAAAAAAGCCCACAAAGAGACTAAGGAGGAGAGGAGCAAGAAGCAAGGAGGCAAAGAAGCCATAGGACAACAAGAAAGAGAGAGGGTCTATTCCAAAGAAGTTGTACAAATAGCCAACAAGCACACAAAAAGATGCTCGACATCATTAGTCATTAAAGAAATGCAAATTGTACCCACAATGAGGTATTACTTCACACCCACTAGGATGGCTGTAATTCAAAAGACGGGAAACAACAAGCGTTGGCGGAGATGCAGAGAAACTGGAACCCTCATACCATTGCTGGCGGGAATATAAAAACTGTTGTCACCTCAGCAAACAGCCTGGTGGTTCCTCAGTAAGTTAAACCGAATTGCCAAATGACCCTGCAAGTTCTTTCTGGCATGTACCCTACAGAATTTAAACATGTCCAAACAAAAACATGTACACAAATACTCATAGCATCACTCCTCCTAACAGTCAAAGGTGGAAACAATCCAATGCCCATCCATGGATGAACAGGTAAACAGCATTTGTGTTTACACAATAAAATATTATTCAGTCATAAAAAGGAATGCATGGCTTGTGCATGTTATGACAAGGGTGAACTTTGGAAACATTAAGCTAAGTCACAGGAGGCAGACATGAAAGGCTGTATACTGGATAACGCTTTATATGGAATATTTGAAACATTCAGAGTAATAGGCAAAAATCAGATTAGTGCTTGTCAAGCATTCATGAAGCTTTAGGTCCTATGCCCAGCACCACCTAATCCAGGTGGGGGAAGACATGTCTGTTCTAGTACTTGGGAGGCTGAGTCAGGAGGCTCAGAAACTCAAGATCAGTTTCAGCTACATAGCAAGTTTGAAACCAGCCTATCTCAAAATAGCAAAAATAAAGGAGAGAAGAGGAGAGAGGTAGGGAAAGGACACACATGGAAGGGGGCGTGTAATAGAAAAGAAAAGAGAGAGAGAGAGAGAGAGAGAGAGAGAGAGAGAAGACAAAAATGGAAAGGAGAGAGTTGAAGAAAGAAAGGAGGGGAGAAGGGAGAGGAGAAAGGGGAGAGGAAGAAGAGAGAGAAGGTGAGATTGATTTTGAAGTCTGGGCTGCAGAGTGAGACTTGTCTCAAAACACTCAAAAAACTAGATGGAAGCAAACTCTGACATGAAACTGAAGTATGGCTCAGAGAGTTCTTACAGCAGCAGACATTTGTAGCAAGCATCCAAGGACATGAGCACAAAATTTCCACCTATTCGAGAAGTCTTTCCACCTGCCCCATGCAATTATAATTCTTCCATTCCCCCAAACATGCCCCCTGGAGTTTTATATATAGATGGGGAATTCCCATTTATGGAGTAATTACTTCCTGCCCATGCCCAGCAGACTTCTTGTGCTTTATCTTGGTGAACCCTCGCACCATTATGAATTATATATCATGACTGGTTTCATCAAAGAAGTCAAAAACTGAACTTTAGGAAGATGTGGAAATTTGCCCATGGTAACGTGGGGGGCAGAGCCAGGGCTGTAACTGTGCTGTGTCTGGTTTCCAGAACCCTCTTTCCTCCTCCCACCTTGTTCCCTGCTGTATCTCCCAGCTGAGCTCTGTGAATAGCCCCAAAACAATAGGCTGTCCACGGCCTGTGCACAGCCTGCCTACTGTTCCCTGCCTTGCTAGCATAGAGGCTGCCTTCCAACGAAAAGCAGTTCTCAGCAGAGAACTGAAGGCTGGAGTCACCGATCAGAACTGGCAACAGAAAGCTGGAGCATGCTGACTCTTGCCCTGTGGTCGGAGCCAAGCCTTTCTTGGACTCCTTCAAGAGAGGGAAAAACAACACCACAGAGAGGAGAGAGAGCCCCAACAGATTTGCAAATGTCCGTAGTCTACATCCATTCTCTCCTTGTCATCTGAGGCTAACATCTCCCCATTACCCACTGGGAAAATAAACAGTGTATGGCCACACCAGTTAAAGTGTTTAATTACGTACACTGGGAAGAATGACATTTGTGTACATTCCCAGAGGACGTGGATTAAAGAACTGACCTTTCCCTTGGTGTGAAACTAACTTGTTTTGTATTGGAATTCTGATGGCTTTAGTTGAGCCAGGCATTTTGTTGCCCCGATGTTTATGTCTGAGACTAGAGATCAGGCTGAATGAAGTTCCATTTTAGCTTGGATTGATTTGTATATTAGTATTTTCTAAAACATTATCAAGTGAAATATATTTCTAAAAGTGTCTCTTCCCGGTTTTTTGTGTGTAAATTTATATAAATGTGTATGTCTATGAAAATATCCGACGAATAAAAAAAGTGACCTTAAGCTAGGGGATTTTTTATCAGGTAAAGCAAAGGGAGCCTGAATTTGATCCCTGGAATCCACTGTAAAAAGCTATAGCATCAGGATTCCTATAGTGAAATGAGAGGCAGACCGAGAAACTCAGAAACTGGAGTGATAACCGGCCTGCTGTGTACAGCACAGAAGCAGAAACAAGAGAGATCCTGCCTCAAAAATAGGTGGATGAAGAGCACCTGCTCCGAACGGTGATGTTCATTGTAATAGAGCAGGGAAAAGTCAGGCATAGTGGCACATGCCTTTAAGCACTTAGGAGGCAGAGGCAGGTAGATTTCTTTGAGTTTGAGGCCAGCCTGGTCGACATTTCAAGTTTCAAGACAGCTAGGGCTGCATAGAGAGACCCTGTCTTCCAAAATAAAGCAAAAGAAGAGTGAAGAAAAATACCCAGAGATCAATGATGAGATGATGACTATTTCAAAGACATAGGCCATCGCATTGATGGGTCTTGTGTCCTTTTTATAATTAAAATAAAGTCTGGAACCAGATAAAAAGTCATGGAAGTAAATGCCAGGTGTCTCATAGTGAAAACTTTATTAATTACTAAGCAGAAAACTTCATTAATTCTTAATTAACTTCACTCTAATGTTCTTCTGGAGAAGCAGCACCCCATTCCTTTTCAGTGTTCTTTGGAAATGTGCCACCGTGAGAGTGCACGGAGTAGTGTTAGCCCTTGCTTAGCACGTACAAGACTCCGGGTTTAATCCCAGCCCTGAAAAACGAAACTAGTCTCTACTTAGATTCTGGGGATTCTTGACTGATATCTTGGCTTCTCTCTCTCTCTTTAATGATTAAATTTATTAATTATTATTATTGTGCTCATGTGGGTATGGTGTGTGTATGGTTGCATGTGTACATGCTGTGCTGTGTCTGTAGAGGTCAGAACACAGCATTAGGGAGTCAATTCTCTTCCTTCCGCCTTGTTTTTGAGGCAGGATCTTGTAGTGCTATTTCATTTGTGTTTTAACAAATAAAGTTTGCCTGAAGATCAGAGAGTAAAACAGCCACACTGGTCAGCCATACAGACCAGGCAGTGGTGGCACACACCTTTAATCCCAGCAGCCATACTCGTTAGCCATAGAGGCTGAGCGGTGGTGGTGCACACCTTTAATCTCACCAATAGAGAGAGATTATAAGGCTGGATGAGACAGGAACTTGTTCTTTCAGTCTGAGGATTTCTTTTATATATATATATATATATATATATATATATATATATATATATATATATATGTATATATATTTCTTTTTTATTATGTATACAATAGTCTGTCTGCATGTATGCCTGCAGTCCAGAAGAGGGCACCAGACCTCATTACGGATTGTTATAAGCCACCATGTGGTTGCTGGGAATTAAACTCAGTACCTTGGAAAGAGCAGGCAATGCTCTTAACCACTGAGCCATCTCTCCAGACCAGTCTGAGGATTTCTTAGAGGTAAGAGCTCTCTAGTGGCTTGGCTGCTTTGCTTTTCTGATCTTCAGTTGAACCCCAATATCTGTCTCTGGGTTTGTTTTTATTTAATTTGCTGTGCTTTGTATTGAAAACATCTAAGTGATTCTCCTCTGTGTCTCCCATTTTGCCACTGCTCCTATAGATGCCTGAACTATATCCAGCTTTTCACATGGGTTCCAGGACTTGGACTTTTTCCTGCTAAGCCAACACTAGATCTTGCTACCTTTCTCTCTCTGTCTCTCTTCCTACCTCTCTCTCTCTCTGTATGTGTGTGCCTTTCCCCCTCTGTCCTTCCTTTCATTATTTTTGACAGGTGGAGTATCTCAGGCCAGCCTTGAACTTCTGATCTTCCTTCCTCTACCTCCCCAGCACTGGAATTCTAGGCATTTACCACTGTATCTGATTTTATGTAGTCCTGGGGTTTGAACCCAGGGCTTCATATATGCTAGGCAAGTACTCTACCAACTGAGCTACTGGCTGCTACTGTGTGGGCTGTTGAATTGCAGGTTCCCCAGTTTCATGAAAAGAAATGGCAACAGTCAAACAGGAAGTGTCTCTGAAGTCCCAGTGAGCTCTCCTGGCCACCAAAGACAGTAATAGATTTGGGGTTGTGGTTTTAATTATTTTTTTTCCTACATTGCTTTTTCAGAGATAAAATATTACCTGACAATCTATAAGAAATGTCATTTAATAGATTCCCCATAGGCCGTGACATTATTTTAGATGTTTATTTTCAAAAGGCTTGAACTCCCAATAAAATATACCGATTCAACAAACAGAAACTTTCCTAGATGACAACATTACTAGCTGTATAAATACGCCCAGAGCTACTCATCTGCTTCTGACAGGAAGGAGGCATCTTCCCTTAGCAGAGGGGAATGTTATGAAGCTGTAACTCAACCCCAGACACTTCCTGGGCTCTCTTCATTGTCTTACTTGCTGTCCCCAGCCCCCTCCACCTTTACCTCCCAGGACACAGTGCTAGCCTAAGGTGACTCCACATGCTCAATACCTAGACGACTGTTTTCTTCATCTATGGAGCCCTGATGCCACCTCTCTGACAATGGGTCAGAACCAACCTAAGGCCCTATGGCCTGACCTAAGCTGCCGAGGGGAGTCTAGAGGCTGAGTGGGTTTGTGTTCTCCTATATTCCCAGACACACTAACCCCCCTTTACTGCTTTGGCCCTCTTCTTAGCTGGCGTGGCAGACTCAAATCCACCTTTTCAGTATACTGGCTCCCACAGCTCTCCTGAAGTTACATTCTCCACTGCCAGTGAGTACCACTGATCCTGTGAACTAGGGAGCTGGGCAAACACACAAGGAAGCTGCAAATTTCCTTGCACCTTGTTCAAGTAGGCCTGCTTGAAATCTTGGGGTCCTTTCCTCCGAAGCCTCACTGATAGTTTTCAAGGTCATACGTTTCTGCATTTTGCTTTAAGTGTCGTAGGTTGCTCAACAGACAACAGGTGTCACTCAAGCAAGCCAAGAACTAGGAAGTACTTTCCCGACAGTGTTCTAACTCTTGAGGCCTATGATGATACTTGGATCAAGCAATCAGGAACTAACTGCTAAACAGTTTAGTGTTGGAATCAAACTCCAGAACGTAATTCATCAGATTTATTTGCACAGGCTAGTTCTACCTAGCATGATATCCAAGCCTATGTAATGGGCAGTTGATGATGAAATGGCGGGTACTAATCAGAACACTAATTGCTAATGGTCAGCACAGCTATTTTAGAGAAACTTCTGGAAGCGGGGGAGGAAGGAAAGTTTTTACATTGTTTACTTCTGCAGGTCAGTTATTACTGTGATGACATGACACACTCTTTTTCTAGCAGGATGAATTATGCCAGAGCTGCCCCTGTCTCATCTCCAGCACATGTAACCTTAAAGATCAAGTAATTCTGGGACTCCAGGGTCCTTTCAGTCTATGGGAGCCATTGATCCTAGCTGTAGATTTTTCTTGAATATCTGCAAGAGAGTGAAACTCCTTCTAGCCTTTACTTAAAGTCTCACAAGAGCTCCTTGTTTCATTTCTCATTGCCCCATTCTTCCCCTTCCAGGCAGGGGTGTCCAACCTTTTGACACTGTGATGCGACATTGTCACATACAAATGCTGGGCTATGTTCGTAGCTATTCCAGGATGCACGTGGCCCATGGATTGAAGGTCGGACATGCCTGAGAAGAAGATTAAGATGGAAGTCTGGTTTCAGAAGATACTTCTGTCTCTTCATGCAAACCTCCCAGGGTTGTGAATTAGGCCAAGTACCGAGACTGAAGCAGCCATTTCTCCAACTTGGCTGCATATTTGAGTGGGAGTTTTTTTAAAAAATACGATTATCTGGGTCTCATCGCCAGAGAGTGTTCTAATTGATTCAGCTTGCAACTTGTGTATCAGGAATTTAAAAAACTCCCCCTAGTAATAACAGTCAAGGCCAAGAGAGAGAGAGAGAGAGAGAGAGGGAAGGAGAGAGACAAAGGGAGAGGGAGAGGGAGAGAGGGAGAGAGGAAGGGAGGAAGGGAAGGAGAGGAAGAATGTGTTTGTAGATAATTTTGAGCTAAGGATGTAGTTGAGTAGCAGAGCACTTCCCTACCTTGTGTGAGGTCCTGGGTTCCATCCCCAGCACTGCAGGAAGAATTGAAAGTTTATACAAAGCTCTTTTAATTTAGGACTCTCTGGACCACCTGCCAAGAAGGTTTCAGAAGCATCAGTGCCAAGATTCATGTGGTTCTCCCTTGCCAGTGAGGTTTCTGGGAGGTACCGGACCTGTCACAAAGTTTTTCACCACTCCAGTGTCTTTTGTAAATTCCAAATGCCTATGATTTGACATCAAGTAACCACCACTCTTCTCTGGGCTCCCCTGGCTTCTTGGGCTCCAAAGTCTCACCCTATGGAGAGTGAGCTATGTGTTACCCCTGTCATTATTCCCTTTTGGGTATGTCATAATGGGAACAGACCTCTCTATGAGAGCCAGCTAATGTCTTCCACCAGCCTAGGTTCTTGCCTGAACACGAGAAACATCTCTCTTGTATTTGATTCCTATGGCTGCTGTCAAAAAAAAATTACCACAAATCTAGTGGATTAGAAAGCACAGAAATTCAAACTCAGGTTTGGTGACACATGCCTGTAATTCTGACACTTGGGAGGTAGAGGCAGGTAGATTAGGAGTTCAAAGATGCTGCTTAGAACCCAGTTTGTGCTACAAGAAACTTTGTGTTAAAAACACTCTTTTTTTTGAGGCAGTGTTCCTCTGTAGCTTTGGAGTCTGTCCTGGAACTAGCTCATATAGACCAGACTGGCCTCAAACTCACGAAGATCCACCTGCCTCTGCCTCTGCCTCTTGAGTGCTGGGATTAAAGGCGTGCGCCACCACCACCCCAGCTAAGACAAACACTCTTCAAAAACAAACAAACTACAAAACAAGGAATTTTATTTTCTCACTAGTCTGGAGGCAAGAAGTCCAGAATTAGTAACTGACCCGAAATCAATGGTGAGCACACAGTTCTTCTGTAGGCAGTTGCTACCCTTCCCCGACTTGTGACCACATCAGTCTCCCCCTGACGTTTGTAGTCACAATGCCTTCTCTTTATCTCCCTCTTACAAGAGCATTTAGAATCCATTCAGATAATCCAGAATCATTTCTACATCTCAAGATCCTGAGTTTGATCACATGTCCAGAGATACTATTCCCATATATGGTAGCAGCCATCCTTGGGCTCTTGATAACCGTTATTCTAAGAGTCTGAATTCAGCCTACTGGGTCACAGTGATCTTTTGAGCTTGTAGGGTCACAGTGATCTTTTGAGCTTATAGCTGCCGCGAGTCCCTATTTAAACCCTTCCCTGACTCACGTGCTAGGGAGCTGAGACCTACAGCCCAGGGATAGCATCTCCACAGATGCTGAGATCTGGCCTCAGCACAGGAGAAGGGAGAGAGCAGGAACTTGGAGGAGATGGCGTTTAAACTGGGCTCCGCCACTCAGCTGCTTGTATGAGTTGCAGACAAACAGGACCAGAATCCGGGCTGAATGAAGGCGAGGCACGTGACTGCATCTGGCAAGGGTGCTCACTGACTTCAATGGCCCTCCTATCCTTTCTCCATTTCTGCCTTTGGAGACAGTCCTGGAAAAGAACGGAGGCAGTGCAATGCCAGAGAGATTGCCTCACCAGCCACTAGCGCTATGTGTGTGTAAGTGCCCGCAGAGCTCAGAGACGTTGGGTCCCCTGGAACTGGAATTACAGACGTTTGTCAGACCAATATAGGTTCTGATAATTGAACTCAGGTCCTCTGGGAAGGCAGAAAGTCACTCCTAACTGTTGAGCCATATTTCCAATCTCCATGTTTTCCTTTTTACACTTTTATTTACTTTACTTTTATGGTTCTGGTGATAGAAATGAAGGCCATTCACTCACTAGGCAAACGCTCTACCACAGAGCAACACCCACGTCTTTTCATTTGCCACTGGAAATGCCTAACTCGGACTGAGGAGGTGGCTCAGGGGTAGGACTGAGGAGGTAGCTCAGGGGTAAGAAAGGTCGCTCTGCAAGCGTGAGGACCAGAGTGTGAGTCCCTAGCACTCTCGTCAAAAACAAAAATAAAAACAAAACAACAACAACAAAAGGCACGGGTGCGTGCTTGTAAACCTGACAGAGACAGATTTGGAGCGTTTAGCCACTCATCTGTCTGGGGCACTTGAGTTCTTCCACCTTTTGGTTTTTGTATGTGTGTGTGTGTGTGTGTGTGTGTGTGCATTACCTCGTGTGTACACACATGTATGTGCTTGCGTGTGGAGGCCAAGGTTGATATTAGGTGTCTTCCTCAATCATTTCCCACCTTTTGTGTGAGACAGGGTATGTCTGTGAAACCCTGGCTGTCCTGGAACTCGCTCTGTAGACCAGGCTGGTCTCGAACTCAGAGATCTGCCCGCCTCTGCCTCCCTAATACTGAGATTAAAGCTGTATGCCAGGACACCTGGCTCCCCAGCTTAGTTTTTGAGACAGGGTTTCTCGCTGAACCTGGGGCTCACCAAGTCCTGGAGATCTGCCTGTCTCTGTCTTTCCAGCTCTGAGATTATAGACATGTGCCTCTATATCCATTTTTTTTAAACATGGGAACCTGGGATCGAAACTCAGGTAGGTCCTCGTGTTTGCAAAGACGTGTTTCCCCACTGAGCCATCTCTTCAGGACATGCATGGGTAGTGGGACTGGTCCTGCAATGCACGGGTGTGCTGTTGCGGGAGGTCCTTCCATGCAAGGGCATGAGCAGCTGAGCTCCAGTCTTCAGCTTTTTGGGGGCACATAGCTGGAGCTGAATTGCCATGTCATGCGATCCCTCTGTAGTCTCCTTTCTGAAAAGCCCGCTAGGCTATTTTCCAAGCAGCTGTGCAGTTTCACATGCTCCCCAGCAATTGGGGAGAATTTCGACTTCTTCATTCGCCTCCAATCACGTAGTATTTGCTGGTATTTTTGTTATAGCTATCTGAGTGGGTGTGAAATAGTAATTCACTGGGGACTTGATTTACATTTCCCGAATGATGACACAGAGCGTCTTTGCATATGCTTATTGGTAATTTGTATTTTAATTTCTTTTTGAGACAAGTTCTTACTCAGTAGCGCAAATAGTTCTGGGGTCTCTGATGCCCCTGCCTCAGTTTCATGAGTAACTGGGATTATACGTATTGCCATACCTGCATCCATTCTCCCCATTTTTTTTGTTTTTTTTTAAGGGGAGCTTGAACCCACAGCCTCTCGCATTAGGTGGATCTCTACCTTGAAGACACATCCATAACTCTTCTTTCTCCCACTTTTAGTTGGTTGACTATTTTGTTATTGAATTTTAAGGATTTTTAAATCTTTTTGAATTATTTGTTTATTTTAATTTTGTGTGCATTGATGTTTTATCTGCATATATGTCAGGGTGAGGGTGTCAAAACTCCTGGAGTTGGAGTTACAGACAGTTGTGAGCTGCCATGTGGATGCTGGGAACTGAACCTGGGTCCCTTGGAAGAGCTCTTTTCTTCTGGGCCATCTCTCCAGCCTCAGGATTCTTTATGATAGATTCAAGTCTCTTATATGATTTTAAACACGGTTTCCCACTCTGTGGGTCATCTTTCCCTCAATACTACATTCAAACATTATTTAAAAATGTTTAAATGTATGCATATGTATGTATCTATGGGAATATATGCCATGTGTATGCAGGTGCTCGAAAATGCCAGAAGAGGGTGTTGGATTACCTGGAGTTAGAGTTACAGCTTGTGAATTGCCCGACATGAGTATGGAGAAGCAACCTGAGGTCCTCGGGTAGAGTAGTAAGTACTCTTAACCATTGAGTCAACGGTTACTACCAATGCTACATTTTAAAGCATAAACTTCTATTTGTATCTTCTTGCTTCTTGGTTTGATGTTATGGCTAAATAGATATAATTAAAAATAATGGTATAAAAATTTGCCCATGAGGATGCTGTAGTTAGAGTTCTCATATTTTAGTGTTTGATCCACTCGAGTTAATTTTCTGTATTACAGGAGAGAGGGTTCAGTATAGTGTCCACTTGTCTCTGCACCCTTTGTGAAAAACTACTTTCCTCCCTTTTGTCAGACACCAATAGATTTTAGATACTCAGGCCCAGCTTTAGAATCTCTATTTTGTTTCATTGATGTTCTTCAATTTGATGCCATTATTCTACTATCTTGAATCTCTTTGCTGCTGCTTTGGTGTATGTTTTGAAACAGATAAAGGTGATTTCTCTCACTTTGCTCTTCTTTGTCAGTATTGTTTGAGCTATTGTGTGTTCCTTGTGTTAGGCAATTGCTAGGTCCGGTAAATTGTACAGTCATGATGTCAATTTCTGCAAAACCCAAAACAAACAACAAAAACTGAGATTTTGATAGAGGTTTGAGGCATATGATACTTTCATTCTCTTGAGATTTTTCAATAGCTGTAGATCAGGCTAGCTTCTGCATGATTACCAGGAATCTAGGGTGGCCCAAGAATCCAATTAGTTAAGTTTTGTATTAGTCCTGAACTATACTGACTACTTCATATGACACTGTCCATGTATAATAAATGAATACTTCAAACATGGCTAGTCCAAATTTAGATGAGCTATTCATTAACTTACAGACCTGACTTCAAATATTTAGTGCAAAATCCTACTGGAAAGTTGTAGAAGGAAGAGAGTGAATTGCTTGTTCGTTCCCGGCTGCTCAGCCCTAAAATAAAAACACAGAAACTGTATTATTTAAAATACTGCTTAGCCCATTAGCTCTAGCTTCTTGTTGGCTAACTCTTACATATTAATTTAACCCATTTCTACTAATCTGTGTATCGCCTCATGGCTTACTGGGTAATGTTTTCAGCATCTGTCTCTGGCAGAGGATCCATGGCTTCTCTCTGACTCCATCCTTCTTTCTCCCAGCATTCGGCCTAGCTTTCCCTGCCTACCTAAGTTCTGACTTGCTATAGGTCCAAAGCAGTTTCTTTATTCATTAATGGTAATCACAGCACACAGAGGGGACTCCCACATCAGAAAGTATCCAATTAATTTTAATATCATTACATGTTGTAATAATATTTTAGATATGTTTATATAAAATATATTTATTAAATATATTTATACTTCTTTTTTAAAAATATAATTTATTTATTTTTATTTTATGCACATTGTATATATGTCTGTGTGAATGTGTCAGATCACTTACAACTGGAGTTACAGGCAGTTCTTAGCTGGCCATGTAGGTGCTGGGAATTAAGCCCAGGTCCTTTGGAAGAGCAACAAGTGCTCTTAACCACTGAGCCACCTCTCCAGACCCATATTTTCTTTCTTTGTTTCTTCTTCTTCTTCTTCTTCTTCTTCTTCTTCTTCTTCTTCTTCTTCTTCTTCTTCTTCTTCTCCTTCTCCTTCTCCTCTCTCCTCCTCCTCCTCCTCCTCCTCCTCCTCCTCCTCCTCCTTCTTCCCCATCCTCCTCCTTCTTCCTCCTTTCTCCTCCTTCCTCCTCCTTTCCCCTTTCTCCTTTTCCTCTTTTCTTTATATTTTGGGAACAGGGTTTTACTATATAGCCCAGGCTGACCTTGGATTTATAGCAATCTTCTGCCATGGCCTCCAAAGTGCTGTGATTAAAGGCATGAACCACCATGGTTGGCACTGGTTCCTTTTAATGTTTCTTTTTTTTTAATGGTTACTAGAACATTTAAACCAGTCTCTGAATGCACCATGTTTCTGTTGACCAACACTAGTCTAAGGATTTTTTTTTTGTTTTTTGTTTTTTCAAGACAGTATTTCTCTATAGCTTTGGAGCCTGTCCTAGCACTTGCTCTGTAGACTAGCCTGGTCTCAAACTAACAGAGATCCACCTGCCTCTGCCACCAGAGTGCCGGGATTAAAGGCGTGCGCCACTGCTGCCCAACTAGTTTAGGGATTTTTTAGCATAGAATTAGCCTAGGAACAATGTGCCATGAGATGTAAGATGTTCACATAATTCCCTGAACATCTAGCAAAATCTAGTGCACATGTTATCCCTTTCAGCATAGCAAATTACTGCAGCACATAGCAGCCTTAAAAATTATTTAAGGGCTAGAGAGATGGCTCAGAGGTTAAGAGCATTGTCTGCTCTTCCAAAGGTCCTGAGTTCAATTCCCGGCAACCACATGGTGGCTCACAACCATCTGTAATGGGGTCTGGTGCCCTCTTCTGGCCTGCAGGCATACGCACAGACAGAATATTGTATACATAATAAATAAATAAATATAAAAAAATTATTTAATATCACTTGGTTCCTTTGGGGAGGAATCTGAGTATGGCTTCACTAGTACCTCAGGCTTAGGGCTATTCCATACTGTAATCAAATATTGACCAAGTCTGTATTTATCTCAGGGTTTGACTGAAGATGTATCTTTTCCAATATTCACTCATGTGGCTGTTGACAAGCCTCATTCCTTGATCGTTAATGGACAGAGGCATTACTATTTTGCCATGCCGATCTTTGTACAGAGCTGTGCACAATGTGGCAGCGAGGAGAAGTGAAGCAAAACAGAGCAACAAATGTGGAAGGTAGTCTTTCTAAAAATTATGTGCAAATATTTGTATGGAAGTCACATGTATAAATTTACGTTAATCTCATCCCATTTGCTGCAACCCACTTATAAAAACAGGCCATCAGATCTACACTATTTTCCAGAGGAAGGGATTATACAAAGGGATAAATACCAAAATGCCATTATGACTCAAAGATGCTTCCTGTTACAGAGTCTTTGTAATTGTTTTCTTTAATACAGAGCCTTGACATGTAGCCCGGGAAAGCTTGGGACTCACTATGTAGCTAAAGCTGACTGACCTTAAGCTCACAATGATCCTTTTTGTCTTATGTAGCAGGCTTTTTTGAACTGCCAGCCCCCAAACCCAAATCATGACACAGAGACTTATTAATTATGAATGCTTGGTTTTAGCTTAGGCTTCTTTCTAACCAGCTTTTTTTTTTTTAAATTTAAACTAACCCATTTCTATTAATCCATGTGCTGTCCTGAGACTTGTTTACCTCACCTACATGCTGTCCATCCTGCCTTCCTGCTTTCTCTGTGTCTGGCTGGCTGGCTCCCTGCTGGCTGGCCTGCTCCCCTTTTCTCTTTGACCGCCAGCCCTGCCTATCTCTCCTCTGCCTAACTATTAGCCGCTCAGCTTTTTATTAGACCAATCAAGTGCCTTAGGCAGGCAAGGTAAAACAGCAACCCATCTTTACATAGCTAAGTAAGTGCAGCATAGACAAAGCAACACATCTTTACATAGTTAAACAAATATTCTATTCCACAGTAGTCAGCCTTACTAGTACTGGCTATAAGTGGCTCCACTTTGTTTCTATAGAGAACCAAGCTCCCAGCTGATTTTCAAAGATATCTTTGTATAAGTCTGAGAGAGAGAGAGAGAGAGAGAGAGAGAGAGAGAGAGAGGTAAACCCTGAACATTTAAGAACTAACTTGGAAGCCAGGTGGTGTTGACACACACCTTTAATACCAGCACTCAGGGAGGCAGAGGCAGGTAGATCTCTGTGAGTTCAATGCCAGCCTGGTCTACAGAGTGAGTTCCAGGAGAGCCATAGATACACAGAGAAACCCTGTCTCAAAAAACCAAAAAAAAATCTGACTTGGAGGAGTTTAACAGATGGCTCAGTACTTAAGGGCATTGGATGCTCTTGCATCAAAATTCTGGGTTAATTCCCAGCACCTACAGAGCAGCTCCAAGCCATTTGTAACTCTAATTCAGAGGGATCCAAAATCTCTTCTGACCTCCAAGAACACCAGGCAACAAGTGGTAGTCATAAATACACACATACATACAGGCAAAAGACCTATACAAATTACATAAATAAATCTTAAAAAAAGAACTGACTTGGAAGGAATTAAAATACAAGTTTTGATTAGGGAAGATATTTTCATGAAAAAATTTAAGGCTAAACACAATATATAACCATTTGGAGTAAGTTTTAAAATGTAAGGAACATAGAAAGGATAAGATCAAATGAAATATGCGTGTGTGTGTGAAATATATAATTTTTGTCACAGTTTGTATGGTTTTCCACTAGGCCAGTTAGCTTTTCTGAGCCGATAATGTTCTGTGTTACCACCAGGAATAACCTGTCAGAGAGGACTTTTGGTGACTAGATTTGAGATGCAGATAAGATTGCTCTAATCCAGATGTTTTTTTACAGGTTCTCAGTGCTGTCCTAAAACCCATGAAGCAGAGATACAAAACCATCTCAGAGGAAATTACACCAATGCCCCAGGTTAGGTCAAGATTTTAAAAAGTATTTAACTTTTTTCCATACAATATATTTGGATCATGTTTTCCCCTACCCCCAATTACTCCCTAATTTGTCTTACCTCCCTACCTACTCACCCAATTATATGTTCTTCTTCTATCTTACTCTTTAAAAAGAAAGAAAAATAAAATAAAAAAAAAACAAGAAACATTCACATGAGAGCCCCTGGAAAAACACAAAAATGAAAATTCAAACAAACAAGCAAAATAGCTCAAGTTTTCATCTCTACATCATACAACATTACTGGAGCTATAGTTCAAACGAATGATTTCCTTCTGTAGGGAGCGTATTAGTTTCTCCTCACTTGTACTTCTTACTTGTGTCAACCCTTCTTCCTGGTTCTACGAGTTTTAGAAAAGGGCTTTGTCCAGGACTCAGTTGATGGGGGTGGATAAAACTTCTTTATTCTGCCAAGAAACAGAAGTGAGAAGTATAATACATTGAGCCAAATGTGCTATTGTTCTTGGAAAATGGTTTGTGAAGTTAGCAGTTCAATTCTGCTTCCTTATAATTAAAGGCTGAGCGTACTTGTCAGAGGCAGATCTCCAGATAAGCACATGGCTAAATTAGTTTCCAGGGTAAGGGGCAGTAATCTGTGCATGAGTTAACTGCAGAAGAAAAAGATCACATCAACCAAGCAATTTTTTTCTTCTTCTTGACCCTGTAAGTGAATATCATTTCTCTTAGGAACATTCAGAATTTTAGGACTGATTGGAAATGCTTGTCCAGTGGGCCCTCCAATGAGTACCCTAGCATCCATCTTCCAGGCAATTTAAAGTGCCTACAAAGGAGTTTATTGGCTGATGTTTGTCAAAAGGACTGGTGATAAGAAGAGGCAGCGATAAGAACCCAGGATAACTGAAATGGACAAAGATACGGCCTGTCAGATGTCTATCTTGTTTCTGGTTCCTCTTAGGAGCTGGAAAGAAACCAGGAGGCTCCTGGATCTAGAACCATTCCAACATTCCTCATTTACCCCGAGGTCTTTCTTATCCCGTCAATGGAGAAATCAGAGCTAGTTGACCTCAAGGACCTACCTGCTTTGCCCTGCCTAACTTCTGCTTCTTCCAGCACAGGCCAAGGAGAAAAGCCAACATCGGGGCCTTGGACTGACTGCAGCAGGAAGCTCTGCTCTTGCTCTGGTCAATTTCCTGCTGGATCCTAGCATGGACTTTGGCACCCCTCCCCCACTCTTGCCTCTGCTAACCCTAAATCTTACAGCTATCCCATTCAAGGCAGCCACCTTGACTATTAATAGAAAAACTATTTTTTTTTATTGAGGCTGGAATCAGCACTGTCCAAGGGGCTACACGGGGCCATTAATTTCATGTCCCTTGAAAACTCAGTCCCGGAGAGCCAATGCGCCCTTCATCATTGAGCTGATCCCCCCCCACACACACACACTTTCTCTCCCAAATCTCAGTTGTTGTAAGAATGTCGAGTGGTTTTGGAATGATTGCAAATAAAAGCTGCCAGCAGATTTGTGGAGAAGAAGCTCTAAGCTCGGCAGCTTCGGCAGAACTCTCAGGGCAGAAGAATGTAGAAGGCACTTGAAACTGCTCGCGGCTGCCTGCCTGCTCGGGAAGCCCGCAGTTTCAGGCAGACTCCCCGGACCCTTATGGCCAGATGCGTGGCGCTGATTCCAAGAGCTCTGAACCAAGGGAAGGTGGGACCAGCTGCTCTCAGTAGCCTTTCTGAGCTGAAGTCCCATGGGTTAAGGATGGGGCTCCGATGGTAGAGTGCTTGCCTAGCCTCTACCAAGCTTGGTACTAACTGGGCGTGGTGATGCTCACCTGCAATCCTAGCACTAGGGAGGTAGAAGCAGGAGGATCCCGAGGTCGTGGTCATCCTACTGAGTAAGATCAAGTGCGGTCCTCAAGGTTATCCTTGGCTACATGATTTGAGGGCATACAATTGCTTCTCAGACAAAACAACAGATACAACACAAACTGAAGGCCTTGAACATAAAGGGAGCCTCAGAAGGCCAATAGGTCAAACTGAGTTTGCTTGCTGGGCCATTTTATCTGAGAATGGGGACTCCAGGGAGGGCTTGAGCCAAATCTTAGGAATAGTCACTGCACATGCTACTCACACTATGAGCATATAGCAGACCTGAAGACGTTTTACCAAGCAACAAGAGCAAAACTTATAGGCTCACACACTAGATATACCTACTGGTGGCCCACAGCACAGCACAGGGAAGCCCCAAGGCAGGCACAGAGCAAGCAAGCCTCGCAAAGCAGGTCTGTGTGGGTTTTAGGCTCCTGCTGAGTCAGGGAAGGGGATGTTCGTGGCTGTGATTGTGGGAGCATGAGCAGGTGGACTTCTTGCTCATTGCTCAAGGAGAATCTCTGCAAGCTGAAGTTTTCACTGGGATTGAGTGGAGGGCCCAGCCAGCCCTTGGAGGACATGAGTCCCTCCTTCCTTAGATCTGTGACTGGCTTGACTCAGGCTTTCGCTGTTCTGGTCAGCTCTGGGGAAACCTAAGCTTTCTGCACAGTCTGTCTACATATAACATCTCCTCTTATTAGACCATGCTCATTCTGCTCCCAGTCTGCAGCTGGGCTGTAACTGATACTCATCCCTAAGTCGTGGGGGACTTTGCTGAGTGCAAGCCTAGATTATGACCAACAGTTGACAGCTGACTTAGTTCATTTGGAATGTCTCCCCAGAATGACTGCAATGGCTGGCCATTCTACTGGCCTTGCCTCCTGCCCTAGACCAGGGATGGGACAAAAGTGGCTAAGGAGGTGTTTGAAGGTATCCAAGGTAGCTGTGTGAGTCCCCAGCACAGATGGGGTGCTAAACTCCTGTGGTCTTCTTAGACTCAGACCACTGGTGAGGCTTTCAAAGGCCATTTCAGGAAAGATCAATGGAGAGCTGAAGGAAGACAGGCATAACAGGTTTCTGCATGGGGCAGGCAGGCTCTTGGCCTTGGCCACTTGTGAGTTTTCTATAATGTTCCCTTCAAAGGGAACATTGATTCTCTGCACCAAATGTAACTGGAGTGCTCCCTTCTAGCATCTGCTGTCGCATCGGCCTTTTGAAGACGACCTCCTGTCCTTAAGAGAGAGCCACTTGGAAAGGGCAAGGTGGCAGACTGCGCTGAAACTCTAATGCTTTTTCCCGTGAAGTGGAAGAGCTGAGATTGTTTTGCATCTGAGCTGCACAGGCTAGCCTTCTCAGTGAATAGATATTCTACTGCTTGCTGGAGACAAATGGAGCCCTTGCCACACTATCTGACAGAGTTCGGGACGCTCAGAGGATGCTTCTCCACAAATGCCTTATTTGTGATACTGGTTGGAAGAGTGCCATGTACTGTGAGTGATCCCAGGTCACGTGACCTCGCCTACTATTGGCCTTCAGGGTATCTTTTTATTTGGAATTCCCAGTAGTCCGGAAACATCTCTGATCATAGATGTGGTCCTGTGGAGGCTCTGGAGCAGAGCCTAGTCAGGCCTCCCAGGAGGCTAGAACTTACTTTCTATCCATCATGAGTCTTTAGAGTAAAAACCAGCAACATCCACCATGTAAACTGTGAAACCCAAGTCACACTTCTACTGTACGATGACAGCATAAAACTGAGCGAGCAGGGCTGGCGAGATGTCTCAGTGAGTGAAAGCACTTGCCTCGCAAGCCTAGCCATCTAAGTTGGATTTCTGGGACCCAGAATCAAAGGACAGAACCAACTCTTTGTAGTTGTCCCCTGACTTCCACATAAATGCCAAGACATGCATGCACACACATACACACACACACATGCACACACACACAGAACCTCAAACCAGTTGCATCAAGATATCAGATGACACTCCCTGTAACTGAATTCAAATAGCCTCCACCCTGTCACATGCCCCTCTCCCCCATTTCCTTCCGTCTTGCTAGACCTTTGTTTATGCAGGTTAAAGAAAAAGCTACAGCCCTTCAATTGTGGAGAGACGTGTGACAGCAGTTTCAAGGATACACGCAAAAAGGGTACTTCTCCTTTTCAGTTACTACCCTAGCTAAGACAGAAAAGTGTGGCCAACAACTTCATCTCAAACGCCAAGCCAAGATGGCAAGACGATGATGGGCCTGGAAGAATTTTCAGAGCCAGACCAGAACATGTCCCGCCTCCTGCCGGAAGTGATCCATCTACTCTTCTTTAAGTGAACCATCTACTGCTCTTTATCAAGGATAGTTTGGCTTGGGGACCAGGTGCAGGTTAGTGGTCTCCAAGCCTTTGCTGATAGGCAGCCCAGAATGGGTTACCTCATTCCACAGTGGGAGTTTGCTCTGCCTCCTGGAAGGTTCGGGGGTAGGTCCATGTCTAGACTGATTACAAAAGCCCCAGCAAAACAAAACAAATACCTAAGGTCTTAGCGAAGAGGCAGGAAAGCAAACAGTGCAGGGAGGAGAACAATGCCTCTGTTGTGACAAGAAGCCTTTGGGAGGAGGATGGAATTCCCGCACCCCAGGTCTAATTTGGAAGGGCAACGTTAAATGTCTTGAAGCAGGCCCTGGCTTGAATGCATTCATTTGGAAAGGCAATGTGTTTTGTTAGATAAGGGATTCAGAAAAAAAAATCTGCCACTAGGATCAAAATGAAGATGAGGAGTACCGACTCCGCCTGCCTGGGTGCAGGTTTGCTGGAGCAGGCCTTTCCCCTCGCTCACCAGCGGAGCCATTTGTTATTTCTGCTAGTACAAAGAAATGAGGTGTGTAAAGCCGTCGCCAAGACCCAAGTGCCTTGACTTGGCACTCGCCTTGCTGTGTGGCCTTAAACTAGTCTCTTAATCTTCCCTCAGCCTCGCTTTCCACACCAGAGAGAGACGTGCATGAGCATCGGAAACCTACCTGAGTGAAACCTACCTGAGTGAAACCTACCTGAGTGAAACCTACCTGAGTGGAGATTTCCAACCAAGGAGAGCACAAAGGACCATCTGACTTCTTGTGGTATTGCAAACTGGGGATTCTCGCCTCGAAGGAGAGCAGCAATCCTCATGCCTGCTTGCTCTTAAAAATGTTGTTATAGGGGCTAGACAGATTGCTCAGTGGCTAAGAGTACTTGCTATTCTTGCAGAAGACCCAGGTTTGATCCCCAAAACCCACAGGATGGCACAACCATCCAGTTTCAGGGTATCTGATAGCATTTTCTGGCCTCTGAGGACACCACAAATACATATGGTGAAAAGACATACCTATAGGTAAAGCATCTATACAAACAAAATTAAATTGATTATCAAAGATGTTGTTAATGGGGCTGGCAAAGTAGCCCAGTTGATAGAGCACATGCCAGCATGTACAGAGCTCTGAGTTTGGTCCCCAGCACCTCATTAGCTACCACTTGGGAGGCAGAGGCAGGAGGAGCTAGAACTCAAGTTCACCCTCAACTATATAGAGAGTTCGAGGACAGCCTGACTATGTGAGACCTGCCTCAGAAAGAAAGAGAAACAAAAGAAAACAAACCACCAAAAAAATTCCCTACCAAACATTTCTTACAAAATGAAGCTTCCATTGAGCAGTGGGATACAGTTCATATTCTGAAGTCAATGTAGAACCAGGCAGCAAGAAGGTCAGGCAGTTTCAAGTTACATTTACTTACTCTGTCTGATGTAGAATACTCGAACTGTTCTTTGTTCATTCTCTCAACACGCCTCTCGAACACTCGCTATGTTCCGCTCCCTGGAGATGAGGCGTTTTCCTGAAACCCCGTGACTTCTTTTCTACTTCATCCTCTCTCTACCTCCCTTTCTATTTTGATTATTTTTAAATTATATTTTCCGATTTACTTATTTGTGTGAGGAGAAGCATATGACACAGCATGCATTTGGAGGTCAGAGAACAAGGTGCAGGAGGCAGCTCTCTGCTTCCACCGTCTGTGTTCTAGGGTTTGGACTCAAGTCATTAGTCTCGAAGGGAAGCGCCCTTCCCCACCGAGCTATCACACTGACTCTGATTTTGCTTGTGTTCACGATGTGGGCTACAGGGGACTGAGCTGAAGTCACTGCTGTGTCATCATCGTTGATCTAGACAAATCCCTCCTTCGCGATCCGGAACCAGTTGTGATCTGTGTGAACACAGCTAACTCTTTGGATACTGTGGTAGTTTGAATGTAAGTGGCCCCCATAATCTCATAGAGAGTGGCACTATGAAGAGGCGCGGCTTTGTTGGAGTGGGTAAGGCCTTGTTGGAGGAAGTGTGGCACTGTGGGAGTGAGCTTTGAGGTTTCACATATGCTCAGGATACTGGCAAATATGTCAGCTGGCTTCCTGTTGCCTCCAAGATGTAGGACTCTTGGCTCTAGTACCATGTCTGCCTGCATGTCACCACGCTCCCCACTGCGATTATAATGGACTGAACCTCTGAAATTGTAAGTGAGACACCTTAATTAAATGTTTTCTTTCTAAGAGTTGCTGTGGTAATGAAGCCTCTTTCTAGCAATTAAAACCCTAACTAAGACAGATGCCTGGCCTCCTTAGCAATGCTGTACCCTCAAGGCTTATGCTGGACTTTGATAATAAGCCCACTGTTGCTGGTACCTAGCTGGATGACCCTTCCTAATCACCGACCTTGGGTTCACCAAGGTTGCCCTTTGGGATGAATAAGGCCTCCAGTTGCTTCTGCTGCTTCTAGGTGACTCGCAGCTCCTTGAGCTTCTGAAGGGCCATCTGGTTCAATTTTCTTTCCAGCTTCCTCAGCTGGTAGAAGTAGCTCTTCTGAGAAGAGGCAAGGCGGGCTGCACTAGTAGGTGGCAGCGATGTTCCCAGCCAGGTACCACAAGGGACAGCCCATAGTGGGTTGTACCTCCTCAAGTCAGAGCTGTCTGTAGCCTATGCCAGCACACCGGGGCAGTGCTGCAGACTTGTAACTACGACCGAAGAGCCCGGTCCACTGATGGCTGAGCAGAGCTGTTGCTAGAATCAAGAGCCCGGAAGTCACAGGAATTTTTGTTTTGTTTTGGAGTACCAGAGTTTGAACCCAGAATTCTATCTTCCATGGCATCAACTCTGGTTTATGGGGTGTGGAGGGAGAGTCTTACTGTTAGGCAGGCAGGTCTCCAATGGAGGACTTAGCACCTAGTACGCTTGGTACTTAGAATGCTGAGACTGTAGGCATGTGCCACCACTCCTGGTCATATTATGATTTTATATTTTTCCCTGACATTTATTGTGTGTGTGTGTGTGTGTGTATGCACGCGCACTCGCACACACTCAGAGATTAGAGGACAACCTGAGGGTATGTGTTTCTTTTTCCACAATACAGGTGCCATGGCTCAAACTCAGATGTTCAGGCTCTGCAACAAGCACTTTTCAGCATCCCATACTGTGTGTACCGTGCCTTTATGTTTTCAGGTCTACACACGTTCGTCGCTTCTAATTGCTGCAAATACTTCACATGTGCTTCACTGCACAGGGTAAGTGTGCCTTATCTCAGGAAGGCACCTGGGGTCTTACTTTGCCTCACTATACCCAAGAACACACCCACGAACTATCTTGTGCATAGTTCCCTACAGACTCGTCATGTACTGTTTTGGCTAACTTGCTCTTCACCCCCTCCCCCCGGCAAGGACATTTTCTTTACTTCCCTTATATTTTACAATCTGTACAACTTCTGTCCTTTCTTCTACATCTTCTTTGAGAGTTGAGCCTTACATGTACTGCATTCGGCTGTCCTTTGCACACCACAGTCGTATTGCATAGAGTTTAGATTTTGTTGCAATTCCCTATTTGAATCAGACAGTAGATATGAAATCTGAAAAAGGCAGGGATTAGGACTGTCATAGAGTGTTTTTAGTATGTCACATGGCATATGCACAAAGCATTACTCAAAGTATGTGTATCATAAATACAAACACTTACTAGGGGGCCGGGCAGTAGTGGCGTGTGCCCTTAATCCCAGCACTCAGGAGGCAGAGGCAAGTGGATCTCTGTGAGTTTGAGGCCAGCCTGGTTTACAAGAGCTAGTTCCAGGACAGGCTCAAAAGCTACAGAGAAACCCTGTCTCGAAAAACCAAAAAAACAAAAATAAACTAAAAATAAAAACTCAGCAACAAAAAATAGAAACAAACAAAAAACACCAAAAAAACTCCACGTATTAGGCAGCAACTTCATGCCAGCCCTTTGCTCTATTAAAAATTGAAATTTATTTATTTCTTGTATGCAGGGCATGCATGCCATAGTCAGTGTACACGTAGAGATCCCCGGTTGACTGTCAGGTCTAGATTTTCTCCTTCTACCATGCGGGTCCTGGGGCTTGAGTTCAGGCTGTCAGGCGTGGTGGCAGGCCCTTTACCCACTGAGCCACTGGTGACCTCTGCTCTATTTTCACTGTCTATCTTTCCAAGTTGCTATAAACACATGAAAAGCAGTACGGGTATTTTGTTGGCCCTTTGGCAAACTGAGCAGATTAACTACATCCTAAACAGTGCCATTTCTTTTCAAGAAGCCCCCTTGGGCGACAATGACTGTGTCAGGGAAGGTATTTTCAATTTTTTTCTTGGAACTTTTCTTTGGGGAGAAAAAACAACCAACCTTCCTAACCCACACCACATTCTTTGAATCTTCTGGGGGGTGGGGTGGGGTTGTTTCTTGAAGGCAGATTTGATTTTTGGAACCAGCTAAGAGCAACTTGGCAGCAAAGCTAGTGAATGAGGTGTGCGATCAAGCTGAAGAATATCACTATTGGCTCCAAGCAAGGTGTGAGCTTCAAGAAACAAGACTGATTGCTTGTATGGCACATAACGCAGCTCGGCAGTGCTTCCAAAAGAAGAATTCCAAACATGTTGAGGCCTTGGCAAGAAAAAGAATTTCTCTATTACTAAGTACCATCACCACCACTAAATTCAGTGTGCGCGCATGTGCACAAACACACACACACACACACACACACACACACACACACACACACGAGGTGGGGAGGGAGGGAGAATACTATCTGGTATATCATGTAGGCAAAATAAAATATTTAGACTTTGGTGGGTCTAGTATGATGGCATGCACCACATTTCAGCAGTGGGGAGGCAGAGGCAGAGGCAGATGGATCTCTGTGAGTTCTATGTTGAGATAAACTTTTTGTTCACTGTGTGAAGATATGTCTCTGTTTTACCTCACCTACCTAAGCACCTTCTGATTGGTTTAATAAAGAGCTGAATGGCCAATAGCTAGGCAGGAGAGGATACACTTGACTTCCCGGCAAAGATGGGGATTCTGAGAAAGAATCTGAGGCAGGAGATTCACTAGCTGGATGCCGAGGAAGTCAGACGTACAGTAATGAGAAGTAATGAGCCATGTGGCATAATGAAGATTAATATAAACAGGTTAATTTAAGTTTTAAAATCTAGTTGGGAACAAGCCTAAGCTAGGCTAAGCTTTCATAATTAATAAAAAGTCTCTGAGTTGTTATTTGGGAGCTGGCATTCCAAAGAAAGCCCTGTTATAGTTCTAGTCTAGCCTTTTCTACATAGGCTCACCAAAGTTACATAGGGAGACAAATTCTCTCTCTCTCTCAAAAAAGAAACAAGTAAGCAAATGAACAAGCAAACAAACCATCAAAATAAACACAAATCATACAAGTATGAGATATAAGAGACTTACAAGCTATCTTGGTAGTTAAGCTGGCCACATGATCATTTGTCCAGTGTGGTATGAGGGACCAGGGTATAGCTCACTCGGTAGAGTGCCTGGTATGTATGAGGTCCAGCATTACATGAAACAGGTATAATGGCACATGTCTCTAATCCCAGAACTCTGGGAGTCAGGGTAGCAGGAGAAGTAGAAGTTTAAGGTCATCCTGTATTACATGTTGTGTTTTAGGCTAGCCTAAAAGAAATCCTGCCTTAAAGTCAAAGTATACAGCTGCTAAGCAAGCCTCTGCATCCTGGACCTCTGTAGAAACATAATGGCTTCTCTTCTACTTGCTTAGGCTATACCTATACCACTGGTTCAGCCAATAGCTGAACAGTTCTCCAGAACTACTGAGCCATTTCAGCATGGAAAAGGAAGATGTTTATGGGGTTTACAAGACAAGGGTGGAAAAGCAAAGAGCTGAGAAGAGGCACAGTTATTGTTGTAGGACAATTGTGAAAAGCCATATTACCTCGAATCACATGATCTTTATAGAAGGGTCAGATTAATGGGCTGACATAATACGAAGGGAGATGTAGATCTACCTAATAAGGATTGGGTCACATTCTAGAGTCGCATGTTAATAGAATCTCAAATGTGTGAATGTACATCTATAGAGAGAAAGGGGAGAGTGACTGACTGAAAAATCAAATGCTTAACACTCGGAGCTGAGGTTTGTGCTAGGTGGTAGAACATTTGCCCAGCATGTGCAAGGAGCTGAGTTAATCTCAAGCATATGCCCCGTTCCCAATTAACAGTGGACACCCATGGGCGTTTCACTCAGCTTTCCATTAGTATAGCAAATTACCTCAGATAAGACTTATGAATAAAAAGACTCATTGCGTTCATAGTTTCAAGGCCTGATTGATCTCTTTATTGGTCATGTTGCTGAAATAGACAATTTCCTTTGCCTAACTCTCAGAGTGGAGAATTTAAAACCACATTCTTGTGGGAGCAAAATGTGGTTTCGCAGTCACTTATTATTACTATTATTATCATTAGCCACATTAAGTGGAGCCCTTTCTGTGGAATGACAGGAAATTTGTAGATGGTAACTGGGGTTAAGGCCTTCTTCTGGTCTGGCATTGCTAGCAAATCAGGCTCGAAGTGTAAGGAATGGACCTTCTCAGGATTTGGTTTTCATAAATCCAAGACCAAAGGGTCTTTACAAACCTCATTCAAATTTAGAAACAAGAATAGCCTCATCTTCTATCTTCAAAACAAAGATAGTGTTTTTGCTTTTTGTGTCTCACCAACCACTATGAATCATGTAAGTTATGTTAGGAAATAAAACTAAAACCAACAACAGAACAAAAAAACTAAACTTGATAAGTCCTAAATTTCCACTTTGTATTTGTAGGCATTTCTGCCCCCCCAAAAAAACCCAGTGGAATATTGGAAAGTTATGGTCCTCAGGAGGCCAACAAAAGAGTATTAGTGACAGCAGGGGTGGGGGAGGTACAAGGAATGCTAAGCTGTGATAAACTGTACCTTCTACTTCCCCTGTGGCGATTTCCTACTATTGGACTGAAGCTGGAGCTTCTGTAGGGGACCATTCCCTGGCTTCAAAGAGGGTTGACCATCTTCTCCCTGCACCTCACCGTGGCTCTCTGTATTGACATTACCTGGTGGGAAGGCCAGGTCTACAGAGCATTGCATACATGAGGAAAATGGCAAATCGCTTATTCCTGGAGCTCCTCCACAGCAGGAAGACAATCTAAGTAAAATGGCAACCGACACAAGTGTTTGAGATGCTGGATGTGCACGGAATGGAATGAAGTCAAAATCCCGGGCCTGTGACTCCCAGAAGGTCAGTGTTAGAATCAGTGTGAGGGCAAAGGTAGGGATCAAGGGCTATGGCACTCTCTAGAATCTGCTGCCTTACCAGTCACTCAATAGCTTCACAAAATCAAGGTTGAAGTGTCCGTTGGAGAAGCCACCTGAGGTGGAGGGTTCGAAAAGCTGCTAGTAAATCAGAGGCTTGCTGATGACAGCTTTTACAATGTGACCCAGGACATCTGTTACCCTGCCACGCTGCAGTCCTTGAAGAGAGACATGGCCTAAGACGACAGGAGAGAGCTGAGGGAATTCTTTGTTTGCACTACTTGGGTTCACCTCTCAAGCTTAGAGAAGGGGGATATTGGTTTTAGTGTTCATATGTAGCCTATGCAGAAGCTTTTCTATTTGAAATTTGTGTGTGTACATGTATATGCATGCTGGTGTGTGTGCGCGTGCGCTGATGCATGTGAAGGCCAGAGGGGAGCTTTAGGCTCCTCAGTATTTTATACCTTTCCTTTTGAGACTGCATTTCTCACTAGCCTGGAGCTCATTGAGCAGTTTAGGGTGACTGCCTAGCAGGCCCAGGGTTCTGCCTGTCTCTGCTCCCACAGAGCCGAGATCGCAAGCACACGGCACCACATCTTGCTCTCTGCACGTGAGTTCTGGGGATTGAACTCAATTCCTCATGCTTTTAATGCAAGCGCACTACCAACAGAGGTGTCTCTTCAGTCCAGAAGGGAAATCAGCAAAGAGAGGCCACAGTGGACCTCTTTTGAGCCACCTTTTGTCTCACAGATAGGACAACCCAGCCGAAGGCTTCTCAGTGGAGACTGAGCATGCGATTGATGCCCGCTGAGAATGGGTGATTTAATGCTTGAGGTTAGCCTTGGTGCTCGCCCAGACGGTCTAAGGACCTTTTGGATTCTAGTGAGATTACACTGACTAGAAAGCAAGATGACAGAAAAAGTTTGGGTGAAGGGAGGAGAAGCGTATGACTCTTTTATAAAAAGGACCCAATGCCATTTTATTTGAACGTTTATTTTTTTTTTCAAAGAAATCCATGCAGAGAAAGAGAGAAGAGGGAAACATGACAACCATGTTCTAGCAGTCAAATGTAAGAAAATAATTTGGCACAACTTGAAGGTTTTTTTTTCTTTTCAAAGAGACAATCTATCCTACCACTAAAATTTACCTTCCTCATAAAGATGCCATTTGATTTTCGAAAACATAACACATGGTCAATCTCCTACTTAATGGCGGGAGGAGGCACAGAAGACAAAAAAAAAGAAAAAAAAAGAAGGTGGCTCCCTTTATATAGGAGGACCACAGGGTGCTGCTGCAGGGCAGCACAGGCACTGGGCAACTGGCAAGTCAGTGCACCAGGAAAAAAAACGATGCCGCGTAAACGGCCACACTGATCAGAATTTTCAGTGGGGACAGCATATTCCCCACGCTGTGAGAGGTGATAATCTCGTTGTCCTTCTGATCTACATGGTCCTTGTTCCCTGGAGTATCGTCCACATCCAGATCATACGCCAGCTCTGTCAAAAGACAAGGAGAATTTGAATTGCAGGATTACAAACGCCACCAGGTCTACATCATTCCCAGCCACCCTCCTCCCCGCCAGGATTTTTCTTTGGTTTGGGAAGGGAGAGCTTCCAGAGGCAGGAAGGAGAAGGTGCTGTTTGGAGGGTGTGGCCTGCAAGGAGATGCCAGAAGGACATCTGCAGAGAGTGCTGCAGAGGGGCATGAGACAGTCAGCCCTTCCCCCTTGGCTTTGGCTCCACCAACACAGCAGGGTGTTCGCTGGCCCTTTGCAACATCCCCCAGGCTGATCTGTACTGTTGAATTGAAGGTCATTTTCATCAGAACTTACATCAACATGTGCTGTGTGGGTGAACATCTCTGTCCTTGTGTGTTAGCGAAGGGAGTGGGGAGAGGCTGGGGATGTAATGTTCTTTCCCTTAGCTCCATATAGCCTACTGATGCTCTTAGCCCAGGAAATTTGGTGAGTTAGTGTTGAAGGACAGGGTAAATTGCTGTTGAAAGTTGTTTTATTTTCCCTAATATTTCCTCTTTTATAGTTTCCTCTCCCATAAAAGCAATAAAACCTCACCGAAAAGTCACATGCATTGAGCAAGCATGTCCATCCAACCTTTGGATGCTGTGACACAATACTGTCACCTACAAAGTTCACACTTGAGACCCTCAATCAAGTTACCCCCTTCCAAAAAAAAGCCACCCCAAACTCTCCGAATGCTTTAATATAAATTTATGATTTTGTGTCGGGCTGCATTGATCTTCAGGTGTATGAGGCTTCTGGCTGGACGTGCCTGAAAACATCAGATATAATTTGTTGCCAAGTGAATTAAGGTTTAGGAGATGCTAATGGAGACGAGTTTCCCATTTTTTGCCTGTTATGTATAAGACAGGTACATGATTCTGGAAAGAAACAGGATGTCTTTCATTTGGCCTAAATGTCCTCTATGAGGCAAAGCTAAACAGACAGAGGTTTCTATGTGAAGTTCAAGATCACCAGCCCAAGGTTTCTTGCACGTTAGCGTCTTCAGATCCAGTCCACTCCCTCGTTTTCCTTGACTCTGTGGCTAATATTTCTATTTCAGTATTTTCTGAAGGTGATGGGAGCGACTCACCCACCAGCCAACTGTCCCATAGCCAGGGGCCACAAAGATCCCTTTGGGGCACTGAGAGGCATACCAACAGGCTCAGAGGAAATGGCTGGGATTCTACTGAATGAAGGCAAGGAGAGGAAGGAAGAGCTCCGATTACAGGCCATGAAAAACCTCAGTAAGTCCCAGGAAGCAAGTGTGTGGACTCAACTCGTCCCAAATATACGCAGAACTGGGTCCAAGACCAGGGTAGCTCTGGGGCAGGCATGGGTTAGTACAGGAAGCAAAATCAAGGAGATCAAAGCCAGTGGCTCTGATTTCACAGGCTGTGACCCCACTTTCCGAAAAGGCTATTGCAATGTATACCAGGTATGATGGGAGAGCCAGTTTTGATGTGTCTAATCTGAAGAAACAAGACATTTTACCTCAAGGTTTCTTTAATTTGCATATATTTGCTCATCAGTGTAGATCAAGTTTTTCTGTGCTTTGGCTTACTAATTATATTTCTCGATGGGTAATAATAGTTTATATTTGCTGTCTTTTAGTGTGATAGCTATTGATATTTTTCCTATTAATTTGAATGATATGTACTATATCGAACCATCTGCTTATATTAACCAAAACAAAGTAGTTTTGATCTTGTAATTTATTATAGTTCTCTTCCATTGCATCTGAAGAAGATGATGACCTAGCTTTAAATATGTATAAATTTGATTCTACCCAACTCCTGGAAAACTGAAACAAGTTTCTTTTGCCTGAGTGCTGATGGTAATTCCAATCTTGTTTTTTGGGGGGAACTCTGTCACTCAGGGAAAGTGATTTAGCAGGCTGTCATCCAGATCCCCCTCAGTACATCCATACAGAGAAAATAAAGGGGGGGGGAGGTCAAAGAGCAACACCCTACTTGAAGACCAGACCTCTTTTTCTGAAAGGTGAACCATGTGGGTGCACAAGGTGGCTGGAGTCAGCTGTCACTTGGCAAGGCTAGCACAGGCTTAGGTCATGATCGCCTTTCACTGAAGCAGAGAGCGCATATGACTGATCTCTTGAAAGCCAAGCCTGGAGTCCCAAGGCAGTTTCTCCACTTAAGCGAGAGGGGTATTTTTAGGGTTGACCCGAATGAGAGGGCTCTTAGCATTGCTTTCACATTCTTCTCTGGATGATGCTCTTGCCCAACATTAAGATGAAACAATATCTATTAATGTTCCCACTTTGCTCCTCCTCTATTAGTTTAGCTCTTCAAATAATCCGCTAACACTAAACAGTCTTGATGGTTGGAGCCGCTACAGCAGGTGCGGCACTTCGGCCCAATCCAGTAGTTTTGAGTCCCTTTCATGCAAGTTTTACTTTACACTTATTTTTTAGTTAGTGCGTGTGACGTGTGTGAGTGGAGACGCATAGGGGGAAGTCAGCAAGCAACTCTCAGGAGTAGCTTCTTTTGTTCATTTGGGTTCTGAGGATGGAACTCAATCTTAGGCAGCAAGCATGTTCTCAGCCTGCTAATCATTTTCCTTGGATCTTATACTTGGAAATGGTAACAATGACCTCTATTTAAATTACCGAATGCCCATGCTTACCAAACAATGTGCTATATTATTTACACATACTATCTCATTGACTTTAACTTTCCCCACAACCTTATAAAGTAGGTATTGAAACTCCCATTTTACAAGCGAGGAAACTCAAGTTCAGAGTAGTGCTTTTGGCCTATATTTCCTCAGTTGGTAACCAATAGCTTTAGTATCTGAATCCAGGCTCTGACTAGGAACCTCTTATGAAGCCATAGTGCTGCTTCTTTAAAAGGTTTTGTGTGTGTGTGTGTGTGTGTGTGTGTGTGTGTGTGTGTGTGATGGAGAGGGAGAGAGAGAGGCAGGGAGAGAGGGAGAGAGCTGGGGGGGAGGACTTCTTTTTGTAATAGCCTTGGCTGTCCTACAACTTGCTTTGTAGACCAGGTTGGCCTCAGACTCACAGAGAATTCACCTGCCTCTGCCTCCCGGTTTTAAAAAATAATTTATCTATTTTCATTTTATGTGCATTGGTGTTTTGCCTGCATGCATGCATGGTGTGAGGGTGTCAGATCTTGGAGTTTCTGACAGTTGTTAGATGTCATGTGGGGGCTGGGAACTGAACCCCACTCCTCCAGAAGAGCAGTCAGTGCTCTCTTAACTGCTGAGCCATCTCTCCAGACGCATCATACTGCTTCTTGAACAATTCTGCATAACGGACACGCTACAGGGCTGAGTAGTACTAGATTCCCATTACAAAAACCCAAACCTCAATTACTGAATGTATATTATAAAAGGGAACTTCTAAAGCATGGGAAAAAAAACATTGTTTCTACCTCAAGTTCACACATACTTGATTAAGAAACCTTGGTACGCTTTGTAGCATAGTGCAGATTTCTTGATTTGGGGATCTGACATGGAGATTATCAGTTTTGTTTCCCAAGAAATGATTAATGACAGTTAAGGCGATTAGATCCCAGGCACAAATCTAGGCCACCAAATGGCCTCTCAGAATCTTCTTATCTAAGTTATGGCTAGCGACTGCCTGAGGCTCTCCATTCAGAAGTCTATCACTCAGTCCCTCAGTCCCCTGCCTGTTGAGTTACTGTCCAGAAGCCTAGCAAAGCCACACTCTAGGCCAGGGCCAACACAATGAGGATTAGCGCTAAGGAGGGAGCCAAGAACAATGAGAGAGTATTGTGGGAGACAGGGAAAATAGGATTTTGGTTAAAGATAAATAGGGACATTTCTAGATGGAGAAAATAGAATCCAGTTTCATCCAGCCAACAAGGCTAGGCTATGCGTGATGTCCCAAGGAGTAAGCAGAAGTCTGAGAAAAGATTTAGCTACTCCTTCAAGGAAGCCCAAACCAAGACATCTAAGTAGACAAACCTAGTAGACATCACTCTGGAAACAGGGCTCATACAAAGGCATTGGCAAATTACCAAGGGGACAGATAAAAGCCTCAAACACAAGTATCTGGGATGATTACTTAAGCCAGTTTGGCTTTCTACATCAAGAAGCACGATGACGACTCCAGTAGGGCTCACTGAAGTGGTTTTTCTAGATGGGTCACTTTAAGAAAAATGACCAAGAACTGAGGCAGTGGATTTTCAATAGGAGCAAGGGGCTGCTATGGTATAAGGGGATGTAGCAGTGGAGAACTGTAAGGCAAGAAGGACAAATTGGGGCCAAAATATGCGGGCTAGGAATGTTAAAAGCGTTGTGAAGGCAACAGGGGAGACGGCCTGAGGGTTTCTAAGAAAGGACGCTGCACAATCTGACCTGGTTTTATCAGTGTGAAGCACAGCCCTAAGCCAGATAGACGCAGACATCTTGTCCTGAAGAAGCAAAAAGCCTGTGGGAACAGAAGCTGGGGATCTGTGAGTAGCACATACAGGGAAAAAAAACTAAAAAGAAGCTAAATCTATACCAAATTAAATAAGTCGTTTTTTGCTATTAACTAGATATATAACACCACAAATGATTTTATTTGAAATCACTCATATTTTTTAATGATTTCCAGACTACATTATCATCATGTTACTGTTATGTGTGTATTTTGAAAGGGACATAAATTGCTTCTATCTTGGAGGGATTCTTCTGTGAGAACCTTTTGAGCCAGCGAGGAGATTTTTTTTTTCCCCAAGCTACGGCAAAAAGTCTGTTTCTATTTGTAATCAGTTTAACTATGCCCAGGGGGTAGACCCAACTATCTGTACTAATTACACATCAGCTCTGACTCTCATTTCGCCTTCATGGCCTTTGTGCTGTAGATTAGGTGATCCATTTAAAACAACAGTCAGTCATTAGGGGCAGCCTGTTGTTTGTGTTGGAAAGCTCCTCTGCACTGGGCAAAGCTCTAAGAGGAGAGCCCTCCATTCCCGGTTATTAAAAAAATCTCCTCCTGGGATCCCCAAGGAGTCTTTAGCATTCCCAGGGGACTGGAACTGGAGATTCAAGGCCTGGCTTGGTCCCAGCCTTCCTCCTTCACCTCTGACAAGTCATTTCCTTCTGCGCTTCAGTTGCCCATCTGGCAAATCAGGGTGCTGAACTGATGACCCCCACATTTCCTTTGAGTTTTATTTCACTCTAAGACTCTTGGGACCGGGAAAAGGGGCATAGTCTGCTGCAGGCTGTAGCCCTCCCTTTCCTCACAATAGCCAAGGTGGTCTTTTCCAACAGATCCTCCCCATGCTGCATGGCCAATCAGTACTTTCCCTTGGGATATTTCTCTAGCAGTCATCGGCTACTGAATTCTCTTGTTTCTTGACTTCCTATCTTGGGTGAGAGACCCTGGCAATAAACAAATCCATGGTGCACTTCCTTGGTTTTTTTCTAACCCATGGTGGTGGTTCTAACCCTCACCAGAGCCACTGCCCATAAGGCTTTGGGAGAAAAGTTGCCAGATCTGAGGGAGGGTCCTCCAAGCCGGCCTGCGCAGGCCACGAAGGAGGAGGATTCGGCAGCCAGTGAGATCATCTTGGGTCTTTTTTGTAGCCTCTGAGGGCCTGAGTATATCACAACAAGCTCATCCTCTGAGTAAACGGGTATCGAGAAGTTGCTATAGGAGCTTCGCTTTCTTTTTTACGGTGTACGGCCACTCTGATTGCCCTCAAAACAGCATGGGGGGAGGCTACAGCTAAGTTGTACAATGCTCCATTGTCACAGTGCTCGCCTCAAATGTCCAAGGCCTTGGGTTCAATCTTCAGCACTGTATAAACTGGGCACAGTGGCCAATAATGCCGGTCATATCAGCACTGGGGAGGCGGAAGCAGGAAGATCAGAAGTTCAAGGTGATCCTTGGCGGAAGAGGCTGTCTTAAAATTAAAAATGGCAGGGAAGAGGATGCTACTGCTAAGCCAAGCATGGGGGTTTCTTCCTTGCCAAGCCTGTTCCAGCAGATGGCTTCAATCTGGCCCTAATATAGCAACAGAACAACACTACCATCCATCCCCGTGTTTTCCATTTACTGCGTACAGTTAAGACTTGAATATGTGAAACCTCAGGACATTGCCTGGCATACCCCAGAGGATAAAACTGGGGGCAATCTCCAAGGAAACGGCACTCATTGCAACACTGCTCAATTTGCTGCCCATTCACATGGACATCCTGGGGCTCTGCCATTGGTTTCTGATTCCCAAACAGATCTTGGTTGCCTTGTCTTCGGAACCACAACAAAAGCCCCCTTCCTGCCACAGTAACCCCACCTCCTTTATGAGTACTTGGACTTGAAAGCCGAAGCAAGCGAAGTCATGCTCTCTGGAGGTCTGCGTTTTCTTTTTCATAGTTCAGATGTGAGCACACAGGCATACTTCTAGCCTTAGGGTTTTAATTCTTCTAATGGGACCCCTTCGAGAATAGACACATTTTACAGTATGTCTTATTGACAAATAAATGAGTTCTTTATTTTGCCCGCTTGATAACCGATAGTAAAATCCAGGAACAGGGCTAGGCAGTCAAATCACCACTTCATTTTTTTTTCTAATTCCAGCCTGCAACATCCTCAGTTACAACTAAGGATTATTTCTATTAAAAGAATAGTGTTGAAAGAACACAGTCGATGGTCCCCATTCAGGAAGAACAATCTGTCTCATAATGGGCCCGTTTTCCAAGCTGGGAAAGAATATCTGTAGGTTACACTGCACTGGACTATGGGCATAGAAACCATGGCATACTTCCCAGGGATGCAGTAAAGCAAAAGTACACTGCTTTATGGAAAAGCATTCAAGGCTGGGGCTGCAGAGATGGCTCAGTGGTTAGGAGTGCTTGTTGCTATTTCAGAGGACCTGGGTTTGGTAACCAGCACACACATGGCCGCTTATACCACTCTCTAACTCTAGTTCCAGGGTGACGCTGATGCCCTCTTAAGGCCTCTTTGGGCTTCTGTATGAACACTGTGCACCTACACACATCGAGGCACACACACACATACACACATGCACACACGCACACACACACACACACACACACACACACACACTAAATACATTAATAAATCTAAAAAATATTTTAAAAAGCATGTGAGTCTGTATGATCGAGTAAGAGTACAGTGCAAACTCAGTGAAAACTTCATAAGACATTTCTGACTGGGCTAGCCCTTCACACTGGGTTCCATATGCTCAGGGTCAGAGACTTGATGGCGCGTTTTTATGCACATAGAGTGGAAAGGTCTTCGAAGAATTGTTGGGCAACTCGGATCACCTGCTACCATATGTGACATTCTGACCCTCAATTTCCAATTGGTGACTCAATACATGCTCTTCTATGGTGACTTCCTTGTCAGGAAAGAAGGCCATTGGCCCTCAGCTATGGCTCAGGCTGCTTAGTTTTCCAATATAAAATTGTTCCCAGAGGTCTGAAAGACTAACTGTGCTATACGGTTGTTTGGCAGTTAAGAATCAATGAAGAAATCACTTCATCTTTTAGAAAATAGCAAATGGTCTGATTAAGTAATCTTAATCATAACCTGGGCCACTATTGTACTTACTTGGGTGTGTCATGAGTCATCTCATAGTCCTAAAATGAGAATAGGTCTGTCCTGGAAACTTGGGGTGTAAGAGTGGGTGCTAGCCGTCCCCCAGTAGGCTCTGAATTACTAGCACCGCCATCTTCAGGAGTGGTACTACACTCGGGTCAGTGCATGTTCTTTTCTGGAGGTGGCCTAAAGCGCTAGAAGAATCAGCTCATCATAGTCTTTTTCTGCACAGGAAAACTTCCCTTAGTCTCAAAGGAAATGGCGAGGCTGAGGGACAGCAAAGGGAGGCTTTTCAGATTCATCGTTCCTGTATCACCACTGCTGCTATTGCTATCACTGTCTCAGGAGACTGTCAGCAAGGGTTTTATTGATTTTTATTTTATGACTATGTGCGTGTGTGTGCCTGCTTGTCTGTATGTTCACCACGTATAACAATAAGGCTAGAGAGATGGCTCAGTGGATAAGAGCACATGTTGCTCTTCCAGTGAACGGGAGTTGGATTCCCAGCACCTATATAAGGTGGCTCACAACCACTTGTAACTCTAGCTCAAGAGGGATTTGACTCCTATGGCCCCTATGGGCACCTACACTCAAGGGCACATTGCCCCCACGGCAAATCCTGTGGATCTGGATGGCCAGAGAGCGCTCATTCTCACACAGGGATCTCTGTCCCCTCTGTCTGGATGCTGGTCCTTTCTCCTCTGTTTCAGTCCAGGCCACTGACCTAGTCCTCAACAACCCAGTTCTATACTGTACCTGCTTCTCTCCAAAGCCCCGTGGGGTTTTTTTTTGGGGGGGGGGGTGTCCAGGAAAGAATGTTCTATTTTGTGGCAGCTAAAAATCAGACATCATTCGATTCCTAAAAGCACATGTGGGAGTATATTCTCCTGCCTCACTGCTCTTTGATGGCTCACTACTGCATATGGGCGAGAGTCCTCGGTCCTTAGCAGCGGCTCTGCCTCATGCTTCCCTGCTTCCTCACTAGAAAACTGCTTGTGTATTTTTCCAGGCATCATATACGGTAGTCCTAGCAGTGTTGAAAATGCCAAGGACTTGAGGTTTTTTTCAAGCTCTTTCCTTAGACCAGGATGATGTCTGTATGTTCTCTTGCTCCTCCTCCCTCCCCGGCTCTCGATGTTTTATTTTTTTTTCCACTCCATCTCTTCTACCCACAAATATATCTTCCAAGTTTCAACGTATACACAGCACATCTTTCAGGAAGCCTACTCCTCTCGCCTTGGCCCATTTCAATAGCTTTGCATTTCCAGTATAGCACAAACTTCAATTTGCATCATAACAGAGTTAGTCATTCCCAGGGTCTCCTCCTCAACTAGACTGACTTTGGGGAAGTAAGAAATAATTTTTACTGTGCTCCATAGCTCCCACGCAGGACTTGGTTAAGACAGAACTCATGCACATGCTTGTTGCCTGAATGAGCGGATGCCCAAATGGACACCTAGTCCCAGCCTATAGAGAGTTTGAGATGAGGGGCAATCTCCTTGCAAGATGTCCATCCTCAGGGGACCGATACTTCTGATTTCATCAGGGGAGTTACCACTGACCCATGCAGAAGACAACACAAATGCAGGTTCAACGGTGGGGAGCTCAGGAAGCAAAGGCAAGGTTCAAAGCCGGGCCTTTCAATTCCTTGGCACTGCTAAGCAGTATCCCGTTTTCAAGATGCACAGCAACACTTTACTGTACTCAGTGTAGATGGAATCCACAAAGATTATTTTCGTACTTGCTTTTGTTGCCTGGAACTTGATGCCTTGCTATGCAAGCAGCTGACACATGCCAACATTGTGCATGACAGGCAGAGCAGGAAGCAGGTTTTCTAGCGAGGGGTTCCACTCATTGCTTACTTGTGACCTTGATGACTGTGTCCCCATACCTTTGGCCTCTGTCCCTGCCTCATGATCTCCGCACCCATAGGCCATACCCCATCCTTTCCCTCACCACTGATTCCCAAGAGTAGGAGCTGATGTGATTGAAGTCTCAATGCCTGTCTCTGGAACATCAAAGTATAGCCTTGCTAATGAAGTCCACCGCCTAGCTGTGATCAGACAAAGCCACAGGACTTCAATCCTCTCGGTAACACCTGCCAGCACCCCTTTCTCACTGCAGAGGTCCACGGAATGAGTGCCAGTAAAATACAATGGCAGGCTGGCACAAGCATGCATACAATACCTTAACCTGGAAGTTCTGTGTTTTCATCCCCATCCCACTGTTCCGTTTCTCAGTTCACTTCTTTTTCTTTTTCCATTGCTGTCTAAAGTAACTTTCCTGTATCCAATTATTTTTTTTCTCACTGGTCTAATCATAGCTTTCTCGACCAAATATTTCTCTCCTGTTTCCACAGCGTTCTTTTCCATATCCTTAGGCAAAGGCAAGGTCGGAATCATTGGATCGATTTTTATTTTGAGAATGTTTTGGTTTTGAGACAGTATAGTGCAGGGCCAGCTCCGAGCTGGCTCTGATTCACCTGCCTCGCTCCTCTGACTGCTGAGGCTGTAAGTGAGAACTGTCACACCCAGGTGTGGCTTTTTAAGAAACTGCAGTCATCCTCTGTCTCCCCTCACCCCCTTTGAGCACTGAGACGCACAAGAGGCGATAGAACAATCTACTCAAGCCTTGTTTACGATGAATCTCCCAGAAGAACAATTTGTGATTCCCAGGTGGTAGACACCTTGCTCAGTGCAACGGCTCAAGGGTAGCGACCCCTCAGGACATGGGAAGCAGAGAAGAGGCGTTAGCTGGAGCAAAGTCCTCCGAGGACCATGCTTAGAACCTAAGCTGGAAGGACCCAATGGAGAGGCAGGTAAACTGAGGCAAGAAAGCCAGATGGTCTGCACACAAATAGCTCTGTGGGCTTCAAAACAAAGTCAGCGAGAGCAAAATGCGGCTGGGAAAGGTATGAGTGATGGTCACTTGAGAGACAATTTCAGTTATTGCATGGCCAATAAAGAGTCTCCATTAAAACACAAAAAAAAAACCCCAGAGGCCATGAATTTGCAAAAAAGCAAGAAAGGATGTATGGGAGGCCATGGAGAGAGGATAGGAAAAGGGGCAAAATAATGTATTTATAATCTCAAAAATTCAGTCATCAATAACAAAACCAGGTAAAAGCTGTGTCTTTGTAGCTGCTTTTCTAGAATTCAGGACTATGTGTCAAAAATAAGTAGAAATACATGCAGTCAACCCGTAACTATCCATAAGAGGATGGGACATAGGATGCTAATATTCATGGCTTGGGGAAAACCAAATCAACACACAAACTTGGTATTGCTATAGGAACGGGAGAGCAATCAAAGCATGGCACCAGGAACCTCATAGGCCCCTATGGCTTTTTTTTTACGGCGCTTTCCCCACACTAAGAAGAAAATTGCCCCTTGGAAACATGGCTTTTCTCAAAGTAAAGTTCAACGTATTCTTTCTCTTTCAGTTTATATTATTAATAATCTCAAGGTAAACGTTTCCCATCATGAAATCCACCCATTTCGAGTCAATTTCAAGTGTTCAGAGGGTTTTAGTGAACTTACTGAGGTGTGCCACTGTCACGGAGTGCGACTGTAGAACACCTTCATCTGCCCAGTAAATCCCTCATACCAGTCACAGTTAATCCTTCGATGGCGTCTCTTGAATTTTTCATCTTGAGCCCTTTGCAGCATTCAATACTGTTGGCCATTGCCTGTTTTGAAACTTGGCATGGGCCCTGCTTCCTGACACTGCTGCTGTCCTTCTCCTCTCCTACCAGTCCGATCATTCTGATTCCCCTGCAGGACTTACCCCCCCCACACACACATACACATTGTTCTTAAAGATGGGTCTTCCCTTCCTCCACCCTTCACTGTTGCCACTCCGCACATCTTCCTCCATATGTTCACTGGTGCTCCCCCCGCCTCCCCCAGTTATCTCTAACAGAGGACTTCCACATCTGAGTTTATCTCAGACATCTTTCTGGACATTTTTAAGATCACTGGCTGTTCCCAGCTGCATGTCTGGCAGGCAGTCAGACTTAGCATATCTCAAGTGGAATGAGGTATTTCCCTGCCTTACTGCTGTCCTCCTCTTCTCCTCCTTCCCCCCCCCCTCAGTCATCACCAGGTAGCCCAAGTCAGAAACCTTCCAGTCTCTGCTTCATCTTCCCCACTGAATTAATCCCCTCTTCCTCTAAGTACTGTTTCTTCGCTCGATATTTGAAGAATCCTTTTCCTTTTGATTGCCATTGTTTGCTTCTGGGCTATTGTAGCAGCACATTTTATCTCTCTCCAAAGCACTGGATTGCTACCTACCCAGCTACCCAACATGTACAAATACCTGTGGTGGGCGATTGATCCTTTAGGATGTATGTCTAGAAAGACTATCTAGACTATCTAGCTGGTCCCAGCCAGATTCCAGGGAGTCTCCTGTCTCCACCTCCCATCTCTGCAGAGTAACACTGAGATGCAGATCCACGCTACCCAGTCTGGTTTCACGTGGGTTCTCGGGACATGGGTCTTCATGCTTGGGCAATATGCACATTCCCCACTGAGCCAGCTTCTAAGCCTCTCTTTTATTTTTTCAAAAAACCTCCACATGGGATTTCCATGAGTACATTCTTTTTTTTTATAAAATATTTTTTATTTATTTATTATGTATACAATATTCTGTCTCTGTGTATGCCTGCAGGCCATAAGAGGGCACCAGACCCCATTACAGATGGTTGTGAGCCACCACGTGGTTGCTGGGAATTGAACTCAGGACCTTTGGAAGAGCAGGCAATGCTCTTAACCTCTGAGCCATCTCTCCAGCCCCCCATGAGTACATTCTTGAAATTAAAGATTCAAACAATACCAACTATACACAGTCTAGACACACATGCACATGCGCACATACACACACACTCCATCTCACCATTTCCTCTGACAACTTCCCAGTGATGATTACTGGTGAGTGTGTTTTATATGCATCCATGGACTCAGATTCTACCATCTTGTAAATCTGTGTGTTAATATTTGTAGAATGACCTCATTCTTTTGAACCATTGCAAGGAATTCCATAGAGAGAACATAATAACGAGCTATTTCCCATGGCTAGGCGTTTAGGTTCTTTCTGACTTCTCCTATATAAAAGCAGCTTCCGTTACTATGCTTTGATATACGCCTTTGGCATGTGATGTATGTCTGTGAGATCTGTTTTACCATGGCATGTAGGAATGACAGCCAAATATGGTCAAGTTGCAGGACAACAGAGCAGAAGGCAGGACAGACTGGTTGGAAAATAGAATTATGCGAGAAGAGGAGTTAATGTCTTTCTAAAAAAGACAATTATAGAATATGATATCATGGTAATATTAAAATGTTAAGGAATTGGGACAAAAATCATCTTATAATAAGTACCATAATTCAATAGATATTTTTAAATACCAGAGTCAGACATAGCGGTGTACATCACTGTATTTTCTGTTACGTGGCAGGCTCAGACATGAATGAAGGTTGTAACTTTGATACTAGCCTGGGTAATACAGTAAGACTTTCCTCCCTCTCAACGAACCAAACCAAACCAAACCAAACCAAATAAACAAAGACACCTCTTAATCATTCATTTAAAAGCTGCAATTTCAAGATACAAAATGAATCTGGTTGTGCAGAATTGCTGTGGAAGATAAACAGGGAGTCACAATCACCTATTACTGAATATGGCTAGACAACAGAATGCTTTCATTAGCACACTAGCATGACTCTAGCTATATAAATTGTTGGTGGATCAAATCTCAGTGTGTAAACTACCTTCATGGCTATTGCTTGGACCCATGTCCAATATCTCTTTTATCTTCTCAATTTTAAGATGTTAGAAATACTTTGTAGCGAAGATGATTCAAAGCATTAACAAGGTAGAAAATGAGGAAGTGCTATAAAGAAATATATTTGCTGGGCAGTGGTGGTGTGTGCCTTTAATCCCAGCACTTAGGGGAGACAGAGGCAGGCAGATTTCTGTGAGTTCGAGGCCATTCTGGTTTACAAAGCGAGTTTCAGGACAGTTAGGGCGGTTACACAGAGAAACCCTGTCTCAAAATACCACCCGCTCCCCCAAAACAAAGGAAAGAAAGAAAATATATTTGTCTGGTGACCTTTGATTTACTTCCAAAAGTGGCGACATTGTGATCCAGAGACCTTCAGGGAGTTTTGGTGATGAGGGTTTAATGCTGGTACTTAGTTTGTTGCTCAGCCTGAAAACCCACAACTGCACAAATAGCAAACAACATGTAAGGGGAAAATCAAAATGAGCACGCTGTAATTAAGTATGCAATGCCACCAGGAAAAGCAATTTACCAAAGGGATTACCGTGATTAAAGATGCAGGCCCCTTAAATAAAGATTGTTCTCTTCAATTGATTTGTCCCAATCGCTTCTCTTTATGCCACGTAGAATTCCAGTTGGCTAACAATTTCTAGTTGTCGTTTGCGTTTCTCCACAAGAGATTAGAGGAAGGAAATCGAGCCTCTGTCCTCACTATAACTTCCTCACAAATGCAAGAAGTCTTGACAGAGGGCTAGAGAGACAGATTACAGTGTAGGTCACCCCGGGGAGAAATCTGAAGCGCCCCCCCCTCCCCTGACTAACAACAAGATAAGTAATCCTCAAGTCTTTTTTCCTTACTATTAAGGCTAAGACCAAGGTGAAATGGCCTCCTTTTTATTTTGCTTTTTTTTTTTGGTTTCCTCTTTCTCATGCCCAGTCAGGCAGGTAGCGTAGAGGGTTCTGAGCCCTCAGACAGGTGGGCTTCACCTGTCACTCTTTCTTAGTCTGCCTTCTTTACCTCATGGCCTTTTCTCTTTCCTCTCATAGCTTTGTTCCCTAAAACCGTTTCCAACCCTGGCCATGTCGTTTTGTTCAGGGAGAATCGTGGCAAACATGTATGGCGTATAGATGTGACGGTGTGATTTCTGCTACAGTACCCGAGTCCACATACACACGTGTTTACGCGTGTGAACATTAGCCATCTCTTGAAGTGGATGGGGGTGTAGCAGCCATAGATGAACAGGCGAGTGTTTGATAAACATGTTTTAATTAATTTGTTAAACATTTCTTGAGTGGTAAGAACGTTTCTTGATGTACTAGGAACCGGACAACCAGGCCCTGAGGACACTGGTAAGCTATGGCGTCTACCCTCAAGGAGCTCTCAACCCAGCAAGAGGCAACGATGTGTATGATTCATTTTTGGCACTAGCGCCTTGAGCCAGGGTCCCTGGATATGTAGCCCAGGCTGTCCTTGAGCAGGTGTGAGGTGAGACAGTGGTGAGCAGGAGCCAGGCCCTTGTCATTAGCTGGGCATTGTGCCAGGTGCTACAGCAGAAGAAAACTCAGGCTTGGCCTTCTGGAATTCTCTATCTTGTGAGGTAGATGACTGGAGTTCCCAAATAACTTGTCCTCTAAATTCGAGTGTGCTAAGTGCCACAAGAAAGGCATGCGCAGAGAGCCCTGGGAGCCTGAGCAAGAGCAGAGTTTGTAGACGGTCTAAGAAGAAAAACCCGGCGAAACCTGAGCAACGGTCCATACTGCTCTGCTTGTAAGTAAATTGTCTTACTTCCCAAAGGACAATGACATAAGAGCTGGAAATATGTGTAAACCTGAACAGGCATATGGTTCCTTTATTTTGGCACCAGTGCTTTGAGATAGGGTCTCTGGATATGATCCTCCTGCCTCAACTTCCCCAGTGTTGGGATTAACAACTGTTCACCGCTCACTCAGCAAGATGCTGCTTATATGGGCTAACTATAAATATTTCTTGAGGAACATTCTGGAACATAAGATCTCATGCTTTCATATGCTCCTTTCCCCTCTTTTGCTATTTACCTGTTTTTCAATCTTTATTGTTTAACGAGCTGAAGCATTCAGGAGAAGCTCTCACACTTTGCTGTAGTCACTGACTGACTAAGAAGAAAGCAAAGTCAAAAACCTTGGGCCGACTGTGCAGAAGGCCTCCGTTGCCTCTGGGCCTTGTCCTCCAAGGCTCTTGCTATCACTGTGCCTGGGGCCTCTTCCAAGGTCTGCCTGGCTTGTTGGTTTTTGGTATATCAGACTACAAGCCCAGAAGGGTGCAGCTGTTCTTCAGATGAAACCCTAAACCCTTTTAAACCCTCGGCCATCCCCCCCCCCCATAGCTTGAGACACTCTGAGTATTTCTCTTAGTACATTTTGCCAGCATGATGCGAGAGGCCGGTTAAGTGAAAGATTTAGGAGAATGTGTTTTAAATGTGAACTCCTTTAAAAAAGAAGTTTCCTTTCCCCTGAATTGTTTGTTTTTTTTAATCCCATTGGCTGTCAGTTTCTTTGTACATCTTATAAAATGAAGAGCAAATATCCTATTACTAAAAAAAAAAATCCAGTCACTCCACATTATAAACATACAGGAAAACATCACATTGTAGCCTATAAACATATTCATTATCTGTTAATTAAAGATAAAATGAAAAGGCAACCTAGGAAGGGTTTCTTTGCTTTTCCCAGTTATTGAAAGGAACACAATTAAGCAGCCAGACAGAAATCATCAAAGGGGTCAATGCGGTCTCATTCCCGCTTAGCGAAAGAAAAGTGAAGACTGGCTGCCTTTGCTGAGGAAAGCAAGGCATGAAGTGCTTGCCGAGGAGCTTCCGACTGAGGGGTCCTTCTGCCAGTTACAGTCCCCCCTCGATCACATGCTTTAAGATGCCAGCTCACCTCAGCAGAGGAACACACCGGGGACGGGATGGTACTGTAGTGATGGGCTGCTTTCAACCAAAAGCCCGGTGAAGAGAGACTATCAGCTTGAGTTACTGAAATTAGCAAGGCTAATGCAATGTCACTATTCAGAACCGTGCCAATTTGGAATTTCTTAATGGCCTCAGGAGAGGGAGTCTTTATACATCCTACAATCTCTCTTCATTCTTACCTAAATTCCTTCTCCTGGATCTTGTGAATGGCCTGTTTTGTAGCCAACACAAACTTTGTCCAGGGAAAATAATGGAAGGAACTCCGAATGAAAAGAGATTAGCTGTTCCTCGCTCCTGTTATTTGAAAGCAGAAATACCTTTGGCTTCTACTGATTGATAGACAAAGCTTGAAATGCAAAGCATGCTCAAGTCTAGATTCAGCATGAAAAGGACCTTAAAACATGCCCCAGTGCAAGTAATGGACTTATTAAAGGGAAGAAAAGAGGCACTTTCACACACTCCCAGGCTCTTTAGCCCTGTCATATCAGTAATCTTGCTTAAGAATTTCATCCTATTTACCTTGTGTCTCCCTTTAAATATCCTCAGGACTCACAGGGCTTCCAATATTGAGGCTCTTAAGACATTAATTTCTTTATGTTAATTATGAGTGATAAAACTTGGAACACTTGCAACGGGTTCAATAGGAATTAAAAGCAGCTCTGTAGTTTTCATTGAACACCTGCTAACTTATCAGGACAGATGTTAGGAACCAAGCTTCCAGTATCGTCTTTGGGCCATTTCTGGCACGGTGCCAGAAGAATTGCATTTTTCCCCCCTGGAGGACATTAGTTTTCTATTTGATGACAAAAGCATGAACTGCGCCATTTGGGCGATTATGAAAATATTTATTAAATCAAAATAACATGAAAGGTTTTCAAGCCAAAGTGCAAGCAGCACCCAGTTCTAAAATGTGTGTATGCAGACACATACAGGCCTTCTGTTCTAACTTTAGAGGAATAAAAAGATGGAAAATTGTGCCTTCAAAATGTTTGAGGAGCTTGGAATATTTATGTGGAATATAAAAGGCAGAGGTGTCACGAGTGTTTTTTCAAGCAACATTAAAGTACAGAGGGAGACTCACCCTGTTCTCTTTAGAGGTACTAAGGTCTCCTAATTTTCCTGATGATTTTTGCTAAGATTAAGAATGAAAACCTGGTTGTGGTGCTGTTTGCCTGTAACCCCAATACTTAAAAATATTAGGAGTTCAAAGTCAGCCTCAGCTACATAAGGAATTGGAAGGTAAACTAAGTCGCATTAGACGCTGTATCAAAAGCAAAGCAAAACAGTATTAGCCTTGCATACATGAAGTGGTTTCATGCAAAGGACCAAAAACAACAACAACAACAACAACAAAAGAATCAATGATTGCCCACCTCTCAGTCAGTCTCCAATCTTTGACATAGTTTTATTTTGTTTTTATGGGGATTACTTAGCGATAGGAATCACTACCACAAAACTCCTAATAGGAATCTGAGGGAACAGACCCAAGGAGAAAGATTGCGCATCTGACATCACGTGCTACCTGTGACCACACCCTTCAAAACTGGGCTTCTGTTTGCTAATCTGAAAACTAACAATACAGAGTTCCATTACAGGACTATAGCGGGAATGAAATGAGACATTTTCTGTATCCTGGCTGATGGACCAAAGAGAAAGGAGGGGTCCTGAACAGGGAGAAAGTAAAAGGCCAACTGGAATATGTTGCTTCTCAGAATAGGGCTTGGGAAAGAATTATTCAGATGTATTTAAAATGTGTTTAGGAACCAATAAGCGAAACTGGGTTTTAAGTCTACTTTTGGGACAAAGAGGCAAGCTAACTAATGTTCTGTCTCCAAGACAGAAAGAAGATTGAATTCACCTTTGTGTGTGACCGAGCACAAGCGTGTGTGTGAGCGTGTACGAGCAATATGTACTCACGTGTGCATGTTGACTAGAGGTCAATGCTGAGTATCTTCTAACACTCTCTATCTTCTAGTATCTTCTAACACTCTCTATCTTCTACTCTCTTTTCTTTTCTTCTTTTGAGACAGGGTCTCATGATGTAGCCCTGGCTGGCCTGGAACCAGCTCTGCAGAACAGACTGGCCTTGAACTCTGAGAGATTTCCCTGCCTCTGCCTCCTTAGTGCTGGAATTAAAGATGTGTGTCACCACGCCTAGCTTCCATCTTATTTTGAGACAGTCTGTCACTGAATCTGGAGCTCACTGAAACCAATATTTCTAGCCTGACTGGCAGGGCAAAACCCTGGCACCCTCTTCCCTTTGTCTCTGGGCACACATCTGATCTCCATGAATACACAACTCACTGAGGTATCTTCCCAGACCCCCACTTTTTTCTTTTCTTTTCTTTTCTTTTCTTTCTTTCTTTTTTTTTTAAGAAAACCAATCCAACAGGCTTGTATCTAGGTGGTCATATTGAATTAGAATCTAATGTAGCTGTATTAGTATCTTAAAATGTTAAAATAATCAGAATCACAATTCTGTCCAAAGGAGCCAATAAAAGAGATGATTCTAAGTAACAGCTAAATCTGAAGTCATGAAATATGGTATTTTGTTAAGTTAAAGTAACTAAAAGTGCTAAATCCTAGATTTTTATGATAGACATCAAATTATTGCTGCTTATAGCCTTATTACTAATGGGCACGGCGACATTTTGAAGTAAGAAAGTTCAAATTCTGGCTCTTTCATTTTGAGACAGTTCAGTCTACCAGGCTCTTCATTTTCTGACAAGACTGTTCTATATTTTAATCCTCCCTCAATCCTCAGGCCCACAGTCCCAGGCATTAACAAATGTTTGAGGTAATAAGGCACAGTGGGAAAGTAGTTGGGCCCTACCTAACCTTATTCACTGGGCCCTTTTTCCTACCTCAAAGCTGCATCTAGAATTAGTAGGAAGCGAATATGCTAGAAATGTTAGGATTATGACAGGTTCCAAAGTCACAATTTCAAATTGCTGCAAACCTTAAAGGGCTGTGAGGATTGAGTGTGTAATTCAGGCCCACCCTTGAGTGACTCCTCACTGTTAGTTTGGTTTGGATCCATTTATTACCTAGAACTCTGACATGAAGCAAAAGCCTTTGGGGCAAAGTAGATCCACAGGGGTGCCAGGGATCCGTCACCACCAAGAAATCTGATGGTCTTTTTGTATTTGTTTTTAAATATTTTATTTTATTATTTTAATGTATATGTATACGGTGCATTTCTGTCTGGGTATGTGCCATGGAGGTCAGAGGTATCACATGCCCCGAACCTGGAATTACACCCAATGTGCTTGCTGGGAACCGAAATTGGGTCTTCTGCAAGAGAAATATGTGTTCTTAAACTCTGAGCCACCTTACCAGTATTGTCTTGTTTCATTCCTACTGAGGACAAAACATTGCAAAGTAAGGGAATGGGGATGTAGTTGTTGACAGAGGGCTTGCCTGATATACAAAGGCCCTTGGGCATGCACACCTATAACCTTATTACTTAAGTAGGTAAAGGCAAGAGAAAAACAAATTTAAAGTCAACCTTGCTATATAGTGAGTCAAAGGCCAGTCTGGGGTTTATAAAATCCTGTCTTTAAAAACACATTTTGAAGAAGGACAAAGTATCTTTATTTCAAGCTTTTGCCATTTCTACTACAGCTCCCCTTTATCTTCTAGAAGAGAGATTTGTTAACTTTGTGCTGTTTTGTAGCTGACCAGGGCAAGCTTACTGGTTTGGCATTACTAAGCATCTAATTCTCTCAATATGTTGCCCTCCTACGTCAATTGCAGTCAGAGCCTCATTTCCACAGGGCCAGGTGTTTAGTTTAAGAGGCAATAGGTGCTTATGAGCAAGTCACAGACTCTGCTTCCTTCCTGTGACTCAGTATATACCCTAGGAGTATGAGACACACACGAGTGGGTGGTATTATGGCAGAATGCTAGACTCAGAACCAAATAAATGTAGCTGTCAGTATTACGTGCTCAATACTGATGTGGATATTCATATCGTTTTTATGGACCATAGTTTCTTCACCTACAAATTTAAGATTGCTGTGAGGATATGGGACAGCATTTAGGATGGTGTTTGGTACTTAATAGATAAATTAACGTAAGCATCCCATGAAAAGTCAACATGGATGTGAGAGCCTCAAGATGGTCTTCAAGACTATATGCTCTTAATTGTTCATGTAAGGAATTTAATTCCCGTGTAGATTTTACTCTCTCCAAAGTAACCATTTGCAGGTTCTTTTTGCAAGATTTCTGGTGGAACCAATACAAATATGCTAGTAACACAAACCATAAGAAGAATGGAAGATGAACAATTAATATAACCGCGATGAGAATATCAGGCAGATGCTCTTCTTTCAACTGGTTCAAAGTTGCTAAGTCTTCATGCTGGGGTTTCCTTTTTAAACAAATATGTTGTTGCAGATGGTTGCTTTATATCCTTTTCATTAAACTATGGAAGTTCACATGGAGAGAAGGTGCTAGGCAGAGATGCAGACACTCTCCCAGCTTCCATACCTCTGGATAACAGAATGAGGATGTTCAGTAATCACTGCCCATGCTCCTCCTGATCGCTCTTGACCCCCTCCCTGAGCAACAAGTTAAAAGTAAAGGTAGGTGGCGCACGCCTTTAATCCCAGCACTCGGGAGGCAGAGGCAGGTGGATCTCTGTGAGTTCGAGGCCAGCCTGGTCTACAAGAGCTAGTTCCAGGACAGGAACCAAAAGCTACGGAGAAACCCTGTCTCAAAAAATCAAAAAAAAAAAAAGTAAAGGTAGACCTTGGGAGAAGCTGCCACATCTGTGCTCATAGGCAACACGTGCCCCACTGCTGTACACACTGTATAAAGTCCAACAGTAAGTGCTGTCATAGTCTAACCTTGTGCCTAACAGAATTAGACATAAATGAGATGCTCAGTAAACCTCCATGTTCGGCTCAACTGATTGACTAAACTGACCCCGTTCTCTTTGGTAATTTCGACCTTGTGCCTTCTAAACTCAACCGTGATCCCTGTGTCATTAGTGAGGTCATTTTTTCACTATGCACTTGTCATTTATTAATCTGAACGTGGTAGATGTTGAGTGTCTCCTTTAAAAATAGGTTATGGGGTACACTCCCCAAAAGATGTTTATAATCAAGAAGCCTTTAGCAGATAAATGTGAGTCATGAAATAATTTTGAATAAGGAAATAAGAATGACTACAATTTATTTTTAACTGTAATTAATATTTTAAGGGGCAGGATCTCATGTAGCTCAAACCTCAAAACCCCTATGTATGTAAGGATGACTTTGAACTCCCGATCCTCCTGCCTCAACCTCCTGAATGCCGGGGTATTAGTATGTACCACAACATCTGGTTTATATAGTGCAGGTATGAAACTCATGGCCTCATGCATGTTAGGCAAAGACTACCAAGTACAGACACAGTCCACTTTTTGTGTGTATATATGACTGTAATTTTTCTTAAGAAGCAGTCTGTTCTGAGCCCGATTGGCCAGAGACCTTTAAGTATAGTCTAGCTTTACATATTGACATTTTCATCTTCTGTCCTACTCTGACACCTCTCCCACTGCCAATGTGAAATGCCGTGCTGTGCGTCTCTGTTTCAGAGACTACCCTTTGTTTGGACGGTGCTGTGTCTTCTGGCAAGATGAATAGACTGTTTTTCTGATATGCAGGAGGCATGGGGAGATAGTGAAGGATTTAGAAGCGCAGATCAGGAAATGCCACTGAGGTTTCTGGAATGCATGATGGAGCAGGAATGAAGCCCTGGGTTTTATACCCAGCACTTCATAAACCAGGCATGATGTCTCATGCTTGTAATTCCAGAACTCAGGATGTGGAGACAGAAGGATCAGAGAGAGGATATATCAACCCCCATTGATACATTAGTGCTCGCTAAGGGAGTAGGTAGGCACTAAGGACTATTTTGAATTTTGTATTTCATTTTGCGTTGTGTCTCTTAAGAATGCCAGGAGCTATACTGTAAAGTCACACTGACATGATGGCCTAAGCCAGAGCCAAACAAGGACAATAAATATGTTAAAGTGGATGGGGTGAGGGAGAGACCACAGGGCTTCAACCCCACACAGAGAACTATTGGGAACTAAGGAATGCTGAGAACAGGAGAAATCATATATCATATCGTCACACACCCAGTCTGTCCCATCTCTATAGACTCTTATTATGGAGTCTACAAAGCCAGAAGCAACAGTACATGTAAAATATCCCATGCAGTTAACAACTATGGCCAACCTTCTGAGGATAACCATTCCTATTCCAATAAATAGTGTTTTCCAGCTCCTGTGCCTGCAAAGGACCACACGGTCATTGGCAAACAAGACAATGGTCTATGGCACACTTCTGCTCGTTACTTTCTTTTCATTTGTGCTCTTTGATTTTCGAGTTTATGCTTATCTCCTGAAAATATGGCTGAGTCCTATCGGCCAATGTCTTTACCACTGAAGACCATTTCCGTCTCTCTCTCTCTCTACTTTCTCCTAGGAGTATTTTTTTTAAATAAAAAGAAATACAGAAATGTTGTTTAATTGAAAGTCAGCGTGGACTTCAAAATATTCCACACTTGCCAAAAAAAAAAAAAAGGATTGTAGACAAGATGTAACTCAACAAATGAAAACTATGGCTCATTATAATACATGATTTCCTATTGCCTTTACCAGAAGAAAACTTCAGCAGTAACCAAGGAATTTCTCACTTATTTACATATAAAACATTTAATGAACTTTGAGAGTACCAAAAACTTAAAGAAAATTTCAAAGAGATGTTGAGGAGAAAAAAAAATCGTATTTTTTCCTAATGCCAGAGAAATAACCTACCAAACCAGTTGAAAAGAAGCTTAAAAATGCATGCATGCTCTCTTTTCAATAGATTCTCTTCTGGGCAAATGGTGCGCGTGTGCGCGGGCCCACACAGGAGGGCGAAATCATCAGTGACTAATCATGGAACTGCAAGGGAGCCCTAAGCTCTCAATTGCACTGGGCAATCTGATTCCCAAACTGGGAGGAGAGAAGGAGGGTCTGAAGCAATGTGCAGAGGGATGCTCCTTTTGGTAGGTTGACAAGAAAGCCACCGGAAGCCACTTCTGACTCGTCATCCAGTTTCTAGTACTACAAATATTTATACGGTATCCAACCCGAAATGCTAAGTGCTTGGAACACAAGGTTGAGCCACACTGTGTCTGACTTTAAGGTGCGGTCCATATAGTGTAATCTCAGTCAGCCTTACAAGAAATTCTAGATGGAAGATAATAGCTCCAGCTTACTAATTTGGGGTCTGAGATTCAATGATTGCCCAGAGCGCTACAGTTCAGAAGTGCTATGTGTTCTCTTATCTATTGCTCTGTCTTGAGTTTGTTTAGAAAACCAGAGGAAGTTTAGAGATGTGGCTGTTCCCTTGCAGATTGGATAGGAGTGAGGATTCAGGATCAAGGAAAACTTTTATGGAGGAAGAAAGATGTGACTTTGTGCTGGAAAGCACGGATAGGACTTGGATATGTGGAGCCTGAGTCAAAGGAAAAGATGCAACCATTCTGGAAAGAGGAAGAATGTGCTGGGGGCACAGGAGCCTGATGGAATGGAAGCGCGCTTAGGTACAGCTGGGCTGGACTATGTGGGAAGACACCAAAGGTTACACTGAAAAGGTGGGCTAGGACGAAACTATAGAGGGCCATGAATAAATGAATCACAAATGAAGATATGGATACATATGCTTTTTAGCAGTTGCTCATTCCAGATGACCTTCCAACCTTGGAACTGAAATTTTAGAACCTTGTTTCCCCTGTCCCTAGACAAGGACAAGGAAGACTTAAGAATGATCTATGGCATGGTAGGGGTGTAATGGAGTAGAGTATGCGTGGTAGACTGATTCAGAAGCCATGGGCCGTGAGCATAGAAGCTGGGGCCATGAGCTGCCTTTCTTCGGAGAAGAGTTCACCGCTGTGAACCTGCTTTTTCTTTTCATGTATGTATGCGCTTGTGGTGCGCATGTGTGGATGTGTTTGCATATGTACGGACATGTCGGGGGCGTCTGCATATGTACATGTGTTTAAATGCACATGGAGGCCCAAGATTGATGTCAGAAATCATCTTCAATCACTTTTCCACTTTGTTCTCTTAGTCTAATCCAGAACCCCACAGCATGCTTAGTCTCTGAAGCCCTCCTGCTCTGGGGATCTCCTGTCTCTCTGTCTCCTGAGGCTGGAATTACAGGTGGGGGGTTATCCACATGCCATTTTACATGGGTTTGGGGGGATCTGAACTCTGGATGTCAGGCTTTTAGGGCAAGTGTTTTAACCACTGAGCCGTCTCTTCAACGCTGAACCCAGTTTTTCATTGGCATCCATGGGAATCTGAACCTAAGTAAAGATATAACTTCACTTAAAATTGCCTTAGAGCTTCACTCTATGGCCTTTTGTTTTCCTCTAACCAGAAAAGCCATGTATTTTTGTGAACAAAACTAACATTTGGCAATTAAATATTGCATTTTAAAGCTCTCCGTGCTGAATGGATGTTGGTATCTATTTTATGGTTAAATGTGAGACACATGTGGTAATAAACACCTATCCATGTAGTGTCCCTGTAGATATAAACAGCAAGCTCTTAAGAGCAATTTCCATATTGCAGAATGAGTATCAGCAGATGGAATTCATTTCTAGATTATACAAATTTCGGTTACGCTAGAAACATCAGCCTTAACACATTTGTATTGGAAAGGAACATTTTAAAACAGAGGTATTAACAAATCGGAGATGAAATGGGCACATCTGGGGATGACTCATTCTGTGTTGAACAAAAGAATTTCCTTAAAAGCATCCACTCTCCAAACTCCCAGCAGAGTCAGGGGCCTTCGACTTGGGGCTTCCTCTTCTCAGCATGAGACTCACTGCCTTCACTATCTTGATTTACTAAGTAGAATTAGATGCACAGTCCAGGTCTGAGAGCATGGTGTTTAGTCCCATGACCAATTGCTTAAAGAGATTCACCATTTCTTGTTGGTCCTTCGCCATCTTGTATTGCTATAGCCAGTGTACTCAATTTTATTACTTTAGAGGCAAGGTATATTGTGGTTGGATTTTAAGAGCGCTTATATAAGAACTAAAAAAAATCCTAGGAGATATAGTTCTCTTGTGTCTGAATCTTAAACCTGCCTACTGTGAGAGTCTGGGACTTTATTGTTGGATGGCTTTATAAACTTACGCATATGTACATGGCATAAGTATCATGAGAATTTTGAAGCCTGAAAAGGGATCGGGCTTTTCTTTCTTTTTGTCTTTAAACCAACGTCTTGGTTGAGCATAATAGTTTTATTTCTTTGATGTGTATTTGCATTACCTTATAAATCTACAAGTGAGAATGGTTTCTCTGACAAAAAGGCAATTCCGAATGCCATTTAAAATAGGAAATTAGTTCCAGAACTTATTTCTGAGGCACAGCTGGTTTTCAAAAAAAAAATGCTATGAATGATAGCAATCGAGTTTAACCATCACAGTTGACTTCGGCAAGCCACTCCCACTCGGCTACTTTGCTCAGGTGTTCTAATAGATCTTTTACAGAGCTAATTAGAGTAGGTCATCAAGGAGCCTAGGACCACTAGCCAGATCTGACTTCTAAATGGTAATTGTAAACTGAATGTTCTTTTCTAAAAGCCATGGAAAAAGATTATGGACAAAAGCTTAGTCTTAAATATGAAGTTAATGCTGAAGGAAAAAAAAACTCACTTTACACTTTTTCCATTAATCCTAAAGTTGGGCGAGTCCAAAGTCATTCATACATTCTTGTTACATGCATGTAGAGCTTTCTCTAGAACAGACTGGGTAGCCATAAAAAGCTACAATATATTTTAAAGCATGAATACCACACAAAGTGTATTATCTAAGCGTCACGGAGCTTGGGAGCAACACATGGCTGCAGTTTTAGTTCCTTGGGAAGCCGAGGCAAAAGGATCCTAATTTTTTCTGAGAGTCCAGCTCAGAAAATTTAGCGAGATTCTATCGCAAAATAAAGTTTTGAAAGGGTTAGGGGTGTAGCTTAATGGAGCTTGTGTTTGCCTAGCCTCCTCAAGGCCCTGGATTTAACCCTCAGTGCTGTGAAACTAAACAGGAGCAACAATAAACTCAGAGAACTCCACAGAGCACCGTGGGATACAATTAGGAATCAGTAACAGAGAGCTGTTTGGCAAATTCACCAACACAATTACCCAGCACAATTCTGAGTCACAGAAGAAACCAGAGAGAGGATACTGGAAGATACTTTGAGATAAATTAAAAAGAAAATACAATGTAGAAAAATCCACTGGTCACAGGGAAAGCAGCGATAGGAGGGACATTTCGAGCTATGGCCAACTACATCAATCATAAAGATTTCACACCCATAATCTTCTACCTGGCTTAGAGGTATAAAAACCCATGTAGCTCAGTCCTTAGCATAAGCTCCAGCTCAGGCAATAGAGCATACACGTTTGCGCCCTCCTGACTATGGCATCTGATTTCTGGAAGTGGTTGCTACTTGCAACACTAACATAGCCCAGCCAGTGAGAGGACCAGAGAGATGTGAAGCTAAAATGCAAACACAACACGTCTATTACCTACTAGAACAGCCAGGTCCTCAAAGCACTGGGGCCCTGTAACATTCAAATGACCAGGAGAAAGTGTTTTGGAACATGAAGTTGTTTTACAAATGGAACAAGTATAAATATTTATATACACAGACACACAGAGCATAATTATTGAAATGAGAAAAGATTAATCTTTGGAAAAAGCAACACAGCTTCATGTGATGTATTTGTAAATTCAATACCCTTCCTAACCTTGCCCTTTTCCTTTGTTTCTCAGGATGGAAGTAATTTTGTTATGGTACCACAGGGTGCGGGGAAGCCAGCTAGATCTCAACCTCTCTTCCTTTTAGTTTTAAGACTAGTACATGTATTCTATATCGGAAGATTCATTTGGAAGTCATTCAGGTCATCAATTGGAGAGGCTTGTTTGAATTCTATTCCTACTGGTGTCTGCCTTTGCAACTAGAACAGATGTGGATGGCAGGATGGCCTCATGCACATGGAAGCAGCCCTTTTTCTAAGAACTGTAAATCCCCTGGTTGCTAAAACATCAGAGATGAACTAATAAACCCTTTCATGGGTATCTGGTGACCTAGTCGCTTCCATCCATATTCATTTGGATGACGCAGAGATGTTTTTCAGCTTTTCTTTCTGTGAAGTGCTCCCTTTGGTCCCCCTCGCTGTGCTTACTCTCTGGTGTTCTACTCTACTTTGTATACTCTCGGCTGTAAGACAGAAATAAAAGCATCTACCCGACAGCATTTTTGAGAGAGTAAAATGAGTTGATTTACATAAAATGATTAAGCTTGTGCAGTAAGTGTTCCAAAACGTGAGCTCCTGGGCTGGCAAGATGGCTCAGTGTGAAAAGGTGCTTGCCACCAAGTCTAAAGACTTTTGAGTTTAATCCCTTAGACCAGTGATTCTCAACCCGTGGGCCATGATCCCCTTGGCAAACCTCCATGTCCAAAAATACTTACATTCTGATTCATAAACAGTGGCAAAATTACAGTTATGAAGTAGCAACAAAACTAATTTTATGATTGGTGTCGTCATAACCTGACGAACCGTATTAAAGGGTTGCAGCATTAGGAAGGTTGAGAACCACTGCCCACGGTGGAACGAGAGAGAACTGATTTCTGCAAATTGTCCTCTGAATGCCATACCTTCTCACACAATGCTGAATGAATGTATTAAAAATTCTAAAACACCTGAACTATTATTATTATGCCTACCCCAACATTACCTCCTTCCCACTCTGCCTTCTGATGGATTTTTGTATCTGCTCACCTGCCCAGGTAGGCACACAGACTTCCTTCTCGCCACTTTTTTCTTCCCCACTTTGCCCCATTCGAACAAGGAGGCCCTGCTGGCACTTCCTATGCCTTCACCTCTCTCCACAGAGTGGGGCTCTCCAGTGTGGAATCCTGGCCACATCTTAGTTCTCTCACCACTTGGTCTCTCTCACCACCTTCTCATCCTCCAGGTACACACACACTTTTCTGCCAGCCAACCACAGTGGCACATCCAGCAATGCTCCTCTGTAATGTTACGTCACAAAGGCTAAGAAGGTTCCATTTGCCCTCAGTGGAATGGGATATTATGACTGATTCCTAGTGACTTCCATGGAGAGGGGTAGGAGCTAGGAGATAGCTAACACACCTATTGTAAATGTAGAGGCCCTGCCAAAGCCTCCAGGCCAAATTCTCTGACAAGGTGATGGACTCTCTAACAAGTCTTCCAGCCTTAATTCTCGCTTCCTTCTATGCCAGCTACACCACAGAAGACCCCTACATTCTCGCTCACCTCCATCCCTTTGCTTATACTTGCCAGTCAGTTTTCCCTCCCTTTCGATCTGGTCTTTCCTATTGAAACTTGCTATGTTTTTTCAAACTCAGCTCAGGTCTGATCACTCCAGGATGGGTTTGTAGCTTTTCATTTGTGTTTATATAACTCCCTGCGCACACTACAATCTGTGTTTGGACAGCATTATAGTCTACTTTTCCAGCTAGATGTGTATATCCTTTCTGTTTGCCTCCTTTTCTTCCCTCAATCTCAACCATATGAATACCAGCAGGTACTGTGCCCATTCGGTTCTGTATGGTCAGCGCCATGTAACGGACCCTAATTGAGCACTAATTATCAGCTAGGCACTGGGAGTTACCTGACCTTGAGTTTCCAGGGAGAATATTAACAAAGCACTCTGCCTAGGGTGAAGCTTCACAGGAGGGGGAGGTGCCTCTGAAGTGGATTTAAAAGATGGCGAAGGGGAAATAATTATGGGCTAAGAGATCAGCATGTGCAGAATATTAATTGCTCATTGAAACCTATCAAAGCAAAGGCACTGGACGAAGTGCTTTATGTGTATTACAGGGGACTTTACAAAGTCCTAGCCAGGCCTCAAAGCCTACAACGGCAGTGTGTGAGAACTAGAAAGTAACCGGAATAGAGGGTGGGCTAGGGGTTAATGGGAACCAAGACTGGAGAAGGTTGGAGCCAGATGGGGAACGACGAGGTTCAAATAGTTGGCTTCACTGCCACTCATTCCTCCTTGGAATCTAGGGGCAGCGAGGAGGACCTCTTTCTGACACTCAGCTGGATACTGAGAAAACTCTAACCTCTCCTTCAGGGAGGGCATGGCACCCTTCACTCCTTAGACGAGCCCTGATTCCAAACTCCCTTTTAGCAATCGCGAGCTAAATTATGGCTTCTTTGTTTACCTCTAGAAAGTCCTAGAATACAGTATGTATGAGTCCATAGATCTTGCCCAAATCATCATCACTGCCTACCTTCCCAGTCTATCTTTCTTCTTGCTCCAGATGTCATTCCAGATGAAGTAGCATGTGGGGGAGAAGTAAAGCCAGAACAGAAATAATAATAATAATAATAATAATAATAATAATGATAATAATAATAATAATAATAATAATAATAATAATAATAATGGAGAGAGAACTTCATGGCTCCACATTCTAAAAATTCCCGGTTCAGAAAGTAGTGTCTCAGATGTGGAGTGTAAGATGGAAGAGCCATCCAGAACTTAGAAATTTGCAGCCATGAAATCCCTGTATTTCTCTTCATTATGGAGTTAGTCTTTCAGTGTTGTGTGTCTCAGACAGGTTCAGAACTTGGCAGGAGCAGAGTGTGGCCCTTCTTAATATACTGCTGCATATATGTGTGGTTTCACCACATTTGGGGAGGCTCTCATTTCTTAGTTTTCCAGCTGTATTTGAGTATGGGATCGGTGGGGCGTGTGAGTGTGGGATCGGTGAGGCGTGTGAGTGTGAGATCGGTGGGGTGTGTGAGTGTGAGATCGGTGGGGTGTGTGAGTGGGAGATCGGTGGGCCGTGTGAGTGTGAGATCGGTGGGGCGTGTGAGTGTGAGATCGGTGGGGAGTGTGAGTGTGAGATCGGTAGGGCGTGTGAGTGTGGGATCGGTGGGGCGTGTGAGTGTGAGATCGGTGGGGTGTGTGAGTGTGAGATCGGTGGGCCGTGTGAGTGTGAGATCGGTGGGCCGTGTGAGTGTGAGATCGGTGGGCCGTGTGAGTGTGAGTAATGCATTGTCCCCCTGCACAAACCAAAAAGAACACTGAAAAGGAGAGTGGGGGTGTGTTCCAAATTTAGCTTTCTTTCCTACCTCTGCCCATATGGTTGGTAGTTTTAAAAAAATGATCACCAAGCCAACAAAGTGTAATCTGATATTAGGAGTTCCATTCCCTGTGAAAGCAGAGCTAATAGCAGCACACGGGATTCATTTGTCCTAATACCCTCTGATAGAGAAGCTGAAGGGACTCTCCAAGTGGTCCTCGCCTCTATGCCCCAGTGAACTGGCCTATCAGTCTCTCATCCAGATTTGGGATGGAACTGATGAGATCTCCATTGGTTAAGAGAGACTTCCGAAGGAGCCTGTCAAACTCAGTAAGGAACAAAGGACTTTGAAAAAGGAAAAGTTTATGGATCTGGTTAGCAGTCTCGGAGTTAAGGAAGTTTCCAAGCCTAGGATTCCTAGAAATCAAAGTGACTAACATGGAGGGGCTCTTTCATTTATTAGCATAACTTTGGAAGACAGGACCTTCTCTCTCTGGTGGAAAGAGCTACCCCTTTAAGCGAAGAGCCCCGAAGGATGAAGGAAGCAAACGTATCTTCCAAGTGCACTTCCTCACTGCCGTGGAATGCTAGTAAATATTTAACAACTGGCTCTCAAAACAAGAAGTATGCATGCGCTTTTATTTTCCATTTTATTGGAATAAAGGCTGTGCAGCAACTGACTTATAGATAAAATATATGATATGCTTTATCATAAATTTCATACGGGAATTGGTTTTTACAGAATGCTTTCATTGACCTTTTCTTTGCCAAGTTTGTATCGGCAACTAAACTACATCGCAACTGATAAACAAGTGCGATTCTTACAGGAATCAGTTGATATATTGGTTTACATTAAGAAACTTCAAGAAAGTGAAGAAACAAAAGCGTCAGTGGGGACTTGCCTCCATCAATGACCAGAGTGAGTTATTTCCTATTAGGTAACAGTTTTCAAATTCTGCAAGAGTATTTCCTCAAATGGTGCGCTACTCACCATGAGAAGGCTATAGTTATAACACAATAACAAGCACAAGCCACAGTACCAACATTTTTTCCTGCTATCACTCCCTGAAGCCTGGATTCTAGACAACCGACACAGCAGTAACTCAAGCCCTGATTTACTGTGTTTTCTTACTTCTAAGAGAGTTCTACTTCCATCATCAGGCTGCATACGTGCTGGCACTTGATGCGTGTGCGGGGGGGGGGGACTCTATAGGATTTCTGCCACACAGATGCAACAGACACGATTATCTGATGGGACACAGTGATTAGGATGGGATGGGTTTGGAAAATCATCCTTCTTGGAATAGAATATATTTTATTACAAATTCATGAAGTTCAATCTTTATTAATAATGGTTATGTCCAACAACTGGCTCACAGAAATTCTGAAAATGTAACAACTGACGTTTATGGCGCAGAGCCTCTCAACTCAAGTAGACCATTGCCGTCATCCCATTTAGATTGCTTTGGGGCGGTTCCCACCAAGGTAAGGAGGGATGCCAAGCAGACATACACAGAATAGGCTACTTATTGCTGATTTGTAAGAAGATAACAGAAACTGAAAGCTGGCATTTAAACTTTTATAGCATTTCTACAGATACTTTGGTTGGTTGAATCTTGTGATTAAAAACCGTGGTTTATCTTTGGAGGGCCTTTCTTCTAGCTCCTTTTTTCTAGTAATGTGTCTTTATTATATACTACAAAGTATTGGTCCAAGATAGCTCTTGTGGAGGGAGTTGTGGATCTCTTCTTCCATGGGCAAGACCTCTAAACGATGGACAATGTCCACATCTCCCTCATTCTTATCTTGTGTAGACTGAACACTGGTACTTACTTCCCCTGTCTTCCCATCACCACTGTTTAAATTCTTCTTGATGCTTTTTAGCTATAGATGGTCACTCAGTGCCTGGACTGACTTGCTTAGTTGACTGAGTCCCTACTCCTTGGACTAGAATAGGGATCCTCCTATCCTAGTTCTCACAAGTTCAGCTATAGGAAGCTGAGGGGACTGGAGTGAATCAGTCCATCAGACAGCGAAAGTGGGATGCTTTGCTACCCTGCCAGATATGGGGTAAAAGCAAGCAAATACGAAAACTCAACATTGTGCATGGTGTTTGGGATGTAGCTCAGGGCAGGGTGCTTATTTCGCATGTATGAAGTCCCAGGTTTGTTTCATCCTCAGTACCGTGAAAAGCAAACCAGTACTGCACATGGATAATTGCAGTATCTTTCTTCTCACTTTGAGGATGGAAGCCAGGGCTTCCCGCATGGTAGATAACCATTCTCCACTGAACTTTCTGCCCCCCCCCCCGTCCTGAAATGTGTGTTGAAGGGACAGCTACTAAGCAGGTGGGGGAGAGGAAGGAAGGTTGGGGCCTGATAGCTAAGTCCTTAAAGGAAGGCTGGGAGCAGAGGACCCAGCACAAACAGACCCTCCTAATGTGTAGCTCATTGATAGACGCGATGAGCAGTATAACCCCCGAGGGAATAAAAGTGGAGTAAAGGCTTTCCTCCAAATTCTGGTGTCTGGGATAGTCTGAGAGCAGGAGGAAATCTCATTAGCACCTTCAGGATAAAAAGTGTAGATATAGGATGAAAAAGACATGCTTGAAACCTTCCCAGGAGCTCTCGGGTACTTGGGCAAATCGCTTTCCTCTGAGAGCCATCCTGGAGGTGCTAATGAGATCCCCCCCCCCCCCCGCTTTCACACACAGACTGCCTGCAGATCCCAGCATTTGTAGGGCAACCTCCACTCTGGTTTTATATACTTGGTAATTATATCACTGCTTAAATCCACCCACAAGTTACAAATAAAGAAAGTCTATGCTTAACACAAGCCATGTACATTAGGACTTATTTAAAATAAAAAGATAAAAATCAGAAAGTATATTCAGAAATTATCAGAACCATAATTTTTTTTTAAAAAAAAGCTGAACATGGTGGCGGACACTTGTAGCATTTGCGGGCCTGAGCAGGAAGGATTGCAATGGATTTGAGGTGAACCTAAGGCTACTTAGTAAGTTTTAGACAGACCTGGGATACAGTATGTGATCGTGTCCCAAACAAAAACAAAGCAACAACCAACAAACAAAAGTAAAAATTTTAAGTTAAGTAAAACCCATGGATCATTTTGCCAGATGATCATTTTTTCCCCCTTAGGGATCTTCTGATTACAGCATTGATTTAACTAGAAATCTCCATCTTTCTTTCTGTTCTGATATCTTATCTAGCAGAAGAGACCATCCCACTTGATGGTCACTCTCCCAGACTCCCAGGATTGCCTTGTTTCTGTTTGCCAGCACAGACAGAAGCTTTGACCTTGCTACGTTCTGGCTGGTTCTTCCTCTAGTCCTCTCCTCTCCGAGGACTGCCCCAGGCTGTCCACTTCCTTTCTGTCTATACTTACAAAGTTGACTTGAGCCTGTCACTAAATTGGTCAGCATTGCTTCTTTCCAGAGAAAACCAGCTGCAATCCAGGGAGACAAATTCATAAAGGTATTTTCTTTTTAGTTGAAATATAATAATCTTTAAGAAGTTCATATTATCCATAATATTAAGCTCATTCTTGGTGCTATGTCTAAAAAGAGCAAAAGGAAAACTCATTAAAAAATGGCCCTAGATATAAAGGCATCATAGCCCAAGCTTCCTATGGGGCAGTATCACAAGGTGTAGACCTGGAAAACCAAACCTAAGACTAATCTCATCCCAGATAACAGACTCCTCAAAAGCACCTCCAACCGTGGCAACTTTATAAAACGATTTCTACTTTTCCTTCTCTCGTCTATCACCAGCTTACCCGTGTTAACTCCCCAGTCAACACTAAGATGTCGGGAAGGCTCCTTTCTTGGTATATGTCTCAATTGGCAGATAATATCACTGTGAAAGCTCACATCTAAGTCCTTCTTTGTAAGCCCCAGGAGCTGCAGAAAGCTCTAGGGGGAGCAGAGATTGGCTGTGTTGTCAATCTCTTAGCAAGAAGCACCTGGTCTCTGTGTGAAGCGTGTTATTAGAGTGAGCTCTGCTTCCTTCTGCATCCCCGTGGAATTAACTCCCTGAAATCAGAGACGTACACATGAAAGCAGGCTGCTTGTAGCCAAGAGCAAGGTAGAATGGAAAGAAAGCATCCAGGGCTCTTTCTTGACCCTCCCCAACAAGTTGTCCACCCCTGCCCTCACTGCCCCACTGCCACCAAAGAAAACAAAATGTAACGAGCTGTGATTCTTTCAAGATGTACGTGCCTAAGACTGTTGAGACTCTGGTTATTTGCACAACTCAGCAGACATAGTTGTCATTGTTCAAATACTTTCTCACTGTAGACCACCCTGGGCTAAAACAAGTTAATGAGTAACCGAATGCCCCCTGGGGGGGGATGGAGAAGAGAACACGTGCATAGTGAAGATTAGTGGACAGAACATTTGGACCACATTTTTTTTTAAATTTTAGTTAAAGACTTTGGCAAATCAAACTAATTTAGAACCACTAGTACTAAGTGGTAGTCATTGTCTTTAAAATGGGCATGCTGTTCTATAATTTTATAAATATGTTTCTGTCCACCATCACATATGCTTCAGTAACTCATGAGCTGGGCTGGCACTTTATCAGCAATTTCTTTTTCTTTTTTTTTTTAAGATTTTATTTATTTATTATGTATACAACATTCTGCCTGCCTGGATGCCCATACGCCAGAAGAGGGCGCCAGATCTCATTACAGATGGTTGTGAGCCACCATGTGGTTGCTGGGAATTGAACTCGGGACCTCTGGAAGAGCAGCTGGTGCTCTTAACCACTGAGCCATCTCTCCAGCCCTTTATCAGCAATTTCACAAGTGCAGATGCTGAAGCTTAGTGGAGCTTCTAAAAGTCTAAATGATGTCTAAAAGTCACAGCATTGGGAAGTGGCAGAGACAGAACTCGGATCTAGTTTCTTTGACTTTGTGGACGCCATGTTTTTTTTTTTAAATGTCTTAAGCTTCAATGCTCTACATATTGAGAATATCCCGGTTGCTCATAGACAGGATCCACTTCCTAGTAGATAGAATGGGTCCTTCTGCACTGAAGCCATGTATTCGAGGAACTGACACCATAATAAAGAAGTTTGGACTACAAGAGCTTTCCTGGGAGTTGCAAACATGGACTACTCAGGGAGTCGCAACCTGCAAGATAAGTGTCAGAGTTCTGGAGGCTGTGTTTCCAGTAGGTTGCACAAACTGTAGAATTCATTTTGGGAAATTGCCAAGGCTTATAACTGGATTTGTTGCCAACTGGTCAGTACAGATGGATATATTACCGCTTCTAATGTATTTTGAGCTCTGCATTGGACTTGACATGTCTCCCATTAAAACAGCAACCCAGGATGTTCACTCCTCCATAAGCTCTGTGTCTGCAGATGTCACCTGGGATAAAAGGCCGATCATAAAGTTCCTCCGCTGGTTTTATCCCTTTCACTAGACCAGCCCATCAATGAATTCTTAATACACCATGCTTACCAGCTCACATTTATTAGGATTTGAACTGACAGTTTAGAAGAATACACCATTGAAACGTCCATCCCCTTTGCTACGCCACAAGCTTGTTGGGAATAGATAAGGTTGTACTTGATCATTTAAAAAATATGGGGGGAAAGAGGCCAAATGTGGTAGCACACGCATGCAATTTACTATAATCTATTTAGGAAGTAGCTACAGAAAAAAATCAGAAATTCAAGATGATTCTAGGCCACATAGTGTGCTGGGAGACAAACCCAGGGCACACGAGACCCTATCCCAAGGAAAAAGAGAACAAAAATAAAAAATAAAAGTACATGGCTTTAAAATAGTTCTTAATCAGTATTTATTCGAAGTTGTTATTTTACCTGTCAAGTATAAACTAACTGCAGAGAAAGAATATCTGATATAGGACTATTGGGTCTGTGGTTGAGAAATCCTGTAGCCACTTCCACAGGACTTCTAGGAGGAGGCGAGTGAACAGGATTAGTTAACTGCCTATCCCCTCCACACACACTCTCTCTCTCTCTCTCTCTCTCTCTCTCTCTCTCTCTCTCACACACACACACACACACACACACACAAACACACACACACACACACACACACAGAGAGAGAGAGAGAGAGAGAGAGAGAGAGAGAGAATGGTAAACGGGACCAGAATTGGCCAAGGTTTCATCTTCAGACTTGTCTAGTTAATGACCAACGAACAGGTTTTCATTTGCAGTCCTCAAACACATGTCTGAGAGACTGAAGTGTCTTCAGAGCAAGCATTTCTAGAAGAAATATTTGTGGACACAAAATCCTCCATTGATTTTCATCCAGGTTTAAGCTCTGAACTCAAGTTGACTAGGAAGAGGTCAGGATATATAGCTGAAGGCTAGTTACTTGTTTTAAATAGCCTCTTGTGTGTTTTGAATAAGCAAAAAAAGGACAGATCTTTATTTTGAGACATGATCTCATATGGCACAGGCTGGTCTCAAATTCCCCAAGTAGCCAAGTGGTAGAAGATAACCTTGACTTTCTGATCCTGTCTCCACCTTCCAAGTGATATGACGCCGTGCATTTTTCACCACAGTGGGTTTCTAAGATAGTGCTGGTTTCCACCTGTAGGCTCTTTGAGAGCCTATCAGTATCAACAGAAACGAGAGGTCAACACCATTCATAGCAGGCGTGTGGTTTTGAGTGTGGGGGTACTGGGGACTGGGTCCTATGCTTTACATAGATCTTTGTTTTAAATATCTACAATTCTTTAAAATAAGAAACAGAGCTGCCCCATTCTTCAAATGTGGAAAGATGAGGAGATAGATGAAGTACATGACGCTGTGATTTGAATGCTCATGTGCCCTCCAAAATTTATTCTGAAACTTAATTCCCAGCACAACACTATTGTGGTGGAGATGGTGGGCTGTTAGGGGGTGATAAGGATGTGGGAGCGCTGCTCCTATGTAGCAGATTAGTCTTTTTCAAAAGGACTGGAGAATACCAGACACGCTCATTTTTGTCCTTCCATCTCCTCTGCTAGGTGAGGAAACAGCATTTGCATCTCCAGCCATCTAAGAGTGCAACAAGGACTTTCGCAGATGCCAGATGCTGCTGCTTTGATGTTGGGACTTCTAACTGCCAGAACTGTGAGAAATTAATTGCTGTTCTTTACAAACCACCCAATCTAAAGCATTTGCTAATAGGAGCACTAAGACACTCATGATGAGGAAAATGCGCTACTCTTGGTAAGTCATGAGAAAAGATGCAACTGTGGGCGAGACATTGCATAGCACCCATCTCACCAAAGTATTAAAGTCAACTATCAGAAAGGAATAGAAACCTTGAGGAATTCTATTTTCAACGTAGAAATAGGAATTGTGCCACACTGGTCTTCATGGTTTATTTCTACAGTCCCACCCGAGGCAGGAAGATTTGGGGCAACTCAAGGCCACCCTGGGCTATACTGTAAAACTTTCTCCCCCCCCAAAAAAAACCCCAAACCAAACAAACTCATCAATACATCAATAACAAGTCCATCCCTGAATGAAAAAAATTTGTAAAATACAGAAAAGGGAAAAGATGGAAGAAAAGAAAGATGGGATGGAAGCAAGACCATTAAAAGTAGAAGCATCTGGAAGACTTTAGGATGAGTTTTAAAAGTGACTACACCCCAGGAATCTCGGACACATATAAAATCTTGGTAATATCCAGCTGTACAAATGAGGTCTAGGTGCAGGTGGTTCTTTGCAAGAAGGCTGGATGGAAAAGTCAGAGTGGTTAGAATAGGAAAAATCAGGTCCATTCTAAGTGGAAATATCTCAGAAGAGAACAGAGAACTTGCAAGGTTATCCCCCAAAAGGTATCCCACAAAGACTCTTTTAAGTCTTTTGCCAGGAAACACAGTCAAAGAAATGATCACAGACTGCTGGCAGTAGACAAGTCTGTAAGAGTTGTCTAGGCATTGTCTTTATGTTACAGATGGAGAAACTGACTCCTAAACACTGGAAGGGACTTTCATTAGGACACACGGGAGTTTGAAATAAAGCCCAGGAATATAACCTGGTAGACTCTATTATATGTAGTGCATCAAAAGATGGGAAGAAGCGAGCCAGGAAAGCCAGCTAATAGCATCATTCACTGGTTATGACGCAAAAGGTCTGTTCAGGGACAAAAGGAAGATACAAGAGAATTGAACAGAGTCTAACCCATGCTCTTTATTCCTGAGTTGTCTTCTGGGGGAGGCAATTTGCAGTACTAAATGAAATGGTAAATGTACATCATGTTCCAAATCAAGTTGACTCAATAAATGGATGATGATGAATCACCAGGACCACATGGCATCTACCCAGATTTTGGGTGAAATTATGTAACAGCTAACCAATGCGGATAGCCTGCCATTCCAAATAGCTATTGTGCCATGAGCATGACAGGCTGGCAATGAGTTTCTTCCCTACAGGAAGCATTTTAAAAGAGATCCGACAAAGCACAGGCTGGTAGAGTCATTGATCTGATTAAGCACATAGAATACTTTGGAGGCAAGGCATCATTTCCCCTATAAATTAAATGAACTACCTCTGCATAATACACTCTACAGTTTACAAAAGCCTTCCAGCTAATCACACCTAATAACCTGACTAGCATTCTTGGAGAGGATCAATGTGCGCGTGAACAAAGGGACCCCCGAGGATGCAATCTAAGGCCATTTTGACAATGCCCTTGAGAAGGACCCTGCCAAACACTGCTTACAAAAGTTAGGTCACCTTGAAACTATAGAACTTTTTTAATGGAGAGGGCCAAGTCTTACAGGCAGGAAGTCATGGGTTTGAATAAGCAGAGAGACTTTGCTGGCGAAGTATGAGTGGTGTTGTGTCCTCAGGGCCAGGGCTGGGACGAGAGAACATTTTGATGAATCATCTGGGCAACCTTTAGAATGTAGATGGACACGGAAGTTGCCAGACACAGGTTGGGGCCATCCCTAACCCAAACTGCTTCAGGTTTTGAAGTTTTTCTGATTCTAGAATATTTGTGAGGTTTTTACTGGCTGAACATCTCTTAGTATCTGACCCCGTTTGAGTATCATGTTGGCACTCGAAGGGCTTGAATTTCATAGTATTTTGGATTTTAGGCTTTCGGACAAAGCATGTTCAATCTGTAGCAAAAAAAAAAAAAAAAAAAAACAAAAAAAAACTGACTTTCATATTCTCATGGCTACCTTGAGGAGCAAAGGAAGCATTTGAGTAGACTTGTTCAAGAGTGGCTTCTGAAACCAGACTATCTGGATCTCCATCCTGATTCTGCCCCCACGGAACCGGGAAATCGCTCTATAGAGTATGTCTTGAAAGCACTGGCATAACTTACTTCAATAATTCAGAAAAATCTTTTTAAAAACATAACCGCTGGTTTTAAAAGGTTTCAGGAGGGAAACTAACAATTACGGAGCACCTGGTATATGCTAGTACATGCCAAATATGATCACATATGCTTTGTCAACTTTTCCCTTGACATATTCCTGCCACAGACCCATGAAGTTAGGTTACGCTCTCCATTTGATAAAGAGTTGGAGAATTAGAAAGGAGGTGATAAAACTTGAGGAAATTTGTTCGAAGTCATACTAATATGTAAGAAAAAGTCAAATATATGCTTGCTCTGTACGGAAACTTACTCCCTTAGGTTTTCAGGGGCTGAGGAGTGCCTGGAAGAAATGAAGAGGTGCTGTTCATTGAGCATAGTGCCATGCATGATGGAAGATGCTAGCATCTGCTGTTGACCAAAGTGTGCCTAATTCATAATACTGAACAGTACATGAACAGTACTTAACAAACAGAATTTGTTAAGAGGGGAGATCATGATAGTTTTCCCCAGTGAAAAATGACTGATTCCAAGAAAATATTTAAAGAGTGAGCAAGAATAAGACATGTGTGTTCTCTCTAGAGAAGAGGGAAGAAGAGGCTTAAAAAGAGACCTCTGGCGGGCGGGGGCAAGATGAACAGCAGTTAGTAAGAGAATGGGGCTATGGGAGAAACAGGGAATGAAGCATTTTGGAGACCTTGGACAACAGAGTTTCAGGCAGAAGGGATGCACTGAGGAGGAAAAGGCATGGCGATGAAAGTCTGACTCTCTCCTTTCGAGAAATCTCATTGCTTCTCGGAGCCCAGCTTTATTAGGAAGAATTTGATAAAAGAAATAACCTGTTGATACGAAAGGACTTAAAAACTCTGAGATACAACAAATGTTAGAAGACTTGGTTCTGTTTCTGCACTTCCTTATTGACGCCAGCATCCCTGGCATTAATTTTTTTCTACTGCTATTGTTTCTCCCCAGCTGTACATAGCCTTTCTATATTAGACTGTTGTGAGAAAAGAAAATAATAGACATTCTCTCTCAAGAAGGAAAAGTCAACATGTAGCTCTTCCTTTAAAGTTATTCCATGGGGCTGGAGAGATGGCTCAGTGGTTTAGAGCACTGGATGCTCTTCCTGAGGACCCAGGTTTGATTCCAGCATCTCCTGGTGGCTCACAACCATCTGTACTATAACTCCAGTTCCAGGGCCTCTTCTGGCCTCCAGGGCCACAAAGCACACACTGGTACACATACATACATGCAGGAAAAAATGCTCATATATTAAATAATAAAGTTATTCCATTGTTGAGTTACTTCCTTTTGGTGGTGTTGGGGATTAGGGCTAGTACCTCATCTCATACATGAGATGCAAGTACTCTACCCGGCTACAACCCCAAGCCTCACTGTAGGTTGGCATAAGACTCCCAAGGTAGCATTGCTTTCTACAACCAAGAAGAACCAAGGCCAACTCCAATGGGAAAACGGAGCCAATGGCTCAGCTCAATTCACTTTCAGAAAACGAGAACAGGACCTTTCTGATCTACCCAGGGTCAGAGGTGGGGAAACTAACAAAAAAAAAAAAGCTTCGCTTTCTGAGAATGTCATCTTTCTTAAAAGAGTTTATGGCTTCATGGCATCGTGTGCTGCAGGGATTTTAGAGGAGGTCTAGAAAGCAATTGATTTTTGACTCCTGAGAGCATCACCATTTTCAGGCAGTTACCTGCAAGGAAGCGCAGTTGGTTCTTCACTTTCATCATTCCGTCCCCAGAGCTCCCAATGCACTCGTCCTCATCATCGCCACAGTCTCCACTCTCAAGTCCTTCCTCATCCAGGTTTTTATCCAGAACTTTACCCTTGGGCACAGACATGGTTCTCAGGAGCTGAAAGAAGATAACAGGACTATAGAAGCTCTCCTTACTTTTTGCTTATAGGTTTAGAAGAACACGTTCCTATAAGAGGTATTATAAAGTACACAGCTTTTAACAAAGCTTTTCAACTGGGCATAGGAGCAAACACTACTAGGTCCAGCCAAGAGGGAGGTTGAAGCAGGGAAATTGCTCGAGTCCAGAGATCACCACCAGTTTGTATAACATAACGAGTCTCCATTTTAAAAAATCATTTTTCAAATTTAACTATGTGGAAATTGCTTACACATTTTCGAGCTTCATACTGAGAGACAATTCTACAGCATTTGACATGACACATTCTTCATTCTTCTGCTCCATTCAAACCACACTGAAGCCAGAGGATACATTGCATGTTGCATTTTTATAATATTGTATCTAAGTTTCTGAGAGTCTCTGTGTTAGGAGAATACGTATAGAGAACTTAAGACTTGACAGGTAAAATATATTTGTCACCTCCAAGGACAGCAAGATCATAAACAAATTCCCTACCAACGTGTCCTGGACCTGCATTTATCTCCATTATATAAAAGCAATACCTGTTCTTAATGGAATAAAGACAGAACTGTCTCTTAAATGAATAGTGCCAAATTGAAATGATCACTTACAATTGTCAAATCCCATATTTTGATCAGTAGAAATAAGGAAACAAAACCACGAACAGTTCTCTCTCTTGCAGCTTTTAAATCAGGTTGCTTCATCACAACTAATATGCTTAGCAAGAGACATGTTTGTTTGGAACTCTGATGCAGAGCTTTTAGTCATGTGACCTAGTTTTATGGGACTCCTATCATCCCCAAGTCTCTCCACTGACAGAACTAAGCTTGCAGTATGATTCACCCTTTAGGGTCCATTTTATTTCCATGGCTACCGCTCTCCAAGACTTCATGTCACTATGCTCAATTCCTGCTCCAATCACTGTTCTCAGCACCCATTTGGTCCTCTCAGCCCCACCCCTTGTTTTTCAATGAGAGTTGGGGACAGTTGGTCTTGATTGTCAACTTGACAAGATTTGGAATGAGCGTGGAAGAAAGCCTCTGTGGATGCTTCTGAAGGATTTTCTAGATTAGGCTGGAAGAGGTGGGAAGATCCACCCCTAACTGTGGATGCCACCACGCCATAGCTGGAGTCCCAGACCGTATGACAAGGAGAGAGGAAGCTGAGACTCCCATTGTATGTCAGGACTGTGATTACAGTGTGCCCAGCTGCCCCGTGCTCTCGTCAACCCTTAGCCTTCTCCTGGGAGCTCGAATTGCACCATTAATTATTAATTATTATTAATAATTGTATCAAATATGGGTAGTTCTTTTCCTCATGCTGACAGCCTCTCGTTGTTCCTTTTCCAGACAATAATGTGTAAACATTGAGTTCCTTGAAATGCATATTGATGTATAGTTGAGGCGTACTTTATGTACTTCCCACTTCCATAACAAAAATATTAAATTCAAAACACTAGTGATGAAATCGGCTTAGTTTAGTTCACAACACAAATAATCTCACAAGAGTGTTTCCTTGTCATGGACACTGATATATAGTTGAAGCAAAAATATGTTGTGGATTTCTCATTTTGTAGCCCAAAATAATACAAATTTTTACTTAAAGGCTGAGTGTTAACAAGACCAGTAATTTTCACAGCTTTAGTATTCGTTGGTGACTGGTACTTATTATCCTGCAAACATATGTAGTGGCGATTAGGGTGACGATTAGGGTGACTAGGACTGTGTTTTAGAGTCGCTGCCTTGATTTATATAGCGGTGCTAACATTTGCCCTAGTCAGTGATTTGGCAAATACCAACAGAGTGAAAACAACAAATACATTTTTAGTGTTGTTGTGAAAGTAGTTTCGATCTTGTGGCTCTCTGGAGTTCATGGACTTCCAGAGTCCATAAAGCATTCTTTGAGAACTGTGAGTCCATGCTATAACAAATATCACTAGAGTTTAACTAAAACCTCCAATCCATCCTGAACCATTATTTCTTATGGGAAAATTGCTTTTGACATAAACATTTCATGTTAATTTCCAAGAATGCATCCTCTGTGTATAGCACGGACTGTTTGAATTAGAATTTTTTACATGAGGAGATTTTGTGGTTAGGTATACATTAGTGAACTTGCTATTTTTTAAGCACGTCTCACATCTGAGTTTTTATTTTTATTAATACCCTCAGTAAACATTAACTGAGAACATACTATGAGCTGTTGCTCATTTCTGTTTATTGAAAGGCTTCCAGATTTTCAAGCCAAGTTCAAGTGCCATGTCCTTAATAAAGTCTTCTTGGCAGATGATTATTATAATTCTCTCCCTCTATCTCCCGTGAGTGTTTCTTTCATCTCTACCCCCTGAATGGCACTTTCTATATGTGATCTGGTATTACTTATGTGTATTTATGTTTTTTCCCATTACTAGACTGTGTGAGATGCTAGGGATTTCAAACTCCACAGCATTTAAGGAAGTGTATAGTAGACACTCAATAAATGTGCTCTTGAAGTGAAGCAAAATGACGTGGCATGGCAGGACTTTACAGTTACTTCCATAGCCGAGAAAAGAGAAAATCTCAAAGCCAGGATTCATTGTAGAAGAACTTAGAAATGTATATCAAACACACCTTTTAAAAAAGGTTTATTTTTATTTTATGTATATGTATGCGTGTATGTATACCATGCGCATGCTTGGTGCCTGCAGAGACCAGCAGATGGTTTCTGATACCCTAGATTGGAGTTATGGGGGTTGTGAGCCATTTTGTCGGTGTTGCGAACTGAATCTGGATCCTCCAGATAAGTAGCCTCGCTGAAACAGCTTTGGAAGACCCTGGCTAAGACCAGTAACTTATTTTGACAGGCCATTTTCCAATCCTTTATACCATGTTCCCTGTATTGTTGGGGAGCTCTGTTTAAATACAACGAATTTTTAAAAAAGCCTTTAAAATTTTGCCAAGGAGGATACTACTTTGGGTCTTCAGTTCTGTTCATTTTGGAGACAAGTGCAGCATGGAAGGGCGACTATGACATCTTTTGTAATGATTTCACACCAACAGCTGCTGGAGTCTAGCCTTCATACACTAACAAAACAAATTCGAACCATGAAAACCATTGTTGATGCAAACTTCTTAAAGAAGAGACAGAAGGAGAGCGTTGGAAGAAGGACAATGAGTCTGAGGACAATCGCCAATAAATGACTATGGATTTGGCTCAGAAATCCAATCAGCTAATTCCATTTCGCAATATTGAGCTTTCTGTTCTCTCACTATTTACAATGTCCTTCAAACTTAACATTCACGCTATAAAAAGAAGATCGGGAGAGGCTGGAACAAAAGCACAGGTAACACAAAGGGCTTAGTGTTGTTGATGAGCTGTTCATCATTTGCAAAGGACAGTATCCTGTCAGCTTTTAAGAATAAGCCCTCGGCTTGGAGTAGCGATTAGCAATGTCAAATATTATTAAAAAATGAATCTATTTCATCCACTGTCCACATAGCCGGGCTCTAAATGTGACAATCGGCCACACACCACTTCGCATACAGCAAAATGGACAACCCAGCATTTTCTGTAACTGCTACCCTCTGTTCAGGCATTTTTAACGACTGTTATAGTTAGCTAAATATATACTAAATATATATTTATGCACTGTCTTTAAGATAAAGTCTTGCTATGGATCTCAGGTTTGGCCTCAGACTTGGGGTTTTTTTTATCTCAATTTCCAGAGTGCTGAGACCAATAGTCCTATGTCACCTTATCTAGGTCTTCACTTTATTTTAGAATTTATTTTTAAATGTCTAAGTATCATGTTATCGTTTTCATCTGTCTTTTTACTTTGTCTTCTAGGACAGAAACTTACTACATAGCCCAGGTTGGCCTCGATCTCATAATCTCTTGGTTCCGTCTTCCCAGTGTTGGGGATACTGCCATGTATCACACTTCGGGGAGGGTTTGAATCAGAAATGTCTTACACGTGCTCATATACTAAAGGTTTAGCCCCCAGGAGATGGCCTTACGAAGGGAGGGGGCTAGAACCTTAAGGACGTAGGTGGGGCCTAATTGGAGGAAGTTCTGTCACTGGGCTTGTGCCTTTCAAGAGGACATTGGGTTCTTAGCTTGTTCATAATATCCTTCCAAGAAGCAAGTGAGGCAGCTCTTCTACGATGTACTCACTGCCGTGATGTCCTGCTTCTCCACAGACCCCAAAGCAATAGCATTAATTGTCTACTGACAGGAACCTCAGAAACCCTGAGTGAAAATAAACCCTTCATGCTTAGCTAATTATCTCAGGAACTTGTCATAGTGACAGAAGCTGATAGATGTGGTAGGTTTCTCCACCTAGATGGAAAAGTAAAGGGAAAGAGAAACAAGGGGGAAGCCCTCTGGGTGTAAAACTCTAATATATAATGTTTGTGGATTTTTTTAAAAAGGGGGGGGGGCTTTAAATTGATGGCTTTTATACAACAAATCTCGAATATTCTAAACACACATACTTGGGTTGTAATCCTGGTTTATCCAGTAATTAAAATTTTATTTTCAGACAAGCAGCTTAATCTCCCTAAAACAAAATGTTAGAAATAATGTTTCCCTCACAGAAGTTTTATAATGAATAAATAAGATAATTCTAGTACTTCAACTATGGTAAGACATCTACCAATTAGGGAATTTATCAAAATTTCCTTAACCATTTTCTCAGCATTGAATATTTGCATTGTGGCTATGTCTGATTTTCCACACAAAGTCATTCCCATCAGGTTGCTTCAAAATCTGGATCATTTCTTGAGTAGGATTACTAGGTTAAAGAGTGTGTACACAAAGTCCCTAGACAGCATGGCAGCAAGTGTAAAATTTCTATAAAAATGATCTAAGATGCTAGCTGGAAATGAAGTCACCGGGTGGGGATGTGGCTCAGTGGTAAGCATGTAGCTTTAGCAGGCCTGAGGTCCTAAGCTGGATTTGTAACATCACAAAGATAAACAGATAAAAACAAAACAAAAACACCAAAACCAAAAATAAAACCAGGCTCACTAGTTCGGACGCTCTGATCCTAGTGGAAAGTATGTCTGCGTTTCTAAGTCACCTGTTTTCCAGACTCTTAAGGTGGGTGAACAGACAAGGTATTTTTGTTGTTTGTTTTTTGCGACGAAGTTTTATTATATTCCCAGGCTGGTCTAACACTTAAGGTTCAAAAATATCCTCCTGCCTCAGCTTCCTAAGTAACTGGAATTCCAGGTTTATGACACACTTTAAGAAAGCTTTCTGCAATGTTACCCTGCTTCTTAGAAACTCTCTGGAACTGGCTTTAGACATGAATCATGTTAGCGTTATTGTTCGTGATTACATAGGTTGGAATCTTTGTTATTACTCTTCAAACCAGCTTGTGAAAAGAGGACAAACAATGGCATTTTTATCTTCCCTGAGGTGTGGCCATCATGACCTTTTGCCCTCATAGTTAATAAAACTCCCCTTCAAAGGAGAATGAAAACCCCCTTCTACAAAAGTGATTGGCTTCATTTTATTATAAAGGGAAACATTGCAAAGCTAGCCTAGAAATGGGTCCTCAGGTTCATGCAACAGAAGGAAACAAAACCCTGCAGTAATTACCTAAGCAAATTCAAAACCTGATGCAGGAGAGAGTAGGCTTTCTAGAACACAGCCACCTCACATTCTTAAACCCATAACCAAGATCACAAATGGGCACAGCATCATGGGACAAGAGGATTTGGTCAACGTTCTTGTCATGCTTGGTTGACAAGAGAACAAAGATCAGCATAATATGCTTCTTGTTCTTATGGGGATCAAATATGCTCAAATGGGGCCCATGGCATCAACAAGTCTTGATCTGTCTATATGGTCCAGACAATGTGCCTCTTGTTACTATCCTGATTGTAAGGGCAAGAGTCTCATCAGTCCCACACTGGGTCGGGACTGAGCACATGTTCTCTCCCATGGTCTTTGAATACTACCCTCCAATCTGTGTGACAGGAAAGACTGCCTTTCCCCTTTTCTTCATCAAGCAGACACTCTGAACCTCAAACAGTAAGCAAGACTAAGTCACTGGGTACTTGAGAAAGGTCTTAGTAAAAAATATCCTTAAGTCCTCAAGTCCAGAACGGTTCGAGAAAGATACTGTTATGTAAAGACATGCATAACTGCCTCAAGTCCAGAACGGTTCGAGAAAGATACTGTTATGTAAAGACATGCATAACTGAGACTTTCAGTTTCCCTTTGCCAATCTGATTGCCTTGATTTCATATAAGTACCGCGCGCTAACCGATTGTGCCACTGGAGCTCCGATTGCCTTGATTTCAGATAACTTCCTATTCTGTGGCATTTTCTCAGAGGTTAGATGTTAACTATAACTTGATGGGAAAGACTTTTACTACTGGGTGAGAACATGAAGAAAGGGCAACAAAACCAGGTATAATGGCGCATGCTTTTAATTCCAGCTACTTAGGGCAGAGGTAATCAGATTTCTGTGAGTTCAAGACTTTCCTTGTCTACATGGGAAGTTCCAGGGTATCCAAGACTTCATAGCGATACCTTTGCTTCCAAAAAAAAAAAAGGAGGAAAGAAAAAGGAAGAAAGAAAAAAAGAAGGAATAATAAGGTTCTTAGGTTCTTAATGACACTAGATGCTTCCCGCTTGTTTTCCATCTACAATGGCTTAAATAACCTAACCATCCCATCATGAATGGGTTTGTTTTGAAAAGCTTTGGGCAGCTGTGGGACAGCTGGATGGAATGAAAAATGTCATTCCTGCTGCTCCACAGCTAAGAGTTCTCTTGATTTTTAAGCTCCTTAGCATTCACAAAATAATAAAGGATAAGTAACAAAATAGATACTGTAAATATGGTATTTGGTACACAGTTTGGAGATTTAGCTGGCATTTCTTTGAGCTACTCACAGTCCCTCTTCTTGGCATTTTTTTTTATTGTGGGAAATCCAGGTTACATTTTAAAGCTATTAAGCTAGGCTTTCCAAACTGATTTGGAACTGTTTGGGTGTTTCACTTTCTACAACCTGCAAGGAATGTTTTGGGGGTCTGGCTTTTTTTCTATGTCTATAGTAATGTAAACACATGCTTTACTGTTTGTATTTGAGTAACGTAAGCTAATGGGAAACAAATGTGGTGACTGCCATGAATCTTGGACTTTTTGGAATGCCAGTATGATTTACATATTGTGCACATCCACAGGGCCTAGCATGTGACCCCTGCTTTGCATGCACACTGTCTTTGAACAAATGCACCAAACCACGGCCACAAGTAATTGGAAACAATTGCAACTCCACACTTTTGAGATGAAGCCAGAACCCCAAATGCACAAGGTTAGAATTAATGGCTGTATGTGCACTTCACACACTGAGAAGGCCAAGCTACACAGCACTTAGGAGTGTGAGTTTTGGAGTATGACCAGCATGGATTTAAATCTCTGCCCAACCAATTTACTAGCCGCAAGACTCTGGACAAATCACTTAGCCTCAACTTTTTTACCTGTAAAATGGGCCCAATACTATTAATTCTTCAATAAATGAAAGTATCAACATTTACAATTTTAGAGTTCTGTAGATACTTCTTCTCAGAGAATTCTCTACAATTTGTGATTATACATTTCCCTGTTGTATCTCTGATAAATTAAAGAAGTGATATGGTCTTCCTTGGTTACCTGTGCCCAGCATAGCATTTGACACGAAGTGAGGTAATATTCAATAAATGTTCATTAAATGGATGAATGAACACAGAAAGACAAAGCACACACGCTTAGTATATTTCCTGACAAGGTACTATGTTCTCTGACATCTGTACACTGCTGTTCACGATGATAATGACCTCAAGGAAGAAGAAAGCAAGGAGGGACAGCAAGCCTCATGGCACCAACAGAGGTAAAGGGCTTGTTGAATGTGTCTTGTAAGTAATGCCACATTAAGTGCTATGACCACACACTAAGGTACCAGAAAACCATCTGGGTGGGATCTTTCCAAGCATGAGAAAACCCATCTGAATGCTCCCAGAGCTCCCAGGGAGATAAGGAAAGGTCTGTGAAGCAAGGAAGCATTCAAGGATGTTTAGAAGAGGGGAGTAGCAGCATGACTGCCGGAGGATGTGCTTCCGTTTGGTGCTCCTGGCCCAACTCTCTGCCACACCCACTTCTCAGCCCCTGCACCCCCTCTCAGCCACTTTGGGCTCCACTTCTAGACGAGTCTCGCTTCACCTCGGTAAGGAAACACTGACATGCATGAAGATAAGCCTCTCCACTGAACACATGTCTGGATACTACGAAAAACTGCGACGTGACACCAGCACCGCGGACGGAATTCATGGAATCCGGACCATCTGACAGGATGAGTCCCTGGGGCTTTAGGAAGCCATTTGTCACCTTTAGAAATTTCCAATAATGTCACCAATAAAGGCTGAGTCTGCCTTAACTGAAATGTTTGGAACCAGGGGCTGTAGAATACTTGCAAGTGCACAAGGAGGTATGTTAGGGATGGGACCCGACTCTAAAGACAAAATCCACGGGTATGCCATATTTACCTTCACAGACAACCCAAACAGTTTTCACCAACTCTGTGCATGAAACAAAGCAGCAGGCTGCAGAGTTTTGTACTTGGGATGGCATGGTAGGACTCAAATGGTTTTGGACTTTGGAGCATTTAGAGTTTCAAAAGACCAGATTAAGGATGTTCAGTTGGTATCTTAGAACTGTATAGCCTTTGAGTCTGTTTTAGAGAGGAGGCATACCATAGGGGCTAAAGGCTTACACTCTGGAGTCAGAAAACTTGGCTCCAAATCTGGACACTATTGCCTACCACCCTTAGTACTGTAAACAAATTATTTAACTTCGCTAAGCTTTCTGTTTCTTATCTATGAGCTAGGCATGGTAATACCTCTATTCTCTCTCACACAGTATGACTGTGGGATTGAATAAAGCCCTAAGCTTAGTGTGTGACGCATAGCTCACACAATAAAATATTAGAGTTGCATATTAAAAACTACATATTTATAAAGCACAGAATGAATTCTGAGGATTTTTAGGTTACTAATCAGTTGCAACTCAGGTAGAGGTAATTATGGGGAACATGAATTCCTTAATGTTATTTTGTTACTGCTATTAGCATTATTTTAATAATTAAAACTACTTTCTTATCTGTTTTCTCAGTTGATCCTCTCCAGAACCCTATACGGCCACAAAAGAGACATATTTGCTGTATTTTACAAAAGATATAAGTTGGACTAGAAAGAGGTATTGGGCAATATGTCTGTTTTTAGCCTAAATGCTTGTAAAAACGCTGGACATGGTGGCGCATACCCGGAATCCCAGGAATCAGGAGGCTGAGTCAGAAGAATGACAAGTTTGAGGCCTGGCTGGGACACATGGTGAGAGAGTGTCTTTTAAAACAAAAGAAAAACTTTATGAAGAGCTAGGCACAGTAAGATTTAGCTAGGGTTGGAAACAGTGCCCAAAAAGAGGGACTTCATAGTCCAGCACCGACTCAGGGCAAGCTCAGGATCTGCACAGGAATGCAAAGGAAAGGAGAAACTAAGGGGCTCACAAACGAAATAACTGTGCACTGCAGTTCATATATCCCATCCCCCATCTCTTCACCAGTCCTTTCTCTTCCACTGGTATTGCTCTGGTATACTAACAGCTCATTCTCTCTCTCTCTCTCTCTCTCTCTCTCTCTCTCTCTCTCTCTCTCTCTTTAAGTTTTTCGAGGCAGGGTTTCTCTGTAGCTTTGCAGCCTGTTCTGGCACTAGCTCCTGTAGACCAGGCTGGCCTAGAACTCACAGAGATCCGCCTGTCTCTGCCTCCCAAGTGCTGGGATTAAAGGCGTGCGCCACTAACAGCTCATTCTCCCCGAGGAGCCGCGCATGGCAAGTTCAGACAGCTAGGTCAGATCCACACAGAGGCTGAGTGACTGAGGACCGCCATCCACTCTACTGGGTTACCCTCTCAGGTGAATGCCATATTTCTCTCCAGATGCTGGGTCTTCTCCCTCTGACAAACTGAGGTAAAACCAAAGAAGAGTGGAGACAACTGATATTCTTACGAGCTAGACGGCTCAATGAGGCTCCCACAGCCAACCAGTGAGCCTCTTTCAGCTCATAGCCAAATACTTGGTTAGGGTAGTCTGCCAGTCTGTTAACTATGGGCTCTGTCACGCCCTCCTCAAGGGTCTCCAGCTTCACTTGAATAAGCCTCTGCTTCAGGAACCAAAAGCCCCACAGTCTTGCACCATGAAGCTCCTCCCAATTAGGCTGACTGTCTAGGTTTGCTGACAAAATGCAAGCTTAGGAAGGCAATAGAAAGGCAGGCCAGCAAGTCAAGCTTTCTTCTGGAGGCCACTGAAGATTACAGGCATGCTTGTCCCTGTATCAGTTTGAAACCACAGTGAAAAGCTAGAAGGATGAAATATCACTTTGTTTTCGTGGAAGGAAAAGCTGCTTCAGAGGCATCTGTGAAAGCCCACGCCACTGCTTGCTTTCCAGAGCAATAACCTCAGTGAGATGAGTGCCACCGACAGAAGGCAAAGGGTCCCAGAGTGAGAGTGTACCAAGAGATTATATATTTCCTTGGGGAACTGAGGTTCCGCAGACATGCTCTGAGCATTTACTACTGTCTGACTGCATCAATGTGATCCATTGCAAATAGACATCTTGTGGTTATACTTTTGGGAAATGAGAATGCTTGCCTCTAAAAATAGCTTCTATGCATGAACCATGTCATCAGGCAATGGGCTTGAAGAGTCAACCTCAATGGCTGAGGGGAGGATGCTTCACTATTCTTCCTGAAGGCCTCTGGCCCACTGAGAGCTACCAAATTGTCTCTAGTTCCCCCAATGAAGATCCTTCCTTCCTTGCGAGACCAAATCTAGATCAGGCTTTATAGATTCATATATATCTTTTTAGCAAAAACTAGTTTTTCTCTTTGGCATACCATTTGAAAAATAGAAATTTTGAAATAATTAAGGTAGCACTGTAGCATTCTGAAGGAAAAGAAAGGATGCAGGGCGTCTGGTGTGACTAAATGAGCAGGGATCTGATGGGAAACTCCACTGAGGAGCCGCTTCCTTGGAGGTCAGAGCATTTCAGACATTTCTTTTTCTAACTCTGAGGCTATGGAGTCCCGAGGGGAAGTGAGGAACAGGAACAGAATCATTATGATAGTCACATCTTTTAAGGCTAAAAGAGAAAAAAACCAAAGAGTAGTGTTCCTACGACTTTCAAGCTTCCTAAAGTAAAAGCTAACTTAACAGACTCTTAAGACCAGCCTGGTCTAAAGAGCTAGTTCCAGGACAGGCTCCAAAGCCACAGAGAAGCCCTGTCTCGAAAAACCAAAAAAAAAATTATTTTAAATAGAAAAAAAACTATGCTTTGTTTGGTAAATGCACCAGTAAAGATACTGAAATGGCTGCCTCTTCTGAATTCCCCAGTACAGTTTCATAGATTTTGGTCAGAGAAGAACACTTAAGCACTGGACTCTTTGGTCTAAACCTGGCAAGCTTAGCTGTGTATGGTATCTATTAAATGATTGACTACTGCCTTCTGCTGTGGTTTTTCTTTCTGTACTTTAACTGATTTGAATGGCAAGGTCAACCAGTGGATGAAGGAATGTGAAATAGAACTTCTGGTATTTTCCAATAGAGAAGGAATTTGAACTCTGCGTTTGGTGACTACTTAGGACAAGTCCTTCCCCCCCGCCCCCTCTCCTTCAGAGTTAGAGGCTGAATTTAGAGTCCTGAGCATGTACTCCTGAGCTACACCAGCACTCCTTGCTTAGGACACTTTAAAAGTACACTGTGAGCGATGCACTTCAAATAAAGTCTACCCAGTAAGATATTGAATGCATTCACTGGCTTGTTGGAATTCCATACCGAACAGTCTTTTAATAAAGTCTGGTCGCTTTGCATCTATTATTTATTGATATTGGCAGTCACTGTATCAACTTCACTCCACTAAACTACATATACACTTACACAGGACCTTAAAGCAACAATACTTTCTGCTTGGTTGATTGGAAGCCTAGGAAATATTTTTGCCTTAACATTTGCCCAAACTAAGCTTCACAAAAGCATGCTCTTTAGTGCTTGCCTAAAGCAACTTGCATGTTCACCTTGGAGTCCCTAAGCTAACAACTGGCTCATTTGGAGGGCGTTGGCCTTGAAGTATGAATAAGATTGAGGTCTAGTACAAATACAACCATTTCCATTTCTGTCTGGGTCTCTTTTATCATTTCTTCTTATTCTTTCATTCTAAACCACATCTACCATTTCTCCTACTGGCTCTGCCTAAGAATTCATCCCTGATGTTGATTTTCCCCAGAAGCATATTAGAATTTAACCACAAGTTCTGGGAAAAGCATTATGTAGCCAAGTCCAGCCAATATATACTCAGTGTTGGGGAGAGCTAGATCTTATGCTATTTGGCTGGGTGCATGATGGTGGAGATGATGGTAAATACTTTGTTCTATTGGCCCTCTCTGGTGGATATGGTATGCACATTTTGCTTGTTTCTGAGATTTAAGTAATTGGTCGGCTATCTTACCTGGGCTCTTTCCCCATCCTTCAAAATTATTTGGTGATGATGGTGATGACAGAATGGCAGGAATAAGAGAATGTAAGTGTGGGAGGGGACAAGGAATATTAATAACAAATTACAGTCAACACACACCTATAGCTCCACCTTTCTTTGTGTCTCTTCACTGAGCTCAATATGGAGGAATGTCTTGACCAGTTCTGACATGGGTTTCTCCACCATCTTTTGAGATTCCTGGCAGCTATTCTCAATTAACGTTGTCTCCCCTTTCCCTCTACCATAACATTTAACCTTATAACAGGTAGCAAACACACATTCCAAGCATTGCGTTCATTTAATGATTCTGGATACCGCGATAATTTTTTTATCTTAGAAAACACAAATTGAGTACCCTAGCTAGGTGCAACAGGAAAGAAGGTGGGTAAAAAAACAGAACCCTCACCTCTCAGAGGATGACATTCAGAGTGGACAAAAAGAATTTATTAGCTGTTTTGAACACACGGAAGTGCTCAGTATTATATTCAATATCGTACTAAAGGAATAAACAAGGAATATTGACTTAGAAAGGATTTGAGTGATTACACAGTCCAAGTCCAATGCCCTGATTTTACAGATGAGGACAGCAAGTCCACACAGGCAAAATGTAGAGCGTCTTCCAACCACACAACCAGCTTTTTCGACATAGATTCTATGAGGAATGTTACATGTCTATCTAATCCTTGGAGACTGAACAGGAGATTCAGTTGAGGTTGGTGAAAAAGAGGCAAAGGGTCTTGAAAGCTGCAAAAATGAGTTTAAATCTGATAAGAGGGAGAGGAAGTTTTCCTGCCATTCAGAAATAAATGGTTCTCAAGAACATTCTCCTAGCATGTGTAGGAATATAGTAGAGTAAAACTAGCTAAAAAGAAATTTTATTTGGATATAATCACTTAGTTCAAATTTGGCAGAGATCTGGGAGTTGAAGAAGGGAAATCAAGTGTACATATGATTGTATTTAGGTATACATAAGTATAAAAGTCTCCAAAATAAAGCAAATAAATATAAAAATGAAATTATTTTACGTGTGTGCCTTTTAAAAAACACAACAAACATGCACGCCTCCTCTACAGAGTGAGTTCCAGGACAGCTAGGGCTGTTATACAGAAAAACCCTGCTTTGAAAAACCAAAACCAAAACGAAAAATTTAAAAGAAAAACTCAAAACACACATGATGTACGAAGAGGACTTGTGATTTTTATACATGAGTCATCAACTCCAATAGCCTTCTTATTTATCCATTCTTGATGAGCTGTCTACCTCACTCTGCCAACGTATCCAGTCATTTCCTTTCCCCTCCTATTCATCTTTTCAAACACTCTGAGTCCTTGCATGTGTATTTAATTGGACACAATTATATTTTGTTTCCTACTTTCCTCACTCTATTTAAGGACTACTCTAACATTTCAGATGGCTGCTATTTAACATTTTTGTTTCTGAAAAGAGCCAGGAGCGTATATAGCACAATCAATGGTAATATTGTCTGTAGTGACTCCACAAGTTCAAACTACGTTCTCACCTCATCATTTGAAGCAACAGTACTGAGACCTTCTCCCACAAGTATACTCCCCACAGGACCAGGGAGAGAATGGCAGAAATTTACATGCAAAAATATTCATACCTATACTGATAGCTTGATTAGTGGGAAGTTGATGTGGGATTCCCCTCTATATGCTGTGAATATGTTTTATTACCATTAGTTAGTAATAGAGCTGTTCTGGCCAATGGCTTAGCAGAATATAGTCAGGCTGGACAAGATATAGACAGTAGGCAGAGTCAGAGAGATGCCATATAGCTGTTGAAGGAGGAAGATGCCAGAACCTTACCCGGTAAGCCATAGCCCCATAAAGATACACAGATTAATAGAAATGGGTTAATTCAAGATGTAAGAGCTAGCTAGAAATATGCCTGAGTCATTGGTCAAGAGGTGTTGTAATTGATAAAGTTTCGGTGTGATTATTTGAGTCTAGGCAACTGGGAAAACGAATGAGCAGCCTCCGTTTACAGAAAGTTAAGTACTAAAATTTGTACCAAGTAATGTTAAACCTGGAGGGCCACAAAGGTTCAGAGAACACAAATGTTACTAATGAAGACCTTCACTATCCTAAAACATGTCCCTCCCTGCGTCACCCTACCCAAACTCAACATTTATTTCTTTTTCCTAGGCATACAAGCCAGGAATAAAATTTCATTTCCATCAATTCAACTGGGAAAACTGTTTCTTCACTTTAAGCATTTAGGCATTAGCATCTTTATATGGGTCAAACCTGTATATTTAGAAACATTGCCTTAATTCTAGAGAACCACACCTAAATATGGTATGGCTCTATGAATTTCCCTTCTGAACTCTATGGAAAAGAATTATACATATCCATTATTCCTCATGTCTCTATTTCACTAAATCCTTGTAATTCACAGCACATTTGACTACTTTGGCTGGCTGACTGGGAAATAATAAGGAAACAATACTTACAACTGGACATGGTTAGTCTCCTCTCTAGAGGACCCAGACTTTTCCAGTGGTTCCTTGAAGATTTACAGTCTGGCAAGGCCCTCATCTAACTGTGGGGCCACATCCATGTGTCAGGTCTTCCACTCTGCCAAAGCCTGGCTTTAAATTTACTCAAGATCTTGGTCATGATTTAAAATTTCCAAGTACTAGCCTCTACATCTACCGAAGGGAGATGATACCCACTGCCTTGCATAGCCTATCACAAAGAAATAATTCGGTGTGGTACCTGAGAACACAACAGACAACAGTGAATGCTAGATTTCTTCATTAACAGTGATGAATAATAGCTTTAAATATGGCTCCTTTCTGGTAATCTAAGCCCTTAACCCAGGGCTCTGTGAGGAGAATGGCTTACTGCAGACCTGGAAGGAAAGAAAGCGCTAGAGGAAGAGATACTTTGGTGTGAGTGAAATATCTCTGGATGTCCATGTATTCACTTCACACTGGCAACTGTCTACTTCTGCCTTTAAACAGTAATTCAAATCCCCTACGTGGTAAGCAAAAAGCTTTCGTATTTTAAAATTAAAAACATAAAAAAGCCACTACAGTTAAAGAAGATGTAAAAGAAACCTGACTACAAATGAAGATTATTTTGAGGGCTGGAAGCATATCTAAACATGTATAGCTTTGGGGGGATGTGGCTGTTCTACTTACTTTGCTTCACCAAAGAAGTTAGTATATCACAAATATGCACATATGTGTGTGTATGTGTCTGTGTGCATGCACACACACACACACACACACACACACACACACACTATCTGGAACAAGGTCAAGTACAAAGAATGAAAGGAAAGGAAACTGAGTTTGTACATAAAACAACAAAGGGGAATTATGAATGGTAGAAAGCTCTGTGGAAGACAGAGAGACACATGAAACATATGGTGTCATGGAAAGAGCCATTGCAATAAGAGCTGCACTTTCCTCATCCATAAAATAGCAATAAAAATAGGTTGCTTTGTCCTGGCAAAACTATCAGGCTGTACAAATGAATCAATGTAATAAACTTAGTATTTTGGAAACTGCAGGAGAGTGGTATTTGGAAGTACAATAGTTCTTTAAATATCAATTAATTTAAAAAAAAAAAACGTCTTCTCTTTCTTATGGACAGACAATTTAACCAGTGGGGCTGCAGAGATGACTAAGCAGTTAACAGCACTTGAGGCTTTTTCAGAGGGCCAGAGTTCAGTTCTCCAGCACCCATGTATGATGGCTCACAACCATCTCAGGAGAGCTCAGAGAATCTGAAACACTCTTTGGCCTCCTTGGGTACCCATGAATGTATAGACACACAGTCACAAACAAAAGAAAATTAACTAAAAGTAGTAACTTGACATGTGAATGCCTCATATTATTAAACAGTAAAATACTTAGAAGATTGATGGGGAAGAAATAACTTGAATAAGTGTCACCAACTATACTAACAGACATCTATGGAAGGCTCCTATCAACAGTAGCAGGATATATATTCTCAAATACACATGGACCACTCTTCAGCACAGAATATCTTCAACGCCACAAAATTAGTTCCAACAATTTACAAGCATCTAGAACCATATTGGTTTGCTCTCAGATGATAATGAAACAACATTCAAAAGTGAGTAGTATAAGGCAATTTGAGAAACTGATAACTACTTGGAAATTGACATTACTGTCTAAAATGAACAATAGGAGAGAAAACAAGGGTAATTACAGAACATATTGAGATTGGAATATGAACATCGTATGTCAACAGACTGAAAAGCTAATATGAATTAGACAACTCTCTACTAGTAAAACTATTGGCTCAAGGTGGGGAAAAAGGAAATATCTTAATATTAATACAAAATAAAAGATTGATTTTGTAACTGAAAAATATTCATGTAAAAGAAGACCAGGAACATCTATGCCACCAGTCAGTTATACCACTTGTTATACAGTAATTTAGATTTATTTCCAGATAGACAGAAGAAGAAAGAATAATTCCCATCTTATTCCTTAGTCAGTATGCCCATACAAAAACCAGACAACTCACTACAAAAACACAAAAGATCAATCTCTTATGAATAGAGGTACAAAAATCTTCTAATTTTTTTTAGATTTATTAATTTTACGTGCATATGTGTTTTGCCTGCATGTATACTTATGTGTAGCATGTGTTTGCCTGGTGCTCAGGTCGATCAGAAGAGGCATCAGATCCCCTGGAACTGGAGTTAAGAAGTTCTGAATCACCATGGGGGTGCTAGGAATCAAACCTGGGTCTCTGGAAGAGCAGAAAGCCCCCCTTTTTTGGTTTAGTTTTGTTTTTCCAGACATGGTTTCTCTGTGAATCCCTGACTGTCCTGGAACTAGCTCTGTAGACCAGGTTGTCCTTGAACTCAGAGATCGGCCTGCTTCTGCAGCCCTCCAAGTGCTGGGATGAAAGGCGTGCACTACTACCTCCTGGAGGAGCAGCAAGTCCTCTTAACCACCGCACCGCACTTCAGCCCCAGCAGTTTAAGTGTTGTAATGAGAATTAAATTTGTTCCTTTTTGCTGGGGTTAATTTTTTGTAACCTCTTCATATAGATACTACTGCTTAACTATCCGAAAAGCCATCTACTTATGTCACTAGAGTTGTTTACTTGCTTAGTGGCTTCTTCCAAGTGACTATCAAAACCAGTACACTGCAATTTAAGTATGTCTGTGCCCTAAGAACCTCGGAAGAGAACTATGAAATGAGACACTAGTTAAGTTCAGGTCTTTCATTCTAACTGATTGATTGCTAATGGGTTTGACGCTGGTAAATGGTATGCAGCCTTAACTACATATATTAATGTATATATTAATCAGCCAGCAGGCTGCCTGCCTGCAGAGCCTCCTTGCTTCTTAGGCACCATGACTTTTATTTCCATTATACTCTAGACAACCTTTCCCATCAAGCAAGCTATTTTCTGATTTTAATTTAGCTCCGTGGTGTTTATGTCACTCACAAATGGGATGTATCACACATAGTAAAGTCAGATAATTCCTAATAAAAATTCCCTTCAGAATCTGCAGTACCACCAATGCAAATCAAAACTACCAAGTAATTTCAGTGGCTGCATGTGACCTAATTGTTATATGCTTGCATATATAAAACAAAATGTTAGATTACAGCTTACTGTACATGCTTACATGCTGTGAGCATGGATTTATTTCAGGTTTTAAATTTCACCCTCAGCTTACAAATTGTATTACCTATGAGAAATCATATTCTGGCATTCAAATAAAACTCCTGTTATTTGCTGGTCCAATAAACTATAAACCAATTTGACCTGGAGTCACAAATGTATCCAGCTCCTGCTGATTAGATTCTAATGAGGTAGCACACTGTGACACTAGACCAGCAGTCATGTATTCTCAGCTCTATTGTGCTGGGCAGAGTCTTTTTGTTTTAAACCTCTCTGGGCCTTCATTCCCCCTTATGTCTAGAGAAGAAATTGGGCCACATGAACCCTAAGTCTTTTTTTTCAGTTCTGATACTGTATTGTTGAGAGTCCTAAGGAAAGGAAAGAGGAAATAATTTTGGATTTTTTTTTTTTGCTTTCAAGACAGGGTTTTACTGTGTAGCCCTGGTTGTCCTGGAACTTGTCCTGTAGACCAGGCTGGCCTCGAACTCAGAGATCCACCTGCCTCTGCCTCCTGAGTGCTGAAATTAAGGGGGTGCATCATCACTGCCAGCTGAATGATTTTTTTTTTCACTGACGAAACACAGAGTTATTGGAGGATTTATTTGGGGGTGGGACAATGTCAGGAAATCAGATTCTAATTTTAGAGTCAACACAGTAAGAAATAACTGCTACTCAAATGTTAATAAAATTCCTACAAGCTGCAGGTCTGGAAAAGCTATTTGGAGCCCTGAGAAAAATAATGGCGAATCTCATCTGCTTTTTTCACCTGCTTACGGAGGAAATTCTTTAACTATATCATTGTCCTTTAACTCAGCTACAGCACATGTAAACCAACGAGCAGTCTTCTGTTTTGAACTACATATGAAGACATTCAACCCAAGTTTTCCCCTTTTCCTTAATCTTGATGTGAATTCTGTCCATCCACATGTTTTTCGCACCTCATGCAAGTTCTTTCTTGGAAATGCCGGCTCTCTGTGCTTGGAAGGACTGAATGGCTTATGGAAGCCATGGAAATCTTGGATCACATACATAGTGAAAATGGGGCTCTTCTTAGAGTAGCTACTCGATCTTATGGCCTACTCTCACCACTGTCAAAATGCCAGGCTGACCTTGTAAACAGGCGGAAGAGTTTGGCTGTTGGCAAGCACAGATCTGAAAGACGCTATGTGGCTGGGTGCCCTAAACCTTAGGCATTTCCAAGGATTAACATTCTCTCTTTAGACACACATTCCTCTTGCATAAGCATTAATTAGTGCAGCTATCTCTTTGAAATAAGATGTCTGGGAGATGGGTAAGGCCTTAAATTACCACCAGTATATAGTAACATTTGGTAAGTGCTCTCATTAATTCATTGCGCTAGTTGCATAGTGCATTGGAGACATAGATCCATGGCTGTACAGACTGAGAAAATGTCCTTTGCTATGTGTCTCTTACAGAGTCATAGTGCACATCACAGTAAGGTTCTGACAAGTCCCTCTATAAATGAACTAACTTTGGCTTACAGTGCTGTTGTCTTATTGCAGAATGTGGAACACATTTATAAGTTATTTGTGCTACATTGCACATAGCATAAAATTAATGAGCCTTTAAAAATGTGCAAACTTAATTTTTTTTGTGCTGGGGAAGGGGGTGTGCCATGATACATGAGAAGGGTTCAGAGGACAGTTTTCAAAAGTCAGTTTTCTACTTCCATCATGTAGGTCCCAGGAATCGAACTTAGGCTATCAGGCTCGGAGGCAAGTGCTATCTCACTAGCCCCAAACTGACAACCTAACTGTCTTAACTGTATAGTTCATTAGTGTTAATTATCTTCCACCAATCTCAAGAACATTTTCATTTTGCAATCTCACCTCTATGGATTAAGTGACAACTCAATATTTTCTTCTTCCGAAAGATCCTCCAAGTCACCATTCTCTTTTGGGTTTCTATGCCTTTGACAATTCTAGATGGCTCATGTAAGTGGAGTAACAAAGTAGTTGGCGTTTTGTGTTGGACTTAGGGTGATGTCTTCAAGGCTCGCCCATGTTCTTGAGTGTGTGTAAAGTACACTGTTCTCATCCATTTGCTGATGGGAATGATGCTCCTCTGAGCACAGGTGTGCAAATATCCCTAGTTTTTTTATTTTTTTGGATGTAATAACCGGAAGCAAGATTCCTAGATCATATCAGAATTTCATTTTTAACATTATGAGGAACAACTGTGGACTGCTTTCCATAATGGCTGTATCATTTTATACTCCTGCCAACAGTGCACAGCTTATACCTCCCACCCATTAACACCAAGACTTGTTATTTTGTGTATGTTGTTTTATAGTGTTTTTTGTTTATTTGTTTTAGTAGCTACCCTAAGGGTTATGAGGATCTATTCCACGGTCATTTAATTTTTTTTTACCAATCATTTCTAATGATTTATGAAGTTAAACAGAGAAAATATTTTAAAATATGTGCCTGGATGACACAAAACTGCTATTTCCTTCAGATAAATTTCCTAAAGACCTTAGGGGCAACTGAATATAATACATTTTAAAGACATTAATATTCTCGTTTATCCATTTAATTTTTAACAATATTTTGACCTATAACTTAGCGTATTGTCAATTGAACATTGTTTTGTTCCTAAAATAATATCTAATCAGAATATGCCACCTCACCTATTAGATTTCCTTTTCTCAACAGATGTTCTGAGTCAGTATTGTTTCCAGATTACAATCAGGTTGTCTATAACACAGAGACCCAGACATCTGGGCCAAGGGAAAAAATGGGCCAGTCCATTTTAATCAGGTTAGGGAGGAAATGCTTCCTGAAAGCTTGCCTTAAAGATATTCCCACTTTATATCCTAAACTGGGCTTTGCTGGAATTCTTAAGCATGACACCTTGAAACAGACCTTCAAGTGTGGCTGCCTGCCAAAACATTGGAAAGAACAGGGGACTGGAAGACCTAGTATCAAGACTAAGTTTTTTTGGGGGGACGGAGGGATGTGGGAAAGCCCTCAGATTCCACCCCTAGCACCCACATAAACAAAAAGGACTCAGATTTGCTGTTTTTATCATCCAGTTCCCTTTGAACGCATCACCAGAACAGAGCTTCATGTGTAAAAAGCAGACAGTGGGGTATGTATTTCATGGGGCACCACTGGAGATTCAGTGAGATAATAGATACAAGAGCAAGGAAAGAGATATTTTGATTGAGGGAGCCATTATGGGGCTAGCAAAAAACCTGACACTAGAGAAATTCCCAGGAATCCACAAGGATGACTCTAGCTAAGACCCTAAGCAATAGAGGAGAAGGTACCCAAACTGGCCTTGCCCTGTAGTCAGACTGATTTATATCTTAAAAATCACCATAGAACCTTCATCCAACAATTGATGGAAATAGAGGCAGAGACCCACATTGGAGCACTGGACTGAGCTCCCAAAGTCCAGTTGAAAAGTAAGAAGAATGAGAATATGAGCAACGAGGTCAAGACCATGGTGGGAACACCCACTGAGACAGTTTACCTGAGCTAATGGGAGCTCACCAACTCCAGTCAGACAGGCAAGGAACAAGCATAGGACCAAACTGGATCCTCTGAATGTGGGTGACAGTTGTATGGTTGGGACAGTCTACGAGGCCATTGGCAGTGGCACCAGGATTTATCCCTACTGCTGTACTGGGTTTTTGCAACCTTGCTCAGCCTAGATATTGTATGGAGGGCCTTGGACCTTGTGCAAAGCAATGCGCCTTACCCTCTCTGAAGAGTGGATGGGGGTGGGGGTAGGTGGAGGGAATGGAAGGAGGGGAGGGAGTAGGAACTGGGATTGGTATGTAAAATTAAAAAAGAGAATTTTTCTATTTTAGAAAAATAAAAGAAAAAAGAAAAAAATAATGCATACAAAAGCACCCTGTAATATCTCACCCAAGGCAGACATGTAGTCCCACCCCACCCTTTTATGGGTGTTCCTGAAGACACTGGATACTGTTACAGGCCTTTAGTTCAAGACAAAGCAAAGTAAAATCAATAAATCAATCAATAAGCAAATATGCCCCCAAAACAAATCCAAAAAGAGCCAGAAGCTGATGAGAACTTCACAGAAGAGAGGACAAAGTATCTCCTGCATTCTTTCATTTCTCGCCCCTGTTTAAACTCTAAGCTAGCCAGAAGACCTATTTGAATGGGCATTCCATCCAAGAATATGCATACAAATGGCCAGTTACGGATGAAGAGCAGCTTAACATCATCACTCACCAGGATATAGGAATTAAAACCACAGTGAGATACCAATGAAAGCGGCTAAAAAGTCTAATCAAGGAATGACAGCATTAAATAAAGGAAAGCCTATGGACAGATTAGAACTTGATACGTTGCTGCAGGGGAAGCAAGGTGGTACAATTGCTTGGAAAATACTTGAGCAATACTTGGGTTTCTAGAGAAATTAGGTCTATATTTATCATATGGCCCTGTCATTACACTCCGAAGGAATACCCAAAAGAATTGAAAACAGCTGTCTACCCAAAGGCTTGTATGGGAATGTTCTTAGCAGTGTTATTCACACAAATCCAATCCGGGAAATAATCCAAATGTCCATCAGTTGGTGACTGAATAAACAAAATGTAGTATAGCTAGTCAAAGAGTACTATTTAGTAATCAAAGAAGGAACAAAGGGTGATTACATGGTAAAGGTCAACACTCAGAACAGTAAAGGTCAATGTTCAAAACATTATGCTGAGTGAAAGAAGCCAAATACACACACACACACACACACACACACACACACACACACACACACCCGCACATCTTGTCTAAGTTCATTTATGTGAGACGCTCAGAAGAGGCAAATGTACAAAGTAGACCAGTGGCTGCCCAAGACTGACGTGGGAACAGGGAATGTCTGAAACTAGCGATGGTGAACTTGTTAGGCTCATGGAACAATTTCAAAATGGAGTGGGCTAATAATGGCCCAGCTGTGAAGACTTTAATCAAACTCTTTGGATTGCGCATTTATAATGGGTGAATTTATAAAATGTAAGTTCTACTTCAATCAAGTAATTAAAATGCCTTTGCCAAAAGGGAGAGCTTATACTAGTCAACGTGACAAGTGACGAGCTCAAGCTTGGATTAAAATACCTACCCTTGGAGTTGGACTCAATAGGAAGCTAGCTCTCTGCTAGCCGGGGACGGCTTCTTTCCTGCTCCACCACTCAGCCACCTGTAATTATCCCATTAGCCTGGAGACACATTAGCTACATGGAACGCAAGTTGACACCTTTAAATAAAACCCAATTACTACCCTTGTGAAACCTCTCTCCCATCTCTCTTCCATTTCCTAATATTTGTGTCTTTTTCCCTTGCTCCCATGAAAACATGCTTATATGTTTTTCCCTCTACTAGTGTGTTCCAACTTTTTCCCCTCTTGCCTAATTCTACCCCATGAATCCCACAGACAATATTTGATAACAATGTATCTGAGCTATAGGGATGGCTCAGCAGGTAAAGCTTAAAGCTTATCACCATCATCTTGACAACCTAAGTTTTACCCCTGGGACCCACATGGTGGAAGGAGAAAAAGGATTCTCAAAAGTTACCCTCTGACCTCCATAGGTGTGCCATGGAACAGACAGGTGCACACACACACACACACACACACACACACACGAACATGTAATAGGGTTTTTTTTTTAAAACAATAATATATCTGTAGTGAAACAGACCTCACTTGATAAGTAAATTACTTGCTTTTGGGAATTAGTAATTTCCAGTATTTTAGTGGAACAAAGTATTACTATTTGTCTAAGAACATAGAAGTGAAAAGAGAGCCCTTATTTGAATTATGGCATGGTGCCTGGAGGTATCTGGGACAAGGCAAAAAGCAGACAACCGAAAATATCTAGAGAACAGTGCAGTTGCATGATGAGGTAAGAAGATGTGTATTTTAAAGCTTTGTAAATTTTAGAAATAGTTACCATTTTATAATTTTGCTCCTTAGCCTTCGGTGTTAAAAATAAAGACCTCTGGGCTTCCCAGTATCCCCCTAAATTCTAGCTACTCAGTGTTGAATATACACACCCATACTTCATTCATCAAAGCACAGTCATCAGTTACAGTGTGCTCCAGAGGAAAGCAACTGGAGTCAACTGACCTGGTTTTCAATCTCCTTCTTTTTCTCACACTTGCTCGAAGTGAGACCTTAGACAGATCCAGGAACTGAACTTGTTCCTAGTTTCCTACACTATAACATTAAGCTAACAGTTATGCCTACACCTCACAGAGTTGGGGAAATGAAATGAATGTGAATGTCTGGAAGCTGCAAAGACCCATATAAAGAGTAGCTATCTTCCTTCCAGCAGACTCTAGAGAGTTCCTTGCATGTTATCCTGAAATTACAGGCCACCTTTCAGAATTACTATCAAAGAACCATTGTGTTTTCATTTCCCTATCTCTAATGGTTCTTGCTGATCCTTGGCATACCTGGTCTTGCATATGACAACTGTTTACTCTGCTGCACACATTAACAGTTTTTCTGAACAGTGTTTGAATCTGTTTCATACATTTTTACTTCCTGGCCTACAAAAGAAAAAAAAATGCTGTCAACTCAACATTGCTATGGATTGCTACTCCCAAACGGTTTCCACATTCGTTCCTGCTGGGTGCAACCTGATTGCTGTTTCACAGCGCACAGTAACACTATACAACAGTCAAGACAGGATGCAAGCCAGGCAATATCGTATGCAGCTGAAAGGACAAGGGAAGCCAGTGTCAACAGATGCAATTACCAGATGTGAACTTTGGCCACGAAGGTCAGAGCAAACACTTTTTAAGAAGTGCTACGGGATCTTTAATGCCCCAAAGTCATTGCAGTCTTGGCATCACGTCTTACTAGAAACGGAACCCTCTAGGGCCCTGATCATGTGTTGTGGTATGGATCCAGTTTTACTATGGGGGAGAGTGCTGCCTATGGCTTCCCTGCTATTCAAAATGCAGGCTTTCTGGCAACCTTGTTTCTGTATAAGAGCTTGCCATTATTTGAGGGTGATTTAAATGAATGCTAGCTGGAGTGGATATACACACAACCCTCAATTGAACTTGCTTCCACTGGGGCTGCCTTGCCCTTCCCCTTAACACAGTGGGAAGAGCGATTATTTTCCGGTCCCAAAGAGACCTGGAGTGAGCCAATTGTTCTTATTCTGTTCCCACTTTGACACTTATTTCCTTTCCAATACAGGGCAGGTGCACTGGTCCTTGTGTTCCAGGGTGATGGAAATGAACTGGGGGGAAGGATGCTTTAAAAGGCAGCAGATGCCTTGTCAACGAAATTCAAAGGGAAAGCTAGATGTTCACTAGCATCCCCCCCCCCTCCCCTACCACCCCAATTCCCTTCCAAGACTACCTCTGGGATTTGAATGATGTTATCCAGAAGGAAACTCAATTTGGGGAAACACTGAATCACTCAAGCATTATTTACATCTGTGAAATTCTTAGAGGCAAAAATAATGGCATGTAATCACCTGGTATTAAAAATGAGCCACCACTAAATATTTGAATTGAATTTCTTTTTCCAAGCAGCAGAAAGTGTCAACCACCTCTTCGTGTCCATACATGATGAGAAAGCTGGGCTCCCTCCCTAGATCCAATGTATGGGGAAGACAAACTTCCCGCTCACACATCTTACCAAAGCAAACAAGGAGAGGGGCGTTTGGAGGCGCAACTGCCTTTAGTCCCATCACTTGGGAGGGAGGCAGATGGATCTCTGTGAGTTCGAGGACAGCCTGGTCTCCAGAGTTTCAGGACAGCCAGGGTTACATAGAGAAACCCTGTCTGGCAAAGCAAACAAACAAAACGAAAACAAAAACAAAAAAGCAAAGAGGAAAGTGGCCTGCCTGCTTATTACATTCTATATCACTAGGTGTTGCTTGCGAAAATATGAAGCAGTCCTGCATTCACAACAAAAGAGGAGAAAACCAATTTCCAAGAATTTCTAATCAGTCAATTTTCTTATTTTTCAGACTAAAAATGAATTATCTGTCAATTCTTTTTGCTCTATCACCTACCTCCCCATGCACCCGCTCTTGTCACAGGAAGTATGATTGTGGTTTCATAGCAGGTTTTGTTTAGGAAGACTGACATTTGACGGGGAGGGGTGCCAAGGTTTCAAGTTGGCCTGAGAAGTGATAATTCACCAATATGTACCATGTGCTCTCCTGCACTCATCCCTGGCTGGTACCCATGTGTATTGTCATGTAATACGCAGGCGCATTCTGTTTTCTAAAGTATACGAGAGTCTTGCCTCTAATGGAGTTGTGCAACTGAAAAGAATAGAGGCCGATTCTAATACCATTCCCCAAGTACCCTGGTTGAATTTCTCTTAGGAATTTTCAATAAAGCTTCTACGTCTGAACTTCATCCTTGGCTTCTTAACCCCCATGACCGATGGCTCCTGGTCCAACTTCATTTCCAACAACACTCGCCATGTCCCTTCTCTCAACTGTGGTCTCCGAATACGCCATGCCATTTCACACCGGTGCGCTTGTTCCTGGCTATTCTCTTAGCCTCGTGTGATCTGCCCTGCTGACCTGCTATTTATTCTCAAGGAATCATCTCAAATATCATTTCCTCCCCAGATTCTTCCCTGATGCGTGCAGCTGAACCGAATTGTTTCATCTGCGCTCTCCCAGCATTCTGTTTGGACTTGTCTTCCAATCCCAGCCATCTTTTCTGCCTACTTTTGTACTTATGTGTATCCCTCTGTCGCCCCTGTGAAGCCGAAGGCTTTTTTGAGGCTGGGACTATGTCTGACTCATCTTCATGCCTCTTCAGATTCCCAGGGTCCAACGGAGTTGCCTGGCACTCACTGGCCGAACAAACAATAAACATTTTGAGGCGGAGCTCAAGTGCTATGTGTTGGTTTATTGAGCCGTCTGTATGTGTTCTAGCTGTTAACCAAGGAGCTTGGCACAGACCACAAACTCAATACAGAACGCACAACATCTGTGTCGGAATAACGCCACACATTTTTTAATGTCAACTTCTTGGAGATTGGTTTGAATTCTTTTGCTTGCACGGAACCTTTGTAGGTCTAGTAGTTAGCAGGCAAACGAATCCAAATCACTGACTTACCTCCAAGAGCTTCATCCGCAGAACGTTTTGCAGACCATTAAGAATGAGGGCTTCTGTTTAGGCAGCACCAGTTAATGTCTAACATAGAGAGTTATTTTTGCGCATAGTTTCAGTGGACAGACTAGCTGCCCCCTCCCCCTTTCTCCGCATCATCAGAGAGTCTGCCTTTCTGAGGGTTCTGGCAATAGAAATTTCTACCCTGATGCAATCAGACAACCTCTTACAATTCCAACCAGTCTACCACAAGCCAAATTTGGTGATTCCCTGCCAGATGCCTGTGTGTCTGCCATCAGAAACGCCAAAAGAATTACCTGGCATCCTTTTCCAGAAAAATAGGGAGAAGTACCTTGGAACACTGAGACAATGTTTCTCCTGCCAGACACAGTAAATTCATTGAATGCAAGGTGTTGATTTGCAGTGCGGGGGTGGGGAGGGCATTTTCCGAGGCCTACGCATCTTGGAATCTATGCCATTGATATTCCAACATGCAAGTTATTATCATGACTAACACAGACACAGTTACCTGCTGCTACATTCCAGGGAAGTTGATGTATTTCCCTGTCTAACCTGCTTCCCTTCAGCTGTCTTATGTGAGGGAAATGGGAATTTTCTCCCCTTCTCTGCGTTTTCTCTAACAACTGTGGTGTCAAATGCAATTATTTGTGGAGGAATCTGCTATATGCATGGATGCAAGGGACGCATGCAAATCCTCAACAAGAAAGGGAAATACCAGCTATCTGGAACTCCGGTCCCAAAGCACGCTGCTCTGCCAGCCTCCGCTGAAGGCCCCCCGTGCAGATATTAACAAGCTGAACACAATATGACTTTAGGAATGCAAAAGAAAAAAAAACTGTTTAACATTTGAAAAATCTCCCCCTCAATCTGAGGTCAAGTCAGCTAATAAAAAAACTTCAAAAACTTCTTTAAAAAAAAAAAACCATGAATAAGCCCCAGATGTTCCCGTTCTCAGCTGAACTTTCCACCACGTTATTTCAGACCCTCTAGTTTTCACAAGTACAGCTATTTCAACCTCTTGTGCCGGACTATCGCTTTCCAAAGAAAATTGCCTCCAGCCAAATTCCTTCTCCCACCCACAGTAACTAATTGTCCATACTGTTATTCATCTCCTTTTCTGAAGAAGAATTAAATGGGCAAGACCCCTTAGTACAAGGGTGGGACCTTTTTTCTTTCAAGGGCCACTGAACCACAGGGGAAAAAAATCAATTGGGGCCACACACAAATAAAAAAGCTGCTGGACTTACTTTATTTTGTTTGTTTTGTGAAAGAAAAAAAAAGGTGTCGTTTATTTTAGGGTAAAAAAAATATAAAAGAACAGGGAAAGGGGAACTCTCTTCAAAAGACACAAGGAATAATACAAAAAAGACCCCAAATCTAGGCTGTGCCACATTTAGGAATGGTGTGTTTCAATGAAAAGGAGTGTGTGACAGGAGGGTGACTGAAAAAGCTGAAACAAAGAAAGAATGGAGAGATGGAGGCCCAGAAATAGTGAAAGATGACAAGGGGGACAGACACAGGAAGCCTTGGTAAGCCTCCACATTCATGTGCTAGCGGCTGCCAACTGCTTGTCTCTAACCTGGAGTTTCCTGTACTGTGCCCATTAGAACGTAAGTTATCACTGCCCTTTGAAATCCTTATTAACTTTCTCACAGTTTAGGAACAGTCCTTTCTGCACTGAGAAACAGCTGCCCTGCTTTCATTTGCTTTGATTTTCAAACTTCAAAGCCATCTCTTTTTCTAAAATATGTATATATATGTTATTTTCTCAAGACTGTCTGAAGGTTTTACATGTATGTAAAAGAGTGACTAAAGTCCCTGATGTCGCAAAGCTGTCAGATGGCATTCTCTTTAGCCTTTGAGAGATTAGCACTGTCTTAGCCCTTAGAACTGGCGCATTATATTATGAAAGCATTTATTGCATTGATTTGAAGCTTTTCCCCCCAAATCAAACTTACTTTGCATTCTTAGTTTGGATACTAGCGTAGTAGATGGAGCGCACATACATACCCTTCAAGAAAAAAACAAAGTCCAACAAGCATGGCTCTTTGCTCACTCCTCTGCAGTTGGACACTGAAGGTCGGAATGCCTGGACCTAGCCGCGCACTGACAGCGATGTTGCTTTCAGGCTGCTCTGCTGACTTGAGAGCTGTGCACATACGCTACTGTACCTTGGTCGTATTCAGGGTTATATACTTTCTGCTGGCTGTACAATCGTAGGACAACAATGGGATAGGACAATGTCAGGAGAAGGGGAAATAAAAGACTGAAGAATGTAAAACAAGGTAACCCATGGAAGGATAGACCATTAGCCTCTTGACTCTGAAACACTGACCGCCGAAGGGGAAACAATGAACGAGAACTCCCATCTGGGCATGGTGGCGCATGCTTGTGTTGGAAGACAAAGACTCGTCATCCTCAGAGGTGCTAATACCTGAGCTCTAAGGTTAAAATATTGGAATAATGTATATTCCTTTGCAGGCCACCAGGCCAAGTGACCCTCCCTACTGCTTCCATTCAAATGCTAGGAAATTTCTGAGACAATCAAGACAGATAGAGGCAATTTAGATGTTTTATGGGATTCCGAGGGTGCTTTAGTTTGGACTAAAGTAGGTTTTTGTTTTTGTTTTGAGACAGGGTCTCACTATACAGCTCTGGCTGTCCTTGAACGCACAGAGATCTATCTACCTCTGGCTCCCAAGTGCTAAGATTAATGGCATGCAACACTACACCTGGTGGTACAAGTTAGTTTTTGGTCATATAGCTGTCTTAAAGGTCATTTGTTTGTTTTAAATGCAAATAGATTTATAGCATTTTGTAATTTAAAATTTTTTTAAAGTATTTGGGCACAGCATTGAGAGGTATAAGAGTGAAAATGGAAATTATTATAATAACTGCTAATATTTGGACACACATTCTGATAGACTCATTCACCCACATTTTTATGAAAAACGATTGTACTTCAATATTATCATATAGTTTGCTTCTTTTTGAGGCAGGGTTTCAAATTTACTGTGTAGCCATACTTGATCTTAATTTCCTGATTCCCTGCCTCAGCCTCCCAAATTCTGAGATTACAAGAGTGTAGCACCATGCTTGGCTATCATTTCCTTTTATTCTTGGAAATAGGTGTAATGGATATGTTTCTAAGGACAATAATGTTTTTGGGGCTGGAGAGGTGGCTCAGAGGTTAAGAGCATTGCCTATTCTTCCAAAGGTCCTGAGTTCAATTCCCAGCAACCACATGGTGGCTCACAACCATCTGTAATGAGGTCTGGTGCCCTCTTCTGGCCTGCAGGCATGCACACAGACAGAATATTGCATACATAATAAATAAATAAATATTTTAAAAAAATTTGGTGGCTGCATATTACTCCATTGTATAGGAGCAGGAGAGCTCACATAATGAGTCTCCATTTGAGAGACCGTTGAGTGCCTTTTACTTTTGTTGTTTTTGTTTGTTTGTTTGCTATTCACCAACAATGCCAGTGACATAGCCTTATGTATCTTTGTGGGTCCTCATAGACTTTCTTAGGGAGGAATTGATAGAAATGAAGCTGCTAGTTGCAGGCTGCTCAACTGGTTTCTTAGGCAACCGCTTTATCCTCATGATTCTTATTACTTCTTATCGCCTCGGGAGGATAGATGAAAGACCATGGGATTCAGAGTAAAAAGACAGGGACTCGAGTCCAAGTTTAATTTTTGAATGATTTACAGTCTAAATATTAATTTTCTCGTCTGTGGAAGAGAACAGTAATACGTTAATGGCAGCTAAATCGTGGAAGAAAAGTCAATGTGGTATTGGAAATAAATATTTAACCACAGCAGTGTATATTTTTATTAACATCTATATATCGTTAAGATTTCATAAGCAGCTAAGCATGATGGTGCGTGCCTGGAATTAAAGGCCGAGACAGGGGAATTGCTGTGAGTTTAAGGCCAGCTTGAGCTATGTAGCACTCTCTATTACAATGTCCCTAACAATAAGAATTACAATGCAGCTTTATTTAATGTGGCTATAAACACCTAAATGTCCATCCCTCCTAAAAAGGTTCTCCAATAGCATCCATAGCAACACCTCTTGCTTCCTAGATTCAATACTGCTGCTGTTACAAGTTGGGTTGCAGTGACTTTCAACCCAGTACATGTCTGTCTGTCACATACTTAGATGGTATTTGCATGCCCCCCCCCCCAGTTCTGTGCCGAGTAACATTCACCTGCTGATTATTTGTCGTTGGTGCTGTGCTGGGGAGCAAAGCTGATCATGTTCTCTTCTTCCTCGTTGGGCACTCTATAAATACACCCAGTGTGTGTGGGTCTGAATTGAACATTCTGGCGAGATACCAACTTTCTCAGGAAGAAAGAGATCAGTTGCATTATAACACAACTTGAAATTCCTTTCCAAACTTCTGGTGCTTTTGCTTTGGAAAAAAACTGCTGCCGCTCATCATTGCTAGCCAAAAGCATTTATAGATTATGGATTTTTTAAATAAAAAAATGAAGCATTCAACATGCATGGCATGCTTTATTAGAGGTTGTGAGGCATAAGCCAAATATATAGCATGTTCATAATACATACTATTTGGATTTCAGATGCCTTCTCTAGGTTATCTGTTTACTTATTTTATTTTTTTTTACTATTTTCTATTAAATTTGGACTCATTAAACACACACACACATACATACATACATACACACACCTTAACCTAGGCTGGGCACAGTGATGACACCTTTAATCCCAGCATTTAGGAAGCTGAGGCAGGTGGATTTCTGAGCTTGAGTCTACAAAGAGTTTCAGGCTAGCCAGGATACCCTGTCTCAAAATGACAATGTTTTAACCTACATGAGAAATTCCTATATAGAAGATGGGGTGGGTGGAGAGGAGGGAAAAACAACCGAGGAGCTGTGGGAAAGCACTGCCTCTCAGCCAGAAAAGGTAGGAATAAAGGAAATGGAAGGCTTCTAAGTCTCTCTGTACCAGAGAAAAAAGTCACACACACACACACACACACACACACACACACACACAAAGCTGTTTTGGCATCAATAAAAGAAAATATGTAAAGCAAACTAGGAATAGATCAGGTTGGCGTTTATCGTGCTGTAAGTAAACATAGAAGAAAAGAAGGAAAAAAGACTAAAGGTCATAGAAGCCAAAGGTAGGGACTGACATGGATTTTTTTCTAGTCTTTGTGTCCAACATGGAATTTTTGGTGAAAGAAAGACAGGCCTGAACGGGCCTACATGACACAGGGACATAAAAGCATCTCAGAAAGACAATGTTACAGAGAAAAACCTTAAAGCATTTGGTGACTGGCTATGGAAAGTAGGGTATACAGTTAGAGACCTCTTCAGAGAAGTGAGAATTTAATGTGAATGGGCCATAGTAGGTTCCAGGACAAGCTGTCTTTCTTCATGGCTATTATACCCTGCAGGCAAGTGTGAGGAACCGATGCAATATGGGCAGATGTGCCTAAGAGTTTCTTCACTTGCAAATAAGAGTGTGCTTCTCATCGTCTAGCTACCTACACATGAGGCATGAGTCAGCACAGGACTTCAGGACCCAGGAAGACCGGAGTCTTAGAAATCAAACGAGTGTATGAATTTCTGCTTTATCTTGTCTGTTCAAGCCTCAACAAGCTAAGCTTGGAGCGAAAAGGAGTCAAGAAAATGAAAGTGCCTATTACTTAGGCTTTGACAGACAAAGTAGGTTGCTTGGTATCTTATTTGAAAGTGCTGAGAGGCGCAGCTGCGGCGGCAGCGCCAGACCCACAGAGGCGCAGGGGCGGCGGCGGCGCCAGATGCACAGAGGCGCAGCGGAGGCCAGACCCAAGTGGCTGGGACAGGCGTGCAATAAGGAGAGCAGATCGCCCTACTACAATTGAATCAAAGAGGTAGGCCTTTGGTTGGCCAGGTCACTGGCACAAGGGGAGCCTGGTCCTGTCCTGAAGATCCTTCGGAGGGGTGAGAGGGTTCTTGGCCTGCAGCAGGAACCACGAAAGAGAGTGAGGGCATATTGTAAGCGGAGCCCTTGGCCAGCAGGGAAACCTGATCCGGTTTCTAAAGGATCCATTGGATAGGATCAATAGGAGGAGATGGGCAGGCGCCAAGGCAAGAACTCACCCAATAATCCGAAAAACAACATGAAAACATCAGAACCCAATGATCTTACAACAGAAGTATTTGAACAACCTAACACAGAAGAAGTGGAAAAAATCGACTTTATGAAGATAATAGAGTCCCTTAAACAACATGTAAAAAATGCCCTTATAGAAATGGATGAGAAGTATAACAAAAAGTTTGAAGAAATGAGTAAATACGTACATGATACCCTGGGAAACCAAGAAAAAACCATCAAACAGGTAATGGAAACAGTTCAAGAATTGAAAACTGAAATGAAGGCAAAGAAGAAAATACAAACCGAGGACCAGCTGGATATGGAAAATCTAGGCCAACGAGCAGAGTCTACAGAAACAAGCATAATCAATAGAATACAAGAGCTAGAAGAAAGACTCTCAGATGCTGAGGACACCATAGAGAAAATAAACGAACAGATCAAAGAAAACAGCAAAGCCAACAAATTCTCAACACAAAACATTCAGGAACTATGGGACACAATAAAAAAACCAAACCTAAGAATAATAGGAATAGAAGAAGGAGAAGAGTCACAGCTCAAAGGCTCAGAAAATATTTTCAACAAAATTATGGAAGAAAACTTTCCCAACTTAAAGAAAGATATTCATTTAAATATTCAAGAAGCATACAGAACACCAAACAGACTGGATCAAAGAAAAACATCTCCTCGCCATATAATAATCAAAACACAAAATATACAGGTTAAAGAAAGAATATTAAGAGCTGCAAAAGAAAAAGGGCAAGTAACTTATAATGGTAAACCGATCAGACTTACACCTGACTTCTCGATGGAAACTATGAAAGCCAGAAGGTCCTGGATAGAGGTTCTGCAGAAGCTAAGAGACCATGGATGCAAACCCAAACTACTATACCCAGCCAAGCTATCGTTCACTATCAACGGAGAAAACAAGACATTCCAGGATAAGAACAAATTTAAACAATACGTAGCCACAAATCCAGCCCTACAGAAAGTAATAGAAGGAAAATCGCAACCCAAGGAATCCAACACTGCCAACACTGCCTACAATAACCCAGGCATCTAATGACCCTTCACGAGCACATCTCAAAGAAAGGAGACACACAATCTCTACTTCCAAAAGCAATAAGAATAACCAGAGTAAACAACCACTGGTCATTAATATCACTTAATATTAATGGGCTCAATTCACCTATAAAAAGGCACAGGCTAAAAGATTGGATACGAAAACAGGATCCAACATTCTGCTGTTTGCAAGAAACACATCTCAACCACAAAGACAGGCACCTACTCAGAGTAAAGGGTTGGGAAAAGGTGTTTCAAGCAAATGGTCCTAAGAAAAAAGCAGGTGTGGCCATACTAATTTCTAACAAAACTGACTTCAAACTAAAATCAATCAGAAGAGACCGAGACGGTCACTTTATACTCATAACAGGAACAATTCATCAGGAGGACGTCTCAATCCTGAATATATACGCCCCCAATATAAAAGCACCTATTTATGTAAAAGAAATATTACTAGAACTCAAGGCAGACATCAAACCACACACACTAGTAGTAGGAGACTTCAACACACCTCTCTCTCCAAGGGACAGGTCAATCAGACAGAAACCTAATAGAGAATTAAGAGAATTATTGGAGGTAATGAAGCAAATGGACTTAACAGACATCTATAGAACATTCCACCCAAATAGGAAAGAATATACCTTCTTCTCTGCAGCTCATGGAACCTTCTCAAAAATTGACCACATACTCGGAAACAAAGGAAACCTCCACAGATACAAAAAAATATCAGTGTCCACCTGTGTCTTATCAGATCATCACGGATTAAAGTTAGAAGGCAACAACCACGCTGCCCCCAAAAAACTGACAAACTCATGGAAACTGAACAGTCAACTACTGAACCACACCTGGGTCAAGGAAGAAATCAAGAAAGAAATTAAAGTCTTCCTTGAATTTAATGAAAATAAAGGGACAACATACTCAAACCTATGGGACACAATGAAAGCAGTGCTAAGAGGAAAGTTCATAGCACTAAGTGCCCACTTAAAGAAAACGGAGAATGCATACATTGGGGACTTAAAAACACACCTGAAAGCTCTAGAAAAAAAAAAGAAGCAGACGCGCCCAGGAGAAGTAGAAGACTGGAAATAATAAAACTGAGGGCTGAAATCAACAAAATAGAAACACAGAAAACAGTCCAAAGAATCAATGAAACAAAAAGCTGGTTCTTGGAGAAAATCAACAAGATCGACAAACCCCTATCCAAACTAATTAAACGACAGAGAGAGAACACGCAAATAAATAAGATCAGAAATGAAAAGGGGGACATAACCACAGACACAGAGGAAATTCAGAGAATCATTAGATCTTACTACAAAAGTCTGTATGCCACAAAACTGGAAAATACAAAAGAAATGGACGTTTTTTTAAATAAGTATCATATACCAAAGCTAAACCAAGACCAGGTGAATGATCTAAATAGACCAGTTTCTCGCGAAGAATTAGAAATGGTTATCAAAAATCTCCCTTCGAAAAAAAGCCCAGGACCAGATGGTTTCAATGCAGAATTCTACCAGAACTTCCAAGAAGAATTAATACCTATACTCCTTAAGGTATTTCACAATATAGAATCAGAAGAGTCATTGCCAAATTCCTTTTATGAAGCTACAGTTACCCTGATACCAAAACCACAAAAAGACCCAACCAAGAAAGAGAATTACAGACCGATCTCACTCATGAACATCGACGCAAAAATCTTCAATAAAATACTGGCAAACCGAATCCAAGAACACATAAGAAAAATTATCCATTATGATCAAGTAGGCTCCATCCCAGAGATGCAGGGCTGGTTCAACATACGCAAATCTATCAATGTAATCCACCATATAAATAAACTGAAAGAAAAAAACCATATGATCATTTCACTAGATGCGGAAAAAGCATTCGACAAAATTCAACACCCCTTTATGATAAAGGTCTTGGAGAGAATAGGGATACAAGGGTCCTACCTAAATATAATAAAAGCTATTTACAGCAAGCCAACAGCTAACATTAAATTAAACGGAGAAAAACTCAAAGCCATCCCACTAAAATCAGGAACACGACAAGGATGTCCACTCTCGCCATACCTCTTCAATATAGTGCTTGAAATTCTAGCAATAGCAATAAGACAACATAAGGAGATCAAGGGGATTCGTATTGGAAAGGAAGAAGTTAAGCTTTCGTTATTTGCAGATGATATGATAGTGTACATAAGCGACCCGAAAAATTCTACCAAAGAACTCCTACAGCTGATAAACAGCTTTAGTAACGTGGCAGGATACAAGATCAACTCCAAAAAATCAGTTGCCTTCCTATACACCAAGTATAAGGAAGCAGAGAGGGAAATCAGAGAAGCATCACCTTTCACGATAGCCACAAATAGCATAAAATACCTTGGGGTAACCCTGACCAAGGAAGTGAAAGATCTACTTGACAAGAACTATAAGTCTTTGAAGAAAGAAATTGAAGAAGACACCAGAAAATGGAAAGACCTCCCTTGCTCTTGGATTGGGAGGACCAACATAGTAAAAATGGCAATTCTACCAAAAGCAATCTATAGATTCAATGCAATCCCCATCAAAATCCCATCAAAATTCTTCACAGATCTGGAGAAGACAATAATCAACTTTATATGGAAAAACAAAAAACCCAGGATAGCCAAAACAATCTTATACAATAAAGGTTTGTCTGGAGGCATTACCATCCCTGACTTCAAACTCTATTACAGAGCTACAGTATTGAAAACAGCTTGGTATTGGCATAAAAACAGAGAAGTCGACCAATGGAATCGAATAGAAGACCCTGACATTAACCCACATACCTATGAACACCTGATCTTCGATAAAGGAGCTAAAAGTATACAATGGAAAAAAGAGAGCATCTTCAACAAATGGTGCTGGCAAAACTGGATGTCAATCTGTAGAAGAATGAAAATTGATCCATATCTATCACCATGCACAAAACTCAAATCCAAATGGATTAAAGACCTCAATATCAGTCCGAACACACTGAACCTGATAGAAGAGAAAGTGGGAAGTACTCTACAGCACATGGGCACAGGAGACCACTTCCTATGTATAACCCCAGCAGCACAGACACTAAGGGCATCATTGAATAAATGGGACTTCCTGAGGCTGAGAAGCTTCTGTAAAGCAAAGGACACTGTCACTAAGACAAAAAGGCAACCCACTGACTGGGAGAAGATCTTCACCAACCCTGCAACTGACAAAGGTTTGATCTCCAAAATATATAAAGAACTCAAGAAACTAGACCGTAAAAGGCTAATCAACCCAATTATAAAATGGGGCACTGATCTGAACAGAGAATTCTCAACAGAAGAACTTCAAATGGCCAAAAGACACTTAAGGTCATGCTCAACTTCCTTAGCGATCAGGGAAATGCAAATCAAGACAACTTTAAGATACCACCTTACACCTGTCAGAATGGCTAAAATAAAAAACACCAATGATAGCCTTTGCTGGAGAGGTTGTGGAGAAAGGGGTACACTCACCCATTGCTGGTGGGAATGCAAACTTGTGCAACCACTCTGGAAAGCAGTGTTTCGGTTTCTCAGGAAATTCGGGATCAACCTACCCCTGGATCCAGCAATACCACTCTTGGGAATATACCCAAGAGAGGCCCTAGCATACAACAAAATTATATGCTCAACTATGTTCATGGCAGCATTGTTTGTAATAGCCAGAACCTGGAAACAACCTAGATGCCCTTCAACGGAAGAATGGATGAAGAAAGTATGGAATATATACATATTAGAGTATTACTCAGCAGTAAAAAACAAGGACTTCTTGAATTTTGCATACAAATGGATGGAAATAGAAAACACTATCCTGAGTGAGGTAAGCCAGACCCAAAAAGAGGAACATGGGATGTACTCACTCATATTTGGTTTCTAGCCATAAATAAAGGACATTGAGCCTATAATTCATGTTCCTAGAGAAGCTAAATAAGGTGAATCCAAAGACAAACACATAGGCATCCTCAGGAATATTAACCTTCATCAGGCGATGAAAGGAGACAGAGACAGAGACCCACACGGGAGCACCGGACAGAAATCTCAATGTCCAAATCAGGAGCAGAAGGAGACGGAGCACGAGCAAGGAACTCAGGACCACGAGGGGTGCACCCACACACTAAGACAATGGGGATGTTCTATTGGGATCTCACCAAGGCCAGCTGGCCTAGGTCTGAAAAGGCATGGGATAAATCCGGACTAGCTGAACATAGCGGACAATGAGGAATACTGAGAATTCAAGAACAATTGCAGTGGGTTTTTGATCCTACTGCACGTACTGGCTTTGTGGGAGCCTAGGCAGTTTGAATGCTCACCTTACGAGACCTGGATAGAGGTGGGCAGTCCTTGGGCTTCCCACAGGTCAGGGAACCCTGATTGCTCTTCGAGCAGATGAGGGGGGGGGGACTTGATTGGGGGAGGGGGAGGGAAATGGGAAGCGGTTGTGGGGACGAGGCAGAAATCCTTAATAAATAAATAAATTAAAAAAAAAGAAAAACTGATTTTCCTACAAGCACAGGAATGAACTAATATATAACTGATCATCATGTTACATCATTCCCAGTTTGAACAGTTAGGAAAAATTAGCAGACTGTTCATACAACTGTTCTTGATACCAGTTAATATTGTCAGTGCTTCATGGTAAGGCAGAGAAAGAAGACATCAAGAGACTGACCATCAGAGGGAGACAGGGACCAAGCATGGTACTTTCCGGTGCACAGTCTTTCAGAATGGCAAGTCAACGCTATTTTGTGATATTTACAGAGAATTTTTCTATAAAAGATAAACATCACACAGAGCACTTTGCCTTGGGTTTCAAAGCAAATAAAACAGTGATTTCAAAGGTTATGGTCTTTTCTTCACCAGATCAGCTCTTTTTCTTGGATAAATTAAAAACATTTGTTTTATGTATAGCATTACCAGAACCATATTAAATAGTACTATAATAGAAAAAAAAAACCGAGGTTTTCAAATGGTTACGTGTTTGCCCAGGGCCTAATATTTAGCTGAACTTTGACTCTTCTGTTCTTGAACGTTGTGTCTTTGCCTCAGTCTGCAGGCTCTAGGAGGACGCCACTGCAATGACTGACATTTGTGTAATTCCGGAGAATCCTTGAAAGACTTGAGAAGTTCCTCCAAGTAATAATTTTTGTCATTCTAGACATAGTTGGATAACATGGGTCCTCCTCTGAAGCTCTTCAAAAACCAGAAGTACCAGGAACTGAAGCAGGAATGCGTCAAAGATGGCCGGCTTTTCTGTGACCCCACCTTCCTACCAGAGAATGATTCTCTGTTTTTCAACCGGCTGCTTCCAGGAAAGGTTGTGTGGAAGCGTCCTCAGGTAACTCATTTTTCTGTCTCCTTGATCTACCTCTGATTCAAAACTCTACCTTACCCATTTTTTTTTTACTCACATTGACCTACTCTTTAGAAAAATTGAAAGCCAGTCTTCTTTCTTCCTTTCTTTCACTATTTCTCTCTCTTTCTCTCTGTTGAGTTATAATTAACAAATAGAAAATATACAGATGTTTTCATATGCCTATGCAATATAAGATGACTAACATAAATAAGTTGACATATCCATTATCTCACACACAGGTAGAATTAAAGCAGGCTTTAGCTTGAAGAGACTAAAAGTGTAGTCAATTAGTCATTTAAAACGTGCAACAGCAGAAAAAGAAATATACTATGCTTATATGTTTAGAACGTCATTTGAGTAAACATTGCAATCCGAAAAGAAACTATACTCTTGTCTCTTTAGTTAGATGCCTGTCATACTAATTTAAGGATAATCTCAGATCAATGAGGCCAATATCTTTTTATACAGTGAGCATCAGTGAAATAATTTCTATGTAGAGAAGGCAGAGCTTGTCTTGGGGGAGGGAGTCTTGTGAACTGTTTATTAGATCTTATCCACAGTATTAGCCAATGGGATTTACATATGACTTCAGCCTTTCAATGCTCATTAACATTAACTACTCTCTCACAGTAGGGTTCCACAACTCTTCATAAGCTGTATATGAATTAGAGCTCCGTGTATACTGTGATATAGTGGTATAGTCTGGAGAGTAATTAGCAATTTTGTTTTATCAAGCGTTATGGCTAGACAGAAGGACAATCTATTAAAGCTCCTTCCCAAAGATGATGTATATGGGCCATAGTGAAATAACGTAAAGAGCAAGGACCTGAAGACTTCGTGTGTAAAGAGATGTATTTTTATAGATGGCTATAAAACACATTAGTTACCAACTCAATGTTTTCATCTTTAAGGAGTCAGCAATTATTTTGTTGTAATTTCTACCAAATAAACTCATAAAAGGTATAAAGAATTGCTTTGCTTTAGTTCATACACATTGCCACCAGGTGGTGCCAAGATACATTGACTTCAATGTCTTTTTTTTCTGTTATACTTGAAAAAAGGGATGGAACCAAGTGAAGTCTTGAAGTCTTTTCTTTAATATTATGCTTTTTAGGAAGAATCAAAGGCTTTAGACCTAGATGTCCTAGTGACTAGTGTTGACTCACATGAATGGCAACCATTAAAAGTATGAGACTGGAGCTTGGAAGTGTAACTCGGCAATAAAGCAGAGGTTCAATCCCCTGTATCAAAAATAAGAAAAGAAAGAAATTACAAGGCTGGGAGAAATCTCCATTTATAAGCCTGTAAGTTGTTGACACCTCTGCAGATGACTTCTCTTACCTGCAATAAAAATCTGGGAAAGATGAGTAGAATTCATTAGCTGTTGTTTTGGAATACAAAGATGTAAGATTTCCTACTTCTTAAAAATATTTGGAGAGAGAGATAGATAGATAGATAGATAGACAGACAGACAGATAGATAGATAGATAGATGATAGATAGATCGATCGATCTTGTCAGGGTACGGAACGTATGAATGGAGGTGCTAACAAGTGGCAGAAGTAGTTGACAAGAAAGCCTGGAATTGAGAGAAGTTTATTGGGTAGGTAAAGAGTAGTTTGAAGATGCAGGTGAGAGAATGGTTAATGGGGGTGAAGTCTTAGAGGAGACAGAAAGAGATCTATCTGGTGGGTGGCAAAATTGGAAGCCAGCATGAAGCCATTTCCCAGATGTAAGTCAAGTAGACAGCATTTCCTGTGCTGGCGTGTCTTAGATGCATCTTCTTTCCTCAGTTTTAGCTTAGTTCTTTGTTCTTTGTCTTCTTTGTCTAAATCCTGTAGAATTCATCCTGGATTTTCAGGGAAGGGGAAAAAATTAATCATTATGGCACACATCTGTTTTTTTTTTCCTCAAAGGCAAACAATACTCCTTCTAGAGTAATGTTCAATGCTTAGAGAATGTATGTCTGGACAGATGGAGAATGAACACAAAGAGAGGGGTAAAAGGAATTAGCATTTGTGACATGCCTGGTATGGATTGTATTCTTTTTTGAAATGGCCTATACATTTTTGCACTTCATCCTTATTGATCATGGCTTAGAAAGGTAGGTATGTTACAATTTCTTTTGTGTAGTTCATTTTTTTTATTTAAAAAAACAAAGGCAGCTGGGCATTTTGGCACTTTAATCCCAGTACTCAGGAGGCAGAGACAGGAAGATCTCTGTGTTTGAGGCCAGCCTAGTCTACAAAGCAAGTTCCAGGACAGCCAGGGTTACCAAGAGAAACCCTGTCTCAAAAAACCAAAAATAAATAAATAAAATATAAGGAGTCTGCAACATGGCTCATTGTTGGCTAGCTTGGAGACCTGAATTTGGTCCCTGGAACCTACATGGTGGAAGGAGAGAACCAAATCCCAAAAGTTGTCATCTAACCTCCATGTGCAAGCCATACATGTGCCACCCCCACACACAAATAAACAAATGTGGGGGCTGGAGAGATAACTCAATGGTTAAACACACTGACTGCTCTTCCAGAGGCCCAGGGTCCAATTCCGACCACCGACAGCTGTCTGTGACTATAATTCCAGGGGACCAGACACACATGGCAAAATACCAATGCACATAAAATGAAACTAAATTAAAATAAAAATAAATGTAAAAGCAATACAAGAGTAAAAACAGTAGGTGTTTTGCCTTTCATATTGATGAAGGAACTAGGTCTCCAAGAAGAAGGTAAAGATTCACTCAAGATCCAATCACTGGCAAACTAAGATTTGACTCCAAAGTTCACATAAACTTTCTTTTCTATCATAATACTGCTTGTGTCTCCCTTTATAAACATACACTTTTGTAGCTTCCTTTGTGACAGTGCTTAAATCCATCCTCATTGTGATGGTGCTGCTCTTACATGAATTGATCCACATTCTCTGAACACGATGTGAGAACAGTGTTAATAAAAGGAAGAGGCACTTGAGAGCCTTCCCTAGAACGTTCTCAACGCCATCCTTGGTGCAACACACCACTGTGACCTGGGACCAAGCATCCACATCCTGACCCAGACAGTGGACATTGAGCTACAAAAGAGTTAAATAGTATCTTGATGCTGGAAACATGAAATGTTATTTTAGAGTATATAATTAAGAAGCTACAAAAAGTTTTTGAAAAGGGTTAGATCATCATGTGAAAGTAAGGTTCTTGGCTATCAGCTGAGCCTTCCCTGAAAGCTGTGTATTCCAACTAGAATGGAAGGCAAGCCTGTGTTTAAGAACCACGCCACTGTTCTCTGGCCTCCCATCAGGAAAATTGAGCGACAGTCCTAGGCTCCTCTGAATTGACTCAGGAAAATTAGATGGGTCATTGCTTTATTAGGAATGTTGTGGTATTGGTTTTCAGGAAAGTGTCTAGACTTTTTTTTCCCATTTGTATACCACATAACCTCAAACCCAACCAACCTTTTAGGTGTTTTTTTTTTGAAAATTTTAAATAGACATGGCATGATAAACCAACTTTCCTCCCACCCTACACTCTAGGTAAGTGATTTGACACTGAGCTTCATTTCCTGGCCCTTCTAAATTTTTTTTATTTTGAGAATAAATTTTGGCTCATTGTTCTTTTGACCCGTATGAAAGTAGCTGGACTACAGGTGTGTGGAAGTAAGTTTGGCATACTTTTTTCCCCTCAGTGTTGAAGTTTAAATTCAGGTTCTTGGATATGCTAGGCAAGTTCTCTACCACTCTTCAAATCTCTAATCTTGAGGTTTCTATCTATTCTATGATTCAATGGTATTCCATTGGTATATGCCAAATATCAGTGGTCTTCCAAGGAAGCCACTCAACTTCTTTGACAGACAAGAGTTCGTACCACCTTGTTCCTTCCTATTTGCAAGGTTTCTTTTCTTTTTTCATTGTGTGTTGTTGCTTTTTTTTTGCAACAGTCTTGTTATATAGCCCAGGGTAGCCTTTTGCTCATGATTCCCCTGGTTCAGTTCTTTCAAGTGCTGGAATCATGGTCCTGTTGACTACATCTGGCCCTGACACAGTTTAAAGGAGCAGTAAATACACAGGAAACATGCTTTAAATTAGCCAGTGGCAGATCAACTATCCACACTCTACAGAGAAAATCTCTGCTTCTTTACTCTTCTACTCTTACAACGATCCAGTGTACCCAGTTTTTCTCCAAACTTTCTGGGCACACAACTATTTTCCATGTGCCCTTTAACTTTCTTTTCCTCCTTAGAACACAACTTTTAATCTTAACAGTTTTTGAGAAGTAAGTTCTACTAAGTTTCAGTATAACAGTAAGTCTGCAGGTAGAAATTTTAATCTGAATTTGCTTGTCAAATTGCCACAGAATTTTTTTTCTCCAGTTCTCTCCAACCACTCCCGCTTTTTCCTGATTGACTCACATCCACTTACAAAAGTGTCCCAGAGTCGAATGCATCTAATCCCTTACTTACATGGAGCAAAGTCTCATGGGAGTTTGCACAGCCAATTGTGGAAGAAGAAAGGACTCCTACACAAGATTTTCTGTCAGGTCTCATGATCAACTTCTAAGTTCTGACTCTACTACCAGTGACTTTTGTTCAGTATTCCTGCATGGCCATGTTGTTACATTATCTGGGTGGGACAGGAAGGTGAAGAAGTTCAAGGTTAAAATTCTGGTCAGAAGACTGACTAGAAAAACCTTATAAAGGAAACCAAACCAAAAATAGTATATAGGCTCTGGTAAAAGATAGCAAGTGAGGGAGTAACACTAGAGGCAATCTTCCATGTTAGTAGAATTCCCATCCACTGGTGGACTATGACACTTGGTACTGTAGTTTGGACTTAGATGACTTATAAATTTTCTCTTATCCTCAGAGGTTATGTGTTGCTACAGAAACTGATTTTACTGTGTTTTCTATTGTCTACACAATCTGGTAAAGCTGAAGAGACTCGTATCCTTTTTCCAGATCCTATTAAATTCTGTATTTCAAGAGCCGGGCGATGGTGGCACACACCTTTAATCCCAGCACTCGGGAAGCAGAGGCAGGCGGATCTCTGGGAGTTTGGGAGTTCAAGACCAGCCTGGTCTACAAGAGCTAGTTCCAGGACAGGCTCCAAAGCCACAGAGAAACCCTGTCTCGAATAACCAAAAAAAAAAATCTGTATTTCAAATAATTTTTATTTTTTCTTGAGGGTACAATTTATACCACAAGGAATTTACATGTTTGGTGTGTATATTGTGACCTTTTGGGTAGATTTATAGAGTTGTGAAAATACTAACACAATCCAGTGGTATAACAATAGATTATTATTTATTCAATTGCATCAATTGGTGAAGATCTGCTGAACTGAGCAGGGGAAGCCCACAAGGTCTGAACCTGACACAAATAACTGAAGAAAAGGGGACTAGGAGAAGTGCCTTTCCTCCAAGGAGTCCTATAAACATTCATAGAAGTAACATTATGCGAACTGAACAGATTATATTTAGGTATACATATATATGTACATATACATTTATGTGTGCAATAACAATTAATAAAAACAGAGGCCAGAAATTTAAAAGAGAGTGTGTATGGGTATATGGGAAAGTTTGAAGGGAGGAAAAGGAAGGAATAAATAATATAGTTCTATTATGATCTTAAAAATGAGAAAAATAAGAGGATTAAAGGGGAAGGGAGATGCAGGAAGGGGAACAGAGAAAATGTAGAGGTTAATAAAAATTAAAAATGAGAAAAATAAATATAAGTGATCTCTACATTTATTTCCACTGAGTTATTCCTTACTCACCAGCTACCACTATTCTGCTTTCATTTCTCCAGATTTGCCTATTGTAGGCTTTTCCACTAAAATTTACATTTTAATGAGTTATATAAAGTGATATAGATTCTCATTATATAATGTTACATAGATTCTTTCTCTTAGCATATTGTGTAATGATTTGGTTGTTTAAACTGGATATTGAAGTTGAGCATTTATTCCTAGGCTCCTTACTGAGTTCTCCTTTGAAGGAAGAGAATGCTGTAATGGTGATAAAATGTTCACATAGGAATAAAAATTTTCAGCAAGTGAAGTTAGATCCTTGAGAGAACATTGGTCTATGAGCCCAGATCTACCTATAAACTCCCCATCTAAAGATGGTTCAGTTTTCTAAGGATATCATAATGCCTACTTGGGTTAGCTTACATAGCCCTCCCGTCCTGAATGGATATTTTATACCAGGTAGCCTCTAATTCTTTTGGAAATAGTTAATCATGTAGTACCAATGGAATGGCTGACCTTATCTCTATCTGGTCTCCAAGCTGGACACACAGTGCTTTTGAAATTTCTTCCAATTTTCTGGACGCTGGTTATATAAGGAATATTTTATTGCACTGTAGTTCCTTGTGGTTTACTCTGAATCTCAATGCTTGCTGCCATCAAAAGTTACTTGCATAAATAATTGCTAAAGGTCTGCGTTTAATTGTTCCAAATAGAGTGATCTATGTGGGGCTACAGATCTCATTGTAATTCCCATCCCACCAGAGGTTTCTGGGAATAGGGATGAGGCGAGAAAAAGTGAGACATTCCTCGGTGTTCAGCCAAGATAATATATTTCCTAGAAAAGACGCCTTCTTTACAGAACATTTATCTTGGGGTGATAGTATTTGGGGAATACTCCAGCTTTTCTTGTGTTCAATTTCTTGGTATTATGTATTCTCTACCTAAGAAATAATTTTGCTTTGCCAAACAGCACAGTTCAAGAATCATTTCAACTGTGCCAGCACATCTGGAGCCATTAGGAACACACAGCATCTCTTCCATCTCCTCACTTCTCTCAAGCCACCCAGACAGTATGGCTATGTGAGCTGTGGCCTCTTCCTGAACCCCACTTTTACCACGTCAGCATAGCTCAGGCTGAAATGTTCTATCTATGCTCTGCATCTCAGCTTGGAGTTACAGAAAATTATCAACAGCCTTCCTTCTTTAACTCCAACAAAAGATATCCAATGTATGCCTAACTACAGTAAAAAGTCTCTTAAGAGCCATTTCATTATTTTTCAGTTATTTCTGAAAAGTTCTTAAAGCTGCCAGATTTGTATTGGCTCATTCTCCTTATCCTTTCTACCTCCTTGGCTGTTTTGTAGTCTTTTAATGTTTCACATACGAGGTAGAAGATATGGTTTTAGAAAGAATTATTTTCTGTTTTCCACATCATGGTACTAACATGTCATGCAAGACTGATTTATACTCAGTCACTTGGCTTCTGGAAATCAAGGCCTATTGGCGATATTTAAAAAAAAAGGAGCTGAGAAACTCTTGCAGAAAAATGGAATGTCGAGATAAGAGTATACAGTACTGGATTGGATATCTATGGGGAAACTGCAACATTATTACCTTACGCAGGACCATTGATAAGCTTAAAAATAAAGGAATGGGTCAGCCAAAGTCTTGGGGTCCCTTCTTTAGTATTATACATTTATTTTATTTTATTTCATTTTATTGTTTTTTTTTTTTTATTTTGAGACAGGGTTTCTCTGTAGCTTTGGTGCTTGTCCTGGAACTAGCTCTTATAGACCAGGCTAGCCTCAAACTCACAGAGATCCGCCTGACTCTGCCTCCCGAGTGCTGGGATTAAAGGCGTGCACCAGCACCTCCTGGCTAATATTATACCTTTATGAAGAATCAAAGGCTTTAAACCTAGATGTCCTCATGACTGATTAATTAGCCAGAGACTTGAGTGGCCGCCCTTATCTGATGACCTCTTTTCTTCATCAGTAAAATAAGAAGTGACTAGATAGTCTTTAATATTTCTCATGTTTTTGATATTTCATGACTGCTATTACATTTTTTTTTAATTTTGATTTTTTTTAATTGCGAAAAGAAGAAAAAAAAACATAAACAAAAAACAAGTTTCCACCTCCTCCCAGCCTCCCATTTCCCTTCCCCTCCTCCCACCCTTCTCCCCCTCCTCCCACCCTTCTCCCCCTCCTCCCACCCTTCTCCCCCTCCTCCCACCCTTCTCCCCCTCCCCCACTCCTCTCCCCCTCCCTCTCCAGTCCACAGAGCAGTCCGGGTTCCCTGCCCTGTGTTAAGTCCTAGGTCCTCTCCGTCCATATCTAGGAAGGTGAACATCCAAACTGGCTAGGCTCCCACAAAGCCTTAGCACATTAAGTAGGATCAAAACCCCCTGCCATTGTCCTTGGTGTCTCATCAGCCCTCATTGTTCGCCATGTTCAGAGAGTCCGGTTTTATCCCATGCTTTTTCGGTCACAGTCCAGCTGGCCTTGGTGAGCTCCCCGTAGATCAGCTCCTCTGTCTCAGTGGGTGGATGCACGCCTCGTGGTCCCGAATTCTTTGCTCATGTTCTCCCTCCTTCTGCTCCTCCCTGGGACCTTGGGAGCTCAGTCCAGTGCTCCAGTGTGGGTCACTGTCTCGATCTCTATCCATCACCAGATGAAGATTCTATGATGATATGCAAGATATTCGTCAGTATTGCTCTAGGATAGGGTCATTTCAGGTTCCCAATCCTCAACTGCCCAAGGAAGAAGGTGAACCGAAGGAAAAACATATAGTTGTCCTCTTCGCTAAGGGAAGTAGACCAAATTTCCGGGGAGAAAATGGGATCTTGGGGGGGGGGGTGGGATGGGGGTAAGGGGAGATGGGGAGAGAAAAGGTAGAAGGGAAGGAGGGGGGACCTGGGAAACGGGAGAATTGGGATAAAGGAAAGGTGGATAGGGGAGCACGGAACCACAATTCTTAGTTAAGGGAGCCACTTTAGGGTGGGCAAGCGACTTGACCCTAGAGGGGCTCCCTAGTGCCCAAGATGAGGTTCCCAGTTAGTTCCTTGGGCTGCTATTACATTTTAAAACCCACTGTTAGGTATTCTATATGAAATTTTGAAGTAAAATAAGGCTGTAATAATATTAACATGCTATTAATAATAACTATATCCAATTCACACAAAGAGGATACTAATCACTCAGTTCCTCATTTTGAATCTGTTTATGTGTCTTTTTGCTCCCTTTTGTGAGTAAGAGTTCACACATTAAAAGTATTGTTGACTGGGTGTAGACTCCTGCTTATCTAAATTAAGCAGATTGCAAAATAACTTCAACCCCCAGTTGAAACCAGCAACTAATTTGCCTTAAAATATATAAAAACACATTTTGCCACCTATCAATTCTCCCTTGACTACTTTCTATGCCAGGAAACAATCCTATGTCTCATATGTATCCAAGAAATTATTGCATAGCTTTACATTTTGCTCCAAATAAAGTGCCAGTGTCTACCCAAGGGAAGAATGATGGTGCTTATTAATTTCATCTTAGAAAAACAGAGGAAGCAAAGAAGAGAAGACACATCAAGACCTAACTCATCTAGTACACTTGTTCTGTGTGCTAAGAAAATGAAAAGAAAAAGCAGATGACATCCCATAAACTATTTTATAAAATAGAAGTAGTCTCCTAAGATAAAAGGTGGTGATAAGGCACCAGACGTTCATCTTAAACAACAACAACAACAACAAAAAGGACCAGAAAATGCAAAGCTAACAACCCACCTAATTCTTTCCTTTTGGCAGGTTGATGCCCAATTAATCTTCAGTTTGGACATATCCCTGTCCAGAATGTCTATTTCTTTCCAGAACTATTTTGGCTTTTAACAGCTATTTGGAATGCTTCATTCTGTACACCAGACCCTTCATCAAGGAGAATTATATCCATTAAAAAAATAGACATTATACACCAGAAAAAATAACTGTTTCTATTTAATAATTTAAAAGGATGTGGATCTAGATTTTCTTTCCATTTGCAGCTGGGATTTATTTCAGCAGGGTATGCAGAATGTCATCTTATGGGCCAACAGCCCCTTTTATGAAACTTTCCATTTATCAAGACTTAATTGAGATTTGATGGCTTTGAATTCTGCAAGTGCCGATGCTCTGAACCACATCATGCCTGCAATTATATAATGTCATGTATAGTGCTATGCCTTTTCTCATGCCTGTCGCTCTATCTGCAGTGCCTCAATGTTTCTCCCTTGTTCAGTGACCAATCAGTAGTCATCTCAAGTATCCAACCACTCACTACAGTATCCCTTCCATCGCTAGATGAACTTTGGAAATTCTTTCTTTCTAGGCACTGATCATACTTTGAAAATAACTCCATTTTGCTTTGCTCACATTTTTCTTTTGCAGTTACATTATTTGGCTTTCATCTTTCCAACTCACAATGGGAATGACCCAGCTAATGATATTTTGAAGTAAAAACACACATGTATTCCCCTAACAAATACTGCTCCCCCTTTCTGGCCACATACTTTTGGAAAATACACCATGGAGACAGACAGTGCCTGCTGAAGTAATCCTGTGAATGGCTTATTAACACCTGCTGTTAATGCTGCTATCCTTTATATTCATACAAAGGTGGGGGTTGGGAAAGCGGGTTGTCATGGAAACTGCTGTTGGTTTTGCTTTGTGTTAGAAAAAGACTTCCTATATGGTCTCCTAACTCATTTTTCCTAGAGAGGGAGATGCATTAGTGATCACCTCTGTCAGACCTTGTCTCTTAAAGGTAATTGCCCTTCCAAGGACAGGCACTTCAGGGAAAATCTCATCCTGACAAAAATGACATGAAAATGCAATGTGCTAATTCTTAGTTCTTCTCTTCACTGCTGTGGTAAAAATGCCTCCAAAGGCAATGACAAAGGCCTTCCAGCAGCATAGGCCATTTTCTCTCATCCCATTTCTTCAGCTATTCACCACATGGCCATTTTTCTGTGTATACACTATCCACGGCTTTGTGCTTTACCACAAATCTTTCTAACCTTCCCTTTATCCCACCTATAAAAGTCCTAGTCACACTTAACCCTATTTCCTCTATAAGCTATTCTGCTTAGCTTAGCTTCTAGTGACACTTAGAAACCTCCTCCCAGACTTCTGCATAACAAATTTCTGTATCCCCAGGACATTTCTGATGACCCCCATCTGATTGTGGGCAACATCAGCAACCACCAGCTGATCCAGGGAAGACTGGGGAACAAGTCAATGATCCCTGCATTTTCCTGTTTGGCTGTTCAGGAGTCACACTGGACAAAGGTATCATCTTTTCTTTGTGCTCTTAGTCTATTTCCACTTTCTTCTTGAATAACCTGACAGAAAATCAGCTTCTAACTTTTTGAAGAAGCCAGAAGTATCAGGGTGACTAATTTATTCTAATAAGAATTTTCACAAATATAGACAAGCCGAATTTTACAGTGAAAATCTAAACCAACTCTCTTCTAACACTGACATTTTGCTGGCCTTGCTTTGTCACATATATTCGCTGCTCTTTTCTTGCCATTTGTAATGCTTTGACTAAATATTCCTTCAAATTGTAGTGTTTGTACCAATTTGCTCTGGAGTAAGTAGGAGCCAGGAAGTCATTAACACATAGATGCATAACAGAAAAGGTGAGAAATACAAAAACGGATCATTGAAAGGGGCCTAATAAATTATTAATAGCGCAAAAATTCTCTAATATTCTGATAAAATTCAAAACAACAAATAATATTTTATTTGGTATAATAAGCATTTTCCTAATAAAAACAAATTTTAAATATTTATGTGAAAGTGTTACAATAGAATTGTTTTTATTGTTACAACAAAAATGTATTTTTATTGTTGACATAACTAAAATCCATATTGTGTAAAGTCTATATGAAACTCTAGACATGACAAACCAGAATAAGCATTATGTTTTTATTGGTTTTAATTTTTACTTTTGTTGCTTTTATTGCTTATTTTCCTGCATGAGTATGTATGTGCATGTGTGCATATGGAAAGGTGAACTCCCATGTGTACCCACAGTGGCTAGAAGAGGGCATTTAGTATCGTCCTCTTGCGCTCTCGATCTACTCACTATTCCTGAAGCCAGAATTCACGCTTTCTTCTCTAATGTAAAAACCATAATGTCCCCCCCAATCCTCCTGTCTCTCCCCTCTGAGGAACTGGGCTCACAAGCATTTGTAGGGACACTTAGATGCTGGAATCCCAATTTCAGGACTAGTGATTATGAAGTAAATGCTCTCAATCAGTGAACCATGTCTCTGATCTGATATTACTTTTCAATGCTTTGTTCACATGTTCAAACATTTGATCATACGTCTATGCAGATAGTCTATCATCTATCTTATTTATTATTGATGCAGACCCCTCCAACTGTCTCTCCAGTATTCTCTGTATGCAGAGCAAGAATGGCAGGTATCGTAATCTCACGCACAGTAAAACTGACCTGTGGAAACGGAAGTTGTAGAAGAATTGCTTTGGAAAGTTTCCATTTGCTATATGGTTTGCCTAGGATTTCACTATTACCTCTATATCTTGATATAATCTTGCAAATCATACTTGACTAAATGATCTTACCTTTCCAGACAATTCCCAACCATAAGGAACAGGAATGGGATCCTCGCAAGCCAGAAAAATATGCTGGAATATTCCGCTTCCGTTTCTGGCATTTTGGAGAATGGACTGAGGTGGTGATTGATGACTTGCTGCCGACCATCAACGGAGATCTGGTCTTCTCATTCTCCACCTCCATGAATGAGTTTTGGAATGCTCTACTGGAAAAAGCTTATGCAAAGTAAGGAGGGGCTTGATTAGTCTGTGATCATGATACATGAAGAAGGATCATATTTGTCTTTGGAAATGCATTCCCTCCCACTCAATCCCAGAGTTAAAATTGGGCTGCATCTAAGTAAGATTTCATTAGCCCTGGGTCTGCCTATTATGACTCATGGATATCAGAGGATCAACTGCTCTTCTGTTAAATTCTAGGGCAGCTAGGTAACCTTTCAGGTTGTTAATCTGAAGTCCAAAAGGAGTTCTCTTATCTTTTTTTTTAACCTTGCCTGACATCTTCTCGTAGAAAGAAGTTTCTACGCGCACTAACATTTATCAACATTGCCTAAGCCCCCAGAGTTTTAATTGTAATCTTAAAGTATTTTCCACTTCATATCCAGAGAAAAGCCAGCTGGTAAAAGCTGAGCAGTGATAGTTTTAATTCTTGGGAACATGATGTCCTTGACCTGGATAAATAATTTCACCAAGATAACGCTGCATGCTTGCTTCCAGACTGCTAGGCTGTTATGAGGCCTTGGATGGTTTGACCATTACTGATATCATCATGGACTTCACGGGCACATTGGCTGAAATCATTGACATGCAGAAAGGAAGATATACTGATCTTGTGGAGGAGAAGTACAAGCTGTTCGGAGAACTGTACAAAACATTCACCAAAGGAGGCCTAATTTGCTGCTCCATTGAGGTTTGTGTTCACCCAAAACTCTCCTGGCCAAAAAAAAAATTAACAAGGAACATTGTTCTTAACCCAGAGATTCACAAAAAGAGCCATTAGTGAAACTCAGAAGGCTAACATAGGTATGAAGTACTGGCTTGGACATTGAGGTACATTAATTTATTTTATCCTTATGAACGTTAGACATTCCACTGAGTGCCAAGGCACCATCCAAGTTGGTGTAAATAGCTTCTGGTAAATTATTACTCTTATCTTGGCTCCTGGATATTTAAGTTCTAGCTGTTCCCTCAAAGAATGAATCTGCCCTACCATATTTTTAAATCACAGTTCATATTAATGTAGGACAGTGATTATTTGGAATTTGAACTTTTAAAATAACTTCTTATACTACTTTATTTTTTCTCTTTCACTTACCTTTGTGATAGATTAGATATCAGGGTCAAATTTCCATCTGCATAGGGAGAACTTGATTCAGTTATGTTGGGATGAAGCAACAAAGGGAAAAGGGGGTCCAGGACTTGGGTCTCCCCAACTCCTAAATCCTTATGTATCTTTCTTTGCTACCAGTCTCCCAGCCAGGAAGAACAAGAAGTTGAAACAGACTGGGGACTACTGAAGGGCCATACCTACACCATGACTGATATTCGCAAGCTTCGCCTTGGAGAAAGACTCGTGGAAGTCTTTAGTGCTGAGAAGCTGTATATGGTTCGCCTGAGAAACCCGTTGGGAAGACAAGAATGGAGTGGCCCCTGTAGTGAAATGTGAGAGACATTTCACTTTTATCCCTACACCTCCAAATTTGTAGCTCTCCCAAACCTATCCCTCTAGATTGCTAGGAGGCTGTCAAATAACAGAGACATCTCTGAGCTCCAGTCAGGCATGGGGTCCGCAACCCAGGCAGGATAAAATAAAGCAGACCTAGTCATCATGTATCTGGCATCTTTTGACATCCTGTCAACCATAACAACTTATCTGTTTATAATTTATTTGCTTTCAGTTCTGAAGAGTGGCAGCAACTGACTGTAACAGATCGCAAGAACCTGGGGCTTGTCATGTCTGATGATGGAGAGTTTTGGTGAGAAGTCTTTCTGCCATAAGGAATTTGGTTTTCTTTTTAGAAATACATACTAAGACCAATCTTCATTTCTTTCCCTCTTCCTTCTCATTTAGGATGAGTCTGGAAGGTTTTTGCCACAACTTTCAGAAACTGAATGTCTGTCGCAACGTGAACAACCCTATTTTTGGCCGCAAGGAACTGGAATCAGTGGTGGGATGTTGGACTGTGGATGATGACCCTCTGATGAACCGATCAGGAGGTTGTTATAACAACCGTGATACCTTCCTGCAGAATCCTCAGGTTAGAGTCAATTATTTTCCATTGCCTCCAAGCTACCGGGATAGTCAGTAAGAATCCAGATCTTGCTTTGGTCCTCCCTAGAGTATTCATTTAGCATCAGGTCTTCAAATCTACTGTGTAATATTCTTCAACCACAACCCTTAGGGATTGACTCAGATGCTCATATGACCCAGAAGACCAGGTTTCTTTAGGGAGACTTGCCTTGGCAACATTTTCTAACCTAAGTTAGGTTCTCCAGCTGCCTCCTCCTGTTCTGAATGTTACAGCTCGTAACTGTCGCTTCCTGGTGATGGTCACACACAGCAGAGAGATCTGCTTCTATATATGGTCTCAGTTCCCCCTCCTTTGTCTTTACTGTTTAATTGTTCACCTGACACACACACACATCATACTGTTAGCTCTTTTCATATAGGTCATACTTCTGCAACCCATTACTATAACTTGCTTTTTCCTTTTGAGAATGAGGTACTTCATTTCTCATGATTGAAATCACTGCCCTGCCAGTTTCTCCTTCCAGCTGTCTACCACCGCCATCCTATTATCAGTGACATTATAAGTGGTCAGACCAGGTATATCTCAAGAAAACAACAGCAAACTCCCACAAGCATCCCAAGCTTGAATTTATAATGGCCCGTATGAAGATGGGCTAAGGCACAGCAGATGTCACTCTGGCTGTGCTACGGCCTCATTGCACATGGACGTGTCTCTTCTTCCTACAGATCTTATTGCGCAGGCAGTTTGGAGAACACTGAGGCTTGGAAAACTGGTTTCCTTAACTCATAATTTTCTTTGCCCTTTCCACCTTAATGGTCCCTACAGAAACTTTATAATTGGTACCCCTTCTCAACATCACTCTCACTTAGAACCCTATACAAGGTCCAGGTACTAAGCAACTATACCATACGGGGGAATGGCTTCTCCGTACACAGGATTGATCTTTGAGGCCCTTATCTGGGTTGCTCATATGTCTGGATTGGCTTTATAAGTCTACCCAGGGCTATATGGCAAAACCTGGTTGAGTGGATTATGAATGCTTTCTGTCTTTATGAATTTTGAAATGTTTCTCTATATAGCTTTAAACACAGGGTTATAATAAGACAAAATGATTAACTTTTAAGGAACATACATATTAAAACTTTCCCTCTTTCACACCAAAGACATAAAAATGGAGTTGTCTCTCAGTACAAGCCAGATGTCAAAGTGAGAAGCAAGTATAATGATCTTTACTTAGCAGTGAATTAATTTTCTGTAATATCAATCATTGTATGGTCAATAGTAAAGCTCAGAAATGACCCCGAGACTCTGTTTCCCATTATAGATTTTTATTCCCTGAAATTTAGATTTGATTATCTTAAATTGGAGTACTAATTCATCTCTTTGATGAATTTCCCTCAGTACATCTTTACTGTGCCCGAGGATGGTCATAAGGTCATAATGTCGCTGCAGCAGAAAGACCTACGCACTTACCGCCGAATGGGAAGACCTGACAACTACATCATTGGCTTTGAGCTCTTCAAGGTAAGAACAGCATTTAGAGCAGAAAAAAATAAGAGCATTCAGAGGTTACATTAGGAAGGGTTAGAGTTAGGAAAATTAGGAAGGGATAAGGAAGACAACAGAAATAGGACATTCTCACAGAAAAGCTCTGATTTTAACAGAATGGAAATCTCGGTTTGCTTCTAGGTGGAGATGAACCGCAGGTTCCGCCTTCACCACCTGTACATTCAGGAGCGTGCTGGGACTTCAACCTATATCGACACCCGTACTGTGTTTCTGAGCAAGTATCTGAAGAAGGGCAACTATGTGCTTGTCCCAACCATGTTCCAGCATGGCCGCACCAGCGAGTTTCTGCTGAGAATCTTCTCTGAAGTGCCTGTCCAGCTCAGGTTCAGTTTTATTGCGATGCTCGGCAAACCCTTGCTCTCTTTTCCTCTGAGTCTAACCCTTTCACCCATTTTCCTCTATGCATACAGTCGAAGAGACAATATTCTCAAATTTGACCTCACTAATTGAAATAAAAGTGACCAAAATATTTCTCAGAGTAGAGTTGTGGAAAATTCTCCAGTGCAGATCTGAGATTTAGAGTTCTCAGCTGGGATTTAAGGGGAGGGGTCTGCCACTTGAGCTCTGTCACTTGGATTTTATCTTCATCTCTCTGGTTGATTCTATAGTTTTTGAGTCGCTGGGCTCCTCTATCTTATTCTCAGTGCTGGGTAGCTTAAACTACACTTTTCTCCAGCTGTACCCTCTTGTATCATTAAATGGCAGGTCTACAAAAAAGAAGAGAAAAGAGAAAAACACCCTCATAGAAATATGAGCCATGCCTGTGAAGGAATAGGATATATCAATCAGCTTCTTACATGATTCTACAATGAAGTTTGTTTAGGCAGGTCAAGTTCATCCTGGTTTTTATGTTCTAGGGAGCTGACACTGGACATGCCAAAGATGTCTTGCTGGAACCTGGCACGTGGCTACCCAAAGGTGGTTACCCAGATCACTGTTCACAGTGCTGAGGGACTGGAGAAGAAGTACGCCAATGAAAGTAAGACTAGCTGGGGTGTGCAAGAAAGCAAACTGCTGTCTCAGTTACTGCATATATCAGTAGAAAACATTATCAACAACTGTTATCTCCATTGGTATTTTTAGTCCAGAGATTTCAGCTCTGGTAGAGAATGGGACGTGAACATTGCTGGGAAATGTCTACATAGCAAACATTCTTGCATTCTACATCATTGTCGTGCTCCAGTTATGTGGAAATTGCCAGATTTGATTTTGTAAAGTTATAGCTTCTTTCCCCTCTAGGAAGGAAACATTAATCACTCTGTTAAAAAAACAAATGCCACTTTGTTCCAGCTGTAAATCTGTACCTGGTCATCAAGTGTGGAAAGGAAGAAGTCCGTTCTCCTGTCCAGAAGAATACTGTGCATGCCATTTTTGACACACAGGCCATTTTCTACAGAAGGACCACTGACATTCCTATTATCATCCAGGTAAGACTAAACAAGATATCTTGGGGAATTTATGTTCTTTACCACATATTATGTTCTCCCAAGTACCTTGTACTTTTATGGTGCAGAGCAAACGCTCTTTGTTATGTATTTAGTTTATACTCAGAACGCTTCTCATTTAGCAAAACATCAACATCATTATTCATCTTTACCTTAAAACGCTTGACTTAATTTCCCATAGACTCATGACCATAGTCTCATGAGTACACTTGTGAACACTTGTGCTATAAAGTTCCATGAACAGAAGTATTTGCCAGTTCTGCTAACTCCTGTGTTGCTAGATCAGTGTGGATAACTTTAGACTGGCAGTATTTCTGAGAATACGTCTGATTAGCTCTCTTCATGTAACAAATCCACAAATAAAAGATGATCCTTTGGTCTACTTTCATCTATATTGCTGGGGACATTATCTTCTCAATCAAATGGCTATCAAGAAAAGATAAGAATGTCTCTTGATGTACATGCTAGGTAGATTGCCACTAGATGCATCAATCTCATGGGTGGTTGTTGTTCCTCATTTTCTTGATTTGTCTCTTCAGGTCTGGAACAGCAGAAAATTCTGTGATCAGTTCCTGGGGCAGGTTACTCTTGACGCTGACCCCAGTGACTGCCGTGATCTGAAATCTCTGTACCTGCGTAAGAAGGGTGGTCCCACTGCCAAAGTCAAGCAAGGTCACATCAGCTTCAAAGTGATCTCTAGTGATGATCTCACTGAGCTCTAAATATCCAATATCAGAGAATCCTGACAGCTTTCCACCTTTTTATGTCAGGCACCAGGTCTTAGCTAAGAATCACAGTTACTGAAACCCTACATTTATTAAAGTTTCCTCTTTTCTGATATTTCCCATACCTCCCAATCTAAGTAGCATCAGTAGCTACAGAACCTATATACCTCCAGCAACTGGACAGGGGGAGGTGACAGTTCCATCACATGTTTGCTGAGAAAAGATCCTTAGGGCTTCCAGGGGTGAGATTCAAATGGGACAATAACAAGAATCTGGGCATTCTACATGTGTCTTTGCTGTTTCTACTTGCCCAACATATCTTCCCTGCAGGGCATGTTGAGGAAGGAGGAGAGGGGATCAAGGCCAAGCTGGTCTAGCCTGACATCCCATCTCCTGACTGACACTACCGATTACCAGCAACACTTTACCAGTAGCGAGAGCCGACTTCAACAGTCCCAGCCCTTATCACCACCACCACCACCACCACCACCACCACCACCACCACCACCACCACCACCACGGGAAAGTGCAGTCACGCCCTAACTCAAGTCACTCCCCCACAGTGTTTTATCTTCATGTTGAGGAAGTTTCCTAGGTGCTTAATAAAGAGCTGGAGTTCAGTGAGGCTGAGACAGTGAGAAGGGGTTGAGCTTCAGCAAAGCGGAAGCCAGCTCTGTGCCACAAGAGGGAAAAGCGGAAGAAGCTGCAGTGGGTGACAAAGCCTCAGTCCCCCATCCATCCACACACACCTACACTCACATATGTGCATGTAGGTGCGCACAAACTACCATTCAGATGGTCAGTGGGCAAGAGTAAGGACTAGTGAAGTATCATGCATACCAAAAAGATGAATGAACCCATTCAGTAATAGGACAGACAGTTTGGGGTCCCTGACTACAATGTGAAACCTCTTGCTGCTGCTACATTTACAAGCCCATTGCCCTGTGCTTCCTGATATCATTGGTACTGAAATCTCTATATGGGAACTTGAGAGTCCGGTGCCCACCCTGACCCTCGGGCTTTTCCCTCTGTTGGCAAGCTCCACTCCCCAAGGGTTTGTTTTCCAGTATGTCTACAAAACGTCCTTGTGAATCGGTCATTATGTGTGCTTCCCCTGATCTTCATCTATAGTATTCTGTCGTTATTTAAGGCCCAGAATAAATTCCACCTCCTCCATGAAGTTCCTTCCAAGTCTATTCCCAAATACCACCTCCACAATATTTCAGTGCTTTTGCAATGTTGAAAAATAAACATAGTCGTAGTACTTAGTCTAGTTCAGCATGCATTCATTTAAAAATACATTCTGTAGCTCTCTTTTTTTAGCCTACTCATATTCTATCATATTTTGCAATCTTTGTAACTTTTACAGTGCCTTTACCACACCGCCTTACACAAACGAAATCACAATAAAATTCATATTCAGTAAATTGACTAGTCTTGACTGATTAATGGTATTGGGGAGATTGCAAGGGTGGTAATCTATCAATTCATGCTCCAGAGCTATTGGAAGCACGGTTGGAGGGTGTTTTGTGAATCTGTAGCCATGGGTGAGTCTAATGATTTCCATTCTGACTCAAATCACCCCTTCATAATGAGGAAGCCTGCTACGTCTTAATCAAGGGCCGGAGTTCAGTGGAACTGTACTATAGAGCCTGAGATCAGCTGCACTGTGACGGTGTAGTTGTTTCAGTGGGTGGTTGGTAGATCTGGAAAGGGTCTTCTATTCTTAGGGTAGTAACTGGGGCTACATACTTTTTAAAAGCACTTAACATATTCTTTTTATTGTTTTTATTAAGCTATATATTTTTCTCCGCTCCCCTCCTTTCCTCCCCTCTCTCCAAACCCTGATTCCCATGCTCCCAATTTACTCACGGAATTTTGTCTTATTCTACTTCCCATGTGGGCTACATACTTTTAAAACCTCCCTGGAGCTAGACTCAAGACCAAAGCTGTTCAAGCTAGATTTTCCAAAGGAAGATCTTCCAACAGGGTTTGAAAACAGCAACTTCTTCCCGAATCTACTTCAGAGTCAAAGGGATGTGGAGCCTTCAACTTATTTGCTTTTGCACTCAACCTGCCATCTGCTCATCCTAGGCCAGACTAGGGAGGAAGTTCTTCTTGTTTCCCTTAAGTTATGCCTCTTGATTAGAAAGGATGTCTCACCAGGGAAGGTATTCCACTCAACAAAATTGCTCTAAAATACAACTCTATTTTCATTCCTTATAATGCTATTCCTAGAGCACATTATGGCTTTAAATATTGTATAATTAGAAATGGAGATAAAGTAATCATTCTATATGGTCACCAGATGGCACTCTGATATTACAATTAACAAAGACACAACACTCTTTTTAAGTAGGAAAACTTTCATCAAATTAAAAAAAAGTGAGAAACCACATTCCCTGTTGAGTATCTACTATGTGTTTTAACCCATGATCAAATATTTATACATGAAATTTTATTTTAATGTTCATAAAAAGCATCAATATTCTTCCTTTTTTAAGAAAAAAAGGTAAAGAAAAGAGACATGAAAGAACTTGTCTATAGTTGCTTAGCTAGAAAACAACAAGTTAAGGAAACCATCCCTTTGCCCCTGGGCGCTTTTTAAATTAAAATAGGTTGCATGTCAGAAAGTGATAATAGCATAATATCACATATTACCAGCAATGTATCGTCAACTCTTCACCAAGAATGATGCAAAAGACATTCTAAATATCTTTCCTCAGAATCTTTATCCCCAGTTGATATTTCATGTATATTTATAATGTGTAGGGAGACTTGCATATATGCTGTTTAAAAGATATATTGGAATGAATTTACACATCACAGAACAATTATGATGAGTGAAAAAAGCTGGACTGCTTGATTTCATTTATTCAAAATCTAGGAAGAGCAAAGCTTCTATGATGGCAGATTAGCTCATTATTAGTTTCATGGAAGCAAAGGAAGGGAGAAAAGAAGTATAGGCGGTCTGAGGAAACAAATTAAAGGCAGCTTGCTATAGAAATGCCTTTCTGTATTTATTGCAGAAGTATTCATGATAGCATGCCAAGTTATGCAATTAGCATCTTGATTGCTCTGCTGATTGCCTGAGTACATATAATTTTCTGGGTTCAACTGAATTTTACCCGAAAATAGATGTTTATGAAGTGAAGCTTCATAACCATTTCACACTCACTCAATAATCTTTTGAAGTTCAGACATGTATATTTAAATACATTACAAACTCAAATGGGACTGGAGAGGTGGTTCAGCCAATAAGAGCGCTTCCTGCTCTTCCAGAAGACTGTTGTTTGAATCCCAGAACTGTTTTGTTGGAACATCCAACTCGCTCCTGTATCTCCTACAAGGTCTGAAAACCCCTATTCCTGTCTCTCCAAACTCTGCCCTCTCAGAGAATTGCCAAACAAAGAAAATGCACCAAAAAGCCCAGTCCCAAATCCTTGGTGGCTACTGCAGCTTCCTCCCCTGAAGTTGATATGCAAGATATTCATCAGTATGGCTATAGGATAGGGTCATTTCAGGTTCCCTCTCCTCGGTTGCTCAAGGTACTAGCTGGGGACATCTCCCTGGACACCTGCGAGCCTCTCTAGAGTCAAGTCTCTTGCCAACCCTAAGATGGCTCCCTTAATTATGATATATATTTTTCTGCTCCCGTGTCCACCCTTCCTTTATCCCAACCATCCCATTCCCCCAAGATCCCCCCATTCTCCCCTTCTCATGTTTCTCACCCCATTTCCCCTTAGCCCATGCCACCTCACCCCCACATGCTAGGTCCCTACCTAAAGTTCTCAGCTATTGACAATGCTGGGGCACAAATGCAGCTTGTGGCAGGTATGTCGCCACCCCTCACCTTCAACCTATACACTCTCTTTGCTTTAGTGTGGGCTTGTGGCTTCTCCAGTATTGATCTCTGGGACTGGAGAACCTCTCCCTGAGTAGCTTTGCTCAAATAAAACTGTTCTTCTACTTTTTCAATCCAACTTGATCTGGCTTACTGCCTTGGCAGAGAAACATATTATCCCGGTAGAGAAAACCTATTAATATTAAGAACCACATCTGATAGCTCACAACTGCCTGTAACTCTTTTGTTCTATAGGATCTAGTGTCATCTTCTGGATTCCCCTAGAATTGCATGCATGAGGCACACATATATACATGCAGGCAAAACACTCATACACATAAAAACTAATCTAAAAATAATTAAAATTTCAGGAATGGAGAGATGGCTTTGTGTTTCTCGTGTTTTTTTTTCTTTTTAAATTATGGTTAGTTTTTGTTTGTTTGCTTTTTAAAGAAAAAGAAAGACATAGAGTTGGGTTGGAAAAGAGGCGAGGATTATCTTGTACTTGGGTGAAGGGAAACCATGACCAAAATACATCATATGAAATTTTTTTTCAATGAAAAAAAGAACACTTCATGCTTTCCAGAGAACATGGTAGGGTTCCCAGAACCAATTCAGGAGGCTCAAAACTGTCTGTAACTACAGTTCCACTAAATCAGATGCCCTTGACTTCCTTCCACAGGCAGGCCCCCAAACACACTTGAGGCAGACACTCCCTGCGGTGGTTTGAACCAGAATGGCCCCTATAAACTGACATATTTGAATGTTAGCAGTTGGTAGAAATGTTTGGGAAACGTTAAGAGGCGTGGCTTTTTTGTAAAAGATATGCCACTGTTGGTGGGCTTTGAGGGTTCACAAGGTATTAAAATTGGTCATTGGACCCACGCTGGGCTGACTCAGCCCCTCCCTTCACTGGCCCTGTGTGGGCTGAGCACTTAAGAAAGATCACCCCACTCCTCACCATAGGTGTGCACCTCACCTAGGAAACACACTAGAGCTGACCCTGAGGTCGAGGATGCAGGTGAGCCAACCCCAGGGGCTTGAGAGTAGGAGAGCTGACCCTGCCCCCTCATTGTCTGCTATGTGGTGACATGAGTGAGGAAAAGATGCCATCCTTCCTCTGTCCCTTGTGACTTGTAGCAGGAGAGTGAAAAAACTAGCCCTGTTCTGCACCAGCTATAGCACCCAGGAGAAAGAGCTCTGCACCCCACCGAGGCAGCACACTAGAACTGACCCTTTCGCCAGAGCTGCACATGAGCTAGCTCTGAGGACATGAGAGCAGGAGAGCGAATCACTCCAATGCCCCAACTACAATCTGGAGAGAGGGCCCTGCACTTTGCCTGGGCAGCACACTAGAGCAGGCCCTAGCTATATGAGCGAGTGGGACCTAGATCTAAAGGCCGGAGATTAGGAGAATTTCCCCGCTCCTTGCTGTAGGCTGCATTGGGTGAGTTAGCTAAGGTAGTGCTGGAGAGTTCACTTTGGTAGTGACGATGAGGGAAAGCTAGTGAACTGACGAATTCGGCTACTGCCGGCCGAGAACCTGAGCTATGAGTTGGCCCATCCCACGTTCAATGAATCTATAAACTATTGGAGCATGTGAAGGGGCTGGACCTGCAGGTCCAAAATAGCAGTTTCTCCATGACACTGGACAACAGGATATCCAAGAGGAGTCCCAGTGAGAGCATATTATCAGTGGCCTAGCAGAAACCAGAGGCCTCAAGGCAGACCAATAGCTTATAGAAATGAACATTTGAAAGTAAAGATGAACACACTAAAGATAAACTGTGTGTCTCAATGGGTCACACTAAAGCTTCCTCCTCCTCATCCTCCTTCTCCTCCTCCTCCTCCTCCTCCTCCTATTATTATTATTATTATTATTATTATTATTATTATTTCTCTTCTTAGTTTTGGTTTGTTTTTTTCTCTCTCTCTCTCTTTTTAATTTGGTTTTGGTGGTAGGTTGCAAGATCAGATGGCAGATACAAGATGACAGGGAGATAAGTTGGATCATAATGTATAATGTGGAATCCACAAAGAATCAAAAAAAGTAAAATGAAAAAATTGCTGGAAAACTATTCTGCAGTAATTCTTACTCTCTAGATGAAGCTAAAGGAGTGTTTGTATTTTATTTAAGTAATGTAAATAATACTAATTTCACCAGTTACAACCATTTAAATTTGAAAGAGGCTTTAAGTTCATTTGCTAATATTTGTCCAGGAAAATTTAGAGAGTAGAACCTTACTTATTATGCTTATTGTAGAAATTAGTTGTTAAAGATCTTATTCTATATCATACTATTTGTTAGAACATGACATTTTCTCTGTCTTGTCAAATAAAGCAATTCAGTATTGCATGCTGTAAAATTAAAAGCTGTTTCTTGCTATAAGTTTTATTCTTGTGTGACATTGTAATCCAAGGAGGTCAGCCACAGGAAAGAACTCAAGATATTTGAATGCTGTGTCTTCTCAGGGAGAGTCAAGAAGCATAGAAAGAAAAAGTTGGAAATCTTATTATCTGAAATAGTTGGCTATGGGGACTTGAGGAATTAATGAGGAAGTACCTGACTAGATAATCAGGAGAAATAGTAGATCTGAGGTTAGGGATGGACATAATATCCAGGCTGTGTTTGTTTATCATTATCTCTGTAATGTCAAATGACAGGTACCATACAGTTTTTTGTTTTCATTGTTACACATCCTGTTGAGATAACTGTAGACCCACATGTAATTTTAAGACTGGAGGAAGATTCTATCTATCTATCTATCTATCTATCTATCTATCTATCTATCTATCTCCCCTCCCTCCCTCCCTCCCTCTCTCTTTCTATTTCTCCCTCTCTCAAGAATTTCCCTTTAATGGTAATATAGTCTTGTTTCTTTCTTGTGGGATGTATATTTCTAGAAATTAAGATGTGGTGGCATGAATAATAATGACCCCCAGGCTCATGTTTGCCTACATATGAACCTATGAATACATAAGTTAGAATTGTTTGGGAAAATTAGGAGGTGTGGCCTTTTTTACCAGAGCTGTGTCACTGGAAACAGGATTTGAGGTTTCCAAGGCCCATACCATTCCCAGTTATCTCTCTCTGCCTCACACTTATGGATCAAGAGTTAAGCTATTAGCTACTGTTCCAGCACCATGCCTACTTGCCTGCCTGCTGCCGTTGTCCCTCATGTATTCTAACCCTACAAAACTCTAAGTCAGTTTTTTCATAAGTTCTCTTTGTCATGGTGTCTTATCACAGCAATAGAAGAGTAAACCAAGACAGAAATTGGTACTATGAGTTGAGTATTGTTGTGACCGTTTTTTTTTTTGGATGTGGAAGAATTTGGACAAGAAAATCAGTTGAATGCTGTCAGCAGAGCTTAATGGGTCATCATAGAAGAAGTTTGGAAGACAGTAATCTCCAGAGTCACGTGAACTGTGGAGGGCCTGCTCAAGAGGCCTCAGAGGGAAGCAAAGACTTTAATAGAAATTTAGGATAGAAGACATTCCTATGATAGTTTAACAAAGAATCTTGCTGCTTCTGCCCTTGGTCTAAGAGTTTGCATGAGGCTAACATGAAAAGTAATGATCAATTTCTTTGGTGGAGGAGATTTCAATACAGCATAATAAAAGCTCTGTGGTGTGGTTACCAATAATTACTCTTATACAGGTCTATAATAAGAACAAATGCTGTAAAAGAATGATGTGGGATTTCCCTCTGCATGCTGTGATTACCATTAATAAATAAAAGAACTGCTTTGGGTATATAGCAGAGCTATAGGGGAACAGAGCTAGGTGGGAAAAACTAAACTGAATGCTGGGAGGAAGGAGGCAGAATCAGGGAGAAGCCATGGAGCCTCTGCCAGAGCCATTGTCTTGTGACAATACACAGATTAATGGAGATGGATTAAATTAATATGTAAGAGTTAGTCAATCAGAAGCTAGGGCTAATGGGCCAAGCAATGTTTAAATTAGTACACTTTCTGTGTGATTATTTTGGTTCTAAGCTTGACAGGCAGTTGGGAACGAACAAGCGTCCTTCCTCCAACAAAAGAAATAAAAATGTTCAGTTTGCAAAGAAAAGGAACATCAGAAAATTCAATATTTGAGCAAAATCTTGTACTGAAAGAGATAAAAAGATTAAGAAGAGGTCTGATCCAAAATGGAATAAAGGGCTGGAGAGATGGCTCAGCGGTTAAGAACATTGCCTGTTCTTCCAAAGGTCCTGAGTTCAATTCCTAGCAACCACATACTGGCTCACAACCATCTGTAATGAGGTCTGGTTCTCTCCTCTGGACTGCAGGCATACATATAGACAGAATATTGTATATATAATAAATAAATAATTACTTTCTCAAAAAAGACAAAATGAAATAAAGAGAAGAGTGTCCTTAGGTAAATTCTACCTAGCTAGGCTTCCAAATTGTGAGAGACTAAAAAGGGATTAAGGAATTTTCTGTTTTTAAAAGTAATAATAAAGCAGAGTTATTAAAAATGTGATCAAAGGAACTCAGGATCCATCCCAAGTAGGTAGCCAAACTCAGTAATGTCCTCCACATGGGTCAAGAAAGATGCATAAGTAAAGGGAGAGTGGAATCTTCCTTCTTGGTTAAGGAGAGTCACTGAGGTCAGACAATACATGGGGCAGGATAGGCACTGCATGAAGGCCCTGAGATGGCTATAAGGCCTGAGAAGCCACTGGGTGATGCTGTGAAGGTAAAGCCTGGATTGTTTTGGAGACCTCAAGATGTTGGACACTCCAGATTCATGGGATATCTTCCAAGATGAACTGCAACACAGAGGGGAACCAGCTCAAGGGATCTCAGCGTGTTGTAGTAAGCAAAACCGGAAGGGCAGAGTCATCAAAGCCTTCTAACATCAGACACGAAGAGATAGGATTTGTAGTTTGCCCAGCTGGATTTTAGTCTTTCTTTGGTGTAGTATTTCTTCACTGTACCACCATTGCCCTCTTTTAGAATAGAAATTCATGGTCTGATTCATATTCTTTACCAACATTTGTTGGAAATAATGTAATTTGCTTTTTTCTTTTATAGGGGGTTACAATTAAAAGATTGCTTTGAGTCTCAGAAGAGATGTTTACCTTTGAACTTTTAAACAGTGTTGAGATTGAAAGACCATAAAAACTTTTTTGAAGTTGGACTAAATGAATTTGTGTTATGATATAGCCACAGACTTATGGTGGCCAGGGAGTGGAATGTAGTGGTTTGAATTACAATGACTCTGTAGGCTCATATTTTTGAATATTGGTCCCTAGTTTATGGCAGACTGAGAAGAATTAGGAGGCATAGCCTTGGAGATGTTAAAGGGGGCAGGCTTTGAAGCTTCAAAATCCTCCTGACATTGCCAGTGCATTCTCGGCTTCCTGATTTGGGATTTGGATGTGAGCTCCCAGCTGTTGCTCACATATCATGCCTGCCTGCTGCCATACTTTTCACCATGATGGTTATAGGATCTAACTCTATAAAAAAAGTAAGCTCCAAATAAATTCTTTCTTTTTAAAGCCTCGCTGGCTATGGTGTCTTGTTACAGAATTAGAAGATGTAAGACCAGAACAGTCTACATATGTTAAAATACACATATAAGAGAACAAACTGCTAAGTCTCAAGTTAAGTGCTTGCAAAACAGAGTGTATTCAAAGGAAGGGTTACAGAAAATGCTAAAGATTAAGTTTTACGGCAGATGGTGGGTCAGAAAAACACTGGAAGATATAAGGGATGATTTGAGAAGTCTCAGGAAGAGAAAATGAAATGTGAAAAGCAATCATGCTTCCTCATTCACTGAGTAGGTGTAATAATTGAAATAGAGCTATTAAAAAGGTACAAAGATGTAGCAAAATGGTTTGAGCCCATTGAAGTGACTTTTGCTGTCAGTTATAGAAAAGTTATCTGTTATAATGATGCAAATGGATGGTTTACCCCAGCATCCTTATATATATATATATATATATATATATATATATATATATATATATATCATTATATAATATATAATATATGGTATATATAATATATATGATATATATGTTATATGTATATCATTATACATACATATATATATATATATAACACAGATGAGTAGAGTGACATGCATTTGATATTGGCTCAGGATTAGCTGATGGCACTAATTGTCGTGGCATTTAACATATATGTGGTATGTCAATAGATGGCAATAGATACCAACTAATTATCTGGCAGCTAATGATGCCTCTGAGAATAAACATTACAGCCATAATTTGTGTATTAGAACCCACTCTACTTTAATAGGATGTGAGAGCATTGGACAGGGCTAGAGTTCCAGTGTACAGACTAATAGTACTAAAGCTGCATGAGAATCTATTAACCACTGTTTATGCCTTATCCCTCCAATTTTTGATGTAAAGAAAATTTACATTGATTTTGGAACATTTTTTTAACTTTAACTCATAAAAATCATTTCTCTATTTTTTCACGCACCTTTCCTTTTGGTTAGGCCTTCTGCCAACACCCCATTTCTTCATCTTACCTTCCTCCATGTTTGAAGATATCTGTCCACAATGCTCTCCTTAACTTCTATTTTATCTGTATTTTATTATACCCTTTCTCTAAGATAGCCAGCTTCTAGTTTCCTGACTTTCACATATATTTCAGGCTAAACGTACAAGGATTTAAAACTAGGATCCACATATGAGGGAGAATAAATGACTAGTTTTTCTGAACATGCATGACTTCACTCAACATATTTTTATAGTTCTATTCCTTTACCTACAAACTTTATAATCTCATTTTTCATTTACTGTTAAGTCATATTCCATAGTGAATACATACCACGTTTTCCTTAAGCATTCATCAGTTGTTGGTCATCTTTGCTGTTTCTGTTTCCTAGCTTTTGTGAATGAACCATTGATGTGCAAGTATTTCTGTGGTGTTATATAGTCCTTTGATCATTTGCTAAGAAGAATACAGATGGGCCATGTGGTAGTTCTGTTTCTAGCTTTCAAGAAACCTCCAAGATGACTTTCCCAGTATCTCCACTGCTTTATATTTTTACCAACAGTGATATTAAAGAAGAGGGAAGTTATACTCACAGTTAAAAATTTAAGTGGGAATAAGGGAGTTAGGGAGAAGGGAATGTAGGGGGTGGGTTAGCCAAGAACACATGAAGCCTTATAGAAATCCACTAGTCTGTAAACAAATTATACATATACACATATCTGCATACATACATATATAATATATACACTATATATAGTGATTTTCCGTGTGTGTGTGTGTGTGTGTGTGTGTGTGTGTAGTTGAACAGTAGTATTCTACATTGTGGGTAATGTTGCTCCAAGAATATGTGGATTATTAGAGGAAAACTTTGTGTGACTGATACAAGCTGCCTCCCTATCAGTTATTGGTCTGAAAGACCCAGGACACCCAAAAAACACAGGATACTGCCATTGTTGGTTGTGCACCATATGTAGATTGTAAGACCCTTTTGCTGAAGATAACACTTACTTTGGATGCAAGGGATAGAGAGATTAACCTCAAACTTGACAAGAAATTCTTTCCAAGTTGGCTAGCTTGCACAGTGTTAGAAAGTCTGCTTTCTGAGTGCAGGTACTTGAGAGACAAAGGCATCAGTGGTTTTCCTCAGTGGTGGACATTGCATCTACAATCCTGACCTGCTGGCAAAGTGGCCCCACTGATGCAATATTCATATGTAGGTGTTGGAGTTCACAGACTGATTTCTGATTGGGTATGCAGTCTCTCCACTGGAAGGATATCATGCCTTGAACTGTAAATCTGGTCAAAAGATTCTGACTAAGGCGATCATAGACTTTTGAAGGAACCTACTGTTACTGTTTTGTCAGATGGTCATGCTGTTAGCCTGCAATTCTAAACATTTGTGTTTATAGCCATAGATCTGTGATCTTCTCAACTGCGGTCAGAGAAACTTCTTTTTGCAGAGGGTAGTGGTTAACACAAAGACACAAGACTGGTTAAGCTGCTGAGCATAGGTAACTATGAGTTCCCAGCTGTTGATAGGTTATTTATATTAACCTCCCTCCACCCAAGGCCCATTGAACTTCACAGAAGCAGAGGCTGAAAGAATGGAGGAACTAGCAGATGGAGAGTAGAGCTGCGAAGTGCTGACTTCTGGGAGACATGGCTGTTGTACATCAGTGCACAGACTATATGGTTATCTGAATGAGACCTGAATGAAATCCAGCCAGTCAAAATTTCATCATGGATCAGGAAGGTGCCCCAAGGTCCCATTCATATTGGAAAAGCTGTTGTCAATTGATGGCAGCTGAGGATTTGAGAGCCAATCTCCTTTGCACATGCCTTAGTAGATAACCACACACCCACGTACTTATGGTTCAGAACTAAATGGAAGATATTGATATAAGATTGAGAAGGAGCCAGAGAGGTGGTTCTGCAGATCAAGGTGCTTTCTACTCTTGCAGACGACTAGAGTTCAGTTCTCAGCACCCACATCAGGAATCTCACAACTGCCTGGAACTCTGCTTCCAGGAGATCCTGTGCCCTTATCTAACCCTCATAGGCACCCACACACATCTGCACATAATGTAGACACATAAACACACGAATAAAAATGAATCTTTGAAAAAGATAAATAAGACAAATCAGAACAGCATGGCCATGACATTGTATGCTCAGAAATTTCCAAGCCGAAAGATAATCAAAATTCAAGTGTTTGCTACATGTAAACTCTCATGGTGATTTTCCTTCATCTATCTTTGGGATCTGCCAAGGTTTTGGGATAAAACCGGACTCGCTGAACATAGCGGACAATGAGGACTATTGAGAACTCAAGAACAATGGCAATGGGTTTTTGATCCTACTGCACGTACTGGCTTTGTGGGAGCCTAGGCAGTTTGGATGCTCACCTTACTAGACCTGGATGGAGGTGGGTGGTCCTTGGACTTCCCACAGGGCAGGGAATCCTGATTGCTCTTTGGGCTGATGAGGGAGGAGCACTTGATTGGGGGAGGGAGAGGGAAATGGGAGGAGGTGGCGGGGAAGAGACAGAAATCTTTAATAAATAAATAAAATAAATAAAATGTCTAAAAAAACCCCCAAAAAACAAGGTTTTGGCCTGTATTGAATGTACACATTCATTTCTCTGAGCTAGGTTATGTAAAGACCACAGAGAGAATCTGAGTAATTCAGTGGAAAGTTCTGTGGGGGAATCATCTGTTGCATTGGTAAAATGCTGGCCATCTTGCCACTCTATGTCTGAAAGAGAGTGATACCTTCCCAACATAAAAGAAGTAAAGCAAGGGCAGGGTGGGAGAGCAGCAGAAGACAGAAGCAACAGATCATTGATGTTTGTCATTTTATTTGCAATACTTTAGGTCCAAGTTTCAAACTGCAATATTTTTACACTCAAGACACAGTCATGCACAATCCATATTTCAAATTTCTATTGCTTCAACCACAATTTAAAATAAAACATTAGAAATTAAAATCCTCAAAGAGATCCGTTGCTGAGGGCAGACAGATGGAGTCATACCATCAGCAAGTCTACAAAAAAAATAATTTCAAAATCAAACAAACGTAAGACCATAAATACCGCTAATCCAAAATTACAGAAGAATTTCACTACACATGGGCTTACAAATAACACATTTTGACAAAATTAATGCACAGCCAAATGAGATACAACTCCGATAAACAGTGAAAATGAAGATTCTCCTCAATTTATTTTATTTGGATGTTATGAGTTCAATCCCAGTAGACATCAGTATCCATGTGATCTAGCTCCTACTGCAGAAGTACTGAGATTTATAAACTCAAGCCATTAATGGTGAAAGATATTACCATCACTAATGAAGATAGTATATGCGGGTCCAAAAAGCACACCACACACAAGCACACACATTGAACTTGAATTTCACACCCAGGGCTGGTTGGCACTCTGCTGTAGGCAGACAGTAGGGACCATCCGCCAAACTAACTTCTAGTTTATCTTCTTCTCAATAGCATGCTCATATAACTAGCCAATTTCTGTGGGCATTTTCAGGAGAAATGTTTTATTTAATCCCAATAGTTAATTTGTTAGCTAAAAGCACGCAACTGCCTTTTTGTTGCTACTTTTGCAACTTGTAAGTACATAGGTCCACTCTGTGGTCTTAGCCATTAAAATGCTTGGGTTCTGCCATCCTGAGCCATTTCTAATTCAATGCTCTCAGGCCCATCACTGTTTCATAGGAAAAGAGAGGCCCAAGTACAATTTTATTCTATGAAATGTGACAGTGAATTTCTGTTCTAGTAGCAAATTCTAGCCACAGTTTAATGGAAACCAGACGTTACATACAGTGTATAGAAAATGAAAACTAGGAACATCCAGTGGAAAAAACACAATAAAATAAAAACAAAACTATTGTGAAGAAATTGGAAGGTTTCCATGAGTTTGATCAGCATTCTCTGGTGCTGTTAACTTCATTTACTTGAGTTTTTCCATCTCACATAGTTCTATGTAACTGCAACATAAGAGATCCAGGCTCAAGCTTGTGATATTTGCCATCGCCTTGGCAGGCTAAATTTGCAAGGCAAACTGTTACCCCACACAATGTCAGAGCTTTTGGAAAGACCTTGAAGAGCAGTTAATTTAACACCCTTATTTTATAGATGAGTAAATAGAAAGCTACGTGATTTGTTTGAGGTCACAGAGCAAGTTAGGCAGAATGCCCATGTCAACATCTATGTCTCTTTCCCGAGCAGGGCTCCTTCTACTTCATCTAACTCATTTTCTAGCATTGCTGTCAATCCTTTCCTTGGTTCTGAATCAGGTGACCACAGTCCTAGCCATCCTGTTGGTATTATAGGACAGCATTCACCCGATGGCAGCTTTCCGTGGAGACACTGATGGCACTAGTTAGACTCTGTAAGTTCACCTTTCAAGTTCAATGATATTAAGTGGCAGTACATGCTACAAGTTGATAGTGTATTTCTAGTCAGAGGTGTGCACGTGATGACATCTCGATTCCCACATTTGCAGATTCAGTTAGATACTGTTTAATGATAAACAGACATTCCCAGGCATGAGAAGTTGGGTTCAATGTATTTGATCACTAAAGGAGTGTGAAGCAGAAAAGCAATGATAAAACTAAAAGCTAAACAACCAAAAACTAGAGTAAAAATGTCTTTTATGAAAAAACTCTTTCATAAGAGAAACATTTCCCTTATTTCCAAGGGCCTATTTATTCCCTTTCCAATCCACATGCAAATATATGTTCAGTATTGTGTGTTAAGGTTATTCCAAATCCCAGGCCCATTAGACTGTCGGTTTACAAATGCTGAATTTCAGGCTTCTTCTTCCAAGACTGGGAGATGTTTATACCACACACCCTTCATTTGTTTAAGTGAATATTAACTGCAATAAGCTCAGAAAAGGATGAGATTCAACCAGGATAGCAAGGTTACAACTTCCAGACATATTGTGAATAACTAAGTAAAAGTCTGTGAGATTCTGGGGTTTGGGCCTGCTTTTGATTACCACAGTATGACATACATTAATAAAGTCTAAATTTCTTTGGTGAGTTAGAAGGAATTTCTTCTCTTTTGATGGTTGGTCTCTCTTTTTCTGACAAAACCACAATTGCTAAGTACAAGCTATAATTCTGCAGCACAAGAGGGCAAGGAGACCACCTCAAGCCAAAACTAACAGGACTGGAACTGAATGCTGACAGGCAATCCTATTTCTCTTAAGAAACTTGAAGTTAGGTTTAATTGTATATGGTAATTTCTATCGAAACCAATGGGATTTGCCTATGGCCATTAAAAAAGAACTTTAGATCTTGTTATGCAAGAAAATTGTGGGAACTAGCTATTTTATCCTTCTGTTCTTCCAAAATTGACTTTGGAAATCTTTTAAGACAATCGAGAAAGGAGGCACCGGAAACAAATATTGTCAAAGGGGCTAATCAAGTTGTCAGCTCTTCAATCTAAGGCAAACAAAATAGACACCTGGATGCCATACCAAAGCTGAAGGAAGCTTGATTTATAGCAGAAAAATACATTTGGAGTTCTAGCAGTGACATCTCCTTAGCTCATAAGAAAGCATGTGCCATACCTGAGCATGTGCCAACCTCAGTACCTAGGCAAGTATAAAGCCTACAGAATAATTGTAACTAGGAAATATCTGTGCCCTGCATGCTCTGGGCTCTGGCCAGAAGGCAATTGCTCCTGGCATCTCTTCTATGTTTCTATAGTTCTCTTTCTGTTGTTTATTTTTTAAATTAATAATATAATAATATCAAAGAAAGTAACTTTCTGAAAGAAAAGTTTTCACGTAATCCCACCACCCTAACACAACCGATTTCAATTATCTGTGTTCCCAGACTTTATCCATACGCACACCTCTTTTTACATAGGTGTAATGTCTGTTTGTGTTATTTAAAAGTGATATCATAGACTCTCTCTGAGAACTGGCAGCCTCATTAGAAATAAATGACCCATTGAGGAAATTAATATATTTACACAATCTTTGAGGTGAGAAATATCCATTATTGACAAACATCTCAAACTATCAAAAACAGATATACAGAAAACAGGAAGCAATCTATATTTCTTTTTCTTTTAGCAATGGAATGTGCTTCACAAGAGAGATATACGTGAGGGTTAGGTGGTTAAACTGAAACACTGTAGGTGCAATTCACAAGCCTGAAAGAAACCTGAATAACACAATTAAAGAATAAATACTTGATTTAAATCTTTTCATGTGACTTGGCCATCCAGTAGCCAAAATGGAGTATGGACGCACAAATATTTACAAGGACACATAGACAAGATCATCAAGAACGAAGTCATTTCCCAAAATGGTGACTAATTTAGAGGGATTGTGTCACCCCCAAATCTTCATGGGATTATGACAACGAACCAGATCTTTGCTACAATATTAATGTTCTATTCTTTCTTAAATAAATAATCTTTACTGTGCTTCTCACCCTTCCCTGACTTTCCCACTGCCCTATTCCTATCTCAGGACTTTTGAATCAACATTCGAAAATGTGCCTACAAATGTCTCAGGGCACACTGGCAACGTTAAAGAACTGGATATACTCACCTGGATTAAAATGAGCTCAAAACAAAATAAAGGAAAGGGACTCAACTATTAACCATCTGGAGGTCTAGTTGTTCAAGTATCCCAAATATGGACCCTTCAGCATCATTTTGGCATGAGAAGCAGTTCCTCTCTAATACTTATTAGAAATATATGTAACATGTCAACACAGGGAAGAGACTTTAGAGGCTGCTCTAATTAGAACATGTACATAGATATAATTTTGTACAAGTAATGTCTACTGGAACATATTGTTAAATCTTTGTACAAAGTGATGGTAAATAGGTACCTAGCCCCTCCCTGCTAATATGCTGAACAGAGAGCATAAATATAAACAGCCATTTCTCTGCCGACAGTGATCTGAAGGATCACTGCTCCAGGGTTTTTAAAATAACAACAACAACAATAATAATAATCAGCAACAGCAACAACGACAACAACAACAACAACAACAAAGGCCTTTACAACATGCAAAGGATGTTAATTGTTGTCTTGGACTTCCCAACCAGGGTTTGAGCTCTATTAGCAGAGCATAGCCATCAATTGAACTGTATTTGCATCCCAAGTATCTTGTGGAATTCCCTGGCATTACAAGTGGGAAAAAATCCTTAATTTAAAGTAAGGTAAAGTAAAAATTAAGGTTCTTTTTCTCTCACTAGAGAGGTGTGACATTTAAATATTTTAGGTTAAGATACCTCTTTGCAAAATAAACAGGAAATTAATATAATCATTTAATTTTCTTTTCATATTTGTCTTTTATTTCATGGTAAATATTTTCAGGGGAGGGTCAAACCCCACCCTAATTTTATAACGTAGGAAAATAGGGAATCCACCAGTGGTATCTTCTCAACATAAACATATGCACTACATGGTCAGCAGAAACTCTAGAGACAGTACTTTCATTTAAAGGAATGGATGGATGGATGGTTAAATGGGCAGATGTACCTCACAGAGGAGAAAGGCATATGCCATTGAGCTCTTTCCCCTCTTGCTGAATGTATATAAACTCTATTCAGATTCTCTATCTCTACAAATGAAGAAATGCTGTATAGCGTAGGTTGCTGGCTTTTCAAAGGCCTAATGAAGCAAAATTTCTTGAATTCATGAAACTGACTATACACTCAGAAGAGAAGCATATCCTTTTCTATATAGACACCTTCTAGATGTTGTTCTACTCCCAGAATATTAAAAATATCAACTTACAAATTTTAATAAATATATGTGTGTATATATATATATATATATAATGAAATAAAGTAGACTTTAGGATTTTCCTCAAGCCACAAAAGGAATTCCATTGGACTGATAGTTCTTCGGAGATACAAATACAGATCAAAATAATTGTCTTGGTGAGCTTTTAACGTCTTTATGAACAGGCTTTAAAAGGACAAAAGCCCAAATAACTAAATAGAACACACCATATCCTGACAAAGAGGTTGGAGATACCGAGGGGAAACAGCAAGTATTTTGAGGTGTGGTGACTGGGAAGTTGCTTTCACCGACTTCCCATTTCTTACAGAGATGAATACTGTATCTCCAATCTCTTGATTTTAAAAAATTCTTAAGTGTTACACATTGTCAATATGAATAATTTTTATCATGAAGAATGTTGACTAATGAATCTATTTCCTCACAGTGTGCTTATTGTACAATGTTTATGTTACAGGAGCACAAGAGAGAATTAAATTCACTATTATCTTTGCTTACGTATTGTCCAAGGAATTCTGTGTCTTCCTTTTGGCTCTCAGAGAAAGTTCCATCTTTGTGTAAGTAAGGTTTCCCCTATCTGGATATCCTAGGTTTCAGACCTGGACTCACCTGGAAGCACCGCCACAGTTTCAGGGTGTGTCACTTTTCTGTTATCACAGGCCAACAAACTGCTTTACACAACAATTCCACTACTAGAAGCATCCTGGTAAAATGTGACAGGATCTCACAAGTAGAGCTCTGCTTAGACACATTTTTTACAAGCTCATCCTGAACACTCAGATTCTTCTCTGCTTTTGGAAAATGTCTTAAAGGAAACCTTTTCCAATACATATGCAGAAAAATAGGTACACAAACCAAGCCACCACTACAGAAGAATAAAAAATTGAGACTCTATTAGGGCATGGACGTCCACAGCTTCACACAGCTCTTGTTCGATTTTTTTTCATTTTTGTTTTGTTTTGCTTTTTGTTTCGTTTTTTTTCTTTTTTTTAAAAAAAATGTTGACATCTTTTATTTCTTCTGAACATCTAATGACAATGCAAGTGAAAAAACATCACATTGGGTAAGGAGTTGTGAAAGAGGTTCGATGTAAGAGGGACTACTGTCTAACTTAAAAACAGAGACAACACTATGAAGAGGGAGTGTGCATCTTTGAGAAATCTTTTTCTTCAAAGTAAATGCACAAAATGAGGGGATTCACTACTGGCTCTTTTGCTTCACGGTGGGAAGTGGCCACTTAAGGGCCACTTCAACATTGCTGCCCTGTGTGGGCAGCAGTTCAAGATTACAAATAAATTACATAGTCTGAGAGAGTAGGAAAAAGGCTTATAAGAAGTTTCTATTTACTTGAAAGTTAAAGAACCCCCACCCCATTTGACTGTCTTTTCTTCCGTGTTTCCTGCAGCAGAATCTTAGTTCAGTCTTACTCATCAGGGAGACGGTGAGGGCTAAGGCTCACAGTTCTAACGGCTACTGTTCTTAATTGCTTCCTTTGCAGCGATAATCAGAGGAGTGAGGCTGGAGAGAGGCTTGGCTAATTTTAAAAATGGATGCTGTAAAAGGAATGAAAAAAGAGGAATTACTAGGATTCTCCTTTCTCACTAGTGCAGGAGCTGTCATCCTTCCTAATTCTGCAGCCCTTTAATACATGTTGTGCTGAGCTCAAATCACAAAATTATTTTGTTGCTACTGTAATTTTGCTACTGTTATGAATCATTATGTAAATATCTGATATCTGACCCCCAAAAGGGGTCACAACCCACAGGTTGAGAGCCATTGTGTGAGGGTAGTTCTACATCTTCAATTATCTCCCCCTTTTTTTCCACTGAAAAGTGTTTTGAGAACTCACTGGGACACTATTTTATTTTTAAAATCCCTGCCAACTTTTGTCCAAGATTTTTTTTTGTCTTTCGATGTCACGAAATCTTATGGAAACTTACTTGGCACAGCTAGAAACTCTTCAGCATGGAGCTTGGAAAATTTCACTCAGTAATGGCCAGACTCTACATTTCTAAAGCTGATGAATGGTGCTGGAGCTGCTCTCAGGCTTGAAAAAGTAGCTTCAACTGAACATCAAAATCAATTTTACTCTGAAACCCTTGGCTCCCTAGTTGCCAAACTTAATAGCTGTGTCTCCACCACTTCTCTTGGCTCGTCTACAAGAGCTGATGCAAGCCAATCTCTCTTCCTTCTTTCGAACATTTGTTTCTTTGCAGGACTGTGACATTCTACTACTGCAGGTCTTCCCCTAGTGTGGGTTTTTTCCAGGCAGGGGCCTTCTGATTATCTTCTTTGCATCCTTTACCTCCCTGCCTCTCACTCACTATAACACAGCTTTCATTAGCTTCTTTTGCTACTTCATTTCTTATCGATCTCATTTTTTGTCGCATTGTCAACCCAACATTATAAAGGTATTCCATTACAACTTTCCCTGCTGTCTTCCCTGCCCTTCTGTCCTACTTTTCCATTGTCTGCTGGACATTTCCACTAGGGCAGTGCTTCTCAACCTTCCTAGTGCTGCGGCCCTTTAATACAGTTCTTCATGTTGTGGGACACCCCCTACCATAAAATTATTTTCATTACTATTTCATAATTGAAATTTTGCTTCTGTTATGAATCCTATTGTAAATATTCAGTATGCAGAATATCTTCATATTGTGACCCACAGGTTGAGAACCTCTGCTCTAAAATGTTTGTTGGTCATTTTTAATTCAACGTTTTGAAAGATATAGTAAAAGTTCTACAACAAAGTCTTTTTGTGTGACATAGGTTACAGGAGCTTTGGAGTCAGAACAATGAAAGATAATTGACTATATGCTCTGTTTATCTGTGTGGTTACATTCATGATCCTGTATCTTTGTCATCCTTGGAAAAATGGTTTGAGATATATCAGTACAGGGATATATATGTGGTGACAGGTTTAAAAAGAAGTGGAATTGAAGCATTTACAAGTTCATGTTTTGCATCTATGATGTGGGAACTCATTAGAAGATTAACAAAGCATCATTACAGATTTGATATTTTATGACCCTATGATGATCTGGCCTTTAAGAATGAGACTCTTAGTAGGCTGAACATGACCCAGTGGGTGGCATATCCGGGCAGCACCAATTGCTCCCAGTAGGTCTGCAAAAACTGAGAACATGAATATGTGAAGTTTTGGAGAATGGAGACAGAAAGATATCAGTGTGTAGTGCAGGTGAATATGATCAAAAAGCATTGAATAATTGTTAAAATTACAGGAAAGGGGTGTTGCAATGGTGCATCCTTTCCAGTACCTCTAAATAAGGTACCTGTGCAGAGGGGTCAAGAATCTTTCCCCCAGATGTGGGTCCTTGTTTCTCGAAGGACGTTAGAAGCAATTGGAACAGAATTTTCCATATTAGGAAGTAGGCAAAAACACCGTGAATCTATGGTTAGCATTCTGCACACCAATATTGCATCTTTTGTTTAGCCTTATGTATCCAAGTCACAGAGAAAGCAAGCAGTTGTTTTTATTCGTCCTGAAAGAAAGGTCCCTAGCGGTAAAATTGTTTGTGCAATCCTGCATATGTGCTGCTTTGTCAAATAAATACATCTTTTCAAAATCTACATGAGTTTTCATTTCATATATGGTGGAAAACTGGGCAATTCTAGGCTCAAATTAGAGCTCTTTTGCCATCCAAGACTTGTGTGAGCCTTTATTTCCACATCTGCAAAATAGGACAACAACTCCCACACATATTTGTAATATCTGAATGAGACTTTATACATAAGAGTTTGGGAGGTGAAAGGCCCCAGTTATCATCATATAAATTGGTCCTGAGAGCCACGAGAAGGACAAATGGATACAGAGGCACACTCCACTGGTTGGTACTCATCCAGGCAAGCTGGTGTCTGCCATTTGGCATCACATGCAAAAGGGATTTGCCCAGTAAACTATGAGAGTGGCAAATATTAGGGAAATTATTGCATAGTTATGTAGAAAATTACCTCTGGCCAAGAGAACCTGCATACACCATCCAGAGGCACAAATGAAGCTTAGGAAAAAATTCTAGCAATACCAGAAAGGCACAGTTGGTTTTTTTTTCCTTGCAGAGTAAGATTTCAGGAAGAACAAAACAGAATTATAGATTAAAATGCAAATTCTTCTGAGAAACGGCAAGACAACATGATCAATGAGCCATGTAATAAATGCATGTCTATGCTTATGTGTAACCTAACTCTCAATACTTGTCTCTCAACAGAGCTCTCTTCCTGTCTCACATTGACATGGACAAGCTCAACACAGCAACCCAACTCTCCATTTGTAATTGCCCTACTTTATTTTCACCTGCAAAAGCTCCTTGGCAGATCCTCGTCTATCCACATCCATCTCGAGACAGCGATTTAAGAAGTCACGGAATACAGCTGACAGTCTCTCGGGATTCTGGAGTTCTGGGGTTCCATTAGTTGCTATCAGATATAAGGCCTAAAAAGAAAAAAAGTATTTAAATATACTCAGCACACACATAGTAAAATCACAGGTATAAATCAGTTTTCTTCTTATTTATTCTATATGTTTTCAAAAAGTCCATTTTAGAGAATAATGTGGACATGGTTTCTGTTGAAAGGTGGGACTGAGCACAGGTTGTATTGATTTATAGTTTAGCAGTCAACTCTGAGCCTGGTTCACTAACAATACTAGTTGCCACTGTAGCAGAAGTTCTTCATGTTGGATGTACCTTAACTACTATTGCTTGAATACTATGGAAGGCGATGTAAGAGACAACAATAATATCATTCCTAGGAAAATGGATGGAAGTAAAGGAGATAAGATAAGCCAAACCTAGAAAGACAAACATTATGCTTCTTTTTATAAGTAAAATCTAGATTTCCAATGACAAGAAAGTAGAAGAGGAACCATTGAGGAAAAGGAAGGGAATGAGTCGTGGGGAACAGGATAGATGAATGAGGGTCAGAATTACGCAAGTACATACTAGCACATGAATCAAAATGCCCTTCTGAAAGTTATCACCTTGTACAGTGAACATGCCCTATAAAATTGCATATACTAAGAAAAAAGTGAAGATAGACATTTGTTAAAAGTAGCTCTCTCTGGCATTACAATTACTGGTGATTTAGTTTTTAAAATATATTTTTCAACTTTCAATTTTTTCTACAAGGGACACAATACTGATTATTATTATCATTTTAACTCCCTACCCAGAAACATTACTTAAAATGCATTTTAAAAGCTGCAGCATCCAATTTTCATCTATTGTACTTTGTCCTCTTAGGATTAAATGTCATGTTCATCAAGAACTGTCCTTCAAGGAAAACAAAACTCTCAAACTACTTCTTTTCAAATTATTGTTTTATTTTATTTGCAACAGTATTATTTCTACCTAATTTCCCTTGTCAAAATCCATACACTCAGTTACATTATGAACTAAGCTGGCCTTTGTGGACTAGCCTGGGAGCCTAATCACTATGTATAAGGCTGTTTCTATGTGGAAATGCACTCTAGGTTCCCAATAATTAACTTAAAAAGGAACTTTTGGAACACATCCTGTGCATGAGCTGGGGGCTGTCTTCATAGAAATGAAAATTGCTGCCCTCTGCCTTGCTAATGAGACACAAATACAGTTGTAGCCAACACAACAATGACAACAAGAAAGGGTTTACCAGCAAAGGCAAGTCTCAGCTGAAGCTGACTGGGGAAAATAAATCTGCACGTGAGTGCTCATGTGCCACTTTTAAAGAGTCACTGAAAATTCAAGGAAAATGAGTTGGTTATTAGAAACTGGACAAGAGAATTTTGTGGCTACTTAGCTGCTTCTAGTGTAAGCAAGAAAGAATGGGATCATCTCTGTGATCTCTTGCCTCACACCCTGACCTCACAACTTTCAACAGCTATTTTCCTAGGTTCTACCAATGCAGCATTTAGCTATGGCTTCCACAGTCCTCTACTTCCTTCTATCACCATTATCTTTGCTTAGGATCAGGACTATTCTCAGACAGCTTTAATACTGTCCTAATTGATTTTCCTTATTTGAACCTTTTTGTTCTTAAGCCCACCCCCTCCCCTTAAAATTTCTATCTTCCCTCATTTTTTATCTTGTCACTCATTTATCTTTTTAAAAGTTCTTAGTGGCCTCCTATTGTCCAAAGATGCAGGCTTTAAATGGTGTTGCCCCAGATTCCTCCCCAAGAGCATTTGAGAGAGAAAGGAGAAAGTGAAGAGGAATAGTAGAGATTTTAGGATCCTATATTCACATGTACAATGATTGGTCAAAGGAGTTTTGCTTTTCTTCCTATTTATCATTCTAAACAACACTTCATTGGAACAAGGGGATAAATATACTTGTTTATATAAATATAAATATACCACTGGTCCACAAGACACATAAGGATAGGCATGATATATGGCATATTTGCTTTCTTCTTCCTTCGTCAGCTTTTGTCTGTTCTATTCTCACTCTAATGACTTTCTCTTCCCTCTCCCACCCATACATACTAACCAAAGCTCACATATTAGTTACACCAATTTGTTGCTTAATCCTGAATAGGAAACACTCTTTCTCAGTTTCCTCTTCTTCTTTCTTCATCTCCTTGTATATGGTAAACTGTTACTTGACTTTGGGGAACAAACATAAATGGTATCTCCTCATCAGTCTTTGGCATCTCTCTCAGGTAGATGCAGTGTTCAACCACCCCAGTTTTCAGAGGACTGTTTTGTGCTTTAGCATCAAAGACCATGTTTCCCTGAATCTGAAACAATGAGGATAGTTGCCTCCCCCTCCTCTGAGCTTCAAGAGTCCACAAGTCTATTTTTACAATGCATTTGGTTGTACTGATTAAATACAGATCTGTCATTACTCCAGGACTGTGAACCCAAGGAAAGGAGAAACTATACCATCTATGATCATCTCTGAATTTTGTACTCATTTGCTAAAAATAGATATTTAAAAAGATATATTGTTGTATAATAAATGTCAAAGTTTATGAATTTAGCTACTCTGGGAATATAACAAATTGATACACAAAATATTAAAGTTTAGAACATTAAGTACTCTGTTAAATTATAAGAAGATAAAAACAAAAAATGAAAAACACAGTTTTAGAGTTGATAAAAAAGTGTGATCACATTGACTACCACTAATCACAAGGGGAAAAATAAGAGAGCTCTATGCGTGGTGCATTTAAAGACATCCTATCAAAGGGAGGGAGATCCACACCAAGCTGAACACAATGTGTTTCATTCAGAAAAACCCAGAGATGAAAGGGATCTTGAAAAAATTGTGTTGCAAAACTTTTGCAGTTTCAAAAATTTCTCCTCCGTAGCTGAGGCTGACCAGGGAAGGTCCTAATACAAGAGCATATTGGATCATAAGATCCGATACATTTAGCGAGGCAAGACAGAACCATGGTTTATAGATTGCATTTATATTAGAAATATGATTGGCAAAATTAAAATGGTAGCTATTTTCCACTGTATAAACATAAATAAAATTTTCTAGTATTGAAGACATCCCAATGGTAACTATCTTGACAATAACATACAACCATTAAAGTTTTCACTACCCCTATGTGCAACTGAGTTTACCCAAGTACTAAGAGAAAACCAGTGTGCCTAATTGGAGGAATAATTGAATTTACCTTATTGGCAATTTCCTCAGTTGAGAAAGATCAAAGCCCTCACTGTGGAAGTTACCACATTTCTCGAAAGAAGTCTCAAGACAATCCATATGTAACCCATAAATTTTCATTAAGTCAGTGCTGAAATAGGACTATTTAATTAAAAAGCTTTAGTTTGTGACTTCAATTCATTATAACAGTTTATAAAGTTTACGTTAAGTCATTGAAAAATAAGCCAGGAGACTTTCTGGGAAATATGTTTGCAAGTATAAGAAGTATCAGCAGCAATATAATGAAACAATTTACAAAGCAGATAAGGTATGGTTGAGAAATCTTTTCATAAGCTGAGCATTTGGGATTCATAGTCCAATTTCCCATGGAAATTATGTTATACATATTGAGAGGGTTTCCAAATGAGTCCACACAAAATCTACTGAGTGTACAATATCATTATGTAATAAGAGTAATAAGAGGTTTACTAGTCTAAATGCCAACATCAGTGCACATATGTTCATAGCAAGAATGATTACATAAAGTTGAATTACTAATTAATGTTGTCTCATATATTTCACATGACAACTTCCTGAGATAGGCTATTATGATCCTCAAGTGACAGGCAAAGCATCTGTCCTGTGGGGATAAAAATAACAACTTGCCCAGTGTCACGCTTCTAATAATGTAGAAATCAATAGTTGAATTCAGGTATGCATTCAGACTCCATTCTCTTAACTGGTGCATGACACCTCTTTTGTTTTTTACAGTCTTTGGGCAGAGGCAGACAAGGGAAGGCATGAAATGGGGCATACTGTTTTTGAACACCTGACATACTTCATTCTATTTTTCCTTGTACAAAGAAAATGGACCTCTTTGTGGTCAATCATTGTCTACTAGTTTGGAAAAGGAGAACAAAGGACACATACATAACTGGAAGAGAGAGGTGTGTTGTGTGTGTGTGTGTGTGTACACGTGTGCATGCATACTGGGAGTTTATATAGTCATCTTGTATTCTGGTTGGTACCTACAACCTCCTGCTGTCCCGATTCCTTTCTCATTTTAGAATTTTCTACTTAGTGCTTTATGAGCAAGATTTGGCAATGGGCAAGTTGACACATTGTGGTTTAGTTGACCTGGGACTTGAGAGGTTAAAAGCCAGTAGTTACATGCTACTCTGGTGTGTTTATGGATTTCATGAGAGGCTCTGACATTCTTCATTTTTCTAAAAGGGTTAATAGAGTCCAGCCTGCAAAAGTTTAGTATATATGCATACACTATATGCCATGCTTTGTGTCACCTTCACACTATAGTGCAATATAGCACTGCAGTCTAATTTACCTCCATATTATCTCACATACAAATTCTCACCTATTTCCCAATTATGAGGAGCTGTTGCGCTCCTGCTTAATCCTTAGGAGCCATTTTAAAAGAACTTAGGGATATCTTCCCTTATAGGTTTATAATAAAATATAATTAATTAGAACTGACTGATTAGGTGTTAGGTTAGCTTTGGAATACCTTTTCCCAAGCAGAAAGCATTGGCCAGTGCCATAAAATAAATACCAGACGACTCTAACGACCCATGTGACCCATTCTAATCTCTTGTGAAGAAACGTGTAGCAGGAAACTTGCATTCATGATGTAATCCTACAAGACCTTAGCAGTACTCAAGGTTTGGAACTATGGGACATTTGAAAGTGGGAGTTAGGATAGCAATATAGATTTAAAAACATAAAGCAGTAGGAAAGGAGAATGATCCAGGAAGTCAAGGAAGAGTGAGAAACTGGAGAAGACAAAAATTCATTCAAGAAAGTTATATCATGGAGATGTATACTTTACTAATATTGCTCCTTTTTGATAATGTGATAGTTTGAACTGCTAACTTGGTATAATCCAGAAGCACCTGGGAAGAGTCTCAATGAGGGGTTGTCTAGATTTGGTTGACCTCTGTGCATGGATTTTCTTTATTCCATTAACTGGTGCTTAAAGACCTGCCCACCGTATTGTAGAAGAATGAGAAAAGCTAGCTGAACACAAGCATATAGTTATTAATTCACTCTCCTTTAATCTTGACTGTAGATATATTGAAACTGGACACTTCAAGTTTCTACTGTCTGTTGACTTCCCCATAATGATAGACTGTAACCTGAGATTCTGAATTTAAACATTTTCTGCCTTACATTGCTCTTGTCGAGGTATTTTTTATCACAGCACCAGAAAAGAAGCTAATATATATAGTGCTATGATGGAGGAGGGTCATTTGTCTATCTGTTACTTTCATTGGTTAATAAAGAAACTGCCTTGGCCTTTAATAGGACAGAAAATTAGGTAGGCGGAGTAGACTGAACAGAATGCTGGGAGAAAGAAGCTGAGTCAGAAAGTCGCCATGTTTCTCCTACCCAAGACAGATGGTGGTTAGAATCTTCCCAGTAAGCTACCACCTCGTGATGCTACATACATTAATAGAAATGGGTTAATCAAGATGTGAGAGTTAGCCAATAAGAGGGTGGAACTAATGGGCCAGGCAGTGTTTAAAAGAATACAGTTTCCGTGTAATTATTTTGGGTAAAGCTAGCCAGTGGCCGGGAGCTAGGAGGCGGGAAGCGGCCCGCCGCTCCTTCTACAGTGCTAAGTCTGAAAACGAGCATAAGTGAACAATATTTCAACTAGGCTTTGATGCTCTTATTTATGATTTCTTAAATGAAATGGACAGTATGAGCAGAATGTGTTTTCCTGGTTAAGCAACTGTGCTCAAACAGAGATGAAGGAATGCTTCTTACTGTAAACAGTGCTCTACTAAGGTCTTGCCATATAGATTCACTTTTGGCCTAGTTCTAGTTTCCAGTTTTTCCTAAGGGATAGAATCCAATGTTATTAGCTTTTAATCTCCACAGAGGACTCCGATGTAAAAGCACGAGAAACACAAGTAGGGTGTGTGGTTCACACACTATACCACAGGCTGCTTTGGGCACTGGAAGCAGTAAGTGTATTCCAGTGGATCAGTGTTTGATACAGCCCCACTAATGCTTAAAACAAAGGCATAAAGCAAACACTTAAAGGGGGCTAGAAAGTGACACATAAAAACATAAAATGGGATTATAACAGGTTCTGTATGGACTTCAAGTGGACATCACAGAGACACTTCACGAGAACCAAAATTCATCACAGCTTGATAAGAACAAACTTACTATGTGTGAGGGTAAACATAATTTTTAAAAGAAAGATACTCTCTTTGTGTTGATTTAGGAAAACAAATGAAAGTTTGGTTTGGTAGATAGAAATAACTATCTCATTAGAATCAGGTCTTTATGATCACAACTTTTAACAAAATGTATCATCCATTAGCAGAAAAGTGGTATCAACAAAAAAAGATCAGTGTTTGATGTGCATATTCAAAGAGAAAGATGGATTTGGTTTAAGTCCCAGTTACTTTGGCAAACAGAAAGAATGAGGCACTTATTTGTTAGAGACTGCATAACATTGTTCATGGGTGACAGAACAACATGTCCAAGGCCAATTAAGTTAATTGTACACTTAAGGCACTGGACAGTGAGGAGGACAATAAGAAGGCAGTCTCCTCTCTGTCTCTAGAAGAGTTGCCAATACCACAACATCAATACAGCTAATAACTCTCTGATCTTTTAAAAGTATTTCATGAGCAAATTAGGTCAATTTATTTACATTTTAAAAATTTCAATATTTTTATTACTGGCCAAAAGAAGCAGTCGATTTTTGTATCAAATATATATTAGCAGTCAATATTGCAGACAATTTGCTTAATTGAGTCAAGCATAACAAAAACACAAGCCACCGAGAAATGCAAGCAACTTTGTAATGCACAGCCTGAAACTTCACTTGGAACCTGTTCTGTTTAATATGACCTTTCCTGGTATTTATATTAAACTGTACAGAATCCTCCACTCCATGGAGTAATAGGTGGGGCACGGTGAATCCATTGAATGAGCAAAATTAACTTTAAATATCTTCTCTCCCTTTGGTTTCTTTTCTGTTCATGTTTATAAACTTACACATATATTTTCTACAATGAATTAAACACGGAGCTAAATTATTTACATATATCATTCACCTAATTTTCATGTAGATTCAGCAAGATGGATATTATCCTTATTCACAGAAAGGAAACAGGTTTATAAGGGTTTTCAGTGACTTTTCAAAACGTCCAGAGCATTTAAGTTACATAGTCAGGACATACTTAAGTACCTTGAGTACTTCACTGGGAGTTTTTGCCCCCATAAGTGCATGCCACTCTGTATAGTATCATTTTAACTCCTTTCCCCCCTTTACTTTCACCTGTTTCAAAGTCTACAAATGGTGAACTTGTGGTAGATTGGGATAATTTTCAAGAAAAAAAGTGAGTGCTCTTTCCTGCCTCTCCTAAAGTTGCATGGTTTTCTACTTCCCAACACTGTGTCAGGTTCCCAGAATCAATGAAAAAGTGAGCTCCCTATAGTGTCACCCTGTATCTTTCAGTCTGCAGTCTTCCCCTGGGTTCAATGAATACTCTTTTCAAGTTCCAAATAAGGCCAGATAGGTCAGGATAGAAGAGTTACAATGAAGCTTAAAAGTATTTCTGGTGTCTAGAAGAAAAGAGCTTCAGAATCAGGCTGGCTCAACATGGACTGACTGATTAATTAACCAGAGGCCAATCAGGTAAAGAGAATAGGGCACAAGGTTAGTCAGTCCTTGTCAGTGCAATTCAACAAGGTGGACTTTCCGACAGGTCTTTTTGTGACAGTCTTAATGGAGGCTTCCTGAACTATGTGGTTTATTAATTTACAATTACTTGTTTTGATAGAAGGCTATGGATTTTAAGAGACAAGCTATAATTATGAGTTCCAATCTCAGGCTAGAAGGTGCCTATGGAGGTTAAAACTTGTTTACCTTTTTCCTAGTAATTAGCAGTCTAGCTAAAGAGAGAGAAATTATGACTAAGGAACAGAAGAGAGCAATAAATGCATTACTGAGACCAGTTTCCTTTCATAGCCATATTCAATCCTTAAATTCTGCAGGTTGTAAGTTACTCAGCAGACGGCAGAAAGCCTTCTGTAATCCATTTAGTGCCTCTAAAGTTCAAAGTCTTAAGGGAGGAAATTCATAGAAACAACAGACCTGATGTGTTCTTCCACCGCTGTTTCTTAATGGGCGAAGGTAGTTAAACAGTAAAGAAACACCTTTGTAGTTATCCTGATGCACTGTCCAACAGGTCAGGGGTGGACTTGATAAACACATGGAGGGCTGACCCACAAGTGGTGGGAAAATGCCCCTTCTTTTCCACTCAGCCCTGCAGGCAGCTAATCAATGCACACAGCTCACTTCCAGATTGTTTTGTGAGACAAGCGTAACAGCCCACAGGATTCATGAAGGCATTCACTCATATCTGTTGTTTTCTAATCCGTGTAGGGACAGATCAGCAGCCAAGTTCCAGGGTGGAATCAAAATAATTGAGGATTAGAGGAGGCCTCTCCCTCTGTTTTGGCAACATGACACTCAATTTCAAAAAAAAAAAAAACAATTTTCAACTGCAAAAGCAATTAGACATTTACTTCACAGATTTCTTGACATGTATAGAAAGCCACATGTATTTGGTTTGAATATAGAATTTGCAAACATATTGAGCATACACTTAACTGATGATCAAGGGCAATGGGTTTTGTGTACAAAGGATAAAACACAGTATTAGACTCATCATAATAATGACACAGACTTTAGAACTGTTGTGTGTGAATTTTAAGAACAGATTTGAATTTGTGCTTACATTCATTTAGCAACAATCTCATGTTCTTTATGCATATGAGATATGACTTTTGGTTTACTGTGAAGTTATATATAACTCAATAGCTTTTGACTTACATCTACAATAAGCAAGTGCTTCGTTTGTATTTGACTTTACCCAATGATCAACTACACATATCTGAATAAAGCCATTGGGGTTAGGGTATGAGTTGGAAGATTTTATTTACTTATTTTTTCTTTTCAGTGGTAACTGAACCATTTGAGGATCAACCCTCCAATTATGTAGTATAAACCGAGTTGTCTAACCCAAATAATTTCCGTTCATCTTCTATTTGACAAACTTCTAATTAAGTTTGTGATTTTATCAGGCTGAAGCTATGTCTATTTCTGTCTCATTCAATGTCAACCAAGCTGTTCTTGCTCAATGAATCATTACTGACAACAAAGAAAAAAATTCAACTTAAAAATGATAACTGCTTCTGGAAATGTATTGTTTTACTTTGTTAAAGTAATTATGAAACAAGAGCACATGATAAAACACCCTTTCTTGCTGGGCGATGGTGGCGCACGCCTCACTCGGGAGGCAGAGGCAGGCAGATCTCTGTGAGTTCGAGACCAGGCTGGTCTACAGAGCTAGTTCCAGGACAGGCTCCAAAGCCACAGAGAAACCCTGTCTCAAAAAACCAAAAAAAAAAAAAAACAAAACAAAAACAAAAACAAAAACAAAAAACAAAACAAAAAAAACACCCTTTCTTCCCATATCCTTTTCTACAGTTTTATAGTAGGAAGCTGTCTATTAAATAATATTGAAGACTTTTGTTAGAGAGACTGAGAACAAGGTACTTTAAAGTCAGAGGAATTTATAAATCGTAACTCAGTGTCTCTGTGTTGCTTGTTCCAAGAAAGTTCGAGTTCTGACGAATTTGGCGAATCATTAAATGGTATTTTTTCTTCCCCCCTTTTTTGGGGGGCAGAAAGTACCTGAATTTTCCTGACTTACCCTGAGTGGGTTTTCATTAAGGTAAGGAGGTTCACCTTCCACCATTTCAATGGCCATGATCCCCAGAGACCAGATATCAACTTTTGGACCATAAGCTTTCCGAGTTACCACCTCAGGTGCCATCCAGTAGGGAGTTCCCACCATAGTGCTTCGTTTACTTTGCTCAGGAGTGATTTGAGCACAGAACCCAAAATCAGCTGTAGAGAAGAAAAGTCTATTAAAATGAGCCCAAATAATTATTTTTTGCAATAGTTTATTTTCCCATGTGGCCGAACCTTCCTTAAATGTGAAAATGAACATTTGCCAATGCTTTGCTCACATCTTGATCATGACCCAATCCCTCAGCTAATACTGATTTTAAAGGGGTCTGAATCAATTGACAAATAGGAATATCATTTTAGTAGAATTCTATATCATTCCCTCCTAATACCTTCACATATATTTAAGGAAGTTTTCCATTTTCTAGTTAGTTATTTGCTATCCATTCATTCTGGATACTACTAGACATTCTGAAATATTAATTCCAAAAAACAGCTGGTCATAGTCTATAGGAACAGACTATCAGACAAGTTCTTTAATTCAAATTAAGCTCTAACTACTTTCAAATAAATCACTTTCAGAAAACATTATCTTCTCAAGGTAGACAGTTGGAAAGTAGAAATTCCTTGATATTTTCTGAAATATCTGAATCAAAATACGTACTCAGTTTGACAGAACCATCCATCCCGAGAAGAATATTGTCACTCTTTATGTCTCTATGGATCACTTGGTTTGAGTGCAAGAAATCCAAAGCTTGGAGGCACTATCGAATCAGAAAAAAAAGTTCTAATTGTATCACAAAGATTTTTAATTATATCACAAAGATTTTTTCTTTTTGGAAAGGTTGTGATTTGATGTTATTAAACGAAGTAGATTAATGAATGCTTTAACACCATTTTCAAACTGCCTTACCATTTACATCAATGATGATACTTAGCTTTATGTATTTGAGGGCTCATGTATCTCATTATAGAATAAATAATGAAGTGGATAATGCAACAATCAGTACTAGTTACTGTTATAGTCCAGTTGACCAGTTAGCATAATCATGCTTTGGTTTAGATTTCTAGATGATTCTATAAGCCTCAGTGTACATGGTGAATTTTGATTCAGTAGATCTAGCATGGGAAACAAAAATGTGAAATTGAAATAATTTTCTTGGGCTATTTCTGATGGACAGGTTTGAGGATGGCTTCCAGTTCTAAAGTAACTAAAGGTACTTGTTTGGAAATGCTTTTGTCTTGTAATATTAAAAGATACAAAATACAGGTTCAGGTAGAATATACTACTAGCTGAAAGATTAATATCGTTTAGCTCGGTTGCACTATCCTTGGTTTGGTCTTCAAGTTTTCATTTTACTTTGTGGAAAATTTGATGATTAGACCCCATTGGAGGGTGTATGCTGTAAAAACAATATTGGTCAAAACAATGGAATAAAACATCGTCAACGTGGCGAGAAACTAAAGGCAGAAACATTCATCTCTCCTTATAGATGACAGATCCTCAGGTTCAATATAAGGAATATTCAGGGAATACTGTAAAGCAATTACTTTGTGGGGTGAGGGACGACTGTGTTGAGATTCCTCTTAGAGCCCGTGAGACGGATCACACTGACTACCGAGGTATGTAACTTGAGCTCAGATCCCAGGACTCACATGATGGAAGCAAAGAACTGAGTCCCAGAAGCTGTTCTCTAATTTCCATATGCACACGTAGTATATACACAAACACACCTCACACACATATACACACACACCCACTCCCCATACACATACACACACATACCCCACACACACCCCACACATACACACACACACACCCCACACACATACACACACACACACCATATACACACACACACATATACATACACACCCACACCCACTCCCCACACACATACACACACCCCACACATACACACACACACACACCACACATACACAGGGAGAGAATCAAAATATGTGTTAAAAATAAAAAAATAGCTTTCTGGAAAATAAATGGAAATATAATGCAGTTTGTATTCTATGGACCTCATTGAACATGAGGAACACAGCATTTATCTTGTAAAAATTCCCACAAATCAAAAAGAAATCCCATGTGAGCATAGCAACTGGCCATGTTCCCTGGCACTACTATGTGTGGGCTTAGATAAAGTGTCTTCTGAGTAGCATGTTAGAGCTTAAAGAGCCACAGAAAAGCAACTAATGTAAATAAGGGTCTGGAGAAGGTGATGCAAGGGCATGATATTAAGTTATAGTTTAAATACATTTTCCAGTATTTTGAGCCGAGAAAATACGTTATTGTTATTTTGAAGCTAGAAATATTCTGAACATCCAGAAAGAAAGCTTTCACAAATTTTATGGGTCTCACAAGCAAGAAATATTCTCTTTTCTTACCTCTCTACAGACAGCTGCTATCTGTCCTTCATCCATACAGGTTTCTGTGACCACATCAGTTAAAGAGCCGCCAGCCAAGTACTCCATGACTACCCACAGCTCATCACCCACTAAGTAGCTATAATAAGAAAAGAAAAATACTTGGACTTTGGACTGAGGAGGTAAAGACTCAGGTCTCATTTGGGATGAAAGTCGATAGTGTTATGCCCACTATCTTTAAGTGACTATTGAGGAACAATCTCCAGTGCTGACATATAGGAACTAAGGTTACTGGGTAGCCTCCCAATTTAGGAAAAGAGTAGATTACTCAAATCAATTATTACTATCTTCTTATAGAGAAGAGTGAACACAGTGACTCACTCAGCCTTAATAAGCAATCCACTAAGCCTGGTATGGTGGCATTCACCAGTAATCACACCTGCTTGGGAGGATAAAGTATGTTGTCTAGGAGCTCAAGGTTAGCCTTGGATGTGTGTAAGTTCCGGGCCATCCTGAACTGCAGGGATATTTTAAAAAATCAAACAAACAAACAAAACTCTACCTCACTATGAAGCAAAAAGTCCTATTCTGCGCTGCTCAAACTACAGTATTTTGGGGACCTACTTGGCAAATCTCTTCAAATTCAAACTTCACAGGTTCTATTGTCATTAGTCATGGACAAAAGGCCAGAAATTAGCCCCTTTAAAAAGTCTGAATGTAAGTTTTACAAAACTGTAGATGCACAACTCGAGTTCACGTCATACTGCTGCAGGTGGGCCAGAAAGGGTGCACGGGAAACATTGATCAAAGCTTGAAACTTCAGTGTCTGTTGCCCTACCATATCCATGTCTGTTGACCTAACACAGGCAGTGAGCCCTTAAGCTCATGGAGGTTGGATCTAGCCTTAGTTCCTTCACCTCCCATCAGAAACCTCAACGGAGCCATGCTAAGCAAACAGCAAGTGAAACGGGAAGAGACAGAGGGTAACCACAAAAGAAGACTTAGCACAGCATTTAAGTGCCTATTTGTAACACACGCTTAATCCAGCTGATGAAAGAGGAGTTAAATACCTGCTTTAGGAAAAAGGTTTAAGGTTAAAGTCTCAATTCCTCAGGCCTCACTGTCAGTTAATCATAAAGCACCCATTAGAACAGGGCTATTGTTGTCTGCTTTCTTTACTCAGCCTCCCAGGGACCATACTGGCTCCAAACAGACATTTGATGAAATGATTAAAACACCATTGTTTTCTCCTAGATCTACTAGTCCATTTCCTGGTAACAGAGAGCCACCATCCTCAAAAGGAAATCACACAAACTAGCTTTGTTTAGAAGCAAGTCCAAAAACATAATTTCAAATGTTTGATGGGTAGACAAAGATTTACTTTATTACTATGTATCATTTCAGAAATATTTGCAGATGATTATCAAAGTAATAAATTCACAATAAATGATTTGACAAGAAAATAACACCTTAGAAAGAAAATATATAATGAATAAGAGAAAATACTTACCTATCTAAATAATTAACAATATTGGGGTTCTTATTTTCCCTCATGACAAGAATTTCATTAATAATTAATTCCTTTTTGGGTTGCTGTTGAAGGTTCATTTGCTTTATGGCCACCTGAATGAGCATTAAAATAAGGAACAAATTATTATTAAATATATGTAAGTAACATGCAAATTCATTATTTACTACAAATACAAATATGTATCTTTTCTTTGGTCAATCATTACTATATATTTCAAATATTTTGCATACCAACAGATTTAAACTCTCATTGTAATCTAGTGCAACACACTAAACACACATGCCATCAACAAGAAAACTTGGCAAACACAAAGGAAAATAATAAAGAATGGTAGCACATACCTCTTGTCCTGTTGCAATGTCTAGTGCTGTATAAACAGTACCTGATGCCCTGGAAAAGTGAAAAATATTCCCAATGAAAAAGGAATCAAGGTGTTTGCCATAGATATCCCATGTATCAAAATGTGATTCCTTGTGAGGAGAGTTAAGTTAGCAAGATCAAGATTCAGTGATGAAGTAAGACTGGTGCAGCCTCTTATCAATGACTGTGGTCTAAACACTTAGTACTTGATTTCCTTCTTTAGCAAAGTTATAAGCACACAGTATCACAACAAGTTCCTTTTATAGTAACTACATCTAAATCTATCACAACGAACCCTCCGTGGTGGACCAGGATCTCCCTTTTCTTTCTGGCCCCAGTTCTTGGGCCCTGCACCAGGCATTCATGGATTTAGCATTCTCCTCGGGGAAGCCATGAAATATTTTTAATATTCTTCATATATTAAAACAACCAACATTTTGGGACTCTGATTAACCCACAGTAAATTTCAGAAAAGAATAAATCATCTTTTGCTTAGGCAGCTGTAACTCAACCATTATTTTTAGCACGTGGATGGGGTAGCTACTTTATGCCTCTCTCAGCCTGGATTTAATGTCCCTTCCAGGGCTGTGTCAGTGCTGTGCCTGCACACAGGGATGAAATTGTGGCTCTGCTTCAGCTTTGTTTTGCTTTGAGCTCAATCCTCAACAATTTCTGTGAGTTTTCACTCTTGTGAAATAACTTAACTTAAAAAATGCATCATTCCTTGAGTCTTTGTAGTATTTATGCTTCTATTTTATTTTAACTTAAAAATATATTGCCCAGTTCAGTATCTTTCTGTGAATCTCACATGTTTTCTGAAGGTCTTCCCACCATTATCTCTAGATGAGGAATAACTATATCATTTGTGGCAAAGCAAAAAACAAACAGAAGACAAAAGCCCAGCGAGGATAGAAATTTGCTCAGTGATTTATTTATTAGACAATATAACAATGCTCTAAGGTTTAGGTATTTAGGTTTAGAGATTCTCTCTCTCTCCCTCTCCCCCTCCCTCCCTCCCCCCCTCCATCTCCCCCCCCCTCTCTTCCTGCCTGCCTGTCTGCCTGCCTGCCTGCTGTCTCTATCTCTCTGTCTTTCTGCCTGTCTGCTGTCTCTATCTCTCTGTTTCTCTTGCCCCTATATAACTCAGAATGGCTTTGTTGTGATCATTTAACTTCAGCCTCCCAAATACTGGGACTACAGTAATGAGCCACAACTCCAGAATCAGGAATTGGTTTCTTATGTCAGACATTTCTTTATGAATCTTCTCCCTGGATGAGCCTAAATATTTCTCAAAAGCCTATGACACTTACATGACCTGTTCCCAGAGAAAGAAATGGATAGACTAGGGCAAAAAATATTGGTCTAAGTATCAGAAGTTTAAGATCGTCTCACTATCACAAGCTGTGTAACAATCGGCTAATAATTTCCCAGTGATTACAGTAACAGTAAGTGTGTATTGAATGTATTCTGTGTCTCAGACAGTGCTGAGGACTTTATATACATGATTTTATGTGATCCTTCCCATATTTATATATACTATTCTCATGTCCTAAATCAGAAACCTGAGAGGCAGAAAGGGTGAGTAACCATCCCAGGTTATACAACATACAATCCACAGTCTACTTAGCTTTAGAATTAGCTTTTGAAATGAGGCTAAATATTACACCTAATCTCTAGGTGTTACCTGAATGAGCACTTAGCAATTCGCAAAATGGTTTATGCTTATATCAGACAAATCTATCTTTGATACTGTATATTAGAGATTATGCATTCAGAGTTTATAGTTGATGCCCCATAAATATTTGTTGAATGCACACATTAATGAGAATATTCTTAAGCAAATATTCAATTATAACAAGATCTTTCCTTTCAATAAAGTATTTCCTTCAGTCGAATCTTCATGAGACACTTCCTTCTTGGAATAAGGCATTAGCCATTCCTGAGTTTGGGGCCAGCATGTGATTTATCCTCTTGAACTCAGAGTTAGGCTGCGTTCTGAGGAATAGATCGTCTCAACCTGATGCATATTTTATCAGGAAGAAGCCCCAAGGAGCGCCTCAAATTTATGTTTTTAAAAAATCCTTATTTGCTTTATCTTCAGATAGTTAAAACACTTGCATACCTTCCGGCGCAGAAGAACGACAGTATTTGTGAAATGAAACAGTGGCAAAGGACACAAGTTAAGAAAGCATTTGGCTCCGAGTCCACATCAGTGTTGAAGTTTAATATGGTCACTGCTGTTATTAGTCCTTATTCACTTCACAGCGGAGAAAGACTGATGTGCTGACTGCTGATTGCCCTCTCCCAGAGGTCCAGCCCTAAAAACCTTGCTACCATAGCTATACTTTTCAACAGCAGGGCTTTAAGGGTGATTTGTTTGCACAATTTGTCAAGATTTTTTTTTCAGCCTCTCTCCCTCAAGAAATGATTTTGCAGTTTTCTTTTTACTTTTTAAGCTTAGAACACATTAAAAAATCATACATGGGAAGTAACAATACATAAAAAGAAGTAAGATGAGAGCTGGTCTAGTTAAAGCTAGCATGACAGAAGGCTAGCCCACATGGTAACTGACTTTCCCCTTATTCTCCGTGGGTGTTCCTCAAACCATGAAGCCCATTTCCACTGCTCTGGGGACTAAAAGTATGATTGACTGAAAGTGCGAGAGGGATCGGTGTTTATCATCTTTGGAGGCTCACCTTCCAGCCCTTTGCTTTCTTTCTTTCTGTTTGGTTTCTCCATTCCCTTCAGCATTTTACTGTCTTAAATGTGCTGGAGCCCTAATCCTGAGGCCCCAGTATCCAAGACTTTCTACATACATTGGCATAGGCTCGCTACAAACACACATATTTAAAAACCCTGAAATTCAAGAGCATCGGTTACTAACAAATGGACATTTCCCCTTCGTTTGCCCTTCTCTCACTTTACTAGATATATGCAATTATCCAGTGGGGAGAAATTTTCACTTCCTCCTAACTTCTGCCTTAAAATGGGTTCCTATCATGCCCCCCCCCAAGCATGTTATTAGGTAGGTGACCTTCCTGCATTGGTCAGTAAGGCACTAGTTTGAGTAACTTCTCTCTGGAATCTTCAACGGAAAAATGCACAAATTCAGATATTGTACAGAAAAACTTAGTACCCTATGACCCACTCCATGTTAGCATACCTAACATTTCACTGAACCTCAAATCTATTGTCTTTTTACACTTTAAGAATTGAAGGTTGATTTCTGACTCAATGTGTGTTTGTTTGTCTTGTTTTTTTTTTCTCCAAGAGATCTCAAGATTCGCTTTAATCACATTAGTTGTCCACTGCCAGGCTGAGAATAGCATTCATCTTTTCTGTTCATCCAGATCTCTCCTGGTTCAAATCCTACCACCTTCTAGTTGTGTGACTCTCTTACCTTCGAAGTTCGACTAAATATAAGATAGGTTGAAAAGGCATATGGCCCTGGTATACAGTAATTGCCAAGTAGCTATCAATAACTATTATTTCATTGATTGCACTTTAATATAGTAACTAACTTCCAAATTGTAGTCTACAGGTGACTAGGATACACTTTACATGTCTGGGAATTTTTAAGATACTTAAATGTTTCAAATTTTATAGAAATTCAATACTTACCTAAGATAGAGGTCATTGAAATACCGTATTTATTTCATTTCTTGGCCAGTCTATCATAATGTGACTCTTTGATATCATGTACTTATTAAAGGTCTCTAAATTCTAGTAATGTATAATTAATTTTACTTAATAAAGTACAAAAATCACTATTAATAAGTACAGTTCACTGTCAAGATACATAGCCTAGTTCACAGAAAGAAATAACCGAAGTTATTCATTTGTAGGTGGTTGGAAATAAAGTTTAACAGCCCCCTCTTTGTAATATTTGAAGCACATGTGTAACTGGGAAATAATCCTTATGCCAATCACATGGCACACAGATTTCCTAAAGATGAGCCTTGCAACATCCTGGAGTATGTTAAAGCATCTCAATACATATGTTTACACAATATTATTTTACTTCATCTTAATTTTAAAACTATCATCTATTAGTATTTGAGGATGTAAAATGACACAAATCAAGCTGGTAAAGATGGTGGATAAAATTCCTTATTCTCTGACTGATTAGGTTTGGCATGCTTGAGTGGACAACATTGCCAGTTTGATTTTTTTTTTACCAACAACTTAATATCAGTTCCTCAGCTGGTACAAGGAAATTATACACTAGTAGAACTGAATGGAAGATCAGATCGTCCAGTTTAACCTCCTCATTACAGATGAGAACACTGAGGTCCCTGGAGTGAACAGGGTATGCTCAATAGCACACAGCTAAGTAACAAAGTTCTCCCAATTATGAAGTAGGACTCTTTGAAAACTCCAGCATGGTTAGAGAACATTAAACTAACAGATTGCTCAGCCACGGGACCTCTTCAACCACAGTGTAACGGATACTATTGCTAGGCTCTTAGCTTTGCACCGGATGCTTTATCTATAGGCTCTCCTTGATGTGGCCAAGTGCACAGTCCTCAAATGGAAACACTGGCATCTAGCCTGAAGGATATAGAAAGAAACAAACAATTCACCATTTCTCCCGTTTTTTTCCCTTACAAGTCAGTTTAATTATCACCATTCTCCACCAGGTTTAGAGGTTTCCTGCTAAGAGCCAATGTTAAAACCATGCTAAAATAGTTGCCAGGGCAACTATTAGGTTAGGCTAGCAGTTGAGATAAATCACTTTGAATGTCAGCATGGAAATGAATTAGAGGATAGGGAGGGCAAGAAAGCAAGGCTAGGAGAAACTCTGCAGACTGCATAAAGGGAAAAAGGCATCAGGAAGCAATGAGGCGCATGGTGAGCCTGGTGGGAATAAGTGAGGTCGCCTGAGGGATAGGGGCAACTCCCTTTAATGTTTTACAGGTTTAAGCGTGGTGCTAATGAGTCACAGTCAGGAACATAATCCCAACTTACGATGGTGATGTTTTTATATCTACTCTTACTTTCCGTGCTGGTCTTGGTAGAAATCCCTTTATCTTACTGATTCATTCTCTCTGCCAGTTCGCTGGAAATAAATGAACTCTTTGAGCACCCACTCTGTGCAACTCTATCTGCCTTATTTTACAAATGAGTAAGTTGGAACTGGGCAGTGGTGAGTAGCTTGCTATGATACACAGCTAATAGCTGATCCTGTCGACCATTTTTCCAGCTACATCTTTCACGTGTGCCATTTTATTTATGAAGATGCCATAATAAAACTTATTAATGTGTACGTTGACACAGCTGGGATGAAATGGAACTGCCCCGACTATTTAAGAGAGTTACTATTAAATAGGGCCCCATGGAGAAATTGTTTTACTACATAAGTGCACTTGACATAAAGTCGCACAAATACGTGTTTGATACTGTCACGCACATACCCTTGTGTTGAAATGTTAGAGTAGACGTAAAACACAATCATCTTAAATAGGTACAAAATTCCTGTCTAGGACTTCGATATCCATAGGAACAATGAAGAGTACTGTACGCAATAATGTTAAGGCGAGTGGCTCAGTGTTTTCTCTCATGAAATTTATTTCCCAAATATGTGCATTAAGGTAAAATGAATGAAATACTATAAATTATGTAAATAATCTAAATGCACAGAATCCAGTTAGAGCCAGTGGTATGATCTTTAATTAATAAGCTTACAAAATTCAAAAAGGAATTTTCTGTTGTTTAGCTAGGATATAGCTTTCCTCAGCTCATTCATGGCCGTCTGTTTCCAATGGAGCTGTAACACACTATGGGTGTGAGGCCAGAAAACTCAGTGGGTTATAGGCCAGTGATAACAGGGCCACAGTTGCAGCGCTTAATCCCTGGCAATGCCAGAGCGCTCTCAGTTACTCACGTCAACATTAAGTCAAAGCAGCTGTTTCACAGTGTTTGCCATTAGTTTCAAGAGGGGCCTGGCCAGGAAAGGGGGGCTTAATACATGCTCATTACTATGACTAGAAAAAGAAAACAGCTTAATGTATAAACTCTGCTAATGGTGCTTGATTGATTAGCATCATCTTTCTTTACAAGGGACAGTGTACAACACGGGACATTTAAGAGCATTAAGTAGAACAAAGGACATCTTCCACTGGCCTATAAACATTGTTCTTCACAAATGTTAATGTATTTCCAATCTTGTACCTCACAGAACCTATTTTAGAGCTTAGACTCTATCTATTTAGTACTTCATAGCAGTCTTCTACTTTGTGTGCTCTAAAATAGATCCAGTGAGGAAGCAAATACTTTTTGGGTGGGTGGTCCAACATTAAGAATAACACACTAGACACCACTTCTGCTCTTACCCTGAAGGAGGACAAAAACGGTCGGAGGGTTTATTCTTAGCACTTATCCCTGAGTTCTAAGCAATATATTGTTTTGAGATTATCTAAACCAAGAAGCTATTCGTAGTACCCTTTAAGAAGGATGGACAGCAGGGAGGGGGGAAAATGAGAACAAAGTATATGAATGCGTCTATCAACATGCCATAATTAAAATCATTCTTTGCCATGTTAACCTAAAAATTAAATGCATTCTTCCTCAGAAATAAGACTTAGAACTATTTGTTTTCAAAGTGGGAACTTCACCCGAGAGTATATGTGGAATAGTAGGGAAAAATCTGAAAAAAAAATCTAATTTAATATATTTACTTTTAGAACTTTAAGATAATAATAAGTTGCATAAAATTCCTTTGGTCATATGTATATCTTTATAAACAGGAGCAAAGTTATTTTAATAATACTGATCTCTCTGTCACTTTCCCTCAAACCAGGATATATAGCTGAGCTAATTCCTGGAGAGATACGGCATGACATTGGCATTATATAGATATTGGACATTGGCAAACAGATTCTTCAAGATAGATTCATTGTTGTCTTGCAATTTCACTCCAGATTTTTCCTACACATTTGTGTGCTAAAAGCCACTATGGAGATGAGTTTTTATGATTTTCCTAAAATTACAAATGAAGGAACACGGCTACACATGCAGACACACTTATGAAGTACTGCTGGACTATGAAATGGAGCTTTCTTTATGGAGGGCAGCTTGGGAATTTTAAATGCATATATTAATTGATACAAAAATTCTACACTTAGGAAGTTATCCCAATAATTTTGCATAAATGCGAAATGATTTATTTGCAAAGATCATTACTGAAGCCTTGTTTATAATAGAAATATGTCAGAAAAAGCCATAAATGTCTATCAATGGAGCCAGGGTTTACTAAATGGTGGTACATACAACCGCAAAGCATATCAGTCACACATTAAAAGAGCAAACTCCCTATGTGTCACCACCTCTTATCCATAGGCATATAACAGAAAAGGGGCTGTTGAATATTTCACCATTTAAGGTAAAATGCATCCATACCAAATAGTTAACGATTCCTCCCTCCAAAAAAGAGCTTCCTTATAAGCTGCTCCTGAGAATACATCATGTATATTAATGCTCTTTAGCATTGGTTTTCCTTCACCAAATGCCATACAAAAAATACACACTGGGTTGAAATATACTCAGTCCATATGAGATTTAGATGTTTAGACAGAGGAATTGTCAGAATTGGAAAGAAAGGCCAAATAACTTTAGAGTTTATATCCTTTCAACTCAAGAGCTAGATATGATAAATATGCTTTTTCTAGAACTCTCTCAAAACTGATGCAGAGAAAGGGACTACTTTTAGCCAAAGATATAGTCTGACCATTAAAAAAATAATGAATGAAAATAATTGAAACAAATGGAAAATAAAATGCTCCATGAATTTATAAATATATTTTTGAATATAAAAGAAAGCCTTCATTGCCAGGCTGTTGTGGTGCACACCTTTAATCCCAGCACTCGGGAGGCGGAGGCAGGCAGATCTCTGTGAGTTCAAGGCCAGCCTGGTCTAGAAGAGCTAGTTCCAGGACAGAAATCAAAAAAAAAAAAAGCTACGGAGAAACCCTGTTTCGAAAAATCAAAAAAAAAAAAAAAAAAGAAAGAAAGAAAGAAAGAAAGCCTTTGTGATGGAAGTGATGTTGAGTATTAATTCATTATATTGAAATTTGACAAGAAAGAAAGAATTTATCTCGATTGCTCTGTATATTTCATAGTAACCAAAGAGTCCTAGGTGATCAAATACAGGTGTTTTCAACAAAAATATGGAAGCCAGTAAGCATAAAAGTAATGATGGATACAGAAAATCACTATTTTATAATCTTTAATAAAATGATTTTTTTAGCAATCATCATCAACAGATAAAACTATCATATGGAAGTCTGTGGTGATCTGTATATGGGAGGAACAATCACCCTTTGAATCTTCCTACTAACTCACACCTCACCAAAATATGGAACAATCAAGTCCTTCATCCTGATGTAATATAACAGGAAACACCACCACCTATGAAGGATCTTACCAAAAATTGAACTTGAATCTAATTTGTAATTGTGTAGCTTCCATTTGTAGGTAATACAGGGAACAGATTAACAGTTCTGGGGCACCAAGTGAAACTAACAGACAAGACCAGCAAATGGTGCCTTCTACCAGACAATGGCCAGTATCTTTAACACTTCCATGGTAGTGGAAAAGGAGAACATGAAAGATGAAAGGTGGTGTTACAGTACGAAAATGTAAGGGCAAACTGAGCACAATGTGTAGATTATTTGAGGGTTAATTTTATCAGGAAAACTATAAAAAATAACAATGTGAAACAACTGAGAGTTAGAGAATATTATGCAATTATTAATTTGGGGATGTCATACTGTCATTGTGAGCTTACTAAAAAAACCTGTGGATGTTAAACTTGGGCGGTATGAATATGGGTGTTCTTATACAATTTTTTCTACTTTGTGTACATTTGGAAATATGAAACAAAAGTTGGAAAAATGATATAGTAGATATAAACATTTATATAAAAGTAATAGCATAGATACTTATATAAATGTACAGTGAAAGTATAAATTCAGAAAATGACCTACATGATCGTGTTATTGTGAAAGATGGCATATCCATAGACAGAGTCACACATGGATTTTTCATCTCAATATCTTAGCTGGAAGTCAGATTATTATGTTTATATACCTGTCGGTGTCTCCCAAGGAGCTCTAGCAAATAAAACCAATGATGTTGAAGATGCCTAGAAAGATACTGAGTTCTTCTGTTTGTGAAAAATGAAAATAAAAAATCTACCAAATCAATATATAATTTTATATAATGTATAGTTTTCAACATGTAAGTGGGAGAAAATGAGCAAGCTAAACACAGCACGTACTGACTTTGTAGGAGCCTAGGCAGTTTGGATGCTCACCTTACTAGACCTGGAAGGAGGTGGGAGGTCCTTGAACTTCCCACAAGGCAGGGAACCCAGACTGCTGTTTGGGCTGATGAGGGAGGGGGACTTGGTTGGGGGAGGGTGAGGAATGTGGGAGGCGGTGGAGGGGAGGAGGCAGAAATCTTAAATAAATAAATAAATAAATTAAAAAAAGAATTAGGGGATAATTAGAAAAATTATCAGTATATGAAAAAACAACTGTATTTGGTGACATCTATGTATAATTGTTAGATTTAGATGTATTATAATTAAAATATAATTACTTTTGATTAAACATCTAGATTTTTAATGATAAAAAACAATTTTACATCTAACAGCATGTGCAAACAGGAAAGGCAAAACTAAAACTATTTAAGAATTATTTTATAGTTCAGCTATATATATGGTATGTAGAAATATGTTATTGAGTGCAATTGTAAACAGTGAATCGGAAAAAATATCTTACAAATGAAACAATAGTAATTTCTGGAACTTTTCTTTCTGGAGAATAATTGCAAATTGGGGGGACACATGAAGTGACACACATTTCATTATGCATTCTTCTACAAATTACTGATGTTATACTGCTATGTCCAACTAGTATGGACTCAAAAACGAAGCTTACATAAACAATGAAAACAAAGTATTGAATTTTCTCTATGAAATCTGTCTTCCAAAGACTCCATTGTTGCAAGCTTTGTCTCCAGCAGGTGGCGCTATTGAGAAATTGGTGGCTCGTGAAAGTGCTAACTGTATGCCTAGGTGGATCCAATGACGAGTTAGTAGCTGATTGGACTATTAAGAGATAGCAGTCAAGACCATGTTGGAGATATCCACAGAAACAGCTTATCTGAGCTAGTGGAAGTTTACTGACTCCGGACTGATAGCGGGAGAACCTGCATAGGACCAAACTAGGCCCTCTGAATGTGGGTGCCAGTTGTGTGCCTTGAGCAGTCTGTGGGGTCACTGGCAGTGGGACTAGGATTTATCCCTAGTGCTCGAATTGACTTTCTGGAGCCCATTCTCTTTGGAGGGACATTTTGCTCAGCCTTAATATAGAGGGTGGATCTTGGTCCTGCCTCAAAGTGATGTGCCCAACTTTGTTGACTCTCCATCCTCTCTGAGAAGTGAATGGGGGTGGGGTGGGGTGAATTTGGGGCGAGTGGGAGGAGGGGAGGAAGTGGGAATTGGGATAGGCATGCACAGTTTGAAAAGATCATTTAAAAAATTAATTAACTAAAAATAGATAGTATCTGGTTGGAGGAAGTGGTTCTCTAAAGATCTGTCTTTGACCAGTTTATCATGTTACTGGGTCTGTCTTTCAATTTCCTGTGATTTCTGATTGCTATGAAGTAGGCAGCTTTAATTTGTCATAGCCTTTTGTAATAATTTCTGTCTTGCTTAAGAGCAATGAAATTAGCATATCAAGGATGGAAACATGTGAAACATTGAACCAAAATTAAAAAAAAAATTGTTTCATTAAGTTGTTTAGTGTCAGTTATTTTGTCAAAGCAAAGAAATGGTGATACACACACATTGCAACCTACATCGATCAATTTGTTTCATAACATATCCCTACCTGTCATTCTAGCGTTCTGTTCTTTTCATTATAAGTCTGTGCTGTGGACTGTTTATTTTGCACAGAATTGGTGCTCTTCCTTTCATTTTTCTCCCTTTCCAATGGGAATTTAACAAATACTGAGTATTTATACCCGACAATGTTGTAGACCTTGGGACATGAAGGTGGATAAAACTTATAGTCTAGATATCTCTGTACTTCCTCTCCCACCCCATCCCTCCCCCATCTCCACAATCCCATTCCCTTATGTTCTCATTCCCCATCCTCTCCCTACCCCCAGTTTAACCAGGAGATCTCATCTATTTCCCCTTCCCAGGGTTTTCCTTGTTACCTAGCTTCTCTGAAGCTGTGGGTTGTGTTGTGGTCTAGTTATCCTTTGCTTTACATTGAGTATCTACTTATGAGTGAGTAGATACCATGTTTGTCTTTCTGAGTCTGGGTTACCTCACTCAGGATGATTTTTTTCTAGCTCTATTCATTTTATCCATTTGCCTGCAAATCTCATGATGTTATTGGGTTTTTTTTTCAGCTGAGCAATATTGCATTGTGAAAATGTACCCTATTTTCTTTATCCATTCTTTGGTTGAAGAGCATCTAGGTTGTTTCCAGGTTCTGGCTATTGCAAAAAATGTTGCTATGAACATCGTTGATCAAGTGTCCTTATGGTATGATTGAGCATCCTTGGGGTAAATGCCCAAGAGTAGTAGTGCTGAGTCCTGAGGATTCTCAATTTTCTGAGAAACCACTTCTGCATGGGACTGGATCAGGCTCTCTGCATGTGGGTGACAGTTTTGTAGGCTGGTCTGTTTGTGGGACCCCTGGCAGTGGGATTGGGATCTATCCCTAGTGCATTAGCTGACTTTTTGAAGGCCATTCTATTTGGTGTGATGCCTTTCTTGCTCAGCCTTGATGCAGGAGTGGGAGTGGGGGGTTGGTCCTGCCTCATCTGAATGTGCCAGCCTTTGTTGACTTCCAGGCTTTGTTGACTCTCCCTTTCTGCAGAATCAATAGGAGTGGGTTAGGGATGGTAGGAGGAGGGGGAGGAAGGGAAGGAGGAAGAACTGTGCTTGGTATATAAAATAAATAAAAAATAAAATACTAAAAATAATAAATAAAACTTAGTTTCAAGCAAATATTCATTTAGTTTACTTCAAGTGGAAATCCCATGGTCTCCACTTGTTAAGTTCTTATACCATTTTAAATTATAACTAAAATGGTCCCGTTTCTACAAATAATTTTCATAGTCCCTTCCTTGGATGTAAATCATTTGTCCATCCTCTTTAATCCCTTATCTTCTTATAACTGCATTATAATATCCATTGTATTCCGTTCCATGTCATAAGGCTGAGTTTCTCACCCCAAATAATAACTAAAAAATACTAGCTAATATGGATGGAGTGATTAACCACGTGCCATGTGCCGAGTTAAGCACTTGAAAGGCCCCCTCTTGTTTGCTTTTCAGTCTTAGGAAGCAAGAATATTTTGATTTACTATAAACAGGAAAACTCACGTTAAGGAAATTAATATGGTCATGGTCTTTGGAGTTCAAACTTTCACCTTCTTTTTCATTAATTGCTCCAAAATTATCCTGATTCTTTCATTTTCAAATGTTTTAAGACAATGTATAAGTACTATATATAAGCCGTTACAGGTGTAATCTATGGGAGTCATAAAGAAGGAAGATAGAAAAGGCCAATGAGGACCTGGGCAGTTCAAGAGGGAGTCAAGGGAAGATGGTAGGATGAGTGTGTACACCAATACAGAGGAAACGCACATCAGTGGGGGTGGATCTGCCCCGCTTTCCCCCTTCTCCTCCATTTTTTCAAATCTACTGTGAATGGAACCTAGATACCATAATTGATAAGTAAGTGCCATTGCAGACATTAGCTTATTTCTTAATACAATAATGCATTTCTTTCTGCTGGACATTCATGGAGTTGATTAATATAAAGGTCATGGTGTACTCCCTAAACCTGGTTCTTTATGTGGGGAGTAGGGATGAGATAGGGTTTCTCTATGTAGCCCTGACTGTCCTAGAGCTCACTATGTAGACCAGGCTGTCTTCAAACTCAGAGATCTCCCTGCCTCCACATTCTGACTGCTGGGATTAGAAGTGTCTGGTACCATGCTCAGCCCACAACCTGGTTATTAATTATAGTTTTACATTAAACAGAGTCGGTGCTCAACTATAGTTCACTAAATTTAAAAATTTGCTATACTGGATCTCTACCAGTTTAGATCTGTATTTTTTTTGCAATTACTAATATTGTTGAGAAAAGACACTATGAGTTGGAAAGAAAAGATGATCAATTTTTCAGTGCATTCTCATTAATTAATTTAAACATATCAGTGAGGTATAAGTGAGGCAGCTGCCCGCATTATTATGTCCTAGCCTTTGTCATACTGCTATGCTTATTCCAGACGTGTACAGACTTCCAGCAAAGGCTGCTGGAAGAAGAGAAATAAGTTGTCCATTTATCTTGTTGGACTCTGTTTACCATCTATTCTCTATTACATAACTAGCATAGCGAGAAAATGCCTTAACACTGTTCTAGAGTTAATGACAATTTCAGTACTATCTGGTTCCCTCTCTTTCTCCTTCCTTCCCCTGTATCATTCTATTTTCCTCTCTCTTTCTCTACACATCATATCAAAATGTCTAGGTTTGGTGGTCAATTATAGAGCATCTTTCATAGAAAACTTAGTGAAATTCTGTCGTTTTTAAAGCTTGAGCTCACAGTTATGGCTCCAATGATTAGACATGAAGTTCTGAGTTTGATTTATGGTCGATGGAACTTAATTCTATGGCCCTAGGCCTGAATGTTGGGATGGCAGAATCCCATACTGGAAAAATATAGTTTTCCAAGCCAATGAGGGTGATTAATGAAGAGGTTTTTTTTTTCTCAAATTCAGCTCTGAAGAGTAAGTTTTTGTGCTCTCTGGAGCTGGAAATGGAATATAGGGGTTGATTGTTCCTAGCACTAAATGATTAGTGACAGGATTTTGAAAGTCACCATAACAATAGGTAAAGCAAAACAATAAAAACCAAGCTTTAATGAAAAGAGAAGAAAACCGCTGTGTCTTGGAAGTAGAGACTCGACTGCTTAGTGTAGGGCAGTAATTTATGGAAAAATCAGTTGTGAGCCATTAAAGTAAAAACAAACTTAATATAAGTGGGTTTTTATCTAAAGAAAATATTTTCTTCATTCACCAAAAACCTTAACAGTGGGCAATAACTTTTTAAAAAGCAAAAGAATGATTAAATTAAAATAAATATAATAAAACAAATTTTAAAATCCCAATAAATAAACTTAAACCCTTACATTATTCCCTAAAAGCTATTCTTAAAGTATGCTTTGATTTTAATTGGTAAAAACCTTGGTTTTTATATTATGATTATTTGTGTTTTGTGTGTGTGTGTGTGTGTGTGTGTGTGTGTATGTGAAAATTGTCAGTGAAAGGTGAAACCAACATGCATGAAAAAGATAGATGTACGACATACACCGGAGGAGCAACAGTGCAATGTGACTGGGGAGGACCAAGTCATCATGAAAGAAAAAGAGAGATGAAGATGCATTGAGAAAATGAGTGATAAAAAAACAAAAAGGCAGAAAAGACATGGATATAAAGGAGAGCTAGTTGGACAAAGACTTTCATTAGTCCAACAATTTTTTTTTTACTGATGCAAAATGAATCCCAGAGAGATGGGACCCACAGCAGGCAATCTTTGAGCCTTGTTATTTCTAAGTGCACACAAAATCTAAGACCCACTAAATACAACGTAGGTGTCAGCATGCCACGCTTAGCAGTGTGCCGGACACTGAAGGAGACAAAAGAAGAAATCCAATAGACGTCCTGATCTCTATGAACTTATTATGACTGAACTCTCAGCTCATTTCATCATTTTTAAAAATCATGCACTCTCTGGGAATTTAAAACAGATGTTTCTGCTGCAGCAAATGGGTTCTATGCAGTTTATTTAAAATTGTGCATGAATTCTTGGTTTTCTTTTCATCCTCCTCTTCATCTTTTTCTTTTGTGACAGGGTCTCATGCAGCCCAGGCTAGTGTCAAGCTTGCTATGTAGCTGAGGATGATTATGAACACCTAATCCTCTTTCCTTCATCTCCTGAGTGCTAAGATTAACAGAGTACCAACATGTTTGGACTATTCCCTTTAATTTTAGAGCATAAATATTTTATAAAGGTATTTATATACAACTTTCATTTTTTTACCTTTAAGAAGTTCAGGTGTGATTAGCACTCACAAAAGGAAATCTTTTTGGTGAGTGGTATTAATCCGACTCCATTATCTGGAATATTTGAAAATATTTCTTAAGCACTTTTGTTTGTACTGTTATTGCTTGTTTCACTTTTTTAAATTTAATGATATTTCCATTCAGTTGTATCTTAGTGGAAACAAATAATCAAAATAAAACTGCATTTTCCATTCTCATTTCTCAGAAAACTGTTATGTCACAATGTGCTTTATTGAAAATATAATGTAAAATGTGTTTTCCATTAGAAATACACTGATTTGTTAACAAAATCAAAACTGTCAAAAATTAGATTCCATAAACCTAAAAGCTTCTTTACCACAGGACTCAATAGAATAAAGTGAAAACTTGAAGAATACACAGAATGTGAGAAAATGCATGTGGAAAATCAATCTGAGAAGAATCTAGAATATATAAGGAACTATAGAACCTCAATAGCAAAAAAAGAAAGGAAGAGAGGAAGGGAGAGAGGGAGGGAGAAAGGAAGAGAGGGAGGGAGAAAGGGAAGGAGGGAGAAGGATAGAAGAAAGGATAAAAGGAACGAAAAAAGTCCCAAATTCCACACAAGTAGTAAATAGATCTAAATAGAAAACTTTCAAAAGCTGACACATGGCCAATGGGGACAGGAAAAAATGATAATATAAATCGTTATGGAAATTCAAATCAAAGCTGTAATGATATATCATTTTGCCAGAAGAATAATGGCTAGTACCACAAAGATAAAAGGTAAGAAATGAGCCGGGCGGTGGTGGCGCACGCCTTTAATCCCAGCACTTGGGAGGCAGAGGCAGGCGGATCTGTGTGAGTTTGAGACCAGCCTGGTCTACAAGAGCTAGTTCCAGGACAGGCTCCAAAACCACAGAGAAACCCTGTCTCGAAAAACCAAAAAAAAAAAAAAGGTAAGAAATGCTGGTGACTATGAGGAATGCTGGTGACTATGAGGAGAAAGGGGAATTCTTGTACACTGTTAGTGAGAATTTAAATTAGTATACACATTGTACCTCATGATCCTGGAATCTCACTGCTGGGTATATATTCCTAGGAAATTAAATCAGAATATCTAAAAGATATGATTACTCCAGTACAGTCTGCAATAGCCAAGAAGTAGAATCAAATGAGGTCTACCAGCTAATGAATTGCTCGAGAAATAACGGTACACATACTCTGTTGCTTTATGTTTATCTCATGTTGAAACAGGCTAGAGTCATTTGGGAAGACAGAACCTCAATTGAGAAAATGACACCCCCCCCCCTTTAGGCAAACCTGTGGATATTTTCTTCATTAGTGATTGATGTAGCAGGGCCCAGTATATTGTGGGTGGAGCCACCCCTGTAAAAATAGTCCTGGGATGTATAAGAAAACAGGCTGAGCAAACTAAGTTAAGCAAACCAGTAAGCAGCACCCCTCCATGACTTCTGTGGCAGTTCCTGCCTCCAAGTTCTTTCCCTGGGTTTCTGCCCTAACTTCCTTCAGTGAAGAACTGTTACCTGGAAGTGTTAAGATAAATAAAATTTTTCCTTCCTAAGTTGCTTTTGGTCATGGTGTGTAATCACAGCAATATAAGCCCAAGACATCCATAATGAAATACTACTCAAGGAACACAAAAGATGACATATTGTCACTTGGGACAATGTGGATACAACTGGAGTTCATTATGTTGAGCAAAATACGCCAAGAACAAAAAAAAGCAAGCACCGTATAATTGCATCCATATGTGAAAGATAAAAAACAAAACTGATCTGATAAAAGTTGAGGGCCAAATGGTGGATACTCAAGGCTGGGTACGGTAGGGGAGAAGGAAGAATGGAGGAAGGCAGGTCAACAGATAAGGAGTCACAGTTAGATAGCAGTGAGAAGTGTCTTTGCGTTATTACAAAGTAGAATAGCCACAATGATAATGCAATGTCCATTTTCTTAACGCTAAAAGGAAGTTTTTCTGAACGTTCTCACCATAAAACAAAGCTAGATACATGAGGAGAGCATTGTAATAACTCTGATTTGCACATCGTGCAACACATTTTTAACTTCTATCTTGTTACAACGTGTGCATAACCTGTGTGTGTACACATGCGTGCCTGTACATGCCATGGTGCGTGTGTGGAGATCCAAGGACAACTTTTTGGAGTCAATTCTTTCCTTCCACTGTAGATTCTGGCAATCGACCTCAGGTGGTCAGGATTTCATGGCAGGTTTTTACCTGCTGAGCCAGCTCGCCCACCACACCATACAGGTGCAATATAAATGCATGAATGAAAGCAGCACATCACTGCTCGTATGTACAATTATTGTGTGCCTATTAAAGATTAATGTTTAAAAACATAAAAATATAATGTGAACTATACTTTAAATACAGAGCTACATTAAAAGTTCCACAAAACGGAAATCTGTTTAGTAATATATTTCCTTTAGACCAGTGGTTCTTCACCTTCCTAATGCTGTGGCCCTTTAATACAATTATGCATATTGTAGTGATCCCAACCTGCTGTAAATGTAGCTATCATGAGGAACAATGAGTACCTGTGGTGCTCTTCCCCCAAACAGTGCACATCCATCCATTCAAAAGCTTTCCGTTATGTTGGGGGGGGGAGGGTGTTTGTGCACAGTGCAGCTACGCATGGAGGTCAGAAAAGGCATTGGATCCCTGATGGAGGAAGGTTATTGGCTAATAAAGGAACTGCCTCGGCCCATTTTATTGGTTAGAAGATAGGTGGGAGGAGTAAACAGAACAGAACGCTGGGAGGAAGAGGAAGTGAGCTCAGACTCCACAGCTCTTCTCTCGGGAGCAGATGCCTGAGAGAGACGCCATGCCCCACTCCCAGGCAGACGCACGCGATGAAGCAAGCCGCCAGGTTAGACATGCTGAACCTTTCCCGGTTACACCGGTGCTCACAGATTATTAGAGATGGGTTGATTGGGCTGTGAGAATTAGCCTGTAAGGGCTAGAGCTAAAGGGCCAAGCAGTGTTTAAATGAATACAGTTTGTGTGTTGTTATTTTGGGTAAAGCTAGCCAGGCTGCCGGGGTGCTGGGGATGCAGCCCCACCGCCCCTTACTACTACAGATCCCTTTGAGCTGCAACCACGAGTGAATGTGAGACACCTGCCATGGACGCTGTTCTCTGTGTACCCACTCTATCACAGAATCATCTCTGCAGAGTTTCCCCTCCCTTGATCTTAACCAAACACATAAGAATTGAATCAAAAGCCAACTTTTCTGTGTTCCTACAGTATATAGTATTGTCTTTTTGAAATTTGTCTTTTGTGTTTTTTTTTTCTCTTCTTAGACAGGAAAAAAGTTAGTTGAAATTTACATAAGGACTTGAGAAGGTACATCTCCCATTAAACATTATTACATTCCCCAGGGCCTCATATTTAGATCAACACTAAGGCACAATGTAAATATATATGCATTTAAGTTGCAGAATAGATGACCCCTACCTCAATCCCTAGTGAATGGTTATGATTAAAAACTCGTTCATGTTTCTAGTTGATATTAGGATCATCTAAGGAATTTTTATAAGATTATTATTCCTGGAGTGTGATTCAAACATCTGGCAAGGTGGACCTGAAAATCTGTGTCTTTAACAAATACAGTAGGGAATATGGCAAACCTGGTCTCATTTAAGGCCTGTTGATTTATTTTGTCAGTGCTCAGATAGTCAACCATGCCCAACCTGGACTTTCTCATACTCATTCTGCTCATGCTCAGTTTGATTAAGAAACAGGATCTAATCCATATGTGCATTTGGATGAAAAGGGACAACATATCAAGAGCTTTCAGATAAGCTAGATTTTCTTCTGACTCTACTGCTTTTCTAGATAAAGCATGTGACTGTGCACATGCTATAGCAATCAAAATATCCCTGCAAAGATCAATGATAGTGAAAGTTCAATGCTAATGATGTGTTCAGCCACCAAGCAACCTACCAGCAGGAAAAGCTCATATTGAGAATACAAAACACAAGTGCAATGCAGAAAACAGGAGGCATGAATTGGTGCAATCATTGAGATGTTCGCGAATTTTAATGTACATGCTGGCCTTCCTGTTGGTATTTCAAATAAGAATCACTTACCCTTGACCAATTTTTTCAAATCTTGTATACTTTTTCTTTGGGTCCCCAACACTCACAATGCTTCCTGAGGAGGGTGGGGAGGGAGAGAGAAAGATTGAAACTGATTGATTTGCTTTTAACAATAAAATTGGAGGCATCAAAGTCAATAACTTTCACAGTTCATATGGAATATGTACTTAATTTGTTTAAAATACACTAAAATATATTAGTTAAAGTAGTGATAATAATCTGTACTGCTTATACTAAATACTGTTCATATCTGGGAAATAAAAATAAACTGAACACAATCCAGCATTCACAAATTTTTCTCATAAAATAGATATTATAGATTAGGAGATTATACCTAAAATTCATACCCATTATTTATTCAAACAGTTTTCTGAATTAGAATAAAGACAATAATTCCACTATATTCAGTTCTGTAAGAAGAATACCTATACTGAGTATTTACTGTTCCCTAGTTCCATGTTAAGGGGATGATATACAGGGGTGGGTCTAACAAGTATATATATAATCTTAGGAGTCTACCAGTGCTCTAAACCTTTGACCAGAATTAGTGGTATATGATTAATCATCATAAAGTATACAGTTCATCGTTTTTCTGTGTAGCTCATACATATATCTGTATTCATGCATGTGCGTTCTTGGACATGTGTGTTTGTGTGTGTGTGTGTGTGTGTGTGAGAGAGAGAGAGAGAGAGAGAGAGAAAGAGAGAGAGAGAGAGAGAGAGAGAGAGAGAGAGAGAACAGGAGAATTCTGGGAAGAGGACACAGTCCGGGCCCAGCCAGAGAAGAAGCAAGATGTGACTGCCTCCCCTGAATAAGATACCGAGCCATGTGGCTAACATAGACAAGAATAATGGGCTAATATAACTTATAAGAGTTAATAAGAAGCCTGAGCTAATGGGCCAATCAGTTTATAACTAATGTAGATCTCTGTGTGACTTCTTTGGGACTTAACAATTGAGGGAACTAGGCTGGTCAGAAATTAAGTGAAGGTCATACAGGAAGGCACCTAATGTGAATCTGTGGGCTCCATTCTGACATATGGATTCTTTATGAACTTGGAGCACACTGATTTGGCAAGACTGGCAGGCAACCTCTCCATTTCTGCCTCCCTCTTGCTAGGGTTACATGTGTGACCACCCATATATTTAGGTGTGTACTGGAGATCTGAACTCAGGTGTGACAACTGCTTCGGTAAGAGAGTAATCGCTTTCACCACTCAATGCTTTTCAGAAATGTTTTTCAGAGTTGTGTGACCCTCACTATAATAGAACTATTTTTTAATTAATCATTTTCGTGGCTAGGGTGACAGCTCAGTATTTATAGCACATGCAAGTATAAGGACCAGAGTCATAGCCCCAATAACATACAGAAAATGTCAGTTGGGCATCGGGATCCAACTGTAATCCAGGTGCTTAGAAGACAGAGATGGGACCCTGAAGGAAGGGGTTAGCAAGAATACCTGTTTCAAAGAGCTTGGGCTTAATTGACTTAATCGAGAGACCATGCCTTGGTGACTAAGGTAAAGAGTGACCAAGTAAAACTCACAATGTCAATCTAGAGCCGCCATATGCACCTGCACATATGTGCACCTGCACAGGCATGTGTTCATACTTGTGTGAGCCCACATATGCAGGCACAACGCATAGACATGCAAAGAATAGCAAAAATTAAACATTCCACAAAGAAACATTGTGCATATTACCGGTTACTTTCTTGTTGTTTGAAAGCAGAGTTGGAGTGTAATGTGTCTATTTTAAGACAAGCTAACACATGGAGGTTCGTAACAAAGGAGGGGTGCTTCTTGGAAACAAATGTTGGCTTCTCTAAGGCATGGCATAGTTCATTGTCTTTATGATGGTGGTGCGTGAGGTTTCAATGGGATTTTGAAGCTATTGTCTTCCCTGGGTTCCTAAGAAAGCTAAATGAGAGGTACCTGACAGGACAGCAGTCGATAAGATGACGCTCTAAATGGCAGAGCTGCAGGAAGGTATGAGCAGTCACTCTTAACCATGCCTAGCTAAGCCTGCAAAAGTTCCTCCTCACTGCAGGACCAAGTCCAGATTCCTTAGTTGAATACAGTAGGCCATTTATCATCCAGCCCCATCTGGTTTTTACCTAACCAAGCTAAGTAGCAATTATTCTTCTGCTGTCTTTTCCCTTCCTGCTTTAGATCTTAGGAGAAGTCTCACCATCCAGGGGATTTGCTCCTTGCATGTGCCTCTCTAGTCTCCTTTCTAAGTTATGACGTGCTAATTCTCACCCAAATGCAACCTCACAACAGCTTCCTTTCCGAAGTCTTCTATGGTTACTTTAATGAGACTGACAGACTTTCGTTTTTCTGGACAGAGTTTCTCTGTGTAGCCTTGGCTCTTCTGAAACTTGCTTTGTAGACCAGGTTGGCCTCGAAATTAGAAAGATCTACCTACCTCCGACTCCTGAGTGCTGAGATTAAAGGCTTGTGCAACCACTGCCTGGCGAAACTGACATACTTTTATTTGAAGCCAGGAAATCTGTGTTTTCGTCCCTTTAATGTCGGTTCCCAGGGCAATGGTTGTCAGTGAACAAGTAAGTGAATGAAAATAAAATAATACATATTCAAATAGAGTACAATATATTATAGATAATACCTCACACTAATTTAGGTGACTGTCTCCTGGCCTAGTGGACACTATAATTAAAACCTAATAATTGACAGTAGACATTCAGAAAAAAAACAATCTGATGAATGTTTCAGTTATGAATTACATATCAGGTATGGGCTTTACCATTGATGGGATTTATTTGGTTAAAGAAGGATAACCTTGAACTTCTGATCCTCCTGGACACTGGGATGACAGGTGCGCACCACTGGACCCTGCTAGTATGATATTGGGGCTAGAACCCACAGCTTCTGGTAATGACAGTTAAGCATTCTACTAATCGAGCCATACTCCTGACTGCTGGGTTTTGGTCTTTAATTTTTGTCTCTTTTTTTTGACAGTTTCATACTGGTTGTGTTTTATCCTTCCCCCCTTTCTCTCTTCTTTTGCTTTGTATTGGTAATGGATATTCCTGTTTCAGTTGGGTTAGTAAGACAGATGTTGTGAGAGTTTTACAATCCATTTGCTCAGGCAGTGATGCTGTCAATATGTTCTCTTTGTCGTCTGGTGAGAAGTCTAAGTCATATCTTGCATTCACTACTTATACATGGTGTTTACTTAGTCCTAGGCCTGTATCTGTTTTTTTCCTTGACTCCACTTTCAATTCGCTCCTTCCTTAATTCTGCTGCTACTGTTGGACTCTCCTCATCTCCTGATCCAATGGTCTCCTAACCGGACTTTCTTTTATGTTCTATCATGTCCATCCAGACTCTGCACATCTCTCAGGATACTTTAAGTACAGACCTGGTGGTCAGATGAGTCTCTGCTGTTGATATCAGAGATACCTGATACTTATAGTGAAGGCCCAATGTCCTTGTCATGGAATGTCATGGAATGCAATGATCATCATGATCTGTTCATTGCATCCTTTACAACCAGGATCTTATGCTCCAACAATAAAAAATAAAGCATAATTCCTCATCAGCCCCTGCTTAGCCATAACACTTGAGTGGCCTCTTTTATACATCCAGGAAAAACCTTTCTGAGTAACTCCAGGAAGCCAGAGGAGGGCACTGGATCTCCCTGCTTTAAAAGTTATCCTGGAATGTCACTTCTAGGAAGCCTCCATGGTCACTTTGAATAAAGTTAATAACTTCCCTTTCCTCTCTCTAGCACACTCTGTCACTGTTCTCAATGTGTCATCTGCCACTTTGGCATCACATTTTAGGCTGTTCTAATGACAGGAGCCTAGTCTGATTCAATTGTATATCCCACGTGTCTCCTTATACAGCATAGCAGCAAGTGTTTATAGAATTAAACACAAGTGAAACCAGGCATTTCTTGAAAAAAAGAGAAAAGTCCATGGTTCAAGAAACGTTGAAGAATATATTTTATTTTATTTGAGTTATGTCTCTAAAATGCCACCAACTTAGTGATATGCGAGTTGCTATTTTATTTTTCAAATTGTCTAATGAATTTCCACATCACTGAATCCATCTTTTTGCAATCAGTTTTAATGGCTGAGTGCCTGGATCTGTTTTCTTCTTTTGATGAAATTATGATTTTAAAGTCACTTGAAACCAGAGTCTTATGAAATGGTTTATACTTTTCTAAGAAAGTTTTGCTATGAAGTTGCTGAGCAAACTCTTTTCCATAGGCTGATCAAAAAGCAAATAAGCTTTAGCTCAAACCGCTTTCTGAATTGCAACCAATTCCAATTGGCAGGGTTCACTTAATGAGGCTTTATGGTAGTAAATTATTCAACCATTATTTCCACGGTATGTGGTGTTAAAAAAAACCCTGGAAATGAATCTTTTCATAAGGATTACTAGGAGACAACCATTTTGATGAGACTGCTTCAGAATTTAACTGCTGTCCAATTAAAATGGCGTCCCCAGACCCATCTACTCTTCACTAGGGAGTGTGTGCTGCCATCTACTGGTAGGCAAGCATACATGCAAGATGCTTTCTTTACAACTCCAGTCACGAAACAAGCTTTGCCAAGTGAATGCTCTCCTTAGGTCTGTTACAACAAAGAAATTTGATAAATTAAAACAAAGACAAGGACACTACGGGGACACAATTGAGCAAAGAATAGATCAATGAATAAAATCAAGTGGAGAAAAACGTGATTGAAATATCAGAGCAATTTCTTACTAATTAAGAAACAAACCACTCATCTGTGGTTGGTATATAAAATAAATTTTAAAAAGATTAAAAAATAAAAATGATAAAAAATCACTAAATTCTAGCATTTGAAGATGGGATTCATGTTTGTAGTTTCAAAAGAAAAAAAGGCCATCAATTTATTTTCTGTCATATACTAAACTGGATTTCTTTCAGTAAGAGGTTATCCCTTGAGCATGAAGGAGGGTTTTGTTTGTTTTGTGTTTTTGTTCTTGAGAAAGAGCTTAATAATCCTCTAAATTAATTATGATTGTCTCTGGTGGTGACTTAGGAAAAAGAATTTGGAGCATAGACTGCTAGGGAAGGAAGGGAAGTGGTTGTGGGATTTGGGGTGGGGAGGTTAAAGAGAAATGTCCTGTACTGTACAATTGTGTTGGCTGTCGGTGCCTTCTGAAAATGTTCACTAGAGTGCAAGGGTTTCTTTATTTTCCAGCAGACCCAGACAGACCACAATGAGCAAGCCAGACCTAAGCTATCTATCTGTGTAAAACTGAAAGATGATCTGTCCATTTTATTAATGACTCCTTGGTCTGACCTCTACCATCAGTATCTGAATGGAAGATGAATTGCCTGGTAGCTCTGTGGTTTGGCTTGCACAGTTCCTCGCAATCACATTCTTGAGGTTGAAGATGAGGATGATTAAGTAGAAGCTGTTATTTCTTTCTCGTTCTTGAAGAGTTCACTCTGGCGTAGGTGGCAGGTCATCCCTATACTTCTCTGCCTCTTTCCCCCTTTCTTTTGTCTCTCAGTAGTCTCCTCTATTCCTTCCTGGAGATTCATTTGCTTGCACCTCTGATTCCAAGAACCCCAATGACTTCTGTACTGGTATCACACTGATGAGATTGTTCTGAGTTATAAGCATCATAGTGGAAGGTCATTCCCACTCTCTAATGATTACACAGTAAAACTAATTATCATGCTGGATATCTTACATAAATGAATGTATTTCTTTGGTCCTCAAAAAATTCTCTCATTCTATTGGGACTATTACTATTACTGGAAATTCAGAAGAACTGCAGACTTCCCAAGGGATACAGGATTTGTACATGTGACTCTGACATCATTATGATCATTTCAAAGATTGTCCAGTTGTACGATCACATTGAAGGTTTGTACACTTGATAACAGAGTGAGCATTTGTTGATGCCCCTACTATGAGACAGATACATTTGCTGAGGTTTTCATTGGCACAATACTATGAAGCTGGTATTATTATTATGATCCCAACTTTTTAGATGAAGAAATAGAGGACCAGCAAAATTAAATAACTGGCTGAAATAAAAATAGCTAGCCTCAGTCAGTCTGTGATTTGAATCAAGGCCTTTCTGACTCAACACCTGTCCTCTAATAATTCATGCTACAGAGAAACCTTTAAAATGCACCTATGATTCTTATGCCCATTTCATAGGTAAGAAACTGAGACCAGGCAGGGTTAAATGACTTGTTTCTGGTTGCTAGTGCGCAAAGGAATTGAGGAGGTACTGAGAGGGTGTTATAGGGGCTAGAGGGTCTGCATTTCCATTTCTCTGTAGGTTTTCCTTGGCAAGAGGAAAGCTGGCAGACACGGGTAACCTGCTGGTTAGGAGGAAAACGATTGTCTCTGGGCTCCCATAAAGAAGTATAAAGTCCAACGGAGAGAAGCACTCACTTAATTCTTTTTTTTTTACAGTTATTTTCACTAAAACTTAATTCTCATTAAACAGTTCAGGCAGCTTTTTCCCCCCTTTGTCCTATTGCTCCTCAATGCGGAACAAAGTAAACAAGATAGAAATGACCCAGACCTAGAACTATCACATTCTGTAAGCAAAACTGGAGCTCAGAAAGGTAGTGCCCATTTTTCAGCTGACTTATGAAATGTTTAAGTCCATGGTCACAACAACGAATGTACTGAGGCACCAAAGAGACACTAGAGAACAGCCATTTTTACTAATGCATGATGCCGTATTTTGAAAGTCTAATATAATCATGCCATATGTACAAAACAAAGGAAGACACTGTAGTGAGTATCTGAATCTCTGAAGTTCATTTTCCTGGTGGTTATCTCTCCCTTCTATTTTATACACGAGTAGTTTGGTTACACAAAACCAAAGTGGCTAATGGCAGAAGTGCAAATTTTAAAGGCATACAGATGTGAGGTCAGGCTCAGGCTCTACCACTCATTATTCTGGTGACTTGATCACTTAAGCTTTTTAAGGTTTTTGTTCAGTGTTCTGTAAAATGAAGACATTAACATCCACCATAAATGACGTTAGAGAAAATGACCCTCGATAATGTATGGAAAGTGGCCACTCTCAAAGTGCTCCTTATGTAAGAATTATTATAGGAAATAGTGGACACTGGCATTAGAAGCATATTTAATCAGGTATAGCAAATCAGTTTGCTAAATTGTAGAAATTCCAGTTCTGAGTGCTTACTGGTAGCTGTAACTTTAACCTTGGCCTTGCAAAACATCTCTACTTCAAATGACAATAGTGCTGCATATGAAATATTTTGAATGCAATAGACACAAAGTAATTATTCTGTCCACATGACAACTTGGCTGTGAAAGGGGATGGGAGGGGGTGTTGTGGACATCATATAATCTCTGCATGCATACCTAGCTTCTATCATCTAGAGGACAGCACTGTCTGATGCTTTGACAGTGACCGACTTAATGGGAAAACTAAAAACTATCTTCAAATATCTCCAACAAAATGTGGCAAAATGTCCCTATGGCCACATCTACAGTGCCTCCCTGTGGCCAAGAAATGAATTTTTCTCTTTACTCTGTCAGCTGTGAAAAGTGATAACCCCTTTATTCTTGTTTCATCATACTACCAAGTCTTATACAAAGAAAATATATAAGACACTAGTAGGAGTCAAACTTGGAGCAATGACTACTAATGTCTAGCCATTCTGTATGAATTTAATAAATATGGTCCGTAGAACCTTGACACTTTTCAGGGGAGAATTTCTTTCATGACCTTGAGTCTTGAATGTTTTGTCAAACTGGGGCACTAAGTGTGTGAGCAAAATCATGTGTGCACTAAGGAAGCGATGGCTGCCATTGGTTGGTCCCTCCTTCCTCCCCACAGATAATGGGATGCTACTTTAATTGCAAGTTTTCATGAACTTTTTTGGACTTTGAGGTTTTTTATTTTTTGTTTTTTAAAGTGTCCTTCAGATATGGTCTTTCTTGTATGGTCCTAAAATATTTTAATCAGAGTACCTTAATTTCTTTTTGGAAGTGCAATCTTAAAACTTACTAGCTTAATATATTTTGTCAAGTTTACATCTTCATTGAGCATTTCACATGAAAATGCTTAGTTTCTCTCTGACTAATCGTACGGGGGAGAAACTAACCTGACGGATATACACAGTAAGTCCTAAACATTGTATTTTATGGCGTAAAGGATCCTAGAGTCTGGCAAGCAGATTCAGCTATCTGAAGGATCAATTCTCCTTCTACTCACCGAATAAGAAGTATTTTCCTGGAAAGATACTCACTTAGCTTCTCTAGGATCTCCTCGTCTGTCATCTTCGATTTTTTCCTTTGCCGATCTGTATTCCTGTACAAAGTACTGGAATTGGCATTCTCAGCAGAAGGCAGGGTGACTTCTTTATTTTGAACTGCTGGTGAAGCAATGGATTCAACCACAGAAAGAGTATAGATCTGAAAGACAAACGCACCCACCCCCAATTCCACAGTTAATACAATAGGTAAAGAAACGTGTGGTAGGAAGAAGGCACTGTCTGCTCACTGGTGTTAAGAGTATCAAGGAGTGTCACATACTCTAAAAGCTCCGACGTCCCTATCCATGACCTTGCTGCCTTCCCTTAGTAATTCTTCCTATCTGGTTCATATGAATTTCTTTCCTTAATTCCACCTCTGCCATTTTATAAGTTTGTAGTTATGTGGCTTTTTGATTAGCAAATCATGGAATGTGATAATCTTTTACCTTCAAATTGTTACCTACCCCCAACTGGGCTCCTTTAGTGTTGCTTTTGGATTGTGCAATATACACATATAAAACAACAATAATTATAGAAGAAAAGGTTATGAATTTGAGAGGTGGAGAATTCATGGGAGGAGTTGGAGGTGCAAGAAAGCAGCATAGAAATGACGGAAATTTAAGGTCATGCTCAACCTCCTTAGCGATCAGGGAAATGCAAATCAAAACAACTTTGAGATATCATCTTACACTTGTCAGATTGGCTAAAATCAAAAACACCAATGATAGCCTCTGCTGGAGAGGTTGTGGAGGAAGGGGTTCCCTCATCCAGTGCTGGTGGGAATGCAAACTTGTGCAACCACTTTGGAAAGCAGTGTTTCATTTCTCAGGAAATTCGGGATCAACCTACCCCTGGACCCAGCAATACCACTCTTGGGAATATACCCAAGAGATGCCCGATCATATGACAAGGGTATATGTTCAGCTATGTTCATAGCAGCATTATTTGTAATAGCCAGAACCTGGAAACAACCTAGATGCCCTTCAATGGAAGAATGGATGAAGAAAGTGTGGAATATATACACATTAGAGTACTACTCAGCGGTAAAAAACAGTGACTTCTCAAATGTTGCATGCAAATGGATGGAAATAGAAAATACTATCTTGAGTGAGGTAACCCAGACCCAAAAAGATGAACATGGGATGTACTCACTCATAATTGGTTTCTAGCCATAAATAAAGGTCAGTGAGTCTATAATTTGATATCCTAAAGAAGCTAAATAAGAAGGTGAACCCAAAGAAAAACATATAGCTATCCTCCTGGGTAGGGGAAGTAGACAAGATTGCCAGGCAAAAAATCGGGATCTTAAGGGTGGGTGGGAGGGGGGTAAGGGGAGATGGGGAGAGAAAAGTGAGAAGGGTAGGATGGGGAGAACTTGGGGCAACGGGATGATTGGGATAAAGGAAGGTTGGATAGGGGAGCAGGGAAGCACATATCTTAATTAAGGGAGCCATCTTAGGGTTGGGAAGAGACTTGGACCTAGAGGGGCTTCCAGGTGCCCAAGGCGAGGTCCCCAGTTAGTTCCTGGGGCAGCTGAAGATAGGGAACCTGAAATGATCCTATCCTATAGCCATACTGATGAATATTTTGCATATCACCATAGAACTTTCATCTGGCGATGGATGGAGATAGAGACAGAGACCCACACTGGAGCACTGGACTGAGCTCCCAAAGTCCCAATGAGGAACAGAAGGAAGGAGAAGATGAGCAAGGAAGTGAGGACCAAGAGGGGTGCACCCACCGACGGAGACAGTGGGGCTGATCTATTGGGAGCTCACCAAGACCAGCTGGACTATGACTGAAAAAGCATGGGATAAAACCGGACTCTCTGAATATGGCGAACAATGAGGGCTGCTGAGAAGCCAAGGACAATGGCACTGGGTTTTGATCCTACTTCATGTTTTGGCTTTGTGGGAGCCTAGCCAGTTTGGATGTTCACCTTCCTAGACCAGGACGGAGGGGGGAGGACTTTGGACTTTCCACAGGGCAGGGAACCCTGACTGCCCTTCAGACTTGAGAGGGAGGGGGAGAGGAGTGGGGGAGGGGGAGAGGAGTGGGAGGTTGGGAGGAGGCGGAATTTTTTTTTCTCAATAAAAAAAAAGAAAAAAAATAAATTGTATATTCACTTAAAAAAAAGAAAAAAAGAAATGACGGAAATATAGTACTTATATGTGAAACTTTAGAAAAACAACAAAAATTTTAGTTTAAAATAGGCTGATGTTAAGAATGACTTATTTTTTATTTTTATTTTATGTGTATATATGTATGTACATGTGTTTATGTGTCTGTCGTGTGTGTTCAGGTTCTTGTGGGGCCAAAATTGTGTAAAGGATCCCCTAGAGCTAGCGTTACAAGAGTTTCCCAACACAGCTGCTGAGAATTTGGGTCCTGTGGGAGACCAGTAAGCACTCATGACAGACAAGTCATTTTCTAGCCCCCAGGCTCATATCTCATACTCTAGCTCTAGGAACACCGAGATGCACAAATATTCTAAAAATTACAATGAAAATGAAATCTTCATGTGTTTGTATTTTGTGTGCATGTTTGCGTGCGCTTGTGCACACACAGACACACACACACACACACACAGGCATGCATGCATTTGTATAGCACTCTCATGTGAAGGCCAGTTGATGTCATTCAATTGCTTTCTGCCTCATTTCCAGAGACACAGTCTCACTAAACCTGAAGATGGCTAGACTAACTGCAAGCAGATCCCAGGGATCCTCTCGTCTCTGCCTCTCTGGCATTGGAATTTTAAGCACACACTGCTGGGACTGAAGGATGGCTTATGTCCTCCAGCTTGTGTAACAAGCAGTTCACCAATGCAGACATCTTCCCAAGCACAAAATGGAATCTTGTTTTAATTCTTTGTTTTGTTTTGAACCAGGCTGGTCTGGAATTTTTGATCCTATCCTCTCAGTCTCTTAAATAGTGGGATGAAATATATGTGCAACACAACCTGGTCCAAAAGGCATCATTTGAGTCACTGGAAAAACAGTCCCTGATGTTTTCTCTTGCTTCAGCAAGACTTTTCCTAGCAATGCCGGGTATATAAACGTGTACTTCTATTGAAACTACATAAACATATACTTTAGGTTTGGGAGGTAGATCGAATAGTCACATGTTCTGCCCATTTTGTAACCCGATAGGTTTGTTTATTTATCTGCCTGTTCAAAACCTCCTTCAAAAATCATTACATGTATTCATTGTCCATGGTACTGTGTTACATAAGGGAATTTCCAGCATATATCTTTTGATAATCCCACATCTACCCTTCCTTTTTTACAATTATCCCCTCCCTCCCATTATTCCAATTTGTTCCCCTAGATCAGTGGTTCCTAACCTTCATAATATTGTGGTATTTTAATACAATCCTTCATGCTGTGATGATCCGTAACCATGAAATTATTTCATTGTTACTGTGTATCTGTAATTTTGCTACTGTTAGGAAAATATCGAATATGCAGGATATCTGATATGTGACCCTCCACATAGGGGTCCTGACCCACTGGTAGAGGATTAACCACTGCCTTAGATAGTTTCGCTTTTCCTTTCAGGACATACCATGTATGTGTGTGTGTCTATGATTTTATGAATCTATATAAAATCAGAATACCATAATAAACGAGAGAAAACATACCATATTTGTCTTTCTGACTTACTGATTTTGTATGCTCTGGTCTTGGTGCAATGACAGGCGGGGGCTCATTGTCATCTTCTTCCTCTTCTTCTTCTTCGTCCTCTTCTTCAGATACAGGGGGAGCCAAAGGAGGCTCAGAAGCTGTTTTTGTATTCTTAAAACGGAAAAAGGTTAAAGACAAGGAGTTAATTTTTCATTGTTTTTCTTTAGAAACATGAAGACAGATGAAATACTTAAATGTGTAGAGTTGGGATGGAATTATAGCTTTCACAAGTGAGCACAATGATCTACCATTTAGTACAATGGACCATTACGTCTATATTATTCTTTTCATTTTCCACCGATCTCAAAAATAGTAAACAATTCACTTAATATTTTAAAGCTTACTATTCTTAAAATCAATAACTACATTCAAAATCAAACTAGCTGACATTAATACTTTGGATATCTACTGAGCAGATTAAAAATTTCTTGAATGATAGTTTGTCATGCTTTAAAAGGCTACTTTCCCCAAACATACTAACCATGACCATTAGGGTAGGCATAACTCTGCTAATACTAAGAGCAAAGAAGCCAAGAAATGCTTCTTCCTTTCAAACCTCCTATAAAGCACCACTCTTTAATAGACACTAACATCCAGGGAACACACACATATCAATAATTGCTCAATATTAAGCAACAAACAAGATACTGGTGATTTGCAATGATGTACAAAATATGGTAATGAGAACTAATAATGTCAATCACCACAGTACCTACCGTTCCATTTGATCATTCATATTAACACTGTGGGAAAATGGCTGCAAACTTGAACTTTGAAAGAATTAAGGTCATGTTTCTCAAAGTGTAGTTACTAGTACTTCGGCAATAGCAGCAGCATCCAGAGGTTAGCTAAAAATGCAAGTTCTCAGAAAATTTCACCTAAGTCTATCAATCAGATACTCGGGCACTTGGAAATATGTATTATAATAAGACTTATAGGTAATACTGACGCAGGCTCACATAAACTATGGTGTAGGCTTGGTTATTATAGATGTCAGACACATTGATACTGAATACATAAAAACATAGCTAGTCTGAATTAAAGTGTGTTATAATAGTATAGTACATTCCAGATTTTATACACTCAAAATGAAAAATGTAAATTATTTTACTAATGTATTAGTTATTTTACATCAATGTATTAAATGATAGCATTTAAAGTTTTGTGTATGCTGTAAGATGTATGGGCATACGTACAAGTGTGCATGTCTCTGTGTGTGTGTGTGTGTGTGTGTGTGAGAGAGAGAGAGAGAGAGAGAGAGAGAGAGAGAGAGAGAGAGATTAGGCCAGAGGTCCAAGTTACGTGTCTTCTTCTATCTCTCTGTTATACAACCATTTCCTTAGAGATAAGCCTTCATCTTGGCAAGTTTTGATAAGGCATGAGATTTTCTGATGGGAGGCAAAATGTTCTTTCTGACTAGAAAACTCCTTAAGCTCAAGCAGTAAACAAATGTTTCAGGAAATTCCTGAGGCCAAGCAGATACATACACTAGGATCCTCCTTTCTCAAGTGTACACAAACAGTAAGAACTGTTGAGAGACACTCTCAGACAAGCTGTGCTGCCTAGAAGAAGCTGCGACCAGCTGAGCCACCTGGAAGAAGGCAGAGACTAGCCAAACTGTCTAGAAGCAACAAAGCCAGTAAAACCGCCTGAATAGGCACAGATAAACTGAGCCACATGGAACAGATACTTCACAATCTGTTGAGTTGCCTGCAGACTGTGCAGACTGTGCTCCGGGTTTAAAGCTTTCATGAGCTGTCACCCACGCAAGGGTGGGCTTTGGTGATGACATTGTTTTTGAACCATTTCTTCTCCTCTAAACACTTATATTCCTGTAAGTGACGCCAATAAAACTAATTGGTTTGTCAGTAGACTTTCTTGTATCCCTTCCTTGGTCTCTCATTGCCTCCTTATCTGGGGTGAGAAAGCATTTTTTTTCTTCTTAGAAAGAAAGTCACACAACACACTCTCTAGTTTATTGTTGAAACAGAGTCTCTTAACTGAACCCAGATGGAGCTTGTTAACTAGGCTATAGTGACTGACAAACGAGACCCCAGAACCTGCCTGCCTCTACCTCTCAGGACTATAGTAATATAATAGGCATGCACCACTGTTCCTGAAGTTTCCATGCGTGTTGTGGCTCAGAAGGTAACTCACTATTTTTAATGTTGAATGCTTTTTTTTGTAATGAACAATGTTAATTGGCAAAGTTTCATTGTACCATAGCCGTAGGTTTCATAAGGACATTTTCATAGAAATAGATGTTATTTTGAACATATTGCCTCCCCTTGAGACCCATCCCCCTTTTCTAGTTCCCTTTGCTCTGACAGACAGTTTCATTTTCTGTTCGTAGTAATTTCTACTTTTCACAACATCAGCATACATTCTTGCTAAATTTTCAGTTGATTATTTTGCTTCCACAGAGTAAGGAGGAACATGGTTGGAATTCTCCCCTTGGGTAACAACATTGGAAATACATCCCATTATAGAGAGAGGCTCATTTTATAGACAGCACATCTCATGTAAAGAATGGGCTTGCCACTTGGTTTTGCATAGTAACAAGAATGTCAGAAGACATGTCTGTCACCTCTAATCTACCAGAGTGTCATGTGCTTTGTTTAGCTCAGGCCATGCTATTCCTGTTTCATTGATTTTCTATCATTTTTGTTTTTGAAATGTTTTATTTATTCTCTGAAAATCTCACATATGTGTTGATCATATTTTCCCTTCCTCCAGTTCCTCCAAGCTCCCTATCCATTCAACTTCATGTTTTGGTCTCTTTTGAAAGACAAAAAAAAAAAAGAATCACAAAAGACCATGGATTGCAATTTGTATCGGCAATCCTGTGTCTAGAGCCTGACCTAGAGTGTGGCTGATTCAACCATGTCACTGCATTGAAGGATAGGGATTTTCCCTCTCCCAGTAGCTACTGCAAATAGCTTCTGTACTAGGCATGAGACTTTGTGTCTACTTCCCCTCCTTCATGCTCTTGTTTATCTGTCTTGTCTAAAATGTATTCCTAAGTTAATTTAGCCATTTATTTTTTATTTTAAAATGTAGCTATTAAAATATTGTATTTCTGTTGAACAATGATATTGTGGCTGGGTGGTTTTAAATTTCCATTTTGCTTTCTCTTTGTATAATTGGTTTTTTTTCTGTTTATGCCACTGGTTTTGATGCCCAAGTGTTCCTAAGGCGAATTTTTATTTCCTGAAGCCGGATCTCTTAAGGCACTCACAAGCACCTTATTAACAAAAACATTTCTCTGAAGGACTTAAATCTGTTTTGGAAATTCCATATGGAAAACTTTTAATCTTGTTAATATCTACAGTGGAGAAAAAAGTGTAATCGTTTATTGGATATCAGCCATCAAGAGTTACTTATTGTAAGAAGAACATTGGAGAATTTTTTCATAACTGTTTGAAAAAAACACTTGACTGCCCTGATAGAGACACATGCTGGGTGCTTTAAAGACTGAAACATGTTCACCTTATTTTATTTATGCATATATATATATTCCTTTAAATTTTAAATTTAATTTTATAAAAATTAACTTACAAAGTAATGGGTTTTCCTATGGCATTTTCATGTATCCTTCCCTTTGATTGGATCTCATCTGCTTCTTATCCTCCATCACCCTGCTTACCCCTGTTTTCACGGTAATCTTCCAACTCCAGTACGACCTCCTCACATGTTCATATCATATGTGTTCTATTTCTCCCTCCTGCTTCCTTCCTTAGTGCCCCATTTTCCATTTTATGGGCCTCTTTCAAGTTTCTTGGCCTCAGCCCATAATTACCACTACCTAAATATGTATATTCAATAATTAGAACCTGGGATCCACATATGAGAGAGAACATGTGGTTTTGTCTTTCTGAGCCTAGGTCACACTTACCATACCATTTTCTCTTTCCATTGTCCTGCAAATTTCACAGTTTTATTTTCTTTGCAGCTTAATATAATTCCATTTAAATACCAACCTTTCAAGGATTGATAGATACAGTGAGAAACTGCTGTTGGATTATTGATATTAGCCTTGATACTATATTACAGAAAGTTTTCCTCTGTTCATGCCTGATTATCAATAATGAAGCAAATCTTCGAGCTGGGTAGATTATCCAGTTGTAAAGTGCTTGCCATATAAGCACAGGGAAATTGTTTTAACCCATAGCATCCACATCAAGATTGGGGCATGATGGCTTACACTTGGAATCCCAGCACTAGGAAGACAGAGGCTTGTGGATCTCTTCAGCTCACTAGATACGCAGCCTAGCCTAATCTTCAAGCCCTAGGTTTCAATGAGAGTGAGACCTTGTCTCAAAAAGCAAGGTGTATAGCTTCTAAGAAATACGTCTAAGGCTATATCATGACTCTCACATGTGCACACACGTGTGTACTAGTATGCTCATATACAATAGAAAATTATTCAGCTAAAAATGAAAATATGAAATTCACAGGTAAATGGATGGAACTAGAAAAAAGTAAGTAGAGAGTAAGTGACGAGAGAGGAGGGAAGGAGCTCCATATGGAAAGGAAATAGAACATATAGTTATGGACTGTGTGTGTGTGTGTGTGAGAGAGAGAGAGAGAGAGAGAGAGAGAGAGAGAGAGAGAGAGAGAGACAGAGAGACAGAGAGACAGAGACAGAAGGGGGGGAGAAGAGAGAATAATGGTAGGATCAAACGGTGGGGGGGTAGGTTTACCGGAAGGGGTAGCTGAAACTACTGGTCATTTGAAGGATTGTATGGAAACCTAATAGTAGAAGCTTCCTAAAATATATACATATATAAAGATGATCTAAATGGCTAAATAGAATTGCCAAATAAAATGGGGGGATGGAACCCCAATGGGACATCGCTTGACATCAAATGAAACCTCCAGTTCTGGGAATGGGTTAGAACTAATAGAGCTGTTGGCCAAAGTGGTCCCATGGAAAGCCCCCTAAGAACCCAGACTACTGCCAAGGCTATCATTTGCTCTCCACAAACTAATGGTAAAGCTGAAAACAACAAAGTCATGATAATACCTACCTAGAACCTTCACCCCTGCTGACTAGCGGTCATGGTACTAGAAAGTCCTTTGTATACTACCAAAGGAGATAGGGAAACACCAGCAGCAATCAAACCTTCACCCTACAATAATGACCTGCTTGCAGGATGTGCTGGCACAGTAGTGTCCCAAAGCTCATCGGATTAATCAACCAATATCTGACCGTGTTTATTATCCACTCTGAAATGAAACCCATTCCTGACACTGCTTTGGTGGCCGAGAACATGAGACTGAATAGACGAAAGACCTAGATGACAACCAAATACTATCATTCAACTAAAAGAGTATAGCAATAAAATGACTCCTAAGGACATTTGGCTACACTCATAGATCAGTGTCTTGCTCAGCCATCATCAGAGAAGCTTCCTCTTGCAGCAGATGGGAACAAATACAGAAGCCCACAACTGGACAACATGCAGAGCGGGAGGCCTTGGAAAACTCTGTTCTTAATGAGATATCTTCATCAAATCCCTCCCCCCAAAGATCAAGAAATTCTACAGAAGAGGAGGCAGAAAGACTGTAAGAGCCAATAGGGATGGAGGACACCAAGAATACAAGGTCTTATAAAAACACCAGGAAGAATGCACAGGATTGTGGCAGCATGCACAGGGCCTGCATGGATTCAAGTCAGATGAGGTTCCAGTGCTGAGAAGGGAAATACACATGAGCTCCCATCCCTAGCCCAGAAGGTATGTACAGATGACAGCCACTTGTAAAGGAGAACATAGTTTACATCATTGGAGTCTCACTGAGTATACGAACCACATGTCAGGGCAGGTTCCATGTGCAACAGTAGATGGCCAACACAAAACATACTTAACGGTAGCTTTGGATGATCTTTGTCTCATAAAGCTTTGCCAGCACTTCTTTTTAACATTACAGGTCTATTGTATATATATGCGTAAATATATACATATATATACAATATACACACATATCTATATCTTTTCCCTTTTATGTTTTTAAGGAATTTCTCTGTGTGTAAACGTGTATGTCTCTGTGTCTATTTGTTTCTAGTGCTCTTCTGTTTGGTTTTGTTTGTTTGCTTGCTTTTTGAGACAGGGTTTCTCTGTGCAACCACTCTGTGGTTTGCCTGAAACTTACTTTGTAGACTAGGCTGGCATGAACTCAGAGATCCATCTGGCTGTCTCTCAAGTGCTGAAATTAAAGGAATGTGCCACCACACCTGGCTAGTGCTTTTTCTTGGACTTCTTTTCTTCTGGTTGTTTTGTCCTATCCTTGTTTGTTTTTTTAAATCTTATTTTATTATTATTTTTAGGTGACTGTTTTCTAATGCAAGAGAGAAAGAAGGGTTTTGAATTTGGATAGGAGAGAAGGTGGAGAGGAACTGGGAGAGAGGAAACCACAATAAGACTATTTTGTATGAAAAAAATATATTTTCCATAAGAGAAAAAAAAAACTAAAAATGTTGCAGATTTCAGAGTTTTATTCTGGACTCCTATTGGAAGTTCAGCCCTGGAAGTTGCATGTTATCAGTATTCCTAGGCAACTCTGATGGGCACTCATCAAGTCACTGATCTAGATGAACAAAAGGAACCAACCTGAATTACAAATCTCAGCTGAGAATTCTGTCAGTTTATACATGCAGCCAAGTCCTCAAGGCACTAAGTATGGCCTATAGTTATTATTGTTTTTACCTTCTACTTGGAATGGAAGCTCAGAGTTATAAATATTTCATTATGAACAGTGTGATCAAAACAAAATATGAGAGTCAAAAATTTGCCTGCAAATTAAAGGTGAGGTTCCTGAAAAATAGTTGGATTACAACTATGTACAAAATTGATGATTAGAATTAGCAACGTGACTTCTTTGGTAAAGTGCGTGCTATGAAAGCATGAGAACCCAAGTTCAGATCTCCAGCACCCATGGAGGAAGCTTGGCATGGCAGCACAAGTCTGTAATCCCAGCATTGGCGAATCAGAAATAGGTAGATCCCTGACACAAAGGTGAGCAGTAGCGTACATGAGATTATAGGCAATGTCACTGGACTCAATACTCACTACATAGCAATCAGTTTAAAACCTAGAGATAACAACAGTGCTTATATTTTATTTTCTATCCAAGCTACAAAAGGATGTCAAGCATTGCGATCAACTGAGTGTATATATAGAGTATTCAGTTCCAGTTTAATTGTTCAGATCCCATTTGATAACCAAGTGTATACAAGTGCACACTGTGAAGTGTGCACTTTCTTTAGAGCCAAAACTCACCAAGGCCAGCTGGCCTGGGTCTGAAACACCATGGGATAAAACTGGACTCGCTGAACATAGAAGACAATGAGGACTACTGAGAACTCAAGAACAATGGCAATGGGTTTTTGATCCTGCTGCACGTACTGGCTTTGTGGGAGCCTAGGTAGTTTGGATGCTCACCTTACTAGACCTGGATGGAGGTGGGTGGTCCTTGGACTTCCCACAGGGCAGGGAACACTGATTGCTCTTCGGGCTGACGAGGGAGGGGGACTTGATTGGGGGAGGGGGAGGGAAATGGGAGGCAGTAGCAGGGAGGAGGCAGAAATCTTTAATAAATAAATAAATAAACAAACAAACAAATAAATAAATAAATAAATAAAATTGCAGTTTCCCATCCACAAATGACAAAGTGTCATTGGAGTTTAACCTCACTGAATTGAAGGGCACAATTCAGTTTACTCAATCAACAGGAGCTTTGTCTTAAGAACACATCTTTTTTAACCAATTACTGCTACTTGACTTACCAGCCTTTCAAAGACAAATTGTCCAATAAGAACCCCAAAATCTTTCAAAAGAGATCTGCTTCTCTCACAAAATAACATACTAGTCTTTTTATCTGCCCATATATTATTTTAAGCATATAATCAATCTTAAGATTTATATTAGCATATATCAATTATGCAAGATATTGCGTTTCATTTTGCCCTTTTCACACATGCATGTCATGTACATTGTACATATTCATACCCAACATTTTATTACCCTTCTCTTCTCATCCCGCCAGCCTTCTTTTTCTTCCTAAACAGTCTTTTGTACACATTTAAATCTTTATTTTTGATTTTGGTGTTTTTGAGACAGGGTTTCTCTGAAGCTTTGGAGCCTGTCCTGGAACTAGCTTTTGTAGATGAGGCTGGCTTTGAACTCACAGAAATCCACCTGCCTCTGCCTCCTGAGTGCTGGGATTAAACATGTGTGCCACCACTGCCTGGCTTACATTCATATCTTTTTAAATCTAGATTTTGCATACGAGAAGAGTATGTGATGTTTGTTTCTGTTCCTCATCCTTCCATGTCCAAATAATAAACATGTCTAGAATTCAAGGCTAGTGTTCATTCTTATTTCCACTAACTGACTTGGGATCCTCATTACTGCTGGTCTGGTAGCACACATTTTTTCCTCTAACTAGTCATTCTTCATCCACTCTTACCTTCTGTTCTTAATTAGCGTTGGACATTTGCTATTAATTACTCTTCATTGAATCATAAGCTTTAATCACCTAACTGCACTGCTCCAAAACACTTAAAGGATTTCCCACTCTATACTGGAAAAGCTAGATTGCTTACAATTCCATGTAAGGACTTCTGGGATTTGGCCCCACATTAGCTTTCAAGGCTAAGCTCTCCAATTCATTCTCTTGCATAATCATCATTCAAACCCACATCCCTTCCTGTGTTCATTATATGGTCTTTCTTTAGCTTTTTTTTGTTTAGAACTTCCACCACCGTCTTCATAGATCCAACATTCATATACATTTCAAGATCTAGCTGAAATGCCATTTTTTACATGATAGATTTTCTAAATCAACATTCATCAAATATGCATCACTTATCTATTTCACATGAAACACAAAATGTAAACAAATAAAGACAAAGGTTTGCTTCCTTTAGAGTCTCCACATCAACATAATATCGTTCTCATGAATTTACATATTTAAAAAAGAGAACATGAAATTAATAGTGTATGGAAGTGGGAGTGGATCTGGGAAGAGTTAACTAGAGGACGTAGAGTTGAGTACGATCAAAATGCATTGCATGAAATTCTCAAAGAATTAATAAAAATATTTTAAAAGATCTATGTCTTTACCACAAATACAAGATAAAATTAATTGAGGTGAAGGAAGTATTGAATGTAGGCTGTTTCCATTCTGTCCTACTTGCCAGTTTCTTTTCTGTTTTTATTTTCATTGTGGCCCAGGAAGCTACCATATCAAAGAAAAAGATGAATGAACAGATGTAAGAGCCATATTTTGTTCTGATTGAGGGAGTGAGACAAAATTATGGCCACATACAAGTCTCTTATGTAGAAGAAATGAATTTTTTAATGGTGCTTCCATCTACAAACAATAGTAATAATAGTAGCAGCAATAATAGTAGTAGCTTATATTTAATGCAAAGCATATGCTGCATAGTATAGTATAATTATCATGTGCAATATTCACACAAGTCCTAGAAGGTAGATATTGTTATCATTTCCACTTAATGTTGAATAAAGAGAAGCTCAGAAGGAAGAGAGGCCTGGAAAAGCTAAATTACTTTCATAAATGCATACAGTTGGTAACTAGAGAAATAAGATTGAACACTATACTCAAATATTCACCTCTTTTTTATTTCTTTTTTATTCTGCTTTTTTGTTTGTTTGTTCAAATTTGGGGTGTGTGTGTGTGCTGGAAATTGAACCAAGAGTCTGTATATGTTAAGCACACATATACAACCACTAATTATACTCCCTATTTCCCCCTTCATTTATTTTTAACCGTCCATGAAATATCTATAATATAAAACTACTGTTTCAAGCAACTTAAGGTGTATATTTAAAAAGAGTCACATTATTGTATACTCAACCAGCACCTTTTCATTTCCCCAAATTAAGACTTTGTGCACATGAAACAATGCAACATTCTCTTTGGCCCCAGATCCTGGAAATATACATGTAACTCTTCTGTGCAATTCCTATGATTTTTGGAATTATGCAACATTTGTCTTCTTGTTATTGTTTTATTTTTTAGGTCCTCAAGATTTACGACATTGTATCAAATTTTTCTTCCATCATAATGTTGAACAACAATCGAATGTCTATTTTTAATACATACTTTTTGCTTCATCTGCTTATGGATATTTGTGTGGCTTCCCCCCTTTTTTGCTATCGTAGACACAGCTGCTATGAACACAGACGAAGTTTCTTCAAGGCCTTGCTTTCTACTCTAAATATATACATAGAAGGATAATAGCTTCATTATATGGAACTTTTATTTTTAATCTTTGAGAAATTGTCATACTATTTCAAAGCTTTGCCCCTTGCCATTAATTATCTACTGTTGTCACACAGGCTGCCTAAGGGACATCAAGCAGGCCAACATTTACTGTCTATAAAAAAGAAAAATAAGCCTGGCTATCTACAACTGAGTAAATGGCTAGATTACTTCCACCTCTATGGAATGAAATAAGGCAGGAAATAATTCAATCAGAGCATCAAAATAGAAAACCACAGAAAGAGAGGCCTTGCCTATAATCATTTTCTCTGTAGAGTATAAGACTGTTCTTTCAGTTACTACAGGATTTCCAAGGTCCAGGTGATACATTTTTCTGTTTAGTCCTTTATAAAATTCTGTGACATTGAAGAAAATCATCTCCCCTAATATGCCTTAATTTTTAAAAATAAATAATATGAATAAGTATAGTGTTATCACCCTAATCAATTAAGTTCATGTCTCTGAACTTCAATTTCTTCATCTGTGTATCTGTAAAATTGGGACAATGGTAGGTCTTATTTAACTAGGTTGTAAGAAAGATTAAGTGAATATACAAATAGTACTAGCCCACATCGCACATTGCAAGTATGTTTTCTAAGTGTTCATGAAAGAGAAATTACTATTAATATGATTTTTATTTCAAGACTATCAAAATGAAATATACAAAAATATTTGTTCACAATGTGCCTTTCCCTCTGTGAGGAATGGATGGGAAGTGGGAGGATAGGTGGAGGGAATGGAAGGAGGGGAGGGAGAGGGAACTGGGATCAGTATGTGAAATGAAAAAAGATAGTTTGTTTTCTTTTGAAACAAGAAAAAATAAATAATAAAAATTGCTCACATACAGACAAATATACATGAATTTGTTCATTTTATGTTTTATGTCTATGGATGTTTTGCCTGTATGTAATTCTGTGGACTATGTTTGGAGAGTGGATGAAGTCCTGAAGGAAAGTGTAATGTTGACGTAAGCATGTCCATGCTAAGATGCCCAATGCCTCAGACCTATGAGAATGGCAAGGCTTTCTCCTGGAGCAAGTATGGATGTTGATCGCATGTACAGAAAGTTATCAACAATAGCTTCCTCCTGTGGATGCCTGCAACCTGAGACTGGTCCCCTACAGAGTCCCCTAACCTGTCACCTTGTTCAGCTGGATATAATAAACTTTATTACTCATTCAACTGTATATAATAAAACAGAGTGAGTTTCTGGGGTATTGATGCATCTTTATTAGAGCACACAGTCCACCAGACCCAGTTTTTTTTGAACATGGTTTTCATTTCTTCATCCCTCATTGCCCCACTCAGGTTAATCCCAAAGCCATGCAGGTCAAGGCCTATGTGTGTGCCTGGTTCCTGCAGAGTTCAGAAGAAGGTGTCAGGTTTTGTAGCACTGGAATTCCAGATGGTTCTGAGTCACCATGTGGGTGGTGGGACTCAAACACAGGTCCTCTGGAAGAGCAGCCAATGCTCCTAACTACTGAGCTATCTAGTCATCCCCTTCACATGAGTTTTAATAGGAACTTTATTTGCAATAAGTAAGAACTAGGCATCGTCTGGAAAGCCTTAAGTGAGTTAGTGATTAAACAGTGATGCATTCATACTTCAGAATACTGCATCAATACAAGTTGCAACTTATTTGCACAGACAAAAACATGGAAATATTGTGAATAAAAAACAAATTCTAAAAGTTTATATACTGTATAATTTCACTTGCATGAAATGTGTATAAAAGCCAGATTAGTGACGAGTTGGGGCTATCGTGTGACTTGATTATGACAGAATGCACTCTACAGGTGTACTAGAAGCATTATAAACCTCGATTTTCTAATGTCTAACCCAAGTGGCCTTGACTGTAAGTTTCCATACCATTTCAGTAGCATCATCTATTTCTTCCTCAACCTGAGAAAAAAAACCAGAAATAATATTCTCACTAAGGAGGAATAAACATAGCCATTTGTGATGACGTCCTAAGGGAATGCTGAACCAGTTCTGGCGGTTACCTCTCATCCTTATGCCCTCTCTAAAGAGGAACGTGTAAATAAGGGGTTTGGCAAGGTCCCTCCTAACATGAATATCCTGTCACTATTATTAAGTGTACACACTTGACTGCCAGTATTAGGATATAACTTAGAAGACAGATTGTGGTAAATAGTGGATATTTTGATTATAAAAATATTGCTTCCTTTGAAGTTTTAACTGGAAGTACAGTGATAGCATAGTATTTCCACAAATATCAAATGCTTTCCTATACAATAATTTTTGCAAAATCTGTGAGTTCTCTGCAACTTGTGATGTAACAAATATTACAGTTTTTAGAATGAAAAGTGATTATAACAGCGGTATATTAAATTACTGAATCCTGCTGTACCTTTAATAGATAAAATAGATATGTATAGATCTATATTAAATAGATGTTAAAAGAGATAAAATAAATATATATGTTTCTAAATTATGCTTTGAAAAACTGTTTTTAAAATGTATGTCTAATAGTTGGACATATAAAACCAAATTCAAGCAATTATATGGTTAGATCTTACCTCATGAAGATCATGAGAACGTATTTTTAATTTTTCACTTACCGACTGATGTGCTGCTATATATCCATGGGCACTTTTATCTGAAAAGTCAGAAGAAAGAAATCACCTTTGTTTCTTAAATCCTACCTACACTCTGCTTATCTTCAATGAGAAGATTTCAGCATCAAATCTATGACAAATGGCATATTTTCCTCTCTAAAATGGCTCATATTAGGCCTAATCATATTTTTAGACAGTCACTTTACAAATCTTAATGAAGGCTTCACTTCAACTGGAGTAATGAGATAGTATTTACTCCTTTCTTTTGATGCTAAATGATTTGCTGTACAGAACCAACATTTACCCCAAAATTAAAGTGATAAATAAAAATGAAAACTTATAAATAAAATATTAAATGAAAAATAAAATATATACATAAAAGTGAATAAAATCACAATTTGGAATTAACATAGATTTGGATATACCAGCACATGAAGTCACAATTTGGTATTAACAATGGTGTTTCAATCTTTATAAATAGTAACATAGATGGTTTCTTTTTTTCCCCCGTTGGGAATAATCTGACAAGCACAAAAGTAATTCTGTATTGCCATGGAACAGATCAATTAATCTAAGGGACAAAATAAATTACTAGAGATCATTGTTCACCGATACACTCTTACTTCACAAGCACTTTCAAGGCCTAATCCTAAATGACTGACTAGCGTCATACTAGTGAAGAGCAACATCTATGCTTGCTGATGCAAGCTAACCATCACTGCTCCAATGAACAACTTCCTTATTTGTAATATCCAACTAAAACAAAGCTTCCAACATGAGTTTGAATTCCTGCCCCATCTACTGGTTGACTTACACCGAAGCTATCTGCAGACAATACTGAAGCTGATCCTCAATATTCTATAGATATTTTGGCCTCGTGATGAGGCTCTTAGAACGGAGATTTATTCTTCACTCTTTGAATCCCTAGCATTTTCCTTACCTCCTGAAGTAAAGCTCATGTATTTCTGGTTGTTGACAGTTTCTTTGGAGTCATAGAACTTGAGGACATCAAGAACGGCTTGTGGGTTCTTCTTCTGTTCCAGTTTTGTTATGTTGGAGGTTTGGAGTAATCGTGCCCATTGCTCAGGAATTCCCTGTAGACAACCAAAGTGAAACATGGCTGCTCAGAACATTCATCAGGAGCACATTCCTGTTCCAGTAAAGTTCTTCACCAAGAAGCCCATGCTACCTGTAGGATTACACTTGGGAAACTGAAGTCACATTCTAGATTTAACGTTAGTAACTTAAGAATGCAATCATTCTCTTCTTTAACCAAAACACAGAGGTAAAACTAGGATTCAACTTAAAAAGGGTGGGTGAGAATATGACTGTGATTAAAAACAAAAGCACATGGAAATCACCTCCATATTGACTCTGCTCATCCATGAAATGATGTTTACAGCTTAGCTTTTTATTTTTCTGGCGACTCAGGGCAGACATAGCAAGACTTCTCTAAATTTGTGCACAGTATAGTATAGTGCAGATCAATGGTTCTTTTGTTTTAATTTTGATTTTGGTTTTTTATATGGCTGGAGCTCTTTTTGGGGTACGTTTTAACCAGAATTTCCTTTCAGATAAAAGGAAAGCCTTACCCATGGTCAGTTTATACTTTCTGTTTACAAAATATAATTTAGGGGTTCTAGGGCTTCATAGTAAGGTCAAATTGGGAGGAGAAAAAGTAGAATTATGGAGGAGCAATGACCACTGAAACACTAACAAGTAACGTTTATGCTGCTTTGGGTATTTTTCATGCAGCTTTCTCCAGGGCACGCCTTCCTCCTCTCCTCCCCCTCTTTCTTCCTCCCTACTTCATTTATTGGCCACATAGAAGCTGGGGACTGTAAAACCATACCAAAGCCTTGTAAGAATTTTTAATGAATAATATGAAGCATTTAGAACACAGAGGGGGCAATATTAAGAAATCCAACCAAGGAGAATTATTTAAAATTACAGAGGTTAACTTTATACCAAGGGTTCAGTATTGCCTGCATGTTAAACCTGCAGATGTCCCCATTTTTATAATTATCCAACCTCCAAGAACAACTTGGAGACAGTACACCTTTGCTGAAGCGCATCCAGACACAATTTTTTTAATGGCTTTGTCCCATGAAGTCTCAGCAAAACAATGTGTGATGTGGGCCTCCAGAGTTAGGGAATGACAACAAAAAAGTGAGATAAGCCAAGCAACGACTCTACTGCACACACATGAACCTGCTACTGCAGTGCTATGACATCTCAAAGAAGCACTTTGATGCAAGCTTCTTTAGGGCCTGTGACGCACCTCTGGGAGCTTCCCTGGGCACATCTGTGAGCCATAGAGATCTGGCTGTAATGGACGTAAATAAAGAAAGAAAAGAAAGTTAAAACAGAATGTGGGACAACTTAGAAGGTGGGAAGAGATGAAACCAATGGGTCTGAATGGGGGATTCCCTTTTAAAGTGGGGAAGTTATGGAAATAGGGGGGTATTAACTAAACCAGGGACAGGACAGGCTACTGGACAACGGGTTTAAGAGAATAGAGAAAACAATGATGTTCCAAAGTTCGGATATATAATTCCACTTTGGACCAGATGCTTCCTCCATAAATAATAATAATAATTACCATTAAATGATTGGGGAAATTACTAAAAAGCAGCAACAAAGATTTGGAGGGACAAAGGATGGCATTATGAAAAACTTCAATATTCATTTGTAAGTTGCTTTTATAACTGGGTCATCACAGATAGCCAATGGCCATGAGATAAATTTACAAATTTCAGTTCCCAATTCTGGTTAGCTAAATTTCCATTTCCTATTGGACAAATCTATGTGGCTAAAATTCAAAGGATGGCTATATAACAATATTGAGCTAGGTTTTAATTGGCATTATTCTGTATTTTGTGGTAATAGTCATGGGTGGCTTCGAGAAAATTAGACTAAAGCCATCCGTACAGAGCCAGACACTATGCTTAGGTTTAATACGCACTTATATCAGGGAATGGGAAAACATTTCATTTCACATCTTGCATAAATAATTTCCACTTGATGATATAATTCACAAAACCCACTTCCCACAAATAAGATCAGACATAAATTAACAAATTTGTCTATTTTACAACATCTCAAATGCTAAAGAAACATGCTTTGACCCAACTACTTTGATTTGGGATATATGCTTTTGATTCCTGGCATTTATGGTTACACCAAGCACAGTGAAACAACACTTTTACATGCATTTATCACACAGATTGATGCTAAAGCCTTAAGCCAAAAAATTGGAACTCAGGAGCCCATGCATGATCCCAGTTCTGATTCTAAGTGCAATTAATAGCATTTGGTTAATACTGTAATGGCCAAAGGAGTTATTAAGTGTTACAAATCCAGGTATGCATTGCACATAACCACTAAAGCAGACTTCACTGGCATGATCATTACCATAATCATTAGAATATTTTTAGGTATTATATATTCCCATGGCACTTATAAACTTTTGTAATAAATAGTGGTGTGATCATCACTAGACAGCGGGAAAAAACTGCTGTCAGTTGAAGAATTTCCTCCAGATAACTCTACTTACCACATGACTACACTGCTGACATAATTTCTCTTTTCTAAGATGAGACAAACCAGTTTATCAATGAGACCTGATTACTATAATTTGAGCACATGCCACAATGGCACATAATCAGAAAGTCATCTCATTACTCCAAATTGAGGAACTAATCTAAAAAGTTAGACAGCTAATGAAGACCTAAGAATCTGAGCATCAGAAGCAGGAGCACGTATCGATGCGTCTATATATACACATACAATAACAAGTAGGTATACATAAAGCTGTGGGTGTCCAGTGTAGCCCAGGAAAATGGCAGCATGATAGAACAGGCCAAGCATTTATCTTATCATAATAAATGATAATTTATATCACTCATACCATTTTTCCCTCTGATTGACTTGAAGCGACCGTCACAGGTCTAGAGGTCTGGAAAGGGGAGTTCTGAAGTATTTGGGACAAAAATGGCAATATAATGGGTAAGGAGTTGTAATAATTTAATAACCCAAATCTCACCTCCCATCCTAATTTTAGCTTTAGGGTCCAAGTATATGCCCATGTATAAAGGTTATAAGAGCCAATTAGCCATTAGGGCAATTACCAAACAACATATCAAACTAGTGTGCAATTATTTAAAAGAGCAGGCTCTTGTAAAATAACTGGTCTACAGTACATCAAATTGCTCAAAATTCAACCTCCACAACCACCATAATCAAATTTAACAATATGAATTCCCCCAACAGATTATGACATAATGGTATGTATGGTAATTAAGACCCAATTCTAAATCCTACCAAGAGAAGTTTTAAAGGCGTATTACCTTTGGTGGTTTAAAAGTTAAATGTACTAGAATATTAATTGTAAATTATAGGTTTAAGATAACAATGAAGATAGAATTTATGATCATTTAAAAATGAATATACAAGTAGCTGCAAGGTCATCAAGACAAAAACAAGGTACTTCAAACTTTCAAATTTGCTCTGCATCTGTCTACAAGGTCAATGAATTTCTATGAATTGATTGTAAACAGTGAGTTCATTTCAGATGAATTTCATAAGAGGATGTTATTTGGTGTGGTTGCATCAGGACCAGAAAGGCTGTCTGTCATATATTCCACCTCACTCCTCTCTCAGTGGTCCACTGGCTTCTAGTTCAGACCACAGTGGAAAGGGCTGGTGCTGCTGTCAGCAAGATGGGGGAGGGGATTTAGTCTACCTTTATTTCCATTCAGAACCCAGAAAGATTCAAGAAAGGACTAAAGATGGGGAAAATGTGGCAAAAGATGTCAAATTGGCAGAAAGAAATAAGACAGTGGATGTGAACCAGAATGCTAAATGAGAAAACATTCGCAGCAGAACCCAAAAAGAAAAAGTATAAGAAAAGAAAACATGGAATAACAGCAACCAACTTTAAAAAAAAAAATAGAAGTATAGCGGGACTAAAGAATTAAGCTCTTAAAATAAAAGAGATAAATTATTAGACAAGACTATGAAATTTGAGGGCTTTTCCTGTTTTAGATATCAGAAAATTCAAATCTCTTTGGATGTTTTAAAACACACAATGGTCAGATTATAAAATTAAAAAAACCTTTTACTCAATGGGAAAGATGATGGTAGTAGTGTTGGTTTGTAATTTTGAAACGTAGACAATGAAATAAAAGCTGGGCTCAAACTAAATGGCATTTAAGTAGTGTCTTTGACTCAAATAATAAAATTCATTAAATCATATCTATCTCAATTTCAGCAGTCTAATTAATTCTGAACATTTTTTTCTGCCTGCTACTAAGAACATAGAAATAATTAGCCTATACGAATGAATGAGACCAAGACATTTACTCTGTTTCTATCTCACTCTTGCACTGCTTGCTTCCAGAATTGAACAGATAAAATAATTTCATTGAGTGTAGAAAAATTAATTGATATATGGGGTCATATTTATAGCAGCATCTCTCTCCTCACCATCTAATAAAGAGGTACCAAATAATTTCTTTAGAGGAATAACATGGAATATATCTGAGAGTTTGTTCTATTTGAGTATTACAATTATCCAAAAAGGGAATAGATCTAAGCTTATGTCACATCCAGATTATTCATGTGGACCATTATTACAGAGGATTTATATATAATCATATGTAACCCATATAACTAACTACTAATGCATATGTGATATGCAATTATTAATATTTCTTCCTAAAACATGGGGCTTGTGGTTTTTAATGTCTACAAAATATACATGTTAATGATTTTAAAAATAATCTATGTTCTTAAAAGTCAAACAGGTGAACAGGCAAATTTTACAGAGACTTTTGGTTAGCGTAGTTAGCCGATCTGTGTAATTCAGGACTCACCATAAACCCTGAATTATTCAGATGAACTGCCTTCACTGACCAAGCTGAATAAATTATTATTTGATTAGCTTCAGATGATTAAAGAACAGGTTCAGGCAGGGTCTCCTTACAGTAGCTACATTTCCTGTGCCTTGTCAGATAAATGTTTTCAAGTAAGTTGAATTATAAGGTGATCAGACACTTTTTAAAGATGGGCAGAATAATTTTGTCAACCTTGTCTTCTACTTTCTATTTCTATGTATGATTATTCAGGAAAAGTCCATCTCCAATCTATCATTTTGGAATACAGCAATTGTTACTTGAAACCTATTCTCAAAACGGAAATAGGTTTTTCTGAATGGCTTACAAAACAAAATAAGAAGCTTACTTACAGTGAATTCCCCGGTGACTGCATCAAACCCCACATGAATCGTATGTTCAAAGTCTGAAGGAAGAGAGATCTCTGGGCGTTCTTTCTCTTTCTTCTTATTGGCTAAAGACAAAATGTTAACATGTATTTATTTGACGTATAGTTTTGGCTTCCATAAGCTGTATAAGTAGGCTCATCAAAACAATTATATAGAGAGAGCTGTCTGGTTTGAATCTTAAATTTGAAATTTAAGATTCAGAATTTTCAGGAACATATATGCTGTGTTAAGATGTCATTGTTTATGGCAAGCCTACTTCAGTAATTGATATTATCCTTGCAGGACAGTGACTTGAGACCTCTCAGTTGTTAGTCCAAGTTCCTCTGCAGGCTTGTACACCATAGCAGCCATTTATACTTCGTCAGCTATCACCTTTACTTGTTCAGAGGGTCAAATGGGACAGTTTCCCCTCACTTTTATTCCACTGAAGTAACTCCTGTGAACTTTGTCTTGCTCTTGCTTTTCCTTATTTCTGATTGTCTATCATTACAGGATATGACTAACAATGTGTCTCTTCATTTCCTTGCCAATATCATCTGGATTTCTTCCTCAAACAATCATTATTATCTGTTTGAGTGTCATTGTGTTTGTTGGTTTACGTTTCATAGTGCAGTCTTTGTCCTGCAATTTTTCTCTATACAAAGTTTTTTCTCCTAAGCTAACTCCACTCTCAGACACAAACCTACATCTGGCAATTTCCTAATCTGGCTGACAGAGGTGGATCAAGCTATTATATTATCAAATACTTTAAACACTTTAAGGACAAGCCTTTTATTATAAGAAAAGAACAAAATAAAATTATAAATATATAATTCATAATTTATCAAGGCTCTGAAGGACTTTGGAAGTGTTTTCATTAGATGCAGAAGACTGTTGAAGTAGCTTCATTTATATTGTAGAATCCAGCTTTTGATAGCGTCTATAGGTTAAGTACCACTTGACAAATCTGAAGAAATCTATAGGACATCTACCCATTAAAATGCAGTAAAACTATGCACACAATATTGCAATTACTTTCAGAAGTTCATAATCCCCCTCAATTTAGTTGAAGAGCCTCTTATTTTATGCCCCCACATCTTTATATCAACCCTTCACTTCTTTGCCATTACATAAATTCTTCCCTCTTCTCTACCAACTACACATTTACAGCATACTCTCTTAGATATAAATACTGCACATAAGCAAATCTCTGTATAGACTTTGCTCAACAGTGTCTCTCTAGAAGGTTGCTTGATAGCCAATCTTTTGCCTTCTGTTGAGGCCAAGTGCAAAAAAACGAGAAACGCAAACTTGCTTCTCCTCTGGTTTCCCATCTCAGGGAAATAATACTGCTAACCACCTAGAACAGAGGAGGAGCATGGCCTTAGACTCCTCTTTGGGGAGAAATGGAACAAAAACAAGGTTTATACTATCTATCTCCAATAGATTATTGAAAGAAATTATTTTAAAATATACAAAAATTAGGAAATACAAAACATCGTGGCATTCATAGAATGATGTATTTGAGTCTTAAAAAGGGCTTTATACATTTATGCTTTCTCTTTGGCCCTTTTTGAGTTGCTTAGTTGTTTCTGTCCTATTATGATTTGTTTGTTTTAGATTCGTCGTATTTTATTTTATTGTTATTCCTTATAAACTTTTTTGTTTTCTAAAAGAGACAGAAATGGATGGTTCTAGATTGGGGGTGGGTAGGAAGAAAGTGGGAGAAGGAGGAGAAGAAATAATGATCACAATATATTGCATGAAAAAAATATAAAGACAAAATTAAAATAGAAAGAAGCTATATATTTAAATTGTAATGTTCCCATGTAACTACTAAGTAATCTTACATTGGCCCAGATATCAAAACCAACAATTTTGGAGTCATCCTCAATTTTCACTTTAATTCTACGTTATTGACCTGGTTTCTGAAATTGTCTTGCCTATATCTCCTTTTATTTTCAGAAGTCACTATCCCTCTCCAAGGCATCAGTATTTTCCTCCTAGTCCATTGCCTCCAGTGTTTTCCCCTCTGACTTATTTCTATGTTCTGTGGTCAGGTCCTATTCTTGCTTTTTATATCAATTAAATGTTCCTCTCACTACTTCTGTGTTAAAATGCGAGCTCCTGAACATGATATCTAATAGCATGCATGACCTGGTCACTGTTACCTCTCCAGCTTGCTTCTATTGTTGCCATGAAACTCACTATCCACATTAATTTAATGCTTCCTAAACAGATTTGTTTTCTCTTGCCTCCAAGCTTTGATTTATGCTAAACTATGGCTTGGAACATTGAATTTCTTACCTTCGCCTTCCAGTTCCGTGTGGATTATTCTTGTTTGGTTGCTACTCTTTTTATTTTATTTTCATTTGCAGTGGTGGTGATCAAACTCAGAGCCTCATAAAATGTGGGCATTAGTACTTTACCAGAACTTATTCTTGAAGACTCTTTCTTGGGTTTCCTCCACCATGGCAAACCTTATACTATTCACCCTCTGTAAAGTTCAATGTTCATTGCTTCACATTTTCTCAAAACCTCATAGTATCTGTTCTAAGCTTAGCACTTATCAGTACTGAATTATTATATATTTTTACCTATCTATCTCTTTAGCTAAAATTCAAAACATTTGATAACAAACTTTATCTTAACTCTTACATTCTCTGGCAATTGTCTTGTGCCTGAATATTCAATAACCATCCTTTAAGAAAGTACTGGACTGAGCTCCCAAGGTCCCAATGAGGAGCAGAAGGAGGGAGAACATGAGCAAAGAAGTTGGGACCACGAGGCGTGCACCCACCCACTGAGACAGTGGAGCTGATCTACTGGGAGCTCACCAAGGCCAGCTGGACTGTGACCGAAAAAGCATGGGATAAAACCGGACTCTCTGAACATGGCGAACAATGAGGGCTGATGAGACGCCAAGGACAATGGCACGGGGTTTTGATCCTACTTAATGTGCTGGCTTTGTGGAAGCCTAGCCAGTTTGGATGTTCACCTTCCTAGATATGGACGGAGGGGGGAGGACCTAGGACTTACCACAGGGCAGGGAACCTGGACTGCTCTGTGGACTGGAGAGGGAGGGGGAGAGGAGTGGGGGGAGGGGTAGAAGGGTGGGAGGAGGGGGAGAAGGGTGGGAGGAGGGGGAGGGAAATGGGAGGCTGGGAGGAGGTGGAAACTTGTTTTTTGTTTATGTTTTTTTTCTTCTTTTCTTAATAAAAAAAATTATTAAAAAAAAAAAGAAAGTCTCATTTAAACTATAGACTCAGCTTTACACAGCTGGCAAAAGTCAGAACTAGATATTTGAAGCTAATTCTCACCAAATTCATGAAGCTATGCTTATAGTAGCCACATAACTGATGTTTTGGTGGCATTTTCAAGGAAAAAAAAGACAGTTTTTGCTCTAACCTTCAGCAAATATTTAGTGAGTGACTAAATAATCAACAATTTAGGGCTTATATAACCGATTTTTATTTTCCTTCATTTCTTAGGAATTCTAAAATGAGTTTATTCCCCCTAAAAAATTTTAGAACCTTGGTCGTGTGTACTAAAACTCATCCTAACCTGGCTGTTAATTTACATTCAACCTGATTAGCTCAAGGTTGGTATTTTCAGAGAACATAAAACCAAGTGAGCATCAGTTTCTAAATGCAGCTTTCATATTCTTCTAGAAAATAGAACAAATTCATAGATTACTGGCTGGACCACAAATTTAAATGCCATTTGGTTTGGGACCTTCTAAATGTGAATAAATTTTCCTTGTTACCTTAGGGCTAGTTAAATCATCGAAAATCTCACATTTTACAATCTATCTTGATTTTATCACTAGATAGAGAAACAAAAGCCCCTCAAGTAATCTATCATCCCTTTTATACCTGATCCTAATATTCTGTATTCTCTCTAGAGCTAAAACTTTTATCATTAAGCGAAAAACCTCTCTTCTACATTAAACCTATTCATTAAATGCTCGCATCATTCATTGCAGGTTCTCAAGTTTCTCTGTAAATCACTATTATGTGGGGGACCTATATTAAAAGTGAGATGTATTAGCCCTACCCTAGATTTGCAGATTGCTAACTATTTGATGATGGTGAATGCTTTCTCAGATATCCCAGTGGGAGCTATTTATTCTTCTCTATCCCAATTCCTTTCTACCTGCCAGTATGGGAAGCTATACCATATTCCAATTTATTCCAAGCAATTTATTCAAAATTGTTTATTTGAGGTCAGTACTTCTGCACTTGCCTACAAATTATTCTCCTTTCAAGGTGATTGCCACTTTCTCCTTCCTATTCAGGTTTCCAGACTTCCTTTCTAATAGCTACACTGACATATTTCTGAAACCAAAGATGTTAGTGGGCAACTTCTTCATGTCCTTGCCTTCCTCAGAACTCATCAGTGTTATCTCCCTTTCATTTTTTTCCAATCTGCTCCCTACATCATCTTTGAAAGAAATGGATCTCAATCAGGCTTCACCTGAATATCATGGAAAATTATATAAAAAATCAATGTCTGGTGTCTACTTAGAACTGACTGTCAGGCTTTCTATAGCTAATACCTGGACAGATGGTTTGACCAACTCCAGAGACAATGAGTAGCTAGGGTAGAGTACCCCAAGTACATGCTTTCTTTATCCATAATGACCTGTTCTCTGAAGTATTTAGTACTGTTTCCTCATGCTCTAAGCCCAGCCACCCATTCTACTAACCTTCTAATTCCTAAGACCAAACTCCAATGTCATTTCTACACTAATGTCAATAAAACCTCTCTGGCTCTATTTTAAAGCAATTTTAACACATTCCTGGCTTACATTCTGTGGTGTGTCATGTAAATGCCTCCTCCTCTACAATCTTGGGAACTCTCACTCCGTGAATTCCTCTAACAATTGTCTGGCAAAGTGCGGACGGTCATAATGCAACCCTAAAATCCTTCCCATTCTATACTAAAGCTGTTGAGGACTGTTAGCTGGAGGGATTGCGTGGCAATGTGAATTCTTTTATTATTAAAGTCATACACCCTACTTAGGACACTAATAATTCTTGGAAGATTCTTTTTTTTCTTCCTTTTTAGTATTTATCTCTGTGTTGGAACTTCCATTTAGGCTCAGAAGACATGTTGAGATCTCTCCATTCAAAAAAAAATCCTTCAGCCTCTTTATATCCATATTTCACTGATTTAGTCACTCACCACTTCCTCATGTGGGTTAAACTTCTACAAAAATCAATTTATACTTTATCTCTCACTTCCCCAACAACTGCAATATGTCCCCAAAGACACATTAATCTTTTTCTTTCCCAAGTGCCACTTTTCAGCTCTTAAACCACTCAACTGTCTTCTCAGTAAGAACCAACATCGTTGATCAAAGACCTCTTGAAAGTCCTCTACATAGCTCCTTCCTAAAATCCACTTCTATATTTCTGATTGTTCCTTTTCAGACTTATTTATTAAGAGTCATTTCCTGCTGGCTGATTAGATCACAGTCACTAGAAGCTGACACTTTGATGTCAAAGACATATATTAGGTCACTTGTCCTCATCAACACACTGTCCCTTGAGTCATCTCTTCAATGCACCTCTATTATTTCAACATCTACAGTATCCACATGCTATATAGATGCGCTCAGCTTTGCCTCAGCACAATTGCAACCCCAGTTTAGATAACTTGTCATTTCTGGTTTTTTGCGTCCCAGGCTCCTTACGGCAAATATTACTGAAGAAACATGAAACTACATTTCCTTGGTTTCCTACCCCACCCTCTCAAGTTCCTCTTCTTGTAACCTGATTTATTTTCCATTTTTATTAATTTTCTTTCTAAATACTGCATCTGTATTTCCTATCCGTTTTCTAATAATACTGGTCCCTAAGTCAGTCATTGCTGATATACATTGTTCCTCCATAGCTTTATAATCCCAACCCCCCTCCCCCATTCTTCATATTAGCCAGTCTGAACTTCCTGTAGTTATAACCATAAAAAATTAAGAAGAAATTCTTCATGCCTACTGCCTTTGCTAAGGTGCTCTTGGTACTAGAAATGCCACTGACTTCTTACATGGCTAGCTATACTCTACATATACGTTCTATACTTTCTGTTTAAAGACCCATCTCAATTTGGTGGTCCATCTCATTCAGGAAGACTTCCCTAACTTCTTTTCCCTTCAGTCTTCTGTCGGCGGCTGGTCCCGACAGTCTTCAACATATTTCTTTTCAGCACCTGCTTCTGCTTTTACTTACCATAGTAAATTCAACTCATCGACTAATTTCTTTCTTCCTGAGCAATCAGTCTCTTGAAGGCAGAGATTGGAATTTAGAACTTCTTTGCCCCAGAACAGTACAAAACTCAATGTTTTGATAACAAATCAAAAACGTGAATCGACAGATGAAATGACCCTATGGAGGGAGCAACGATTATCTACCAAATAGGCCAAGGAAGTGAAAATTACATTTTAGAGTTATTTTTGTAATTGAATTCGCTGATAGGGTCAGTGATGTTTCCATTGTAGAGACTGACTCTATATTCATTGAGACACATCTCTAGTGAGATGTCACTTCAGAGTCAAAGATAATATTAACATAGTTAGGAAGAATTCAAGGTACAGAGAAACAACCAGTATCCTTCATATGAAATCCCTCAACAATTCTGTCTAATTTCTGTAATTTGTTTTAGAAAGCTGTCACATGGATCACACTTGCTTTATGAGGTCCATTTGCTATCTTCCCCTAAAACTCCAAAGAGTTGTGCTTTTCTTTCTCTTTAGCTGTCATAACATTACTTCCAGAATTACTTTCTAGAGTACTTTCTAGATCCTTGAAAATCGACCATGCTGGTAAACCAAAGGAAGGCAGAACGTGGAGAAAACTTCTCTCCATAAATTTACCCTACAAGTACACACACACACACACACACACACACACACACACACACACACAGAGAGAGAGAGAGAGAGAGAGAGAGAGAGAGAGAGAGAGAGAGAGAGATCATGTTAAAAGCAATGGAAAGTCTGCAACCTGTTCCAGTATATGTGGCATAATTTAAAAGGCAACACTTAAAGCTGCCTTAATGCAGAAAGACCAAAACAAAATATTAAGCATATTTTAAAAGACAGAAATAATCATTTCAAAGAACAGTAAACACACAGATGGGCTAGTTCTCTGAGGTAAGCATTTCATTACTCTGGCAATATAGACTAACTCTCAATTTCCTTTCATTTTCTTTCAATCAGTTAATGGTTCAGTTAGGAAGTGTGGATTAAATTAGGAATCAATGTAGTGACAGATTAAGCTAGATGATTCATTAGGGACTTAAGCAATAGTCTAAACTTGCAAATTAACTGGGAGAATGATGTTAATAAAAAAAAGGAACAGTATGGCCAGACTAGGGAACACTAGGAAATAAATTGGAGTAATAGAGAATAAATGTTCTGTATAAACATACATAGCAGGAAAATATAGATACATGTGGTGGGTAGTCTGAGTGTACTAGAGGTAGGATGCAGGAAATGAGCCACAAGCATCAGACAGATAATCTGTCAGGTACAGGAAGTAGGCGATGCAGCAGAAGCAAAAGGTCAGAAGTAAGAGTGCATTAAGCAAACAGATGTAAATGAGAAAACAGCAATAAAGCCATAAGGACTAGTCTTGAAAATCAAGAAGGACGGAAAGATGAAACTGGAGATAATAGGAAAACATGTGTGGGAAAGGTCTGTGAGCAAGTGGCTGAGATAACTGAGTTTTTCTGAAGGGAAGTTAGTTAGTTCTGTGTTGTTAAGGTATCTGGGTAGCACCAGGCGTCACTCAGACTGAGAATAAGCAGTGGGTTGCAATGGAGAAATGAAAGGACCTACCTATCACTGCATCTTTTCTTCTAAGGTGCATTCTACTGGCCATTTCTTAGGATCTCTCTCTGCTTCCCTCCTTCTGTCTCACCCTCTGTGCACAATGTGTGTAGAACTTCCATTTAAACTGTACGTACACACATACATGTATAAATTTTGCAATTGAAAAATTACCTGAGGATAATTTCTCTCTTATGATGTTAATCACTGAGCTAGACACATAAAAAGCAAGCATAGCTCGGCGGTGCGGTGCACACCTTCAATCCCAGCACTTGTGAGGCAGAGGCAGGCAGATCTCTGTGAGTTCGAGGCCAGCCTGGTGAGTTCCAGGAAAGGCTCCAGAGAAATCCTGTCTTGAAAAACAAGCAGTTCAGATACGCTCCAAATTCTCTTATTTCTGAACTGACACAGCAATAAATTATATTTGTTTTCAAAGTAAGAATACAACTCAGATCTTGCCATTTGCTCCTATGTCTCTAATTCATAGTGTTCCATGAAGGCCTTTAAGAAAACAGAGATCTAATAAAGCAAATTATTAGGCTACTTTAATTGGAGTTCCTGTGTATTTTAACTTTTTTGGAATTGACATTCATTATCTTACTACCCTTGGCTTGGAGGCAAATCCCTCCTCATCCCTTCTGCTGTGTATTAGTGAAGCCAAATAGCTTGTGCAGGAGGAGATGCCACTTTCAGCCCGAGAAGTGGGTGTGGCTAGGTCAGAGACCCATCATACTAAGAAGCCTATTTTATAGCAAATTATTCCTTCTTTTTCGTTCCGGGAAAACCACGATAGAAAGATATAAAAACTGTTATTAAAGTGCTATTAGTATTCTGTGGGTGATAGCATTCACTTTTCCTACCAGGGAACCCTTAGTGAGTGGCTCATTCTTTATCTAGGTGGGAGATGCTTTTGTAATTCACGGATTATTTATAAAATGCTGCCTTAGTGGTTTGTTAGGTTTCAGATACTTTAGTGTCTAATTAACTGCCAGGGCAGTGAATTAACTATGGAATTATGGCTTTCTTATTTTATTTTTACCATCATTTTTTTCCATCCTCTCAGTCACAGGCACGGAGCACAGTGTGCTCTGTGCCATCTTTCTCAAGTGGAAAGCCTCTGAAGCCCTTTTTAGACTTGATTAAGTATACGGATCTCAGAATAGTTTTTCCTGGGGCAATAATAGCCCTACAAGTGGTGTCGAAGAAGCAGGAGATCTTTATGAAAGCAAAAGTCCCAGAGGGACTGATTTCTGCCGAGCCTCTATTTCGTAAGACACCTGCTCTATATACAAATATCCTCTTTGGAGGGGACCCACAGGAATTTCTTACCTCCTGAATTTATGACATGTAAATCTTTCCTTACATGGCAGGTCACATAATTGTTTAGTTTTCTCATTTGGGAGCCTGGAAATGTGTTATTTTACCATTGAAAATATTTGAAATACTACGTGGTAAGAGCAATGGGAAATCAGGCATAAAACACTTTCATTTCAGTTCCAAATATTTGAAGAAAGTGACAGAGAAGGGCTGCAAAAACAATACAAATTTAAGTTTCCACATAACTATATCTTGCTTAAACCTAGAAACTTGGGCAAACTTCACACTGATTCTGAGTAGAAAAACAAGGTTCTCATCTAGTGAAGAGATGGATTAGCTTAGGAATGAGTGCAAGAGAAGAAACAGTGGACGTTCCTTCTGTTCTATTTAGATATAGTTATCCAACATTTTAATTCTATGAGCATCAAACACTACTATTGTAATAGGAAACAGTTTGAAAGTTTTGAAAAGAACACAGTAATTATAGAAAAGTGATACTTTAAAACAAGCAAACAAACAAATAAAATCTAGTTGCTTCCTGCTAGTAAGGTGGACCAAAGGAAGAAAAGCTTGTAAGGAAAAAAATATTCAAGGTCACCATTGCTAATTCACCTAGGTTTGTCCTTGTCTTTCCTTTTAAAAAATCACTTTTGTACATTCCACTGGGTAAAACATATTTTCAAAACAGGTTTAATTATTTTCATTTGTTCGAGCAAGTAATCATTGAACTAAGTATTTTGTTGCTAGGTCTGTCAAGCTTTAAGCAGTGCGTCAACTGTGTGGCAGTCACGTAATGCTTCTGAAATGGTTTTCTGTATAAAGTCATTTCTAGGAAAGCCTCACCCTCCATCATACGAGGATTGAGGAACATGACTTTAAACATGTATGTAGCTGGAAATGTACAGTGGGCAAGGTCCATTCTGTTCTAGGAAAGCTTTCTAAAGTAATTCAGAGGATCTAATTAACCTATTTGAATCTTCTTTATGCATTTTTGGGGAAAACATTCCTTCAGTTTCCCTTTGCCTGGTGTTCAATGGCTATAAAGACAGGATGTACAGATAAAACCACAAAGTGGTACCTGGTTCTGCAAGAGTAGCTACAAGCTTAATTCATAAGCTCGATGCTTCACAGAGATGATCAGTGGAGGACAAAGAAATGACAGTCACATGTGAGGCATGTAGTCAGTCCTTTGACATTTGAAGACATTTATAACTTTCTCTGGTTTCATCTTCCAAAATCCTCAACAGTATTGATTTTTATAGAAAATATTTAAGAAGCTGCCTTTCATCTCTTCCCAAAAAATATATGCTTGTTATATTCACTTCAAACGATGCTCCAGTTTCAATGAGTAGTATTTGAAAAACATAAGGCAAAGATGAGGCAATGTATTAGGGGGACACTCTTGTCCAAGTGGACAATTATGTAAGGTACAAGTCTGAGATGGGTAAAAAAAAAAAGGCCTCATTTGCTTTAAGAAAGAAAGAACTTTCCTAACACTTGACTATTAGCAACATTTGTATCCTTCTATACATTCTTCATTTGAATGTTTGATACAACACTTTTCCATCTTTCCCCACTTCCTACCCATCCCCTGTTCTTCCTCTTATCCTTTTTCTCTCAGATATTACTTCCTCTCTTTACTACATTGTATACATCTTCCAATACTGTATTTCATACCTGTCTTCAATGTGACTGTCTATTGGTTTTAGTGGGAAACCATATTTTTGTGAGCTTTTCCTTTATTAGCCTTGACGTGGGAACATGGGCTTTAGTAGCTAGGGAAAGTGCATCCTTGTCCCACCTTCTTTCCCTTTCAACAGGCTGTCTAGGAGTGGAGGAACAGATGTGAGGCTCTTTTCATGGAACACAGTACTAACCACAGAGGACAAGAAAGAAACTGGACCCTTCAGACTTCCCAAAAGGCAGGCCAACGATCCGTGAAGAGGACTCCCCATGGAGCTAGATGGCTATTTTTAGAGAACTAAGAGGAACGCAAACACTATTCTGGGAGTATCGGTCTCTGCCACCTGACTTTCTGATAGCAGAGCATATACCTCTCCATTAGTTGACACTCCTACATATTATTGGTGAAATAATAAACACCTCATACTCCTGCAAGAGTACTAAGGGCCTTTAGATTTACCACACTAAGTATATTTTATTGTATATTTTATGGATATTAGTAATGTGTATTAACCAAAACATTTGATTAACAAGACCATTAAAGATAGCTGAGCATTTTCTTTTTGCACAATGCTCCCTGCTCTGTAGGGTATAGAGAAGATAGACTATTCCAAGGATTAGCATAACAATGTATTTTTCAATACAATTACAAAAACTATGTTGTGCAATATCTTCTTCACAAAAATGAATATATCAAGTTAAAGCCTCACTTTTCTAAAACAATCCATTTGTGAGCCTGTGAAATATACATACCAAATTATAACTTAACCCACACAACACACAAGAAAATATTAGCACATCTCTGTTGTCAGGAATATCATGTATCTATCATTTTCTGCATGACAATTAAAAAATAATTTTCCTGATATTCATATACCTTTTAAAGCACATTGAAACTTCTTAATAACAATGAATGCCACCCCTGGCTTCTGATGAGAGCAACATAGATCACTACACAGTCTCTTTGTTCCATCGCTAGGAATGCTAATGTAGTATAAGAAGTTTGTTTCTGGCTTTCATTCTTTGCTATGTGGTCCTAGACTGTATATTTAAATGCTTTAAGCTTATACTGTTATGACTACAAAAGAGGGCTAGAACAAAGAAAAAGTAATTTTTCCTGATATTCATATATGTTTTAATGATGCCTGAATCACAGACCTGCACCCAGTAAGCAGTAAGCAAATGAGAAATCATCTTTTATATGTCACAATTTTATTTCTGTCCAACTATTTCTTCCTCCATCTCCCAGGAAAGGGACCATCATATCATATCATTCACCAGATCACCAAATCACAAATCTCTCCAGATTTCCCAACAAACAAAATATATATGAACTGTGTTCCCTAAGAACACAATCCTTCACACAGGACTACACACTCCCCAAAACGCACCTAAGCTCAAGAGCAGTACAAGACACAAAACACACGAATAGATGAAAAACAGATGTCACACAGAAAGGCAAACTCCAAGTGCACTCTCACCTGCTTTAACTTTTTAATTGATTAGATTCGGGGGAGCTAAGTCATTTTCAGAATCCTTGGTTCTTTTATTTGCCTCATTGATTTCTCCTTACTGGTTTATTTATAGTTATGTATTTATTAATGAATTTATTTACTCATCCATGTACTTCTTCACCACCTTACTCCAAAATGGATGCCAGCTGACACACAAGAATACATAAAATGCAACGTGAATATATATATATATTCATGTATATATATGAATATATATATACACACAAAAACACATACGAAATGGATAAGGATGTAAAAAGGGGGAAATGAAGTTAAGAACATAAAATAGAGCCTGGAACACAACTGATACATACCAAGATACACAAATATCAAAAAGCCTCATTATAACTGTTACATATAAGCCACACACTTTCTTTACTTTTGAAGTATTCTATAATTGACATACAGATGCTAGTCATGGCAAAAGCTACGTTGAAAAGGTATAAATTCAACAACCTAGTTTCTTGGTTGTATAAGTTGTTAAATGTCATAAATATAATAATAGCTCAAAATTACCTAGCAGAAGTTAATTTACACTTGTAACACTCATGTAATTACAGTTACCTTAAGTTCTCACAAAGATTTGGAAAGGCATGGCAAACCCTATCATCCTCATTTAACAGATGATAAAACTTCAGGCTCAAAGGAGCTGCAGGACTGGACCAAAGCCACAGTCATTACTGCCAGAGCCCTCAATAAATCCAGGCCTCCAGAACACATGTTCAGTGCTTTTTGTATTAATTCAAAATTGACTGTGATGTTACGCAAACAGTCACCAAGAAACAGGGACAGAGAAACAATATTCTCTGTTCACCCATGATGGGCAGGGTCTTAGGCAAACCTGAGTTTTCAGTTTAATTGAGGAAATTTTGGAAATAGAAGAGAAAAATATGGACATTAGAAATAAGGTCACAGCTTTTCAAATATCTCATAAATATTTTGCATGCAATAATAATAACAATGATACACTAAATAAAAGGATTAATGAGAGTTTCCGTGGCTTAAAATATAACAATGGAAAGCTCTACATAATTTTGTTTAGATCCCTGAGAAGATTTTTCAGGGGTGATAAGAACATACATACGACTCCAGTAAAATTGAGAGTGACAGGAAAGCAGTTCACAGCGGTGAATTGCTAGTTCAAATCACGGATGCAAATGTTCTCAGAGTCATTGAAATCCCATCCTGAAGCTATAACAATATCACGGATACAAGTAGCATTATTTAATGACTATATTTCTTTGTGAAGATGACTTCTGTCATATCTTTTGGGAAGAAACCCATCCACTTCTCTATTGAGTCCAACGAAGTCATTCAAACTTTGAACGAAACTTACCAGCTACTCAATGAGAGTGTTTAAGTACCACTACCTTGAATGATTTAGGACTTTTTGACAGTAACTTCTTCTCATTATAGTCTTTAAAAAACACTCTTATAGCACTTAAATCATCCAAGCTTTCTCTGAAAGTAGCTTGTTAGATGTCTAGCAATACTAGAAATGGTAACTGATGACTTAAAAGTTTGCCTTAAGATAGCTTCTGGTGATTCTTCATAATATAGGATTCTTCAAAATCATTCAAGTTTTGAACAGGTAATTGTTGATATGAAAAGATACCGATGTTCATCAGTTTTCCTTGGAACATCTTATTCTTGTTCTAAAACTAAATGGTTCCCCTTCCTTACAACTTTGTCTTCCACTCTCAAAACCTCTTAATTATCTTTATTGTCCCTTGTGATAATCGCCTCTGGCATACAAAAACCTCCCCGAGGGGTATCCTATAAAATATCCTATCACATATTAAAGCAAACAAGTTCATATTCAAATTTAGTTACAAAAAGGTTCATCATTCACAGGTTCTTAGTGATGCAAAATTTCACTGCCTTTAGGAGGAGGTCCTGAAAGATGTTCCATCCCTACCTCTTGTCAAATCTTCCGGGTTGCACTATACCATGCTTTTGGCGAACTAGCTAATGCCTTTTTCATTAAGGATACAGCATTAGTAATGGTGTATCTTCAGAACACTAGTACCTTCAGAACTTTTGTGAGATTTTGAATTGTTAAATGACATATAATTAGCACATCTTACTGAATGGCTTGACCGTACATTGATATACAAACTGAAAGTCAAAGTGTGGTTGGTATTAAAGAATGTGTTTACCCTGGAACATGTACGTATTGACAAATGCATGTGAAGTACCAAATGGATGCTATGGACCAACAGGACTTTTGAACTAAAAGTTTTCTTTCAAGTAGTCTTGTATTTCTCTAAGAAAGCCCTGTTCAAGCCATTCCTGAATAAGAGATGAAGTCATCCAGGCCCTTCTGTTTGGATGCCAGTTCAAGAGAAATTTGGCTCAGATTGTTTTTCCCCTGAGAAGATTTGGGTATACTTTTCTGGAGAATAGCAGTGGTTTCACTATGAGGTCATTTGAAATATTGACACAAAGCAGAAATGTCAACCTCTCTGATATTGCTGAACTCCTGCTTTTCAAAAGGACAAATAGGACTTTTCAAAGACATTAAAAGCATGTACTTTCAAGCACCAAAGATTAGTGTGGAGTCATCCCTTATTCAAGCACTGGGCAAATGAAGCAGATGTAGTACAGGGATGCTTTCTTTGGCATCACTATTACAAATGAATTGCTCGCTACATAATGACATATCTTCAATTCTCACACCGCCCTTTACTCGCTGAAGAGGGTTTTCAAGATCCACTTAAGTACCGGCAAACAGGCTTTTAGAATTTCCCTTTATAAGGTCACAGAACCCTTGTGTAGAATGTATTTCATTATTTGTTTACTTCTCTTCAGTCCTTAGGTCACAGGGGAAAGCATCTCATAAACACACAAGAGGCAATACTGTCACTAACAAGCATTTCAGCTCTTATACAAATTGTAAGTTCATTTAACACTGTATAGCACCCCAAATTACCACTTTTACCTTGAAGACGCAGATCAATAATGACATTTTGTTTTCAAAGACATTACCTTTCTTCTCCTTTTGGCCAATTTCAGTGATCCTATGATTACTTTACTCACGTCCTGATCAATAGTTATATCTACCAAGGTTAGGTTTCAGTTTTATGGCAGTTAATACAACCTTATATGCTACTTACAAAGCTTTCAGAGAACCAAGTGTCACAAAGTAGTAGCATATACTATTTAAGCAACAAGCTGTATCATGAATGTCACATGGGTAAATGATACTATATTGTGACTTTCATGCACTTGGAACTAACTGCATAGGTGACAACTGGTAGAAGGAAATAAAAGACTTTTGCATCCTTCCTGTGATTCAGACAGATAACATTGTGGTGACTTGTAATTATTTCTGTACACTTAACTCAAAATCTTCAGTTATTGTAAAGATATACAGAAGCAAATCTACCTATACACTCAAATATCAAAAGTGGGGCAACTTAGCATTAGGGAGGAATTGTTTTAAATTCTACCCTAAATTTTCAGAAAGCAAGTTGCTGTTTTTACACTCAATACAGTGCTCTTGTTATAGTTTCCCTTCAGTTAAGTCTATAAATCCAGTTTATGTGAAAGACAAACACAGCATGTATATTTTCTGGTTGGAAGTCAATCAAACGTGGTCCTCTGACAAAAGGCAACCTCTGAAGATAGAGATGGAAAGGTTAATCAGGCCCTAAACAACCAACGCTCAGAAGCGACTACCCAAGAAAAAAAGCTACAAAGAAAGAATAAACTGTCCCCTTTTGAATGCCCGGCCACGGATACTTTACTTTTATCCCCTCCTCCTGGGAAGATAGAGCGAAGCCTGGCTTTCTTATTCTTCTCTTCTGGGGCCATGGGGAGAGGTTTGGTGCTGTGGTTGAGTGCTGAAGAATCACGGTTGTTGCTGTTCATCCTCAGTGGGGGAGCTGGGGGTTTTTCTTCGTTCTCCAAGCTATCAGACATTTTCAGGTGCAGCTGATTTCACAGCTCCTAAAGGAAAGCAGTGGCAAACAGGAAGTAAGGGAGGTCAAGTCTAATGCAAGTGGGGTACACATGGGGAGTCTAGCATCCCAGAAGTAGTATTGCTCTCATTCATTCACTCAGATTTCCTGTACATTTTAAGAGGCTTCTCTTCTGGGGAGAAGAAATATGCCTCTCCAAAGGCTAACAAGACAATTTATCTATGTTGAGGTAACTGTGGTCATGAATGACTTTCAATGTACGCACGCAAATGTGTAAGTTTCCTTGATTTTACCAGAGAAAAACTCTACTTTCTGTTGTTCGTACACGATCTCTGAATGAACAATTTACTTTTTCTCTAAAAATCTTATACTCATGATCATTATGGTCAAGTGGCATAAACTTTTTAGACTTTTAAATTGATACAGGCTAAGATGTGGATTGTCAATGGCCCAGAACCATGATTTATTAGCTGTTTTAACACTACCATGCCTTGGTGTCTGCTTCTTATGCCTATGTACCTGATTTGCAAAATGATTTCTACTCTTTTTATTATTTAAAAATTGAGAAAGCTTTCTATATACATGACAGTTTCAGGAAAGTTGAGGTATACTGTCTTAGCAGATGATGCCCATCTTTTCACAAGGAAGCAGCTTTAAAAGGTAGGCAGAATGTCATTATGACTAAAGGCAGAGCTCTCATATGGAAGTATGGTGAGATGTCATAATTTTACTCTCTGTCTTATTTCATGTCCCCGAAAAGTACTTTAGTTGTAAAATCTAGTCTAGGTTTTAGGGATTTATTATTTAATATGAGTTTCACTTATTTAGGCACATATGTCAAAATCCAAGCACATTCATGTTTCACCCACCTCAGAGGATGAGGTGGAAAAAGTATGACATCTTCAGGAAAATGTTTATGCTCATGTCTTTTTATTCTAATTCTGGTCCTCCCCTTATAGGAATTGACCCTCACAGGCACAAACCAGGTCCTTCAGAATGACTTTATGGTTTGAATATCAGAAAAATCAAATGTGGCTATATATAAATTTATATAGTATCACTTATTACTAATTTAAGAATATACTAATTCTCCAAATACAACTTACCACGTGACTCTATGAAAAGGACAATTACTGTAAATGAACATAGTTGCAGAAACAACAAATAATATCCTCATTAAATACTGAAATAAGAAATGGTCTGCCACCAGGCAGAGGGGGTACACACTTCAATTCCGGCATTCGGGAGGCAGAGGCAAGGGAATATCTGAATTTGAGGCCAGCCTGGTCTACATTGTGCATTCCAAAGCTGTAACAGAGAAAAACCCTGCCTCAAAAATTAAAACAAAACAAAACAAACAAACAAACAAATGTCTTTCCATAATTCCTTTTAGTTTTAGTGATTACAACATTTTTATTGTTTTTAATAAAGAGCTCTGAATTATATGAGGAGTATTTAAAGTTTTTTCTATTTTATGAAATTCGGTTTGTAGAACAATGAACGCAACTGAAAAGTAACAAAATAAATGAAATTAACCAGACTACAAAAGATAGATATTATGTTTTCTCTCACATGCAAAATACAGATAAAATAAATTATACTAAAGTAGAAGAGAGACTTAGGACAAGGAAGAGAACCAGAAAGAGGGATGAAGGAAAGTAAGAGAGGGGTAAATATGGTCAAAGTACAGTATGTATATGTATCAAATCCCAAAATAAAAGTATTTTATATAGTAATATATGGCAATAAAATTTGAAAATAATTTCCCTATGCTCTAAATTCAATCAATATATACAGTCCATGAAACTTTGTTCCCTCCCTGAGAACAATAGCAATTGTTGGGGGAGGGGCTAGCATTTTCATTAGTGGTAAAGCCACATAGAAGTTGTGCTTGCTCTAGTAAATAATGACCCGCTCACAGTCCAGAAAGAGACTTTAGTTAAAATCAGTGAGGTACACACACAATAGAAAACATGAAATTAGGGAGACTAGAAGAGTTTCATCCCAAGTTGGAGAAGAATGAGAAAGAAGAAAGTGATGAGGGAAAAATAACTAATATTTATTGTATAAATGTGTGAAATGGTCGATTAACAAAACAGGAGTGGGTATTAAGCAATGACTTTTTTCTGCTTGATTGGCTGCCAGTTCCCAATGATAGGCCTTATCTTCATTTGCACAGCTCCGTTTCCTTTTGCCTTGCCATGCCTTGCATTATCTGAATGAATTAAGACTAATTCTGTATCTTTTCGGTAATCATTATGGTGAAAGCACCTGGTAATAAATGTCTTGTTGTCACTACCAATGACCTGATGAGCTCCATGTGTCTTGCGTAAGTAAAACTGAAACATGAGATACAATGAAAAAGTAACTATGATGTCAAGGTAAAATATATACACACTTGCTACTGGTGCTAGTCATTATTGGAACACCCATGTGAAACAGGCCTAATGAACTACGTTCTTTTTTGCATTTAGACCTTTGGTCCTTTTCAATTTACTCTTCTCCAGAAATGATTGACTTGACCAGTGGTATTATATTTCACTAGCCCAGCTCACAGTTTTCCTTTAGCCACTGGGAAGAATTTGGTATGAAACTGTTCTGGACTCAATACTAACGTCTAAGTGTGAAGTTATTACAAAAATATCAGATATGCAACATCTATCTTGATTTTAAAAACTAAGTGTGTAAGCTACTGAACAGGGCCTGAGTATTTAAATAGCAGTGCCAAGGGAGATTTCTGGAAAGTTGTGTCCCACAGAGATAAAGAGCTCCCATTTTCCGGATGATACATATTTTCTGATGACACATCACTTGACTTGATATGACAGAAGTCAGAAAGACAAGTGTGCTCTCTTTAGAACAGATCTGATCTTGCATAACAAGGCAAGAGTCTAGGACAACAAGGGTTCTAGGGCAACTACGTAATTTAAAATACTGTGCTCCTTTGTTCTTGAGAACTAGGTGTGGTTTCCACACCTATTTGCACATTCCTAATTACAGCATGTAAACAAGGAAGCATGCTTACCTACTGCTTCTTTTCAGGTTGCCTGATGACCCCGATGCTATCTGGCCAAGTATGTTTTAGGTTAAGGATTAAGGACTACTTGGGATAGAAAACTCTTCTATGCTGTACTAAAATCCAACAACTCAAATTCTAAAACACCAACAAGCTCCTGGTATTCCACGAGCTCTGCAGAGAACCGAGCTACTTTCTACTTCTCAACAAACAGGCATGGTTTTAGACTGTATTTAGTTTCACTGGCCTCATTAGAGCATCATCAGAGGGGCTGAAATAACCCTTTACAGAGATGGACATGAGACTGAAGAAAGGGTATCCACTTCCACACTGAGAACATAAAGCATGAGATAGATACTCTTCATTTGTGTAGACTTTACATATTTTGTTTTGTTTGAACTATCATGCTACTACGTCAGCTCTTCATCAAGTTTTATAAAGTACAAACAAAAGTTATCTTCTTGACATGGTTAACCCAACTTCAAAGCAAGTGCTTCAAAGCATGCTTTTGAAAGAGTGGAGAAAGGGAAGGCATTCACAAGGAAGCCTTGTTGTCAATGTATTTTTCCCCAAGTGGGAGGTATCTTGTACTCTTCCATAAACGTAGAAAGAGAGAATCCTATTATGTTATGCTTGTAAAGAATACCAATTTACTAAGTCGGGTCCTCTTCTGAGACAGCTTTCTACAAAGGACACTATTAATGGATCACTGCTTCAATTTGCCTATGATGTCATTATTTCCAAGATCTTAAAAGAGACTATTTTGTTTGGGATGGCTGTAGGCTTCATTTCAAGTATTATACAAAAGAACTATTATTCTCTAGGAGTGCAATCAAACAAAATGCTTAGTCTTAAGTTTAAATGTTGTTTTTCACTTGCACAACAGAAACTTTCAAGTGAGTGGCACTTTAGATCTAGCCACAGGCCATTTGTTTCACTTTCAGATACTGGCCTTTAGAATCATGGAAAAATAGCAAACACTAGTGTCCAAACAGCCACAGTTTACATCTGTTCATAACCTGATTACATAGCAACTACATTTTTTTTTACAAAGAGTTCAAATTGTTTTGTGGATGATATGTATTTTTGAGCCAATCCTTGGGGAGTTAGTGTTGGCATATGCTCTGTAATTGCAATTGGAATGCAATTGTTGTAAAAAGTATTTTATTTCACTATGACCAAAGATCATTCACAGCCTATTTTAAAGCCAGTAGAAAACACTGCATTTGTTTTTCAGGTCTTTTCCTCTCCCCTCTCAGTCTCATACACAAATGTGAAGGCTTGTATCCATGGGGGGAATAAATGAATACACACAGCCCTTACTGGCTTGCCTCTTGCCAAAGAACCTTGCAGCAAAGCATTTTTAAAGGGACATAGGCGCTGTGGTGCAGGATTAGAAATGGTCAACTGCTCTCATTATTCTCTCATTTTTCCAACACTCATTCGCGCGATATCAGTACCAGATTAAACTCCCAGGAGGTTAGAAAAGAAAGCCATCAAGTTGTGTAGATCTAAAAGTCAAAGGAAAAGAATCGTAATCAACCAGATACTAGAAAACTTGACCAAAATGGATACGGTGACATATATGTTGAATTGGATGCAGCCAAAGATGCCAATTGTGCCCATTTATTACAGGTACTGTATACCAAGTATGTGAAGGAGGAAAAGCCAGACATTCTGGTCTTACAACTTGTAAGACCATTTATTAAGTCATGAGCAAATAAAATAAATATTTTAAGCAGATATCATGAGAATAAATGTCTGTGTACTTTCAAAACTGATGTAATTATTTACTTGCATATTTTTCCTCAACAAAACAAATGTATTGTCTGCCTCTCAACCAAAAGCCCAGCCTTGCAATTGCATAGCCATATTCAAATGAAAACCCCCAAATCAGTAGCAACATAAACCTATTATCAGACATTGGTGATCACACCAACATTGTTTAATATTTTTTGCATATGAAAGTAAAGCATACACAATAAGACTAGGATGGAGCCTAGAGAAAATATCCAGGGTAAACTCTAATGTTTCTGGTATATTGATACAGATACTGAAAATAGAAGAGAATAATGTTCAAGAAGCTGTGATGACAGAGTTATAATAATCATTTAACACAAGGACATATGAAAGAATACGGATTTTAGGATTGCAGAGGGATAATAGACTTGCAGCAGAATTCTATTAAAACATGAGTGTGTCATCTGGAAGTTCTTTGGTGGGGGAGGTTCTGTATAAAAAGAATTAGTGCTGTAGATTAAGGATTAAAATTTTAATGACAGCCTTTAGATTTCAAAGTATTGAATAAGGATAAATTTAAAGTCATCATATGTCTCCTTATATAATTATATCAATATGGAGCCTTATTTTATATATAAAGATGAGATTTCTGCCTTTATTGGAAGGATGTATACACTGAATTGTACTTTGGTGGTGGGAAGGAGGATTCAAGAATTACATTTGCTGGCTTTTTTTTATACTCCACTGGACCCTAAACACACACTTTCAAGATGGTTATGTAAGTGTTCAAGAATAGAACAAACCACATCTTGGTAATTAGCCTAGGCCAGTATCAAACCTACCCTATTTTTTATGTATTATTAGCAAATGAACTTACCTAGTTCAAAAATTCATGACTGACAATGTGAGAAAACATAGTAGATGATTTATAAGTTGTCTCCTTCTTCCCCACCATCAAAAGTATAGGTTAAGTGATAAAGTAAGTTGAAACACAAAATCTAGGATACTTTAAACTCCTAAACTCTTGCTAATTCTCTTTCAACAGCGCACTACAACAGTATGATAGCAACATGATATATATCCAAGTAAACAGAACGAAGCACACACTTCTCACATACATACTTTTAGCCTCTCAAAATAGCAAGAGAGCGAGTATAATCTTTCCATAGCAACTCACTTCAGGCTGGTACTTACTGGTTTTATTTGCTTCTCCCATCCAAAGGCCCAAGGCTATTCGATTTTATTGATAGAACTCCAAAAGGTTTTGTTGACTGATTGTACCGGTTCTTAGATGGCCTTGTTTTGGAGTTTGCCTCTTCTGGGAGCACTCACCAAGAGAACTCTGCTATCAGAGACAGGGGTGTGCTGTTTCAGAGAGCCTTGCCAGGGAGATACCATTACCATGGATAATGGAGGGAAGCCATTTATAAGATCATTTGATCAGGAGGAGCTGAGCTACTTGTTAGGCAGGAGATTTGCAAAAGCAACCAGACAGGCAAGGGAGGCTCTAGCTCTTTTTACAGCCGTCTAGTTTCAATCTGAGATTATGCAAGAGATAGCTCACTGATGACATACATACAAGTACACTCACATAGAAAACATTCATGTTCTCTTTCATTCGCACACGCAAATGAGGTCAGCTGTACAGTAGTCCTGTCCCCTGCTAACGTTCTTATGAGAGACTTCCATTGTTTTCCAGAGGAACCTGGCACAGAGACCAAGGAATCAGCAGATTATAGTTACATATTTCAGTGTCATGCTGTAAAAATGGAAATCAGTAGGTATACCTCCAGCATCTGAACCTCATAGTCTGCATATATTACAAGGGACAAATAGTTCTTTTTCAAATAACTTCATAAGCCTCTAAATATATGCAGCACCATACACTATTATTTATTATATATGCTGCATGAGTCATTGCCAAGAAAGTGCTAATGATTGTCTGGTGCTTATTTATATTTACAAACCAATGCATCATTACAGGCTTTGACTCTTCATTGCCAATATCAATATACCTAAGCTAAAGTAAGAAGCATAAAGTACAGAAGCAGAGATAGTTTCAAGGATGAGAGAACAGAAGTAATTACACTAAAAGATACCTCAAAGGAATGGGTGGGGAAAATAAAAGGAAAGTAGAATCCAGTAATAAAACATTTCCGGGTTCTCAAATAGAAAATTTAATATCCTTGGAAACATTCAGATGGAACAAATTAGATGCAGACTAATAGCCCTAGGGAGCAGGGTGTGGTGAGTCAATGTCTTGGGTCTCCAGCGTGCTAGCTGCTCCCTCTTACTATGCATGAATTATAATTATCCGCCACAGTGAAACATCAACACATTTTCTTAAATTTAAGCTCAGAATTTCAATTGCTGAATTTCCCAGGGCTTTTTGCATAGCATTGAAACGCTTGGATGCTGCTTGTCAACCTATGACTCACAGCTCATTACCTTAGCTCCTCGTCATGTTCCTAGTTTCCCTGCACGCAGAATGGCCCTGGAGAAGCCAGATGTCAGTGCATGTCTGAATGGAACTACGTGAGGACAGTTGAGATCTGCTATTGTTTCTAAACCAAGAACTTGGATCAACTTGGCACAGTTTATATTTTAGTCAAAAGTGATTTTCAATCAGATCTAGGGTTTAAAGAGTTTGAGCTAGCAGAAAATATAACAACTCTTCCCCCTAGCTTTTGCCTTTTAATCAAAGTCTAAATAGCCACAATTTAAAAAGGCTAAGCATGTGTTTCAGAATCTTATTTGAGAGGTACTAGGAGATATGAAATAGTATCTATTTACGAAGTTTTCAGCTGGAGAGATGGTTCAGTAGTTAAACATGCTTGCTGTTCTTGTAGAGTACTGGAGTTCAGTGTCCAGTATTCATACAATGGTTCACAACCATCCATAACTCCAGTTCCAGGGGATCCAGCAGACAAAACACAGATATGAATAAAATAAATCTAAAATGAAAATATTTTTAAACCATTGTTTCTCTAAAACGCGGAAAGAAGAATGGGAGGGGACGAGACTTACTTTTCATTTATCACACTTCAGAAATAGTCAGATATGAACCTCTACTTGTCCACAGTCCTGCTTAGAAATCCATCATCTTTGCTGCCCTCCCCCACACTACCACCACCAATGACAAGTGTTTTACTTTGAAAAAAAAGGGCCACGTGGTGCACTTCCTGTAATCCCAGCACTGGAGAAACAGGAATAACAAGAGTTCAAGATTAGCCAATACTACATGAGATCCTATCTCAAATAAAATAAATAAATAAACAAACACAACCGGCCAGAGGTTTCAGAAAGCATCATCAACCACACAAACTAATTGTTTAGAAACAAAGGGCATAATATGAATGTAACTTCACAATTGATTATAATGGGCTCTCTACAGCCTTCCTTCAGCTAACATAGGCTCTTCAATGGCAAACTGTCAGATCAAACAAGGCCCTTGGTCTCCTTGCTCTCTGTCTCTCTATTATTTGAGTACAGAGGCCACTGTGCACTTTCAGTAGACATGGCTTGTGATTGGTTCCTGATAGAGCAAATTCTTACCACAGCATGTAGTCGGCTCTGTTTCCCCACTGTTCCCACACATACGAAGAAGAGGCTGCTAAAAAATTTTAAATCATTGCCCTTAACAGGAAAACACAGCAGTTAGTGCTTTATTTTTGTTACTTTGAGGTTGACTTTCATTTCAGGAAAACTTGGGACAAAAAACTTACTACCCTTTGAGGAGCTAAGTATCATGACGTTACTATTAAGGACCCCTATGTAATCCACCTGTGTACACGCTCATTCATTTAACAAGTCTTTATAAGTACTGTATTCCAGGTATCACGCTAGGTGATAAGCATAAACAAATAAGTATGTGGCCCTGAGTGGCAGTGGCTGCATATGATTCTTAAACACATACCAAATGTATAGACAACAAGATAACTACCAAGAAAATAATAGCATACAAATATTAGTTATTGTTTTTAAAAGACACAGTCTGCACTTACATCCCCATCCATGCCACCAACCTTCCCCCATCTGTGGTATGGCATTGGGTATAGGGAGAATACAGAGATGCATCAAGACCTGTCCTTGTCCGCAAGAAAGGTAGATAGTAGGAACACAATGTGATACAATGCAGGTAGGCATAAGATGCTTCATAAGGAAGAACTAAAGAGAAAGCAGGGTTAATATTCCCAAAGGACCAAGAGGATGACCAATGTGTAAGAGTTCACCAGCATTTGAACAGTAGGAATCAGCATGTTGTTGTAAGATAAATTCTAACAAATGACTACTCTCAGTACATTAGCTTATTTTTTTCTCTGCCTTGGGTTATTGTTTTCACTGGGCTGAAGGATGTTGGTGCTGCATGAGGAAGAAGAAATGTCAAAACTGCATAGAAAGTAGTGTTTTGAAGTGTGAGGTAGGACTCTGGTTCCAGATCAGGTACAAAGGAAGAGACCAATAAGGTCTGACACAAACAATTTAGTACTGAATACATATATATGAGCAGGGCAGGCATCTGGGGAAAGTGTTATTAGTGTCATAATGCTTGGAAAAATAAACTATTCTTTTGTGTTACTTTTAAAATCTAAGTTATGCCGTCTTGTGTGGCTTTCATTGGGAGGTAGCTTTTTACTTATTAGATCCTTTTATAAGCCTGAAAAATATCCCTAAGAAGGGAAAACAGACTGATTGTAGCTCTACATCTGGACTATTCTATAATGCTTAAAAATCATTAATTATTCACAAATTTATTCCTTCATTCAGCATTTCCATGGCTGTGCTGTGCCCACTGAGGACGCTCGGGAAGGAGAGAATGGTTAGCTAAAACTGCCTAGGTGAGCAAGCAAGAGCATTTCCCCTTGAAGAGACTTAAAAGGACAGTCATGGCAGCTTAGTTCAAAAATGCAAACAGGTTGGCATTGTAGGAGAGCGGGGGAGGCTGAAGAAGGCACTTTACAGAGGAAATATCTTTGAATTAAATGAGGGAGAGCAAGCAACCAGACCACAGGAAAGACATATTTCAGGCACAAAGAAGAGTGTGTGTTCATGTCCAGAAGAGATCAGAGGAAGACGGGGAAACATAATGTGGAGAGAAATTAAGAAAGATCTTCTCCCAGTCTGTGGGTTGCCTTTTTGTCTTAGTGACAGTGTCCTTTGCTTTACAGATGCTTCTCAGTTTCAGCAGGTCCCATTTATTCAATGTTGCCCTTAATGTATGTGCTGCTGGAGTTATATGTAGGAAGTGGTCTCCTGTGCCCATATGTTGTAGAGTACTTCCCACTTTCTCTTCTATCAGGTTCAGTGTGTTCAGACTGATATTGGAGATAGAGACAGAGACCCACATTGGAGCAATGGACTGAGCTCCCAAGGTCCAAATGAGGAACAGAAGGAGGGAGAATATGAGCAAGGAAGTCAAGACCCCGAGGGGGGCACCCACCCACTGAGACGGTGGGGCTGATCTATTGGGAGCTCACCAAGTCCAGCTGGACTGGGACTGAGTAAGCATGGGATAAAACCAGACTCTCTGAATATGGTGGACAATGAATGCTGCTGAGAAGCCAAGGACAATGGCACTGGGTTTTGATCCTACTGCATGTACTGGCTTTGTGGGAGCCTAGCCTGTTTGAATGCTCACCTTCCTAGACCTGGATGGAGTGGGGAGGAGCTTGGACTGCCCACAGGGCAGGGAACCCTGACTGCTCTTTGGACTGGAGAGGGAGGGGGAGGGAAAAGGGAGGCGGGGAGGAGGCGGAAATTTTTAATAAAAAAATTAATAAAAAAAATCTCATATTCCTTTCTATTTGGTTTGGTCCCTTCCTGCCTACAGAAAGATGTTTCAAGTAGTGGACTAGCACGATTTGCTTGCATTTTAGGACTAATACACAGGTGTCAATGTGACAAATAGCTAATTGAAGACAGGAAGTTTTTTTAATTCCAGGTAGTAAAATTGAAAAAAACTTTTGAAATATGATATTATGATGTTATATCAAGGAATAAGAAACACAGGTAATACAGAAAAAGGAAGGGAGGAGACAAGAGATTCCAGGAGAGATGGGCACGTATTTTGGAAAATGACCAGCGATAGTAGTAGGCCTGCTTGGTGGGATATATATACATCTTATCGTCCAATTGGAATCTCAATATATCAATCCCCAGAAAGTACAGAAGGACCTAGGAGACCTCCTTGTTTTATAGCCATGAGATTGTGTTGAAGATTTCAATTAGAACTGTGTTTCAGTTTTTAGGTTTGTGAAATGAGGATAATTTACCGGCTTAGACAGTGGGAAATAAAATACTGAATTTGGCATGAGGTTCACACATGTGGTTACACTGGCGTTCCTCTGCATGGCAATCACTGGTCTATCAGTAATAACTGTGCTCTTAAGAATAACAAATTGTTCTCAAAGTTTTTGGCCAGTGGAACATTATTTTTGATGAATTTTAATGAAAATGCATCTAAATTTGTACATTGTCTCTTCTGAGAAAGACAAAAATTCTAGAAAAACACTAGAAAATAGATCTCAAATGCATAGCGATAGGACAGAAACAGTGACCCGTTGGAAATCTCAGTAAAAGTGAATCTAGAAATGTCTATGGAGAAGCAAGACAAATAAATGTGTAGGCATCTTGCCCTTGAAATCACAAGTATAAGAACAAGTTGAAGCAACTGCAATTCATGATAGAGAAAAGATATCTTTAGCTATGTATCTTCTCAGTAGAGATAACATTAAAACAATAACAATGGAAGCATAGTTGTGACACATTGGTTTAGTTTGAGAATTATTCCAAGAATAGCTATACATATGGACTCAAGATTTTATCTTGGAGGCCGTCAATATGAGGAAATGTGTAACGGCCGAGAATGTGCATAGAGTAAGAGAAAAAAGAAGCCCTCTGAGGAGCACCAATGTTGAAAACCTGGAAGAGGAGCCAGGGATCACAGAGAAAAGTCAGAGATGTGAGTTGTATGAGGCCATAGAAATGAAAATGAGAATACTTCAAGTGGAATGTATTGATCATGATGCAAAGTTACAGATATGTTAGAAATGTTCCTTTCTATCCCCTGGCATTTCTACAGTGTTTATCTAATGCGTTCTCTTGTTATTTTCATATTAGAAGCAAATGCCCTAGTGCTCCCACATGTCCACTTAGAAATATTTTGAGAATTCTATCATTGTACAGTTTGTTGCAACTGGAGCAACATGAAAGAAACCACATATTATACCTCAGGAAGCATTCTTCTTGGTGGTAGATATTTCCAATGCAGCTATTACTACTCTGTCCTGTTCTGAGGAATACTATAATGAAGCCGCAGTGATAGCAGTCTTGCACTGTCCTGGACATTTTCTCAGGTGCACAGTAGGTTTCAGCTAACAGATGAACCATGGCTCACATTTAGATATTTTTTTTTGTTCCATACGAAGGAATAGTTTCTGTTCAAGTAGCTCCCATTTGGTAACTATAGCTCCATAATACTTTTCCATGTGAAAATGTAAATATCCATTCTGGCCTGAAGCCTGCTCAGCCCACACTGCTGGTAGTGATCTGCACATTACTGGATCCTCCGCAGCTACTTCTTTATGTGGAAAGGGGGGGGGCTACTGCATCAGAAGCATGTAAGGATTCAGTATTCTATATGTGAATGGTGCTTCAAAATAATCAAAGCTATCCTGCTAATAAACAGTTTGCCATTTCTGTTGTGTAATTCACACACTATAAATACAATTACTACTATTTTCTGAGAGCTTATAATATCCTAGGTAGTCTGCTAAAAGTTACAACGTTTACAACTTTACAACCTTCTGTCCATGTGATTCTGAAGCCTGTGTTCTGGTTTTTATTTTGTGTTCTTCTGAATGCACTGGATGATCAACCCTGGGATCCATGAATACCAAGCAAGCACCCTACCACCGAGGTCTGTCTCAAGTCCGAATGTTCTTATTTAGACCTCACTAGCCACAAAAAGTTTCAAATGGTTTGGTTTTTCTCAGCTAATCATTCTCTTTGCTTGGTCATGAATGTCCTTACAGTTTCAAAGTAAGTAAACTGTACTTCCACTGTGGTATTTGAGACCAAATCTTAGGAAAGAGAAAGTCCTCTGCCCACAAAAGAGACATTAATGTTGAGTCAGGAGCAGAAGTGTGCTAACTATCAACCCTACCAGCATTAAGGGGTTCTTCTATCTTCCCTCATCACTTTCCGTAAACATTAAATTAAGGTACTATTATTGAGGGATTGACAGATTTCTAAGAAGCATTTAAATCACTGTATCATATGTACATGAATTGGAGCCACTGATGAAGTGCATGATAAACATGCCCTAGTGGCACAGGTGATGGAGGAAGGTCATTGGTTAAATAATAAAGAAACTGCTTGGCCTCATAGGTTAAAACATAGGTGGGAGGAGTAAACAGAACAGAATGCTGGGAAAAAGAGGAAGTGAGCTCAGAGAGGCCATGCTCCTCTCTCCGGGGCAGACGCACACCATGAAGCAAGCCGCCAGGTCAGACATGCTGAATCTTTCCCGGTAAGACCGATGCTACACAGAGATGGGTTGATCGGGATATCAGAATTAGCCAGTAAGGGCTAAAGGTAATGGGCCAAGCAGTGTTTAAAAGAATACAGTGTCCGTGTAATTATTTCGGGGCATAAGCTAGCCAGGCGGCTGGGGTGCTGGGGATGCAGCCCCGCTGCTCATATTACTACACACAGGGATTGAGGAAACTATAGGGTAGTCATATTTGTTCGATTGTCTCCTTGAGTAGGCATAACACTGACAGCTTTTGGCTAAGCTCAAGTAAAATATTCAAAATATGTCAATTAAGCTCTGAGATAATCAGTCTGGCTGCAAAGGCTTTGGCTCCACACCATTTTTCTGCTGTCTGGGAGCTTTCTCCCTTTGATAGTGCCTTTCAAAGGCAGTGCAGAGGTAATAATAGCATCTGTCATCCATATGTTTACTATTGGGCAAACATTGAACTATTTCCTTAAAGTATCTTATTTCATCTTCATAAGAAATCCATTTTACAGATAAGGACATTGAGTCTTAGGAACAGAGTTAGTACTCAAATTAGGTTACACAGCTAGAAAGTGGCTGAACACGGATTCCAATGTTTGTCTTACTGACTCCTAAGGTGGTGCCTTCATTATAATAGAGAAACAGTCTACAAAGATTTTGAGGTCTAAACTATCATGTAAATTCTGGAGTGGCAAACTTCTCCCTTAGGAATTCTCATGAGATTGATGTGAGTCCAGGCTGGACTCTGTTTCCCTTCTTAGACCTTCTGCTCATCCCATATATTGTATAAATTGCCTATGGTCAATTTCAGGTACCAACAATAAACAATCAAATAAATATAAAATTGCCAGACTGTTTCTTAAAAGCTGTCTCCGAAAGGAGGTATTGGCTTAATCTTCATCAAGTACAATGTTCTCATTAAGTTTTGTAGCTCTCTCTCTACTTTAGGCCCAGTGACACAGGGCTCTGTTACACAATCTTCTGGAAAAATGGCACAGCCCAGTATTGAGCAAGATGTCTATGAGAAAGTTGATTTTGGCAAGTGGCTTCTTTGAATCCTTTCTACAGTTCCCAACCATTTCTTGGCCTTTCAGTCCTTTGCAACCTGAATAGCACTCGAAGATACAATAAAGATATCTCTGAAGCCAAGTTTCAAGACCTCTGTCTTTTTAATGACTGCTTCATGGACTTAATATTTTCTCACACAAAAGAAAAGAAATCACTCAAAGGCACAGTATGTGTCCTTCACCCATTTGAATCTCTCTCTGGGCCTGAAAACACAAAGAGCCAGATGATACTCTGATCTGACACACTATCAGAATTCTAAGATGAGGAAGATGGAGAGCCTAGATCTTACTGACAGATGCCTAGCTTCTTCTTTTAGTTCCTTAATTTGGTCACAGAAGTGGTTCTTCTAGGTTTAGCCTCCTACCAGTAGGAATTTGTAAATGAAAAGTATGATGAGTTACTGCTATCAAAGACATTTTCAACCTAATGATGGAATCAGAATTGAATGATGATCCTGAATGAAAGCTCTTCTTTATGGCATGAAGAAGACATTATTTTGCACACTCACTTGTGTTCTCCACCATGACAAGTGGTGGTGTAAACATTATTTTACTCTTACTTTCACTTCAGAAAGACTACAGTGGAGAAAGCCATGTGCCAAAAAGGTTACTGCGGGGGTGCACTTGTGTTTATAAATCTCTAGGTTCAAGTTCATCTTTCACTCGCTCACTCCTGGGATTGTGTTGCTTTTGACTCTCTTGGAAGAAATTCTGTAGTCTGTCTGGAGTGCAAGGAACTTCCATCAGTTTCTCTTTGCCTACGCCTACAGAGAAATCTCCTCTGGAGACTCGTTAGTAACAACTGTTGAAATTTCAGTGCGGTCTGCATACGTGTGTGCACACTCACAGTAGAAATGTATTTTATCATCCAGCTAGTTCATTAACCTTTCCTTTTTCTTCTTTTTTTAATGAAGCAGAGGTTGAGCTTAGTAAGATGTATTTTTAACATACATTTTAAGTGCGAGTTAATCAAAAGAGGGTGATCAGAGAAAGAATAAAACCCAGTTCTGAGTGTGGGTATGGGCTTCAAAAGAGAAAATTACCTTCTTTTCCTTTGTTGAATGTCATGTTCTGGGTTAACAAAGCATCAATGTGTGGGACGTAGATATGGGATGCCTAAATGGAGCAGACCTGCCCTTTCCATGTGGATAACCAACAGGCAATTTTATGTCAGAAACATAAAACCATAGATGCGTTATTATTTGTGGCACAGTCTTAAGGAAATAGATTGCTCTCTTACCCTCCCCCAAGGAGAGAAATGAGATACGTTAATCCCTCACCACTGTCACATGGGATTGGTTAGTGTTCACTTAGAGTATGCATCATTAAGAAAGCGTGCAACTACAAAAATGGCAGGTTGCAAACACATATAAGACTTTCAGAAAATATATATGCAGTTACACATAAGTGTGGATCACTACCAGCATATGTGAATCAATGTAGATAGATGTAAGTCAAGGTGCTCATCTTGGAGAGGGAATACAGGTTAGTGCTAATATGAAAATATATATTGGCAATGTACCCATGCAAGAAGCTGAAGGTATGGTGTAGTTTACAGAAATTCTGTGACTTCTCAGGCATATGGATCAATATGAGTAAGTGTTAAGTCAATGTGACAATGTGGAAGGATGAATACCTGAATGAGTGTAAACACCAGTAAAGCCTGTCATGCATGGTGTTAGCAGCCACTTGTGTGAGTATAGACATGCATCTATGTGAATTAATTACTGCAATAGAAATAATTTACCCCATTGTGGTGCGTACCAATAAGATGCATATTAGTGACTAGAAACTCAGTGCATGTCACTACGTGTACACTGATATAAAGGTATGTAATAATGTGAGTGGGGTCTATCCAGATGAGATTAGTAGAATAGAAATGTATACAAATGCCAGTGTGTGCGGTAAGTATAACAGTGTTTGTGCTAAAATGTGCGGTGTTCTGAATTGGGATTGGCATGCAAGATGGTATACATGTAAGAATGTAAGGGAGGGGTTTTATGTGTCCGTAAGAATGAATGGCAATGTCTAATTTGGAGTGTATGGTTCCGAAAGCAAAAGTGAAGATCTGAAAATACATTGGTGTCAGTATGTGAATGCACATGACTGTTCATTAAGTGTGACTGTATTTATGAATTTTGTATGAGTAATGAATTAGAATATGTGTATGCCAATGTGTGTCTGTGGGAGTATATTTGTACATTAGTGACTTCATAAAGGGAAAAAATGTTGACGTCAAGTGAAATGGCTGTGTTTATAAAATTAATTTGTGTATAATTGTATTTCAGGTCATGTGTGTGTCTGAAGGTATAGTATTGAGCTGGATGACTAGATGTCAGTGTGAAAAGAGAGGGTAAGTGTGATGATGTGTGTCAAAATGCCTGCCTCCGTGTCTAATAGGATTCTATACGAATATGATGAGGGGTGGAGGATGGCTTCGGGGCTGTGCATGTGAACAAAAGCATAACTACCAGCACAATAGTGCAGGGAAGAGAGTGCAATAGTTCAAAAATACACAAGAGGGAGCGGACGAGCTATCGTCCATATTGCTATCATCTGTACACATGAATTAGATGAGGATGTGTGTGCACCTGGGTGTCACTGAGCTGTGTGTGGCTGTGATAAGTGATAATATCAGTGCAAACATATCACACTTTGTGAAACTGATGTGTTGTATATGTCTGTGGCTGGGAAGAGAAGTTTGAGTTGGGCAAAGGGGAAGTTAGGGTATGCCTGGCCACAGAGGGTTTGATTACATAGGTGTATTAGTGGGTATGAGTGATTATATCCTCTATACTGCAAGTGAATATAAAAGTGTGCAAAAACGTTAAGAAAGGGTACAAAGGCGTGAGTGGGTCAGAGCATTTGAGTGGGGTATAAGGTGTATGTGTCTCATAATGAAAATATGAATACATGAATATGGGTATTCAGCTGTGTATATGATTTGCAGTATGGTTATATGTGAGAGCGAGGAGGTGAGAACGATACATAAGGGTGAGCCTGGGGGAGAAAAGGGACTGGGTGAGTATGAATAACACTGAAGTCTAGGAAACTCACCAGGAAATATCTTTCCTCCCAAAACAACAGTGTTGTTCTAGTTCTAGGCACGTTACTGAGCCCCTCTAAACCTCTATCTTGGCACTGATAAAAATAACTAACCCAAGCTAATATCACTTGTAGATTCAGAAACAGAAATGGGAGCATGAGCTAGTTGAGAAAACACCTACCTTGCCGTGTTAATGCTGAAGCAAAGGGTATCATCTATCTAAAGTGCTTAGCTCGGAGTTGGTAACAGTAGGGAGTATATAAAATTTATTATGGTAGCTGTCACAGAAAACCCAGGAGACATCCCCAGGCACACTTCTTATTTTCGTCAGTCCTAATTACCTTCTGTCAAAGTCTACAGAGGATCTCAGACGAGACCATCTCCAGAAAGTTGAATGCATCAGAACAGGCAAAGCTGTAATTTCATACCTTCAGTTCGACAGCCGAAACTCTGGTGCTTTCCTTTAATGAGAAGGCATCACACAAACACCTGCTGCTGAGATGCAGTCTTGCCATCGTCTAGGCCCAAGGTATGCTCAGAGTGAAAGAGGGTTGGGTTGCATATTCTTTGTCCTGTTGAAATTCTTTGGAGGGAGTTGTTGACTTGGGCAACAGTAGAGATGCCTAAGCAGCTGACAAAGAGGCAGACAGTGAACCAGACAGAGAGACTCAGGGACAAGAAGTCATTAATAGGCAACAAGGCTGCAGGGTCTAACATAGAAGGGCAGATGGAAAAGGCGACAGAGGAAGCTACTGTGACTGTCTGAGAGGCAGACGGAGAGAAGGGCTGGTGACAGGCAGGTGCAGTGAAAGAAAGACAGGTCCAGTGTGCAAAGCTGCTGGGGAACTGGTGGCCACTTGTCAAGCATGGTAAAGACGTGTAAGACTACAGGCCTGCCCTTGATAATGCAGTTTATCTGATCAGAGAAATGCTCCAGAAACTCTTCAAGAATGATTTATGATGAGAGAAAAGCCATGCATGCCACAAACTCATGCCAGAGAACTGGGAGAGGGAGCATGCTTTTGCTGCCTTGTTAGGTGGGAAGGAAGAGAGAAGGTGCCACAAGATTTTAGCTGAGCCTGCCAGTCCCAGAAGCAAGGAAGAGTGGGTTGGGAATACATTTGAATACGAAACGAAATTAAGATTATGGGGCAGTGGAAACCACAGAAACTGATTAGAGGGTTTGTGGCATGTGGCTGAAATGCCACTGAGATATCAGGAAAGAAGAAAAAGAAATGACAGCTTGACAGGAAGCATTTTCTGTGTTGCACCGATGCTCTTAGATGGTGCTTGACATTTGCAAAGGACTCGGCAATGACTCCTAACCGTGTTTCTCCTCCCCACCTCAGAATGTAGGTCAAGGCTGTCATTTCAATATTAGAGATGAAGAAACCAAGAGACAAGGGACAGGTATAACAGACTGCACACCCCAGAAAGTAGGGTTATGTCCTCGGGCCTAGCTGGTGGGTCCTGAGCTCAGATAAAAGGCAACATTAATCTGGGATTCAAATATCCCTCACTGCACGCCCTGAAATCCTTCACTCACCTCACACAGCCACCACCACAGGGTCTCAACCCAGGTGAGTGTTGCTCTTGAGAAGAGGCTGTGCTGGCTTCAGCTCTGACTGACTCAGTATTGTGCACACCAGCTCCCAGGAGACGCCAGGGCTTAGTGGGTTTCTCTTTCTTGGGGGACCATACTGAGAAAAGCACTTTCGGGGAGAAAGAATCCTTTCTACACTGGTTACTACTCCCTCATCCTATCCCCCGCCCCCATATAGGTTACACACACACACAAACACTGAGAGAGAGTGGGATATTTCAGAAAATCATTTAAGAAGACTAGTGAATCAGAGAGATAGGAAGTGTGAACACATATTTTTCTGGAGGATTTTGGAAAAGGTACTGAACTGAAGGTTGAGAGATGGGAGGACAGATTAATAATCAATGCTTGTTCTCTCACCCTGCTGGACCTTCTCACTTCTTGTCAGCTATAAAAGCTTCCTTAGTCCTTGTGGACAAGTGTTAGGGGGGCTAAGTCAAATAAGATGCATGTGAAGAATCTACATGACTTTCAGAATTGGGGGTAAATTTGTATACTTATCAGAGATGGCACAGTCTGGCGTACAGAGATAACACCCACTCGAGAAAATCTGTGTTGCCTGGCGAAGTACCACTATGATTCCGTACCTTCATCACTCGATCCTGAGTCTCTACCCCCATTTCCACTCCTTTGCTCACCAACCTCTTTCTTTGGGTGGGTATCTGGAGAGAGAGAGTCACTTAGGCAAGAACACTCTGAGTTTCTTTTTGCCTCACACCTGTGGAGGTTCTAAACTGCTGATGATCTTAACTGAATCCTCTAGCCTGTCTTAATCAAAGAAATGCCTCCCCACAGCTTTTGCCAAATTTCCCCAAGAGGATATAAACTATTTGTTTTATTTTGATGACTATTTACCTTGCTTGCCCCACAGAGCTTTCTATATCTAATTGTGATAGAAACCTGATTCTCTCTTTCCTCCTCTCCTCCCTCCTCCCCCATCTCATCCTGGAGACGGTAACCAGAACCATGGTGTCTTGCATGCTAGTCAGTCACTCTACCATCCAGTTATTCCTTCTGCCAGAGACAGGGTCCCTTTAAACGCTCAACTTCTGCATTTTCCAATCACTTGAGGCTCCCCAGGGAAAGGCTGATTTTAGGACTCCAAGCCCTGCAACCTCTATGTACTTCTCACAAACACCCCATCCCACAACCACATTGACCCTGCAAAGAAAGCAGCAACTGCATGCAGATTCAAATAGAGCATGATCGAGGCTAGCGCTCCGTTATTAGAGGACAATAGAATAGGGAGCTCTAACCCAATGAAATACATTGATGGGTATTTAAAGAAAAAGCAAAATTGAAGTCTTGGAAAGCCAAGAAAAGTCCCATGATCTCAAATTCCACCTCTTAGGCAGAAGGGATATGCCATTCCCTGGGCTTGCCTCACAATTGTCCCCTAGAATCTGTAGCATCCATGTGTATTCCCTTAGTAGCTATCTAAATCCCTCCCACTGCATGACTGAGTGATGCCGCCCCCTCCCTCTCTGCAGGAACTCACTTTGCAAGAAGGTGAGGAGAGGTGGGGTGGTAAGAACTGTCAGAACTCCAGAAGGGGCAAGGTTTGAGGAGGGTCCGGTGTGTGTATGTGTGTGCGTGCACACCCGTGTGTTTGTGTGTGTGCATGCACATCAGCCTGTTCTAACCAAAATTTCTCATGATTCTAAGTTTTCCTTCAGTATGCTTCACATTTCCCCACATACCTTCATATGAAACATCAAACAGTAACTTCATGGCAGTTTGCCTTGAACCCACCAATGGTGTATCTTGAACCAGCACAGAAGCAATTCCCTTGCATACTGGAGGTATATTATGGGTCATGTATATCTGTGCTATTACTTGTAGTGTTATAATATGTGTATGTGTATATGATTTGTTACATCTATACTATGTTGTATTTGTCCTGAACTTGCACTGTGTTATATGTGCAGTGCTGTGTTTATATCATGTCATGTACACTTATCTTGTCAGTATGTTATTGTATATGCACTATATTTCTGTAATATGTTACATATGATTATATCTCTACCATGCTACATGCACGTACACATGCCATATGTCTAATTTGTAGTGTGCAGCATGTATGTCTATACCATGCCATATACATCTGTACTGAGTGGTGAGTGTTGCATAGCTGTAGTATACGGTGCATTTACACAGCCTTTGCTTTCTTCCTGTAGCTCAGTCTCTTGTTGAAAGCTAGGCAGATATGAATGCATATATCTTATACATACCTAACTTCTCTTTCTTTGCTGCATTTTAGCTTTATTCCCCCTAGAATTTCTGTCTGAGGACTAAAACTATCACCTTGGGGTGGAGATCAAGGGAATTTGTGACAATTGTGCCCTCTTCCACAGAACCATTCATGGCAAACGTCTTATGCAGCGTTAAAGATTTCTGGGGAAAGCTCCTGGATCCTTCTTCAGGCCCAAAGAAGATAAAGTGCAAGGGAGAAGAGAGTGATGCCCCTCTCTCTAAATCTGCTCATACTGGAGAAGAGTGCTATGAAGGGAGCCTCCTTCAATCTTTATAGAAGGAGTGTGCCTTTGCTTGCCAGGCTTGTTAAGAGCTGCTTCAGAGTACTGGTTTCCAGGCTGGATCTTGGGATCGCAATGGGAAGCTGAGAAAATGTGCCTCAAGTATAGTCACTAGGGGGCGATATTGTGCTGTCAGAGACAGTGGTCTGTTGAGGGTGCAGAATTCCAAATACTTCTCATGGCTCTGCTAGAGATGAGGGAAAAGAAGCTGCCTTGTGCCAAGCCAGCCCCCCCCCCCCTTTTTTTTTTTGGTTTTTTTGAGACAGGGTTTCTCTGTGGCTTTGGAGCCTGTCCTGGCACTAGCTCTTGTAGACCAGGCTGGTCTCGAACTCACAGAGATCCGCCTGCCTCTGCCTCCCGAGTGCTGGGATTAAAGGCGTGCGCCACCACCGCCCGGCTCCCCCCCCTTTTATAATTATCTTCACCAAAAAACCTTTCTGTTTTGGGACTGCATTCAGTAGTTAAAATAGTAGAGAGTCTCAGTGTCCCCCTTTGATCTGGCTATGAAAACTACCACGCGGAGCTTTTCCCGGGCTTATAGGTAACCCAGAAAATACAGATTTGGGCTTCTCCTTCTCTGCACGCTCCCCATTCACATGAAATAAAAGTGAAGCCATGTGGCTAAAAGATGAAACGTGTGGGTATCTCTTTTGCATTGGCTTTTCCTAAACTGGAGAGCATACAAAACGGAAACTGCTAACGACGGGCTATTTTCTTTTGTTGCAGGAGGGCTTGTGCTTATCTTAACTATCAAGTACAAAATGGTCCAGGTCGTAATGTTCCCACCAGATTAGAGAACACCCAGTCTAATTCCGTCATTTGGAGGTCAAGAAAACGGGCACCGAGTACCACACGCATTCAGCCTGATTTCTGATTTCCGAGGTTCATGCTGTCCCAGCTTCCACCCTGCCCACTCCACAAAAAGATTTTTCCCTCTAGATCCACCCCCTTCTAACCCACAGAAAACCTTGCCTCCCCCATCAGCTCTGCGAGCTTCTGAACCAACAACCACTTCATGATCCGGCCTCTCTGTGAAAATATGTTGGAGATGACTCTTTTTTCCATCAGGAAATTGATCATTTCTTCTTGGTTTTCAAGGTCCACTTCCCTTATTTTGCTTCCCACCCCCAGTCCCATCTGGAGCTGCACCGTTTTACCCCCTCGTTGCATCCCCTGGGTGCAGCACAGATTGTTCCAACGTGTAGATAATTGACCGAATGTGCAAATCAGACACGGATCTATTGCATTGATTAACATTTCCAATTAAACTCCCGGTTAGGCTGTGAGTATTAGTGACTCAAGTCATCACAAGCAAATGCTTGTACCTTCTACGCTGCAGAGTGCAGTAGGCAGTGCCACATTTCTGGGGAGAAATGGAAACACACTGACGTGGAGGTTCACTTAGTTCTGGTACTGCTGAATCAGACTGTAAATGTATGATTGTTGATCCGAGGCTTGGGCTTCACACCTGAAATGGAGGACTTGGGTCCTCCATGCCGCTACAGTTACCTTTCCGCCCCCTGCTGGCAAAGCTATTTAGTGGGGATTTGGCCTGGAAGTCTACCCTGGCCCTGCAAAAGGAACTGCCTAGCTTCTGACAGGTGAGGTTGTGGGTGTGGGTGGGGTCGGGGAAAGGTGCCCAGCTAAGACTTAAGCTGCCCTCCAGAAGCCTGGAAAGCCACACTTACCTTCCAGTGTAACAGTTTTCTGCAGTCCTTAGTGGACACAAGACTCCCCCATCCCACCTCCCCCTTCCCCACCCCTCATGGATTCTCTTTTGACTCAAACCTGGGTCTAATTCACCCATATAAAGCAGTCAGACTCCAGTCTCGGGTTATAGCTCCCCTGCTCTCCTCTCTAGCCTTCACCCACCCCTAGTCCCTTCCCTTTATCTAAAAGGAAAAAACTGATTTTTTTTATACCGCTGCTCATCAAGTTTCTTATCATTCCTTTGGTTAAAGTTTCTGGTTCCTAAAAAGGGGTTATACAGCTGGGAATGCTATTGATTCCCTAAACTGCTAGAAGCCCCAAAGAATCCTTGATTGAGTCACTGCTGTCTTGACTACCAAAACTTTTCTGTTACCATGTCACCAGGGAAACCGGGACTCCTGGGCTCTTAGGAAGATACTGGTCTTTCTGCATCCTCTATAGCGCTCTCCTACCTACACCATTAGCTCCAGCCTATTCAGTCTGATTTCTAGATCTTATTTCTTCAGTACTCGTCATTCACTTTGACTTGGTACTTAGTCCGACTTCACAATAGCAGAATCTCTGCCAGCAAACCCCTTCCACTCTTCAGCCATTTCCCGTTTCTCTCATCAAATCTACTACCCAGTCTTCTCCAAACGCAGAGCAGATTTGTCTGCTCTATACCCCACTTTCACGTTTGAACGGGGAAAAAAATCAACCACCCACCCACCCAACCAACTAACAAGTAAACCCATAACCTGTAGGAATGATCAGGATGTTCATGCATGTCGTGGCCCTTTGCTTGTGCTCTTACCACGAGTTGTCTGCTAGAAGACTTAAAGAATGAGCCTCTTCACATCCGGGGTCTCTCTGGATTCTTGATTACCAGCAGTCAGCTTTAGCCCAGCACACCTCCCAGACTCTTTTCATGTTGTGTGTTGCGTGGACACGACATTTGTATCCCGAAAAAAAGAGGGCTAGTTGGCTCTCTTCCCAGGTGCCAGCCTATTAATCACCCATTACTTCCATTACCACGGTGAGCCCCTTTACACAGAGGTGCCCCTGATTGGAAGCTCAAGTGCCAAATCACACATCGTGCCCAATTATAATTTTACAAATGGCCCACTGAAAACCACACTGACCTTTTAGACCTGGCTCATTCCAGAACAGGGCCACAGTGCTGTCGCCAACAGGAATGCACCTCCTTCTGTTCCAACACCTCAGACAACCATACAGTTGGCCTGGATTTGAGTCTGAAAAACCATGTGGTGGGGGGAGCAAAACTAACATGGCTAAGGGCTTCCCTGGGGAAAGCCATCTTTTTTTCAAAATATAGTATACTGCAACCACCCCCATCATGCTTCCCAAAGCCAAGCCACTCACCTTTCTCTCTGCTTCTATGGCCCATACAGTCCAGAAACCTCAAGTCTATAATCTGGAATGGATTATGGGAGATGGGACCAAAAAACAAACTAACAAAATCCAACGGAGCCCCCCCCCCAGTTCCCTCCTTGGGGAAGAACCACCTACAACCCCCGCCCAACCCTCACCCTGCCCTCAACCATCACCTAAGGAAAGGAAAAGCCTACCAGAGCCAAAATCTAAAATGTTCTGTTCACTCAGAAGTATGCCAATTACAAACTGAGGGCAGTGTCTCCTCGGAGCCAAAAGAGACACGAAAGGGAGGAAGCAGTAAACCCAATGACCTTACTCCCCAGACAAAGACAGGGGCCAACAGGGGACGCCAGCCTTTTCTAAGGACCTTATTGAATCCATTCAGTCCCACAGAAAAAGAAGAAAAAAAGAGTCCTCCTGTTATTACCATCCCCCCATGTGAAAAGGGGAGGGGAATAAAGAAAAAAAATAAAAGAAAGGAAGGCTCTTTTTAAGAAAATTGGTACTTTTATGTTTCAGTTGGGTAGTTCTGATGCGGACTTGGCCAGACTGTGGCCACACCCCCTCCCCTTCTCTAGAGGGCTGCTGTCAACACTGTGGCTGGGATGGGGGTAGATGGTAGGAGAATTACAGTCTGACACAGCTTTCAGGGCAGATTTTGCCCCACGCAGCCCAAGCCCCAATAAACTAATCCTGGGTTTAGCCAAGGGAAGAAGCCTGGGTCCTTGAGGACCAGCCCGGACACACCCACTCATCTGCCTAGGCAAACCCCATCATACGCTGGGAGCTGGGTCCCACAGCTTGGGCACCGTTGCCATGTAAGAGGGTCAAAGCTGGGGCGCATCCGGAGCAGGAGGGGGACACAGGAAGGAACATCTGCCCAGGAGCCTCCCCAACCCCGAGCTAACCCCGTACAGTACAGAAGTCACAAGATTTACCTGTCAAGGGTCCAGCCACCCTGCCAAGACCTTTCCAGTACCTCCAAGCACGCTGACAGTTGGGCTGGGGAGCTGCAGCCCAACGGCCGCAGCAGCAGCCCGGGGCCCAGCCGGCTCCCCCCCCCCCCACGGCTCTTCTCTCGCCCAGTGCGCTCACTCCCAGAGGGGAAAAGCTGCAGCCCCCAGTGTAAGACCCCAGACTGCAGCCACAGCTGCCCGCCTGCTACAGAACCCCTCTGCTCAGCAACCGCTCCCTAGCTCTTCTTTGCTATGACGTCACCTGGGCTCTGCACCGTACCTAGGCCAATCAGATGGTGAGCATGAAAGTAAAATCGCCCTGAGTGGGCTACTGGGGACCAATCTTTTGTTTCCAGGCAGGAAGCGCCCTAGGAGGGGGGAGAAAGTGAAAGGGGGAGAAAGGAGAGGGAAAGGAGATGGAAACTTCTACACTGTCGGGATTGTATAAAGAGGAAGGTGGAGCCATCGAGAAAGAGGCACCAGGCAAGAGTGAGGAGGGGACGTTTCATGCATCTTTCTTGCTTGCCAGCCTTAAGAACACTAGACTTTGAGATAAATTTCCAGGCCAGGGAATCCATCGACAGGAGCAGGCTTTCTGGAGGAAATGGTTTGGATTTGGGACACCACCTGTCAGCCTAGTAGGTGACATAGAAAACTAAGAGGGAGAGATGTGGAGGTGAAATTAGACAGGGAAAATAGTTTTCTACACATGGGAGGTACGTTTCAAAACAGGTGGCATTATACAAAAGAAATAATTCTTTTACTTCCAGTTGAGTGCGTTGATTTCACATCGCTCCCCTTGTTCACGTTTTCCCTAACATCTTTAACGATTTCTCTCATCTTTACCAGAAGGTTCAGATTTTGACAGGTGTCCTAAATCGTTTCAAATCTACCTTCACAAATCTTCACTTCCTACTCCCAAATCCACCCTTCTTAAAGTTTTGGCAGATTATATAAAGTATGCCATATCTCTGCAATGAGACAACAGACTGCTCAATACTCTGTATGTTCGAGTTATGACGATGTAAAATATGCCTCCCAAACACAGAAGAGGAGAGGGCAAAATCTTAATGGTTAGGTTAAAGTGGTGGGGTTTAGAGGCGATTTTCTTTTCTACTTTTGAACTTCTTTGAAAAAATAAAGGTAAATGTATTTTCACAAAAATGAAAGGCCAGAATAAAGGATAAATATACCCAATGTCCTTTTGATTTGATTTTCTCAACACTGCATGAGAACCTCATTCCTTCACAATGACAAAACAATGTATTTTAACACCAAGACTTACTTTTCATGTTTTTCCCACATCCTCTGAGGAAGAATCACACAAAAGATCTCTGGATTAACCAGAGACAACCCTAGAAAGGTGTGTGTGTGTGTGTTGGGGGCGGGGTTATTGATTCATTTTGACTAAGATCAGGCACTGAAAGAACAATGACTAACCTACGACAAAACAGGGAAGACTAAGACGGGGACTCAGAAATTTACACCAGGATGGTGTTGCCGCATTTTCCTTCAATAAAAATATGTATGTATGCCTACGTAAGTGTTCTATGAAGACTGTAGAAAGTAGTAGAGCAGGAATTTGTATCTAAATCTGAGTACACAGCCCATGGATTTTCTAATATGCTGAAGTGAATGCTTAATAAAAATTAAGCAGGGCATTAATGGCTGTGGAAAATATGCACTGAATTTATAAGGAAAAACTACACAAGGTAAGTGCTGTTTAAAAATGGGGTGTTTTAAAATAGCTTTTAAAACACATCCTGGTGGTTGCCTTCTAATGCAACACGCACACTCTCTCATTCTTGCTTAATAGATTGAAATCAGGATGCTTCTGCTTACAATGACTTTACAGATACTTTTGTAATTAACTTTGGGGTTAAAAAAGTAACTACATCACATTGATTTTTTTTATACATAATGGTGGAAGTAATCTAAAAAATACTGATCTAAATGTCATTTGCTTAATGGTAATGCATCTTATTGTAAATTGCTTTTATTTGGGTTACTTTAAACCCAAATACTTAAAAAAAAAAGAAGAAGCATAACTGGATTTTCCTGGTAATGATTCAGCTATGGTTTCTGGGGTATTGATTTCAATTGTAATTAAAAGGTATTTGATTTCACTCTAATCCCCACATATACCTCAGGTATAACTTAGAGCTATTTATATAGTCACTTCACATGGTTATTTAAACGTTTCATGTGTGTATTTATTCTTTCCCCAGTGATTTCCTCACTCTTTTTGTGTGTGAGCGTGTGCGTGCACGCGCGTGCACATGTGTGTGTAAATGGGGGGCAAAATCCTTTTAGGTCTTGACAAACTGAAGCACAGTAATGTCATTCAAACAAGACTCTACACCCAGCATGAAAGACTTGGATCCCCGTGTAAAAAGGTATTAACCTGTGTTATTCTTGATACCCAAAGATAGTCTTTGCTACCAGTGTGGCTTATTCTCCAAGAATATAGAGGAAGGAAAGGACTTTAAACTATACAAGCTTAATATTTTATTGGTGTGCAACTTTCTCTTCCAAACTCCCACTATCTGTTCCTTCCTTGCTTGGATGTTCTCTGGCTCAAAAATACAACCTTGAGAACCAATAGAATTTGTATCATGTTTCTCAGATTACAAACCTTCTTTGTATCTCACCATTTTTCCAGGGCTTTTTGATTTATTTTTTTTAAAAAACTGACCTACTAGCTCCAGTTCCTCTCCTTCTCCCAGCCCCAACTATCCCCTTTCCACCCCCATTCACTTCTCAGGTCATTCAATGACCACAATAACCGCAACAGTTCACTTCAGCAAGCATTATGATCTGAATGTCATAGAATGAACAGTAAAATCCCAGGGCTTTGAAGTCACCAGGGCACTGACTTCCAGGTCCTTTAGATCACAGTATAAGGCAATTTGAGAGCATGATAGGAATGGAGGACATGGAGTGTTTACTTTATATTCAAAGCCTAGACGAAAGAAATATTGCAGGCTGGGCAGCAATGGCGCATGCCTTTTATCCCAGCACTCTGGAGGCAGAGGCAGGCAGATCTCTGTGAGTTCAAGGCCAGCCTGCTCTACACAGCAAGTTCCAGGACAGGCTCCAAAGTGACAGAGAAACCCTGTCTCAAAAAAACAAATCAACAACAAAAAAGAAACATTGCACAGTCTCATATCCATATACCGTAGCACTGATGGGACTGACGAGTTGCTAATATTTACCAAATTTATAATTTCATGTCATTTGACCTATCAATCCTAAATCAAAGAAAATGCTTAAAGATATCTTCATGACAACATACCAAGATATGCTCAAGAATATTCATTGTTTGCTCTAATGTAAGAGCATAAATGTCACATAAAAGGGAACCTAAATGTCCCTCCATAGGAGTTCATTGGTTTTTGTTGCTGTTGCTTGTTTTTGTTGTTGCTGCTGTTTTTGTTTTCTCCAGCCAGATTCTCTGACTGGCCTCAACATTACCACTTACTTGAAAATGACCTCAAACCGCCTCCTTAATCCTCTAGGCTCCTGCTGCAGCCCCCCCAAGTGCTGGGATTACACGTGTGTGCTACAGCTGTAGCTATTCTTGAATTTTTTTAACTTCACATTCAAAGTCTGAATGCACTGGAAGAGGATGCACAGGTCAAAAAAATCATTGCTGCACGACTCTGGAGATACATATGAAGTCTCGAGATTATCACCAACACCAAGGTACTAGAGATAACAATCATTTCCTAAAACCTCAGACTCTAAAAAGAAAATAGTCCAATTATATCATACACATATTTTAAAATATTATACACCAGGTAAAAATCACCAGGTGGTTTCCTATAAGCTAAAATAAGAAGCATGCTTCGACACTTTTTTGAGTAAAACACAATTGCAGGACAATATGGATGCTTTAATTTTATGGTTGTTAAAAATTGTGTGTGTGTGTGTGTGTGTGTTTACATTGGAATTACATACAGCAAACACAGGGTGACTGTAGGCATTAATGAGGTAAATTATGACATATATGTATGTGTGTTTTATTTAAACATTCTTCAATTTACAGTGCTTCAATGTAGAATTTTTCTCTCTCCCTCCCCCTTCTCTCTTTCCTTTTCTGTTTCCTTCTCTCTTTTTCTTTCTTCATCTTTTTAATCTTTTATTTTGTTGTTGTTGTTTTAGATGCACTTCTATATTCTACCCTCCTAACCAAACTTGCTCAGTAAATGGTGTGCAGCATTAGCTAGGAAGAGTGTCTGAGTATTGCTGTATATGGTAGTCACTAAAGCTGACCCTCTTTCTGCTTGCATCCCTGCCCCCATTATTAGTAGCTGCAGCTCTCCTGCAGCAGGCTGTTTTGTTGATTGCATGCAAGAAAAATACAGGGAGTTTAGACATGTCAAGAGGTGAGTCTGAGAAACCAGAGACTGTGAGGTAGAGTGTAGGGATAAGTCCCGCCCCTTGGTGGGCGTGTTCGCCTTGGGCTAATGTCTGCCTATAAATTTGGCAAGCATGCTCCCAGCCACCTCTTCTGCTTTCCTGGTCTCCGCTGGAACGGTGGTTCTGTGAGTCTATTTCGACATTAAACTATATATAAATTGTTACAATCTGTCTGCATTCGTTTATGCTGTTACATTTTGGTGCCCAACGTGGGGCTATTTTTGCCCCGGACTCAAGCGGGTAGCCTGCTAGCTAACACAGCACCCTCCCGGGTGCTGTTTTTTAGTTCGTGACTCTGTGACTCCGGCCCCAGTGCCAAGTCCCAGACATACTCAGCCACACAGGCCCATTGTGCCTGCCTTGGCTAAGTTTGCAACGGAACCCCACTGCCTGAATTAGCAGAAACTCAAGTACCTGCGGTTTTTCAACAAAAGCTGCCACAGCAGCAGATTTGGTCTGATACAAAGTGACTTGGCTGGGCAGTGGAGGCGCAAGCCTTTGATACCAGCACTTGGGAGGCAAAGGCAGGCGGATCTCTGTGAGTTTGAGGCAGGCCAGGCAGTGGTAGCGCACACCTTTAATCCCAGCATTTGGGAAGCAGAGGCAGGCAGATCTCTGTGAGTTCGAGACCAGCCAGGCAGTGGTGGTGCACGCCTTTGATCTCAGCACTCGGGAGGCAGAGACAGGCGGATCTCTGTGAGTTCGAGGCCAGCCTGGTCTACAGAGCTAGTTCTAGGACAGGCTCCAAAAACACAGAGACCACCACTGGCAAGAACCGATCATAGCAGGTAAAAAATTTTTTCTTTTATAAATAAAATGTCTGAACACATTAGTATTCAAGAATTTAACAGTTTTTTTAATTGTACCATGTGGGAGATTTTACAAGAGGTGTCTATCACCCCACATCTATGGATCCTTCTGGGATTCGTAGTTTTCATTGGCACCAAATGGTTTGATAATAGAAATATGATAAAGTCTTTACGAGACGAATCCAGGATTCTTAAGGCAGAGATTGAATGCTTAAAAACAATTGAGAATGACAACAATCTTCTCAAGAATCAGTTTGAAGTTCTTCAGGCTGATAACAATCTTCTCAACAATCAGTTTGAAGTTCTCCAGGCTGATGTTAAGGAGAAATTCATTACTATGGAAGAGGGAACAGCTGATCTGGATTGTAAGCTTCAGTCCCTTTCTGTAGGAACTGAAATATTACTGGCTGATATTAACGAGAAATTCATTACTATGGAAGAGGGAATAGCTGATCTGGATCGTAAGCTTCAGTCCCTTTCTGTAGGAAATGAAACATTAGTGGCTGATATTAAGGAGAAATTCATTACTATGGAAGAGGGAACAGCTGATTTGGACAATAAGATTCAGTCCCTTTCTGTAGGAAATGAAACATTAGTGGCTGATATTAAGGAGAAATTCATTACTATGGAAGAGGGAACAGCTGATTTGGACAATAAGATTCAGTCCCTTTCTGTAGGAAATGAAACATTAACTGAGAGAATCAAAACTGCTGAATGTGACAATCGGATTTTGTCTAAAGCTTATGACAGATTGGCGGAAAGATTGTCAATACAAGAAGGCACGGTTTATGCCATAAAAATTATGTCCAAAGATGGGATGTTATCTCTAACGGACAAACTTCATACTTTAGAATCCTCAATGAAGGCTTTGGAACATAATTCTGGACAGGAGATTCAGACATTGCAGAAGGCAATTGTGAATAGAATTGAAAAGATTGAGGAATTTCTAAATTCTGATGAAGAAGAGCAAAGGGTAAAAAGGCAAATTTTAACTACATCTGTGGGTAAGTCTCTCCGGGACAATTTCCACAAAGCTCTACCTACAGCTCTACCTGCCTTTCCAGTAATAACAACAGAGATGGTGATTGGTTCCAAAAACCCTAGGGTCATCAAGGAGGATACATGGGAGCCTGTCCGTATGAATGATCTCAAGGAAATAAAACAGATTGTCATGACTTTTGGGATGCAAGCCTCTTTTGTTAAAGAGATGCTAAGATCTTGGGCCACGACAAGCAGAGCAACCCCCTCGGACTGGCTCCAGCTGAGCTCTGCGGTACTCGAGAGTGGACCGGAATTGAAATGGAAATGCATATTCAGGCAAGAGGCTAGACTCTTAGAACAGCAGGAAAAAGCGAAGGGAATTGACATTTCCCTAGATCAAATTCTAGGTGAAGGGCTCTTTTCCAATCCTCAGGAACAAGCTAATTTGGATGAAAACACACTCTCCATGTGTACTACAGCAGCCTTAAGGGCTTGGGACAGGGTACAAGACCCAGGACAGAGAATGGAATCATTTGTTAGATTTAAACAGGGTCAGAGAGAAACCTTTAGTGACTTTTTACAAAGATTAACTAAGGCTGTACAAATAGGGATATCTGACCCAGAAGCAAGACGCATAATGATTGAGTCTTTGGCTTATGAAAATGCAAATGTGGAATGCAAAACGATTTTGGGTCATTTAAAGCTCAGATCAGCGCCCTTGGAAGAATGGGTCTTGCATACACTCAATGTTGATACATTTGATTATGGCACTGAAGCATGGGTAGAAGAAGCAATTTCCAATGGTAAAAGGAGACACCAGAATACCAAATGTTTTAATTGTGGCAAAATGGGTCATATGAAAAGGAATTGTAGACAACGGATTTTCAGAAATAATAATAATAATAATGCATCTTTCAGAAATAATAATAATAATGCATCTTCTAGAAATAACAGAAATAGGAGGACTCAGCCTTCAGGTTTATGTAGAAGATGTGGAAAAGGCAGACATTGGATGAATGAATGCAGGTCTACAAGAGATAGACAAGGCAACCTGATACAGTCGGGAAACATGAGGGGGGCCTCACAGGCCCCCATGGCAAACATGGTTCAGTCATTTCCAGTTTTTGCAGAGAACGTGCCTCATCAGGACAATTAGGAAGCCCCATGCCTACTGTTACAAGCAATAATGATCAGAAAGATAAGTTACGTGTGTTTTGGCAAACTTCTATAAATGATCAAAGACCTAAACTGAGAGTGTATGTAAATGGCATTTTTATTACTAGCCTGCTGGACACAGGTGCTGATGTAAGCATCATTACCCCAGAATCTTGGCATCCGTATTGGCCTCTTCAGAATGTAAATGTTCAGCTCCTGGGAATTGGAACCCTATCTCGAGTAAGGCAGAGCACGAGATGGGTTGAATGTATAGGGCCAGAGGGACAAATAGGAAAATAAAAGCTATATGTAGCCAATATCGCAATGAATTTATGGGGTCGTGACCTATTATAACAATGGAATACCGAAATTAACATTCCTGCTACTTCTAGAGCCTATATTTCTGAGAATAATATTAAAAGATATTACAAACGGAGAAAACCGGCCATTCTGGCTGTACAAGAACAAACAATTGATGTCCTTTCAGAGATACCAACAGCCTTGCCTCTGAAATGGTTGACTGAGAAACCAATATGGACAAAGCAATGGCCTTTAACTGAGGAAAAGTTACAGGCTTTAGATCAGCTGGTACAAGAACAATTAGATGCTGGACATATAGAAGAATCTACCAGCCCTTGGAATTCTCCTGTATTTGTGGTTAATAAAAAATCAGGTAAATGGAGAATGGTGACAGATCTCAGGGCCATCAACAAGGTTATTCAACCTATGGGCCCTCTGCAATCTGGAATTCCTTTGCCCTCTTTATTACCAAAAGGATGGCCTCTCATAGTTACTGATTTAAACGATTGTTTTTTCACTATATCTTTGCAAAAAGAAGATAGAGAAAAATTTGCCTTCACAGTGCCTACTTATAACAATTCTCAACCTTCGAGGAGGTACCACTGGACCGTTCTCCCCCAGGGTATGTTAAATAGCCCCTCCCTGTGCCAATATTTTGTGAACCAACCATTGCAAATAATACACAAGAAATTTCCCAAATCTATAGTATACCATTACATGGACGGCATTTTGTTATCCGATTCAAACATGGATACCTTGAACAGACTGTTCGAAGAAATAAAGATACTTTTACCTAAATGGGGATTGCAAATCGCTCCTGAAAAGATTCAGAAGGGAGATTCTGTTAATTATTTAGGTTATAAAATATGTTTGCAAAAAATTAAGACACAAAAAGCACAAATTAGGAGAGATCGCCTACAGACTCTTAATGACTTTCAAAGACTGTTAGGAGACATTTCCAGTCTATGACCAGCTATTGGAATAACACCTGATCTAATAATTCATTTGAACAAAACCTTGGATGGTGATAAAGATTTAAACAGTCCCAGAGAATTAACAGCTGAAGCAGAAAAGGAACTGACAATGATTGAGGAAAAATTACAACAGGCACATGTGGACAGGGTGAATCCAGAGCTCGATTGTATTCTCATCATACTACCATCAAAAATTTCTCCTACAGGAATTTTAATGCAGAGAGATGATATTATTCTGGAATGGATCTTTTTACCACATAAACCATGTAAGAAACTGAAAACTTATGTGGAAAAAGTCTCTGAGTTAATTATAAAAGGCAAGCTGAGACTTCGTCAACTAGCAGGCATAGACCCAACAGAAATTATAGTGCCTTTCACTGCTGATGAACTAAAGAAATTATGGGAAGATAATGAACCATGGCAAAGAGCTTGTGCTAATTTTTGGGAGACAATAATAACAACTATCCAAAAAGCAAGAGGCTTAACTTCATAAAGAGAACTTCTTGGATTCTTCCTCGAATCATCCGTGATGCTCCAATAACTGGAGCCCGTACATTCTATACTGATGCCAATAAATCAGGGAAGGCAGGTTACAAATCAGAAGACTTGGGTAAGGTGGAACAAAGCCCATATAATTCTGTCCAGAAGGCGGAATTATATGCCATTCTTATGGTGCTAAGGGATTTTAAAGAACCTATTAATATAGTTACAGATTCACAATACGCAGAAAGAGTTATTTTACATATTGAAACTGCTGAATTTATACCTGATGATACAGAACTAACCTCATTGTTTCTCCAGGTTAAAGATTTGATCAGGAACAGGCTTTGCCCTATGTACATAACACACATCCGATCCCATACGGGTCTGCCAGGTCCTCTAGCACAAGGTAATGCAGAAATTGATCAATTATTGATTGGCAGTGTGCTACAAGCCTCTGAATTTCATAAAAAACATCATGTTAATAGCAAAGGTTTGAAGAAAGAATTTTCAATGACATGGCAACAAGCTAAGGAGATTGTAAAGAAATGCCCTACTTGCTCTTTCTATAACCAAACGCCACTGCCTGCATGGGCTAATCCAAAGGGAACCCATAGGAATGAAATCTGGCAGATGAATGTGTTCCACTTTGCAGAATTTGGCAAATTAAAATATGTTCATCACACCATTGACACTTATTCAGGCTTTCACTGGGCAACTGCTTTAAGTTCAGAAAAAGCTGATTCAGTAATCACTCATTTATTAGAAGTCATGGCTATCATGGGTATACCTACACAAATAAAGACAGATAATGGTCCTGCTTATGTTTCTAGGAAAATGAAACGGTTTTTTGATTATTACAATATCAAGCATGTTACAGGTATACCATACAACCCTACAGGTCAAGCAGTCAAAGGAAGATCAAATCGAACAATAAAGGATATGTTGAACAAACAGAAAGGAGTGGAAAACACCCCCAGAAATAGGTTACATAATGCTTTGTTAACCTTGAATTTTCTCAACGCTAATGAGAAGGGAACAAAGGCTGCAGAAAGACATTGGATAATGGAAAAGTCTAGTGAACTAAATCAACCAGTTTATTTCAAGGATGTGCTGACCTCACCATGGAAGCTAGGAGATGTGCTACGTTGGGGAAGGGGTTTTGCTCTTATCTCCACAGGTGAGGAAAAATTGTGGATACCGTCAAAATTAATAAAGGTTCGGTTTGAAGAAGAGAAGCCACTTGGAAAGGATAAATAGCAATTCATTCACAAGGATGGCGAGCATACTGATGGTAAGAAATACAGATAAGTTGGAGGCAGGGTACTTTTCTTATCTCCACAGGAAAATACTCATCTTCAAAGAAATTAAGGGACCCTGAATATTTAATTACTGATGGATGGACACATTTTGTAAGTATTAATTTATATATATATATATATATATATATATATATGTGTGTGTGTGTGTGTGTGTGTGTGTGTGTGTGTGTCTTATTAAACATTTCTTTATAAATATATAGAGCTGGTTTTGAAGTTGGACTCTGGCTCAGTCCCTCTCCAATTCCAAGCCTGTTAGTAAGAGAAAAATCCAGAGTTTCTGGAGTTTCTGTCTCATGTCAAGAGCCATGATATGGGACAGAAAGAAATATGAGTTTAGAAAACATCTTTGCTTTTCTCCATATCTATCATACTTTTCATTGAATATATCTATCATGCCTTTCATTGAATATATATATGTATGTCTATATGATTAATGTTTAAGTTTTTCATAATGAACAATGAGTTTTTCCTGAAGTGACATTTGAAGTTTCCAGGAAGAAGATGGGGCCCCACAGCAACAACTCTACCTGGTTGATATGACGTCATGATACTGATAGCGCTACTACAAGACCTGGTTTGGATACCAGCTGCACAAGACGATCCCAACTTGGTTAGCTGAAATGGTGCACATCTTGTACAACATTCTGGCCAGACCTCCACAAAATACTCAGAGACTATTTGCAATTTTGAAAGACAATGATCTTGAAATTTAACCATCATTTTACTTTCACAGGATCCCCCAGAAAGAACGTCGCCCCCATGACAGCTGGAAGTAATTCTAGAGGACGACGTCCCCTCTCCCAGTAAAATTTACCCCTGGGTTTAGAGACATCATTTAGGGGTTGGGAGGTTGGGGGAGGAATTTTATAAGCTCAGGGATCATTTTGAAAAAAAAAGAGGGAATGATGGGATGATAGATTTATAACTGTGAGTTACTGCTTTTAGACAAAATTATTGGTATCGATTCTTGTATATCGATACAAAGTTAAATTATATTGACTATTGTATGTATGCATGTTTTTATCTCTGTTTAAAACATTTTTTATGTATTGACATATATTGTATTGATAAATATATATTGTATATATTTACCATATTGCAGTGTACATTTCTAACTCTGATTAAGATACTTATATAATGTTTGTGTATTGATATATATTTACCATATTGCAATGTATATTTGTACAGTGTTTATATTTAGAGGTCATTATCCTCATTTTTTACACAGTTGTTTATTGTCTTGGTCTTTAAGTTAGATAGATATTGAGAATTATATAGATAAATAGTCATCTTAGTTTGTCATTTATAATTAGACTAATCAGGTTCTCTAGATATATAGAGATCATACTCAGTATAGATAGATAATCTTCAACCTCTTCAAAGAGCTGTAGAAAATGGCCTTTAATCTAACTCAGAGTTTCGTGATAGTGAGACACAATTGCTCCTGGCAACACCGCTCTATTCCAGAGAGAATGTTGAGCACCAAAGACACTCCACCTGGAGCCTTTCTTTTTGGCAGAACTGGCCTTTGGGCAAAGAAATGCCCATACCTCAACCACTGACAGAGACACAGAGCATGCATCAATAGATAAAACAGGACTGTCATATCCTGCCAAGACAGGGTAAGATAGTTTTGAAAAGTTCCTTGCCTTTAATAATGGTATGTCAGTTATGTTAGGCCTTAGCCAAAGTTGGTTGACTCAACATTGCAAACGAGACTTTGGGTGATTGCCCAGGTAGTCAGTTGTCTCTGTCAATTGTTGCACATTTTGGATATATCTCGTTTGTTGAGTAGTGTTTATTCCCTTCTCAGATCTTTGACGGAGTTGAAGATTATATAATTGTAGTTACTCTCTACATTATTTGGATTCCTTGAGATAGAATGTTTAGCAAAGCTTTTGTTCTCAATATTGTTTGTTATATTTATTATTTGTTGTTATTGTATATAGTTGTATTTGGTTCAGTTCTGTCTTATTTAGACAAAAAGGGGAGATGTAGGGATAAGTCCCGCCCCTTGGGGGGCGTGTTCGCCTCGGGCTAATGTCTGCCTATAAATTTGGCTAGCATGCTCCCAGCTGCTGCTTCTGCTTTCCTGGTCTCCGCTGGAACGGTGGTTCTGTAAGTCTATTTTGACATTAAACTATATATATATTGTTACAATCTGTCTGCATTCGTTTACGCCGTTACAATAGAGAGAATCCTCAACATCTTCCTGAGGGCAGAGTTACACAAACCCTTGAACAAGATTCCAATTTCCCCAGGTTTTAGTTTTCTCCTCCATCAAATTCACTTTGCCTATCTCTGAACTGTTGTATGAATGCAAATGGCTAATGACATAAAAGCAAACCTAATGGATTTCAGAAACACACACCTCCTTAATCAATTTGATGAGGCCACACTTACACGTCATTCCTAAATATGCATTTGGGAACAGAAGGTGGGTCCTAACCTTTGTTTTTTATAATTTGCTCACACTAGAGGCCTGCCTTGCAGAACCTGAGAGGATTCAAAAGTCCACTGCTTCTGCACTCCTCCCTTTGTGAGGTAGTCAGTGGAGGAAAAGTAGACGACTATGAAATTCAGGCGGCTTGGAGTGAATTAATAAGAGAAGGAGGAAGTTTCTCTTCTTTGACTTGGTGTTAATTACCTTTGCCTCCACTATGGTCCTACATATCAAACCATGTTAATTAATTGAGCCAATGCTCTGTTTGACTTTTCTCCCCCCAAAAAATCACATTATGCATTCCTTTCCCTCGCACTCCCAATCACTGCCCTTGGAGAACCTAAGTTAAACTGTAGAGTGAATTGCAAGTGAAAAACTTGGGTTCTGTTGTAGTTTGTGAGGAATTTGTGGTGTATATGTGTGTACTTGCTTGCATGCTCCCTTGGGGAGAGCAGAGAGAGAGGGAGGAAAAGGAGAGAAGGAGGAAATGGGAAGAGGTGGAGAGTCATCAGAGGGGGAGAAGGAGGAGTGAGGGAGGAGAAGGAAGGGAGAGAGAGGGAGGGAGAGAGAGAGAGAGAGAGAGAGAGAGAGAGAGAGAGAGAGAGAGGGAGGGAGGGAGAGGGAGATATCTAGAAATCTAGGGGACAATGAATCAATGAAAAAAAATAAAAAACAAAAATTAATTTTTTGGACCAGCCGGACTATGATGTCATGTTTTCTCAGCTCACCTGTGATTGGTTGCTCAGTTCAGCATCTGCTGAGAGCTAAAGGCTGATTATTTGCCAGAGATACAGACCTTTCAGGGAAGCTATGAATCATTGCTGGTTGTCGTGACAACCTGGGCAGTGTCTGCTCCTGATAAACACATAATAAGGTTATCAGGAACAGAAATACCCCCATCCCCACACCCAATCATCTGAAATGATGAATAGTGGAAGGAGAATACTCTTCAATAGGTAAACTGGTGTCTACTCCTTCAGATAAAGTATGCCTCCCAAATCTGGGAGACAATGTACTCTTTAAATAGTTCCTTATCCATCACTGCCAGGTCACTCCTGAATCTACACGCTGTTGTAAATCAGAGTCCTGAGAAACAAGTGGTGAAGAAGGAAAACATCTTTGCAAGTTTCCAGTAAAGCCAGAGGTAGAAGTGAGCAAGCAGAATGTCAAATTCATTAGGGATAGGTGCATTGTCTTCAAAAGGTACCCATCCGTCATGGGCATGGCCCGGGTTTCAAGATGGAAAGGACATTGCCAAAACTTGTCACCAAAACCAAATGCAAAGGGAGCTCAGGGTTGGTGTTGGTATGTATGCTATTTTTTACCTGCTACTTCTCTTTTCCTGAACACAAATCCCTACCCTATGTTACATTTGAGCTCCAGATAATTTAGAAAGGGCAAACCAGTTGCATTTTTTGTATTTTATCAGTCATGCCTGGGAGACATTTACTGAATACCTAGCAAGTATAATAAGGCATACATCTAAGAGTTACAAAAATTACACGAGTGAACTAAACTTGGACCATCTTATTAGGGCATTTGAATTTAGTTTGAGAGAGAAGATACACACTCAGGTAGGGAACTGCTAATAATACTGATATAGAGCCTGCAAGGCAAACCCACAGCTCTTGATTTTAGTGAGCAGAAAATCGTATCTAGACTGTCGTACTCCAGCCCCGGTTCATCTTCTCTTATGCTCAAGTGTTGTTTTGACCAAGCCATTCTGTTCCTTCAAATGTTTTGATGTTCATACCCCATGGCTTTCCTTCTACTCTCCCTGCCCTGCTTATCTGCTAATCTGTAATGCATATGATGAGACTATGCTCAACTGGCAAACAAACTGCTCCCATAGCTATAAGCCCTTAGAGATCTGCACCTGCTAGTCATGACACATGGACAACACTACTGCATGCAAGAGGTCAATCCAGGGACCTATCTAAAAGAGCATTGGTATACCCAGTTTCAGACTATTTGTGGAAGAAAAGGAAGCGAGACTACTTTGGAAAAGTGCTTTTATTTATGTACACCAGGGTCCTGTGTGGCCCAGACTGGGCTCAAGTTCTGTACGCATCTGAGGGTATCCTTGGATTTCTGATTCTCTAGCCTCCACCTCCCAAGTGGTAGAATTTCTGCTGCATGCATTGCTGGAAATGGAATTCAGAGCACCGTGTTTAACAGAAAAGCATTCTAGCAACTGAGTTATGGCCGGAGCTCCGTAAGGTGTTATTTAAAGAAATATCAAAATTATCCTAGACATTCATGGCTTGATTAAATATTTGAAATTGTGTAGGGATCACAGGAAATTACAAAAAATACCAGAGGCCCCATGTGCCTTTGACCAAATGTTCTCTGATATTTGATTTATAGAATATTTAAAATATAGAAATTGATGTTGGTTGGTCTAACACTAATAACTCAAACATTAACCTTATTCAGATTTTATCACTGTTGACATTTCCTCTTATGTGTTTTTTTATCAACTCATTTTGATAATATCAAGTATTTTATCAACTCATCTAGCAATCGATAAATCTGTCCATGGGTTATGTGAATGTCAACGTGTCTCTCAGGCCCACCTAATTTGAACAGGACAAAAACCTGAAATAGTATAAGTCTGCCTGGGATTGTAAGGACAGAAATCAGCATGGTTTAAGAATATATAGTTCTGCCATTAATCAGAGAGGCAGCATTGATTGACACATAAAGCCAGCTATAACTATATGGAAAGAGCACTGTCTCCCAAGGCTACCTAGCACGCCTCCCTTCCGTAACTACTACCATCCTACCAGTGATTCCAGACTTGCTTTGCTATTGGTATTTATGACTGAAGATGCTTAGTGGCTAAGTCACACAATAAATTTAATTCTGTCCAACTATAGTCTTGTCTCTGCTACTTTGAGACTAAGAAAGCTTCAGCAAAGCAAATGAAGTGACAACCAAACTGGAGTTATTAGTCTTATCAGAAGTTAGCTGTATTTCCTTGCCTCTACCTAGGAGCACACAGTATGACTAAAACTGTGATTTATATAGCTGATGCCTACTGAATTCTCAGTCCACTGTCACGGGATTGTTCTCTTCCTGCTGGATATGAGGACAAAGGTCTGGAGAGTAGCAGCACTGCATAAAATTTCAGCATGCCAACTCTGTAATTAAATTGCTGCATTCAAATTCCAGTTTCATTGTGTTGTAATTTTAAGAGCCCGGACAACATATTTGGCCCCTTTGAACTTTTCCTCATCTGTGAAATATAATCCTCTTTCTTAGGGTAATTGGAAAGATTAACATAAATGCTCATAAAAACAAAAGGTGTTACTGGTGCTGGTTCTCAACTTCGTTATGCAGGAGAAATTATCTTTCTAAAATGCTGTTGCCTGGGCCCTATAACTAAACGCTCTCATTTAATTTAATGGCATATATCTGAGCATCTGGGCTTTTAAAAATCCCCTCAGGTTCTAATCTTCTCAGATTCTAATGTGCAGCAAAATTTGGGAACCATTACATTAGGGATTTCATTGCTTAAGGATGATTGATCTTTCCTCTAAGAGGTTCATGGGTAATCTCTCCCTATCTCCCTTTTGGTGTATCTGACTTTTACAGGGCCACGAAGCAGAATGGGGAAATTTTCTCAAGAGGCAGGCATTTAAATTCCTCCTTCTTTGAGGTTTCAACAGCTTTTTCTTTACTGAGTCTACCATACAGCTTGTTGAACTTGGAAACGCATACCACATTTTTCTTCTATGTCCTTAGCAATGTGATGGCAACATTGAATACTGGGATAAAATCCGAGTTGTATTCATCTTTCATTTACCTCTTCCTAAACATAATTCAGTCCCACTTCAAATTAAGTGATCTCAAATATGTATTTTACAACAAAGTTAATAATTACACAGGCAGCGCTGGCTGACCATCACAGATGTGTTTAATTGATGGTGATTTCAATGTGCTGGTGTTCTGTATAATTAAGCACCTGTTGTACATCATGATCAATCCTTATTTTGCTACAAAGCAGGAACTTAGAGCCAAATGTCTTTCCATTTATGAGGTGACTTGTGGAGGAGGGGCATTCAGTTTGCATGCCCCCCACCTCTTTTAATCACACAAAGGCATACATTATCTATTCAGTAAATAGTAACTAGCAAGCAACTGGTGACTTTTAAGGATTAGATAGAAATTTCAAAGATAAACATGGTGATTTTTCAAGTAACTCACCATATCGCTGAGATTTCTACATTCCTTGTCCATTCCTGCTGCTAATATGGGAAATTTAGCAGATTCTGACTTCCTAGTCTAAAGTTTACTGCCAAAAGTGAAATAGGGCATGTAGCTAGGCAAGTTAATATTATATACATAGGAAAGTGACAGCCTGCTCGGGGAGTGGGCTAACTTATGGTTTTTAAGCGCCCTTCTAAGTGCACTTTGCATTCAAATGACCAATATGCTAATTGCAGCCCTTATCTGTTTGTTCTGAGCCTTAAGAGTCTCCGCAGCTCAATGCACAGACTGCAGCCAGCAGTTTGACTGCGGGTTTTTTAGAAATAATAACATGGCATTTCTTTCAGCATATTTTCAAATTCTTTTTTTTTTTATTTTTTTTTATTTTTTAAATTTATTTACTTATTAAGGATTTCTGCCTCGTCCCCACAACCGCTTCCCATTTCCCTCCCCCTCCCCCGATCAATTCCCCCTCCCTCATCTGCTCGAAGAGCAATCAGGGTTCCCTGACCTGTGGGAAGCCCAAGGACTGCCCACCTCTATCCAGGTCTCGTAAGGTGAGCATCCAAACTGCCTAGGCTCCCACAAAGCCAGTACGTGCAGTAGGATCAAAAACCCACTGCAATTGTTCTTGAATTCTCAGTATTCCTCATTGTCCGCTATGTTCAGCTAGTCCGGATTTATCCCATGTTTTTTCAGACCTAGGCCAGCTGGCCTTGGTGAGATCCCAATAGAACATCCCCATTGTCTTAGTCAAGCTTCTTACAAATCAAGATTGGCCTTTCCCCTTTTCAGGGAATTAGTGAGGCTTAACAGTGTTCACTATGGTGCAGTGCCGGGCCCCCCATACCCCTGTGAACAAAGGCTCTTCCTCGGACTGGAGCACAGCCTGTTGGGGCAGATTTCCATGGTAATTTGCGGGTCTCTTTTGAAAGACATGGGGCGTCTTTGTAAACGAGATTGGTGGATGGCAGGAGGTAGAAAGGGTGTACTTTCTCACTAATCTTAGGATTGTCTTTGACCCTTTTTAATTTTCACCACCCTTGTAAGGCTAGAAAGCACTCCTCACACAGCTTTGTCCAATTGAAAGCGCACAGTCCCTAATTCAGTTCTTAGGAGAAAGACAGAGAAGCCATTCTCCCTCCCCTAAGAGGAGAGGCACTAAGCGTTTGTCACTCATTCCCCGCTGTATTAAAATTTGACTCAAAGGGTGGGACACCTCTGAAAATATACCATTCTATAGTCCACATAGCTTTCAAATTTCCTCCTTTCTGAAGGAGGACGCTAAGAAACATGCTAAACTGAATGAGGAAAAGCTTACTAGGCCTCAGCTCTACACAACCCTACAGGCAAAGGAGAAAAGCTGGGAGTAGGAGAGGTAGCCCTCCCCAGGAAAGAACACACCACTGGCTGGTTTGTCTAGTGCCAAATTGTGAGCCCTGAAAACATGCATACAAGTAACATTATATAGACTCAACAGGTTTGGGAATATATAAATATATACAAATACGAATATGCATGCAATAACAGTTGATGAAAAGAAGAGACTGGATTTGAAGGAGAGCTCGGAGGGTTGTGTGGGAAGCTTTGTAGGGAGGAAAGGGAGAGGAGAAACTGGAAATAAATGATAATCTCAAAAATAAACGAAAATTTCTTCCTTTTCCTTCTTAGATTTTTCTAGTAAAATCTAAACCACGTAGACTCATTTTAAAAATTGCTTCAGTATATTCCTCATTTTAAGAATGTGTCTCTTTTTTCTCTCTGCCCCTTTCCACAACCCACTCCAACTAAGAACATTTATCTTGTCTTTGTACTGTTTATGAAACTGACACAATAGACTTACTCCCTAAAACATTAAACTGGTCTTACTGATAATAAATGTGTCCTTTCTTTCAACGTTCTGTTCCTCGTATCAGGGACAATTTTCAGATATCAAAAACACCAATGAATGGCTACTCTCTTCTGGATCTGGGAGGGAGGCAACATGATTGACTTTTTTCGGTACAGTCTTTGAGTTTTCGTTACTTGTTTTCTGCTGGCATCTGCTTGTTTGCAGAGTATCCTCCTGGAACAGGCAATGAGACTCAGATCCAAGAATGAACTGTGCAGATTGAAAATGTAGGTGTTATTGCAGGCATTTAGGAAGAAGATGGAAAAGATGGTTTGGTGAAGAAAAGTGGCAAATGATGCAACTGAAGATCCTTGGCACTTGGGTGAGATAGCATAAGCCTATAAACCCAGTTAGGCAGAACAGATAGAAAAATATATGGGACATAGGAGACCCTCACTGGAGAGTCATGGTGAAGCCCCTCACCAGCTGAGAGTCAAGAATTCCCAGCCAATTAGCATTTGTTGTAAGATTGCCAACAGATAAGATTCCCCCCCATCTCTCTCTGTCTCTCTGTCTCTGTCTCTGTCTCTGTCTCTGTCTCTGTCTCTCTCTCTCTCTCTCTCTGTGTGGTGTGTGTGTGTGTGTGTGTGTGGTGTGTGTGTGTGTGTGTGTGTGTGTGTGTGTGTAATGTTTTATGATAAAATAGTAACGAACTAGACTTAAGGCCTAAACCTATATGGTCCTCAATGTGGCTTTACTCCCCAGATATTTCTAGATATCCCACACAAGAGTATTAATTACCATTACAGTTAAGACAGCCCAACTTTCTACATCTCTCTATCCTTTTACTTTATTAATTGTAATTTTTGTCAAGTACAGCCAAGGGTGTACCTCTCATCTCATGTAAACTCTTTGTAACCCTTTTTAGTAAGTAATAACTTGAAAACCCACCCAAATCCCATATATGATGATTTTAAAGACAATAAAGTGTGACTTCCCTTTGAGAAGCCCATACACAGACTTGGGTATGGCTTATTTTGCTTCTGTACCTCTCATAAACTTTCTTTGATGAAGCTAAGGATCTACTTTTGTCCGAGTCAAGGTTCCTAAATGATTAAGGGACTGCCTCGAGTTTCTGGAGGCAGCAGTGTAGAGCTGTGCCTCCATTTCTACTGTTGCTGACATCAACACTTAAGAAGTGGAGGCAGGAAGATTGGAGGTTTGTGGCCAGCCTGGGCTACTTAGTGAACTGCAGTCTCAATAAACAAAACCTCAACCAAGCAAATCCTTCTGCCCTCTACAGAGGATTGGTTCCCAGGTACACCCCAGCCAGGGTACTCAGGCACTTAAAACACGTTCCAAAGGCAGACTTCGGTGTTTAGACATGTGTATAGAGGATTTTTTTTCAACTTGAACAAGCTTGAAACAAAGCTAAAGACTTTACTTACATGAACATCTTAAGGTGCCTCACAGAGCTGATGGCCCTCCGTCTTTGGTTAATTGCAATTTCACCATATTAGTAGTCTAGGCTAGTTGTTGTTTTAGATTATCTGTTTTGCTGCCCTGAATTTTTATACCTTCCCATTTAGAAGGCTGGAGGAGACAGTGGGGACAGGGAATAATCTCATAGCAATTTTAGCTCAATGCTTGCATATCTGATTAAAACAGACTGGCTGAAATGAAAAACTGTTTTCCAGCCTGGGGATTTTGATAAGGTATGATATAGTGCTTTATTTTTTATAACAGCATTGCCATTTTAAAATAATAAGTTTTCCTTGATTACTTTTAGTACATATTAATTGTATAAATAGTGGGTTTCATTACATTTTAATGCATGTATATAAGGATCTTTGACAATATTACCCTCTAATTACAAACACTTATCATTCTTCCCTTCCTACTGGTCCCTTTTCTATTTCCTATAACTTCAACTGTTTTGAAAATAACATCCAAGAATAATTCAGATAGATCAGATGCTGCCTGTTCATACTAAAAATCCAATGCATTTTCTTCCATGGAGACTTTCTTTCTGGCCCATTTTGGGTGAATGGTGCTTCTATATTGGCGAATCTAGAGAAATGAACTTGGCCAATTACTTTATAGATCATTTGCGGAATTCACAAAGAAGGGGAAAGTATTTTTTCAAATAACTTATTGAACCAAGAGACATAAAGAAAGCACATAAAAAATGCAAGACACCACATACTCACCTGACTTCACAAAAGGATATAGTTCCAAAATTTCTGAATAAAAAAGACAAACTTACAGAAAGGCACAGAAATTGGAGGACTCAGTTGACAGCCCAAGATGGTTTGAATGTGAGTAATCCACACGTTTGACACTGGTGCTTATCAATTACTGTACTGAACTAGAAAACATTTGGATACAGTCTTGGGATTTCTATTGCTGTGAAGAGACACCATGACCTCAGCAGCTCTAATAAAGAAAAACATTGAATTGAAGTGACTGACTGCTTTCAGTTTCAGAGATTTAGGCCATTATCATCATGGCAGTGTCTGGAGAAGGAGCTGAGAGTTATACATCTTGTTCCACAGGCAACAGGAAGTGAACTAACTACCACGCTGGGTGTAGCTTGACCATATATGAGACCTCAAAGCCGGCCCCCACTGTGACACCTTTACTCCACACCTACTCCAACACAGCCACACATCTTAATAGAGCCAGTCCCTTTGGGGGCCATTTTGTTTCAAACACCCACAGACACCATCCATCCACATCACAGAGAAGAAGGCAGGCCACAAGGAAGCAACCTGAAGGAGAAACAATATCTCATGTGTAGCTTGAGCTGGCGTCCAATATGAAAATCAGTACAGACAGAAGATGCAGAGGCTATATGGTACATGTCTGAAGCTGACTCACAAGTGGGACTGAACATTTACAGTCTGTGATTAGTGTCATTTCATTTAACAGTTCACGGCTTCCCTTTAAGAACACAGAGGTAAGAAAATGCATTAGATCCACTGAGTCAATAATATTTTAAGTACATTAGGTTACATGTGATAGAGTGACATGCCACTAAGCTGGCTTCCCTACAAATCAACTCAAAAAGGCCCAGCTTCTAAGAGCCCTTCAGATGCTATTAAATACAAATACTTCTGGAAACAGTGGAAGTATGCATGTGAGAAATATAGAACAGACATTGTATAGGATGACAACCCATAGTGGACATTTCATGGTCATATTCGAAAGTACTAGCCAGCCATTCCACTGGAACACTATGAAGTTGTTGAATACAATCTCAAAATGCAAGCTGGATGTGGTGGCACAATCTGAAATTCTTGTACTTGGGGGGCAGTGGCAGGAGCACTGTCAGTTTGAGACCAGGATGGACTATATGTGAGACCCTCTCTCAACAAATATTTATAAGCTAATTAAAATACAGTTTAAAAAAATTTCAATGAGAATATTCTCCATGGGTAGATACTACTGCTCTCAGAAGCCATAGGTTATTAATTGAAAATCTCAGTGCCAGGAGTGAGTTCCTGCTCTATGAATATTTATCATGGAGACTCTAGGGACCTCCAAAATAATACAAGGTATTGCCATTCTTTCTAGGTGCTCAGAAGCACTAGATAGTAAGGCCCTACTACTGAAAGCATCATACACTTTGGTAATAGGTCATAGAGAAATCAAAGGAGAACTCAACTGGAAGCTTCTTTCCTGCTGGCTAACTTTCATAGTGCTGGAAGGGAGCATGGCAGCACTGGGCTTTTCAACTTCAAAGTGAGATACTTCTTCCAACAAGGTCATACCTCCTAATCCTTTCAAGCAGTTCCACTCCCTGGTGACTCAGCATTCAAATATATGAGCCTATGAGGCCATTCATTCTTATTCAAAGTAGCACATCTTTAAATGTGGATATTCTGCTTTCCCAATGTCACATAAGAAGATTTCCTTTCCATATAATATATTATTGGCATCTTGGTTGAAATTATTTTCCTTAAACATACTTATTCATTTCTTGACTTCATAGTGCTATGCTGTTTTAATTATTAGAGCTTCATAAAATGCTTTTAAATCAGGTAGCCTAGTGCCTCTATCTCTGTTCTTTTTAATCAAGAATTCTTTGACTGTTTCATTTTATGGTCTCATCAAAATTTTAAGATTCCCCTCTCCTATTTTTATAAAAAAAAAGTAACTTTGGAGACTTGAGAGGAATTTCACTGAATAAGTTAAGCTTTTTTAGGATTGATAACCTACCACCAACAGACCAGCCTTATTGAGTATGTGCAATGTATTTGGTGTTCTGAATAGTTAAATAGCACAAATACTTCCAATCAATCAAAGTGGAAAATCCTTTGTCAGAGATTTAATTTCTTTTTCAATCTCCTTTATCATTATTGTTTTGTTCATCTTTCCCTTTTTGTGATAGGTTTTAAATACCTAGACATGGCCACATTTGTTCTGACTTACCCAACTTCCTGACATATAAGGGTATATCTTCTGATCCTTTATATTTCTGTGATACCAGTTTTAACTCATCTTTTATTTGTGAATTTTAGTTAATATTCTCTTTTTTTCTTAGTCTAGCTAAAAGCTTAATTTCATCTTCTTTATTTTTTTTTCAAATGCTCTGTTTCTCCTTCATGAGTTTTCTACATTATGATCACATTTGTTCCCCTCCACAACTCCCAGATCCTTGACGCACCAGCCCAATGGCATGTTCTTTCTCAATCTTAAGACAAAAAATAAAGAACAAAACAAAAATAAATTTTGAGGGCTCTCAAAGAGATGACTGATTGGGTAAGAGCACTTGCTATGCAAGTGTAGGTACCTGAGTTCAGATTCTAGCAACCATACTAAAAAAAAATAAAAATCAGAGTTATCTGTACCATAAGTGCACCTGCAGCACTGGCAGAACAGAAGAAGACCCCAGAGGATCAATGGCGCTTGCTTCAGGATTGGTGCGAGGCTTTCCTAAAGATATGAGGCAGACAGTGATAGACTAGGGCACCTAACATCCTCCTATGGCCTCCAAACATAAGCCATGCACACACACATGCTCATAAACTACACATGTGCACCACAGTCATGCACTTAGGCACACACACATATTTTTAAAATAAAAATAAAAATAAAAAGATGAATTTTGTGTTGTTTATTATTCCTATTGTTTTCATGTATTTCTGTTCCCTTCTTTATTATTTGATTTTTATTGAACTCTACATTTCTGCTCCCATCCACTCAACCAAGGTCCCCATGCTCCCAATTTACTCAGGAGATCTTGTCTTTCTCTACGTCCCACGTAGATTAGATCTATGTATGTCTCTCTTAGGATCCTCATTGTTGTCTGGGTTCTCTGGGATTATGATTTGTGGGTTGGTTTTCTTTGATTTATGTTTAAAAACCACTTATGAGTGAGTACATGTGATAATTGACTTTTTGTGTCTGGGTTACCTTACTCAAAATTATGTTTTCTAGCTCCATCCATTTTTCTGCAAAATTCAAGATGTTCTTATTTTTCCTGCTGTGTAGTACTCTAATGTGTAAATGTACCACATTTTCCTTATCCATTCTTCGGTCGAGGGGCATTTAGGTTGTTTTCAGGTTCTGACTATGACAAACAATGCTGCTATAAACATAGTTGAGCACATGTCCTTGTGGCACAATTGAGCATCCTTTTGATTTTTGTGCATTGTGCTTAGCTTGTTCTTTTTCTGTTTTATAAACATGTGATGTTAGGTTGTTTAACAGAGATCTATTTTTTATGATGTATGCATTTATTGCCATAAACTTCCCTCTCGGATCTTCGGTATGTATGCAAGAAATCTGGGAATGTTCTATGTTTATTTTCATTTGATGAAGCGTATATTTGTAATGAAAGTTCCCACTCCAGGAACTAATCAACCAGCAACTTTATCTAAAGGAAAATGGAGGCTACTGCTGGATGTAGGAATTAAATGTTGCTGTTTTCCCTCCTAGAAGCTTTGGTAAAAGGCACTGATGGGTCCAACACATAACAATGGGTATGTCCATTTCAGGTTTTATTTATTTATTTATTTATTTATTTATTGCTACACTTTGTCATCTAGGCACTGAAACTACACCTGGAAAACATGTGCAATAATTTTCTTCCTTTCCACTTTTCCATCTCCACAGCTTTGTCTCTCTGATATTGTCTTCCTTCTCATAGAGACATTTGCACCCATATACCATCTCACAGAAGCAGATTTGCAGTGTGAGTGCTGTTGGTATTGGTGGTGGTAATGGTATTGGTGGTGGTGGTGGTGGTGGTGGTGATGGTGGTGATGGTGGTGGTGGTGGTGGTGGTGGTGGTGGTATTGGTGGTGGTGGTGGTAATGGTATTGGTGGTGGTGGTGGTGGTGGTGGCAGCAGCAGTGGCAGCAGTGGTCTTCCAAGCAAAGTAGGGTAGTAAATCCTTCTAAAGTCTGAGTTTTGATTGACATTGAACAGGAAACTTCCTACACATAATACTTATGTTCAGTTACACATATAAACTCCATTGTCAGTAATTTCAAATTCCAGAAAGTTCTGTAAACCAGTCTTTCATACATTCCCTGACTAACTTCATGAAAAAGCCTGTCACAGATGATCATAAGACACCTAGTATAAATGTGCATATATTTTGTTTTAGAAATAATTGATGTGATTAACTCATGGATGCTGTTTCTAATCCCACTGAAATTATTACACAATCTGGCACATTTATAAAGTTATTTTTAAAACTTGAATTATAAAACTCATTTTGACCCTAAGGTTTTTGGATAAGAGCCTAGAAAAAGATTTCTATTCCAATTATATGGATTAACAAATTGACCTTTGTAGATATTCAGCGAGTTATCCAAGGCCAGAGAGCTAGAAAGTGCTAATATCTGGAGTAGGATAAAGGTCTTTTCTGAAGAGATTGGGCACATTCAAGGAAGCATTGATATAGACATAAAAAGCTTTCTGACTTCAAACTCCATGTAAGTTGTGATGGTTAACCTTGATTTTTCACACTGACAGAATCTAGAATGCTTTAGGAGACACACCTTTGGGCATGTCTCTGAGGTCATTTCCAGAAAGGTTTAACTGACAGAAACCTGCCCTCTTGGTAGTTTGTACCTTCAAATGATTGCCCAAAAGGAAAAAAAAAGAACTAAGGAAAAAGCAGTGTTTATGTCTTTCTTCACTTTGTCGTCAGAAGGGAGTCTATCTGTTATGGCTGCTGCCATCCATGTTTTCTAGACTCCAGTTCTTAAGGCTTCAAATATGCAGTCAATGTCTCTCAAGGGAATAGCAGGCTTTGAGCTCAGATTGGGACTGCTTAACCATCCAACTTCAGGGACTTAGCAGCAGCCAGGCTCCCTGCCTTCCCGGGGTCTAGATATAACCATTGTTGGAGTGCCCAACTACACAGCTCTACTATGTAAATCCATCTAGAGATTCCCTTTTTATACCTTATATTCATTCTGTTGGTTCTGTTCCTCTACATGACCCTACCTCAGACACAAGTTCTAGTAGATGAATTTGGCTGAGTGGCTATATAGAAGGAGGGTGCATATACAGATGGTGACATGAAAAGTTGAGACTACATAATCAGACCATGTGTAGGTATCTCCTCTTATGAATTCTATTCATTTCTTATTTAGATGCATTATTGATATCATTTGTCACAATTCTCCCTTGAGAAATAAATTATTGGGGGGAGGAATTACATTTTAGTCCTGCTCTTAAAATCTGGTAACGAGCTAATGGAAAAATTCAGAGATGAACTATTTTACTAAATAATTTCATAGTGTAAACTATACAGTATTTCTAGGATATGTGCAGATCAATCAGAAAATCTTGAAGAGTATTATCCATCTCTGTGTGTAAAAAATCTTCAAAACCATGTTCAGTGTTCACCGAAATGATATAAACATAATAACAGGCTGCCCTATTAGATTGGATCACTTACAGATTCTAAAGTCTAATATGCAAGCACCATTACTAAGAAAGTCATCTGATGACTACATTTACCTATGAAGTATTGTTGCAAGGAATATTTTAATACAAACATCAAAGAGTCAGGAAAATGACAAGCTGCATGTGGCAGAACCACATGCAGCTCCAAAGGCTTGTGAAAGTATCACTTCATTAAAAGGATACAACAATTCTCTACAGGCAAGTAGGAGTGAGTCAGATCTACTCTAAATTATGGGTGCTCTGGGTGAAAATTCTCCCGACCAGGGGCACAGCATGTGACAATGTGATTAGGCTCTTTTGAGAATACCCCGGGAACAAAGCAGTGACCAAGACAGAATACAAAAGAGTGATATGGCTATGAACAAGCATAGTGTCAGGTGGGGAATTTTCACATGAAACTGGAAAAGCAGCATGTTTATCTGTAAACCTCAATTGCTTCATCTTTAAAATAGGGAAAAAATAGCATTCCTAGTAAAAGTAATAGCTAGCACCAAGTTTGTTTCATCTATAAGATGAAAGTCGTATGAGATTTTTCTTTTTAAAGACAGGCATGTGTATATGTGTATTGTGTGTGTGTATGCACATGACTGCTGTTGCCCACAAAGGTCAGAAGATGATGTCCAACTCCCTAGACCTAGACTTACAAACAGGTGTAAGCCACTTGTTGAAGGTGTTAGGCACCTCGGTAGTAGCGGTAGATGTTCTTAACTCCTGAGTCATCTCTCTAGCTCTTTCAACACACTTGAAAGAATTGCTCATGAGTTATAGTGACAGTTTTAAGTATGAAAAGGTCTTAACATTAGATTCAAATACTCTTGGAGTAAGAAAAAAGGTCTTTCCTTCTCATTCCTTCCCCTAATTCTACTGAATTGGAAATTTTTCCTGTTATTTCTGTAGCAAATGTGCCTCAGCTTCAGATAGATTGGATGTCTCCATTTGAAGCGTGTCCTAGTTCAGACAAATGATCCCAACCTTTGGGAGTCAAAAACAGGAGAAGCGTACTCACAATTCAGGATTAACCTTATCTGCCCATATACATGCTCAAAATAGCTGTGTGGAGATAGGGGTTTTCCCAACAACTCTGGGTTAGTGCGACTAGCCTAGAAACTCAGCAGAGGGTTTGTTTCTTTGTTTGGGAATTCATCTAATGTGAAATCATATTGTAATGGCTTCCACAGGCAGAAAATTGACCATAAAAAGGAAAGGGCTATCTGATGATCAAATACTCGGCATAGGCATATCCGGCAGAGATGTTAAAGGCCCACAGTAGTAGGTCTCGTTTCATTTTGCACTGTCATTAGCAACACAGAAAATAAGGAAAAGACAACTGTGGTCAGTCTACAAGCGTCCAATTAAAGGTTGTCAAGGAAGCAGGACAATTAGACACAATGGATGCAGGCAAATGAAACACGGTTCTCCGGCTCCAGTTAGGGGGTAGTAGCAGCCCCATTCAACTGTGAAACAAATTAAAAGCCACCATTATCAGCGTGGATAAGGCAACAATGGAGGGACTGGCAGAAGAAGTTGGAGGAGGGAGGTAATATAAAAGACATAAGATGGCAGCTGGGCTCCAAAGTTGAATTGCAGAGGCCTGTGTTATAAAGCAGTGGCATTGCATTCTTGTCAATGAGGTATAAAGGGAGATGGAACACTCCTCTAAACTGCTAAGCTGGCCATGAATGTATCTTGTTTGCTTCTTTTCTTATTTTTATTATTTGGCTACGAATATGTGAGTATCTGGTAATATATGAGATTATAAACTGATCGTCTCTTTCATTATGAAGACAGTCTGTTTGAAGAGCAGGAAGGTAAAGGCCTTGCCTGTCAGAATAATTAATCAGAAATCCTGGCCTCTATGGACTAGATCGATGATATGACTCTTTCACTGTGGATTGATTATTTGTTTTTAATCTAGAAAATTACTAAAGATTCTACCGCTTCAATGGCATATGACCCATGGACTACTGCCATAAACAAACAACTTGGTCTCTGAAAGGTAGCCACAGATTTAGGGGTAAATAGTGCATATAAAGTCTGGCAAACAGGGCTGGAAAAGCAAATGCCCTCTTCCCAACCCAGGTAATTGCTGCAAAAGGGAGGGCTGCGTTACTGTAAGCAAGCAAGCTGACCTTTTCACACTGACATTTTTGCTTCGCTTCTCTCGTTTTCAAATGTCCACTCCTAGGTGGTTCAGAATACAAAATTCCAGTCTCACACTGCCTTCAATTCAATAAACAGGCAGACAGTCTCCAACACACAGGATGGACTCTTACCATTTGTACTGATTGAGAATACCAGAATTGAAATCAGCCATGCAAGACTCACAAACCATTTAGAAATCAGCAATAAAAAGATAGCCAACTGTGCCACTCCCTATTCACACGGACCTATCCAGATAGACATTTATAAATTTAAAACATAAATACCCTTTGGAAGAACTCCTGAGATGAAAAGACATTTATATTAATATGATAATGAGAGTTGTACATATCAAAATCTCTTAGATGCAGGCAAAGCCATAATCAGCAAAAAGCCATATGGCCCTGAATTCATTTATTATGAAATAAAAATAAATGGAAAATAAATTAACTTAAGCTATCTACTCTAGAAGTTATAAATAGTGCAATTGCAATAACACAAACACAGGTAATGTGTAGGGCAAAGATTAATAAAGATGAAAGCAGAAAATGGTGAAATAGAAAACAAACAAATTAGTTGATACATAACACTAAAATTCTTTTAAAAAGTCAAACCTTAAACAAGTGCTCATAAGAAAAAGACAGAAGGTACAGTAACTATCTTCAGGGAAACAAACAGTCGCAAACCATAGGTAGCGAGGTGATTTGATTTTAGCAGGAAGGGAGGGCAGGACACAGGACTTTGTGGTTAAAGCCCCTGATACACAAGCCTGACGATCCAACTTTGGTTCCCCAGATACAGAATAGGTAAAAAAAAAAACAAAAAAACAGAAAACAAAAATCTCTCTTTTACACTTGCAACAGAAATTTTTAAACCCCATGAGACTGTGAGCAAATTGTTTAAAAACTCTAAACCTTGTTGTTCCATAATTTAGACAGATGACCTTAATAGTACCAATAGTTTAGTTTGTTGTAAGGAATAAATTATACAGTTGATGTAAGATATTGAGCAGTATTCTCTCTGAAACAATATGTACCGAGTAAACAGCAACAATTAACATCATTATTGTTTAAAAGTGGTGTGATTTTCCTTCTCACAGAGTCCTAATAAAAGAGTTATGATTCCCATGTCATCTTTAGTCTAAAAATAAGGAAATGTTCTTTCATAGTATGCAGCTAGATTGGTCAAAGTAGGAACGTGATAGAGACAAAATTATATGCAGCGTGTCACACCTCCCCATAAAGCAGTCAAAGAGCTGATGTTTAAAAAATGCCATAGAGAGGCCTAGCTCAGGGTACATGGCTAGGAAATACCAGTAGTTTAGTGTACTGAGGAACAGTGCTCATTTCCTTCTAGGTAAAATACAGGGAAGAAGAGACAAATTCTGGATGTGTTCAGGAATTGAAGAGTCTTTCTCAGAATCAGCTGGGCAATTTGTCAGTGTTGAGGGATCTAGAGCTTCATTTTATGTTTTAGGAGTCACCACGTTTGCAAGGAGTACCTACATGTTCCTCCAAGAAGAGATGGCAGGACCAGAAACTGAAGGCTACTGAAGGTCTTGAGAAATCGTGCTACTCTTTAGTTAGGTCCAAATTATTTAGAGGGTGTCTGCTTTCAACCCACTAGAGAAAAATGTTTACAGATTACAGAAGTATCTTTCATTCACTGAGGCTTCTTCTAATCATATTCTATACTTAATTCTAACAAGTATTATCTTATGAACCCTTAACATATCTGGACCTGTGGCTAAATGTTTTACACATATCTGTATTAATCACCACAATAAAATTTGATATAGATAATGAGTTTTATTTTAATTTTGAAGACAGAAAATTGAGACATAGGGAAATTAAAAGATGCAGCTCAGCTTATACATGAAGACAGGGAGTGATATAATAACTTAGTCCTGTGAGAACTGATGCTTCTCCCTAACTATAATGAAACTGAAGAATATAACTTTGCATTCTTCCTCTTGATTATTCCCCAAAATGTAGGAACCGAAGTTTACTTGAAGAATGTACCTGGTAAATATTTGTTTTCTGCTACAAATTTTTTTTCCATGATGGAATAAAAAACAAGAATTTTTTTCAAGTAGCCAAGTGTGAAACTTCCATTTGGAACTATAAACAGTATAGCACAGAAAGAAAAAAAATCCAATAAACCCTAGCCATTGGCTGCGATGATCAAGATTGCAGTTTTATCAGAATGGATTTTCCCTCCCAAAGTAGTGGGCAAAATAATATAATTTTCTAAACAATGGTAGAGAGTTGGAAGGTGAACAAATCACACATGTATTTCTTCTGTTTCCAAAGTCAGGAATCAAACCATAGAAGTACTCTGCCCCTCTACGTGTGGACCCTACCATGTCATTCCCTTATTCCTCCATGTCAGGAAGCCCAAACAAATCTGCAGAAGGCAGAGTTTGGGTATAATGCAAAGAGCTCTTTTAGACAATCTTCTAGAAGATTTCATGGGTGTCAATTTTGGGTTCCATCTTCCCACAATTCAATTCAACTGAAGTTTCTACCTCTGTGTTATTTACTAATAAGGATGAAATCTGGTCCTCAGATTGGGACCACAATCAATACACGATATTTCAATGATTTAACAAATATATTAATAAATTAGGAATGTCTTATCTCAATAAACTTATCGATTAAAAACAACAAAATAACTCAATGGTGATTATTTCAAAATGCATTCATTAAGATAAACTAAAAGAAAAAGGTGATTATTAATAACTGCTACATGTGAAAAAAGGAGAGAAAAAATTAGATTTAAAACAAAGAAGGGCTGGAGAGATGGCTCAGTGGTTAAGAGCATTGCCTGCTCTTCCAAAGGTCCTGAGTTCAATTCCCAGCAACCACATGGTGGCTCACAACCATCTGTAAAGAGGACTGGCGCCCTCTTCTGGCCTTCAGGCATACAGACAGAATATTGTATACATAATAAATAAGTAAATATTTAAAAAAAATAAAACAAAGAAAAACCATTCAAAAGTTGTACTTCATCAAAAATTTAAAAAGTGATTGTTATAAGGCTCATATATCAATGTTAATAAATTTCTGTAAATTATCAATAATCAATTGGGAATTATAGTTGAAAAATATCACTTACAATACCAAGAAAAGTCTGAAAATACTAATAACTTTTGCTAAAAATCATCAAAGTTTTATGAAGAAAACTATAATTTACTGAGTAGCATACGAAAGAAGCTGTTTATGGACAAAAGATTCACAATGAGTCTATAAATTCTCACAGAAGTAATCTTATAAGATAAACATAATGAGATTCAGGATTTTATGAGATTTGACAAGCTGATTCTAAAATTTTAGAGAAAAAATGAATGTGCAAGCATAGTCAAGATCATTTAAAAAGAAATAGCTAACATATTTTCTGGACAGATATTAAAGCATATTGTACATATGAGTAATTAAGTGTATTTTATAAGACTAGATTTTAAAAAATCAATGAAGTATTGCAAAATGTTTCAGCATGTTTAAGAATTTCGTCTGTAATTGGGCATCTCAATTCAATAGAACCTTGACTATTTAATATACTGTATGTAGGAAATTAGTGATCCACTTAAATGTATAAAGTGAGTGTGATAGGCAAAGGGTGATAATAGTGATTTAGAATAACACAAACTAAAAAACTGCAATAAAACGCAATGTTGGTCAAGCTGACTAAGGAACTAGAAAATTGGAATTGACCTATATAAAGAGATCGGATCAGCAATCAAAAGCATTTCCCATAAAGAAGGACAAGGACGCTTCCATGATTTAGTCTACAGAATGTTTAAAGAATTCACACTAAACATTTATTAACTACCAAGACTAAAGAGAGACCTTTCTATTTCTTCCTCCCTCACTACCTTCCTTCTATCTCTTTTCTTCTTTCTTTCTTTTTTTTAACCAGGTCCCATATAGCCCAGCTAGAACTTGAACATGTCCACCTGAACATGAACTTGAACCTGTGATCCTCTAGCCCCCATCACTCTGATATTATGTTACCTGGTTTCTTCTAATTCTTTAAGGAAAATATTACAATGTTACTAAAGCCAGATAAAGACATGAGTAAAAAAAAAAACTGTATACTAGGGCCTTTGATAAATACAAATGTAAAAAAAAACTGTCAAGAAAACCTAGAAGCTTATAAAATGAATTATAAATTATGAATACATACTATTAGTCATAGAAATACAAGCTTATTTAAACATAGAAAGATAAATCAATATTTCTTCTAGTATTCTACCATTGTTAGTAGAATAAAGAGAAAACCTCATATGATCATCTCAACAGACACAGACAAAAATCCATCCAATAAGATTCCTACATTCATTTATGGTTAGAAGATATTAAAAAACTAGAAATGGCAGGAAATAGCCCCACCTCTAAAAAACCAAAAGCTAACGTAATGACGACTGACAGAATGAATCCTGTTAAGTTTCAAAACAAAACCTGAGTGTCTGATCTCATCCCTTGTTTTTAGTTTAGTAGCTGAAGTTCTACCCAGGACAATGGGGCAGAAAAAAAAAAGATATCCACATTGAAAAGGAAGTAGTGGTACTTCATCTATATAGATAGACGATACAATTTTACATGTAAAGCACTCCCGAGGAGTACACTAAAAATTAGTGTAACAAGCAAATTCAGAAAGACTGTAGGATACAAGATTAATATAAAAACAACCATATTTCTGTATATTGATAATAAATATAATGCTGAAATTAAAAATAATTTTTATTTAATATAGTATGAAAAGAATAAAACAGTTAAGAATGACTTAAGCCAAGAGGGACGCAAACATTGTACATGAAAAATGAGAAGAGTAAAATACTATTTAAAGGAATTTTAAAAGAATGAGGAGAACAAAAATCCATCTTCATGGATTAGATTTGATTATAAGATGACATCACATTCTAAATTAATTAAACTATAGATTTATTTCAGTCGCTCACAAAATTACAAACAACTGAAAGAAAAGAAAACAAATGAGATTTCACAAAACTATGTGTGTGTGTGTGTGTGTAAATATATATATATATATATATATATATATATATATATATATCTTTTATACCAGAGGGAGTTATAAAGATAATTAAATAATAGCCCACAGAATATAAGAAAAATATTTAAATCATATGCTAAGGAGGCATTTGGGAAAAAAATAGTTGAGTAAAACATAATTCATTGTAAAACGGTAACATAGCCTAAAACTATGAAAATACTTGAGAAATATTTTCAAGGGTGATAATTTACAAATATAATTCACAGGAAAATGTTCATCATGTGTAAAATAGTCATGTATGTATTTATGTATTATGGCATGAAAGAAAAGTGGAGCAAACATCAAACAGGAAACACTCCCTTAGAACATTTTTGATGGAATCTAGGTTTAAAATGTCATCTTATTTATTTATTTATTTATTTGTGTTTTTTGTTCGTGTGTGTGTGTGTGTGTGTGTGTGTGTGTGTGTGTGAATGTATGAGTTCCACAGCACACATGTGGAAATTCGAGAACAACTTTTGAGATTTGGTTCTCTCATTCTACCATATGTGTTCTCGGGATCAAACTCAGGTTATCAGGCTTAGCAGCAAGTGCCTTTGCTACCCAGGACATCTTGGAACCCTGGAAAATAAGGTCTGAGCAGAATTTGCAAAGGCTGTGATATTTTGTAAATGGTTCCTGATTATGTAAATGGTATACCCACTACAGAAAATATCCTGAGTATATACACTCAATGATATAAACTCAGTATACTCTAATATATGCTCAATGATACACTCATATATACTCGTATACATTCTTATACTCTCTTATACACTCTTATATATACTCAATGTCAATGAAAACATATGTTCCCACAAGAACTTCAGCAAGAATGCTCACAGTCATTACTTATAGAAATCAAAAAGTGGAAGTAACTAAAATGTTTAACAACTCATACTTAAATGACAAAATAGTATATCATAAAGGGGGTTGGCATTCAGCCATAAAATGAGCAAAATACAATACCAACATATATCACTGGCAAAAATCTGAGAACAAATGACTAAGCGAAAGAAGACATAAAGAACACACACATATGGTTTTATACTTGAATTATTGGACATAGTATTAGGGATTTTGCTTTCAAGTTTTGCCTAATGTTTTATGTTGGCATGGACCAATGATTAGGGACTGATACTACACCCCACATAGGAACAGATCTGGTCATAGATCTCCTCAATTTTCAAGAGGGATTAGGGTAAGAGAGCCTAAGGAGTGATTGATAACATGTACACTATTTCTTTATTGGATGATGAAAAAGTGATGGGATTGCCACATTAATACAATTAATATATTTCTTAAAATATTGCTAGGTAGAATATAAATGTATACCTGAAATTCTAGTACTGGGAATATTGATGCAGGTAGATCATGTCTTTAAGGCTAGCATGAGATAAGATATACAGTAAAAATTTGTCTCAAGTGAAATAAAACAAAACAAGCTATATCACTGTACTCTTCAATTTAAATGATGAATTCTTTTGATACTTCAATTACATCTTTATAAAATATTCAATTAGTTTAACTTGACTGAGTCCCAGGTGTCAAATAAGACATTAAAATGACATTTTGTGACACCCGAGGAAATTTTAAAGTGAAGTGGATATTAAATGATATAAGAATGAGGAAATGACTGTTAATTTTATACATGAGGTAAGATATTGTATGAAGATAAGTTGTGTTTACATATTAGAATGTCATTACTTTTAGGAGGTGCTTGCTAAAGTATTTAAAGGTCAAGAGTCATGTCATTAGCCTAGGGATATAGCTCATGGCAGAATGTGTGTTTTACATTCATGAGGCATTGGGATCCATCCCCAAGTACCACAAAATTGAGTCATGATAGTTATAGCTTTTATTGAAATGGATCAGTAACTAAGATAAATAAATAAAAAGATAGATAAATAGAAAGATAGATAGATAGATAGTAAGATAGAAAGAAAGAAAGAAAGAAAGGCAGACAGATATATAGAAATGTAAGAATGGAAATTATACTTCTAGGATTTGAATATTTTCATAAAGAAAGATTTAAACTAATTAGAGAATCATGTACATTTATATACTTTAGTGGTCTTTGAATTTGGAAAACTACTTGGGAATGCAGTTTTGCAATATTTATTGAACTAAAAGAAGGGGAATTTTATTATGATTCATCATTTCTCATTCTTAGTATATATCCTAGAGAAACTCAATTACATAAACAAATGTTTTTGCAAATACTATTAGAACAGAAGAATGGAAACAATAACAACCTTTAGGTTTACTAAAATTAAGGGAATAATCATGTAACTTGAAATTATCAATAATGTATCATGGCATGCAGAAATTCACATGCATTTAGGAGAAAATGCAGGCATGGCCTGAAGGAAGTTACTGGGAAGAGATATAAGGATGGATAACGGCCAGCAGTGAAGAGGAACGTGAAGAATGGCACAATGCTTGCCTGATCTGTGTCCGGGTTATCTCATGAAACAGATGGTGCTTCAGCAACCCCTTGTCACCTTAAAGAGCTCGCTCAAAACTCCAGTCTACTTAGAATTTGCAGTGTCTTGATCCCAGTTCCCTGGGCCAGCTACGTTTGTTTCAGGATTTGAGAGGGGGCTTTATGTAACTCGCTAATCTAGTCAGCTTTGATGTTGATGTAAACTCTGGTCTAGAAGGACATTAAACTCTTGTTACTTGAACAACAGGTGTGGTGCTCTTTCAGTCCTTCTAGAGAATTTGTTGTTGAGTGAGAAGGGTTTTACATCTGACTCTAATTAGAAGGCTCCTTGAATTATTGGACATTGTATTAGGGGATTTTGCTCTTAAGTCTTGCCTAACATTCTGTCAAGAATTGAAGTGGAATACACATTAGGGACTGATACTAGATTCCAGGAAGAACTGGGTCTATTCATAGCTCCTTTCAGTTTGGAAGAGCTGGTATTCACTCTATGAACATAATGGCCTTGTCAGTTATTTCTTCATGTTGTGGTAATATGTACTGATCAGATTATAGGATGTCAAGTATATTAGGCAGTATTAGCAAATGAAGAGAAGGTGTGGCAGTTAATTTTCAATGTTAAGTTGACTGGATTTAGAATCACCTCTGAAGCATACCTCAGGATGTTTTTGGAGGGAGTTTTCACAGAGCTTTAATTGAAAGGGGAAGACTTACTCTAGAGGTGGCACTATCACAGAAGTTGGGGTCCTTAGGTAACTAAGTAGAAAACAGAAGAGAAAGCAAAAGGAATATCAATATTTATGATTCACTCTCTCTGCTTCTTACCTGTGAACATAATGTGGCCAACACCTCATGTTGCCACTACCATGCCATCAGCTATGATAAACTGTATCCAACTCTGTCCATACTGTGAGACCCCTCCAACTTTCAAAGAGTCACGTTTAGGACCTTCATTCTCCAACAAAAATCTTAAGATTTGGCAGCCCCAAGAAACCACCCAGAACAATAATAACTGGAGTAATACCATACTTGTGCTTCATGTGGGATGAGCTAATTCCTGACCAGAGCCTGCATTAATCATCAGATCCAACAAAGCAACCTTACAAAGCCTGAAGCAAATAAAAAAATGTATCTTTCTGCTAGGCATTTTGGCACAGCAATGAGGACAGCAGCTAACAGGAAGGTACAGTTAGAACCTGCCATATGGTGTGCAGAAATTAGTAAATATTAGCAGTGTGAAGCTGCCTCAAGACAAAGTCTATATAAGTACAGAATGTGGCAGTGGACCCATGGATATTTCACAATATGTTCCAAATGTAGAAGTTCTTCTTGGTTTGAGAGACATTTACCTAGTGGCATGCACATTTAGGCATTCATTCTTGGAAAGCTGTATAACGTTTGATATAGTGGTTACAGAAAATATCTAAAATATTTAGCAAGTGATGTTGCGTGGGCACTGACCCATCCATGCAAACGTTGGAACAAGATGCTGGAACCAGCACTATTTCTTCAGTTGCTCAATTACAAAGTGGTCCAGGGATTTGGCAGGGGATCAGGGTCAGATTTTAGGACTGCAGAATGATGACAGATATTGAGAGAGGGATCATGTTTTAGTTTTATTTGTTGTGATAAAACACTATGATCCAAAGCACGTCTAAGAAGGAAAGGTTTAATTTGCTTACAGATTAGAGTCCCTTAAAAAAAGAAGCCAAGCTTTCTTCATCCATTCACTGGCTTTGTAGGAGCCTAGGCAGTTTGGATGCTCAACTTACTAGACCTGGATGGAGGTGGGGGTTCCTTGGACTTCCCACAGGACAGGGAACCCTGATTGCTTTTCGGGATGGGGGGGACTTAATTGGGGGAGGGGGAGGGAAATGGGAGGCGGTGGCGGGGAAGAGACAGAAATCTTTAATAAATAAATAAATTTTTTAAAAAAAGAAGCCAAGGCAGGAACCTAGAAGCAGGAACTAAAGCAGAGACCATGGAGGATGTTGCTTACTAACTTGCTTCCTATGTTTTTCTCAGCCTGCTTTCTAATATGATCCAGGATCATCTGTGCAGGGGGAGCACTGCCCTCACTGACTTTGGCCAACCTACATCAATAATTAATAAAGGAAATATCCTACGGACTTGCCTTCCAGGCCTGTCTGATGGAGGCATTTTCTCAACTGAGGTTCCACTTCCCAGATAACTCTAGCTCATGTCAATTTGCCAAGCAACTACTCAGAACAGGTAGTATGAGAGACAGGTCAGGATGCTGGCTCTTTCTCAACAGGTAGGAAAGTGTTTAGGATTTTGACACCTGACATGATCACACCAGTAACTAGATGGATATTCTTTCTTGTAGGATGAGTATATTAAACATCCCTCCCTTCTCTCACCTCCCTCCTTCTCCTATTCATCACCCTTTCTCAAAAATTTCTTTCCTACCTTCATGTCTTTTTTTTTATCCTTCTGGACTTGATCAGAGTCATTTGTGTAGAAGCCAAAACTTTTCCCAGAATTTCCATGTCATTACCTGATTGACTTAAGATTTCACTAAACTAGGACTTACAGAAAAGAGCCAGAAGAAGGAATGTACTTATGACAGCACTTTGGTGAAAAAATTTGATTGAGGTTTTTTAAAAAATCATATCTCTATCATACTCAGCAGCGAAATGACCCAGGAAAATAGAATCACCAATCTGAACCTCACTTTCATTATGTATGATATTCATAATAGCACCTAGCCGTTGGGAAGCATCCTGAGAAATAATGGAGTTGAGAGATAATCTGCATAAGATGTTTAAGACAGTGTCTAGGCAGACAGTAAGGACTCAGTAAATATTCGTGGACATTACTATTAACACAGTGAGATAGAAGAACTAAAAAGAAAATTTGAGCATTATCCTATATTATCTAACAATATGGTACTCTGTGGCTTTATGCTGCATATCTGAGCATAGTATTTCACAATCTGAACACAATGAGTACCTTGCATTTCAGTGTTTGCTCTAAGTGACTTATTCATCTGCATTCGACTCCACATATTTTGTTCATAGCCTCTAACATTTGGGTTGTTATTTTATTCCATGAGCATTTTAGTTTAATTCAATTTTCATTTTTCTTTCTCTGTAATTTTTGAAAATAGTGGGAAAAGGGGAGAGAAGAGCTGCCATGCGTGAATCCAGACTATTAATTAGGCTATTTAATAAGTCAGGTTCAGGCACAGACAGAAGTAGGTGGTTGTTGCTTTCAGAGTACCCTTCAAAGGCAAATGAAAGCATGCTCATTAGCACTAGCAACGGACATGTTCATCTCTTAGCTTTCTCTTTCTTGTGTTGTAATGACCTAGGGGGCACTGAGTGTAAGTGAACTTGACATTTGTGTGTTTTTGAAAGGTAACCATTGCTTTGAGTTGCTGAGTGCTACTATAGTTCCAATTTAAGATCTAGTTACAAATAAGAGTATTTTTCTGACTAATGGTGATAGTGGCACTGGATGTAGGTAGAAAATCAGGAGGTTACATAAGATCATGTCTCTAAAGCAAACAAAACCACACATGTGCACACACTTGCATGCACACACACACACACACACACACACAAACACACTTCATAAAAACCTACTGATGTCACACTGAACAGGGACAAGCAAGGAAATGGGAATCCAAGTTGTTCTCTGGCACAGACTGTGGCAACTCAGTGACACTGAGAGTAGGATTGGTATTTTCTTATCATTATTGCCTGAAGGGGTAAACACGGCAAGATGTCTAATGTGTAACATTAGTTGTAAAATAAAGCAAAAGAAAGAGGAAGCCAATGTGCACAATGCCATTGAAAGTGGTCATCGTGGAACTTTAGATTCTGCCTAGACTGTTTTACAAGTTAAATTCTTCCAGGGAATGCTGAAGAAAGCTTCCTCTAGACAAGCTGAGTTTATCAATGTGATTACTGAGACTAAAATTTTATCAATTCTCACACTCAATGCATATTTATTGTACATATACCATTCTTAAGACTTTATTACAGGCCCTAAGGATGCAGAGGTGAACAGGTTTTAAATAACTTACTACTCCAATAGAACACCCACTTTCCCTCACGCCAGTGGAAGTGGAATGTTCTCCAAATCTAGTCTGAGATTGCACTTTCTAATTCAGATAGTGAAAGTTCCTCTCAAAATTCCATTCTCTCCAGGTTAAACCCAAGGCCCATAACTGAGATCTAGTTAATATCTTCTAGAACCTGAGAACATGGGGACCAATTGCCATTTTGTCCATAGTCTATTTTACAGCAACCCCTTCCATCCTACCGCAACCATCTGGTTTACCCTATGGTAGCTAGACATAGACATAGGACAAATGAACCCTTGAATTGAAACCAAGCAATGTCATGTCCTCATTAGGAATCCTATTGTTTACTCACCACACAAGCCCTGACACTGGGTGGTGCCCATTTGCCAACAGAATCTAAACAATCAGTCCTTGATGGGCTCCTGGCTTCCACCCGTCCAGGATGAAGGCCAGCATGGAGGATCAGGCCTTGCTTTCTGCCAAAGAGAGAGGATGGAGTAGCAGAATGCAGTAGCTGCCAACACTGCCTTCTGAACAGAGGAGCCACATCTAGAGATCTGAGGGCCTCGCTCAGCTCCACCACATACTCAGATGAGCTCTTTCCCTGGGAGAACCACAGGCTGGCAGTGAGTAAAAATTAAAATGGCAGTTTGTCAACTGACAACATTAGGGAATAAATCAGCTTTACAAACAGCTTTAGATGTCTAGGGGAAACTGTTGATGCACTAGCTGCTGACTACATTCATTCTGGTGTGCTTCTAGTTTCCGAATGTACATTTGTCTTGGGACTATACCTAGACTTTCCTCATCTCCTCAAAACATGCAAGGCTACTGAGAGACCTTCTCATCGCCTATCTTGACACTTGCCCCTGTAAGTAGTGAAAGGCATATTCTCAGAGGTCAGTGGCAAGGCAGGCTAAAATGCTTCTTGAGAACCCATGCTCAGTGCCGTGGGCATGGAAGAAGATCCACATGGTTGCTCAAGGGAGGGTTTGAACTGTGAAGGAGAGGCTGAGGAAATGGGAGATTATTGTAATCCCTTCTTTTTAGTATTTTCTAGGAGCTAAAGGATATAGTAAGTAAACTCCTTCAAATAAGGATTTTCCATTATTCCCTTCAAGTGGTTTGTAGTCCTCACAGAATCTTATTCCTGTGGCTTTGAACTCCTATCTCTGTGCTGATGACATCCATAATCTCTAGCCTGTCCTTCCTGCAGACTTGTAAATCCAAACAATCACTGTCTGCTCAGCATTCCAGGGACTGAGTAAAACTCTACACATTCTTTTTCATTATTTTATTTTTTAAAAAAGAAAACAAACTATATTTTTTTTCATTTTAAATATTAATCCCAGTTTCCACTCCCTCCCGTCCTCCCATTCCCTCCACCTTCTCCCCTACCCCACTCCCCATCCACTCCTCAGAGAGGGTAAGGCACATTGCTTTGAGGAAGGATCAAATCCCTCCCTTCTATATCTAGGCTGAGCAAGGTATCCATCCAAAGAGAATAGGTTCCCAAAAGTCAGTACAAGCAGTACGGATAAATTCTGGTGCCACTGACAGTGGCCCTGCAGTCTGCTCCAGCTATACAACTGTCACTCACATATAGAGGGTCCAGTTTGGTCCTATGCTAGTTCCTTCCCAGTCCATCTGGGGTTGGTGCACTCCCCTTAGGTCAGGTAAACTGTTTCAGTGGGTGTCCCCATCATGGTAGACCTCTTTGCTCATATTCTCATTCCTCCCACTCTTCAACTGCACTTTGGAAGCTCAGCCCAGTGCTCCGTTGTAGGTCTCTGCCTCTGTTTCCATCAGTTGCTGGATGAAGGTTTTAATGGCACCATAGAAAATTGTACAAATTCTATAGCAAACCTGTCAATCTCCTTTCTTATCCACTACTGATTCCTCTCAGAAACGTTTTTATTTTAATGGCAAGAATGTATAGAACCATTTGTCTCTTCCTTTCTCTCCAATAGGTTCCAGTTGGCAAGCTGTACTAAACTACTGTTTCTTCAGTTTGTTGCATTTTGATGAATGAAAAGATAATTACTTAGCACATTATTGATCTGTGTCCCCAGTTCTGAAACTTTGTAATAGAAACGGTGACCTGGGAAGAGTCTTCCATTGTTTGCAGGATTAAGTACCTTTAGTTGAAATCTTGGTATGATTAGTCTAATATTGATTTTTTTCTCCTTCATTTTGCTTCTGACTGCCACCAATTTAATTAAATGCTTTAGTGCCTGTTGTCTGTATTTCTGCAGTAAATCATTCTGTTACCAATTAATTTGCTCAACATCCATTCAATGCATATTTATTGTGTGCCTACCACATACAGGACACTGTTGCAGGTTTGGGAAACACAGTTCTCAATCCTGCTTAATGAAGCTTACTTTCTGTTTGTATGTGTGCTGGAGAACAGAGAGTAAATGGTTCAAGAAGCAGATAATTTAATGGATATCAGTATGATGAATAAAATAAGTGAATATTTTAGAAAATTACAACAAGGAGACTACTTTAGAAAAGGCTTCAAGAGCAAGTGGCATTTATGTTGAGACATAATGACAAAAAGCCAGTCACACAGGAAGATCTAGGACTAGAACTGGCGAAAAGGCCCTAACTGAGAAATGAACAGAACAGAGAAGACGGCCGTGGTGAGTATGAGGAGTATGGTACATAACAAGCCTGGAGAGACACAAAGGCCAGATCCTGGAGAACCCTTGTGAATCCTCAAAAATGAGTTTAGCTTTTATTAACAGTGCAACAGATAGCTACTGTATGAGATACATGATTAATATTTTATGATTTACGATTTGAAGCCTCATTCTAGAGACAATGTAGTGAATTCATTGCAGGCTTTTCAGTGATAGCAATTAATAATATAAATGGATAAAAAGAGAAGTAGACAAACAAGTTAAATGACTACTGGCGACACTATTGCCTACCTCCATTTTTGGTCTTTTAGACAATTTTCAAACCACAAAAGTGGTTGAAAGCACTAAAAGGCAGTCCTGAAAAAGATCAGTAGAGGACATGGGTGTTCCACCACTTCGAAATTAGCTATAGAAGAGGCAGTCAAACTAAAAGCCCAGGCACATGGAGCTCAGAAAATTAGAAGAGCATTTAAGGAACAAAAGGGAGAGAAAAACATTGCATAAGTCCATGGAGATCACTAAAGATCTTGACAAGAATAGTTACTGTAATATTCCTAGGAAGAAAGCCTTCTAGAGCTACTTGAGAACAGAGTAACTGAAGAAAGGAAAACAACTGGGTATAACCTGTTTTTCCTAAGGGGATTCTGGCAGGCAAAAGAAGGTTTTTATTTGAATATACCCTTTGAAATGGACAAACAACCACTGTCTATTTCAAGAAAGAAAAAAGGTTTTCTTTTTAATTTATTATTATTATTATTATTATTATTATTATTATTATTATTATTATTTTTACAAGAGTAGTGCCCTTCAGGTGGCCAGAGAAGATGGTGTTTCTTATGCCCAGTTGTCAGAACACCCTCAAAGAGGGAAGTTTGCTAATGCAATTTGTCTGCTCCAAATTTCCCCACAGCTCTCACACTCCTTAATAAATCAGCTCAACTTTGTAGCTCACGAGTTTTGCCTAATTCTAATCACTCTTTCTAGCTCTGCTATGCCTCAGCAAGTCCCTATGTATCCACAAAATGAAAGCCAGCACAAGGCAATCACCATTTATACTCTGTGGATGTCCTTAGCTCAGAGCTTATTTTGTGCCATTTTCTCTCAATTCTCATGCTTAGATGCCTTCTATGATGCCCTCAGCAAGCAATGATTCCTCCATTTTCTATTTACCACAGCACTTTGTACTTGCACAGCTTGTACAAAAACTGTCAACACTGGCATGAAGCTAGGCCTCTCGGGTTATAAAGAATATGTGGAGACTGTTATTAATCATCTTAAAATTAGTGTGCAAAGCATTATATTTCATAAGCATGTACCCTTTCATTCCTACTGTTTTTCTACTTTGTCACATGTATTCTTTCACCACTACCCCATTCCTTTCCCCCACTTTCTAATTGCATGACCTAAACCCACACTCTCACCTACATGTATACATCTGCAGACATTAAGTGTTAGAATCTGCAAGTAGAGTGAACATGTAGTATTTGCTTTTCTGAGTCCATGATTCTTCACTTAATATGATAACTTTGATATTCATCCAGCCTATAATTCTATGTTCACTCAGCCTATAACTCTATCTTTACATTATTAGAACGTAAGTTTAAGTGTGTGTCTTATATCTCCCACTAAATGGTCCAGCCTCTAAAGTCAGGATTGAATATTAGTCTTCTCTCTAACTCAGACATGACATAACGTTAGGTCAATAAATCGAGTAGTGGAATAACTTCCGTCTCTCCCTCCTTACATAAATATATCTCATCTAGTATATGACTCGTGCTTGCAAAAACTTATCAACCATCAGAGCTCACCAGCTTTAACAAGGCCCCTATCTTATCTACTAAAGAAAAAGGAGTATTGAACTTCCAATGCCCTTTCTTGTATGGGTAATATGTAACATACATATTCTATGATCAAGATATATATTATGCCCTAGGGTAAAAAGAGCTATGTGCCATGTATATGGACTTGTACTATGAATTATGTTATGCTGCATTAAAGATTATTAGTGTGGAAAGAGTGGCTAGGAGAAAATATGAGACTAAAATACTCAGTATCTAACACATTATTGTATTCCCATGCTTTTCTTAGCGTTTCTTCATATCATCTAATCTCCCTTTAAAAAATCTCCAAGAACCGTGACTTTCAATGTTTTCATTGCACAGATGTGAAAATTTATGCACACAGAGGATAAATGACTTGCCCAAGGTCATATACAAGCAGTAAGTCGCCAAGCCGAGATACAAGATTCCATAGCCCATCTGCAAACTGGTTCTTAAACAATACTCTAATTGCCTTGCATGATAGTGCATGGAATTTTATACTTTTGAAAGCATGTCAATCGCTATCACTTGTATAACAACAAATGTATGTGATAACTGATCAAGGACTCTCTGGACATTTTACAAATGAGCCAACTGAAGAACAGTGGCTTGTTTAAAGTCAGATGCTTGTTTGATCACAGACTCCTTACTCATGAAATAATCCCTCCCCTGTATCATCTTATTCCACTTATTATAGGAAAAACAAGTCAGCCTCCCACCTTTCAAGGCTGACTGCCTTCTTTGATTAACAGCAAATGAATATAGACATGAAAAGTGCCCAGGAGTGTTCAGCCAGTAGTAGACAGCAGACAAGCCATCTTGCCTCAGCTCCTATGCAGCTCTCTGTGCTTCATCCATGAAGGCTTCCCTCTGTCCCTCAAGTTGAGCAGGACAGCTAGGGTGGCCCTTGTTACCAATAATAGATGAGGTTACAGAGTGACATTTAGATCAGTAAGAGAGAAGGCCATGCTGAGCAGGCATGTGGCAGTGGCCGAGACAAAAGCGTAGAGATGGGGTCAAATAGAGGTGACTAATGTTGAAAACCATACTCCCACTAAGGCTAGAGCAGCAATGCCAATGCGACTGAGCATTGCCTACTACCCTACTGTCTAGCCCAACCTTGGCCCATGGCTACAGTAGTCAGGATGGAATGGATCAGACATGAATATGCTTGCCTAAAGTTCTGAAAGCAGAACTTCCTAGAAGAAGGTAAGTATTGCTTACTAAAAAAACCTCAATGCCTCTAGGATAGAGTATGCAGGTAAGCATGGGCTGCTGGTAAAACATATGGATCTTACTTAAGAAACTAGATCCAGCTTCTGTTTCGTGACTCTAACTTTCCACTTCTTTTCCATCCTAGACTTTCCTTTTACCTTCCTGCATAGCAATTTGGAAAAACAAAGCTCAGAGAGTGGGTACAATCATTGAATATAGGGAAGAAACAATAGTAGTGGCCATCTTAAATAGAAAAAAAAATCGCAATGGAAAAAAAGCTAGTATGTTAAACTCTCCATAATGCTTCTCAAGTACGGACAGAGGCACTATGCTAAAAATAGGGGAGGGAACAGGAGGAAGAAAGGGAGGTGAAACTGTGGTTGGTATGTAAAATAAATGAAAAAAATGTTAATTAAATAAAAATAAGTTTAAAAAGGGAAAACATTGAGTGACTAGTCATAAAAAAATCCATAATCCTAGCAGTCTGGAAGTACCTGCTCATAATATAAGAAAGTGTTAGTGTGATTCTGCCTTTCATTGGTGGACAAGTACCTTAGTGCTTATTGCTATAGCACTGATGTTCAGGGTAACTTCATATACATTTTCCCACCTCTTTCCCTTGCTGGCCTTTTTCCAGACACCTGCTCCTGGCTATACCTGTAGCATCTGTTAAGGGTCCTAGGTAATAAGCTAATACTATGTAAGCTCTAAGACATAAGCCACATTTATTGGGCAGGAAAGGGGAGATAAAAAAGCCTGGGGGTGTCTGTGGCTAGGTAATCAGTCCACTGTATTTCCCGCATAGAGGTGCAAATTTTCATGTTTTATGATATAGCCAGATTATTCTATCTCCTATCTTATTGAGTCTCCTAAACCAGCTTCCTGTAAAAGTCTGAAATTCACAAACTCAATGATCCAGCTTACATAGGTAACTACGAAAAAGTTTTTTTTTTTAAGATTTTGTTCCACTAACCTGCTTATACACATTCGAAGATCAGCTTCTGTAGTCACAGATGACAGCACAGATGGGAAAGTTAACACGCGTGTGGAAAAGCACTCCAGGACTCTGGTACTTTCATTCTCCAACGCTGCACCTGAGGGATACAGAGCGACTACAGAGCGGGAAGGAGGAGTTGATAGCAGAGGAGACCCTGGTCACAGGCAGTGGCAGTCAGGCCACTGTAGGAGTGAAAAGAACTGGGCTCCCCAGACTACATTCGGGGGTTGACTAGAGCACGTGGATAGAGAGAAAGGAGGAAAATGTCACAAACTTGACATCACAGCTTTGGAAAATCTTCCCATTCTCTTTCCCAAATGGTGGGGAAAGGACCAACAAACGAAGCAGGTCTTGCTTGTTGGGGCAGTAGAGTACAGAATGGTGATCGATAGGTTGGGGAGATGGCTTAGTTTTTAAAGCACTTGCTATGCAGTTATGAGGACCGGAGTTTAGATCCTAAGAACCACATAAGTATTGGTCAGGCGTGGCAGTCCTTGTATAATTCCAGTGCTCAGAAGGTGAAGGCAGTGAATCACCAAAATTAGCTGGCTACATATACTCATCATGTTGGAAAGTTCTGGATTAAATGAGAGACCATACCTCAATGTGTGAGGTGGACTGCTATCAAGGAAGATTTTTATACAAAGGCCTCAGACCTATACAACCAAATCCATAATAAACCATACAGATGTGTATGAGCACACACACACACACACACACACACACACACACACACACACACACACCATATGCAGGAGGAAAGAATTTAAAAGAAAATGAGGAAAGAAAGTGGAAGAAACCTAGGAGTGAACAAAGGTCGCCTTCAGCAGATATATACGACAGCACAGTGGATCACCATGACACTTTGCTGTTTGCTAAAATTTGATAATATGATAGTGACACTTTGCAGAAGTCTGAGTTATCTTTCAAGCTCTGCCACTAATTTACTGTATGGCTTTGAGCAAGTGCATTCCAGAACTTTTCTCATCAGTCAGGAGGTGTTTTAACATCTCATTCCAACTTCCTACTTCAGAGCAGGATGACAAAATTATATGGGATATACCTTGGGTTTTTTGTAATAGTTGAAATTGTTGAAAATTACAAAAGTATACATAAAAATATAAAATCAATATAGAACTTTCTGGAAATATAGGAAGCATTAAAGGCCAAATGAATTGACAGTAGGAACCTAGAAAGAAGAGTGAGCACAGAAATAGCTGCCTTTGCACTAGGGAATACTTTCCAGTGTTAACCCATTTGACCTTCATTGTGAAAGGTTTGTGGGTCAAAGGAACAGAAATAAAGACCTAGAAAGAATCAGTGGTGAGAAGTCAGGTAGAACACACTCTCCACAGTGAGCTAAGCCTTCAACTGTATTTGAAGGATGAGTGAACCTCATCAACCACATAGACTTGTATCTTGTATTTAAACAGTTCAAGAAAATACATTATAAACATGTAAGATCATTCTGTAACAGTAACACCATAGCAAAATGAACAAAGCAAACTAATTTGTTCTCTCGCTCTCTCTCCTCTCTCTGTCTCATTGTCTCTCTCTATCCGTGTGTGTGTGTGTGTGTGTGTGTGTGTGTGTGTGTGTGTGTGTGTGAGAGAGAGAGAGAGAGAGAGAGAGAGAGAGAGAGAGAGAGATCTGAAGAAAGAGAAAAGAGAACTATGGTAGAATCCAAGTGACTCCTACTAGTAGCTGTCAAATGCAGTGGCCAGCAAACAAAGACAGCTGGACAGAAGAAGAAAGAGACAATTATTAGCTACCTTAAGAAAAAGCAAATAATAGAAATGGACCTTTAGAAATTTCCAATATAGGAAATATCAGAGACCACTTACAAAATTAAGCTCACTATATTCAGGAAGTGAAGTTACAATATCTATGCTTTCATATTATCTATGGTGAGGTTAAAGCAGGATTTTACAACTGTCATAATATGCTTTCAACTTTTTAGAAATTGACATACAGTAACTACATAGTAATAGGGGATAGTGAGATGACTATATACATGTATAAAATGTGCACCTATCAAACAAGTGCTATGGTTATTTTTGTGTTTGAATTTCTCCTTTCCAGTTGTTTTGACACATAAAATAATAGATTTTAATTCTTGAAAATACATTGATCTCCAGTCCCATTTCCTTGTGAATGGAGCGTGGGCTGGTTAAAGTAGCTATTTACATTAGCCTCAAAAGTAATCATGATTGATTTGAAAAGTTAGAAAGAGAACTAAAAGGAAACAAAATAAATGAACTATTTTCTCTGAGGTCCAATTTGCTAAGGCCTGGGAAGTGAGAGGCTGGGAACACCAGAACAGGAACACTCATGGTCATCATCAGAGCCTAGACAAGGATGAGAGCTGTCACAATAGCTGTGCAGTTTGGGTGTAATTGTACTTCGCCACCCAGTGAGTTTCCTTTTGGAAAATTAGCACTAAACTATTCAGTGTATTTGTATCACATGTGGACTTTCTCTATGTCTTGTTCCAGGGTTGGGAAACAGTACAAGAGAATAAGTATAGCCAGAAGACCTGGCTTCCTGGCTATGCAATACCTGTGCAGTGTTCCACATTCAGAAGAACGCTGTGCTTGGCTTAATGCTTGGCTCTTGCTCCTTTGAGAATTGTTTCTTTGTGTTATTCACAGATAAAAATGATGCAACCCATCCTGATAGCTGGAGGGGTAAGCAGGCAGCAGCATAGGGTGAAAATAAGGTCAATAGCCACTCACTGAGTTTTGCCAAGCTAATGACTCATGAAGATTTCAAGCCCAAGACTAAATAAAGATGCAGGGACATTATATGAGGCTCATGAATAGAAATGGTGACGGATTTACCAGGGCATGAATCAAGAACTAGTTGAGGACAATTGGAATAATGTCACATGTCTATCCACAAGCTCCCATATACCAGGCATTGGGGTAGGCACTTTGCAGATATGTGGAATTTCTTAAGAGCATGGCCTGTATTGAGGGTGATGGGAGCAGAAAAAAAAGTCTTCTTTTGGGGCGAGGCCTTCTCTCTAATTGTACAGAGCCATATAAGGACTAGTAATACAACTGAGAATGCATTATGCATTGGAGTGCCGTCTTCGTGGCCAATCTGAGCAGTGCTTAAATTTGAGTTAATAGAAGAGGTTTCCATTGAGTTAAAGTGGTCAAAGAAAGTTTCTTGAAGAAAGTGATATTTGGGATGGGTCTTAAAAGAAAAGTAAGTCCTTGAAGCATGGGCTATGGTTTCAGGAACCCAAGGAAAGAGAATGGTATGGAAATAGAAACACCTGTAAAATGAAAACAGGCAGAAAGGCCTTGCTGAAGTAGCCATTACATAGTGGGAGAAATGTGGTCAAAGCGGCCAGAGCTTTGGGAAAGGATAATGTATAAGGCCTCTGATGCCAGAAGGTAAATATTGGTAGTGGGGAAGCAGGAAAGGTTTTGGGTAGAGGAGTATGTTCTGTGATAAAGGGATATTTGAGGAAGCTAAACCTGGTTAACAAGACAGCAGACATTGAATAAGGAGAGTGACTCTGAGCTCCCAAGGGAACACTAAAGGTAGCTCTATAGAGGCAAATGACCAAACTGCCCAAAATGCTCTCTGAAGACTATGTCCTAGGGCTAATATCTGAAAAGGCAATCCTGCGAAAGCAATCCTGTTTCCTGAGTCGTCTTTTTTTCTCAGCCCTTCACAGTAAGAGACTGTCTGGACCCCAGATCCTGTCTCAGTGCCTACACAAACACTAATAAGTGCCAAAATGTTGTCATGGAAACCACTGCTTCATCTCTCTCAGAGTGCTGTGCAGCCCTCAGGCTTCCTGCTTTGGGAAGCTTTTAGCAAATATTTGAAGAAATTGGCGAATTTGTCAGTCAGAAGCATACATGTAGAACCGACTGGTAAGGTGGGGGCTGAAAGACAGAGGACCACAGCGTAAGAGCTGCTGAAGCACCCACTCAACTGTGGGGACAATTGAAAAATGATTGCCTTTTAAAGCCACAATGACTTTAGTTAATGAGATGGCCTCTTTCTCTCATCTATTACCACTGGGTTAGATACCTATAACCCGGCAGTGTCCATTCCATAAGTCCCCAAACTTCCAGCAACTCGAGACCACTACTGTCACTGCAAACTCCTCTCTGATCGAGGATAGAGGTATAAAGGCTAGCAGAATCACAATAGGACTGAGTTACAGAGAGAGCAACATCACAATAACTAGAAAAAAAAGGTTGTTTGCTCTGTACAGAGCACTCTTCTAGGCATGATACCAGGGTTTCCTCGCTGTTCTTACACTCTCCTGAATTGGTCCTCTGAGGTTGCTCAGATACCCAGGGAATAGGTGGGAGCAGGAAGCGTGGTTTGTCGTCCGTTCTGAACTGCTCTGTCTTATCGTTTTCCCCCTTTTCTCTTAATAATGCTGTAATGTTGAAGTATATAAAAAAATAATGTGCATTGAAAAGTGTGGAAATATATGTATATATTTTAAGTAACTATGTTTCTATTTCAAGTAATTAATTTCTGAAGATGGTAATAGCGATTAAGACTTCATATCTATTGAGCACTTAGTCTCTGTCTGAGAATGTTAAGTACTTTACCCACATTATATCTTCTATAAATTTTTCAAACACCCAGAGAAACAGGGACACTTATTTTCATTCCCAGTTCAGTTAGAAGAACACTAATGCTTGGCATGGTTAAGTAATTTATCCATTAGCATACAACCATATAGACAGGAACTCAGGTCTCCAATTCCAAGACCATACTTGTAGTTGCTCAGCCACATTCTCTCTAGTTGTCATTCAAGTCTCGTGATCTGTGAAAACCTCTAGTCCTAACTCAAGCCTTACAGAGTGTATAAACCTCTAAAAGATAGTATTTTGTTATATTCACTTTTCTTAGGGATGCTAAATGCCCCTGGGGGAACTTTGAGGCCAAACATTTCTGACATATCCTTGGATACCCAGGATCAACAGGTATACCTCAACCAAGACCCTCGGATGCTAGGGGACAGACCCAGTAGTTGACAGGTTCTAGAGAGAATTCAAGACGTAAGTGAGGAAATAAGTGAGTCAGGCTATTGTTAGTCAGGAGAGTCTTGAAGCCTGGCTACTCTGGGGATATTCATTTACCTATGTCTTACATTTGTGTTGCTTTGCTGGCTTGAAAAGCTCTGTTTCAGTTTAGGAATAGTGACACCCCATCTCCAATCATCCAGAAAGCTACTTTTGCCTGGGCTCCAGTAGTCTAGCCAGATTCTCTGAGCAAGAAATCTTTTCTGCCCTAGTTCTCCCACAGCCCATTGTCTGCATGGTCTATTAAGGCATCAGCCTGGTCAGTTGAGCTTAAAGTAATGCCAGCACTCTCTCATAGACCATTGCTGAGCCACCTCACCTGAAGGCCGTTTCCAGGTCTTTAATCGAAAGTGACAGGTGGCAGAGAGTGGATGAATGGATGTTCTTTGCTGACTAAGAGGCTAAAGTTAAATGGCAGGTGCAGGTAAGGCTGGGTGAGATATTAATCTGACAAATGATGGCATCTGTTTCAATGACATAATTCCTTTTATTTAATAACAACAGAAACCTCACATATGGAGAGAATGTGAATCAATAAGTGACATCTAACACATTAATGAAACAGTTTCACCAAAAGCCATGTGTCAATCATGTCTGTCCAGTAACTGCCGAGTAAAACTGGCTTCAAAATAACAGCTGCTTTTGGAGAAAGGAATGTTTGACTTTTACACCTCTGAAATTTGTGGATGAGTGTAAAAATCTCATGAAGGATGCTTAGCATCTTAGATGATAGTGAGAATGGCACAGGAGTCTCACTGCAAAGTTCTGTCTTAACCTAGGTTCCCCCAAAGTTTATTTGTCTACCACTGATTTGTGATCAGGAAGCAATGGTAAAGACTATCATGTCTAATCCTTTGTTGATTATTGAATATATTTAATATCACCAACTTTTGATGATGTCCTAGGAGTAAAAGGAAACTTACTACCCCTTAAAGCACATCTTCTTCCAGTTTCTTTTATTTTTTTTTAATGAGCTCTCAATTTCACCCAGTTTGGTTTTGTTTCCTTGCACCTTGCATCTTACTTATCATAGTTCCTTTTCCTGGAGTCCCATTGGTGATGCTGTACTTTATGTCAGCAAGACATCTTCTTCTTCCCCTATCTTTTTAATGTAGCACACAAAGTAATGGCTTTTTCTTTTGAAATATTTATACATACAGGACATGTGTGCATGTGTTTGTGTTTAGGTCTGGGAGAACTGGTGTGCACATACCACATGTGTCAAGATCAGGTACAAGCTTGAGTGTAGTTCCTCTGCTTCCACCTTATATAAGACAGAATCTCTTCTTGTTTGCCACAGATTACACCAAGCTAGCAGAACATAGTGCTTCCAGAGACTCCTCTGGCTCCCATCCCATGGTAGACAGTCTGGTATTATAGACATGAGCTACCATGTCCAAGTTCATGTGTGTTCTGGACTGGGTAGTGGAACTTTCTAAGCCATTTTCCCAACTCAAAGTAGTAGATTTTTATTATGATATTTTATATATACAGCTTTATATTTTGTTCCTATTCATCTCTCTCTATCACTGTCCTTCCCTGTCCCCTTAGTCTTCTCTAGAGAGTTCCTATCCTCCTCACATAACTACTCATTCTGTCAGAAAGGTATTTTCCATGCATGACTCTTGACTTAAAGCAGCTTAGGGCATTGGGGTCCTTTCTGATGTAATGATGGTGGTCATAGGACCCCACCCAGGTGAACAGAAGATGGTATGGTACTTACTATGGTCAGACCCACAGAAGGAAAAAAATCTTTCAAAGTTACAGAGTGAATTGATAATAACAAGCTAAACTGGTATCTATGTGTTGTGACCTTACATGTGATGATGCATTTTATACTGCAGTCACTGATGATATCCCCAGCCTTGCTTCCTTCTATGGGAAGTACATCATCTCACCATCTCTTATCATCCTTCATAATAACTATAGCTACCTTTCATGAGTGCTTGCTTATTTTGTGGCTGATATTTTGCAAATATCCTCTCACTTAATGGACAAAAGAAATAAAGAATTTCTAAATGAGGAACTAAAAATGACTATTAAATTTGAAAAAAGAACTATTTGATTTCATCTAGTAATAAAACACGTAAAAATTGATTCAATGGTTACATACAAATTTTGCCAACCTGATCAATAAGAATACTATTTGAAAATCATAACACCCAATGCTTTCAAGGCATTAAAGTAGGTAGTTTCAAGTATATTTACTATAAATTTAATAGTTTCTATAAAGAATTTTGGTGGGCGGCATAGTGGGTCTATAACACATCTGAACTACTTGACATACATAAAGGCTGATTACCTTTGAACTCATGTAAGAAAGTAGCTTTGGACGAGGTCATAGGACTAAGTAAATACTTCATAGATAGTTACCTCTTGGCCTTGGACAGTTGAACTCATCCTCATATATATATATATATATATATATATATATATATATATATATATATATCAAATGGATGGGACTCTGTGTTCAACATTATCGTTTAGCAACCTCCTGGTACTGAAGAAGAAGTTCCCTAGTGACTGATGATCTATGTGATACTGAGAGACAAGTTCTTTGATCTTCATCTTATAGATAATCAGGCCTCATGTGCTCCAACATCTGGCTTTTGGCTTTGTAGAAATTATAGGTTCTCCTGACTGTAAACATTGGCCAGTGTTATCACTTCTCAAAATGATCTTAGGATTGCATTAAAGGCTCTGCCAACTTCAAGCTGTGTGGTCTTGGAAAACTATTTTAACTTTCTCTTCAAATATTAATTTTTTTCACCAATTTAATTATTCTCTCCAGGGATAAGGGAATGATGGAATGAGATGTTACATGGGAAGCATGGTAACATGGCCTTTAATGTAGACTAGGCATAGTAAATGAGAGGGACAAAAATGTAATACCTTGTACTTTCACCGCATTTTCAATTCTATTTTTAAAGCACTTTATTTCTAATCCTTTTCTCTCTCCAGGAAAACCTGAAAACACCCAGCTAATAATGTCTCACAGCCGTGACCACAGCCTTTGCCTGCTGGCACACCACACCACTTACACTCCACTCTCATGCCAGGCACCATTCAGTCCGCAGCACGGCATCAGCTACCCATAGTAAAGAACAACAGGTGGTTCAGAATAACCCTGCCAACTGCTTATAACTCCCTGAGGGCATCACAGTGGCTATTAAGTGGTGAATCAACAAAGACTTAGAGATTTGGGCAAGTCCCTGTAGAGTGTAACAACTGAAATAAGAGGCAGAACCCTTGACCCATATAGACCACAGCCACCTTCATTAACATACCATCCGTGCAAATTTTAGCATTGACTGAACTCAGATGAGCCTCTCAAAAAAGCTATGTGGTCAAGAGGGAGCAGATAGTTCTATTTCTCTTGAAAAGATTAGGGAATGAGGCCATGCTGTTTGGTTTTTGCCAATCTGACACAAACTTAGACATATCTGGAAAGTGGGTGTCTTAATTTAGAAAATGTCTTCATGAGACGTGCCTATAGGAAATTTATGATTGATGTGGTAAGGCCTAGATCATTGTAGATGATACCACCCCAGGGCGGGTGATTCTGGGTGGTACAAAAAGGCAGCAGGCTGAGCAAGCCACTGAGAGCAAGCCAATAACATGTTCCTCCATGCTTTGAGCTCCTGCCTGAACTTCCCTCAATGTAGAGTGACTTGGGATATGTAAGCCAAATAAACCATATTCTCCACAAGTCGTTTTTGTCATAGTTTTTTTTTATCACATCAATAGAAACCTAACTAGGTTCGAGGATTTGAGTGGAAAGACTTGCCCCAAATCCTATAATTGGTTAGCAGTAGAGGGAAAATTAGGATCTAGGTCTTTTTTTCTGACTAGTTGAAAATTCTTCTTACTATAATGTAAGTCTTAGCATAGCTGCCAAGATCATCATCACGTGGGTGAAGCATCTCAGATAGGATACAGAGGTTTTCTGTGAGACAAGACTACATGACTCATAACAGCAAGCATGTCCTTCTAACCCATTGTAGTCTACTTGCCTTGACTTGAGAATTGACCCCAGGAAAAAAATGGCAACAACCATGAAGTAATAATGGAGCTGTCTAAATAAAAATCAGCCAAAGACATTGATGGAAAAGCTAGATTTTATGCTTTGCCAGAAAAGGAGGAGTGGAGACACGATAAGAGTGTGCCCGTTGAAGCTGCCAGCTGCAATCTCTTGTTTATGGAGGGTGACCTCTGTTTGCTCTCAGGATCATTTTAAAAATTCTTCTCTGGCCCATTTTTTCTTTTCAGTTTCTTTCTTTCCCTCTTCTTCCCTCCCCCCTCTTTGTTTTTGTCCCTTTGGGCATAGTTTAGCCCACCAACGTTACTATGACCATCTCTGAGCAAATAAACTATCCATCAATTTCCTTCCTAGCTGCCATCCCCGTGGAGAATGAAATAGAAAACTAAATGAAATATCAAATGGGAAATTGAAAGTTGTTCATGTACAAATACCTGTGTGCTTGTATGAAAGTGGAAAGAAGAAAATAAAAGCTAGAAAATCGAGGGAGGACCACATTGATGACAAGACAACACTGGTTTAAGGGATAAGAAATAAATTCTTTTCATATAATCATAAAATAACAAAATTAAAATATCATTGTGTGCTAGTCTGATAAACATTTGATAACATTATGCTATTTATTCCACATTACTTTGATAGTTATGTCTCATCATTATTATTTTACAAGTGGTCAAAAGATGCTTGGCATGATCTAGTAACTGTCCTAGGATCACATCACTAATGGCAGAGCTCAGAATGAATCTATCCATCTAGATCCAGAGCCCAAGACTGTAATATTAGTCTCCATTCCGAATGGATGCAAGGGAATGGAGAAGAGAGAGTTACTAGAAGTGCCTCAGATTGCCATCAAGTATTTTCATTTTTGAAGTAATTATCACTAGTATTCATCTAGAGCAAAGTCAAGAAAGCGAAAGTTAAGAAAATTGCTCAAGCTTTCATCACTAGATTTCTGATCCCCAGAAAGATCACTTTTTTAAAAATTATTTTAAATTGGCAGCCTCGGGTACAGTTTCTTGGGATATCTCTTCTGACTTTTCACAGCTATAGATTTTGAGATGGACCTGGGTGCTAGACTATGGCAAAACAAAAGGAAGACAATTGGGTGGCGGATTTACAAAAGCCCTTGATTCATCTTGTTGGTATTGTCTCTCTATAATTAATGTCCAGCACAGTACCAAGACTGTGTGTATGACAGCCAACAAAGAACCAAGGCTGTGTGTAAGGTAGCCACCAGAGAACTAAATCATCAACCACATGAGTAATGGCAGGAGTGGACCTCTCCATTGGAAAGAGAAGATCCAAATTAACAAAATTTGAGATGAAAAGAAGGGAGTAACAACAGTCACTGAGGAAACCCAGAAAGTCATAAGGATATACTTTAAAAACTTGTACTCCACCAGTTTGGAAAATCTAAAACAAACAGGTAATTTTCTTGATAGGTACCAGTTACCAATGTTACATATAGATCTAATAAAAAATTAAATAGACCTATAACATCTATTGAAACACATACAGTCATCAAAAGTCTCCCAACTCAAAAAAGCCCAGGACCAAACAGTTTTAGTGGCGTTCTTCCAGATTTTAAAAGAAGAGTTAATGTCAAAACTCCTCAAAGTATTCCACAAATTATGAACAGAAGGAATATTGTCAAATTCATTTTATTTGGCCACAGCTACTCTGATACCCAAACCTTATACGCATTCAGCAAAGAAAGAGAATTACAGACCAATTTCTCTTGTGAACATAGATGCAAAAATACTCAATAAATACTTTTAAACCGAATTCAAGAACACATCAAAAAGATCATCAACCCTGATAAAGCACACTTCTTCCAAGTGATGTGGGGATGGTTCACCCTACACAAATCAATAAGTGTAATCTACCACAAAAACAAACTGAAAGGCAAAAACCACATGATCATCCCAATGGGATCAAACTGAAGATTCAGACATAAAATCATTACACCTATAAACGCTAGATTTTTTATAACAATGTCATAGAACTTTCACCTCTTTGTGTCTTTGGTACAGAGAAAGTATACTCTGCAGTCTGCCAGAGGAGATATATAAACACCAACCTAGCTAAAAGTCCTGCAATCTACAATCGTGTCCTGCCTGGTAGATATGATAATGCAAAGGAAATGCAAAGCTTGTGAGAGTAACCAACCAATATCTGCTTTTACTTAATATCCATTTTAATAGATGGAACCTGACCCTTCTCGAGTGACCAAGAACATGAAGACAACCCTAGAACTAGGGGGAAAGCAAATACTAGTGTTCTGCTGAAAGAACAGAGCAATAAAACAACTCCTAATGACATTCTATTATACTCATAGATGAGTGTCTTGTTTGCCCATCATCAGAGAAGCTTCCTCCTGCAGCAAATAAGAAATACAGAAACCCACAGTCAGACCTTATGCAGAGTGTTAGAGACCTTGGAACCCTCCGCCCTAAACAGAAGGTCTCCATCCGATTCTTCCCATTAGCTCTCAGGGAAGCCCACAGAAGAGGAGGAGAAAAGTGTAAAAGCCAGAGCGGAGGGAGGACACCTTGGCAACAACACCTTTTGAATCAACTGAGCAAAGCTTATATGAACACACAAAGACTGAGACAGGATTCACAGGGCCTGCATAGATCTGTGCCAGATGGGGTCCTATAGCTGGGAGGAGAAATGGACACATGCCCCCATCCCTAATCCAGAAGCTATCTCCAAGTGTTAAGTATAAATGAAAATAAATTTAATTTTCTCCAAGGGAGGCTCACTGGGGAAACAAACTACTCTTAAGGGTAGCCTGCAAGCCCAGCACTAGAAGGTCAACAGAAAACAAACTCAGTGGTGTCATTGGAGGTTCCTTGTCTCATAGTGTATCAGGGCTTTTTAAAATTTTTATTTTATTCATATGTTTCTCTCTCTTTTTTGCCCTACAGGTTCTTTGCATATGTATTACAGCCTCCAGTGTAGCGATTTTATGGGACTCCTGAGTGTGCAAACAAGTGGGGCTCTGCATCTACATCTGTTTCTTGAGCCCTTTCCTGGGTCCTGCTTCTTTTGTTTTGGCTTATTCTGCTGTGTTAGTTTTTGTTTTCTTTCTTTAATTTTATTATGGCCCCTTAGAAGCCTGTTCATTTTCTAATGAGATACAGAAATGGGGTGGATCCAGATTGGAGGGAGGTGTAGCGGGCGGGGAAATTGCAATCAGGATAGATTATGTGATAAAAAAAATCTATTTTCAATAAAATAAAAAGAAAAACAGTGGGCCTTTCTCCAGTACAGCCTGGAGTGAGTACTTTCCTGACTCCTGGACTGGAGTCTTGTGAGAGCTGCATCAACCGAAGGTTCCGCTGAGCTGAGCCAGGATTCTTGACTCACAGAAGCTATGAGATCACATCTGAGCTCTTGTAAGCCACTACATTTGGGGGTGATTAGCTACACAGCAATAGAAAGGAAGGCAAGGCCCAAGTGATGGCTTACAGGGTAAAGGCAGTTACTGCCAAGCCTTACAACCTGAGCTTAATCCCTGCGACCCACGTTGGGAAAGGATAGGGTATATTCCATTCTGGCAGATTGTACTAAGCCCTGGCACACAGACGCATGGCACACACAGACACACACACACAGAAAGAGAGAGAGAGAGACAGAGACAGAGAGAGAGACAGAGGGGGAGGAGAAAATAAATGAATGAATGAATAAATAAATAAATAAATAAATAGGCTTTAAAATAAAAGAAAGGAGTGCAGTATGATTCAAGCCTGCAACTTTGTGAATGGTACAGCTCTCTTGAGGACTAAAAGGAAAGGTTGAGGTGAATATTTAAAATTCTAAGAAAAATTGTGCATTCGAGGATCATTTCTTTGTCTACTTCAGTGTTGGCTTTGCCCTACAGGTCTGGCAGCCATGGTCTAAGGTGCCCCAAGAAGTTCGGTGATCTCTTCTCTGCCATTTGCTCTGGAGTCCAGCATTTCTCATTGCTCAGCTTGTGTCGGCTTCTCCTCACTATCTGCTTGAGGACATCTGCAAATATCCCTTAGGAATTCTCATGGGGATCCAGCCACCACACAAGGAGTTATCTATGTCCCAATGACTGGTCCAGCTACAGGTGCTATTCTGGTATTTCTGAGTGAGTGTGGGTAGGAGGAAGTGAGGGTTTTGGACAGGCTCCTTAAAATCAGTTATACAAATAAGAATCACTTACGTTCAATTTTCAAAAGGCTAATTTGGTGTCAGGAATCTTCCCTAAGAAGTGTGGGTAGCAAACACCCCAGTGTCTTCTGGTTACTAGATGGTTAGCTAAGGCAGGGGGAGCTGCATTCCCTCAGGCTGAGCAAAGGCATACTAAGGTGGTCTACCGGAGGGCCTCTTCTGTCAACCTGGCTGTCCCTACAAAACCAAAAATAAGACAGAGGAAATGTTTCTTGCTAGGAGGGTGCACTCAGTGGAACTTTGCCAATCTACACAATGGCTATAAAGCAAGGATCCTTGAACTTACTTCTTAGGTGTCTTGGGAGTTTTTCCTTGTTATTGACTGTATGAGCGGTTCTGTTTTTGATTGTTTTATTTTGAGTTTTTCTTTTTCCTTTATTTTTTTTATTTTCTTTCTTTTCCTTTTTATTTCTAAATACAGGGTTTCAATATGTAGTCCTGGCTGGCCTGGGAGAAACTATATAGACCAAGATGACCTTGAATTCAAAGAGAAGTACCTTCATCCGCTGCCCTCTGAGGGCTGGAATTAAAGGCATGGGCTGTCATCCCAGACCTTGAATGAGTTTTTTACTTGTAGGAATGTGGCAGGGGGTGGGGGGCAGGCAAAGCATATTTAGGAATGCATGTTTCACACCTCCAAGTAGCACCTCTCTAATTTCAGTTAGAGGGCAGGGACGATATAAATGTACACTTCTCCACCCATCACAGATACCCTTATAGTAGACAATGGGTATAAAGGTATGGCTCATTTCAGATCTGTGTGGTATCAATGTAAAAAGACTACGGTCAGGAAGAGTGGATGTATTTAGCCTGTGTGTGTACAGAAGGAGGATGTGAATCTTTGAGTTCTACCACACTCTCACAATATAAAATTGGGAGGTTCTAATAGCTGCACATCGAGAAACCTGGTGATAATAAATCAAGTCACAATGGTGCTTGTACGCATGTACCACACGTCTCAAGCTCTCTTAGTATGAGTCATTTGCTGATGTGTGTGTGCTCGGCCAAGTGTACTTTGTGCGGTTTAGTAATGAGGGAAAGAAGACAAGAGCATGGGCATGAGAGACAAACTGCCAACGAGCCCATGAGGAACCCTTTAAGAAGAGGACAAGGAGGATGATCTAGCTCATTAAGAGCCCACCTCGTTAGGGCCTGAGTTACTAGGGATCTGAACCAAATTACTTCATTCCCTTAACAATCGAGCCAATTTCCCCCTTTTCCTTTCACTTCACTAACCAGCAGAAAGGGAAATGGAGCGAAATTGCCCCTGTCAGATGAAATTTACATGTCTTCCATGCCTCTTTCTTTTCTAACAAGTGTCTATAAAGGCCTGCTGAGTCTTCACTCAGCATCGGGCAGTCTTCCCTTTGTTTTTATCTTCATTTGATAAACACAGGTTCACATGGCCATTCTGGGAAAAAGAATGGTTAAATGCAAGACTATAGTTATCCAAGCCTCAATTTCTGACCATGTCCACAAATAACAGAAGCAGTAGCTACAAGTAGGACACTAAGTAGATTATCTTGCACCATGAAGTCTGATGCCCTAAAGAGCCAGGCATAGAAAAAAAAAAACAGAGTTGTTCACATAATGTTCCTTTTTTTGCATGTAGTTACACAAATACAAACCTAGATTTAATGATCTTCAGAAGCACTGATCTAAATGTTTACAAGCTTCGGAATGTGTCTAAAAGAGAGTTGCCAACACAGTAACGAAACAGAAATGTTTTGCTTAGTTTCTAGGATAAGAAATTATGTGAAAACAAAATATAGGGTAGGGCCTGTTAACCACTTTTATATTATGGACCGCTAGTGAACTCCGTTGAAGCCTCTACATGCCTCTCAAAGCAATGTATTTATTTGTTTGTGTATTTGTACGTGTGTGCATACATGAGCACATCTGTGATGTGGCAACAGAGTCAGGCATCAGGTCATGACCTATGTCTAAAGGTCAGAAGCTATCTTTGTGGACCTAGTTCCCTACTACCTTTGCATGGCTTCTGGAGATTGAACTGTCTTCCCTAGGTTTGTCTAGCAAGCACTTTCATCTGATGAAACCCTTTGAGGACTCCCATGTGTTTTATAATGGAAAAAATGATACATATAAGGTTTAAATGAAAGCAGCAACACTTACTGTGATATAATCATTGTGTGCTTTATTAACACATTAAGCAAGTAAGAATAGCAGATCTCTTAACTGTCATAATTTTGAAATAGTAATTACATACCCGTATAATTCAAGACATCAACAATTCCAATTAATGGCAAAGCGAAAATTACTAACACCATTGTAATTTGTTGATTTATAATTAAAGAAAAATTTGTTTCAGTTAGAGGATGATATAAACATAAGTGTTCATTGTTCCATCCATCACAGATGGCCTGAATGAATCCACATCATTTTGCTGTTGTTTCCCTTTTGTGTTGTTGTTGAGTCAGAGTTCCAGTGTAGCCCAAGCTATCTCACAATCCTCCTGCCTCTACCTCTCAAGAGCCTGGGTCACAGTCATGTGCCACCATGCTTAAAAATCTGTATGTCTTTAAATAGGTAAATATTCCAGCATTTGAGAGAGAAAGAGAGAGCTAAAGCTGAAACTGAGGTTGTAACCCTTAAATAAGAGAATGTTCTATGCACTGTCACAGGAAACCACATCCTAAATATAACCCTAGTAGCACAGATGCTGAGAAAAACAATTAATAAATCGGACCCCCTGAAACTGAAAACCTTCTGTAAAGGAAAGGACACAGTCAACAAAACAAAGTGGCAGCCTACAAAATGGGAAAAGATCTTCACTAACCCCACATCAGACAGAGGTCTGATCTCCAAAATATACAAAGAACTCAAAAAATTGGTCATCAAAAGAACAAATAATACAATAAAAAATGGAGTACAGGCCTAAACAGAGAACTCTCAATAGAGGAATCTAAAATGGCTGAAAGACACTTAAAAAATGCTCAACATCCTTAGTCATCAGAGAAATGCAAGTTAAAACAACTCTGAGATTCCATCTTACACCTATAAGAATGGCCAAGATCAAAAAAACTGAGGGCAACTTATGCTGGAGAGGTTGTGGGGTTAAGGGAACACTCCTGCATTGCTGGTGGGAGTGCAAGCTGGTACAGCCCCTTTGGATATCAGTGTGGTGATTTCTCAGGAAATTAGGAAACAACCTTCCTCAAGACTCAGTAATACCACTTTTGGGTATATATCCAAAGGATGTTCAACCGTGCCACAAGGACAGGGGCTCAACTATGTTCATAGCAGCATTCTTTGTCATAGCCAGAACTTGGAAACAACCTAAATGCCCCTTGACTGAAGAATAGATGAAGAAAATGTGGTATATTTACACAATGGAGTACTACACAGAAGAAAAAAATAACAGCATCTCGAATTTTGCAAGCAAACGGAAGGAGCTGGAAAACATCATTTGAGTGAGGTAACCCAGACCCAAAAAGACAATTATCACATGTACTCACTCATAAGTGGTTTTTAAACATAAATCAAAGAAAACAAGCCCACAAATCACAATCCCAGAGAACCTAGACAACAATGAAGATCCTAAGAGAGACATTCATAGATCTAATCTACATGGGAAGTATAAAAAGACAAGATCTCCTGAGTAAATTGGAAGCATGGGGACCTTGGGAGAGGGTTGAAGATGAGGGGAGAGGCAGGGAAGGGAGCAGAGAAAAATGTAGAGTTCATTAAAAATCAATTAAAAAAAACAAAAAAGAGAATGTTCTAACCACTATTCATATGTCAAATCAGGGTAGTATAAATGAAGACATTGATTATAATAGAGGCAAAAAGAAACAAAAGTATTCAATCAAAACACATGAAAGGAAAAGCTGCTCCCACCAATTGTTGAGAAATCAAAACTAATTTAGCCAGTCACATACAGTCACCACAATAAAGAAGTATGATGATGGTTCGGCATCAGCCAAAAACGGTTATGATTTGCTGGCCTCCTCTTTTCCATTCACTGGCTGTCTTTTCTGGAAAAGATCTGTTTTGTTTTGTTTTGTTATGTTTTAGTTAAATTCCAGGGATTCCTACCAACTCTTTTGTATATAATAAGTGTTTTCTGGTCCTCTCAGGTAGCATCATGCCTTGCTCAATTTCCTCTTAACCCTTTCTACCTATGTCCAGTTTAGTAGTCATTATACCCTGGCTCCCTGTTTTACATATCTAGTTTTCACACTAGATTGAGAGCGCTACACATAAGAGCAATGCAGACAAATGCCTCCCATTAGACATCCAATTTACATGCAATGTGTATATATGCTAAAGAGTAAAATATTTCAATTATCATCTGTTAATTGTACAAAATGATAGGTTTCATTGTGACATTTTCATACATAGACATAAACAGGTACTTCAATAGTATTCATTTTCATTGCTCCAACATTCTCTGTCCCAGTGGTCTGCCTCCTTTTCCTAGTCTTCTTCCTATTTTCATGTTCTTATTTCTTTTATACATTTAGATTCTGCATATAAAAGGAGGCATGAGATACTTGTTCGTCTTTATAGGTCTGGTGAAAAGTTTTGTTTCCCATTAAGGAGCCATTTCAAAAACTGTGTTGGACCACAATACTCAGTCACACTCATACTACAGTTTTCTTGGGATGAAAAGGTAATTCAGTTCCTATACTGTACTCTTTATCTGTTGCCTTAAATGGCAAAATATTGGAAAGTATAGGTGACTAAAAACTGACTTGAGAAGTATCTTAAATCAGGCAGTGGTGGTAAGCACCTGTAACTCCAACACTTAGGGGGCAGAGGCAGGCAGATCTCTGAGTTCTATTCCAGTCTAGTCTATAGAGTGAGTTCCAGGTCAGGCAGGGCTATACAGAGAAACCCTGTCTTGAAAATAAAAGTAGCTTAAACTTTCACTGTGAAAATAAACGTCATTTGAACTTATCAACAGTAAAGGGTGTTGTTTGTATTGTTGGTAATATTTTAAACTTAATTGAAGTAAAAATTAATGATCAATAAATACTTCATGGTGGTTTCAGGAAGCTATTCCTTATCTTCCAACATGATTGGGAAGTGAGCAGATCTTTCTAGCCATGTATCATCTAGCATCTATCCATCACTTCTCCTATGATCCATACATCTGATATTCCATCATCCATCTGATACCTATTCATCTATGTAGCGATTATAATTGTCACATGAAATAGCATGGGAAATAATGAATAATATGGAACCTGTCTGCTCTGAAGCAATTTTCAGACTGAACTAAGTTAGCTCTTCTCATTCATTTTCTACATTTTTTCTTTCTCAGTCTTTAAAAAGATGTGGGGGAATTTACAAAGAAATTTTAGGGAAGATGTGACAAAAGGAACCGTTTCCTGAACCTTTGACACCTTTGCAACCTGTTGACACTTCACTGGCTTCCAATCCGGAGGGCATGTAGCAGAGGGCATTCTATAGGCAATGAAGAATAGGAAAAGCATCTGAGTGTAGAAAAGGTTATAGCACCATTAAGCCAGGCCTCTAGGCAAGCACAGCTGGACAGTTGAGAAGAAACTGTGGCCGAATCCCTCAAATTGGCATTAGTCCACTATGGGTGGGAGAGTTGAATCAATGCAGCTGTGTACAGTCAAGTTGCTACACCTCCCAGAGAAAGCTGCAGCTTTCCTTCTGAACCCAGAGGATGGCCTTCACTAACTGCTTATAGGACCATGTGTGTACCATGTTCTTGAGGCTACAGGGAAATAAAAACAGACGTATTTAAAGGTAGTTTCTTCCAGAAATATCATGAAGTATTGGTGTTACTACCTTATAGCTCAATTATCCTGTAGGCATCATCTTTCTTCTCCTCCTTCTCCTTATTCCCCCCACCTTCCATCTTTTCCCATATACCCAGAAGGGTTCCTCTCTCACTGGCCATTTTGTTTTTTGTTTTTTTTTATTTATGGTGAAAAAGTGTATATTTAGAATTAGCCGGCTGGGCTCAGTTTAGATGATTCCAATCTTGTTGGCAACATCCAGAGCATCATAATCAGGAGCCAACTGAACATACGCCTTCTTCTCTCCATCGGGCCTTATGAGGGTGTTGACTTTGGCCACATCTTTGATCTGGTGCTTGTTGGCCTTGATGTCCACAATGAACACAAGTGTGTTGTCGTCTTCTATCTTCTTCATGGCTGACTCGGTGGTCAGGGGGAATTTGATGATGGCACAGTGGTCAAGCTTGTTCCTCCTGGGCGCGCTCTTCCGGGGGTATTTAGGCTGCCTTCGTAGCCGCAGGGTCTTGGGACGCCAAAAGGTGGGCGATGTGCAGATCTTCTTCTTTTTGTGGCTGTGGACGCCTTTCAGCACTGCCTTCTTGACTCTCAAGGCCTTCGCTTTAGCTTCAGCTTTGGGAGGGGCAGGAGCTTCCTTCTTCGCTTTCGGCGCCATCTTGACGAAAAGGGTGGCCTACTCTCCTCATTGGCCATTTTGAAGCAAAGATTCTAGGACTTCAAATTTATTCCAGATTTTGAAAGTCTTCTAAAGCAGGCTATATATTTCATTATTTATATAAAGTCCAGAGAACCTCATTGGGCAGGGTCCAGATCAATTCCCACATCTGTTAGCGCTTTCACTGCTTTCTACAAGCCATCACATATCCTGTTTCTTTGAGGTACTTATGGCATAGGATGCGCCTCTGCCATTCAGTTGCCAAACTTATAAAAAATGGTCCTTTCTGGGGCTTTGGCATTAAAATTTGTTGCCTTTTATCTCTTCTATCCTCATAATACATACAGATTTGGAGAATGTACCCAGCCTATAGGTTTCTCTTTGATGAATGACTGTTATCTATTCAAAGGGAGAGAGAGATTTGATTACTAAAACAGGACAGTAATTGTAGCTTTCCAATACGTTGTTGTATGGATTAAATGAGATATTAGTTAGAAGGTTTTTGTAAAGTGTTTATAATTTTAATATATTCATTACCAATGGAACTTTTTGATTTTATGTACTATCATTTTAATTTTATTTATTTACTTATTTCTATTAATTAATTAATTAATTTATTATTGTGTAGAGGGGGATACGTGCAGATCACAGAAGAAATTTCAGGAGTGGGTTTTCTTTTTCCACTTTGTGAAAGCAAGTCTCTCATTGCATCTGCCTATCTGCACTCCAGGAGAGCTGGTATGTGAGCTTCTGAGTGACTCTTCTCCCTGTGCCTCAGTTCACTGAAGAAATTCTGTGACCACAGATATGAGTCACTGCATCCCACTTTTGTGGGTTCCAGGAACTGAACACAAGTCAAAAGTTATAAGGCTAAGCTATCTCACTGCCATCCCCATGCAGTTTTATTAATATGTGTATTAACATATGGTTTACCTTTACCAAGGAACAGAATTTTACTCTAATATTTCTTTATTATATGATCATTTTCCTTGACTATTCAAATTGCCACTTGAATATCTAGAAATTATTTGTTTATTGTTATAAAATATACACAACATAACTTTACCATTTCAATAATTTTCAAGTAAATAATTGTGTGATGTTAAATATAATCACATTACCAGTCACACCTCTATCTATCTCTAGAACACTTAAATCTTATCCAAGTGAAACTCTACATTAATCACAACATTCTACCATTCTCTCCTATCCCCACTTCTAGAAACTATCGTTCTATTTTCTATTTCATGAATTTGATGCCTGAAACAACCTTTTATAAATAGAATCATGTAGTTGGTATCCTTTTTTGTTTCCTCATACTGCCCTAAGGAATTTGCTCCCTTAGGATGGTATGAAGAAAGATAATCATCCATTGTATTGTATAACACATACTATTTTAATTTTTAAATTAATCATTTACTTATTTTTAAGCAGTGTCACTATGAGTTCTGGATGACCTAAAATTCACAAAGATTGATGTACCTCTGCTAGGACTAATACTTTTTCCTCTTTATACTTTCTTAATCCATTCGTGCATTGACAAACACTTGGATTGATGCTAACTTTTGCCTATTGTGAATAATGCTGCCATGAACATGGATACATAAATACTTCATCAAGTTCATTCTTTCAATTTGGAGTGTTCTCTACACAGGTACAAAACTCCTAGATGATATGATACTTATATTTTTAATTTTTTTTATTTATTTTATGTGTATAGGACTTTTGCTGCATGTATGTTTAGGTACCCATGTCAAGTCAGAAGAGAATGATGTATCATTTGATACTAAAATTACAGGTGGTTGTGAGACACCATGTAGGTGCTGAGAGTAGAACTCAGGTTCTCTGGAAGAGCATCCAGTGCTCTAAATCACTCAGCCATTTCTGTGGCCCTCACGATTCAATTTAAAGGTTTTTTTGAAGTTTTGTTGTTTATTCAGACTTTTGGAGATATATTTCAATACCGATTGATAGTCATAATGCTGGGCCAGAGGGCACAAGAATTTCTTGCTCCTAATCCATTAGCCAATGTATACAAATACAAAGAATTTTTCTGTGATTTCATACTCTGTAATTTGGATGAATTATTTCTTAGACATTTTGCAACATCTCTGTTTGAACATAAAACATTAAGCTGTATGTAAAATGAGTTTTTTTCCCTTATACTCTTTTAACAGGTTGAAGTATTTCCTCTCTATTTCTATTTTCTTGCGTATTTTTTATTATCATTAAATAATGTTGACTTGTATAAAATGCCTTTCACTTGAGATGGTTTTGTGATTTTATGTCTTGGTTCTGTTATTGTAGCTAGCTATCTCAGTCAGGGTTGCTATTGCTGAGATAAAACACCATTACCAAAAGCAAGTTTGGGAGGAAAGGGTTTATTTGGCTTATGCTTCCTCACTATACTTCATCACTGAAGGACGTCAGGGAAGAAACTCAAACAGGACAGGAACCTGGAGGCAGGAGCTGACACAGAGGCCATAGAGTGGTGCTACTTACTGGCATGTTCATCATGGCTTGCTCAGCCTGCATTTTTATAGAACCCAGCACAAACATTCCAGGGGTTTTACCACCCACATTGGGACAAACCCTCCCACATCAATTATTAATTAAGAACATGTTCTACAGGCGTGCCTGCAGCCTGATCTTATGGAGTCATTCTCTCATTTGAGGTTTCCTCCTCTCAGATGACAATAATTTGTGTCAAGTTAACATAAAGTTAGCCAGCTACATTAAACTAATTGATTTTTCTATGTTCACTACCCTTGCATTCCAAGAAGGAATTCCCTTTTAAATATAGCATATAATCTATTTATACACTACTTAATTCTGTTTGTTAATATTCTACTGAAGACAGCTGCATCAATATTCATAAAAGACACTGGGCTGTAGTTCTGTTGTAGTGTCTTTGTTTGGTACCAGGGCACACCTACAATTTTTAAAAATAATTTGAGAATTGCTGTTAGTTTTTCTGAAATATTTATAGATATCAGAAAAATAGAATGTTATCATTTACAGGAAAATAGATGGAATCGGAGGTTCTCATATTGATCAAAATACTACAAATATTGTATTTTGTTCTCTCACACAGAGAGTTTATGAAGAAGTGAAAATAAAAGTGGGACTATTTGGGATGTGGAAATGGAAACAGAATTGACCAAGAGGATGTAAGAAGAAGCAACATGGAAAGTAAAAAGGATCAACATACAATGTCTCAATTATGAAATGTTAAAATGAAATCCATATAATTGTATAATTAGTATATGCTAATAAAAATAAGGGTGAAATTGATTTTTTTAATTGAAGACACTGGGTCCTGAGTTTTTCTTCATTGCTACATTTGAGTTGCTGCCCCAAACCTTTTCACAGTTAAAGCTCTATGAGAATTCTCCCAATGCTTCATGACTCAATACTGCTAGATTATATATCTCAAGGAATTTTTTCCACTTAATTTAGGTTATCTAAATGTCATGCTGTTATCTGTTGCACTTTCCCATAATCATTTTTATTTCTGAAACATTATTAGTAATGCTCCTTTTCATTTCTGGTTTTAGCTTGGTGAGGCATCTATTTTATTTAGTGTAGCTTGAAGTTAAGCCATTGTGTTGACCTTTCCAAAGATCCAACTCTTGGTTTTGTTCATTTTCTCTATCTTTTTTATTTTTTGATTTTATCTCTGCTTTAATCTTTCTTGTTTTTCTTCTGCTAGCTATGAGTCCAGTTTTATCTTTTTTGTTCAGTTCTATAAGAGAAAACTTAGGCTTTGACTTTCTTGTTTAATGTAAGCTTCTCTGCTAATAATATTTTTCACTGCTTTTACTGAAGTTTTGCTTTCTCATATTTTTTCATTTATGTAAAAATATTTTCTAATTTCCCTTGAGACTTCTTCCAGATAAAAACAGGAGCTACTATGTTTGTCAGGCTTACATTATTTAGCAAAGCAACATCAATTTTAAAATAAAGCATCAAGTTTGAAAATCCCATTTATCTCTAACATTTCAAAGAGCAGATGATTTATTCATTTCATGATTATTCCCACTTCCTTCTGCAACCCCTCCCCATCTTAGTTAGGGATTCAATTGCTGTGAAGAGACACCATGACCACAATAACCCATATAAAGAAAAAACATTTAATTGGGGTGGCTTACATTTTCAGAGGTTTAGTTCATTATCACCATGGTGTGACATGTTGGCATGCAGGCAGATAAAGTGCTGGAAAAGGAACTAAGAGCCCTTCATCTTCACCCATTGTGGAGGCCCCAAAATGTGAGACTATTACCACCTTGTCTGAACATCAGACGGTTTCAGCTTGCTCAAAGTTGTTGCCATTCTACCCTGTCCAAAGGTCAGAGAGTTGGAAATTATTTCTGTTCCTTCAAGGTTATTGCACGTTTCTACCTCAAACAAAGGTCCAACCTTTGTTTGCTCTTTCAAGGTTATTATCAAAAGGTGTGGCTAATATTCAGCCCTTATATTTCAAGAATAGAGTAGTAGATGTTTCTACACCAAACAAAAGTATAAGGATCCAGCTAAGCTCTTAAGGAGATAACATTGGATTTTACCCAGGGAGTAGTTTGCCAACAGAATGTTTTGGTCTAGGGCGTTAGCATTACTTGTCTTATTCTTGCAACAGAATGTTTAGCTAGAATATAGCCCACAACCTTCAACTGGTATGTTCATTTCCTTGTATAATGTTAATGCAGTCTTTTATTTTACTCCTACCCTTTGAGGTCAGGGATATTTTAAACAATTGGAAATTTAACGTGGATGATTTCAGTATTCACTGGAACTCCCTCCTGCTACTATCCTATGTTTCTGTTTTATTATTTTTACTTGGGTCATTGTTCTCTTTACTATTTTTCTAATCGCCATGCCCATACCCTGGTAAATGGTATTTTTGTCAAAGCTGTTACCCATAGGCAACAGGAAGTGAACACTGAGCATAGTTTGAGCATAGGAGACCTCAAAGCCTGCCCCCAAAGTGATGCACTTCCTCCACCAAAGACACACCTCCTTATAGTACCACTCCTTTGAGCTCATTGGGGCCAATCACATTCAAACTACCACATCCCTCTTTCTCCACTCCTGGCTTTTTCCTTCCTTTTTTTCCTTTATCATAACTATATACTGAAGAATTGCGATGGATGAAGAACTGATTATGGACAGGTGAGATGGATAATGAACAGACACCATAAAAGAGTTTAGCAAGCAATGGTCATATTTCTGATGCCGCATTCTGTGTGGAATAATGGTTGTTATTGGAGATAGTGCAAACATCTAATTATCCTCCTGGTAACAAAACCAATTTACTTCTTGCAACCTTTCCCTTTGTATTCAGGCACATGTAACACACACACACACACACACACACACACACACACACACACACACACACTCATACACACACACCATCCTCACACACAAATACACACACTTTTCAGTAAGTAAACTTTCAAAGTTCATTCCTTGGGTTTTCATGTACATATTCAGTTATCCTAGCACTATTCATCCAGGCAGTTAATACACTAGTAATATTATAAACTAATGTTACCCAATATCTGGCACAATTTTCCCACTTGAATCTATACCGTGCCACTTGTATTTTAATAAAACACTAATTGGCCCATTGTCAGGCAGGAGGTATAGGTGAGATGACCAGGCAGGAAGTAGAAGCAGGGTGATGAGAACAGGAGAATTCTGGGAAGAGGAAAGGCACAGTCTGTAGTCTTCACCCAGCCTCAGAGGAAGCAAGATGAGACTGCCTTGCTGATACACGTACCATGCCACATAGCTAATACAGAAAAGAATTATTGGTTAATATGTAGAAATTAGTTAATAAGAAGCCAGAGATAACAGGCCAACCAGTTTATAACTAATGTAGACCTTTGTGTATTTCTTTAGGGCTGAATGACTACAGGACTGGGCAACACAGAAGCCTGTTTACAACAGAATGGCACCAATGTGGACAACTGAATCCACTTAAAACCTAAGAGAGTTTGGTAAATAATTCTAGACAACAAAATAATAGAGTTAAGCATGACTTCTTTTAGCAGCATTTTCTCAGGTGGGCTCTGTTTGCTAGAGGCAAACATGTCTCATTTAAGAGAGGCTTCCTGACTCAGTTTTAGCTGCAAAAGCCTTGCAGCTCTTTTAAGAGGCCCTGTCACAAAACACTTAAATGGTGTTAAAATAGCCAGCCATATTCTTTTTGGTAGTGGTAGGGACCTTGAAACTCCATAGAGTTCTGACAATAAACATAGTGTAGGAGGTCCTTTTGTTTATGTGTTGCTTTCATTGGTTGAATAGAGAAACTGCCTTGGCCTTTTGATAGGGCAGAACTTAATTAGACATGGAGAGGACAGAACTGAATGCTTGGAAGAAGAGCAGAGTGGCAGAGGCTATGATATCCTGCCTGAGACAGACATTGGTTAGAATCTTGCCAGTAAGCCACAGTCATATGGCAATACACAGATTAATAGGAATGGGTTAAATTAAGATGTAAAAAATAGCCAAAAAGAAGTTAGAGCTAATAGACCAGGCAGTGTTTAAATTAATACAGTTTCTGTGTGACTATTTTGGGTGTAAGCTAGAAGGGCAGCCGAGACAAACAAAAGGCTACCCTCCTCATGCAACAACTTGGGGCCCAATGTGATGGACTAAATCCACTTTAAAACCGAGAGAACTTAATTCTAGACACACAGAAAAAAAAAAGAGTTTTTGCTGTTTGCGGGGGCATGCCACGGAGAGATTTTCCTGACTCAGCAATAGCAGCAGAAAAAAGCCACACCATTTTAAAACGAGGCTTCCTGGGCCCTGCCGCCAGTGAAAACTCTGGCTAAGGAGCATTTGTCGGCTCAGGTGTTTGTGTGCCCATTTGGGGTTGGGAGTAAGGAGCCGAGACCATGCCCGTGGCTCGGCCTGGGTAGGCGGCAGGATTAGGTCTCCAAGAAAGTGGCGGTTTTGAAATACCATTTTCTGGGCTGTGCCACCAATACGACCTATGACTCTGTTGGGAGATGAAGCATTTGGATGGGGTTTGTGAGCAGATTGCTGGAGCTTTCTTGATAGCAATGTGGACCAACTTTGTGCCTAGCAGTGGGGCAGTGTGCTTGGCTCTCAGAGGTGCATAGGCAAAAGCAAAGTAGTGGGAAGGGAACAAGCTGTATAGAGAAGACAGAAGACCAAACTCTTGAAACAAATGATCTTTTGAGAGATAATCGGACAGGAAAAGTGACGTTAAGATAATCTTGAATGCCAAAAAGGTATTTTATGGAAAGATCTTCGGCCTGTGGCATAAACCCAAACAGCTGTTCAAGGAGTAAGGAGATGGGAAGGTAGAGAACCTTTGGACTCTTTATCTCAACTGGGATCTGTTTACTTCCTTCTGGTTTACATTTTAGGCTCTTAAGCAGCTTATATTTTGTTTGAAAAAGGAGTTTTCCTGTTGATTGAAATCGAAAAAAAATAACATAAAATTAGAAAAGGGGCCCTGAAAATCTGTAATATTCACTAGGACCATGACATGTCCTTTTAGAAATACATCTTACAAGATGAATAGGGTGGACTAAAAAACAGAAAAGAATGTAGAGAGATCTTCAGAGACCTTGCTAGGGCTCTTTAAAGTTGCAAGGCCTGTGGCAGAAGAATGACTTGGAAACAGTCAGATTTTTAAAACACTTCAGAAGATATAGATAGAGTATGACCAATAGGGCAAGTGAGTAACTAAATGTTCCTGGCAGGAAGGAATTGAGAGGTTACTTCTCTAAAGAGGGCATTTCAATTAATAGAGAAAATGATTAGGCTCACAGAAACCATTCTAAAATGCTTTGACTCACTCAATGTTGAGTGAGTTGCAATTCTGACTTACCAGAAGAGGAAACTGCTTTGTGTTTGCTATTCTGAAAAAGAAAATAAATGGAAGCCTCCCTATTTGAGAGTTAGTCAAACTAAAAGGCCATATTTTCAGAACTACTCAGAGACCAGTTATTACATTTTGCTGTTTGGAAACTAGAAATTTCCTTGCAGGCATCTTAAGGGAAATAAAAAAATAATCTTAAAGAGGAGAAATGTTCTTGTAGCCTTTTCCATCCATGCGCAGCAATAGCTGTTTTAGATTACATGCCAATACATTTAGCTCTCTAGATCAACCTAGCACATTACTGGTGCTCAGCTGGTGCTAAATCAGCCATGGAAAGGTGCATCCATATGCCCAGAATAAAAGTGAAATTAGACCAAGTGAGACCCAAGCAAATGCTTAATTAGAAATGGAACTGGTTGGCCTCTCATGCTCTCATGACACACTCTCTTCACCAATGAAGGAAAAAAGCCCACTGGATAATGAATCCCAAACTCAACAAAAATTATTTTTGTTTGCAACCACATATATACATACACACACACATATATATATATATGACTTTTAGACAAATTCTTTCTCTCTGTTGTCAAATAAGAAGAAAAATTCTTATCATCATATCAAATAGCCTGATCATACAAGGCTGCTATAAGAGTAGAATTGGATTGTGAAAGTACTTTAAAAGGCATAAAGAATTGTGTTCTATGGTGAAACACTTGGCTAGAATGTATAAGGCCATGGGTTTAATCTCTAACACTGCAAGAAAACAAAACTATAATGTAACATACACAGATAAAGTAACTTAATACAGATTTTATAAATCCAAGAATTGGACTGTGGCAAAAACTTAGGTAAATAAAACTATAAGTTAACATTTTAATATTTTCATGAAAATTTTAAACAAATTCTATGTGTAGTATATGTATATGTACATGTTCATTTATGTATGTGTGTGCATGGAGGTCAAAAGTTTACATCAGTATCTACAGATCACTGTACTTTAGCTTTCAATGTATTATTATTATTATTATTATTATTATTATTATTGATGATGTTCACATGTACCACAAAACACATGTAGATGTCAGAGGCAATTACCTTTCCTACAGAGCCATCTCCCTAGCCCTCTACTTTTTCTTTTAAAGGAGCATCTTTCAATGAACTATCAGTTCACAGATTTGGGTAGACTGACTGGACAGTAAACCCTAGAGATTCTCCTGCCCCACCCTAACATTGCTGGGAATGAAGCTGTTAATGGCACATTCATCTTTTGCATGGGTACTGGGGATCCATATGGCTTCATATCGTGTGACAAGCACTTTAGCAACTAAGTCATCTCCCCACACTCCTGAAATAAATTGTATAACAAATATTCATGTCCCTCTGTGTCTTTGATATTTAATCATACTAATCAGCAAGAGTTTTGCAAAATAAACTTATTTAGTAAGGCACACTGTTCTTCCTGTTTTTTGTTAACTTATCACTTACATTCTTACTTCCTATTGCATTGTTTAATAATTGACAAATTGTTAAACGAATCCTGGTATAGCCATATTATGGATAATGTATATTTGTTTAAAAGAATAAAGCAGATCTTCATCTATGTGCATGCTGGTAGGTGATTGATATACTGTTTAACATCAGTAGCAAACATATCCCAATCCCATCCTAGAAGAAACAATAGTGTACCCTATGGATCTATCTGATACATGCCTGTATATATTTGTGTGTACACAGAAAAATTCATGAAAAGATTCAAATATAGGTTGTTAATATTCTTAACTCTGCAGAGGAGGGAAAATGGAGAAGACATTGCTAACTTTTTTTTCCAGTTTCTTGCTACAGGGTTTTGTGACCTGCCTGGCTGAAAAAGGTACTGAGCCATGTGGCTAACATATACTAGAATAATGGGCTAATATAAGTTATAAGAGATAATACGAACACTGAGTTAATGGCCCAATCAGTTTATAACTTATGTAGACCTCTGTGTGATTTTCTTTGGGACATACTGGCTATGGGAACTGGGCAGGACAGAAACTCCAACAAGTGTAGGGATAGCCCAACCCCCTTAGGGGGCATGTTCAACCTGGGCTAATGTTTACATATAAATCTGGCCAGCGTGAGCCCGCTGCCTCTTCTGTTTTCCTGTTCTCCACGGGAACCTGTGGTTCTGTAAGTCTATTTCCCCATTAAAGCTGTATATATAATTACAATCTGTCTGCATTCATTTACGCCGATACAAACAAGCAGGCCCACCATGTTACCGGGTTTCTCTGTGTAGCCTTAGCAGTCCTGGAACTCACTTTGAAGACTAGGCTGGCTTGAACTCACAAAGATCTGCATGACTCTGTCTCCAGAGTGCTGAGATTAAATCCAGCACCACCCAGCTGGTATTGCTTACTTTTAATACCTACGTATTATTCTCCAACTGGCAGGGAACACATTGAATACATAATTTGGGAAAATATTTTTTTAAAAGAACTTTACCCGGACCGAGAGCACTGGTCTTCTCCACTGCTTTCTGGTCTTTTATTCTCTCTTGTCCCTAATGTGTACTCTAAAGATGTAAGTTATTCCTTACTTAGAGAGTCCTGTCTGCTTGACTGCTAAATCATTTGCACATCAGGGAGGTGAATGGTACAAGAACAGAAAGGTCTTTAACTGAGCTTTGGGCCCACCCCTTCCCAACATTTCTGGGAAACAGAAATAGCCTGCATAGGAAGTCAGGCAATGACTCAAGCATAAATCTTTCCTGTGCAAATAGAGGCAGCTGTGTTTCGAGATCTTGCCTATATTTCAAGGAATCAATAAATTTTAAGCCCTGTGTGGTGGAAGAATCTCAACCTCCTAAAACATCTGCCCCACCCCCACTGCTGCCTCTTTGCCCCTCTGCATGTAGTCCACACTTCAAGAGTAACAAGCTAACTCACCAAAGAACCCCCACCATTTGAACAAACACTGTGAAGCAGACACTGTGCGAGGTGCTTTCAGATGTGTTATCTTGACTTAATCTGCACTGCAACTTCTGTGACAGGTAGGATGCAATGTTTTGTTGCTGTTGATCTCTCTTCTTCTTCTTCTTCTTCTTCTTCTTCTTCTTCTTCTTCTTCTTCTTCTTCTTCTTCTTCTTCTTCTTCTTCCTCCTCCAGAAGATGGAACCAGTTGGAGTCATCTTTTAAGGCACACCTTGGATTTCCTGAGCTCCCTGATAGGGATATCAGGATATGCCAAAGGCTGTAAATTTTCCGAGAGCTCACCTTAACGGTGCAGATAGGGACTTCAAAAAAGCCAGCTGGTACTTAAAGATTGGCACAGCCATGGAGAGGACTGAGGGTAATGATTGACCTAGTGTTTGATTTAGGCAGTACAGTGTACAGTTTCCCAAATATATAAGCAGGTAGGGTTAGGTCTAGTTCTGCAGCATGCAATTGGTTGTCTTACACAATCCCAGCAAGCAATTTTTCATATCATACTTTGTTATAACACTTTACATTTTTGCCAAATCTTCCTCTGCATGTTTTCATGTCTTCTGCTTACAAATCCAAGGGAGATGCATGAGGAAAGCTGTCTAAAATATTTGGATGAAGAAACTGTTTCTAAGACATAAGGAGTTTTTTTCAACGTCACTAAACTTTTGAACTAGAGCTAAAAGGTGATGGGTTGAGTGAGCTATGGTCTGTGCATATTTTCCTCTTCTATTATCTGCAATGGGAATATTAGGATGAAGTATTACTTAGTAGTGCAAAAATCCATGATTTTCCACCACTTGGGAGGTAGGGGCAGGAAAGTTGTTGTAAGTTCAAGGCCAGCCTGGTCTAGATATAGTGTTCCAGGCCAGCCATAGCTATATAATTAAACTAGGTCTCAAAAACTACCAAAAAGCCATGGTTTACTCATTTGCTCATTAGATGGCTTTGAACAGGTCAGTTATCTTTTCTGTAACTTAGTTTCTCCTCTATAAAAAGTATTTATTAACAATATCCACCTTCTGCAGCCATTTGCTGTAGAAGCCATGATGTTTGGATAGCTCACATGTGGCATTTTGCGTGGTGCTCAACACATAGAAAATGTCCAGTACATATAAACTATTTTTATTAAACTGATTTATAGTACCTTGCTCATAGATACAAATATTCAGTAGCTTGCTCTGAGGTCGCAGAGCTTACTGAGGTTATTTTGCAATACTATAAGTGCTTTAACACAGAACAAATTTCTCAAAACCTCTATGAGTTCAAAGATGTAAGACATAACAAAAATGCTATTATCCTTTGAGGCTATAATTGGCAACTCAATCTTTTAGGTTGTCTGTTGCCACTGGAACCACAAGAAGGCAGGTGCCACTGTACTGTGTCTTTCTCAGGTGTGCTGAGTATGTCAGAGCAAGACAAATCTCAACCCATCCCAACCTGCATTCTGCCAATGCAACCATTGAAACTGGCACTTTTTCAGTGTGTGTGTGTGTGTGTGTGTGTGTGTGTGTGTGTGTGTTATTACTGGATCACAAAGAATGGAAAAGAAAATAGTGAGAGTAGTGAGAGTCTAGATAAAGTAGGTTTAGAGGGGAAGAAATCTGGAACACTGAGGAGAATGCTGGGAAGCAAATGAGGCCACTTTGCTCTGGACATAACTAGACTAAAGGAATAATCAATTCAGAGTCTGCGCTTATGCCAACTGACTCTTATGTCAACTTCACACAAACTAGAGTCATTGTGGAAGAGGGAAGCTCAGTGAAGAAAATGCCCCTGCAATACTGGGCTATGGGTAAGCCTGTGGTGCAAGTTCTTGATTGATGATGGATGTAAGAAATCCCAAACTATTTTGAGGCATGTTACCTCTTAGCTGGTGGTCCTAAGTTCTATAGGAAAACAGGCTGAGAAAGCAAGTTATGGGATGCAAGCTAGTAAGCAGCACCCCTCCTCTGCATCAGCTCTTCCCTCCAACTTCGGGACCTGTTTGAGTTCCTGTCCTAGCTTCTTTGAGAAATGAAGTTTGGCATGAGAGTTGTAAGTGGACATAAACATAAACCCATTCTTCTCTAGATCATTTATGATCCTGGTGTTTTAACACAGCTAAAGAAATCCTAAGACAGAGGCCCTGATTCTATAACAGTGAAAAAATGTATTAAATGCCATGTGACCATTCATTTTAAGGTGATTAATTTTCAGTTATAAAAATTTAACTTCGCAGACAAGCAAATAAAAACCTCAAGGGCTCACAGTCCTGAGGAAATCTTCACACAAAGTGTTACTTCTGATTGGGAGTTAAATGGGCCTTCACAGGCAGTGCGTATCTATTTTTATCACTTCTGTAATATGCCCTCTCCATTCATGCTTCCAACCTGGTGTGAGAGTGGAGATGTGTACAAGTTCTTGCATACGCAGTCTCACGAAAGCTCATAAGGTAGCTTCCACGATGCTTGACTGCAAGATATTGTCAATGAGCAGCAGCATCCAACCCTCATGAAGCTCCCACTTTGTGTTAAACTCTAAATGCCCACCAGTAGAAATTATTATCACCCCAAGAGGAGGGGATAAAAATCCAGAAGAGTAAAGTGCTACTAAATCTCCAAGCAAAAGAGATGTGCGAAAACTAGAAGCCAGGCAGACAAGCCATTAATGGCGGCACTTGTAGCAAACCTCGTATGCTCTGCCTCATGTGCTGAACACTTGCCTCTACCAGATCATATGGAGACCCCCAAAATGGTAAAGTATGTGACCTCTGCTTTTAGGGAAATGACAATGCAAACTGGGGGAGGTCTCCTGGAGGAGGCTGCAAGGGAGCAGCTGGGCTGGTAAGTAAAACCAATATTTTTTTTAAAAAAAAAAGGAACTCAGAGGAAAACTGCTAATATTAATAACAAGGAAATTAGGTTAATTCATGTTGGCTGAAACTATTTCTATGTGTTTGGCATGAGTTTAACACTTGCCTGACCTCATTTATTGCTTACTGAAACCCACTAAGCTATGCATTATTAGTATAAGCCTCATTTAAAAGTAAAAGGACCAAGGTGCAGAGAGGTAAACCAATACAACACATTCAGGTTTACATAATTAGCAAGAAGAAGTAGACTAGATTTGAGCTTCTTTTGGTCTCTAGTTAGAAAAAAACTCGACAAATTCTTATCAAATGAATACCCATTATCTACCTGCTAAGCACTTTATACTGGTTCTATGTATTTCATAGAACCTTATGAATTTAGTATGATGATGGTCTCCATTCTGTAGAGGAAGAGCCTACAGTTCAGTGATGTTAAAGAAGCCTGTCTGAATTAGCACAACTACTAAAAAGTAAAGTTAAGATACAAACTCAGTGCTGGCTAACTCAAGGACATTTCTTTTGCTTTCAAGAAACTCTCTCTGGAACTGCATGCTCAGAAAATCCAGCTGCCTCCCATGTATCCAGGGTAGTTCCCCTTGATTTGGATGTAAATAAGGAGTGTGATAAATAACAGCATAGCCTCAAATGAATGGAAAATATAAACATAGCATATAGGCAGACGGGGGAAGAACGTGCCACAGTAGATGGGTAGGAAAACCATTTGGAAAATTCTAAGGGAGGCAAGGCCTCTTTTCCATATGTTTCCATTAGAGAAAAGGTATTTTCACTTCCTTACAGCATACACAAGAAACTCAAAGTATGCCACAGCCAGCCCAAAATGAAACTCTTTTTTGAAATTCTTTTCTGAGTCCTCACCTAGAAAGAAGAAGCAGCTGGATGGCAGCAGCCTGTACCCTGATACTTTATCAGAATTATGCTGCTTCCTGTAAAACCATTAGCTAGATTCTAAATGCCAGCAGCCAGGGAGAGCTGTTTTCCTAGGACCTCTGTCTGCTTTTGATGAGAACAATTAGTGCCCTTTTCCATTTGCTGCAAGCTTGTTGTGTTTGGGTACTCTGTTCTGTTCAATGGATCAGGTGATTCTCGGGGAGTTGTCATGATGAACTGATCGAAATTGTAGCTCTGCATAGCCATCCTTCTTCACTTTGATAATTTCTTATATAATGTGTATATCTTTATGGGCAGCTTCAAAACCTGTGTTGACTGACTGACTCAATGACTGATGGTACATAATGAAGGTAATCCATTAGAAGGGCTTTGCTACTTAAGGGTGGTCTGTGGAAAAGTGATATTGGCTTCATCCAGGAAGTATCCTACAGATCCAGAATCTGAGCTGGAATTATAGTTCACCAGGAGGGTGCTTTCCTAGCATAAGCGAAACCCTGGTTTGGAGATCTAGTATGGGAATAAAGATACAAGAAAAGAAAGAAAGAAAAAAGAAAGGCAGACCACCAAGCTCTATGCTAAACTTTAAAATTTGTTAACCACACCTCAGAGAGTTTTGGGCATCGCCATAGCAGAAGCATTGGAGTAGAGCAATGACTCAGAGAGGCTTTTCCTTTTGCTAGTCACCAGCCAGCCCCCATCCCTTCTGCTTTCCTGGGGGCTCCAAACAATTCTAATGGCTTTCAATTTGGGGTTGTACCTTATTGAATCTGGAGATTTTTTTAAAAGAATTTTTTATTTGGCAAAAAAATAAGCTAACAGAAGAATCCTAAAAATAGTACAAAACTCTATTTGTCTCTTACAGAGATTCACTCACCATTAGCATTTGCCATATTTGCTCGATTACACCCTCTCTGTGTATTTTTCCTTCCTAATCCAATTGAGTTGGCTGCAGAAATCATGCCTTGCATGCCTAAATATTTAAGCACATGTTTACTAAGAAGAAATCTTACATAACTAAAGCACAGGTTGCCTTGCTCAGGAAGTTTTTAATCCGTTCCAATAATATTTTCTAATACAAATTTCTTAGTAAACTGTCAAATTTCAATTGGTTCGGTGATGTCCCTTGTGGGGATGTTGTTTCCAATGAAAGGAGCCTGCAGGGAGTACTAATGTAGCTTGAACCCATGCCGATTAAGATATAAACGCTTCTTCCATTAAACATTACATCACCCAGGCCCATCTACTTGCTTAGAGAAAACAGGGAATACTAGCCACTTTTCTATTGTGGTGATAACATGCTATAACCAAGGCAACTTATAGAAGAAAGGACTTATTTGGCTTATGGTTGCAGAGGGATATGATTCTCTTGTGGAAAGTAAGTGTGGTAGACACGCCAGCTGGAACCGAATTTGAGGGCTCACATCTTGAACCTCAAGCACAAAGAAGAGAGGGCAGACTAGAATTGATGTGCATCTTTAAACTCTCAGTGCCCAACTCAAGGGACAATATCTCCTCCAATGAAACCACGCTTGCAGGCCCTCCCCACACAGTGCTGCCAACTGAAAGTCAAGTATTCAAATGCCTGAGATTATGAGGAACATATCATTCAAATCAACACATAGGTTTTTGTTCTGTTTGTACCAAAAAAGTGTGTGTGTGTGTGTGTGTGTGTGTATGTGTGTGTGTGTGTGTGCGCGTGCGCGCGCGCATCGTGTCTTCCATTTATCCAATGATGCATATCTTGGCCAACTCTGTATCTCAGTTATTATAAATAGTGCTGCAATCAACATGAATGTGCAGATGTCTCTGTGATAAGCTAACTTAGATTCCTTGGAGTATATATTCAGTAGTGGTATAGCTGAACCATATGGCGGGTCTATTTTCAGGTTTTTTTTTTAAGGAACCCCCACAGTGTTTTCTTTAATGGCTATACTAATTTGCATTTCCACCAACACTGTATAAGAGTTTCCTTTTCTCTGCATCCTCACTAGCATTTGTGATTTTATATCTTTAAAGAAGGACAGAACTTCTGAGGGGAAGCGGGTGTGCACACACATTTTAAAGTTCTCCAGTAGGCTGTAATGCATCGCTGAGGATGAGAATGATTTCGCACTGTTGACTTTTTCTGTGAACCCTATGGATCACACAGACAGGAACTGTTATCCGCAGGAAGCCCTCAGCATAATTTCCCTAGACCCCTAGGTCCCCTTTAGTCTGAGCTCGAACATTACTAACTTCCTCAGAAGTTCCCTGGATCTTTTCTAACTGCGTTCTGGTTTCACCTGTCTCCTGGAAACAAAACCTTAACATTTTCCAATTCACTACTTCCCCCACAGGTGTTTAGCACATTCTCTTTATGAAAAATAAATGTGATGTATGATCTGTGCAGAGCTAGCCACAAAACTAACCCTAGCAATTTGACTGCAGCACCTAGAATCGCCAAAGATCAGAGCATGAGCGGGGGTTAAAAAACACCAAGGATCCAGCAAATCAAATAAGGTGAGTGTCAAATTTCCCTTGGAGCTGGCAGCAAAGTTTCCCTAACATTGGGCAAGTCCATTCTCATAATGAGACTGCTCCCAAATGACCTTGGAAAACAAACTGCTGAGGTGAGCAGCTGTAGCCGTCTTGGGCTTCATTGGACCAGAAGGTAATATACAGATGGGAATCAATTCAGATATCAGCCGGCTAATCCCAGGAGCTAGCAGGCTTTTGCATTTCTGGAAAGAATTTGGGTCAATTTAACTGGTTAGTCTAACTACAACCAGCTATGTGTTCCGTTTTCAGCCCCTATGGATACAGGGGAAACTTGATAGATCTTAGAGGGAACTGGCACAGAGGTTGTGATATTTATTCTGGTATATACAGGACTCTTTCTCAAGCATCATACCAGCATTGGAGCTATTACCCTGCGCACTGTCTCCCATTGAAACATCTGTTTCATGGCAGGCAAAGACAGCAGGCTTTCCTCGAAAAAGCTTTGCTATCAGGGTATACGTTCAGATATGTGAGTGTCTGTATCCTCTGGAAACAAGGAGAAGGCAGAAAGGAGATCATTTGCTTTGAAAATTGCTTCATCAATGTTGAGCACATTGGCTTGCTTTGACTATGTATTGATATTCTTTAATATTCCAGAGAACCAGCTTCCTAAAACGTATTGCTCCAACAGATGCAACTTTGCAGTTAGCCAATGACAAAATATTTGTGAGCAGTTAGTGTCTTTCGTCCTCCCAGAAGCTCAATAATGTGCCAAATGAGATCATTCCCTCTGGCCCAAGTCTTGAGAATGTTTTTGAATTGTGCACATCTTGATTGGGAACTAAAGAATACTCCAGTTATCATCAAAGTCCAAATGGAGGGCACTTACATTCCTAGACAGGCATTAGAAAATACCTTAATGAGGACCCAGTGTGCATTGCTATTAGAATTTTTAACCATCTCTTCCATTGGAGGACTCCCTGTGTTATTACAGATTTAGTGTCTGCCAGTAAGACAGAATGTGCTTCAGTTTGTCAAGTATGTGTGAATTGCACATGCCCCAAATTTTCTTACAAAAAGGCCATCTTCAGGAAATATTTTCAGAGGATCTGTTTCTCTCAGACCTTAACTTAAGCTAAGGGTTGTCTTTCATATTAGAATTATTGGATTGGTTAATTTTCTCTCCGACTGGCAATTTTCACTATCCTCTTCTTATTAGACTGTTCATATGCATACACTTGAGGCTCAGCAAACCTAAAATCAAGATGGTGTGGGGTATTCTCTCTCTCTCTCTCTTTCTGTCTCTCCATATCTCTTTCTGCCACTGACATAGCTAATATATAGAAGCTTCTGAACTTGTTCTCTCTGCAATGACCTGGCTCTAATCCGTTCTCCCACAACACATAATGTATGCCTTTGGAAAAAAAAGCCCCAAATCTTTAGTTTAACACTGAAGGCCAACTCCATAATCTAGTGTCAAAGATGACCTCTACAACTTCATGTCCCACTCCCACTGTTCCAAGAAAAGCATCCCATTTGCTGTACCATACGAAGTCAGGTAGCTGTGCTAGAGTGTGTGCTGTGTACAAGATCCGCATTAGCTAGATCATGTCACTACCTCCTTTCCTCAGTCTCTCAACCACGTGAAATGTGTTTTGGAATTCCCAATTTCCAGGAAAGAAAACAACGACCAATAGATGCTGAATAGCTTATTGAACATCAGTTTTTCAGGAAAATTATGGAGGTAGCACCTGAAGCTTTGTAGCCTCACCTCAGAATGTGTCCCCGTAACTTCACCTGTCAGAAAATTTGCATAAGTGATTCCCCCTGCATTTTCATGCCTCCACATTTTGGGTCATGATATTCTCGTTTTCGGGAGCAATGCTACTTGCTATTTTTCAAATTTCCCCTTTCAGAAAATTCATCCGTCTCAACTGGCACCCCGTCTGTGAAATCTTCCCTGATCTCACATTGTTAAAGCTCATTGTTCTTGGCTTTGTGCTTCCCTCAGTATTGGCTCTAGGAAAATAATGCTAGCTTTGCGTTACTATAGCAATTTCTATATACATTTCCACTTGTCCCTTGTCCCTGCTATTCTGCCTAACAGGAACTTGAGCACACTATGATAGTAGCCTTGAATTATTGAAACACTCAGGCATGTGTAGCCTGGGACGTGGCAGAGGTATACAACGGAGTAGGTTATCCTTAGTCTCCTTCACAACCCAGAGTTCCACACTGCAGTGTCCTTACCGCCAGGGACTGCAGCGTCCACAGAGGAACTGGCATGCTCCTGGGAGGCTGCTGAGCTTGCAAAGCTACATTCTCTGATGCAGATCCAGATTAACAAGAACTGATGACACCCTTGCTCCCAATCTCTGTACACTTATCCATCAGTGTCATATGCATTTGCAGGTGACATTGCTCTGCTGCTCTAGCTCAAGGTTGCAGTCTTTTTCCAATTCTTTCTCCATGAGACAATCTATGCTTTATTCTGGGTCTGAGAGTTGATGAGCCATGTGCATATTGATGTCTTCAGCATTCAGAGTTCTGCTTGTCGGGCTAGACAGTGCTTTCTGAAGGTAAGTGTGCATCCGAATGATTTAGAGGATGTGCCAAAGCATATATTACTGGGTCTGGTAGTGTGTATTGGGTGGCTTTAGTCTGCAGATCTCTGAGTCATGCTGAGAATGACGACTTCAGGCAGTAGTATCACTCATGAGGAGTTTCTTTTTTTCGCACTGCCTACTGCTCCTGGAATGGAGAGAACGTGTAGATGTGGTGCAGAAGGATAAGAGAATCCTCGCACTTGGGGTCTGTAGAATAAGGTTCTGTGCGGGTGTTAAGTTCAGAGAAGTGGGTGACCCATACCAATCTCTCATTGTCTTCCAGACACAAAGATGGGGTGAAGTTGGTGATTACTACTCTGAATATATCTACAAATTGGAGCTATTTGACTGTTGCTGTCCGTGGCCCAGCCTTTCACATTGAAAAATCATACATCTCCTTAGTAGTCGTCATAGTTCATGTGCACGCCTTCTACCAAGAGTTATTCAAGCTGGAGCTGCCCCACTAACCTAAGCGTTTTACTCTATGGTCACTTCTGTGTATACAGAGCAAATAGAATAATAGGTACCGTCCGTCTTTGAAAGTCAAATCTGTCTTTACAGGATGTGTGTACCCTGTATGTCTGCCCTGTTTGAAATACACTCCAACGCATACATAAAGATACTAAATTCGGGGCCAGGTGGTGGTACCACATGCCTTTAATCCCAGCACTCGGGAGGCAGAGGCAGATAGATCTCTGTGAGTTTAAGGCCAACCTGGTCTACAAGAGATAGTTCCAGGACAGACTCCAAAGTCACAGAGAAACCCTATCTCGAAAAAAAAAAAAGATACTGGGTCATAGAACCTAGTTTGAAGCAAGGCCACACATCTGTAAGCCCAGAACTATTGAGATGAAAATAGGAAGACGGAGAGACTTTGATTCCTATCTGTGCTACATAATAAAAGCTTGCCTTCATAGATTAAAACAAAAGCAAACTAGGAAACAAGAGCTCATCTCCCTTGTACAATCCTTGATGAGTTACTAAAATCTTTGAATGTCACTCAACATTGTAATAGAGGAAATGATACCTACTTGTTGTGTTATTCGATAAACTAAATAAGATATTATTCACGAGTCATTTGCCAAAGTGTTTAGCACATAAAAATATTTCAAAAACAGTAACACCAGCTATTGTTTCCAAAAATAGAATAACGGCTGCTTGTATAAAATAACACTGTATATTAATCCATTTTCTTATACATCCAGATAGCACATAGCAACAACAGTAATACTTTTCACATGGCTACCCACTTAATCTTACCCAGTATTTACAGCACTGTAAAGACAAGATGAGTGGTCCCGTGTCGATTGATTGAGGTGTTCCTAAACACCATCACTGTCTATAAGTCTCCAAAACAATGGATAGCCTGAGTGGTGAGTAAAAAGAAAAAGCCCCCAGGAAAACCCATAGCATGTAATTTACCTTTTGTAGGTTTATCTTAAGGTTGAAGTTCTGCATTCTATGCAAAATTATTGTCTGTATCCTGTACAGCACTTTCATTACCAGACCCCAGACATTCAGTGATGCTAACCGAATAACTCAAGGAATTTTGCTAATAAATACAAGCCAAGCATACATAAAAATGTTTTGAATTTTTCATGAATTCATCCTATTAGTCCAAGAAAAATCAGCTCAATTCTTTGTCTGCCGATTACAGTTTTCATGATTTTGTACTCTGCAGGATCAAGATGATGTTACATGCTGAGGTTCCAGGGGCACATTCATCGGTAATTACAGCTCAATGCTCGGAGAGAAATAAAGCACAGGAGACTCAGAAATTTGCTATGGTGCTTAATAATGATCTATTTACTCACCACAAATTGGATGGGGATTCAACACTTCAACCATTTCACTTCCCTGTTCTTTCTTTCCTTTTGTATTTCTGTCATTTGTGACTGCTGGGAACAGAGGACTACATGGCACTTCCTATTTTGAGTTCCTTTCTTAACTTCCCTTATTTTGCCCCTGTGGCTGGTTGCTGTAGTGTACCTTCACAACAAGAAAGAGGCAAACTGACCTCTCTCTGGCCACACTGGGCTTCCCACTGTTCCTAATATAGGCCAATATGCCACACCCTTAGGTCGCTTGCATTTGTCTCCCATCCACTGTGATGCTCCACCTCCTGGATTTTGCTCCTGGGATTTTTAAACGTCTTTATCCAACAGCTCATTCCCAGCTGGGAAATGGTGAAGAAAATGCCTAATTTTTCTCTTCTGTGAAATGGAGACACTACTATCACAGGTTTTTTCTAAAGATTGGTGGCAATAATAAGTGTGAGGAGCTTAGGGCAGTAGCTAAAATGGCCATAAGGCATTACTCTTATGCCTGTATACGTGCTTCACAAAATTACAACCTGTTTTGCTATATATATATATATATATATATATATATATATATATATATATATATATATTAAAAAACCTCTTGGAAGAAGAGGACATTATTCTCATTGATTGATAAGGAAATTGAAGCATTTGAAAAGTGGGACTGGAGTGAAGGCTGGAGAGAAGGTTCAATGGGTAAGAGCACTGGCTGCTCTTCCAGAGGACCCAGGTTCAATTCCCAGTACCCACATGGCAGCTCACACCTGTCTATAACTCCAGTTCCAAGGCAACTGAAACCTTCCCACCAATGCACATAAAATAAATAAGTTAAATGAATTTAAAAAAGAAAAGTGAAAACTTTCATCTAAAACCTCACCACCTAAAAGGGAGGAGAGCAGGAATGAGACATTGATCATTGCTTTGCTGAGTCAGTGCACTGTTTCCTCACTGCCTTAGACACAGTACTTCGTCATACATGCCATCAAGGTGACAGATGGAACTGGTTTCCACACTGGCCTCTGAGCACTACATTACTCTTGCTGCTGAACAGGATCTAGGACGCAGTAAACTTCCTTGGATCTCACAAATCAAGTGAGCGGAAGAGAGCACAAAGATAGACCGGCAAACATCTCTGGTACCAACAATTACAGGATACTCTTACCTTTTGCAAATATGGCAATGCAGTCTAATTGTTTTAAATGGAAAAGGCTTTTTCCATGTGAAGTTGTAACTACCCAAGCCAGCCTATCACATTGAGTTAAGCAGCACACAGTTGTTGCTATAGAATCAAGTCCACAGAGGACAAAGAGGGAAAAGATGAGAGTAAGCTGGAAGGGTGGAGCAAAGTGAAGATTATACAAGGTATTGATGGCCCAAAAATAAGTTGAATTTTATTTAAAGTGTGATATCAAATTCCTAAGAAGAAGGATATTTTCTAATTTACATTTTTAGAAGCAATCAATGCTATTATAGGAAACCATATAGAGTGTGATTCTGTAGTGAGACAAACTGGGTTTGAATTTCAACTGAATCCCTTTGTAGACTGAATGCCTTTATTCATTGAAAACAATGATAGTACTTAGAATACAGGCAGGTTTTTTAAGTCCCTATGGAGAGGAGTATAACAATGTATACAAAATACTTAGCGTGCTGCCTGACCCACAGTAGGTGCTCAATATCTGACAGTAGCAATTATTACTAGAATTGCTATAACAATAGAGTACTATTTCAGTATTATGGTTACAACATTAGAAAAATACACAGGACGTGGTCCAATTCAGAGACTAGGTTAATGCTGATTGAAGTGAATTTTTAGACTTATAAGAGATGACACAATGATAGTTATAAGAGAAGATGGTAGACAACACTATGTCTCTGATTTCTGTCAGATAACTGTGGACTTCCTTTGTCTCTTCTTTTAAGCTTAGGACATGATCATGCTGCTGCCTGTGCCCTAGCCCAGAGGTGCATCTGAGTATGGAACAAGATGGTGGGTTCTATGAAATGACATACAAAAGAAGCCCTCTTTCAGCACCCTGTATCTCAAAATCCCAAGGGGCCCATTTATTCTGAAGTTAGTGAATCTCTCCTCTATACCAGCTGAGCACAGAACCATTCCGTCTCTCCAGAAATAACTGAGTCATGAGCACTCTGGAACAGTCTCAGTGGGTCCATTTGTCACCTTACATTGTTGAAGACTGTGCATTACAATGATTAAGATGAGGCAAGTGTCACAGGCTTCCTGTGACAGCGTAGCCATGGCTTTTTACTTGGCAGTTTTTGATTTAGCTGTACTTTGGTCAGAATTATGTAATGAAGCAACTTTTCAACAAGCAGGGACCGGCCAGGATGCCAATGTGGCACGTGACTCACACATGCCCTGCACCACACACAGACAAAACCCAGAAAGTTATGATGAAACAGAGAGATTTTTCTTTTGGCATATTTCTGACCTCACCCAGTTCTTAAATGCCAACAGCCTATCTAATCCTAGGAATGGATGACGTTATAAAATACACCATGCCTTCTTCACAAAGAGAGATTTGTCATGCCAATCAATCCACATGCTTCCTTGGACTGAAACAATTTTAGTACATCAACTGAAGTATAACATCAGTTGGAGTATAACAACTGAAATGAAAGGCAATTGGCAGCCCAGCTCATCTGACACTGTATTCTTACATGGGGTTTTGTCACCTACTTTCACGTAGTCATTTCTTCATCCTTGATTATTCCCTCACCTAAAAAGCATGTATTGAGTGCTTCACATGGGTACCATGGAAGGTATCTGAGGTGTCCGACTTGTTCCCATCTTTAAAAAGCTTAAATTATTACATGAGAAGCTGGATTTCATTAGATTATTATTTATCCCAGAAAAAAAATAGTTAATAAAATTGTCCTTACAACAGTCATCCGATTTTCTTTACCTAATGAGGTTGTTGTGGTTTGAATGTGAAATGTTACCCATAGGATTATGTGCTTGAATACTTAGTCCCCAGCTTGTGGCACTATTTGGGAAGTTTGCAGTACCTTTAGAAGGTGGATCATCACTAGAGGAAATTGTTCATTGTAGGTGGGACTTGAGGCTTTATTGCCAGATTCCACTTCCTGTTGATTCTTTCTTGATATCAGATGCAATGTGACCAGCCACCACAAATTTCTTCCACTATGTCTTCCCCAACAATGATTAACTGTAGTATCCCCTTAATATATAAGCCAAAAATAAATCTCTTCTCCCTTAGGTTCCTCTTGTCTGGTATTTGGTCACAATGAGAAAATTAAGTAATAGAGAAAACTGGTACTGTGAGGTAGGGCCTTCCTACGATAAATCTGACCAAGTAGATCATAGACTAGTGGAAATCACTTGTGAGGTGAATGTGTAAGAGTTTGAAATGTAGGCTAGAAAAGTCCTATAATCACGAAAGTAGAGTTTAGAGGGCTATTTTGGTAGTACTCTAAAGAACCAAAGAAATAAAGATAGAGCAAGCATGTATGTCTCATAAGATTTTGGAAAGTGAGTTAGAGTCAATTCATATTATATTTTGGCAAATAATCTGGTTTCATTTGGCCCTCGTCCTAAAAAAAAACTGAGTGACAATGAATTATAAAATAATGAACTTCATGCCAAGGACAAAATGATGTCATCTGTGGAAAATATTTCAAGTCAAGATAGCATTCCAGTTGCAATGGGCTGATTGCTCTGCAGTGAAATAGAGCAGCAAATGAAGTAAAAGGATGCAAAGCAAGATGCATTCAGGGAAGGGAAAAAGCAGGAGGACGTTTAAAGCTGAATAAAAGTTCATAAAAGTTAAAGACGTTAGCCTGACAAAGGAGAAATCTTTTGCTCTGCACTGGCGCAGTAAGAACGATGCACTAAGGGCAAGACCTTGAGCATCATACCTTCAGCTTGTGAAGCTGAGTGTTTATTTCAAAGAATAATGCCTGAACTCAGAAGTGATAGAAGACTCCTTTGCTCAAAAACAACTGCTTAAGAAAACGATTTTGCAGATTCAGCCATCAAAACATACAGAGACAGCCATATATAGCTGTGGTCCAAGGGCATCAAACTACATCCCAGTCTGGCAACATAACTTGACAGCATCATCCATGTGTTACTAATTTTTCAGACATAAAAAATGCAAGATTGGTTGGGTTGTGGGTTCTTGTTTCACAGTTCCAGAGAGCTTGGTCAGACAACATGTGGCAGAATTGGAAACCTTTCAAGGGGCCTCTGAAAGGCTATTGCATGAAGCATTTTTATTAGACCTAGTCATTTTGTTTCATGTGTACTTTCCTGCATGTATGTATTTGTGAATCATATACATGCTTGATGCCCAAAGAACTCAGAAGAGGGCATCAGATCTCCTGCCACTAGAGTTACAAATCGCGGTAAACCACTTTGTGGGGGCTAGGAATAGAACACTGGTCCTATTGAAGAGCAACAAGTACTCTTAACTGTTGAGCTACCTATCCAGACCCTTGCAAGAGGCTTTGAAATTGAACCCTAAGTTGTAACATTGACTCCAAGATGTCAGTTACTAGGTCCATGGGGTTTCCTTCAAAGAAAGTTGCATACAAGAAGTGGAGTCAGTTCAAGATGAAGACTGTATGCTGCAGGCAATAGATTTAGAAGGCATGAACTACCTAAGACCTTTAAAAGCAAGATAATTCCATCCTGAGCACCATAAGACTCTTAAATTTGCTGTTTGCCCTGTTGGACTTCAGTCTTGCTTTTGATTGACCTTTCCTTGTTATGTCCACATTGCTCCTTTCTATTTAAAACTGAAAATAGTTTTTTCACACAATATATTCTGGTTATGTTTTCCCTGCCCCTAACTCCTCCCAGTTTTTCCCCAGTTACCAATACATCAAACTCCACACACTTCCTTTCTCTCTCTCTTTAGAATACAAACAGGCCGGGCCGGTGAGATGGTCCAGTGGTTGAGAGCATTGGCTGCTCTTCCAGAAGACTCAGGATCAATTCCCAGCACCTATATGGCAGTTCACACCTGTCTGTAACTACAGTTCCAGGAGATCTGATGCCAAGATGGCAACGCACATAAAATAAAGTTAAATAAATGTTTAAAAAGAATACAAACAGGCATCTAAAAATTATAATGAAACAAAACAAGATAAAATTAAAACAAACCAGAATATGACAAAAAAGCAAATAAATAGAAAAAAGAGCCAAAGAAAAAGCATAAGAAACACATATAGATGCTAAGACACACACACATTTACATGCACAGAAGAGCCATAAAAATAATATTGGAAGATACATTACACAAGAAAAATAACTATAATTTAAAAATAGCCTAGACAAAATATTATAGCTCCAAGAGTTTGTTTTGCATTGGCCATCTACTGCTGGGCATGGAGCCTGCCCTTAAGTGTGGTTTGTATAGCCTATGAGACTACATTGGAAAAAATTAATTGCTCCTTTGCTAATTGCTGTCAGTTGGATATACCTTCTGTGTTAGGAATCGGGGCTTGTGTTTACTTCTCTTCTCAGTACTGGAGCCCTATCTGGCTTAGACCTGTGGAAGTCCTGTGTACGTTGCCACAGTATCTGTGAATTCATATGTGCATCAGTCCTGCTGTGGTTAAAAGGTCTTATTTCAGTGGTATCTTTCATCTCCACTGGTTCTTACAATCTTTCTTCCTTCTTTTCCACAAAGTATCCTGAGTCCTGAGGGGAGGGACTTGATGAAGACATTCCATTTAGGACTGGGTGTTCTAAGATCTCTCATGCTCTGCACATTATCCAGACGTGGATCTCTGTATTTGTTCATTTCTACTGAGTAAGGAAGTTGCTCTGATGATGACTGAGCAAGATATTGATCTATGAATATAGCAGAATGTCATTAGAAATAATTGCATTGCTCTGTTCTTTTATGAGAATAGTATCATTTTGTTTTCCCCTAGGTCAAAGGCCTATCTAGTTTCAGGTTCTTGGCTACCCAGGTGGTGTCAGGGATGGGTTCCATCTCATGGAGTGGGCTTTAATTTCAATCAGCTTATACTTCATTTAGCTAGGTACCCCCAAAAGATACACAACTTTTGTGCCACTATTGCACCAGCATATCTTTCAAGAAGTTCAGCAGTTTGATCTCAGGGTTTGTAACTGGGTTGATGTTCATCTTTCTCCTTTGACTGTGTGTGGAGTCCCTTCCAGTACCATAAACACTAGTCAGTAGGGGTGAAGGCTCTAAGTAAGTCCCAGCTATACTTCTCATGTTCAACAGATTATGTACCCGTTGTCTTCAGCTTTGGAATGGAAATGTTTACTCTGTGGTAGTGTATGTTGGAAATGTGTAATTGGGTTTTATAGGGGCTCATACTTATGAAACTTCCTGGATTTAAGGACAATGTTGTGCTTGCTTGATAAAGACTGAGAAATTTTAAACTTGGAATGAATGTATTTTGTTTCATTAGATTGCTAAAAGCTTAGGGTATCCAGAGGTAGTTGCTATGGTTTGAACAAGAAATGTCACCCACAGGCTCATATGTGTGAATAATTAGGCCCCAGCTGGTAGCACTGTTTTATAAGACTGCACGCCCTTTAGGAGATAGTTCCTTGCTAGAAGAAATGGGTCACTGGGTTGGGCCTAGTAGTTTTGTAGACTAGCCCAACTTCTCTGCTTATTGATTTCAGATGTAAAGTCACCAGATGCCTCTGGCCTCTTATTCACAATGATGAACTGTAGCATATCCTCAATTGGTAGGGGCAACATACCCCCCTCCCGTTCCTTTAAATTGGTTCTTTTCAGGTATTTGGTTATAGAAAAGTGACCAACAAAAAAATGTATATATGTACCATTGTCTCCAAATTATTTCCTTCTCTCACCTCTTGACCTCACTGAAATCACTCTTCAGTACAAGTCTATCAGTGAACCCCATGACACAAAATACAATGCTTAATTCTTAGTCCTTGTAGACACCGCTGTGGTATATTCAATGTTGTTAATTCAGTTAGTGGCCACCCTCTCTTCCTTGAATCACCTTCTCTGGTAGTTTCCTTCCTTTTTTGTTTTTTCTCATTTTCCTTCTTGGGATGTATGCTTTGTCTCAAGCTTGATGTCTTGTTACAAAATTCTAACCATCATATGCAATTTTACCATTTATCATTGACTTTCTTATCATTTATTTGTGGCAGGGAGTAAATGAATACTTTGATGTGGGCATGGCCTGTCAAAGACCCCAGGAACTCAGACATAATGGGCACAGTCATTACCCATATGGGCCAGACTCAAGAGGGGTGCACAATGCTATTCCCAAGGATCCAAGTAAAAGGGTTTATGGATGACTGATCAGTGTGTGTGAAGACTAGCAACTGCAGCTTCTTTCCCTGGATGTTCACAGCCTAGAACCCTAGCTTATAGAGACCACCTGCAGAGGTTTCCTATTGAGACAGTTAACCCCCCTCCCTGTGGTATCTTAATAAACATGTTGAGGTTCCAAGCGACTGAAGTAGTGGTAGTGATCCCAGCTTTGCCATATGAGTTTCTACGTACCTGTCCTTTCGTCATCCCCTTGTTGCCCCTAGCCAGGGTTCCAGGACCCTAGCCACACAGGCCACAACAACTTCTAATGTAACATCAGTACCAGTCTACTCCAATGCACAATCCTCTCTTACCTACATTAGTTTTCCAGATGGTTCCATCCTTTGTTCTGTATATTCTCAACACAGAAGACATAGTGAGTCAATTCAAATCCACATCAAATTATGCTACTGTGATGGTTAGTTTTTTTATCACAGAATTAGAGTAATTTGGGAAGAGGGAACCTCAATTTAGGAGAGTCTCCTCAAGATTGTCCCCCATGAACAGATATTTGGCCCATTTTATTGAATAATGGTGACCATAGGTAGGACAGGCTCATTAGGAGCCAAGTCAATGAGTGCAGTGCTACCCTGGCAGGTGGTCCTGGATGGTATAAGAAAGCAGGCTGAGCAAGCCATGAAGAACAAGCCAGTAAGCAACATTCTTCCACACCCACTGCTTCAGTTACTGCCTCTAGGTTCCTGCCTTGAGTTACTGCTACAGTGTCCCTTATATAATGGACTACAAGGTATAAGAATAAATAAACCCTTTCATCCAAAAGATATTCATGGACATTGTATTTAATCATAACAGCAGAACCATAACAAAGATAGCTATTTTCTGTTGGATGATATTACCTCTAAGTAAAGGCCAAAGGTGTTAAAGCAACCTTAAAAGCCCCAAATATCTCAGCATCACTTCAGTTCTCCAAATTTATCTCCCACTATGCTTACCCTTGTTCTCAAATATACTTACACTATTCCTTTACTGTTCCTTAGTTGCATAAGGTATGACCCAACATCAGAACCTATACATAATCTATGTCCAGATAGATACCAATCTTGATTTCTCATTCCTCAATAGTCTTTACTCAATAGTCTCTCTCCTGCCTAGGGCACTGACTCCAAACTTCTATCTCTCCAAAAAATTATCTTATCTCCATTTTTCTCTTTTATTTTTCTTCTCAGAATTTATGATCTAAGATACTAAATGCTTTAGTCAATTCAAGATGACATAGCAAATACTATAGACTAAAAATCTTAAATATAAATACATTTATTAGAGTTTTTAAGGGTATAGAATCCAAAATCAAGATGCAGACAAGTAAGACTTCATTTTGAAACCTTTATTTTGGACTGTCAGCAGCACCAATGCAATCAAGGCTCACATGTGTGCCCTTTCCCTTATCAGGGGAAGGGAAGGGAGAAGTCTCCCTAGTGGCAGCAGTTTATGGATGAACACTAATCCCATCAGGCCAATGCCCCATTCTTGTGGCCTCATTTAAGCATAATTATTTTCTCCAAATCTAATCTCTAAATTCCACCACATATTGGCTTTGGATTTCAACCTATGAATTTGTGTTGTAAGGAGGTTGCTTGTTCATTTCTCGGCTGCTCGGCCCCAAAATAATCACACAGAAACTGTATTATTTAAATCACTGCTTGACCCATTAGCTCTAGCTTCTTTTTTTTTTTCAATTTACTTATTTATTAAAGATTTCTGTCTCTTCCCCGCCACCGCCACCCATTTCCCTCCCCCTCCCCCAATCAAGTCCCCCTCCCTCGTCAGCCCAAAGAGCACTCAGGGTTCCCTGCCCTGTGAGAAGTCCAAGGACCACCCACCTCCATCCAGGTCTAATAAGGTGAGCATCCGAACTGCCTAGGCTCCCACAAAGCCAGCACGTGCAGTAGGATCAAAAACCCATTGCCATTGTTCTTTAGTTCTCAGTAGTCCTCATTGTTTGCTATGTTCAGCAAGTCCGGTTTTATCCCAGGCTTTTTCAGACCCAGGCCAGCTGGCCTTGGTGAGTTCCCGATAGAACATCCCCATTGTCTCAGTGTGTGGGTGCACCTCTCGCGGTCCTGAGTTCCTTGCTCATGCTCTCTCTCCTTCTGCTCCTGATTTGGACCTTGAGATTTCTGTCCGGTGTTCCAATGTGGGTGTCTCTGTCTCTGTCTCCTTTCATCACCTGATGAAGGTTAATATTCAGGAGGATGCCTATATGTTTTTCTTTGGGATCTAGCTTCTTATTGACTAATGCTTACATCTTAATTTAACCCAACTCCATTAATCTGTGTATCACCACGAGGCAGTGGTTTACAGGATAAAGTTCCATCTGGTTCTGGCAGGGCAACATGGCTTCTCCCTGACTCCTCCTTCTTTCTCCCAGCATTCAGTTTACTTTTCCCTACCTACCTCTATTCCCTGCACAGGCCCAAGACAGCTTCTTTATTATTAACCAATGGTATTCACAGCATACAGAGGGGAATCCCACATCAAATTTGTGGAAAGATACAAATATTCAGTATAAAACATCACATATTCCATACTATTGATTTAGTTAGTAACATCACATATACAATACTGAATGGATAACTGTTCTTGTTTATTGTTTACCTTTCTTACTAGAATTGATATTTTATGAAGTTTAGGGTTTTCATTCACTTATGTTCACTATTTTAATCCCTGTGTTTTCAGTAATACTTGGCAGGCGGTATGGACTCAATAAATATTTACTGGTTAATTGGATAAAATAAACTAATTGTAGCTTGATGTAAGCATTAAGCAGCAAAGAAACAGACTGATTGACCAGAATGGAGGCCATCAACCTTGGCTGATTATTCAAATCACAGTAGGAAGTATTTGCAAATACAGATGCCTAGAATTCACCCTCCAAAATTCTGCCTTACTTGGTCTGGAAGGGCTCTGGTCATAGTTTTATTTTTGATGTTCTCTAAGTGATTCTTTTTTTTCTTTTTTTTTTAAAAAAACTATGTTTTCACATTTTACATACCTATCCCAATTCCACGGTTCCCACACTCTCCCCTCCTCCTGTTCCCTCCACCTTCCTCTCACTCTACCACCATCCACTCCTCAGAGAGGGTAAGGCTTCACTTGGGAAGTCAACATTGTTTTGAGGAAAGACCAAGGCCCTCCCCAGTATATCTAGGCTGAGCAAGGTGTCCCTTCAAAGAGAATGGGTTCCCAAAAAGCCAGTACAAGCAGTAGGGATAAATCCTAGTCTCACTTCCGGTGGCCCCTCAGTCTGCCCCAGCCATGCAACTGTCACCCACATTCAGAGGGCCTAGTTTGGTCCTATGCTGACTCTTTAGCTGTCAGGTCGGAGTAAGGAAGGCTGAGAATCATTGAGTTTGAAACTAACTGGAAACATGAGAACCTACTGAAAAAAACTACACAAGAAAGACCTAATCTTATTCTGAGATGCCATCATTTATATGGAAACTTGGAGGAAAAACAAAGGGACAGGCAAGTTGGGGCCAGGAAGGGGTTCAGTTCCTGGCAGAGGGTCAGAATAAGAGTGAAATCATGAGAGTACAATTGAGTTTGGTGTGTTCTCAGAACAGAAGGTTATTGTGGGTGGTACAAAGCAGGAAAAAAGGAGAAGGACAAGATGAGATTAGAAAGGTACACAGGAACCACATTATTCTGGACTCAGTAAACCATGCAAACTAAAAAGATATCTTACTTCATGAGATGAGGACTGTGAGATCTTTGAGGACGATGTGATCTGATTTCCTATGTTGCATAAAGGCATCAGTAAATGCAGAAAGAACCCAGGAGGTTATTTTGGTAGTCTAAGAGCCTGAACTGAGCTAATGGCTAAGAATTTTCCCTGGTATCTAGAAGGCAGAAGTCTGATAGTGGCATACAAGTCCATTCTGATCAGCCAAACTCACATAGATGGCCAGTGATTCCAGAAAATTTCACCATTTCAGAACACAGCTTATTCTATGATCAGTGGCTTCAGAGGTTGGAATCTGCATGCTCTGTCCTGCCTGGGCCTTCCTAGTTGATCAGGTAGTGGAAAAAGAGCTATCTACCTAGCCAATAATCTAATCTGAAAGAGACTCTTTAAAAAGTAATAGCATCATTTACTCATGTAAATTTTAAAGAACTCCACTAATTTGCAATACTGACTCTTTTCTGCTTTTTGTAAGATTAAGACATGAAAGCACACAAAAGTGGCAGAAGAGAAAACAAGTATATCAGTAACTGCTCTTTTGTTTGACACCTTCTGCTGAGCACTGTCATGCGCTTTGCACAGGATCCAGTTTAGTCTCCATCACAACTCAATGCTGTACAGAATATGACATGCCATGATAATGACAATAGCAGTGGCTAGCATTCACTGAGTGCTTAATCGTTAAGCAAGGTGTTTTCACACATTACTAAGGTAAATGTGCATTCTATAGATGAGGATATATAGGGCCAGATAGGATAGACGATTTGTCTCAAGTCACAGAACTAGGCAGTTGCAGTTCAGATGGTCAAACATGAGTGTTTTTAGAGGTACAAGAATTCGCAACAGATGACACTTACATTGTCAAGAAGTACATGTATACAGTGAACAGGCCATGTAGACATACACACAAGGAGATGAGAGAGAAGGGCATCATGAAGAGGCTAGAAAATGGCCCCACATGGTTGGAGTTGGGGGTACATGATGGGGAAGAACAGTTCATTTGCAAGGCAGTTCTGCCCTCGGTGTCTTTAATCATATCACTTGTATCAGTTGGGACCTGTAGCCTCCTGTCAAAACTATTTGTCACTTGGATCTTCATCACAAAGTACTTAACTGTTCAAAACCTCTTTCATTCAACTCTCATCAGAGAAGCTTCTTACAGCAGATAGTAGTGAACACCGACACCCACATCTGGCCAATGTGCAAGAATACGGGACTTTGTTGGGCTCAGCCTTAAGTGAGACTTCTACCTTACTCTCAAAGCTCAGGGTAAGTTAATAGACGGGGATGCCAGAATGATTATAAGAGGCAGAGGTGGCAGATTTTTTAAAGAAAACACTGTTTTCTGTACACACCAGGGCAGATGCACATATGAAATCACAACAATTATGGCAGCATGCAAGAGACCTGCATAAACTCAAGCCAAAATAATCCCAACATGGAGAAGGGGAAGTAGGCATAAAGTCCCACCCATAGCTGCAGAGGTATTGCCATTTGATGACTTCTGGGAGAGAGGGGAGTCAGTCTTCTTTAATAGTGTATCATCTAGTATATTGACCACATTCCAGAGTTGGACATCCCAGAGTAATTGGTAAACACAAACCGGACTTCATGAGTTTTTTACATGAGAAAGATAGAGAAAGAGATAAGAAAGAACAAATAGGTGGGTAGGGAGGAAGGCGTAGATCTGGGAGAGGTTGTGGGAGGGGTAAATTTGATCAAAATGCATTGTATACAATTCTCAATCAAAGAATAAAAAATATCAAAAATATTCACAACCCCACTCCAAGTTACAACAAAGAATACATTGTCCAATTCAACCCCAACGACTAGTAAGTTGACTCATGATAAGCCAGTAAACTGATAGCTTTTCAAGCTTAGTTTTTTCTTCCTTAGGTAAAAATGGTCCCCAGCACTACTTATCAAGCGAACAAAGAAAGTTCATCTCACCATAGTATGTGTAACAAAACTAATTGTCAATGATCTAAATGCCTATCAATATGAGGCTGGTGAGACCAAAAAAATATGAAGGAGTCACAGACAATAACATTGTATTTTGAAAATAAAGTAAAACTGTGTGTTTTGACAAGAAAAGATGTTCCCAAAATATGTTGGGTGGGAGGAATCCTAAAGCTGTTCGTACATTCATCAAACTGGCCAAATAGATCTAGCAGAGTGTCAGAATGATATATGGACTTTCACTTTCAGTGTATGCTATTGACCTTTATAACAAACCCGTATACATTTTAATTAGAAAAAATCCTCGTATTCCCATTGTACAAAACAAACAAGCAAAACCTCCATCTTAGATTATCTTTATCCATCTTATCTTTTGTAACACTGTAAGTGCTCATATGTTGGGTTCAGTAATGCATTTGCTAATTTTCTCCTATGATTTTTCCATGAATGAACTACAATAAAACAATAATGTCTTAACCAGACAATAATATAGCCCAATGGAGTGTCAATTGATTAAAGAATTTTACCCACAACATAGGTGGCATCCAGTAGAAAGGTCTCCAGAGAAGGACCACAGGGCTTTTCCAACTTCATTAATAATTTAAGTGATATATAAAATGTACTTACCACGTCTGAAGATGACTTGAAGCTGGCAGAGTATCAAATATGTTGAAGAACAAAATTGAGATTCAGAGTGAACTCAGATGGGCTGAGATATGGGGCTAAAATTAAAAGGGTAAATTTTAAATAAGATAAAGAAAAGTACTCAACAAAAACCTTAAAACTCCATTTTGTGGCACTAGAAGAAAGGACAGTGTCTCAGAAGAAGCTTACATTGAAACTGACCAAGCAACCAAAGCTTTGACTGGACCGACAAATGCCAAATCTGAGCCAACAGTTTAATGAAGGTAGCAGATTTGGCTGGGAAACTGACTACCATTTAGGATAGATTAATTAAAGTATCATTTCTAGATTTGAAACGGGAGAGATTGTTGTAGTGCAGCCTTCCACATTCCTCCCCAGGATCTCTTCGTTCAATGCTAAACAGCAAATATTTAGAGGGTCACTGAAAAGATGTAGCACCTCCTGAGAAGAGACAGAAGATGAGGGAAAAACAAGACAAAACATAGTAAAAATCAGCCCATGGCAGGAAAAGATTTGGAAGAGACTTGGCGCCTGTCAAGCAGAACTATTGTACACAGGGCATTTGCTTGCCTTCACAACTCTCCTGCTTTTGTATAGAAGATATGTCCTTTTGCCCTTTTCTTGGGTTGCTTGCCTCCCAGTGGTGGCAAGAAGACAGGTTGTACAATAAGCCTGTCAGAAAGTTTTTCTGACCCTGAGGAGGTCTTGTTGGAGACTTGGTAGGCTGAAAAGGTAAGAGAGTTTCAAATCCTAGCTGCAGGAACTGAAGCCAGTGGCACAATTGTCCTAATGAGGTCTCTTTAAGCTCCCAGGGACTACATTTCTTTCCCCAAGTTGCTGTGACATGATTCCTTTCTGTACAATGAGCCCGCTTTCTGCAGTCCACAGAGTGTTAAGGGCAGCATTGCAGGACTTTCTGGAATTCTATCTCATTTATTATTGTTCAATTGTTCAATATTGGCCAACTGGGGGTTAGAATCCTACTGCTTAGAGGAGGGGCAGATGACTGAAACATGTCAACTCAAGCTCCTATTCGAAGGACTTTCTCCATTTCTTCCTGCCTTTCTGAAAACAGTCACCACATTAACTCAAAAGCCCTAAAACATTCAGTCTGAGGGACTGTCTACTCTCCTATCCCATTACCCTTTCATTCTTTAAATTTGCTCCAGCAACACAGACTTCTAGGTACTCTCCAAAATGATAAGCACTTGTCTGACTTGGAAACAGAGTCCTGACTATTCTTTGTGCTTACAACCTTTTCTCTTGAGGTGGTTGCATGGCTCACTCTACCACCTACTTCAAGGCTCAACCCAGATCACCTCAGTGAGGCTTTTTCTAACCACGCTTTTTTTATTTCCCATACCAAACAGTTTCTCCTCCCTTCTCTCCTCCTGTTCCCTTCCCTCACCTCCCTTCTACCCCAACATCCACTCCTCCTCCTCCATTCAGAGTCATGGGAGTCAACAAATCATAACTTATCAAGTTGAGGCAGGACCAAACTCCTTCCCCTGCATCAAGACTTGACAAGGCATCCTACCATAGGCAATAGATTCCAAAGAGCCAACTCATGCTTTAGGGACAGATCCTGATCCCACTGCTAAGGACCCCACAAACAGACCACCTTACACAACTGTCACCCACATTCAGAGGGCCAAGGTCAGTCCCATGCCAACTCCCTAGATTTCAGTCCAGAGTTCTTGAGCTACACAAGCTCAGGTCAGCTGTCTCTGTGGGTTTCCCTGTCATGATCTTGCCTCCCCCCTTTGCTCATATAATCTCCCCTTCCTCTCTTCAACTGGACTACTGGAACTCAGGCCAGTGCTTGGATCTCTGCACCTGCTTCTATCAGCACTGGATGGAGGCTCTGTGATGACAACTAGGGTAGTCACCGATCTGATTACAGATCCGACAACTCTTTTAAAATATATGTGGTACAGGTTTCTACGTACACACTGCCAATTTCAATCACTTTACATGAAATATGCTTTTTTGATAGTTTATTTTGGTTTCCTTTCTCTTTTGAACTGTAAATTCTTTACATATGAACATGTAGTTCTCATGTCTGATGTGTGTATGTTTGGGGGGGGGGATATTCTGCTTCCAGCACCACAGACATGTTAAGTGTCTGGTGGACTGTCTCCCAAATCCACACTTTTTTTCTTATCTTATTATCTCAACACAACAACAGCAATCATGCGCTAGTAAAAACATAAAATTTCAGTTACATTAAAGAAATTTCACGCTCCAAAACCACAGAGAAACCCTGTCTCGAAAAACCAAAAAAAAAAAAAAAAAAAAGAAATTTCACTTTAACAAGTGACTTCCAAACTGATAACAAGATATTGAATACTGAGTAGGAAGATTGGCTATACTTTTCTTTTTTTCTCAATTTCCTTGATTTGTCATGCAACTATGTCACATTACTGATTAACTGATGATAATAATTATAGTAGCTAATATCAGCTGAGTGTTAACAATGTACTAACATTGTGATAAACACTTTACTTGATTAAGATATTTAGTCCCTATGACAGTTGTTTGAAGTTGGCACTACTAAAATCCCCATCTTAAAGACCAGAAAACTGAAAAGAAAGAAGGTATCAAATCCTGGCCATGGTCACACAATTAACGTCAGACAAATTTCAAGGTGCATGTAATTAACCCTTGTCATCAATGGAAAATGGAAAAATTGATGATGGTGATAGAGATAAATCTAGTGTTGTTAGTCTTAATCATGCATCAGGATCTATGCTGATTACCACACATCATCTCATTGAAATCTTGGAATACTACTACTATTATTTGGCTGTTTTTCAGCCTAAACTACCTGTAATTTACTCAGCTATTAACAGTCACACTTAGCCTTGATTTCATGAGACACGTGTTTTGATTATCTTTCTGCACAGTAGAGCAGTAGGGAAGCAGGAAAAGCAATCAATAACCTCTTAGTGCTACTTGAACTTTCCACATCTTGAAAAGTAGGCTTTCAGAACATTTGACGATTTCAGTCCTCATAACATACTTCTTGTTTCCTTGCTTCACTAATTCCCCTGCCAATGACATCCCAAAGCACAGTTTTCAATGCAGTTCTTCTCCAGGAATCCATTTTTGGCCTTTCTGCCATGCGCCCCCCATCTGTAGTTCATACACTACAATCACTCACGTCTGGCTTTATTGTGTCAACTTTCTTTCCATTCAGCTAGAATACAGCTCGAGAAAACAGCTGAGTCCTATGCTCCTTGGAATGTTCCGAGCCAATAGTTTGCACGTATTATAGATCCTCAGTAATTATGGTATTGATTTAGTCATAATGCTATGCCTCATAGTTGTACAAATGGTCTTTTGTTCAAGGCACTCTCATACATATTATCTCACCTTAGCCTCACAGCAGACCAGAGAGATAAGAGAAACAGGTCCAATTCTACTCACATTGATAGCTATAGGAATATGGAGCCAGGGAGGTTGAACAAGTTGTCTAAAGTCACATATCTGAGAAGCGAGACTAGCTCCTGGGACATAGCACACCAGAGTCTTTAGACTAGACCACACTGATTCCACAAAAAGATGCTGCTGGTGCAAGCACTGGTAATAACCTTCCTATAAAGACCTTGCCTTGATTCGAGCATTGAAGCAAAGGCAGTGTGCCAAGAGGCAGTCTCCTCAGTAAAGGTAAATACATCTACTCTGGTGAGAAGAGCCTGGGGCTTATCAGGTGAATGGTGAGGACTCTATTACCGTCTGTGTGGAGAGGACTGGCAACTGAATGTTGTCTTCTGCACATGGAAACTATTTCAACCTTCAGCATAAAGGAGACAGCCTAGCAGACAGTCTGGTGAGTGGGAAAGAGCCCTAAGATGCTGGAAACCTGGGTTCAAGTTCCAATTCTGCTAGAAACTATGGGTGTGACTCTGGGGAAGGCTCCTAACCTGCCTGGTGCTCTACTTCCTCTTCAGAAGACTCCAAATTGCAAGGCCACTCATAGCTTGAAAGTTTTGTAAGTTTAGGACACATACATCTATGATCATAATTTTATGATCCATCAAATCATACTTGAACTGTACACAGATTTTCTTCGATGTAATGTGGAAAATAATTTCAAATTATTAATGTACATGGGAAGGTAAAATGACTTTTGCATAAACGTTACTCATCTGTTAACTTCTTTAAAAACTGTAGGTTAGTGCAATAAATATTATGGGGAAAATAAAAGGCCAGGTAGGAAGTCAACAGTTCCAAAATGGTGTGGTTGGAGATCCTGCAAGGCCAACAGTTATATAGATGGTGTACAGAAAGGCTACAATAATCAAATGACCACACTGTCACGTGTTTCCTGGGAATTGGAATTCACCATTGCTTGTTCCTTTCATGAAGACTTTGTGGATGAAAAGGTAATGAATGACATATTATCTTCCACATACCAAGCACACACTGAAAAGATAAAGAATGTGTGCTGATGTGAATCAAAACAGATCCTGAAGGCTGAGGAAATGGCTGAGTCAGTAAAAATCGTACAGCACATGCACAAGGAACTGAGTTCATATTCCCAGCGCCTATAACAAAAGCTGGTTGTGGGGTAGATGGGTCATACTAGTGCCGGGCAGGTGAAGACAGGAGGATTCCTGAGGCGGGTCAGCTGGGCTTGCCAAATCAGTGAACTTCAGTTTCAGTGAGAGAGCTTGTCTCAAGAACTAATATGGATAATGACAGAGGAAGCTATCCAGCATCTACCTCTGGCTTCTACATGTGTGTATGCCCACATGTTCACATGCTTGAATACATACACACATATACCCCATACACAAACACACGTGATGAGCAAGCAGAATTTCATATAGGTATTTGCTTTCACAAAGGTGGAGTTTCCGCTAGAAAAAATAAATAGCAATGCCTGGAAGAAAGACAGAAGAGTGTGCATAAGAGCTGTTTGGACAGATGTTTGGCATGGCTCTCCAAAATCCTTGCTAATGAAGAACAACTGAACACCCCCAATAATGTCAGATGCATTTTCTATGTAATGGGGGTCAGTATAATTAGCCTGATACTTGTAGTTAAACCCCTAACTTGCCCTTACATGTTAGGCCAGGGTCATTACCTGGTATTAGAATGCAATTCCAATTAAACAATAGCCAACTTTGTTGACCCAAGCACAACATGGCAAAGATAAGAAGGGAAGAGAAATGAATCATATTACATTCTCTTGCTAGTAGCTTCTGGTCTACTTCAGGACTTGACGTATTATTTCTCTGGATACCAGCTTATCCAATTAAGAACTGAATATTTCAAACACATTTGGCCATGGTCTACAGTAGAGCAAAATATTATTTTATGAAATATATATAATACACACATATATATGCATATATTAATATAGACACATCTATACTACATGTTAATGAACTCTGTATAACTGTGCAAAATTACACATGTACATGAAATAAGCATATCATGAAGCAAAATTCATCTTTACTGTGTCTAGTCCACAGTGTTATTTCCTTCCACTTTTGTTGGTTGTTTTAGTGCTCCTTATCGCCCATGAAGTTGATTTCCTGGTGAGTAACAACCCATGTGGAAACGTTGCTATTGACTAATAGTTGCCATATCTGCCCCACAACCCAACGTATTGCGGTCTGTATTAAATGCATCTTGCTGAAAGGGGCATGCTGCAATGGAACCCAGAGATCCATATCTGGGCGGCAAACAATATACCACTGCCCATCTTCATCTCCAACACATAATCTTGTACTGCTTTCCAAGCCTATGGGACCAGTCAGAATTTCTTCGAGTATAGCAATTCACGAATCTTCACACACACACACACACACACACACACACACACATTTTTTAAACCAAGGACCAGTTACAAACTACCATAAAGAAATACCAGTTCTCAGAAACAGAGGCAAATGGCATCAACACTAATTACTGCTATGTCAGTCTTCCCTGCATAGGATTTCTTATCTAACTGAAGTTTTCATGACAAGCCCATTTCATAGGTGAGGAAACTGAGTCTTAGAGCACTTTGGTAATTTGCTGGAAGGGACAGACAAGAAGATAAGACTGGGGCAGGACTGTGATTTTTTTCCATGATATGATTATGAATCTGTGGTTATCCCATACTGCCTCCTCCCATATTCCTCCCAGGAACATATTCAGAGGCCTTGGATCTGCCCAGAGGGATCTATACTATTCTGAGATCACACTCACATTGCTCAACCATCCAAGGTAAAGACCAGCCATAAAACAACACTTATCTATGCCATTCATTGAGTACTTTTGTTCCTATTATATATGTGTGTCTACACTTACACCTTTCAGTTATTCTGTAAATATCGAGGCACAGAGAACAAAACAGGCTCAATAAGGAGAAATGGCTTAGCCAAATCCCCACAGCAAGTTACAGCCAAGCTGCCGTACTGTGACTTCCTAATACTGCACTTGGGTGGGTTTTCTCAAGAGCTCCCAGCTTCCCCTTATTCTAAGCCCAGCTCCCTTTAAGACAGAAGAGATGGCTTACTTTCTCCCATCCTCCACAGAGAATTTACACCACCAGTTTCAGAAATGCATGAGCTAGCTTGTCTTATACACTGCCTGAGGGACAGGTTGCCCCGACCTAGGGGAGGCTGTGCTGAGGACTGGCAGCATGTCTATTTCGGGCCTGCAATTTGTAAAAAGCTCTGCACTATGCTTTAAAGAAAAAAAAAATCATAGATTTTTTTGATAAAGGGAAAAGGCTCCGTCCCTCCCACAGAGGCAAAATGCCACCAGCCACTAGCAAAGCAACCCATGAATCTCTGTGCAGCAAAATGCTTTGAGCCCACAGCTGAACTGTGTGGAGGATGGGGCGGCAGAAAAGAGTTGGAGGGATATAACCGTTTCCCATTTTGTCTCTTCAGCCGAGGCCCTCCCTCCCTTCATTGATAATATCCCCTCTGTTTTGCCACAGAGAGGGGTGTTTATTACAGTGTGTATGTAACTATGTCACAAATGACTAGTTATTTATTAAACACTGTGTCAATTCTAACATTTTTCTTTATCCCGTCTCCTTCACGATGTAAATCTTTTCTTCCCCCCCTTAACAGTCCTGTGGGCAAACCTCAAACCGCCCATACACCCATCACATGCACACACACACACACACACACACACACACACACACACACGATAAAAATGTAGTTATTTCTCCTAGCCTCAGTATGCCTAGCTATAAAGTGAATAAGCTGCATCAGAAGGTCTGCTGTTAGGGCTTTTTACTGCTTCTAGGGTTCTGTTCATATATGCAGATAAAGATGCAAGCATTGTCCATGAAATGGCATTTAGGGTAGTTTATTAGCAGTAAGTTAATTTCAAATCGTGTGTGTATGTGTGTGCATCAGTGCATATGTGCTTCCCCTCTCTTTCTCCGTGTGGGGGGGGGGCGGTGCTGAGATAGGATCTCTAGCCAGTGTTGGCCTCCAAATCCAACTGCAAGCAAGGATGATCTTGAACTACCAATTCTCCTGTTTCAGCCTCCCAAGTACTGGGAATACAGGCTTGCACTACCTGGTGCTAAGGGTGAAACCCAAGGGCTTATGTATGGTGTGCAAGCACCGTACTAACTGAGTTACATCTCGAGAGAAGTTAGTTTTGCCCAGGAGCATTCTCCCGTTCTCACAAAGACCCACACTGCCTTTTCCCAATGTTGGTGCAAATTTCATTCTCTTTATTGGCAGTCAGGACCAGAAATCCTGGCTAGGCAGTTACCTCTTCCACATGTGTCAGTTCCTCTCTCCATGTGAAGGTGGTGAGTGCGATCTGGCCTTGTAATCACTCAGGTTTCAACTCCATAGTGTCCAAGCAAGTGCCATTCTCGCCTCACTAGAAGCATTTGCTTTGACATCAAGACAATCCAAAGGGGTGTTAAATTTGCTTTGTGGCTGCAGCTCCCTTCAGTTTGTCAGAGACTGGCTCAAGATTTGATGCTTTTATAGATTTTAAAATCATGAATGTGCAAAATGCCCCAGGCTCTTTATCCGCATTGCCAATTACCCAAGTGGATCCTACCCAGTGGCGATGCTAACGAGATCAGTGTTTGTTGTCGCTTGCCTACATAGCACATGCCCCTGTTTCACCTGCTTCCCACTGCTTGGTTCAAGAGAATGAGAGGGTTGCAGAGGACTGGGGATGCTTCCAGGATGTTTTGAAAAAGGAAATGAGAGGAAATGAAACATATTCTCTTTTTTCTGCAGCCCTTCAGAGTGATTCACATTAACCTTCCTGTGTCTGAATTCAAGTCATTCTATCTCCTGGGACTGAGTGTGCTCGAAGTCAAATAGTGATGATTTGAGGAGATAGCACATAAGGTCACTATGGAAACTAAGTGAGTAAAGAGCCAGAAGCAATTCTCGGTACGTGCGAATATCTCAATCACTGCCCATTATGCTGATTACCGTTCTCCTTGGTTATACTGGTCTTTAAGCTTTCTGTTTCAGATGATTATATTCTGGTTATCTCTGTTTATCAAGGGATCTGCAAGCACACTAGACACAGGGCTGAGATTATGTGCATCTTAAAGCCCCTAGTGGGGAAGGAATTGATCGAAACTGTCTGTTTTCCTGTTTACGTACTTACTCAGCAAGTATTTATTGGCTACCCATTAAATGACAGACACCACATTAGGTGATGAGAACATAATGGTGGCTAAAGCCCTTAGCTGATAGAGTCAGCACTCTATAAGTTGGGGCAGAATGAGAGGAAGACAAATACTCAAAAATTATGAACCAGAGACATTAAGAAACAAAACATGTGGCTAGGGTTAGAGAACCCAGTGAGAGGGAGACAGAAATGAGTCCACAGGCAAAGGCAGGGAACACATCATTCCAGCTTCTCAGTGTGCTGTTATCCTAACACTATTGGAATGTAAATTGGATTTGAAACAAGGAATCAATATTCTCAATGCCTCAAATATTTGTTAAAGTCGGTGTTGATTGTTGTTTGGCATTGAGACTGTCTAGAAGACTGTTAGAATGTGACAGGAAGGTGCTCCCTCCTCCATTCGAAAAATGACAGTGTTAAGGTCATCTCTTATGATCAGTGCTAAATCGCGTTTAAGCGCTGCCCTGGGTCATTCATCCAAATGCTGGCAGGCAGCAGTCTGGACCATGCACACCCACATTCTTCTCACTTGTGCGTTTCTTGTCACTGGAATACATATACCATCAAAACATTTTGCACCCCATTATTTTCCCTCCTCCCTAGAAGGAGGTAACTCTGGGAAAAGCCACTGTGGAGGGAAGTGACAAGACTTAATTCTGGTAGAGCAATGGGCAATGGACAAAAGAAGTAACTGGGAGGCTGAGGCAGCACCATTGTGTGTGCGCATGAGTATGCATATTAGCATGGGCTTTTCCAAGTCTGTTCAAGGTGGTACACAAGCACACTTTTCTGTAGGAGCACAATTGCTCCTGCATTCTCAGATGTAGAGCCAAGAAATTCAGAATCTCTGTACCCATCTGCACAACCTTATGTAAGTTAGTGTCTATGATATATATAGATATATGGAACACACACAGCTATGGCTCCCTGAACATCCATCTTTTGCAAGCTAAAAGCAAGAGTAGAAGTGACTAGATGGTCATTGCACTGGCCCAAGAGAAAGAGAGTAGTGGTTCATACTAGGTAATAGCCGAGGAAGTAGGGAGAAGTGGCCAAAATAGGGATCTGTTTTGAAGTTAAGTCAACAGGATTGCGTTGGGTCTACGATGTGACAGGAAGGAGATTACTTAAAAGAAGCTGAGGACAACAACTGGGAGTTTGAGTCAAGAAAGCAGCTGGGCAGATGCGTTTGTAGAAGATTCCTTCACAAGTTCTGCTATGAGCAAGTCATGATTTAAGCTGTCTAGTTAAGTAGCCTGCTAAGCAATCTCTGTCTTAAGCTTCTAGCTCCTTCTCCTTAAAGAAAAAAAAAAAAGATACTCCTCACTGAGGAGATCAAAGTGTCTCTCTAGGAGGCCTTGGAGAAATTAGCAGTTCTTGATATTTAGATACTTATCTTTGCCTTAAAAGGCTTCTTCCTGTTCCTGTTTGACCCAAGGTAAAATTATGACCTTGTTCTCCCTGTTTCTCCAGGTTTCTTATCTCCAGCATCCTGATACCTCTCCCTTTCTAAGTTTCTCACCATTTCCAAATATTTCTTTCTGGTTTTTCTTTTTGATCAGAACCCCAAAGTCTTCCCTCCATATTGGGAATGTACCTTCATTCAAGGACAAGAGTGACTATGGACCAGTTCCAAACAGCCCAGAATTCCATGACTTCACCAGATAGATCCCTCTCTTCCATAAAAGAAAAAAAGGTGTTCGGGGCAAGAAGCAGAGACAAGTAAGCTAAGGAAATGAGCCAAGTGCTGAGAAATTAAAGAAAGTAATGCCGACGAAGTGGGGGGAGGATTAATCAGGAACTCTTAAGGTCGTTGTGATCTCTTTGATTGCATTAACATGTAGTAGCAGAAGTCTACAGATTGATTAATATTTCCACAGAAGAAAACTAATGTAGGCTAGCAGCGTGGCTATTCAGAGCTCTGTCTTCCTTAGAGAGAATCTGTGCTGGCAGGTGACAGGCCCTCCTTACTCCTGGGCCAGACACATTTCCTGTAACTCACTACTTGCAACGATAGGGATCATGTGGGCAAGGCCCTTAGCACCTTTAACAAATTTAAATCTGCCTCCTGTGCATGGTGTGTTGGTTTAGATCATTCATTTCACCACTTCCAAGTATCCTATTCAAGATGACCTGGGACAAGCTTTAGAGAGAGAGAGAGAAATTGCTTCTAGCAATCCACATGAGTCTTTGGAGCCTGTCCTTGCCCCATATGCCCTGACTGTGACTCACACTTGCTCTAAGTCCTCACAGCTTTCTATTTTCCTGCCTGTATTGTCAGAGGAGGAAAGAAATTATCCTTCCCAATGATGCCTTACAGACTTTTCTTCTGTGTGCCAAAGATACCATGCTGTGGTCCCCTTGCCTAATCCCTGGTATCCAGAGAGAGAGAGAGAGAGAGAGACAGAGACAGAGAGAGAGAGAGACAGAGAGAAACAGAGAGATAGAGACTGAGACAGAGGAACAGACACATACAGAGAGGACTGCCTCCTGCAGACAAATATAGGAAAGGAAATACCAATTAAAACTAGATCCCAGTGTCTCCAGCTCCACCTATGTACCAGTGAATAGTATAAGTGCTTTGTATTGATGCTGTGCCAAGTGAGGTCACCATTTCACAGCTTAAAGAAACAAAGCTCTGAGAGATTTAGGTGATCGAGATCACCAAACTAGAAATGAGTGAAGTCAGGGTTTGAACCGAAATATATAAGACTTCGGTGCAACTGCCTACAACTAGCTGCGTAAACCTCATAAAACAAGAAGCATCCTTCTATTTCCAATAACTTCCTTCTCTATAGACAGAGGAAGTCCATCTCTCTCTAAAAATGTCAAGATGCTTGCCAAAACATTGACTCCAACCCTGATCTCTATTTTGCTTTCTACCAAATAACTCCTTTGTAGTCATGTACCTTACTCACTTACCTTACACACCACAAACTTATTTTGGGTTCCAACCAGCTTTCTCTTGATTTGCTTCTTTCTGCCGGCACCAAGCCAGTTTCTAGGCTCCCAACTTCAGCACTATCCTTAATTCCTCTTCGTCTAATCACCAAGGTAAGGTGGCTTCCCCTTTACAGTGTCTCTTAACCTTGCCCTTTCTGCCATCTCAAGTATTTCTGATACATCATTTGCCTTAAACACTACACAAATTAACTGTTCAATGGCTGCCATGGGTCAGACATCCCAGGCTACAATGCTCATCAAATCTTTATTCACGAAGTAGAAAAATGTTGTCAAAGAAGTTCCAAAACCCTTCACTCTAGATTTTAACCTTCGGTGACATTTCCTTCAGCCTTTCTCTCCTCCTAAACATATTCTTACATAGGCATTATATCTTCTTCTAAACCACTTGAGATAAGATGAATGATATCTCTCTTTATTCCTAGAGACTTGGTATATGTCTCTATATACATATACACATGAAGGCACTTTTGCTCATTGCCAAGAGACAATGATCAGAATCAATAAAAATATTCATATCACATTTCTATGTAATCTAAATGCATTCTTCAAATTTAACTAATTAATCCAACAATAAAAAATTATCTAGTGTAGGAGTCAAGCTTAAATCAATGCTAGGGTTGAGTTTGAATGCCATTTTAGTCCTCTTTTAAAAGTGAAATTGCTCTCAGTTTTTCTTACCTTTCATGACCTTGACATTTTCAAAGAATACGCTAACTTCTGATTCCAGCTACAGTTTTCAATGTCACAAGAGACAGAAAAGCAGAATATAGTCTGACTCCCCATCTTCAGAGCTACAGAATTTGAAAGGGCCTAAATTTAGAAGTATTTTACTTGGTCTCAAACACCTCTCAAAATTTCCACCATATCACTCACTCAATATTATTAAATTATTTCATATTTCATACTTAATTATAACTTAGGACCACCCAATGACAACTGCTTTTGCATAATCACCCCAGTCTGAGTATGAGTGGGCTCTACCAAAATTATAAGAAATCATTTTAATGAATATGTTATATAAAAATGACCATTGCATAAATACAGAATTAAGCATTTATTTTTTTTTTGAAACACGGTTTCTCTGTGGAACTTAAGCATTTAAATCTATCTTCTTTAGTTTTAAATAAAGAACAATTTGAAACAAAGAAGGAGGGGTGTGAATAATGAAGCAGCCTCAGTGGAGTGAATTTCTAGTACCAGGCATGATTTTACTCCTGTTGAGCAGGACTTAAGTTCAATTAGACATTTACTAGCAGGATATGAGTGTAACTATTGCACTTTTAGGGATATCTTGCCATTCTGGTCATTGTTGTTGTTCATAGGCCTCAAGGCTGGGTAGGTCTTATGGTTGCTTCCCTTCCTCAGCAGCTTGCATAGTACCTTCAGTGTCTGTAAAATGTCAAACTTCAGGAAGACTTTCAGTTCAGATCCAACTCAAACTTCCAAGTCTTATGTCCAAAGTATGAAGTTTCTTAATCAATAAGGACTTACCTTCAACCTCTGGAAGTCGTTCAAGGGGACCAGCAGGGGCTTATATAATGACTAATAACTCAAAACGAAGTTAGGCTGAGGTACACCAGTAAACTTTCAGGTCCATGGAAATAATGGACCATTACTTTGAAATGAGTTTGTTATTAGAAGGTATAATAATGACAATGACACAAAGGATGTCCCATCAGCATGAAAATCAAATGACTTGTGCCAAGAAGGAAAATATACAACAGGCATTGTCTACTATCAAGCTTCAACCATCACTCTACATGGTTGTTGGAATTTTAATTGTGCTGACTTTATATCTAAATTCAATGTAAATTTGTATTGGTTTAATAAGTGTTAACATCAACATGAATTTATCCTACATTTCTATTTGTATACAGAGCATAAGAACATAATAAACTAATACATGAAGGCTGAAAAGTTAATGTTATAATTAAAGAATATATGAACCCTGAGAAAAGTTAATGAACAATCTCAGTACAAGCCCTGTAATCAACATGAGAGCAATAATAAAGTGGTACCAGTGATCACATACATACTAATTTTACAACATAGAAGAGACAGATCATTCCACGAAAAGTGCCAACTTCCACAATTCAGCAAATATAAACTAGGCCATTTAAATAGACCCATACCAAATGAATAAAGAATTTTAATAAAAGCAATATCCTTTATACATACGGATTTAAAATGCTCAACAACATATTAGCAAAACATAACTCAGAACTAGTTTACACGAATTGTAAACTATAACCAACTAAGATTTAGTACACAGACACAAAGCAGACTCTAATACCAAAAAAAGTTATTACAACCCATCATGTCAAAAGGTTAAATATTTAAAAATATCCTATCAAGGGGCAGGGAACCCTGACTGCTCTTTGGACTGGAGAGGGAGGGGGAGGAGGAATCAGGGGGGAGGGAAATGGGAGGAGGTGAAAATTTGTAATAATAATAATAAATAGAAACAAATCAAGAGTAAAAAATCTTATCAATTTATACAAGGAAACATTTGAAATAATAATTAATGATAAGACATAAGAGAAAGTGTTTTCCTTTCAGGAAAGTAGGAATAGAGGGCTTTCTTGACTTGAATAAAAAAATGAACTAGCAAAAATGCATAACCTCCAACAACAATAACAAGAAAATCAGTTGGCACATTAGACCTAACTGAAAATAAAACACTATTATGTAGCTTGACCAATTGGGATTTATCAAGGAAATCAAAGTTGGTTTAACATGTGAAAATTTATTAATACAATACACCACTTCAGTAGGATAGAGACAAATTCATGTGGTTATTTCAACAGCAGAAAATAAAAAGGCACAAAAATCTGATAACCTATCAGTACTTCATGAAAAAGCATTCAAGGAGCTATGGATAGAGTGGATTTTCCTTGACATTGCTGTGTTGGTTAAATTTGTCAACGTTATACAAATTGAAGTCATTTAGGAAGAGGAACCCTTAATTGAGAGATGATTTCTTCAGCCTGGAATGTGAGCATGGCTGTTGAGGCATTTTCTTGATTAGTGATTGATACAGGAGGGCCAGCCAATAGTGGGAAGTGTCACCCCTGGTCAGATGGTCCTGAGTTGTATAAAAAGCTAGCTGAGTGAGCCACAGAGATCTAGCCAGGAAACAGCATTCCTGTGGGGTTCCTGTCTTGGCTCCTGCCCTGATTTCCCTCACTGATGGACTGTGACCAGGAAGGGAAGTCAAATAAACCGATCATACTGTTTTGTCACAGCTACAAAGACCAAATCAAACAACTGTAAAAAAAATAAAATAAAATCCTATATTCAATGCAGGTTGAAATGCCCTAAGTGAAAAATGGATTTAAACATACCTAGACTAGCACACATCTTAAGTAGGTGACACACAGAAGATATGCTGCTTTTGCTGTGACTTCATGGCTGACTGGAATCTGTGACTCACTTCAATAATGCTACTCAGCATCATGAGAAATTATCACACTGTGTTTTGCCAGCTCAAGGAAAGGTGAAAACTCAAAATAGAAAGTACATTTAGTACTGAATGTTTATTACTTCTGTACAATCATAGTGCCAACTTTAAGACATTGTTAAAAGCCATTTGAAGTTAATAGTCCAAAACTGAACGCTTTCATACCTGGGCTAAGTCTATTCAACACTGTATTGGAAGTTCTATCTGGGGCAATTAAGCAAGACAATTAAATATAAGTAAAGAAAAAATAAAACTAAAGATTAATTCCACTTATAGCAGACAAAAGTAATAAAACCATTAGAAATAAACGTAACTGTAAGTGCCAACCATATCATCAGAACGGGGCAGGGGGGAAGGATAGTCCTCCAAGGAAGAAGAAGAGAATATAGTGTTATAAGGAATAAAGGAACAATTAGAGCAGGAAGGTTAAATGGGGAGAAGGATTGGAGGGCAGGATAGAGTAGAGAACATAGGGAAGAACAACTAACACTAAAGCCCTTTAAAAAGTTATATGGAAACCTACTACTATGGAAGCTTCCTAAAATATATACACACAAAAAAGAAGTATAAATGGAGTTATATATAATATGGGAAACAATTACTTCAGCTAGGTACCACAGATCATAATACCACAGACAATTGGTTAGACATACTATACCTCCTCACAACTTGACATTAAGACCTTATTGCTGAAGACACCAAATACTTACTCAACTAGAAGCTTCTTGCCTACTGCCTAGCATTCACAGTACTGGAAAATAATATACACACTAGTGGAGGAGAAAAGGAGTCATCAGCCTCATCCAGCAAAGAATCCTGTGAGCTACAAAGGAGAACTCCCAGAAAGATGTGCCCACAGATGCAATAAAGGCAGAAATGTTGGAGAAGTAGGCAACTACTTTTTAAATTGGACTTAGGTCCCTGTACATGAGATGGAACACGTATCTGACCCTGATACAGGGGGCAAACCTCTGAGATTAGATAGGTCATGAGCCCTAAGGGAAACCTACTACTATTGATCTGCTTAATTAACATAACAACAAAATCACTACTAATGACATAGTAGCAGAGAGACCCAGAATTAAACAAGGTACAAAATGTGAGACACTTTAGAGTACTCAGCTAAATGGGATATCTATATCATTCCCCACCATTCAAGGCTCAGGGCTCTATGGGAAAAGAAGGCAGAAAGTTTTTTAAGAGCCAGAAGTAGTGAATGACTTCAAAGAAAGAGCATTTTCCAGATACTACAGGAGTGATACACATAAACATTTAGAGACTGTGACAGCATGCACAAGACCTACACAAGTTCAAGTCAGAGAAAACCCCAGCATGGAATAGGGGAGGTGGACACAATGACCAACCCCTAAATAAGAAGGTATTTGCAATAGGAATGGGGAGTGAATCAGTTGTCTTCAATGTTGTGTGTATATCATACACACTCCAGTGTGAATCTCAGGCTCAAAAGTAGTTAGCCAACACAAATTAGACTCCATAGTTTTCCAATGCTTTTGTGTTTTGTTTTTAACATACTGAAATAATATAAAGTTGAGTGTCTAGGGAGATAGGGAGATCCAGGAAGAGTTGGTAAAAAGGAATGAATATGATCAAAAAATATTGCATGGAAAATTGTGAACAATACAGAATCAGAACAGTTTGAGATATTGCTGAGAGAAATTAAAGAAGACCTTATCACACAGAAAAGTATCCTGTGTTCTCTACATTCATCTGTAGATGTAAAAATAATCCTGCTAATGTTCTAGTTACCAATTTTGTAGAAATTGACAAGATGCTCTTAAAATTTATGTTAGTGCAAGGAAATGTTAACAGTTAAAAAATCTTTTGAAAAAAACAAAGTTATAATGCAAATATGTCCCCATTTTGAAATTTACATAAATTATAACACTCCCGATTCTCTAATATTTGGCATAAAAGTATACATAGAACAATAGAATTGAATTAAAATTGAACCTGCATGTTATTTGATTTTTGACAAGTGTGTCAAGAGTTAACACGGTAGTTTCAAAACATTGCTTGGGACCAGTGCAAGCACATTCACATGAAATAGAATTAAATGGGGTTTTTACTTCATACTACATAAAGTAACTAAAAATTATATGATGTAAATATAAAATATATACATATAAAATTCTTAGAGGAAATAGGTATTATTGTTAATGACATTGGATTAATGAATAGTTCCTTACAATGACACTGAACACATGAGGAAGTAACAAAAATTATAGATAAATTAAAGGACATTAATAAAAAAAACTTTTTTATTACAGGAAACCATCAAGAAAATTAAAAGCCCACAGAAAGGGAAACATATTTCCGAATTGTGTCTGGAATAAATTTTTTCTTAGAACACAATTAAAAGAAAACATGACCTAACAAATAAAAACAACCCAAATAAATGGATAGATAACATGAGAATGTACAGTTAATGGCATAGTGCTTATCAACAAAAAAGAAATGAAATTCTGACCCAGTCTGAAGTGTGTATATACTTGTAAAAACATGTTGTTAGAGAGATTGCTCAGTGGTTAAAAGTACAGTTTGTTCCTGTAGAGGACCCGAGTTTGGTTCCTAATAGACACATGGTAGCTCAAAAAGTACCTTCAGATATCAGGCATGCACATTGTACACATATATACAGGCAGGCAAAGCACACTTAAAACATATTATTTTAATGGCACTGGGTTTTGATCCTACTGCACTTACTGGCTTTGTGGGAGCCTAGGCTGTTTGGATGCTCACCTTACTGGACCTGGAAGGAGGTGGGAGGTCCTTGGACTCCCCCCAGGGCAGGGAACCCTGATTGCTCTTCGGGCTGATGAGGCAAGGGCACTTGACTGGGAGAGGGGGAGGGAAATGGGAGGCGGTGGCAAGGAGGAGGCAGAAATCTTTAATAAATAAATAAATAAATTTTAAAAAAGTGAAAAAAGCAAAAAAAAAAACAAGAAGTGTTTTGTTAAGACAAAGGAGGCTGTCACAAGTAACTATACACTGTACAGTTACATTTACATAAAGTGACCAAAATAGTGAGTTCTGTAGAGGCAGAATGAAACATTGTGATTGTTTCAGAGTGGAGGAGATTGAAAATTGAGTGGTGATGCCTAAGGGCTACTGTTTCTTTTGAGCATCATGAAAAGGTTCTAAAGTTGATTGTGATGATGAATACAACATTATACCAAAAGTCAAAGAATTTTAAATAGATGATGTATATGAAACGTGGATTGCTGCTAATAAAAAAATAAAACCATGTCTATTTATAGAGGCATAACTATCTACATAAAAATATTAAGGATGTGGGGCATGATGGTGTACTCCTTCAGTCCCAGAACTCAAGAAGCAGAGGCAAGGGGATGATCTCTGTGAGTTTCAGGCTGGCCAGAGCTAAACAGTAAGTTGTTGTCTTTTTAAAAGTTAAATGATACGTCTAGGATGAATGGTGATACAGCTCAATGGTGGAGTACTAGCATAGCACACTTAGGACCCTAGGTTTAATCCTCAGCATAAGAAAGGAATAGGTAAAGGGAGGAAGGGAAGAAGGGAGGGAGGGAGGAAGGATAAAAGGCAGGTAGGCAGGTAGGTAGGCAGGGAGGTTCTTTAATGAAATAAGATTTAGAAGTTTGCAGGATTCAATGTAATCATAAAAAAACAACTGTATTTCTACATACAGCTAACAAACAAGTTAAGAAAGCAAATTTAAAATAATGAAAATATTTACAATCACTGAAAGTCAATAAACTTACATAGAAAACTAAAAACACATGGCAGGTAGATTAAAAACTAGAAAACAATAATAAAAGAAATCAAAGATGTAAAATTCAATAAAGTATAAGCATCATTTCTTCCCAAATTGACACATGCAAAACTTCAGTTCTTGTTGATTAAGTCCTAGCAAGACCTCTATGGGTTTAACAATATTTTTTTATAATGTATTTCTACAATTTTCAATAAATAATTTCTATAATATTTTCTATATTTTGGAAAGAAAAGCAAGCTGGGTTTAGCTAAAACAACACCTCCTTCTATATTTCCCTCCTTCTCCCTTCTAAAACAGTTTCCCTTTCCCACTTCCCAAGATAATATTTATGGTTTATAAACATTTTCTCTTTAGTTTAAGACTTCCATTCTCATAGTGAGTCCTTTCATATTATATGGGATTCCTCTCTGTATACTATGAACATGTTTTATATTGCCATTGGTTAATAAAGGAGCCACTTTCAGCCAATGGCTTAACAGAGCAAAGCCAGGCAGAAAATCCAAACAGAGATGTAGAAAGAGAATAATCAGAGTCGAGAAGATGCCATATAGCCACCAGAGGAAAAAGATGCCCGAAAACATAACCGGTAAACCATAAGCCTTGTGATAAAATATAAAATAACAGAAATGGGTTAATTTAAGATATAAGAGCTAGTTAGAAACATGCTTAAGCTATTGACCAAACAATATTACAATTAATAAAGTTTTGTGTGATTATTTTGGGTCTGGGTGGCTGGAAACAAACAATCAGCCTCTGCCTACAGATTGGTGCCCGCCTTAAAACCTGTGACAGCTAAAAAAATTCTAGACACACACACACACAATTTAGCACAACTTCTTGGTAGCTGGATGGGCTCTGTTTGCTGGTGGCAAGCAGGAACACCATGGTTCCTTTAAGAGAGGTCTTCCTGACTCAGCAATGGCAAGGAAAGCTGTGTAGCTTCTTTAGGAACCGGCTTCCTGGTTCACCAGCACAAATGGCTCTGACTCTTTTGGAGAGTCTGGCTATGTAGCATTTAAATGGGATTTGTGAGCAGAGTGCTACAATTTGCTTACTGGCAACATAGACCCCTCTGTATGCCAAGAAATGGGACTATGAGCATGGTTCTCAGAGCTGCCACTAAACGAACATCCACCATGTTAGACTGGGAAGAGCTGAAAGGCAAAAAAATCTTAGTCTTTGTCACACTGCTTAGATTTTTAAGAAGCACTCCTGAATAGTTAACAGGATTACAGATACACAATAGGACAGATTCTGACATAAAAGACCTCTAAATGAGACATAGTATGTTTTAAAAATGTACATAGGATTGGAAGAAAGAAGAAAAAGAATATAGTTATAAGAGGAAGTAAATGTTTAAAAAATAGAAGTCTTTAAAGGGACTAAAAATTATATAAAAGAGTAGAGTCAAAGAAAAATAAGCTATGTAAAGATGGAATATACACAGAGAGTCTAGATTGTGTATATTATTATGTTTTCTTATGATTGTGAATTAGCTATGTACAGAGAGACATTTCATTGTTCGGGCTGCTAAGCTAAATCAGCATATACATTTTAAAGGTATTTTGACTTCAAAATTTGTTTATAAGGATATGTTGCTTTGGAAAAGACTTCTGCTGTTGTTTCCACAGAAGATGAAAACCTGTGGATTGCTTCCAGGCTAATGTGATTCAATGGAACAAGACCCCTAGGAAGATCTCTGTGAACCCTAAAAAATTACTTTGTCCAACAAAAAGCAGGAAGCAGTTTGGAAAAAACTACACCAAAATTCCCTAAAGGATTGCTTATAAATGTTCATTTACATTTAAAGGAGGATAAGCTATAGAGATCAATACTTTGCATTGGTATGAATCTTGGTCTATTGATACAAATTTAAGGTAATTTTGTTATATGTACATTTCTGCTCTTGATTAAGATATTGTTTTTGTTCAACTCATTTAAAATGTAATGTATAATTAAGAAATACTGATCAATAGATAGTCATCTATAATAGTTAAGCTTGTAGTCATGGTAGTTAGTTTTTCAAGATGTATAGAAATATATTTCAGATGGGTAGTTATTCTTCAAACCTTTTAAAGAATGACAGAATCCAACATTTAAAATGTTTGGAGAACTTAGGATTTTTCATGACAATTAAGATACAACTGCTCCTGGCAGGACCAATCTACTTCAAGAGGATGATAGACTTTGAAGAGGCTCCTTATGTAGTTTGTTAGCCATTTGAAGAAGAAACTGCTCTTGACTAAACTGCTTGATGTTATGCTATATGAACTGGATAAGCAGGACCCACAGAAAAATGACTGCTTAACTTGCCTAAACGTGAGACAATCCTTTGGGGTTCTTGCTTCATGAAAGAGTCTACCAGACATTCTGCAGGACACAGAAAAAAGTAACTGGCAAACTGCCAGTATAGGTGGAACTGTCTTTGAAATTTCCTGCTTCATGGAAAAGTCTGCCAGATACTATGAAGATGGGTACCCCAATTTTACAGAAGAACTTTGGGTGACTGTTCAAGCAGTAAGATGTCTCTGTCAATTCTAGAGTTTTAGAAGTTCCTTGCAATGCACTTCCTGTTTACTTAGGTAATACTTATCCTTCTGCCTTTGATGTGGGTTGAAGAATAGATAGTTATAATTACAGTTTTCCTAATTTATTATAAAAGATAAAATAGATACAAATATTTTAACTGTAATTCTTGATTGACAACTGTTATGTTGTATGTAATCTTGCTATGTTAAAGTTAAAACCTCCCTTTTTATTTAGACAGAAAAAGCAAGGTGATGTGTTATTCCCCTATGTATGCTATAAATTTGTTTTATTGTCATTGGTTAAAAAAGGAGCTGCTTTTGGCCAATAGCTTCACAGAGTAAAACCAGGCTGAAAAATCCAAACCGAGATGGAGAAAGAGAAGGTAGTCAGAGTCAAGGAGATGCCATGGAGCTGCCAGAGAAGAAAGATGCCCAGGAACCTTACTGGTAAACCACAAGACTTGTGGTAAAATATAAAATAATAGAAATTAGTTAATTTAAGATATAAGAGCTAGTTAGAAATATGCTTAACCTATTGTTCCGACAATATTACAATTAATATAGTTTCTGTGTGATTATTTTGGGTCTGGGTGACTGGGACCAAACAAGCAGCCTCCTCCTACATTCATAGATCAGAGTTTAAAATTTTTATGTGGTCCAACTTGTCAGGTTTTTATTTATGGGTCACGTTTCTGGTTTTATACCTAAGTTCTCTTAACTCCTCTCACATATATATGTGTATATATATTGAGGTGCTGAATATTAGACACAGCCTCACACGACTAGGCCAGAACTCTATTACAAATGTATATCCTCAGTCTGTGTTTGACCTATAATTCTATAACCTATTGTATATTAATTTTTGCATGAAGTATGTAGTTTAACTCTGTGTTTTAAGGAAAATGAAGTCACAGTAGGTTGCTTAAGTGTAAAGCCCTAAACCATAAATCAGCAGTACTAATTGTACTTAATCGATTGTTAAAAAAGAAGACAAAATGATGTTGGAAGGAAAATGAGGTGAGATCTGAGAGAGCTGGGATTAAAATGGGGTTGGATATAATCATGTTTCATAATACACATGGAAATTCTTGAACATTTTTAATTGGAGCAAAAACCAACAAAATTGAGATTTAAAAATAATATGGTGAACAATGAAATAAAATATTTGTTAATAAGTTAAAATTACATTGTTTTCCTCCTTTCCTTTCCTCTTTACAACTCTTCCTACATATCACCCCTCCAATTCCCTCTCAAAGTCACGGCTTCCTTTTCCTGAAATTTCATTGTTATACAAATATATAAATGCATATATATGTATGCATGTATATATAGACCATGGGGATAATAAGCATAGTATGATGGATGCCTGTAATCACAGCCACATGGAGAGGCTGAGGCAGGAGTCACTGTCGAGTTTTAATATATATATATATTAAAAGGAAAAAATCATTTAAATGGGTCCCTTCCATTCTTTTTTCTTTATTTGCATGCACACATAAATATTTCAAAATAATTCAGAACTATATATTTTATATCATTCTAACTTAACTGTATATTATAGACATTCTTTGCCAATAAATATTGTTCTAAAACAGCAGTCTCAATCTATTTAAGATGATACTTGAACAGATTTTGTTTTCTCCCTCTTCTCTCCCCCTCCCCTTTCCCTTCCATCTCTTCCTCTCCTTCCTTTTCTCTGTCTCCCTCTCCTCACTCTCCATCCCCACTTTCCATCTTTTTCTCCTTCCATTCTTTGGCATACTGAGAGGAGAACATTGATGAGGATAAAGAGTTGGAGGGAAAGCAGGCATCTCGAAAAGGGCTATAAAATGATAAGGAGAAAATTTGATAACTAAGGATGAAAAGCTGCTCTTGCCATTAAATATGGCCTGCTAAACCAAGTGCCAAAATGAATTGCCCCACCCTCAACTATGTATACGAATGGAACTTGAGCCATGGGGCCAACAAAACCATTGTGGAGATTCCAGCTGTGGAAAACCGTTTCATATTTAAGCACATATAATTACCTATTTGGGCAATCATTGAAAGCATGAAGCTAAATCTGTTTCCTGAATTCTAATTACCCTCATTTCTTATGGAGTCCCAAGATTGCTGGACCCAATCTGAGTTTGTAAAGTAATATACATTGAATAAGCCTGTGCGGTAGAGAACTTTGAGTCATTTTCCTGCTCTGCCACTCATGAGCTACATGCCTTAGGAAAGCTGCTGAACCTCTTTGGCTCTTAATTTCTAGACCATGGGGATAATAAGCATAGTATGATGGATGCCTGTAATCACAGCCACATGGAGAGGCTGAGGCAGGAGTCACTGTCGAGTTCAGAGACAGCCTAGGCAACCCATTGAGATACATAGTGCATGGGCATAGTAGGACTTCCTTTTTTAGGAGATCATTTTGAGGATTTTATGAATTACACAGTGCAAGGTGCTTAGGACTCATTCCTTGGTGGGATTTTTTTATTTTTATTTTTTTTTATTTTTGTTAGTTACTATAAATGACAAATCCTCCTCCCAGCTCCATGAGGGAAGTAGTCATCTTTTATCAAGGAAAGGTGACAAAACTAAGCCTTGGAAAAACCAAACACTGTGGTGAAGTGATCCTACTGAGACCTGGAGCCAAACTGCTTCTCTGTGAAGCCAAACTTCTCAATCACAGAGCTAAAGGGTTTCATCTTTTATAACTTCAAACTTATTTTCTGATTTTCAAAGCCTGGTTCTGAGGTTCAGCAGAGGAAGTAAAGAGCAAGAATAGATAGCTGGCCTTGCCCTGACTTTGGCCACTGCCACAGATCTCAGGCTAAGAAGAAACATGTCATGGTCCTGAGAAGAGTTTGGGGAGATTTCAGTAGGTTTTCATCTCCTACATGGGGACTCTACAATTAAAGTCACAAGCTTTTTGACTCATAGACACTTTGACCTGTGCCAGAACTGCTTATGTGGATCTGATTGTCCTCTGTCCTATTTCAAATGCAAACCCATCTCTTAGGCCTGCGTAGCCTTCCGATCCATCAGCCTCACTGTGGCCAGAAGAGACAGCTGTCTGGAGGCTGGCCCCTTTGTTCAGGAGAAGCTGGTAAATCAGCAGTAATCCCTGATTCACAGTGAGACTCAGCTCCCTGTCTGAACAGTCAGGGCTGTGCAAAATAACAAGTGGGGCCGCACCTGTTCCAAGGGTCTGGCACTGGGAAAGCAAGCTGCTATGAACGGCCCAGGGCCCCACACAAGCAGCAGCTGCGGTCTGGAATCAGGGCATTGTTAACATAAGAATGGGGCTCAGCCATGCCAGCCAGTCAGCCTGCTAGCCAGCCAGCCAGCCAGCCAGCCAGCCAACCAGTCAGCCAGCCAGCCAGCCAGCCAGCCAGCCAGCCAGCCAGCTAGCTTCTTCTTCCCTCCTCCCCATGTTGCCTGGTACACCAAATGGGCCAGCCCCCACCCCATTGAAGGCAGACTAGCTTTACCTGTTTCTTTTTACCAGTGTTTTCTTTTTATCAGTATTTTATTTCTTGGTGAAAGAGTAGTTTTCTTTCTTCAGACAATGTCCAAGTAGAGGAAAAATCACTATTCCCCATGTTTGCACTCTAACGCAACTACCCATGACATACAGTTCCAGGAGAAATGATGCAGAAAGACTACAAAGAAAATAGTGGCATGCTGTATGCATGCAAAGTAGCCCATATGGCTCTTCTCTGGGGCAAATGTAGCTGGGATGTAGAACGATCTCTACTTTCTTGCCTGTCTTGGACACACTGTATAAACAGGGGCTAAGAACTTGTTAAAAATCTAGCTGATGAACTCAGACCCCAGGGCCACTCAGTCAGCTTTCTGAGTTTACTAAGGCCTTCCAGTGATTAGTGTGCACATTAACATTTGAGAAGTACTAGGCTAGAAAACGAGGCAGTGGATCTGAGTCCTCCACCTACTTCTAAGTACTAAGCTTTCAAGCAATATAAACACTGGAATCTTAGTTCCATCCGCTACTAGCAGAATGACAAATTAAAAAAAAGTCACAAACTCTCTTTGAATCTGCTTTCTCATTTGTAAAGGAGCAAAAAGCATCATAATTATAGGTACAGTAGGAGAGTAGGAGGACAAATATTAAAAATACATCATTTTGACTAGTGCACTGTTCACTATGGGATAATGTCTCATTTAATAATTCTCTTGCTTGTTTTAGTTTTAAGGCAAGTTGTAAGTATGTAGCTCATGCTGGCTTGAAACTTGCTGTGTATTCCAGACTGGCCTTGAACTCACAATCCTCCTGTCTTAGCCTCCAAAATGATGATGCTACAGATATGTGCTTCCAGAGCAGCCAAATTATAATTATTATTATTATTATTATTATTATTATTATTACATTATTATTATCATCCATCTGCCTAGCAAATACCACTCTGCCAACCTCAGAGGATTCAGATGCTGACTTGTACCATTTGTATACAGATCAGGAAGTTTTTGCTTCTTTTTCTACTGTATGAATAAACTTAAGGCAAAAGATTACTTAATGATAACATTTCATATTTACATAGCAATTTCCAAACATTTTTGATACCTACTTGGTCAAAACTCCTATACTTCTATTTCCTTCAAGTGTAGAATCATTCAAGTTCCCTCTGTAACCATAGATTCCCACATAGCTTATCTTACCTGATCTGTTTTTTATTTTATAAATTCAATGACAGTGACATGCATATACATATATGTGTAGATAGATAAATAGACAGATATAGATAATGTATTCTTGTCACTTTCACAAATACCATGTAACCTCTCTCATCCTCTTCCCCTTGATTCTGATTACCTTCTGGTATTACCTTCAGATTCTAAGCGTCAAAGGTGAAAGGGAATTGAGAGACCAGTTGGGCCAAGATCATCCTTATACTATCCAGACAAGTTGCCCAAAGTCATGTTGTAAACGTTCAAGACAGTCAGGAAAAAAAAAAAAAGACAGTCAGCATGAGAACCTGAAGGAAATCTGAATCCCAGCTCCAATCTTGGACTCAGTAACAGTTTTTATTTAAAACAGAAAGTTTGCTTAAGGAAAGATGGCACCAGAGAATCAGGCCAAGCTTAGGTGTGGCCACAGAATTCATTCATGGGCAAACTGTTCAAAGTTGGACAAACTGGAATCTGGGTCACTGATGAGAGTGTGTATATTTCCTGAGTGCAATGGAAAAGACTGGAGCCTCAGCTCCATCACATTTTGGAAGAGTAAATGAAGGTCATGAGCTCCTCTCAAAACTAGGAACACAATGACAGTTAGTTCCAATTTGCCTTGTGGCCCCAGGACTGGACATGATCTCCTCATCTTGCCTCAGTTCTGATAGAAGTAACAGAATTGTATTTCACTAAGGAAGCAAGCAAGCAAACTTCTTTGATCACAGGGACTTCCTACAGCTTTAAAATGACTCTTTCCACAACCTACACAAGAGCCAAGCAGCCCAAACCCCAGCCCGAGGAGCGATTAGCAGTGGATAGTTGCTGGTGGGGATCATTTTTTAGAAGGATATATGGACTGGAAGCTTTCTCATGATGTAGTAGGTTGCTCCACAGTCATGTGCATATGGGTATCACTAACTAGGCTTAATAAGTTATCAAAACAAAACTACATGAAGTTAGGAGGGGACATGTTGGGAGTAGGGAAATAATGAAGAAGTTGGAGGGGGAAATGGGAGTGAGTAATATGACCATATCTCATTATATTAAAGTATGAAATTATTAAACATAAAGAAGAAAATGTTTAAATATTTTAAAGGCTCTTTAATAGCATATTAAAATATAAATATATCAAATAGAAAATTTAAGTTATAGAATTATTAGCAACTTGACATGCAAAGCTGATCAAGGACAGTGCCCACATAAAGACCATGGGTGTTCTCCAGACAGAGTTCCTTATTTCATGTCTATGACAGGCGCAAGAAACCCTGAACGTCAGAGGAAAGAACTGGGAACCTAACAGAAAGATACATCAGGCTGATGGAGACAAATCTAGGGGTTGTTCCGAAACTCAAATGTCTTAAGGTCAGTGCTTAGACAAAAGATCTATGAACACTTCATTCTTCACATCTCTAATAAACAACAAACTTGCTAGAGTTTGCTTTAAGGGTCAAGTCGGCAGCATTCCAATTTGTTTTCTGACTGCAGAATTCTCACTCCCATAGCAAAGCTTCTCAGATGCTCAGAGAGCAGGAAATAGATTGAGGTTTTGCTGGTGAGATGGGAAACTTTACTTTATTACATGGTCTACTCAACAAACTCCACTTCAGAAAAAAAAAACAATACGACTCCATGTAGTACCAATTGAAAACTGTTGTCATAAGTCTCAGTGGTCATTAATGGCCATATGAGAAGCTAAGTAATACTGAAAATGTGCCTGGTGGAAAGAATACACAAGTTTGGAAGACCAGTTAAAGGAGGCTGCTATAAAGTCAGGCAAATCAGACACTGTAGTGGTCCAAATGAGAAATAACAAAAAACAAAATAAATGCAGTCAAAATGCAAAGGAAGAAACAGATACCAGACATAGATTTGATTGGTAGGCTTGGGGAAAGTGAACATTGTAAAAGGTGAGTGAGGTAACAGAGACTGGCACCACTGTCTCGTTTAGTAGAGTCAGAGTATATTGTTTAGTTCTGGACACAATGACTTTGGAATGCCTATGGCATTTCAAGGTAGAGATAGGCCATGGACCATTAGATAAACAAATGAGGGGATTAAGAGAGATATTCAGTGGTCACAGACAGGTGGATGATAGCTGAAACCATAAGTACATATAAGATTGTCAAGAAAAATATGAAGCAAGGAAAAAGAGATTTCTCGAAACTTCCATGTTTCACATATTGGGGGAAAAAAGAACTCAAGAAACATCTAAAAGTGAATCAAGAACATCCAAGGAAAAAATGCTTTCAGGAAGATAGATGCTATAAGTTGACTCAGATTACTAAGGAAGGTGGTAGGGACTGAAAAATGTTCATGAGACTTGTCCGTTAGCAAATCACTGATGCCCATGGCAAAAGACACTTCTCAACAGCAGAAAAAACAGACTTTACTGGAGTGAAGAAGTGAATGGAAGTGAGAAAGTCGAGTGAGATTGAGTAGACTTCTTTGAGGTAGCTCAGCTGTGGAAAGAAAACATAAGGAAGTAGTTAGAGATGAAGAATATAAGACCAAAGAGAAGGTTTTTAAAGACTATTTTGAAAAGATCCAACAGTGAATAAGATGTCGAATATACCTAACAATTTGGGAGAGCCAGAGTAGAGAAGAAACTCAGTCTGCATACAAGTATTTCTGATTTTAAGGAAGAAACACACTCACACACAAAACTAAGATTCTGGAATCCTCTATTTTCTCTGAAATGGTGAAAAGTCATCCTCTTGGAGACAGAGTGACAGTAATAATTTTGAAGAGTAGACAGTGGTGATTTGGGTGGGTTTACCACCCAAGAATGAGCCACGTTGCTTCATGAGATTTTCAAATTGCTTTCTGCAAACTGATGAAGTTGTTTTGCTGTTGTTCAGGTATCTGAATTACTCCAGAGATTTTCAGATTTAGAGTTATCTAAAATCTCTGTCTGCAGCCCATCATAATTCTTCTGTTTCAGATTTCAGAGGTGGGTCAGTTTGGGGCTATAATCCTTACTTTTCTCACTGATGTGACCAAAAATACCTGAAAGAAAGTACTTAAAAGAGGAGAGGTGGATTTTGAGTCCTGACTTCATAGATGTTAATATCATGGCACAGAAGGTGAGGCAGAGAAGGGGGATCACTTCGAGGTGTCCAGGAAGCAGAGGGGAGAAACAGGAAGGAGCCCAGACAAGAGTGTAGTCTCCAAAGACATGCCTTCAGTGAACTACTTTCTCTAACCAGGTAAGAGGTTCCACCATCTCCCAATAAGATATTTTCAGAGATTTTAATGAGAAATGTCCCCCATAGTCTCAAGTATTTCTGTACTCGGGACCCAGTTGCTGGCACTGTTTCAGGGAGTCTAGGGGACATGCAGCCTTGTTGGAGGAAGTATGTCACTGTGAGTGGGCTTTGAGAATTTAAAGTCATTCTTCACCACCGGTTTACTCCATGTGCTTCATGTTCACAGTTAAAGACGTGATTGCTCAGCTTCCTGCTCCTGCAGCCCTGCCTGCCACTTGCTCACATGCCTGTCTGCCATAACGGGCTCTCATCCCCTCAAGACAAATTAGAAACTCTTGCTTTCAAAAGTTGATTTTGCTTCTGTGTTTAACACAAAAACAAAACAAAACAAAACAAAAAACCTTACTAATACACTATTCAAGTACGAATCTATCAATGGGTTAAACCATTCATTAGAGTAGATGGCTCATGTTTGTGGCCAGACCTAGGGATGTGTTTAGTAGCCCACTAGGCATTTCTTCATCCAATCCAGATGACAAAACTATTCAGCACAAGGACACTGAGGAAATCCAGAAATTGGGAGAGGTGACCAAGATAGTGTCAGAATGAAGGTGAGTAGAGGTAAAAAGAGGTCAATGAATCTTCATATATAAGTTAGAGCTTGTCTCATTCTCTCCCCACAAATTCCCAGTGGCTCACCATGTCACTCATTCAAAGAAGTCACAAAACTACTAATTTCCTACAATGACCAATAAGACTTATCTTTGTGTTACCTCCCAGTCCTTATGTTCTAACTCTGCTTCAGCTAGACTTGCCACCTCATAGGCTCTCAGGACATTCATACACGCTGCTCTCTCTGTAACCTTCCCCTGGGTATCTCAGTGAAGGCTACCCTTTTAGAATTTCTTCACTCATAATTAAAGCTGACCTCTTTTCTCAGAATTCTTTACCTCATCTACTGCTGCTCCAAAGGCTAGTGTTTTCTTGGCTAGGCTGGAAGGCAGCAAGCCACAGAGACCCTCCTTTTCTAGCTGTCTTGTAGCTGTGATTACAAGTGTTTTACAGGGACATCTGGTTTATGACTTGGGTGCTTCTGTCTTTACATTTGTGGAGCAAGAGTTCTCACCTGCTGAGCCACTTGTCCACCCCTCAGAAGTTTCAGCAAGCAGGACTTTTTGTCCATCGTTCCATTTCCACATACCTAACACCTACAACAGTCTCAAGTACAAAGTCATTTGTAAAATGTAATAAAAGATGTCTAAGTCCAGACTGCCAGACAGATTATTCAGAGGCACCAGAGTCATCCACGATAAAAGCAGACATGATGTTGAAGAAGAAATTGATAAGCAAAGACTGAGACAAGGTTAGTGAAGAAGAAATGTAGAGCTGATAATCATATAGAGGACAATACAGATAGAATGTGCTCCAGGGTAACATTTATTCATTTAATATTGCTTTCAAAACAATTAAGGCAATAACTTACATGTATTTTATTTTTTTATCTGATAATCTCTGTTCTTCTTACCTCTTTGAGGACAATGGACACCAAAGGCTTGCAAAGAGTACTAGACATCAACCAGTAGCCCTATGGAATATGCAACCCATAAAAAGGATTCATCTCAATAAGTATTAATAAAGTTTCTGGAAGATATATGCATAGATTAAGATAAGTAGGCATTAATGTTGTGGAAACTAAAGTTCATTAACATCCTGTAGCCTATCTACTGAAAAGCACATAGGCTAACTAGTCTGTTGTGGCAGCCCTTGCCTGTAATATCAGCAACTATGAGGTAGAGGCAAGAGGATGAGAAGTTCAAAGTCATTTATTGACTACCCAGTTAGTTCAGAGCCAGTCTGGGCTATCTGAGACCTTGTCTTGAATAAACAGAAACAAACAAATGCAAGAAAGCTAACAGAAGCTCAGGCCAGGGAAAGGAGATTCTCTGGTGATGAGGCGACTCTGACACCAAGCTCCCCAGGTGATGTCAGCAGGTAGCTAACATGTGGCATGCTGATACAGCTTGTGGGCCAGGGGAGTTGGTTGATGTGCAGCATAAGTCTCAAAGGATACATATAGAACACTTGGGACAGAAGACAGAGGGTGAAAAGAAAGCACAAACATGCATAGGGATGAAGCAGAGACATCTTAAAATTCTATGTCAACCCTTTGAAAGGAAATCATCCCGGTGAAGTTATGCCAGAGGCAAAACCAACGAGAAAGGTACTAATTCTTACGAGGACCACCGTTTGCAATTGTGTAGACAGAATAAGTTATAGCCAGTACCCAAGAGGGTGGAGTTGGGTATTATTACTTCCTACAGATTCTTCCTGATGATCTTGGAAGAGAGAATGTGAGATGAACTCCTGAAGTCCATGGCTGGTAACTATGTATGCCACAATTGGTAAGCAAATCAGTCTTAGTAGAAAACAAGGAAATGAGGTAGGCACAATGATGACACTGCTTATGGATAACCCTCTGAACAATTGGGACATGATAAGTCTCTGTGGTATACAGACTATTTCCAGTAGATGCAGAGCAATGTTTGTTTAGGAAGAGGGTTGATGTCAGCAGACCAGGAGCAGGCTCCCTATAATGTGAACATAGAAACAAGGAACTGATAGCAACTCTTCATCCCAATAGGAGGCTAAATTCATACCTCTTCTTATCCCATTCCCTATCTCACTGCTCTCTAGCACCTCTAGTGGAATGCTGGAGCACAAAGCAAGCCCCAACCCAACCCCTTTGAAAAGTAACCTCAGAAGTTCTCCAGTATTAGGTATGATGCCTCTGTAGAATGACCTCTCATCCACTACACCCTTGAAGTTGTCCCTAAAATGAATGTCCTTAAAATGTCCCTACAGCCTAGGTGGCTATCAGGAATATGTTAAGCATTATTGACTATGGCCTTCTGGCCCTTATCATTTTTAGAAGAACTGTTACAGTTTCTTTTTACTGAGCCATCTTTCAGTGTCTACAACTGGTGTGAAGGACCTATGGATCCTCAAACTAACTCTGAATACATCAGGGACAATCTGGATTGTACCCAAGGAGCTAGCTATACCCATCTTTAGTTTATGGTCTGACCTTTAAAGCCAGGATATAACATGAGATATGTGCGTGAGAATTCGCTGGTATGTTCATAAAATGCAAATTTTCAGACTGCCACCTCTGACCTAAAGGATCATGCAATTCTCTATAAAACATTTGAAGGAACTACATAAAAGAAACTAGAGGACATTTTAAATATTTCACTTTGTCTTATTTCAGCATGATAACCCAGCCATATTTTGTAATTTTATGAGTTCAAATCTAAGACTCCATAGCACACTATTTGTAGTATATGTTCCTGGAAGTCACATAGTCAACTCAGGACCACAAAGCCATGAATCTGCTTGAATATATCAGGCACCTAAGGCTACTTCTACCTTTCTGTTATGTCGAGTCTGGGATATTCTAGTGAGACAATTTTTCTGCTACCATACATCCTTTGCTACACTGTTGAAGGATGCTCTGCAAAGTTAAGCATGTCTTGTGCATCAAGGATATGGTAATTTTTGAAAGCCAATTAACAATTAAATGAATCTCAAAGACTGTTTCAAAGTGCACATGTCTTTGAGTGTCATATCTGTCTCACTACAATGCTAAATCCAATGTTATATCTAAAGATTTAATGAGGAAAACAGTTAAAAGAGAAACAAACTCTTTTCCCTATTTAATGGTATTTTATATTCCATATCTCATGCACTTTGTGGGATATATAGATGAGAACAACACAATCAATGTGCCTAAATAGTTTATATCCTACCTAAGAAGACATCAAGAACACTCATATTAATTACCTTGATCAAAGTCAGGTAGTCTGATGCAGATGGTTACTGGGCACTATGGACTAAATGCCACACAGGATGCATTCCTATATGCACAGGGCTGCAACAGCTTAACAAATGCTCAAGTGAGAAGTCTTCCCTGACTCTACTCTACCCCCATCCCCCAAACCTAGGCCATTAGAAAGTCATTTTTGTTTTAACTAAAAGTACATCTTGAATCTCTTCATTTGTTTTCACGGCCATTATAACCCTGGTTTAAGCCACCAGTACATCTTTCTTGACTGCTATCATGGCCTTCTATCTTAGCCCAGTTATCTCCCTGCAATCCTTCTACCCAGTTTTATGTAAGAGCCGAAGTGATATGTTTTAAATGTAAATTGCATTAATTTGATTCTTCATTTAAATACTTAGTGGCTTCCCACTGTGTTCACCACAGAGAACTCATTGGTGTGGTCAGGAAGACTCTCTCTGTATGGTGTCTTGACAAAATGAACATCTTTTTCTCCCTGGGTAACTGTCAATTTTGTTCATATGAATACTGCAAATACTTACTTTAAGAGCTCTGAACACATTGTCCCCTCTGTGTGGAACATTCCCTTCCTATGTATTCATATTTCAGGACACAGCTTCACAGCCTTTCCCTCTAATGTTCTTTCTTCATGCTACTCCTAATATCTTTTGTTACTGCCTTTCAGATTGTGCTGGTTTTTTTTTTGCTTCACAACTTATTGTAACTTTTAGATATTTGAATTAATTTCTCCTGTCGGTCTTCTACTAGAAGCTTTATGAGGCTTGTCTGGGTATATTTTTCTTATACTCATATTCTATTGCCTAAAATAGAGGTTAAAATATAACAGATAACCAACATGTATCCTGAGGGTAAAGGGTTAAAGTTATAAAGAAATAGGACAATATGTTAGCCATTATTGTCATTATAAATACCACTAAAAAGCATCAGCAATGTAAGATTAAATAGTTCATGTAAGAAAAAGTCAGATAGAAACATTGAGTAGCCCAAGAAGTAGAATTTCCATGAAACAGTTGCTTTGAGAGCCCCAAGATACAAAGATTAATATGTGATAAAAAGGTCTACATTGTGGTATGTGGCTGACGGTGAGTAGGGTAGGTTGTTTGATCACCAAGAAGCAGATGATGCCCTGGGAGGTGGCACTCTTTTAAGGCACGTCCTGTCACCAGGGCTCAATTCCCAGCTCTATTGATCAGGTAGGAATTGTCACTATGGCAGCATGCAGTTGCTGAACTCCATGTATTACTTGGGGAGAAGACAAAGGGCTATCTAGCCTCTTGTCTTGGAGGAATGCCAGAAGGGAATACATGGCTGGCAGGGCTGACAGAGGAGGTGTGCTGGTAAGAAGGGAGAACTGACAGAACTTCACGCAGTGTGGGACCAGTGTCCTGAGGGAATTGTTAAGCAGCTCTCCTTTGTCCCCATTTTGTTACCATGTAAACAACAAATTTCAAGTCCAGAGAATCAGCCGTTCTCCAGAAGTAGCCCAATGGACATTATGCAGAAGAAAACCCTCTTCACTTCAGAAGCTCCTTCATGCAAAAAGGCCATCTCTCCTGCTGACCTCAGACAGAGGAGACCTCATAGGCATCAACAGTCTCAGCTAGGGTGGGTTGGCCCAACGGTGTACCATACACTAGAAAGGCAAGGGCCAAGGAACCTAGAGAAGCATTAATGACATCAACAGAACAATGACGGCAAAACCTGGAATGACACTTTGATGTTCCAGGAAGTCTCCTAAGATCTTTGCAGGAATCATCTCACTTATTAATCAGAAGAACCTTAAGTCTAAGTACCATCATTGTCTCCATTGCTTGGGTAGAAAATCAGAGGTTTAAAGAGGTCAAAGGGCTTTTCAGAAGGCTTGAAGGCTCACATCTTTCTATGGAACTTAAAGAAACTTTAATAATAAGACTGATTTCAAAAAAATGACACTGCAAGCACCCTTTACGGGCACCTGTAAGTTATCTCTGATTCCTTACTACCATTCCATGAAGAGGCAAGTACTTGTGTTACAGACAAGAGTTAAGACAATTCAGTGATTAAGTAATATTTCAAGGACCAGGAGGAATATAGCTTAGTGGCAGAGCCTGACATGCACAAGACTTGGATTGGATCTATGTCTAGCACTGTGAAAACAAACAAGAAACAGAAACATCCTAAGATCACATAATTAGTGGGAGATAGATTTAGAGGTACCATAGCACTGTGTTTTTCCTCAAAGCAAATGTTTTGCCAGAGAAAACCTAAATATATCACATTCAGAGATGAGTGTTTTACTTAAGGCTTTGTGATATTTTGAATAGGAATGGCCCCCATAAGTTCATAGATTTGAATGATTGGTTACTAGGAGTGGTGCCACTTGATAGGAATTTGGGGGTGGGGCCTTGTTGGAGCAGATCTAGTCTTGTTAGAGGATGCGTGCCACTGGGGATGGGCTTTGGGGTATCAAATGCTCAAGCTAAGCTCAGTGTCTTTTTCCTTCCTGCTCCCTGCCAATCCAGGTCCTCCAATACTATGTCTGGCTGCATGCAGCCATGCTTTGCACCATGATGGACTAAGCCTCTGAAACTGTAAGCCTGCCCCGACCAAAATTTTCTATTTTTAAGAGTTACTGTGATCACAGCAATAGAACATTGACTAAGACAGGCTTTTTTACTTAACAATGGTACCAAAATGATGAACATTCAATAGAAACCAGATATTAAATCTAGCAACATACAGTCTAACACTCTTGCAATTTTAGGTAGCAGCAAGTTCCACTTTCTACACAGACATGTGAATGTAAGAGGGAACTAGTCTCTGTGGTGTCCTGTATTGCCTGTGACTTTGAATGTAAGCAATCTAGAAATTACATGAGCTCTTCAACACTTTCTTACCAAAAAGTTCTATTAGATGATCATGCCCAAATATCTGTTAATTTCAGTGTTGTGGGTATATTTAAGACTAAGCTATGATACGAGTTAGTTCTCTCCTATTATGTGAGTACTGGGGATTGAACTGAAGTCATCAGACTTGACTGAAATTAAGCGATTTTTGATAGCCCCAGGTTTTACTTTTTTGTTTTTGATTTTAATTGAAATTTCTAGAATTTTTATGAAAAGTATTTCTTTATTACTTATTTTGGGGGCTGATATGAGCATGCCACAGTGCACAGGTAGAGGCCAGAAGACATCTTTTGAGAATCACTTCTTGCCTTCTATTTTGTTGAAGCAAGGTCTCTCTTCTTCTTTTTGCTGCAGCAATCCATAGCTGGTCTGTGAGCTTCCAGACAATTTTCAAGTCTCTACCTCCCATGTTATCATAGCAGTAGTAGGATTACTGATGTATTCTGCCAAATCTAGCTTTTCACATGGATTCTGGGATCAAACTCAAGTCCTCAGACTTGCTTGGGAAGCACTTTTACCCGCTGAGTCATCTGTGTGGCCCAACAGAGGCTCTGCATTTTGGATGGCATTCCTCTCACGGCAGTCTGTATTTAATGATTTGACTGCTCCAGTATCTCCTGGAGAAAGGGAGACTTGGGATCATGACAGATGGAAGAACAAGCCTAGAGAAGCAGAGTGACTTGTCAGCTTTATAAACATGGAGCAAACTACTGACCTTGTTACAAGCAAGCCCCTGGTTTCTTGATTTCTATTGACTGTCGTGAATGAAAATGGCAATAAAGATGACAGACACTGCAGAAAGCAGCTGCAAGAAGTCTCCTGAGGACTCCAAATCGAAGGGGATTTTTAGAGAAATAATACCTAGCACAAAACAGTGCCAGAAAGAGCCAAGAAAAAGAAAACAAATGGTGTTTATGCCTCAAAATTACTTTTCTATATGCATTTTTTACTTTCCTTTTTCAGATTATATTATAATTACAATTATCTCTTCCTTTTCCTCCCTTCAAGCTCTCTCATATATTCAAGAATCCAAGCCAGTAAAACTATTGTCATCTTGTTTCTGGGCCCTTCTCCTAGATCTCTCCCTTCAGTTTTATCGCCTGTCAACTAAAAACATTCAGGAATTCACTCTCAACCTCCCTGAGGTCCTCTAGACACTTGATACCAGCTTTCTGATGTGAGTAGAAAGAAAAGAGTATATTTCCCTTTCTATGATCTGGGAAACTAACAATAATCACAGGAGCCTTACCAATTGACCTTTCAGTTTTAATAGATACAGGTATATCCAGCTATCAGATCTCAAGTCTCAAAACCAATCTTGAAGCCCCATCCCTACAATGATATATAAAAATAGCTCTGGAAACATTCAAAAGAATTCCTCTCATTCAAAAGAATTCCTTTCCTTTCTTTCCCTTTCTTTAAAGTTATTTCTGGGTCAAGAATAGAGTCAATGTACTGCTTCATGCATTTCCTTTTGGTATAAAATAACCGTATTACCAGTGGGTTCTTTGACAGCAGAATAGTCTTGACTATTGAGGCCCCAGGACCACACAAAAAAATTCACGGAGCTACTCCTCATCTGAGAGAATATGTGCATGTTACTCTACTGTTCTTGTCTTAATTTTCTGCTTCTGTGAAATGGAAATGCTAATAATATTGACTGCAAAACATTGTAGAGGGAATTGTATGAGACATGCAGGATAGTGTAGTACTTGGCATATGATAAATGCTCAATAAATAGGAGCTATATATAAAAAAAGAAAAGCTGTCTATCTCTGAAAGTTGGCCTACAGAAATAATTCTTCTACCTCCACCTTTTCCTGAAGTGAAGATAAGGGCTAAAGACTCAGATACAAGGTAAGGCAAATGGCTATGTGGTGATGTTGATTCCTTTCTTTCTGGTATCTTGGGGGCAGGGTGGTATCGAAACAGTCGCCATAGCAGAAGGAAGTTGAACTAGTGATGTGGTCAGGGAGGCATGGATAATAAAGACATTTCAAGCATCTGGAGACTTCCACAAGAAGCTAAGGAATGGAAACCTGGGCTGCTGAGATCTCCTAGAGCAGGAGGGATGCACTGCAATACTTTAATAATTTAATAATACTTTAATAATAGTTTAATTATTGCAACAGAAACCAGAATGAAAGAGGTTAAAGGACATGGCAACTCGGAAATAGAAACAAAGAAGAGTTTCAGGTCTAGGTGTAGAGTTCATTGTACTTTCTCAGTAATACATCTACTGAGGGACTGTTTGCATCTACCTCCACCCTGAAATGTAAGATGTTAGCATCAGTGAGTAAGCAGTCAGTTTGTTCATCCAAAGTTGATATGATGACAAAGAGCCTTCTGCTCACCATTCACCTCTGGAGAAACCCACCCTGGGGAATTAGTGGAACACAGCCTCCTCCACCTTTGGAAAATGCTTTTATTCCCTCCAGCCAGAAAGCCCCCGAGAATCTGCCTCCTGAACGTTCCCTTAGGGCAGGGTCCCAGTCTCCTTCATAATCACCGAAGAAATTAGTTCCAAAGTAGATTCCTTCAGCCATACCTGGAGTTCACATTCAGTTGGTTGAATTGAACCTTCCTATAGATTTCTCAAAAGTGTCCCCCAAGTAATTTTATCCCAAGGTTACCTTTCATTTTGGAGATGAGAATATTTCATAAAAACTTTTAAAAAGAAAATAAAGATGATCTGTTTCTAACTGTTACCCACATTTTATATGTGAGGAATTTGCATCTCAGAACATTTACACAAATGTTTGAAATCATAAGAGTAATTACTAACAAAATGAGTACTGAAACCCAGGTCTTCTGCCTCCATTTACAGAAAATTCCATTTTCGATCTGTATTTAGTATGTAAACAGATGTTTACTCTCAATTTTATTCAGTATTTCAAAAACAATGTCACCTTCACAGAATAATTCAGTATGGAAAAAAAAACACTAAGTATAATGTTAAGAGGAGAAGAAAAGTCAGATATCATAGTGTGAGCTTATAATCTCAGCACTGAGAGGATGAGAGGATCACAAGTTCCAAACCAGCTGGAGCTAAGTTAGTAAGACCATGTTAAAAAAAATAAAAACAAAAACAAAAAGCAGAGGGGCGCAGTGGGTAAAACACTTGTCACTCAGCGTGAAGACTTGTGTTTAGTTCACCAAAACCCACAGGGACACAGTCTTAGGTGTCTGTAATCCTCCCACTCCTATGGTGAGATGAGAGGCAGTTAGACAAATCCCTGGAAGCACACAGGTCAGCTAGCCTGGCATGCACAGAAAACTAGGAGATAGTGTCTCAAAAAAATCTTAGAGTGGAAAGGTGAAGACGGACACCTGAGGTTATTCTATAACAACCACACATATTCCACAACACATGCACAGACAGGCACACACACAGACACACATACCATACACACATATAAAAGATAAAAAATATAAAAAGAAAAAGATTTTGTTTGAAAACAAGATGGCCTTTACTCTTGTAATCAGCACAAATATGTCATATGATTTATGTGTAGAAACCATAGCTGTGTTTTTTTGTGCTGAAATTTTAAAGCATTCAGCATTGACAAAGAGCAACCCAGCTTGAAATCAGGACATTCATTAGTTTAACAACTGAAGCAATTTTTAAGGCAACAAAGATTAATAATTACAACATCTGCTTATAAGCTCCCCTCTGAACTTTCCCTACTCTGGTTCAATCTCTTTGAAGAGAAAATAAATGTATTAAATAAGATTTAAAACCATTTGCCAAATACCAAGATTTTGAAGTGAAAAACCACAATTCATAATTGTTAATAACTCAAGTAACCTCAATCATTCCTTTGAGAGTAATAACACACCAATTTTCCAACAGCTTGGAAAGATTGCAAGAGTAGGCTGTGTTAACGCCACAATAGAGAAAGTAAATAATGAATAACTGCAAAGGGCACCCATAGTTCTATCAAATTAGACACTTCACTTTAAGGGCATCTATTCTTCTCTAGAGGAGAAAAGTTGGCAAATTGTTAGGTAACAACTGTCAGTGTGTATGTCAGAGCCTTTCCTGGTAATGCCCAACTTATAGTGTTTCTCCTCACAGACACATTCACCCTCCATGTAACAAGTAAGCAAAAACTGTCATAGCTTTCATGCTCTCCCATAGTTCTGTCACACCCAAATGATGCTAATGCTGCCTCCAATGGTCACTCTGATTTCCAGCTCCCTTGAAATCACAGACCCGACCCCTCATCTAAAGCTAACAGCAGAATCTCTTTGACCATATCTGTAAATGCTGGAAGCAAAGAGACGTGAGCCGATGAAGCAAGGCCACCCAGTTGAGAGAGAAAGCCACACCTGTGCCTGCTTGCTACTATTCCCTTTGCAGTATGACATCACTGTTTATTTCTCTTTAAATACTTCTCATGGGAGGGCCTCAAATTTGCCTCTTTGCAGGGATCCCAGATAAACAGCTGATGACTAATACTGAACACTCCACATCCAGGGAAGTCTAGAATCAGCTTTATTAACCTCAAAGGACAGTGGAAATGCAACAATAATGTTTTCCCAAGTTTTTCTTTGTTTGGCTTTAAATTTTTCTTCATTTACTTTTGGAGAATTTTATGCAATATATTTGGATTATACTTTTTACCCTCGCCAAAATTGGCCCAGATCCTTTTCCACATCTCCAACCACTCCTGAATGTGGGGCCTTCCACAGTGTGCAATTGTTGTACTTTCCTTGTAGTTACCAATTACAAATAGCTTTTTGGTCAGGAGTGGGACATTGTGCGCACTTAACCCTTTCCTGGGTCTGGTTTGAGCTTGTGTTTGTCTTATGCCTGCTGCCACATATTTCTTAATAAAGTCAGTCTGTCACCGGGTCGTGTTTTGGTCTTTGCCAGCAGAAATAACCCTAAAAGGCCATCTATTTCACAGTGGCTTTACAAAGATTTGATTTGGAAAATGCTTTCAACACAATTCTAGTTAGAAACATAATTAAATGCGTGTTTGCTTAAATAACTAAAGGTGAACATGTTCCATGCATTGTTAACGATTCTTGCTTCTCTTCTTTAATGGGGCCTAGCATAACTCTTTGTGTAGCGTTTGATTAAGAACTCAAGCCTGAATTTTTGATAATGTGATCCCTGGCAATCTGACTACACACTGGAGCATGACCCAATCCTAATCTGCATATATAATGAAGTATAGTGCACAAATATTAAACAGCCTAAAGCTTTGAAATAATGTAAAACTTCATCATAAAAGTTTGGATCAAAGAAGTTATGTCATGACCGTATAATGGAATAATATGCAGTTATTAAAGAGAATGAAGTAACTAGTTGCATTCTGACAAGGACACAAACATGGTTTACCGAGAAACATATGGGTATATACATGTATATTTTTTTCATAATAATGTAGAATCTTCGTCTGGCAACAGATGGAGATAGAAACAGAGACCCTCATCAGAGCAATTGACTAAGCTCCCAAGGTCCGGTTGAAGAGCAGAAGGAGGGAGAAGATGAGCAAGGAAGTCAGGACTGTGAGGGGTTGGCCCACCCACTTGAGACAGCATGCCTGATCTAATGGGAGCTCACCAAATCCAGCTGGACCGGGACTGAATGAGCATGTGATCAAACCAGACTCTCTTAATGTAGCTGCCAATGGAGGCTGACTGAGAAGCCATCGATAATAGCACTGGGACCTGTTTCTACTGCATGTACTGGCTTTTTGGGACCCTAGTCCATTTGGATGCACACCTTCCTAGGCCTGGATGGAGGGGGGAGAGCCTTGAACTTCCCACAGGGCAAGGTTCCCTGCCCTCTCCTAAGGAGGAAGGGGGAGGAGGATGAGTGGGGAAGCAGGAGGGAAATGGGAGGAGGGGAGGAAGTGTAAATTTTTGAATGGAAAAATGTAAAAAATGTGCACAAGATACGTATAATAAATTATGAAGTTGGCATGGAATTAGTGTTGAAGAAGCAACTAAAATGCTACTTTGTATTTCTCTCTTGTACATGAAGGTGTAAGGATGACTATTTAGAGGCAGAATGAGGACAGAAAGAGGTGGGAAAGAGACATGTAAGGGTAACAGATGAGGACAAGCAAACTACAGTTCTCAATCTACATTACATTCTATTCATATATCCAAAGAGTCAGACTGTGCAGCTTTCCCACAATTTCCAGCGCCTTCCTTATCAACCACTGAAGACACCCTGTCAAGGACACGGTGTTCCCGCTTCTTATACAACCTTCTGTTTTTCTTATTGAAAAAAATTTATACACATGTTTTGTTCATGATACTCTCTCCCCTACATCCTTCCAGATATTCAAATCCTCCCTATATCTCTACCTACTCAACTTCTTTCCCTCTCTCTCACCCCAGAAAAACAACAAAAAGCAATCAAAACAAACTATAACCTGAAAAAAGTAAGACACAAGAAACACACACACATACAACCATAAAAACACAAAATTGGAAAACAGAATACAAGTAAAAGACCAAAAAGAGTTTAAAAAGATATCCAAACAAAGTAGTACTAGACAAGTCTGAAGAAATCCGATAAATTCACTTTGTGCTGGCCATCTTCTGCTGATCTTGGATCCTGTGTGGTTGGGAAGCTTATATGTGAACACTGCATCTACATATCTTCCACCTTTCTTTCCTGCTGCAACTCCTCCCGTGTACCCCTTCCCCTCCAAAAGTCGTGATTTTTTTCTTCAATTGTTGTTACTACATTTGTGTGTGTGTGTGTGTGTGTGTGTGTGTGTGTGTTCAGGGCCGACTATTTGGAATAGGGTGACTTATGTAGGAGCTCATCCTTGAAAGAAAGTGATTCTACCACTCTCTGCACTCACTGACCACCTACTGGCGTTCATCTAGGAGTCGGACATTCTAGAATTTCTCTTGTCTTTGTTAGCATGCCAATTGGTATTACCATTATGCTGGTCTTGCTCTGGTAACAATATTGTTGAAATTTTGTGGGCACAGTTTTTCCTGTTAACTCTGGGCTACATTATCTAACTGTCCTGGGCCTCTGGTTCTTATAGTCCTTCTGTTCCTCATTCTGTAGTAGTATTCTTTTCTAGGTTATCAGTGGATGATGGAAACATTCCAGTTTCTATACCTTGGTAGTTATTAATCTTTTGTAAGACAAAGACCCCTATGATGTCTAATGAATACCCAATACTCACATTTCTAGTTAGCTGCTTGGCTTGGTGAGTCAGAACAATGGAGGGCAGAGCAAAGTCTTGTCTTTTGGGGTTCAATAGATGTCTATCCCTCTGTTTCCTGCTTTCTGAGAGCCAACCAAACTCAGGCATGGATGTGATTTTTAAGTTTCATTGAAGAAACCATCCCGAACTCTCCTGAACTACATAAGAAAGCAGTTCACTGTGTTTACAGGATAATTCATTCTCAATGGGTAAAGGTATTTGCCACCAAACCTGATGATATGAGTTCAATCTACAGGACACACATGGCAGAAAGAAAGAGCCAATTCTGCAAGTTTGTCTTTGACCATCACATGTGTGCCCACACCTATCCACAAATCAATACAAAAATGTATCTATTAGTATGACTTATACCACTTGGTGGTTATGTGACCTTGGGAAATTCACATCACTTGTCATGTCATCATTCCATTATTCAATTATAAAATTCCCACAGATCTTCTGTTCTATGATGCTCTCCTCTTGTCTAGTATCTCCATTATGTGTCCCAGAACAAAGGGTCGCTATACTCTCACTTTCCAGCATCACATTGTCTTAAAGTCGAAAAACATTGTGTGTATGGCTAACAGAAATCTTTCCGATTGCAACGGCAGCTCAGTGCTCTCATATGGAGAACTAACCAATCATTGCACCGAAGAGTCTAAAATCAATACCTCTAACACCTCCAGATCAGGTTCAATCTCCAGCCCAGTATGCTATGGTGATTAGCTATTAATTCTTAAGAGGTTTGTTATCCACTGAAGGAAATTTGTAAAGAAAAGGGAAGTTGGGGAATTTACAATATCAAGGCAATCAGGCAAGATCAATGCTCATGTGAATACTATTTCATTTCTATTTAAATTTCCTTAAAGATGGCCTCAGCCTTTGACAAAATGGACTCCTGAAATAGACATTCAAGAGGTCTGCCTTTGTGCAATGGTGGTGCACACCTTTAACCCTAGCACTCCGGAGGCAGATGCAGGGGGATCTCTGTGAGTCTGAGGCCAGCCTGGTGTAAAAAGTGAGCTCCAGGACAGCCAGAGCTACACACAGAGAAACCCTGTCTCAAAAAGCAAAGCAAAACAAACAATCAAGAGGTCTGCCTTGCAATCAAGACTCCAACCCTTATGTAAACATGAGTCACCGGAGAGGAGCCCTGAAGCCATGAGCTCTCAGAAATGACCCTTTCGAACTGTTTCTGAAAGATAATTAGTGTGAAGAATAAAAGCAACTTTCCAACCAAATTTAATTCCCACCTCCAGTGCTCTCTGGTCAGCAGAGTGTGCTCAGATTGATGATGTTTTCCTGAATCTGTACTGATGGCAACTGCAGATCAGGAAATTAAAGGGCACAGTGAAATTCAGGATGTGAAAGGAAATTAGCTCAGAGAACTGAGTCACCCAAGGTTGAATGAGGATAGGTCCTCATCCTCACAGTCACATCAGAGCGGAGAACTCAGGGCAGCTGCCCCAAGTGCAGAAGATGAACAGAATTCGGGCCTGGATAATCAGAATGATTACCTCAATTCCTCACTTCCCCTTCATAATAACCTTGAACTCCTATACAGTCTTTCCTCTAAGAAGCTCAAAATACTTGCAAAGATATTATCTTAGTTGTCATCACATTGTCAGTCAGTGAGAGTAATGATTACTATCGGCTTCATTTTACAGATGGAGGAGGGAAGAAAATCTGAGAGTGGTAAAGCCAGGCACCCAGCTTATCTTTCATCCAAGTTTACCCAGAAAGGTACCAATTGCCTCCAAACTTAGGAGAAGACTCTGTTTGACCAGCCAGGTCCTCTAACACTCTTAAGGTCAGTCTAACAAATGGAATGCTGGATTTTATAGGCAAACATATAAGAAATTCTACATATGCTCTTTTCCTGGAGAGTTGCAATATGCATTGGCCTAGTAGAGGCTTTCAGAAGCTCTGGAATTAACAAACAAACCTACACTCTTCAAATAAGAATTTCCCAAAGCGGAATACAAAACTCTCTTCTTGCTCCCTCTCTATCTGACCTATGAATATCTGGCTTGTTTGGAACTCACATCTAGAAGTATTGGATTAGGACTTGGATTAGGACTTGAGTCCTAGCACAGCCGGCAGATCAGCTCTATACCAATCCAAGCTAATAGGCATTGAGGCGTGTTCTTTTCCTTTAAAGAGATAACTGTTTTATACATTTTGGTATCCATAGATAATGAGCAAAGAACCTTTGTGCAACCAAAGGACCCCAAGCCACTATTTCTACAGCAGAGCATTGGCCAAAGGAGCAAAGAAGGTAATTCTACTTGCACCCACCTCCACTTATATTTCTTTCAAACAGAACCCAGGACTACTCAGAGGCTTCATTTAAAGGAGTGGGGCATCCATGATGCCAAGCCATATCATCAGAGCTCACACTCTTCACCAGTATAATCTTGGACCATTGGGCACTTTGAGTGGAAATCAACTTCCAAGCTATCCTATCCATCATCCTATGCAATCAGTACCAACACAGTAAAACAGAAGACTCCAAATGAGCTTCTGGTGTATCTTAATCATGTGAGTATTAGAGTAGTCATTATATATCCATTTCCAAACCAATATAGAGTGAGGAAACCTTGTGTTATAGTTAATTACCAGTGACACTACTAAAAGTACCTAAAATGTAAAAGTCCTTGAAGATTCTGCCCCGGTTAATTTCCTATGAGTCAAATGACAAAAGATCACAGTTAATGGATTTGGTGTTTATTGCTATAATTTTCATATTTTCTCTTGGTGTTTATTAAACATTCACAGCATGAGGGGAGATCCCTGCACTGAAATTGGCAACTTGTTGCATAAGGATGTAATGCAGATATACCTGTCTTTATTCACTGGATATGTGAAAATTTTTGTGGAAATGCATTTTTGACAAAAAAAAAAAAGAAAAAGAACAACAGTTCACTATAAAGGCCGGAGAGAGACTGCTATTTATTTTAAGAATATATGGCTATGAACTCTTTTGTAAAACAGCAAAATCTGCAACCTGAATGCTTCCCGTTAAGTTCATTTGCATTGCAAATCCACATTCATATATATCAGATTTGCTTAAAGCAAAACACACTTATATTAATAGATGAGACAGACATTTCTCAAGATGGGAATACGTTTCAATCCTCATCAATCTGCAATACTGGCTCCTTTCAGATATATCATTAACCATCTTTTTTTTAAAAAAAGAAAAAAAATTCCTCTTTTATTTTACTTACCAATCCAAGTTCCCACTCCCTCCCCTCCTCCCATGCCCTCCAACCTACCCTCCACCCCCATCCATTTCTGAGAAAAGGTAAGGCACATTGCTTTAGGGAAGATCCAAGTCCCTCCCTACTATATCTAGGATGAGCAAGGTATCCATCCAGAGAGAATAGGTTCCCAAAAAGCCAGTATAAGCAGTAGGGATCAATCCTGGTGCCACTGCTAATGGCCCCTCAGTCTGCCCCAGCCATGCAACTGTCACCCACATTCAGAGGGTCTATTTGGTCTTATGCTGGTTCCTTCCCTGTCCGGCTAGAGTTGGTGAGACCCCAACCCATTGGGATTCAGTGGGTTTCAGTGGGTGTCCCCATCATGGTCTTGACCTCTTTGCTTATAGTCCAATTAAGCATCATTCTAATCCACAGAGCCTCATTCTGGGGTCGCAGAAAATTGCACAGTAGTACTTCAGACTCCCTGCAGTTTTACTTAACTATAACCTTGCCTTTGCACACACTGCTCTTTGAGCTTAGGATGCCATTCTCCACTTAGCCACCTGGCGAATTAATTCAGCAAGACTTGCTTGACTCAAATGTCACTTTACCAGCAAAGCCTGCCTTTATCATAACCCCCACCCCGAATAGGGCACCCCTCCGCAGAACTTCCACAGTACCCTGCCCATCGCTTGTCATACTATTTCCACGCTCTAGCTTCCATAGCAGCCTACACTCCCCGAGAAGTGATCTGATGCTTTATTCATTTCCATATTTCCAGTACCTAACATGACTCCTGACACATGGCAGGTGTGCAATAAATGGTCGTTTGACTGATTGCAATCCTTAACGTCTTATTTTGGGGACTTGAAAAGCAATGCATTATGAGAAGCACAAATAAAAATATTCACGAAAAGTTCATGTTTTGTTCATTTTTACTGGTCTTTTCTTGATTAAAAACAAAATGGCTCCATGCTTTGTCTTGTGTTATCAGAACACAAAAATGAGCTTGTGGAGTAAATTCACAATTAATTAATAAGTGCACCAGATTTGTTTCTTTTTCTCTAAACCTGTAATTATGTCCTAACACATCACAAACTTCCTTGCAGTAAAGACGAATCGAGGATCCACTAATTACAGGAGGTGGGGAAGGCACTGCAGGCTTCACTAGAAGAGCCTTAGAATCTCATTGGCTGAGAGAAGAAAACCTGCTAAGAAAGTTAGGAATCTTCTGTGGGTGGGGTAGAGGACCACAATCAAGATGTCCACCAGGGTTTGGTCAACCTAGGTGGACATTTCACATCCAGAGAGTACTAAGCAACTGCCCCAGTTTGGAGGGGGGGTTCCATCACTTTGAAATCATCATCACCCTTCCAGTGTGGGAAAAACAGGTTGGACCTGATCAGCCTGCCTGCATGTTGCTGCATTCTGTCTTGGCATGGGATGAGACCCAATGACATGTAATGCCAAGAGTAGCCCAGCCCCATGGCGCAGAACACACAGAGACATACTGTGTGTGTGTGTCTGAAAGAGAGAGAGAGAGAGAGAGAGAGAGAGAGAGAGAGAGAGTCAAATGCACCCGTCCAACTCACGAAATTCCACACAAAATCTCCAGCACGTCCCTGGCACACAGTACCGCATTCCTGTATGCCCAGTCACACACAGGGAGTGCCCCTCACATTCTCTTACTTCCCTAGTATGCAGGGGCCCACACCCCACACCACTAGCAGACGATAGCCTTGCCAGGATCTGAAAACTACTAAGGACTGGTTTTGTCCTGAGTAACAAAGCCCCAGGCCCCCAGGTGCCCGGCTGGATTCACTCCATCCATCTCTCCCCGCCCCCATCCCTCAGCTCCCAGAACAAGAGAAAGCTCAGCTTTGGGAAGTGGATGCTGGAAGTGGGGGTGCAAAGAAAGCTTTAGGGATGGGCGGGAGCAGGAGTCCAAGTAGCTTCAGTGGGGAAGAAGTGGCAAAAGGACAGAGGTGTCTTTCTGTCCTATCTCCCCCCAATCTATTCATACAGCAACACAGAAAACTGGGAAATAATCTCCCCTTCCCTCTGCCCGGAGCTCCTCCCAGTGACTCTGGGAGCCACCTGTGTTCCAGCAACCCGCAACAAAGCGCCCCGAGCACAGACCTGTTCCAACCTCTTCGTGGCAGGAGAAGGGAAGCTGCTGCCGAGGGTTCTGCCTTTAGCTGCTGGGCAGGAGGAGCCGGGAATGGGGGCGGGGGGAGGAGGAGCAGGAATTGGAGGAGGAAGAAGGATGAGAGGGAATAGGCGATCACAGCAGCAGCAGTGGCAGTGGTAGGAGGAGGAGGAAGAGAAGGAGGAGGCTGCTTCAGTGGCAGCTGCTGAGGATGCTCTGGCTAGAGGCAGGGCCGGGTGTGTGGGCTCACGTGCACCCCATGGCCCAGGGATGCGAGCGCGCGCGCGCGTTTGGGTGTGTAAGAGCATCTGGATGTATTTTGACTGATTATTCCAATTCCGACCTAGTCTGGAACTTGCGGGTCCTGCAGTCAGGCGGAAGTGAAACCCTTTAAGTCTTTTCAGCCTGACTGTTTGGACCTGGAGGTGGGTAGAAGAGGGAGTGTGGGGATCCCCTTCTTTTAGCCTTTTTTTTTTTTTTGTCTAAGCACTGCTATCTTGCATCTGCACAGATCTCTGGAAACTCTACACCCAAAGAGAAAAGACCCTAAGGAAAGTGACTGTCACATGGCTGAGTGCATCCCAGGGCTGGCTGTTTGGACGACTCAGAAGATAATTTTTGCCCTCACTAGGATTAACTCATGAGTTGGATTGCCCAGAACTTTGCAACATTCTGCATTTTCTCCTTTCCTCCTACTGTTTTATCTCTGTTTATGCCCTTGTAATCAGGGTGGCATACTGTCTGTAGTCTTGTAAGTCCACTCTCCTCATCAGCGTTATCCAGGCCTCTTACTTCGTTAATATCTGAATGCCACAGAATCTTCATAGTATTTTTTCCTGATAATGAGAGGGATGCTGATTGTTATGAACTCACCTTTAGACCAATGTTGTTTTCCATGCATCTCTAAAGCTAAGAAAACAACTGTGAGAGGCACAATTTTCTTTTTTTTTCTTTTAAAATTATATTTCAAAAGGAAATTTTAGGAGACTAAAGAGGTCACTCAGCAGCTAAGAACTAAACTTGCTCTTTTTTATGCCTTTATTGGTTCTTTTTTTAAAAAAAAACAAAACCTCTATTTTCTGTGTATTGGTGTGGAGGTGTCAAACCCTCTGGCACTCGAGTTACAAAGAGTTGTGAGCTACCTCTGGAAGTGCTCTTAACTTCTGAGCCATCTAGCCTCCCCAAAATTGCTCCTCAGAGAACCCAAGTTTGGTTCTCAGAATCCATGTTGGGAGGCTCACAACTAGGGGTAACCTCTAATCCAGGATATTCAACACCCCCTTTTGGCCTCCACAGACAGCAAGTGTCCATCCCTCTCCATAGATACACATGATTACACATAATAAAAATTGAATCTTTTTTTAAGGAAATTTCAGATTTTTGAAAAAAGGGTTTCAGTTAAGTTGATACATCTTAGTGTACCACACATGGCAATGGATGAAACAGAGTTAAAATATTTTAGGCCTCAATCTCCAATTCACAGACAGAATCATCCTTTTGATTTCGCTACTAGTAGCATAAGCATAATTTGAAATGAAGTTGCAGAAAGTACAATGGGAAATAGTCCACTTGAGTAGCTAAGGGCAATAAGCTTATAAGTGGTTGCCCCCCAAACTACATCTGTCTTCTTCCTCAGCTACGAAAATAAATGGTTGTTTGACACCAAAAGAAGAAATCTGTATCCTATACAGAAGTCCAAACAGTTCCAAAAGCTCATTTCTGGAGCCAGACAACTTGAACTAGAAAACAATGCAAAGTGACCCAAAGCAATGATGCACTTCTCTTCTGGGCATAGAAGTAAAATAGAGTGATACACAGCTAAATAACTGATAGTTTCCTTACTACAGAAAACAGAAGCACTAATTAATGAGAAGCCATTTTAAAAAGACAACTTTATTGTTGTTTTAAGACAAGTTTGCTGGCCAGAAACTTACTTAATATGGAGTCTTGCCTCAAACTCAGAGAGATCTGCCTGCCTCTACCTGCTTCTGCCTGTCAAACACTACCATGCCTAGTTCCAGAAGAAATCTTTTATTGTCAGTACTGACTCAGTATTGAGGGAACACAGACGAATACTTTGCTTTTCTTAAGGATAGTATCAAGTGTTAACAACATGAGATACACATGGAAAACAACTACAGATGATGGAGTCTTTGCAGTTTTGAAGACCAACATGGGACTGGGATCAGAACCAGACGAGGATGATAAAAACGAAACACGTAGTATTTGGGAGTGGATTTGTGATGTGGATTCTTTCTACTCACAGTCACTATGATTGTTTGGGAGGATATGACAAAGACTTTAAAATAACATACATAGATTATTCAAAGAAGTCCCTTGGTGCTTCTAAACAAATTCCCATATATCAAAACCGAATAACAAACTCCCTTCAGAATCTATGAGAAATACCTGAATTTATAGTCCTCCAGGAACTCCCTGTTCCACTCTCGAACCAAATAGACTATTCTTATTGAAGCCTTGCCAAACACAGAAAGATTGAGTCATAATAATGCCAAGAGCCAAACTGTAAAAAAAAAATGGGAAAAAAGGAAAATGTACCTTTGCCATCCTTTACTCTGTATGTGTTTACACTTTATATCCATTGTCAACTTTTGGACACCAAAGTCTATCCAAACCAGGTAAAAGGGGCATGTGCAAATTATTCACAACTACATACCTGTATATGATTTTTCTTTTACGAAAAAGTAACATGAGACAAGGTCAAAGTCAATGAAATTGATCACAATAGAAGTTCTGACATTTTGTCTGAGAAGAGGGTAGATATAACTTGGGTACCTTCAAATCATAATCAATGTGATGTTCTTTTTTTTTCAGCTCATCTTTTGAAAATTTATTTATTAATAATTAATTATTAAAATTTTCCACCTCCTCCCATTTTCCTCCTCCTCTTCCTATCCTCCTCCCCCTCTCCAGTCCAAAGAGCAGTCAGGGTTCCTTACCCTGTGGGAAGTCCAAGGTCATCCCCCCTCCATCCAGGTCTAGGAAGGTGAGCATCCAAACAGACTAGGCTCCCACAAAGCCAGAACATGAAGTAGGATCAAAACCCAGTGCCATTGTCCTTGGCTTCTCAGTCATCCCCCATTGTCAGCCACGTTCAGAATCCGGTTTGATCACATGCTCCATCAGTCCCTTTCCAGCTTGCTTTGGTGAGCTACCACTAGATCAGCCCCACTGTCTCAGTGGGTGGGTGAAGTAATAGGAGCAGCGGGGCTGCATTCCCAGCACCCCAGCTGCCTGCTCGGCTAGCTTATGCCTGAAATAATTACACGGAAACTGCATTCATTTAATCACTGCTTGGCCATTCTCTTCTAGGCTAATTCTCACATATTAATTCAGCCCATTTCTAATCATCTGTGTGTAGCACCCCAAGGTGCGCTTACCGGGGAGATTCTAGCCTAGTCCATCCTGGGTCGGAGCTTCATGGCGTGTGTCTGCCCGGGAGCGGGGCATGGCGTCTCTGCTGAGGCATCTGCTCAGGAGAGCAGAGCTGTGGAGTCTCTGAGCTCACTTCCTCTTCCTCCCAGCGTTCTGTTCTGTTTACTCCTCCCACCTATCCTCTAACCAACAAAATGGGCCAGGGCAGTGCCTTTATTAGCCAATGACCTTCCTCCATCATTTCCCCTTTTTCGGTTTAAACAAAAAAAAGGCTTTAACATAGCAAAATTACATATAACAAAACAGTTATCAAGTAAAAGTTACAATAATCTTTATCATAACTAAGGAAAACTATAACTATAACTAACTATTCTTAACTCCATCAAAGACTCCAGAAAGATGCAATACTACCTAAGCAAAAAAGAAAAAAGCAACTTTTAAAACTCTAGAAATGACAGAGACATCTCGCTGCCTGGACAGTCACCCAAAGTTCCTCTGTACCGTTGGGGCATCCATCTTCAGCCTTCAGGCCCATGGTATCCAGCAGACATTTCCATAAAGCAGGAAAATTCAAAGTCAGTTCAGTCACTATCTGTTGTGTCCTGCAGAATGTCTCGCGGACTCTTTCATGAATCAGGAACCCCGAAAGATCATCTCACCTTAGACAAGTTCAGTAGTCCTCTCTCTGTGGGTTCTCTGTGTCCAGTTTATGCAATAGTCCAGGCAAGAGCAGTTTCTTGCCCAAATGGCTATCAAACTCCATAAGGAGCCTCTTCGATGCCCATCTTCATCTTGAAGTAGATTGGTGCTGCCAGGAGCAGAGTGTCTCATTGTCATGAAAAGTCCTATTCTTAGAAAGACATGAAGAATGTCTATCTAAAATATATCTCTATATATCTAGAAAATCTAACTAGCATGACTACAAGCTTTACTATTATCGATGATTATCCATTAGTAACCTATATTTCCTATTATACATTACATTTTAAATGAACTACACAATCACAATACCTTCATCAAGATCAGAAATATATATACATATAACAAAATTGACCTTAAATCTCTATCAATAAAGCAAAATCTATACTAATGCAAATTATTCATACCTATATCATATCCCCCTTTAAATGTAAAAGAACATTTATAAACCATATTTGGGAATATGGGCGCAGTTTTTTCTCTCCAAACTGCTTCCTGCTGAATGGGGGCATCGTTAATTAGGTCTTTCATGGTATAACCTGTGTGCTAGTTTCATCTCAGTTGGCAGTTGAGCGAAGCAATTTTCTGAAGATGTTCACTGCAACCCTTCAGGAGGGCGTGGTCCATCATACCAAATCGGAATAGAAGAAATGAACAGCATCTCATCCTCTGTGAAAACAAAATAAGAAACTCCTTTCCAAAGCATCATGTCCGTGGATCCAAATTTCAAATTCAAGGCATTTTTAAAATATCTATGTTGGATTAGTTCAGCAGCATTTATAAATAAATATCTTTTAGCATCTGTTGCTCCTTCCTCAGCATTTAAATAATTCAAAGAGAGCATAATAGCATACAGTATCAAGATTCTCTGTGTATTTTCCATCTTTGTACAGCTTTGTTTTAACCTCTATTTCATTTATTTTTACTTTTAACTTTTTGCTTTTTGAGACAGGTTCTCTGTATCTTTGACCTGAAGTAACTCTGTAGACCAGGCTGTCTTTGAACTCTCAAAGATCCGCCTGTCTCTGCCTCCCTGGCATTTGGGATTAAAGGTGTACATTACTACACCTTGAACTCACAGAGATCTGTTTGTCTCTGCCTTCTAGGCACTGGGATTAAAGGCGTGTGCTACCACACATAACAACTCTCTTCCTTTTTTTTTATGTTTTTTACTTTAAGAACTTCAACTTTTAGTCTGCATATATTTTTAACACACTTTAAACCATTCAGAAATTTTCTCTGTCTTTGAATCTCTCTTTACTGTATATCTCTCTTTTTCTGACCACATGAGTCTTTAATTTACCAAGCAATATCAGTAGGATTAAAGGTGTGGCTTTGCCAGCTAGATCCAGTCCATTCCTTAGCTTTCCAGCCTCATGGCCGATATACAGGCTGCAGCCATGTTTATAGCCACACCTCTATGGCGTTTCAAGGTCCCTGCCAGCCAGCAAGCTACAACAGACAACACTCAAATCCTCTCTCGGTAGCCGGCCCTCCTGCCTCAAACAGTCAGAGTTTGTCCTGGCAGGACAGCCCAGAAAGCCGGCATTTTTAAATGGCGCAGCTTTTTTCCTGCTACGGCTGAAAACCGAAAAGCATGTGTTCAGCTTTTCGTCAAGACCGTTTAAGTGTTTCGTGGCAGGACCTCTTAATGAGCTGCAGGCTTTGCAGCTAAAGCTGAGTCAGGAAGCCTCTCTTAGATGAAGTGCTTGCTTGCCTCTAGCAAGCAGAGTAGAACCGAGAAATTGCTGCTACCAAGAAACCAGGCACAATGCTTTCATTTTGTTCTAGAATTACTTCCCAAGCTGTCTCAGGCTTTATGTGGAAGCAGTTGTCCACGTGGGCGCCATACGAAGTAATAGGAGCGGCGGGGCTGCATTCCCAGCACCCCAGCTGCCTGCTCGGCTAGCTTATGCCTGAAATAATTACATGGAAACTGCATTCATTTAATCACTGCTTGGCCATTCTCTTCTAGGCTAATTCTCACATATTAATTCAGCCCATTTCTAATCATCTGTGTGTAGCACCCCAAGGTGCGCTTACCGGGGAGATTCTAGCCTAGTCCATCCTGGGTCGGAGCTTCATGGCGTGTGTCTGCCCGGGAGCGGGGCATGGCGTCTCTGCTGAGGCATCTGCTCAGGAGAGCAGAGCTGTGGAGTCTCTGAGCTCACTTCCTCTTCCTCCCAGCGTTCTGTTCTGTTTACTCCTCCCACCTATCCTCTAACCAACAAAATGGGCCAGGGCAGTGCCTTTATTAGCCAATGACCTTCCTCCATCAGGTGGGCGCACCCCTCCCAGTCCTGACTTCCTTGCTCATGTTCTCCCTCCTTCTGCTCCTCATTTGGACCTTGGGAGCTCAGTCCAGTGCTCCAATGTGGGTCTCTGTCTCTTGCTCCATCCATCACCATATGAAGGTTCTATGGTGAAATGCAAGATATTCATCAATATGGCTATAGAATAGGGCCATTTCAGGCTCCCTCTCCTCAGCTGCCCAAGGATCTAACTGGGGACATCTCCATGGACACCTGGGGACACCTCTAGAGTCAAGTCTCTTGCCAACCCTAAAATGGCTCCCTTAATTAAGATATACTTCCCTGCTCCCATATCCACCCTTCCTCCATCCCAACCGTCCCATTCCCCCAAGCTCTCCTCATCCCTCCTTCTCACTTTTTTCTCCCCATGTTCCCTTACCCCCACCCACCCCTCCCCCAAGTTTCCAATTTTTGCCTGGCAATCTTGTCTCCTTACAATATCCAGGAGGATAACTATATTTTTCTTTGGGTTCACCTTCTTATTTAGCTTCTCTAGGATCACAGATTATAAACAACAATGTGATGTTCTTTATGAATAAAAAAAAATCACAGTTGGGCAGTGGTGATACACACCTTTAATCCCAGCATTTGGGAGGCAGAGGCTGGTGCATCTCTGTGAGTTCGAGGCCAGCCTGGTCGACAGAGTAAGTTTCAGGACAGGTTCCAAAGCTATACAGAGAAACCCTATCCCTGACCCCCCCCAAAAAAAACCAAATAAATAAAAAGAAAAGAAAAAGAACAAAAAGAAAATATTTGGATTTGAATTCATGCCTTAACAGAAATGCAGAATAGTAAGAGTGTAGATTACTGTGTTTAGTCTGACCTCCTTACTTCGTGGATGATCAAACAAGGACTCATAAAGGTTCAGATTCTTTCCCAGGAGTGCAGAGCTGCCAAAAGCAAGAGCCATGACTTGAATAGCAAATGCAGAGCTCTTTTCATTACAAGGTGTTACTCCCTCATCAACTGCTTGGAAACTGATAATGGACCCTGTCTCAAGTGCACGGGCATGACCAAAAGAATGAGAACAGAAGCAAGACAGAATGACATACAAGGAATTTTTCCTGAGCAATTTCTCCTAGAGGACATTTCAAGCATGATCAATATGAAGAAGGAACTTAAAACTGGATGTGATGCTAGGAGTATGACAGTAAGAATGAATAGGTTACTCCTTGAATCTTGTATTAAAAATAAATCCCTGTAATGATCAGATTATAATGAACCCCTACTCAAAATAAATTAGAAAACAAAATCTCAGTGTCACCACAAGTTTCTAGTGTTTATGGTTCTGTTAATTAAGGTGCTATTTTACCTTCAAACACAGACAATTTATAATAATAGGATTGTTAAAAATAGAAAATAATACATACAAGTAGCATTAAACAGACTGAGTAGGTTGTATTTACATATTTAGAAATGAAGTGTGTGTGTGTGTGTGTGTGTGTGTGTGTATGGCAACAATTAATGAAAAAAAGAGGCCATGATTTGAAAGAGAGAAAGAAGAGGTACATTGGTGGGTTTGGAGGGAGAAAGGGGAAGGGGGAAATAATGTAATTATACTATAATCCCCAAAAAACAAAAGTTATGGTTTAAAAAATAAAATATAAACTCCAACTGGATTTAAAGTTGCTTTCTTTTGGTTATTCAAGAGAGAATTTCATTATGTATCCTTGGCTGCCCTGGAACTTTCTCTGCAGACTAGGCTGGCTTCAAACTCAGGTATTCTCCTGCCACTACCTCCTTAGCGCTGGGATTAAAAGCGTGTGCCACCACTGCCTGGCTTAACTTTGTGATTTCTATTTAAGGTGTAACTAGTTATTTAATATCTAGAAGTTTACATAAGATTTATTTACTTATCTCTTTACTTCTGGATAGGTTTGGAAATTTTCAAATATGGAGGAGAATAAAGATGCAGTTTCTGACTTCTAAGAACTACAAAGAGCAGAGCATTCCTGTAACTCCAGATATTTATGAGGCAGAGACAGGAGGATCACTACTTCAAAACTAGCTTATAATGACTCCTAGCCCAATGTGGGCTACAAAGAGAGACCCACTCTTTTTTTTTAACAGAACTATTTTTTATTTCTTTTTGAGTCTTCTCAATAATCACAAATATAAATATATCTTCCAGGAACATTTGAATTTCTTTTTTTTAATTTTTTTTATTGAAAAAAATTCTGCCTCCTCCCAGCCTTCCATTTCCCTCCCCCTCCTCCCAATCCTCTCCCCCTCCCCCCACTCCTTTCCTCCTCCCTCTCCAGTCTGAAGAGCAGTCAGGGTTCCTGGCCCTGTGGAAAGTCCAAAGTCCTCCCCCCTCCATCCTGGTCTAGGAAGGTGAACATCCAAACTGGCTAGGCTCCCACAAAGCCAGAACATGAAGTAGGATCAAAACCCAGTGCCATTGTCCCTGGTTTCTCAGCAGCCCTCATTGCCCGCCATATTCAGAGAGTCCGGTTTTATCCCATGCTTTTTCAGTCACAGTCCAGCTGGCCTTGGCGAGCTCCCAATAGATCAGCCCCACTGTCTCCGTGGGTGGGTGAACCCCTTGTAGTCCTGACTTCTTTGCTCATGTTGAGAGACCCACTCTTATCAAATAAGGATTCAGTTTAGTGATAGAGCAAGTATCCATGTGTACAGTGCCCTGGAGTTCAGTCTACAGAACAACATTAAGATTCTCTTTCTTCCTCCCCCTCTTTCTCTTAGAGAGAAAGAACTGGAAGGAACTCAGTTTTAGATTACTAGTAGGTTTAAAGTAATGCTTGTATATATTAATTTATATAGCATCTATGAATGGGCTTTAATGTTTCAATTCTTTAAAAACTATAGGTGTGGACCTCAGTTAGAAGGGCTGTGGTAACCAAGACAAAAAGCAACAAATGTTGGCAAGAAAGCAGAGATAGAGGAGCTCTAATACACTGTCGGTGGGAGTGTAAATTATACAGCAAGTATGGAAAACAGTATGAATGCTTCTCAAAAGCCTAAAGATAGAACTACCATATGATCCAGCATTCCCACTACTGCGTTTACATCCAAAAAAAATGAAGTCATTGTGCCAAAGAGACATCTGCACTCCCATGTTTATTGCAGCACTATTCACAATAGCCAAGATATGGAATCAACCTATTGCCCGCCAGCACATGAATGGCTAAATGAAATGTAGTATGCATGCACAATGGAGTATTATTCAGACATAAAAATATAATTCCTGTCATTTACATAAACGTGGAGAGAACTGGAGAATACAGTGCTAAATGAAATAATCCAAAAGACAGACATATACCACTCACATGTAGGAATTAAACAAGTTGATTTTGAGGAAGTAGGGTAGAGTAAAATTGTTGTCAGAAGATAACTAGAACATAGAGATAGAGAATATATAGAATATTGGTGGCTATATAGAAAAAATATAATTAGATAGGAGGGACAAGTTTCAGTATCCTGTATCATGGTATTATTATTACCAGTACAACATTGTTTATTCCAAAATACCCAGAAGAATTTTCAATATTTCCAACATAAAGAAGTTAAAAACATTTGAGGTGATAGGTAAATTAGAATGATATAACTATTACATATTTTTATTATGCTATATATTATATAATGTATATTATGGACCATAATCTGTTTAAGCTTTCTTTGTCAATAAGAATACATGACATCTAATTTTTTCTGTTAATGTTGAAAATGTTCCCTGGACAATTGCTTAAATTTCATGATTGGGAAAATCCACAAATGTCATTACTTTCCCTTCATGATTAAATGAGTTACTTTTATAGATGAGACTTTCTCTTTTTTCTTTTCCATAACCCAAACTTTGTGACAAAGAAAATGAAGCAACTATAATTTTCAAACCTATGTCTCCTTGCAAAATTTGGAATAATGAGCGGATTGCAAATAGAATAGCACTTCACCATGCTTTTAGAAGTCATACATAGTAAGTGTTGGTGCTGTGAGTTTTCTCTTTGAAAGTTAAATTATTAAAAAAAGAAACTATTTTAGACTTTTTACAATAAACATGATAAAATCAACAAGGCCATGAATAAAAAAATATATGCATTCCAAATAGGTATGGTAAATTAGAATAAAAAAATGTAAGGAAGGGAAAAAAAACAAAAAAACAGAGGGACATCAGGCAGTAAAGACAACAGATTAAAAAGCACAGAAAAGGCAAATCTAGAGATATCTCTGATTTCTACAAAAATAAACATACCAAATTCTTCAACTGAAATGTTAAGCAGTATCAGAATAAATAAAACAACAATATTCAGTTGTAAACTATTTAAAATAGAAAATTAAAAATACTTACCTTTATTTGTATCTCAATGTAAAAACACCATACTTGGATGCTAGAGAGAGTGTTCTTTTCTTAAGGAACTGGTTGCTCTTTCAGAGGACTAGGGTTCCATTCCCAGCACTAGCACGATGGTTTACAACTATTTGTAACTCCAGTCCTAAAGGATCTCCTTCCCTCTTTTGGCCACCACGAGCATTACACACACATTGTTCATAGACACACATGCAGGCAAAATACATGCACACATAAGAACAAATTGATTTGAACTGAGTAAGGGCAACAGCAATAGACATGCCAAAGTAGACAGGGGAAAGATTAAGAAGCTTCAATCCTAACTAAAGAACTACAGGCAATCAAAGAATGCTAAGAGTGGGGAAAATTAGTCAAATTCATACAAGTAACCTTATAAAGACTACCACATCCTCACCCACCAAAGCCTCAGAGACCCCGGGGCAGCAGTCCTACACCTGCAACCATCCCCCCACTGCATCTGCAACCACTAGAGCCTTGGCCCTGACTGCCCTTGGAGAGCTGAGTGTCTGGGTTCCTGGCTTAAGGGCCCTGCTCTCTAAGCCCTAGTGGCTGAAGGCACATCCTGAGTCCCATTCCCCACCCACCCAAACCCCAGAGACCTCAGAGCAGCTTCCCCATACCCGCTACCATCCCCTAGTGCGTTTGCACATACCAGAGCTTTGGTCCTGCCCCCACATGGAGAGGTGAGTATCTGGCTTGCCTAATGGAGGGTCCTACTCTCTAGGCCATAATCCCAGGAGGCAAATCCCATGCTCCACTACCACCCACCAGAGCCCAGAAGATCTGGGAGCAGATTCTTCACACCCTCAACCACCCCTTAAGGCATCTGTGACGACCAGATCCTTGGCTCTGCCTACACTTGGAGAGGTGATATCTGGCCTGATATTAATCTTCACACCTATGAACACCTGATTTTTGACAAAGAAGCTAAAATTATCCAATGGAGAAAAGAAAGCATCTTTAACAAATGGTGCTGGCATAACAGGATGTCGACATGCAAATAGATCCATATCTATCCCCATGCACAAACCTCAAGTAGATAAAAAAATTCTCAGTATAAATTCATCCACACTGAACCTCATTGACGAGAAAGTGGAAAGTAATCTTGAAAGCATTGGAGCAGGAGATCACTTCCACCAGTAGAACAGACACCGAGATTGACAATTAATAAATGGGACCTCCTAAACCTGAGAAGCTTCTGTAAGGCAAGAACACAATCAACAAGACAAAATGGCAGCCTCCTGAATGGGAAAAGAGCTTCACCAAAGCCCACATCTAATAGAGGGCTGGTCTACAAAATATACAAAGAACTCAAGAAAGTAGATATGAAAATACCAAATAATCCAGTTAAAAATGTGGTACAGATCCAAACAGAAAATTCACAACAGAGAAATCTTAAATAGCCAAAAAGACACTTAAGGAACTGCCCAACATCTTTAGCCATGGCAACATGCAAATCAAAACAACTCTGAGATAACATCTTCCACTTGTCAGAATGACTAAGATCAAAAACACTAATGCCAACTTATGCTGGAGAGGATGTGGAGTAAAGGGAACACTCCCCCTTTGCTGGTGTGAGAGAAAACTTGTACAGCTGCTTTTGAAATTAGTACTGCAGCGATAAGAAAATTGGAAATCAATCTACCTCAAGACCCAGCAATACAACTCTTGGGCATATACTCAAAGGATGCACACTCATACCACAAGGACATTTGTTCAACTATGTTCACAGCAGTATTTGTAGCAGCCAGAACCTGGAAATAACCTGGATGCTTCTCAACTGAAAAATGGATAAAGAAAATGTGGTACATTTACACAATGGAGTACTACTCAGTGATTTAAAATAATGACATCTTGAAATTTTCAGGAAAATGAATGAAACAAGAAAAGCCATCCTGAGTGAAGTAACCCAGACTCAGAAAAACAAACATGATATGTACTCACTCATAAGTGGATATATTAGAAATAAAGCAAAGGATAACCAGCCTACAGTTAACAACCCCAAAGAAACCAGGAAACAAGGAGGACCCTAAGAGAGAGACACATGGATCCCCCTGGGAAGGGGAAATAGACAAGATATCTTGAGAAATTAGGGACTGTGGGAGGAAATGGGGGAAGGGAAGGGGGAGGGGAGAAGGGCAGAAGGGGAAGAGAACTGAGGAATTGGGAAGTTTGAGTTGGGGAAAGGACAGAGATGACCCAAGTTAGGACAAGGATGAGCCAAGTTAAGAATTTAAGCAATAGTGGAGAGGGTACCTTATCCGCCCTTCTCCTGTAAACAAATTGATGACTACCTTAATTGTCACCATAGAACCTTTATCTAGTAACTGATGGAAGCAGAAGCAGAAAAGCACAGATAAGCCCTGGATTGAATTCCTGGAGTCCAGTCATAGAGAGGGAGGAGCCATAAACCAAGAAAAGAGGTCAAGGCCATGATGGGGAAATCTCCAGAAACAACTGACCTGCGTTAGTAGGAGCCCATTGACTCTGGACTGACAGCTGGAGAACCAGCAGAAGACCAAACTAGGCCTTCTGAATGTGGGTGACGTTGTTGGTGGGCTGGAGCTATGGCCGTGAGGAAAGAAACACAGAGCTCAAGAAACCCACGTAGAAATTTATTAGGAAAGTACTGGGGTAAAGGGAAGGAAGTCAGAGGAAGTACGGTCGACAATAGGGGAGCAGGGGAAAAAAGGACGAATAAGAGGGCAGAGCTTACATGAGGAGTTTTATTGAGGGAAGGGTAGGGAATGGAAAAAGGAAGGAAGAGAGGGGAAGATGAAAAAGAGAAAGAGAGAGAAAGAGAGAGAGAGAGAGAGAGAGAGAGAGAGAGAGAGAGAGAAGAAACAGAAGAAGTCCTGCCTACCCGTTCAGAAGAACAGCTGGGAAAGAGAGACTGGGAGTGGGCAGAGCTTACTCGAAATGGGATGCTTGGGCATGCTTACAGAGCATTGGTAGGGACATATGGTCTCAGGGCCCCTAGGCTGCTTAGGTGTTTGCCTGGTTACCGGTGGGCTTCCAGAGGGTGGGGTCAATATAAATGATGGAATCCTAAGAACAGTTATGTGGCTTGGGAGGTTTGTTCTGCCACTAACCATGAAACCAGTATTTATCTTTAAGTGCATGAACTGGCATTTTGGAGCCCATTCCATATGAAGGGATACCTTGCTCAGCCTAGATACAAGGAGGAGAGCCTTGCAAGTAATGAGACAAACTTTGTTGACTTCCCATGGGAGGCCTCACCCTCTCAGAGGGATGAATAGGGGTGGAGCAGCGGAAGGTGAGGGAAGTGGGAGGAAAGGAGGGAGAGGGAACTAGAAACTGGAATTGGTATGTAAAGAGAGAGAGAGATGCATATAAAAATAATAAAAAGTATTTTATGAATTTTAAAAAGAGGAGGGATATATGGGAGAATTTGGAAGGAGGGAAAAAAAGGAAGAAATTGTATATGGTAATCTCAAAAATAAGTCAAATAATCCAAAATTATGATGGGCCTAGAGAAATAGTTCAGTGGGTAAAGGCACCTGGTGCAAAGCCTGATGACCTGAGTTCCATCCCTAGAACCCACATGTTGGAAGGAGAAAACTGACTCCCACAAATTTTCCTCTGATACCCCAAAACACAAATAAATAAAAATAAAAATGATTATTAATTTTCAAAAGTAAAATAAACTATAGCTAAGGCCTAAATCAATCTACCATATGATTGTAAGAAATCAATATACAGAGAAACTTGAAATATCATTTGGAAGACTTCTAAGCAAATATAAAGAAAATTCTGCATGTTTGTAATTAAAAGACAGGGCAATTATTTTGTTTGTTTGTCTATTTGTTTTAGTTTTTTGAGACAGAGTTTTGTTGTAGCTTTAGAGCCTGTCCTGGAACTTGTTCTATAGATCAGGCTGGCCTTGAACTCACAGAGATTGGCCAGTGTCTGACTCCCAAGTGCTGGGATTAAAGGTGTGCACTACCACTGCCTGGCTGACAGTGCAACTATTATATGTCAATACATATGGTTGACTTAAAGAAATGTTCAATGTTTTTAGTCATCAGAGAAATGCACATCAAAACAACTCTGGAATTCCATCTTACACCTTTTAAGAACAACCAAGATCAAAAACACTGATAACAACTTATACAGGATAGGTTGTGGGGTAAAGGGAACACTTCTGCATTGCTGGTGGGAATGCAGGCTGGTATAACCCCTTTGGATGTCAGTATGGAGATATCTTAGAAAATTAGGAAACAACCTTCATCAAGACCCAGCAATACCACTTTTGGGTATATATTCAAAGGTTGCTCAATAGTGCCACAAGGATATGTGCTCAACTATGTTCATAGCAGCTTTGTTTGTCATAGCCAGAACCTGAAAACAACCTAAATGTCCCTCAACTAAAGAATGGATAAGGAAAATGTGGTACATTGATACAATGAAGTACTACACAGCAGGAAAAAATAACGACATCTTGAATTTTGCAGAAAAATGGATGAAGCAAGAAAACACCATTTTGGGTGAAGTAACCCAGACACAGAAAGACAATTATCACATGTGCTCACTCATAAATGGTTTTTAAACATAAAGCAAAGAAAAACAGCCCACAAATCACAATCCCAGAGAACTTAGACAACAATGAGGATCCTAAGACAGACAGACATATATCTAATCTACGTGGGAAGTAGAAAAAGACAAGATCTCCTGAGTAAATTGGGAGCATGAGGACCTTGGGAGAGGATTGAAGGGGAGGAGGGCAGAGAAAAATGTAGAGCTCAATAAAAATCAATAAAAATCATATGGATTGTACTAAAGTGAAATTTAGAGGAAAATAAAATATGTTTCTCAAAGGAAATTTTGGAATCCATAACTAAATACTTAATTTAATAAATTAATGAAATATTGTTAGAATAATCAATCTCCAAAAAATCCCAGAAATAATGGAATAGTAAATATATGGAAAGGGTGATGGAAATACAGAACAAATGTGGAACATCAGCTAAGCCAAAAAGAGATTCTTCAAAGTGACTAACTATATTCTTCTAGCAAGATTAATCATGGGAAGTGGGGGGAAAACAGGCAATACAAATGTGCACATTCAAATTTTGCAATTATTAAGTTATTACAGATGCCACACAGATTTAAAAGATAAAGTGAGGTGGTAAGAAGAGTTCAATATTCTTGAAAACTTGGATCTCAGACTGGATATATTGTTTAAAATGTTGAAATGTAATTTGTAAATGTCACTTTAAAAGAACAGATTTCAAAAAGTCCCCTAACCATTCTCTAAAGAGGTAGTGAATCAGAATGCAAAACTGCTCCTCCAAGGGAATACCATGTTCCTAGTACTACCATACCAGTTGTGCAAGCCCTTCAGGGACATTTTCAGTCTTTTATCCAAGTTACTCCATAGAAAAGGAAATTAGTAATGCTCCATAATTCATTTTGATAATGAAACATGACCAGAACCATATTATCAAGGAATATTGTAAGTTTCACTCATGGTAACAGATGTAAAATTTATTAAAAAAACAAAAATTTAAACAAATCATTAGTAAACTAAATTCAACAAGGTATAAAAATGCATAATGAACATTTATCAAGTTGGGTTTATTTGAGGAATACAAGATTGCTTTGGATAATTATTTAAAGTAATTTTTGTTTTAACAAATTAAAGCAGAAAACAAAAACATTACTTATACAGAAAATACATCCAATATTATCTAACATTCATTCACTTAATAAAATAGAGTCTCAGCTAGCTAGGACTAATGGCTGTCTTCCTATACCTAATAAAGAACATTCTTATAGTAGAAAATTGGAAATTATTCCATTTCAGATTAAAGACCAGGGCTGGAAAGATGACTCTGCAGTTAAGAGCAGTTGTTGCTCTTCCAAGGAATCTACCTGTATTTGGTTCCCAGCATTTACCTAGCAACTAATAACTGCCTGTAACTCTAGTTTTGTGGGATCTGATGCACTCTTCTGGAATGTGTGAGTACTGCATGCACATGACCAAATAGGAAATAATATTTTCATCATTGCAAACAAAATCGTATGTTAGGTGCTCTTTATGCGAAGTTTGTTGCGGTGGTGTTTTTTAAAAATATGTGATGGATGTTCATTTTAATCAAAGACCTTTCTTCATCTCCTGAAATTATAATAATATTTTTCCTCCAGTTTGTTAGTTTGATGAATTGCATTTATTTTTAAATGTTCAACCAAGCTTCATTCCTTGAATAAACCACACTTGGCAATGATATTTATACTTTTAGTATATTGTTGAGCATTTTGTTTAGACATTTTTCCATCAATATTCATGAAGAATATTAGTTGTTGTTGTTTGTCCTTTTCTGATTTTGGTATCAGGGTAATGCTATTCTTATAAAATGAATTGGGAACTATTTCCTCATTCTGTTTTCTTAAAGCAAATTTGTAGTAGACTTTATAATCTTTCTTTTTTGAATTGTTTAGTAGGACTTACCAATGAAGACGTCTATACCAAAAGATTCATTTGTGTGAACATTTTGACTGCAAGCACATTTTTTTAGTATGTATATAGTTGTTCTTCTTGAAGGACGTTTGATCATTTCTCTGTCAAGGTGTTGCCAAATATGCTAGCACAAAGATATTTTTGATAATTAATTCACGCTGAATAGCAGTAGAATATGTACTTCGGTGCTCTTTCTTAATGTTGGAAATTTTGTTCTGCTCTCTTTTCTTGATCACTCTAGCTAGAGGTTTACCAATCTCATTTTCTCAAGGACTCGAATTTTGGCTTCACTGCTGTCCTGTTTCCTGTGCTATTTGTGTGCACATTTGCCTCCATCTTTTCTTTGGTTTGTCTTTCCAGTTTTTTTTTTTTAATTTTTTTTATTGCGAAAAGAAGAAAAAAAATCATAAAAAAAACAAGATTCCACCTCCTCCCAGCCTCCCATTTCCCTTCCCCTCCTCCCACCCTTCTCCCCCTCCTCCCACCCTTCTCCCCCTCCCCCCACTCCTCTCCCCCTCCCTCTCCAGTCCACAGAGCAGTCCGGGTTCCCTGCCCTGTGTTAAGTCCTAGGTCCTCCCCCCTCCGTCCATATCTAGGAAGGTGAACATCCAAACTGGCTAGGCTCCCACAAGGCCGGCACATTAAGTAGGATCAAAACCCCCTGCCATTGTCCTTGGTGTCTCATCAGCCCTCATTGTTCGCCATGTTCAGAGAGTCCGGTTTTATCCCATGCTTTTTCGGTCACAGTCCAGCTGGCCTTGGTGAGCTCCCAATAGATCAGCCCCACTGTCTCAGTGGGTGGGTGCACCCCTCGTGGTCCTGACTTCCTTGCTCATCTTCTCCCTCCTTCCACTCCTCATTGGGACTTTGGGAGCTCAGTCCAGTGCTCCAATGTGGGTCTCTGTCTCTATCTCCATCCATCCCCAGATGAAGGTTCTATGGCGATATGCAAGATATTCGTCAGTATTGCTATAGGGTAGGGTCGTTTCAGGTTCCCTATCCTCAGCTGCCCAAGGAACTAACTGGGGACATTGCCTTGGGCTCCTGGGAGCCACTCTAGGTTCAAGTCTCTTGCCAACCCTAAGATGGCTCCCTTAACTAAGAATTGTGCTTCCGTGCTCCCCTATCCAGCCTTCCCTTATCCCAGTCATCTTGTTTTCCCAAGTTCCCCCCATCCTCCCCTTCTCACTTTTCTCTCCCCATCTCCCCTTACCCCCAACACACCCCATCCCCAAGATCCCACTTTTCTCCCCAGCAATTTTGTCTACTTCCCATAAGCAAGAGGATAACTATATGTTTTTCCTTGGGTTCACCTTCTTATTTAGCTTCTTTAGGTTCACCAATTGTAGACTCTGTGACCTTTATTTATGGCTAGAAACCAATTATGAGTAAGTACATCCCATGTTCATCTTTTTGGGTCTGGGTTACCTCACTCAGGATAGTGTTTTCTATTTCCATCCATTTGCATGCAAAATTCGAGAAGTCATTGTTTTTTACCGCTGAGTAGTACTCTACTGTGTATGTATTCCACACTTTCTTCATCCATTCTTCCATTGAAGGGCATCTAGGTTGTTTCCAGGATCTAGCTATTACAAATAATACTGCTATGAACATAGTTGAACAAATGCTTTTGTCATATGATCAGGCATCGCTTGGGTATATTCCCAAAAGTGGTATGGCTGGGTCCAGGGGTAGGTTGATCCCGAATTTCCTGAGAAACTGAAACACTGATTTCCAAAGTGGTTGCACAAGACTGCATTCCCACCAGCAATGGATGAGGGTACCCCTTCCTCCACAGCCTCTCCAGCAAAGGCTATCATTGGTGTTTTTGATTTTAGCTATTCTGACAGGTGTAACATGATATCTCAAAGTTGTTTTGATTTGCATTTCCCTGATTGCTAAGGAGGTTGAGCAGGACCTTAAGTGTCTTTTGGCCATTTGAACTTCTTCTGTTGAGAATTCTCTGTTCAGTTCATTGCCCCATTTTTTAATTGGGTTAATTAGCATTTTAAAGTCTAGTTTCTTGAGTTCTCTCTATATATTTTGGACATCAGACCTTTGTCTGTTGCGGGGTTGGTAAAGATCTTCTCCCAGTCAGTAGGTTGCCTTTTTGTCTTAGTGAGAGTGTCCTTTGCTTGACAGAAGCTTCTCAGTTTTAGTAGGTCCCATTCATTCAATGTTGCCCTTAATGTCTGTGCTGTTGGGGTTATACCTAGGAAGCGATCTCCTGTGCCCATCTGTTGTAGGGTACTTCCCACTTTCTCTTCTATCAGGTTAAGTGTGTTCGGACTGATATTGAGGTCTTTAATCCATTTGGACTTGAGTTTTGTGCATGGTGATAGATATGGATCTATTTTCATTCTTCTACAGGTTGACATCCAGTTGTGCCAGCACCATTTGTTAAAGATGCTTTCTTTCTTCCATTGTATACTTTTAGCTTTATCGAAAATGAGGTGTTCATAGGTTTGTGGGTTAAAATCCGGGTCTTCTATACGATTCCATTGGTTGACTTCTCTGTTTTTATGCCAGTACCACACTGCTTTCATTACTGTAGCTCTGTAATAGAGATTGAAGTCAGGGATGGTAATGCCTCCAGAAGATCCTTTATTGTATAGGATTGTCTTGGCTATCCTGGGTATTTTGTTTTTCCATATAAACTTCATTATTGTCCTCTCAAGATCTGTGAAGAATTTTGATGGGACCTTGATGGGGATTGCATTGAATCTATAAATTGCCTTTGGTAGAATTGCCATTTTTACTATGTTGATCCTCCCAATCGAAGAGCAGGGGAGGTCCTTCCATTTTCTGGTATCTTCCACAATTTCTTTCTTCAATGCCTTAAAGTTCTTGTCAAATAGATCTTTTACTTCCTTGGTTAGAGTTACCCCAAGATATTTTATGCTGTTTGTGGCTATCGTGAAAGGTGAAGCTTCTCTGATTTCCCTCTCTGCTTCCATATCCTTTGTATATAAGAGGGCAACTGATTTTTTGGAGTTGATCTTGTATCCTGCCACATTACTAAAGCTGTTTATCAGCTGTAAAATTTCTTTGGTGGAGTTTTGGGGGTCGCTTATGTACACTATCATATCATCTGCAAATAACGAAAGTTTAACTTCTTCCTTACCAATTCAAATCGCCTTGATCCCATTATGTTGTCTTATTGCTATTGCTAGAACTTCAAGCATTATATTGAAGAGGTATGGCAAGAGTGGACAACTTTGTCGTGTTCCTGAGTTCAGTGGGATGGCTTTGAGTTTCTCTCCGTTTAATTTGATGTTAGCTGTCGGCTTGCTGTATATTGCTTTTATTATATTTAGGTATGACCCTTGTATCCCTAATCTCTTCAATACTTTTATCATAAAGGGATGTTGGATTTTGTCACATGCTTTTTCAGCATCTAATGAAATAATCATATGTTTTTTTTTCTTTCAGTTTATTTATATGATGGATTACATTGATAGATTTTCGTATGTTGAACCAGCCCTGCATCTCTGGGATGAAGCCTACTTGATCATAATGGATAATTTTCCTAATGTATTCTTGGATACGGTTTGCCAGTATTTTGTTGAGGATTTTTGCGTCAATGTTCATGAGTGAGATTGGCCTGTAATTCTCTTTCTTGGTTGAGTCTTTGTGCGGTTTTGGTATCGAGTGACTGTTGCTTCATAGAAGGAATTTGGCAATGACTTCTGTTTCTATATTGTGGAATACATTAAGGAGTATAGGTATTAGGTCTTCTTGTAAGTTCTGGTAGAATTCCGCCTTGAAACCATCTGGTCCTGGGCTTTTTTTTGTAGGGAGGTTTTTGATAACAGCTTCTAATTCTTCGTGACTAACAGGTCTATTTAGGTCGTTCACCTGGTCCTGGTTTAACCTTGCTATATGGTATTTATCTAAAAAAGTGTCCATTTCTTTTACATTTTCCAGTTTTGTGGCATACAGGCTTTTGTAGTAAGATCTAATGATTCTCTGAATTTCCTCTGTGTCTGTGGTTATGTCCCCCTTTTCATTTCTGATCTTATTAATTTGCGTATTCTCTCTCTGCCGTTTGATTAGTTTGGATAGGGGTTTATCAATCGTGTTAATTTTCTCTCGGAACCAGCTTTTTGTTTCATTGATTCTTTGGATTGTTTTCTGTGTTTCTATTTTGTTGATTTCAGCCCTCAATTTGATTATTTCCAGTCTTCTACTCCTCCTAGGTGAGTCTGCTTCTTTTTTTTCTAGAGCTTTCAAGTGGGCTGTTAAGTCTCCAGTATGTGCTTTCTCTGTTTTCTTTAGGTGGGCACTTAGTGCTATGAACTTTCCTCTCAGGACTGCTTTCATAGTGTCCCATAAGTTCGAGTATGTTGTTTCTTTATTTTCATTGAATTCAAGGAAGACTTTAATTTCTTTCTTTATTTCTTCCTTATTCCAGGTATGGTTCAGTAGTTGACTGTTCAGTTTCCATGAGTTTGTAGGCTTTCTGGGGGTAGCATCGTTGTTGAATTCTAACTTTAATCCATGGTGATCTGGTAAGACACAGGAGGTTACGAATATTTTTTGTAAATGTGGAAGTTTGCTTTGTTACCAAGTATGTGGTCAATTTTCGAGAAGGTTCCATGAGCTGCAGAGAAGAACGTATATTCTTTCCTATTTGGGTGGAATGTTCTATAGATGTCTGTTAAGTCCATTTGATTCATTACCTCCATTAATTCTCTTATTTCTCTGTTATGTTTCTGTCTGATTGACTTGTCCACTGGTGAGAGAGGAGTGTTGAAGTCTCCTACTATTAGTGTGTGTGGTTTAATGGCAGCCTTGAATTTTAGTAATGTTTCTTTTATGTACGTGGGTGCTTTTATATTAGGGGCATAGATATTCAGGATTGAGACTTCAACCTGATGAATTGTTCCTGTTATGAGTATAAAATATCCCTCTCTATCTCTTCTGATTGATTTGAGTTTGAAGTCAACTTTGTTAGAAATTAGTATGGCCACACCTGCTTGTTTCTTAGGTCCATTTGCTTGATAAGCCTTTTCCCAGCCCTTTACTCTGAGTAGGTGCCTGTCTTTGTGGTTAAGGTGTGTTTCTTGTAAACAGCAGAATGTTGGATCCTGTTTTCTTATCCAATCTCTTAGCCTGTGCCTTTTTATAGGTGAGTTGCGCCCATTGACATGAAGTGACATTAATAACCAGTGGTTGTTAATTCCGGTCACTTTTTTAGTAGTAGAGTTTGTGTGTTTCCTTTCTTTGAGTTGTGCTGGTGAAGGGTCTCTAGATTTTTGAGTTATTGTGGTTATTGTTGGACTCCTTGGTTTGTGATTTTCCTTCTATTATTTTCTGTAAGGCTGGATTTGTGGCTACATATTGTTTAAATTAGTTTTTATCCTGGAAAATTTTGTTTCTCCATTTATAGTGAATGAAAGCTTGGCTGGGTATCATAGTCTGTGCTTGCATCCATGGTGTCTTAGTTTCTGCAGTACATCTATCCAGGACCTTCTGGCTTTCATTGTTTCCATAGAGAAATCAGGTGTAAGTCTGATAGGTTTACCTTTATAAGTGACTTGGCCTTTTTCCTTTGCAGCTCTTAATATTCTTTCTTTATTCTGTGTGTTTTGTGTTTTGATTATTATATGGTGAGGAGATGTTTTTTGGGGGGGGTCCAGTCTATTCGGTGTTCTGTATGCTTCTTGAACTTTCAAAGGAATATCCTTCTTTAGGTTGGGAAAGTTTTCTTCTATAATTTTATTAAATATATTTTCTGGACCGTTGAGCTGTACTTCTTCTCCCTCTATCCCAATTATTCTTAGGTTTGGTTTTTTTATTGTGTCCCAGATTTCCTGAATGTTTTGTGATGAGAATTTGTTGGCTTTGCTGTTTTCTTTGATCAGTGTGTTTATTTTCTCTATGGTATCTTCAGTGTCTGAAATTCTTTCTTCTATCTCTTGTAATCTGTTGGTAGTACTTGTCTCTGTATTTCCTGTTCATTTACCCAGATTTTCCATCTCCATCCTTCCCTCGGTTTGTGTTTTCTTCATTACTTCCATTTTATTCTTCATGTCTTGAACCACTTCCCTTACCTGTTTGTTTGCTTTTTCTTGTTTCTCTTGGTTTTCTTGGGTATCTTTGAGCGCTTTATTCATTTCCTCTACCTTTTTGTTTGTGATCTCTAATTGTTTATGGCAGTTTTTCACCTCCTGTTTAAGGTCTTCTATTATTTTCATATAATTCACTTTTGAGTCGATTTCTTCTAATTCTTCTAGAATAGGGTGTACAATTCTACTTATTTCAGGATCTCTGGATTCTGGTGATGTCATGTTGCCTTTCAGGTTGTTGGAGGAATTCTTGCCTTGGCGCCTTCCCATCTCTTCCTTCAAATGGAACCAGGAGAGGCCTGGTGTCTTAGTCCAGTCTTTGCTGTGACTGACTCTCTGAGTGTATCTCTTCAGTGTAGAAGCAGGAACCGTTCCAGTCCATATGGAACTCCTCAGCACCAAAACATGGACGCCTGGTAGTCCAATGACCCGAGGACAAAAGCGGGAACTTGGGGGGTAGGGTGGGAACGAGTAGAACACAGGACACCCTGCCCCACAAGCTGAAAGTGCGCCTGTTCCCTTTGGGGGGAGGGACCTTGAGGCCTGCCCGGTAGGCAGGCACTCACCTCTCTGGGTGGGCAGCCTTAGTATAGGAGCAGAAAACTGTTCCTGAGCAAAGGACCTAGCAGAAAACGCAGGCTTGTGGGGGGGAGGGGGAGTCGGGTGTAACAAAGAGAGCCCTGCAGAAGGAGCTGGGGAGGGGGGCCTGTGCTCTCTTCGGGGACAGTCAGCCCCTGGAAAGCATACACTCACAGGTCCAGATGGAACTCCTCAGTACCTAAACAGGGCTGCCTGGTAGCCCGATGATCCGGGGACAAAAGGAAAAAACTGGGCAGGCGGGACTAGATCCAGGAGTGCACAGGGACCCCTGGAGCACAAGCTGAAGGTGTCCGGGCTCCCCTTTGGGGGTCCTTGAGGCCTGCCCGGTAGGCAGGCACTCACCGCTCTGGGTGGGTCGCCTTAGTGTAGGAGCAGAAAACTGTTCCTGAGCAGAGGACCTAGCAGACAATGCAGGCTTGTGGGGAGGAGGGGGGGGGGTCGGGTGTAAGAAAGACAGCCCTGCAGAAGGAGCTGGGGGAGGGGGGCCTGTGCTCTCTTCTGGGACAGTCCGCCCCTGGAAAGCACACACTCACCCGTCCAGAATGAACTCCTCAGTACCTAAACAGGGCCGCCTGGTAGCCCGATGATCAGGGGAAAAAAGGAAAAAACCTGGCAGGCAGGGCGAGATCCGCTCTGGGTGGGTCGCCAGTCCAGATGGAACTCCTCAGTACCTAAACAGGGCCACCTGGTAGCCCGATGATCTGGGGACAAAAGGAAAAAAAACCCGTGCAGAGGGGACGAGATCCAGCAGAACACAGGCACCCCTGGAGCACAAGCTGAAGGTGCCCGGGCTCCCTTTCGGGGGGGTCCTTGAGGCCTGCCCCGTAGGCAGGCACTCACCGCTCTGGGTGGGTCTCCTTAGTGTAGGAGCAGAAAACTGTTCCTGAGCAGAGGACCTAGCAGAAAACGTAGGCTTGTGGGGAGGGAAGGGGGGTGGGTGTAAGAAAGCCAGTTATCACTCTTAAGAGCTGTGGGAATCACTTAAGTAAAAATCCCCAAATCTAATTCCTAAGCCGGTATTTACTTAGAGTGTTTCTAGGATGTCAAGGGCCAAGTGATACATGCATGCCTCACTAAACTTGCACTTGCCAAAGCCAATCTACTCCCATCTATCCATTCCTTAAATTTTTTTGGATATTAGGAAAGGTTCAATATTTGCTTCTCCACGATGATTATGTAGCTGTCTAGATTTCACACAGGAAAGAACTTTTCTGTATCCTATTTTTTTATCCACCCCAGTATATTGTCATTTTTTCATCATATCCTGAACAAAGCAAAACTAATGCCTTTTGTACCTCAAAGAGAGTCATTCTAACTCAGAAGGGTTTTTTCACTTCCATCCTTAAAATTACTTCTCTTTCTTTCAGGCTCTGGACTGTTTGCTTTGTGATTCTGGTGGTTTCAGACAACAGAAGCTTAGAAATTAAGAGAAGTCATAAAATTACCTTGCTTTCAGCAGTACTTGGGGCCACCAACTGTACTACCAAGACATTCTTTATTTTGGAGGGATTATTCCATTTGCCCAGTTTACAACCTAGTGATTGCATATATCACAGCAACCAGTATCTAGAACAGGACATGTCAACTGATAAACTATTACCATTGTAACCAGAGAATTTTCAGAATGTGCCCAGGTGGATATGTTCACCCCTGGTTGAGAAGCGCTCTGTTAACTGGAAACTCTTTCTGCTACATCTCCTATTGAAACACAGCTAATCCAAGTTCCTTAAGCCCTCATGCCCTCAAGTCACTTCTGTCCTCCTTACCTTATTTCTGAGCAACCATATTTCTCCTACTACTCCTGTACTTGTTTGATCCAGATGATTTTTTAAAATATAAATTTGGAAAGGCTACAAGAAAATAGATGAACAAACTTCTGCTTTGTAAAGCAATTAGAGAAGAAGGAATGTTTTCTAGTAAAAATGGTGAGGCTAGATAGTGAAATGGATCGTCATCCTTTGCATAGAACTCCTTAATCCTGATTTATGTGCTAGCTAGTTTAATGTCAACTTGACACTAGCTAGAGTTGTCTAGGGAGAGAGAATCACAATTGAGAAAGCATGACAATAACATTGGCCTGTAGGCAAGTGTGTGGGGATATTGTCTTGATAAATAGTAGAGCTAGGGGAGGGAGTTGGTGATTCTGCATGCTATGGTGCTATGACAAGCCTAGTCAACCATGAGGAGCATGCCGGCAACAACACTCCTTCATAGTCTTTGTCTCAGCTCCTGCTTCCATGTTCCTGCCCTGTTAGAGTTCCTTCCCTGAATTTCCTAAATGATGGACTACGTGTTGCAAGCTGAAATGAACCCCTTTTTCCTCAAGTTGCTTTTGGTCATGGTATTTTATCACTGTGATAGAAACCCTAACTAAGATAACTCTATACACATTTATCATGGAATAGGCATGGGTATTATTTGGGACTCTAAAGCAGCAGATATTGTCAACTTAAAGATTTTCTGTTTCAAGCAGACCTCCTATGACATATTCAATCTGCCTTGCCTTACTGTTAACATTATAGCAAGGGGTCAATAACTTTAGAAGAATACTGTGAATTTATTAGGAATTGGCTCTAGGAATTGGCACATGAGAACTGTAAAGACTGAAGAAATAATTAAATAAAGAAGAAAATAGTGCCCTGGGTCTGTGTGTGGCTTGTCACTGTAGTTTGCAGATGTACATTCTAACCTCTGGAATGCATTCAGCTTCTTTAGACCATTTTATCCAGCAAATTCCCCAGGAAAAATGACTTCTTTCACCTTGAACAGGACCCTATAAAGGAGTGCTGTTCTTTAAATAGCAGTACTTTCGTCTGCTCCCTGCATGCCTTTGTCAGGGGGCCTAACTCCTGTAGCTTTTGAGCTGGTTTTCATCTGATTCAATCTCACGCAATGCTCTCCCCTGGTCATATTTGCATCTTCTATCCAATACCACTATCCTTTGCCAATCCTGGTCAGTCCTCAGTGATGCTTTGCTTTGGTGTTTGTTTGTTTTTCCTGTTCTTTAACATGCCAAGTTATTTAATTTCTCTAGATCTTTAACTTGCTGCTCTCTATCTGAGTTGTTCTTTCCTCTGCACTACTTCTAATTTCTCTTCCTTTTTGAGGTATCTCCTTAAATAATGCTTCCTCCAAGAGTTTGTTCCCTTGCCAATAATTTAAAACACTACTCCATCTCAGGATCCTTGCTCCACTATGATCCCTCATAGTTCCTGGTACCTTTTTTCTTCCGTATTTATGACATTCATTTGGGGCGGTTGTTTCTCATGCTTTCTCTTTCACTATACTGAACTTGTCGAAGATGAAGACAGTGATAACTCTGTTTATCATTATATTACATCTACAGAGTCCAGGAGAGTGTCTGACACGTGATACACATTCAAAAAGTATCTGTCAGATAAGAGTGTACAAATTGAAGTGTTTTCCTTGTGAGACAAATTACATTAACTTGAAGATTTAATTTGGAAAAAGCCAGTTGTCAATCAGTATTTAATTTGATTCCAACACCTTTTCCATGGCTAATTTGATCTAAGATGGTTAAACTTTTAGATGAAGCACAAATTGGATCATGTCATTACCTTGTTTAAAACCCTTCAATAGATTGTCATGGACTACAGGAAAATGTTCAAAAGTGCTGGCAGAGTTGCAAAGGCCCTCTGTGACAGGATATTTAAACTTTGTTTTGACAATGACCTTTAGTACAAAATATACTTTGCATTGTAACTCGTACTTATCTGTCTAAATGTGGCTATTACTAGCTCACAAAAGAATTTTTACTTTTACTACATGCAGTTTATGAAAATTTTTGTTTTTTTTAATTGGTGTTTTTTAATATGATGTGTTTTAATCAAATCCAAGTCATGTTTTTTTACCCTCCAATTACCTCATTTTTTCTCAATAACATTTTTTCCTTCCAAGTTCTCATGTTCTTGTTTTTAAAACCATTGTGTCTATTTAGCGCTACCTGTGTGTGCCTAGGTGTAGAGTCATCTATTAAATCAGTGGAAACCCCTCAAGGGTCGCATCCCTGGTGAAAAAAAATCTCTCTCTCTCTCTCTCTCTCTCTCTCTCTCTCTCTCTCTCTCTGTCTCTCTCTCCTCTCTTTCTCTTCCAGCTTCCATTAGTTGCTAATAGTTCTTGACCCAAGACAAGGCTTCATGAGTCCTTCCACTATCCATATTTGGATTTTGACTGCCTTATGCCTGCAGGCTGAGTTGCTATGGGTTCTTTTGCAAAAAGGTCCTATCATATCTAGCAAATTTTTTTTTGATGTAGATGTTCACTACCTCTGGCTCTTGTTATCTTTCTGCTTACTCTTCTATAATGATCCCTAAGCTTTGAGGTGAGAAGGAATGATATAAATGTCCCATTTATATCTAAGCACTCACCCCAGTTTCTTATTATCTGTATATTGACCAGTAGTAGGTTTCTGTATTAATTGTCATCTACTGCAAAGTAGAACTTCTCTAATGAGGGTTCAGAGATGCACTAATATGTAGATATAAAGATATGAATACAGTGGGAAGTTTATTGCCATTTAGCACAATAATAGAATCAGATTCTCCCCTTGGGTCTATGGCCCATTCAGCCATGGGTTTTATTTCCCTAATTAAAAGTACTAGGCATGAGTTTAATCTTGTGAAATGGGATTTAAATCCCAATCAGAAAATGGTCAATTACTCTCCTAACAATTTATTACTACTGAAGCAGTGACTTTGTCTTGTCAGACCAGAAGTTATTGTAGCTTACAGGTTTCACAGATGAACAATATTGCCGATGACTGCCCCCATAGCATGCATAGAAGCATCCAGAACTATGAATACTATATAGTATGGATGAAGCTTTCAGGTCAGTACCAGCTTGATTTCCCCATGTCCCAAGATTCAAGTATTATGTGCTGTCCTCCGCAACAGAGTCTTGCCTTCAAGTTCTGGAGGATAACCAGGAGCAATGACACAAGTTGATATGTTTATGGGGTATATAGGACCCCATTGACCAACAACTTGTAAAAAGGCAAGCTATAAGTAGCATTAAAATTTTTACTTGATAGTGCATATTGTCTGGGGAAGTCATTGTCCCTCTTTTATAGGGTTATTCCATTTAAACCCCTTTTATGGATGTATATGCATATATTGAGAAGACTGCTATAGCAATAGGTTTCATTATGCCACTTTCAAATGTATATTAGTTATCTTTCACTATATTCCCTCTTCTAACCTGCCCTTTCTGCTCCTTTATTCCCCTTTTCCCTTTATTTATTTTATTTTAGTCCATAACATTTAACAAAATGTCTATCATAACTCACCAAATTGATTTCCAACATAGGTTCTGAGATACAGTTTGAGAAAACAAAACAACTCTACTTTATTCTCCAGCTCTAGTTCCTCTGGAAAAGAGGCTTTCTTGGAGTTCACATTATAGTGGATGACTTCTCACCAACAATATTGCTCCTACCACCTGTAGAGTATCTACTTGAATTTCAAGACTCACTTCAGCACACGTTGTTGCTGCCTGGCCTCTCCAAAGGCAGGGAGCAACTTCATCTTCGAAGCCTGCCCCATCCAACCAGAGAGCACCTTATAACAACATATTTTATAAGAGTCCTTACTATAACATTCACTAAGTGCTTGCTCACCTATTTCTTCTTCAGTACCAAGTGAGCGTATAAATACACTGAGCATCAGAAGGCTCTTGATCCCTTTGAGTCTAGCAGAAGAAGTCAGTGACTCTTGGGATCATTGTGTATCTTCACTATCAGTTTTGTATTTTAACCACTCATGAAAGGAGAAGACTTGGTTGGAATTCTAGTTGAAGGATTTAATGTTCATTATTGGAGAGGAAATAAATTATATTATACATTCACCAGTGGATTTAGTGTTCTTCCTCAGATGAGTAGTGGTTGAAGGCAGTGCTATCCAAGGGGCTTGGGTTAGTTGTTAACAGTTGGTATATGTTTCCCAAGTCTGTACCACTCTGACATTCAACATGTTTTCTTGGTTTTGGTTCAACTATTACCTGTTGTAGGAGGCCACTTGTTCGTTCCTGGCTGCCTAGACTGTAAATAATCATACAGAAACTTTATTAATTAAATCACTGCTTGGCTTATTAACTCTAGTTTCTTACTGGCAAGCTTTTACATCTTAATTCAATCCACTTCTATTAATCTGTATATCTCCACGTGGCTGTGGATTACCGACAAGGTTCCAGCTCTTCTGTTTCTAGTGGTGCCTACATGGCATCTCCTGACTCCACCTTCTTTCTCCCAGCATTCAGTTTACTTTTCCTGCCTAGCTCTACTCTGCCCTATCACAGGCCAATGCAGATTCCTTATTCATTAACTAATAAAAGTAACACATAGACATAAGGACTTCCCACACTAATTACCCTTTGAAATTAAGGTGCATATCTGGCTTCTTGGGCTTAACTTTCCTTGATTCATAATTTGAAATCCCTACTTTGGTTCTTTACATTCTTGTATTATATCAGATCCATCCTTTGAAGCAACTGTCACTGTCTTCATGAGTACAGTATGAGTAAATTTGCAAAAGATCATCACAGTGAGGGCTGTGGACTGTTCCCATTCCCTAATAGAAAGAAGTGCAGGGAGGGTTATAGGATGCTCACCTGAGTATGCAGCCACTGCTCCCAACAAGTTGTGGGAAATTTGATCATAATTGCACATGAACTTAAAATAAATATTCAGAGAACTAAAGTGTGGTCCCTATCTATGCAGCTGTGGAAAAGCCATTCGCCTTTCTAGGTACAGATCTTCCAGGACAGTTACATTAGCGTCACTCATTCTCCTATTAGTAACCACTCATCCATGGACAGTAAGTAACCCTAATACATTCATTGCTTCCCTAGGGAGAACATTGGTGGAAATGAACTTCCATTTGTTAAGTGGTCTTTATGAGGAGGGGATCAACATTGCCTAGTCCCTCTTTGTGGGAGGGATACTCTCATGACATAATGTGGCATTTGACGGTTGGAGGATAAAAGAGTAGTACATGAGGGGGAAGACTACAACATTGCTAAGATATTATATTCCTCATTTCTAAAGTATTAGAAACATTGGAAAACACTAAACTATACTCCCTGAGTGCTTCAATATGCTCTGTGAATGAGGTGCTCTATCTCAGTCCCTCTGATTTTAGTACTTTTGATAAATAGCAATATAATCAAGTTGAGGGTTCCAGATATCTAAGTAGTGATAACAATCACATCCTTTTTTGTCTCAAGCAAAGTGTGTCAGGTCACCTCAAGAGGCTGAGGATTTTTTAATCCCAAATGAACACTTTCAGAGTTTCCTGCAGCAAGTTCCTTAATGATTCCCATTGGAATATGCAATTCCTCAAAATTACAACAGAAATGTTATAAAATGGTATCATCCATAAGGCTAAAGTTTATTAGCTGTTTTAAAGACATAGCAACTATCCAAAGATATGATCCCCCTTGGAAATGTGTATATTAATATTTTCCCCATTGATTTTACCAAATACCTGACAATAAGCATCTTGAAGGAGGAAGGGTTTACTTTGGCTTAAGCTTAAGGGGATGCAGTCCATTAAGACGGGGGAAGGCATGGTGGCAGGATAATGAAGCAGCTATTTTCACGGTATTCATAGTCAGAAACCAGTGAGAGATGAATGCCGGTGTTCGATTAGATTTCTTTTTTTCATTTAGTTAGAGACCTCAGGCCTCTGAGGGTGCCGCTGCTCATATTCAGGGTGGGTATTTCCTCATCAGCAAAATCTTTCTTGGGTGAAAACTCTAATAGACACACATGGAAGTGTGTTTCCATGATGATTCCAGATCCAGTCAAGTAGACTATAAAGATTACTTGTCACAGTCTGGTTTGGCTGTGGAATAATTACAGGACTACCACATACATGGGAGAAAATAAGGTATGGCCACACTCACTCCATAAAGAAACACTATGTCTAAGTTGTTGATTCTCATATTTTTATATCCAACCTAGTGATTTCCTATGCTCATCAGATCCCTATATCTGAGTATCTTCCTATTTATTTGATGCCTAATAAGCATTTCATGTTTAATCTGTCCAAAAGGGGGTCTCCACATCTGTCTTCCAAAATATTATCTTTCCATTAGTTTTGCAATATCAATTAATGGTAATTCTACCTAGGTTATGCAACTAACAATAGTTCAATTCACATTGATTCCTCTTTTTTATTCAAAAATATACAGAATATAGAGTTCTATCCTTATTCTACTACTGTCCAATTTCCATCTTTTAAAAAATCTTATTGACATACCATGCAGTTCATTACTTTGGAGTATACATACACACATTTTGGGTTTTTAGTAGATTTGTGGCTTTTAAGCCATCACTAAAATCAAGGTAGTATTATTAAAGAGATGGAGACAAGCAGGTAACTGTGAAGTGACAGTCAAAAAAAGCCTTTCCCTATCTTCTACTGAAGGGTGGTCAATCAGTAATTAACCAGACCAGTTTAATAAAACATATTCAGCTTTAATAAACAGAAGAAAGGGAACTTACAAACCCAGGGTTCCAGCAATTCAGGAGCCCAGGAACACAAAGAGGAAGAGCAAATGCACATGGATTTTTTTATTGGTTTCTGTGTGGCCCCAGGGGGACACACCTTAAGCTGCATGTGATTGGCTGAAGTCCCCCATCATTCTACTTCATCAGGACTCTGTCACAGCAGAGTTTCCGCACTAAATGGTCACCCTGTCTTGAATGCTTTCTTTCAATTATCTCAGTACCTTTTTTCACCATTTATCTTTTGGTGGGTAGGAGGAGCAAAGGGTTTATTAGGCTTACACTTCTACACTGATGTTCATTACCAAAGGAAGTTGGACAGGAACTCAAGCAGAGTAGGAACCCAGAAGCAGGAGCTGCTCCAGAGGCCATGGAAGGGAGCTGACTACTTCCTTTATCCTCATGGCTGGCTCAGCCTGCTTTCTTATAGAACCCAGGAGCACCAGCCTAGGAATAGCACCATCCACCAGGGGTTGGGCCATCCCCATTGATCACTATTTGAAAAAATGCCTTACAGCTGGATCTCATGGAGGCATTTCTTCAATTGAGGCTTGTTCCTCTCTAATGACTCTAGCTTGTGTCACATTGAAACACAAAACTAGCCAGTACAAGCACCCCCCCTCCCCTGCCACATACACATAGTTAAAAATAAAATGGATAGCTAATAAAAGTTTTCCTCTCCTAGATTAATCTTAAAGTTCAAAACATTTTGATCTGGTAATAAGGAAACACGTACTCCAAGGTACAATAAAACAAGCCCCCCTTTAAAAGAATTTTTAAAATGTGTGTGAGGTGTTGATTTAAATAATCATTTGTGATTCTTGTTTTCAAGAAACATGTTTTTCAAATATGGAGGCTTTTGCGCCATACCACCTTTAAGCTTCAAATCACAGTTAAGAAGAGCCAACCCTGTTAGCGTAGGTGTGGGTGAGCCAGCCCCAAAATTGTGAGCATAGGAGAGATGTCCCCATTACCCATCTGCCTCGATGGCCTCCTCCCCGATGCCCATCAACTTCTGGCGCAGGTGGGAGAGTTGACCCTGTAGTTGTAAGAGTAGGAGAGCTATCCTTGACCCCCATGAGCTGCAACACTTGGGAGAGCAAGCCCTGCACCTTTCCAGGGCAGCACAATCGAGCCAACCCTGTTAGTAGGTAAGCAAGTCCTGAAGTTGTAAGCATAGGAGAGTTGTATCTATTTCAAATTTGACATATCAACCTGACCATTGTGTGGGCCCAGACCCTAGGATGTGACTTGGCCTGCCCCATCATCCACCACATCTATGGTCTGCTGGAGCACATGAAGGGATATGACACGTAGACCCAAAGCTGCAGGATCTCCACAACACAGGGCAGTAACAGGATATCCAGGAGGAGCCCTAGTGAGGAGGGCCCAGTATCAATAGGGTATTAGAATCCAGAGACCTCAAATCGGACCAATGATTATTTGCAAAGAGCTGTCACAAGTAAAAATAGACAAAGGAGTTCACAGTATGACTCACTGTTTTATACTGTAGCTTCCATCACAAGATTTTTAATTTTTTCCCTTTTTAATTTTCTTTTATTTTCTTCTTAAATTTTGTTTTATTTGGGAGTGTGCAGGGGTGCAGGGTGGCTGCAAAGGAATGCAGAAATGAATGGGATCAAGATACATGAGTTTAAAAAGACATAAAATAACTAAATGAATATTATAAAATAAAATAAAAATGTTAAATTTTTGCCATTTCTTTCTGGCTGTTCAAATGTCACCTACAAAGTGAGATCTTTGTCTATCTTATTTTTCCTTCCTCTCCTCAGAATGCATCATATTGCCTTATCCCTACTTTAGTATTTCCCCTATGCTACTTACAATTAGTGCAAATGCATTACATACTCAATAAATTGATTTAGTCACTGTCTTACTATTCTATAAAAACAAAGATTTTTGTGTATTTTGCTCATGTTCAATGCTACATACCTAATACCTAGACTGTATCTGTCCCATAAAATCGATTCAATAAATTCTTGAATGGATTAAATAATAAATGGTCAGAGGAATGAATGAACCATTCACAGTATGAGCTTTACAGTCAAATAAACCTAGTCTCTAATCTCAGCTTTGCCACTTACCAACAGTGTAACCTTGAGAAAGCTCCGCTGAGCCTCAATTTGTTGTATGACTCACAGGGCTGATGTAAGAATTTTAATGAGATAATCTGTGTAAAGTGTTCAGCACAGTTCTTGGCATATAGGAAGAATAAGTGACATGTAAAATAATAATTACAAAGCTCTTTGTAAAAGTGCATACTTAAAAATATAAAAGATGGGTTCCTCAGCTATATCCTGACTGGGGTGACCGATCATGTCCTGCAAATTATATACTTACTTTACAACTGAATAAAATCTCTCTCCCTCTCTCTCTCTCTCTCTCTCTCTCTCTCCCCCATATATATGTATACATACATACACACGTACACATGCATACATCCCGGTTTGATTATTCATCTAACTATTGATGAACATCTAATCTAGTCTGATTCCATTTAACTTCTGTGAGTATAGCCACAGTGAACATGGATGTGCAAGTTCACCAAAAAGCCCCAAACGTGAATGGGTCACCCTGGGTGCCATACCAGCATAAGCAAAAAGGGGAACTCACCGAGAGGAAGTCAATCCAATCTGGCAGAGAGGGTGCATAGTTAGGGTGTTTTCCAGCACGTGGCCCTAGGCCCTGTGCCCGCTGATGAAACAGACCCTTTTGGTAGGAAACCTCCATCTGTTAGAAAAAAATCTTAAAACGATCCTGTCTACCCACTCAAAATAACTCCAGTTAGACCACATTACAACAAATCAAAGATGCCCACGTTTAATGAATGCAGCGCTCCTGGGTTGTCGGGAACATGGCGGGGGCGGGGGGAAGGGAGTGGGGAGACAGAGATCATGCAAACCTGGGACCATATGTTAACTAGCCTGTGAGAGTGGTCCTGACCCTTCCTGGAAAGGGGTCAGGACTTGGCAGGCTTTCCGGAGGTGGAGTCTGAACCCAGGCAACTCCCAGCGGGAAGGGGCTGGGGTGCTGCTTCCAATCATCTCACACTCATTGGATATAGGGGTGTTAGAGGGATGGGGTCTCACTTTTGACCAAATATCTGACAACAACCATGTGTAATTTGTTCATCAATGAGGAAGTTTAAAAGCAAAGGGAACACCTGTTCCTGATTACTACTTAACTGGGTACTGATTAACACTTAACTATCAGGTATAGGCAAGAGCCCATCAGCAATTGTCATACATCTCTAGAAACACATACAGATCCCTGAGTTTATAAGCTCCATAGGACGCCCTGCCCCTTACCCCGCCCATCCCTCTGTGACTTCAGACCCCTGTATTATGCAAGGCCTCTCTGATTGGTCAGCAACCCTGGCTTGCTGTGCCCCCTACCCAGCTTTTAGTTTTGTGGGTGTCAGAGTTTGTTCAATTTTAAGACCTCTGTGCTTAAAAATGTAGGTATTTAGACTGTATTTGATAGTAAGGTCAAAGTCTTCATGACAGTATCCACCTCCTTGTATAACAGTTGGAAATCATTACCATCTAAAAAGACAAATATTTTAGCCAGACAGAGTGCTACAGTCCTTTATTCCCAGCACACAGAGGCAGAGGCAGGTGAATCTCTGCAAGAGGTCAGCCTGGTCTACATAGTCAGTTCCAGGACAGCCAGATCTACATAGTGAGATCCTGTCTCAAAAAAAGACAAAAATTTTCTACTGCATGGGAATTGAGATGAGAGAGGAGACATTGGTAATATTTTCTCACAACATTTATTCAATCAAATTTACTATTAACAAATTTATTTTTACTAGCTTAATTCAGGGAGGACTTTCTAATAATACCATTTTATTAAACAGGCATCATACTTGGCTCTACTAAATCTTGTTTTACAAAATGAACTCAAAGGAATCCTTTTCTTATTTCTTAACTAGGCTATCTTCCAGAAAATTATGTTTGAAATTTTATTCCAGGGCATAGCATGACTAGTCACTTGACTGCAGACAAAGAAATCCTGTCTTGAAAAACCAAAATAAATAAATAAGTAAATAAATATAAGTTTTAACAAAAAAAAAGAAAAAAAACCTAGGACTTGTGCTGAATTAGACACTGGTCTAAGTTAAAATAAACCAGAGGCTCCACGGGTTACTATATTCAGTTATGTTATCTCTTAATATATAAGAAATGTCATTGGGTATATTTTATTGATTTTTTCTGAGCACAGATTAGTGTTACAGTTTTCCTCTAACCCCAATATTTCAGGCTTCGCAAACCTTGTTATAATAGCTACTTAAGAAACACAGAGTTTGGGGCTGAAAAATTGGCTTACTGTTTAAAAGCTCATGCTTCTCTTGTAGAGGACCCAAATTTGATTCTCAACAACCAAAACTCATAGCTTACAACCACTTGTAACTCTAGCTGCAAGGATCTGATACCAATTACTGGACTTTGGTAGGACTTACACTCACACACACACACACACACACACACACACACACACACAGAGAGAGAGAGAGAGAGAGAGAGAGAGAGAGAATTACAAATAGAACTAAACCTTAAAAAATGAAATAACATGTTTTAATATTGAGTTGAGGAGAGGTTTCCTTGGCTAAATGGCTTGTTGCCTAAGAATGAGGACCTAAATTTTAATATCCAGCACCCAATTAAGAATCAGATCTGGTATATGTCGATAACCACAGTGTTGCAGGGGACAGAGGCAGGTGAATCCCAATGTATCACTGTTCAGAGAATCTAATAAACAGTTCCCATCAACAATAGAAATTAGTTTCAGCAGACCAAAGCAGTATAAATAAAATGAAGCAATTTTGTGGTAACATTCTTGAATTATGGCATGAGGACACACAGAGTGAGGGCAGAGGATTGTAATTTTGAGACTAGTCTGAACTTCATGATACTGTCTTAAAAACGAAAACAACCAAACAAAACCCAGCCAGGCATGGTGGTTTATATTAATCCCAGGACTTAGGAAATAGGTAAGTGGATTTGGGGAAATTAGAGGCCAGCTTCTATGTGATGAGTTTCGGTACCGCCAAAGTGACATAGTGAAATACTGGCTCAATTTTTTTTTTTAACTGGAGTGGTGGTGGCAGCACACGCCTTTAATCCCAGTACTTGGAAGGCAGAGGTAGGCGGATCTCTGTGAGTTCGAGGCCAGCCTGGTCCACAGAGCAAGTTTCAGGACAGGCTCCAAAGCTACACAGAGAAACCTGCCCCCCCCAAAAAAAAAGTTTAAAGAAAAGCAAAATATTAGCATCCAGGCAAAACCTCAGTCTCCCTCTCCTTTTTTATGTCTGTACACGAGTGTGTGTGTGTGTTCTGTGCATACATGTGTGTTCAGGTTGTGTTCTGTGCATACACATGTGTGCGTTCTGTGTATACACGTGTGTGTGTTCTGTGCCTACACTTGTGTGAATGTGTGTGTTCTGTGCATACACGTATATGTGTGTGTGTGTTCTGTGCATACATGTGTGTGGATGTGGTGTATACTTCAGGCACAGAGACTGGAAGAGGAGGCTGGGTGCTCTGATCTATCACTCTACACCTGATTCCGCTGAGACAGCATCTTTCACTGAACCTGGAGCTAGGCTGGCCATCTGCATGCCCCAGATATTTTGGGGTCTCCACTCTCTTCAGATTCAACAGTCCAGGGGTTACAGGAACCTGCATGGCCACAATCAATTTTTACAAGGATTCTAGGATCTAAACTCAAACTTTTGTGTTTTAACAACAAGGACACTTAACCAACGAGTAATATCTCCAGCCCCCAGTTAAGAAATTTGTTTTGTTGTTTTTTAAAGAAATCTATTATAATGAATTTCCAGAAGTGTTTCTGCAAGTTAAGAGACCTTCTTAAATCATGTAAAATTACATTGAAATATTTCTCAAATATAATTTATGCTACAAAATTAATACAAGGTAAACTTTTATTTGTTACGGAGCAAATAAAAATATGAAGAAAAACATGAATGGGTATTACCTTAACAACAGCAGTTTTCTTCTGCTCCTCCCCACCCCATCTTTACTACTGTGCAAGTGTGCGTGTGAGAGGTGGGGTGAAAGACACACTGGGAGAGAAAGATTCGAAGTGTATTCTCAGCAAACTCCAGGTTGTGAGACATCATCTCAAAAAACAGGCTAGAGAGTGATGTAAAGCCAACAGGAGCAAGCTGTGGTGGTGGCCCGTGCCTTCAATCCCAGCACTCAGATTGCGGATCACTGAGTCCCAGGCCAGCCTGGTCTATAGATGAGATCCAGGATAGCCAGGGCTATACCGAGAAACCCTGACCCAGAAAACCAAATCCGACAAACAAACAAGCTGAGGCTGGAGAAGTGTCTCCTCAGTTGCTCTTGTTGCTCTTGTAAAGAACCTGGGTTCAGTCCTGCACACCCACACGGTGCTTCACAGCGATCTGTAACGTTAGTTTCATGGGATCCTTCACCTTCTTCTGACTTCTGAGGGCACCAGGAACTTCTGAATCACCCTGATTAAACTCCTGCACCTCATTAAAGCATCACAATTTGGGGACGCAAAAGCGGCAGGTGATGCTGTAGTTGGGCTTAAGTACCACAAAAGTATGTAGTCATCATCCAACACAGCCAGGCAGAAATGGGCTCTGGACTGTGTGGCCCTTTGCAGGCCCCTGGGAGTAACTATATCTGCAGGGGTTGCAGAAGGCTCGTAATCTTCTGAAGGTTTCATTGTCACTAAACACGGGGTCGGGGTTGTAAGAACAGAAGTTACGTTTTCTACACCCCCCTACACCCCCTACCCCATGCTTTGATTTCCCATTTGAGTTCTATTTTTTTTTCCGCATGTCTCCTAGGAAGTGGTCGGAGTCTGCCATTGCTCCTTGCCAACTTCACGAATCTCTAAGATGACTAATCCTGACACAGTTTCCCCTTATGGAAACACTGTGAGAACAGTGGTGAAGACTCACTGCCCTCAGAAGCCAGGCACTGATGAGTTGATCAAGCCTGAGGCAGAGAGGATTCTCTTTCCCCCTTCCCACCCCCATGATGCCTTAGAAAACGGGAACCCATATGGCGAGGACCTAGACCTGTTGTTTTCAACTCATAGAGACCTAGTGAAGCTGGGAACATTATCGTGGGAAAACTTCCCTCCTGTATCTAGCTAGGATCACGGTCACGACCAGGGTCACTGCTGACCTGAGCTATTTATTCCTCAGGCTTAAGGGAAACGTTTGAGACATTTTGTTTTCTCGGGTCTGCCACCTGAAGCCTACAATTGCCAGCTGCAGTGTGAAGGGTGGGGTTGAGGGGGCGCTGCGGTGCTGGGAGGTGACTGGTGGTAAACTGAAAACTGACATTCACAGAGCCCACAGTCACCTTTGAATGTTCGCAGGCACCATGCAATCTTGCACGTGTTGTCTTGTTCACAACAACAAGGATATCTGTTTCGAAGAGTATTCCTATTTGAATTTCAAAGCTTTACTGCAGCAGGCTCCTGTTTCATTTCGCTCTTGCCCTGCTGTGCTTTTTTTTTTAAACTTCTCGAAGAGTTGATCAACGCCATTCTCCTGCCGTTTTTTAAAGACTTAAACATGTTTCATTTGCGTGCCCCTTTAATTTTGCCCCAACTCATTGTGAATCCCATCATTTATCTCTTTACGTACTTCATTCTGAACGTTTATTGAAATCCTTTCCAAATGCCCTCTCGTTTTTTGATTTTAGTATGTCGGTTGTTATGATGCTATGGTTGTTCTTAATTTCTGATACCACATTTTTTGAGTTCTTAGAATTCTGCCCTTTTAATGTATTTTACAGATCTTGGCTGAAGATTTCAATCCATTTTATTGACAATAATGCCATTATTTGGATTTCGTGCTTAGTTTTCAGTTGTTAGTTCATTTCTTTTTCTTTTTCAGGTACCCACTTATAATAAGCTGTAGATTTTATTTTGATATTAGGGTTAAGTCATTTCCTTCCAGGGAGAAATTTGTTACTTGCTAACAAGCAAGGAAACAAATAAACAAAAACCCCGTGACTGTCTGCTGCTGCAGTTCACTTAGCTGCCACCTGACACAAAACGGGAACTAACTGCTGGGGTAAAGACTTCAGAGACCCTAACTTGCCAGGTCTTTAAAAGTCCAGTGACATCTTTCTATACTGTGAGCTCTTTGCTATCATGGGATAACTTTATTTTTTTTTTAAATTTCACGCTTTCCTAGGTATTGTAAATGGAATTTTGATTGCAGTTAAGCTAGTATTTCATTGCTAGGAAACTAGTTTACTTTTTTAATGCTTAGTTTGTTATACAATTGTTATCTTCTTCCCTAATATTTATGAAATAAAAAATCTTTGAAATCTGCCTTCCAAGATTTTTACACGGACCTCATTAGCAGCATATATTCTGTACCTGTCATGTTTCTCTTATTTTATTGTATTGCCGTTGTTCAGCCACGTCTTAGGGCCCCATCCTTCACTATTTGCTTCTTGTATATGAGAATCCCATGCCTCATGTGAAGTGGTCCAATTAAAGGCATATTTTTTCTTGGTGGGAGGGGGCATAATTTCTCATTCAGTGTTTACAGGTTTGTTGTGGCTGAAATGAAAACATAAAAGAAGCAAGAGCTGTGGCATCATGGAAGAAGCCTGAAAACCACCAAAAGTCAAGGTGGTTCCAACTAACTTGTGTTGATTTCAATAGGTGTACCTAGTGTGTGGAAAACACATGCTCGTTGTCATGAAGTTCTTCACCCAATCCCTGACCTGCTAATAAGGATTAATTCCCTATGTATGCTTAGACTGCAGAGAGTTATTCTGGTTCCACATTATAAATAAGAGTGTGTGAAAGTGTTGGTACAGAAATATAAAAAGACTGAGCTAGTAATTCTTAGGGCAGAAGAGGAAATATTCCAGTTGAAAGTCTCACTTTACTCATAAGAAATTTAAGACCAGAAGGTGAAAATCCCTGGTGGAGGAGAAAAGCCTACAAAGATTGTACACCGCTGTAAGGTGCTGGATTTCATTGCTGCTTCCCCCTCTGTCTTTATTGCTGACGGAGCTTGTTTGTTGTCCTTCTATTCCCCATCTCCCATCCTCACCCCTCCTTCTCCTCCCTCTCCTTCTGGTCCTCTTCTCCCCTCCACCCATTTTCCTCTCCCCATGCCCTTTCCTCTTTTCCTTCTCCCCTTCACCTCTACCTCTCCCTGTCCTTTCCCTCCAACACTTTCCTTCACCCCATGACCTCCCTTCCTTCTCCCCACCTCCCCTTCACCCCTGCACTCTCCTTCCTCCCTCCTCCTCTTCCTCATTTACTTCACTCTGTCCTCTCCCCCTCACTCCTCACTTCTTCCTTCCCTCCTTTTATTCCTTCCTTCCTTCTCTATCCTTTCCTTTTTTTTTCTTCTTTGCTGTGGGAGAATACTCTTGTACCCTCTAAAGATTTGCCACTCATATTGGTTTAATAAAACTCTGATTGACCAGTAGTCAGGCAGGAAGTATAGGTGGGGCAACCAGACTATGAGACTTCTGAGAAAGAAAAGGCTCAGTCTACAGTCACCACCCAGACATAGAGGAAGCAAGATGAAAATGCTGAACTGAGAAAAGGTACCAAGCCACATGGCTAAACATAGACAAGAATTATGGGTTAATTTATGTTGTAAGAACCAGTTAATAATAATCCTGAGCTAATAGGCCAAACAGTATACAATTAATTAATATAAGCTTGTGTGTTTATTTGGGACTGAAATGGTTGTGTAATGGGGCAAGACATAAACTTTCATCTAAACTTTTTCCTTTCTTTTTCTTTCTTTTTTTTTTTTAAATTGAAGCAGGGTTTCACTATGTAACTCTGTCAATGAACTATATACACCAAGCTGTTCTCTTAACTGTTTTTAGCCCAAACAAGCCTTGGGCTTATTCTGTTAAGCAGGCTGGCCTTGAATTTAAATCCTTCTTCCTCAGTCTTTTGAGTATCTGGGTTTGCAGGCCTGTGCTACCAGGCTTGATTTGATAGCATTTAATTGAATTCATGTTGCCTATGTGTCATTGGAATATGGGTCTACAGATTTCACTCTCTCTCCTTTCCTTAATTCTTGTATTCTTTTTCCCCTCCTTCCCCTCCCTCCAAGCATCCCTGCTTCCCTTTCCTCTCCCTTCTCCCTGCTTCCTCTTTATGCTTCTTTTGACAGGATCTCCCAGTGTACTCTAAATTAGCCCCAAATCTACTATTCTTCTGTCTCAACCTCCTTAGTACTCTAGTTTTCTTTTGAAAAATACGTTTAGTGCTTAAGTAGTGATCATAGGGACTCATGGAGATTGGATAGACAATTAAGGAGCCTGTGTAGGTTTGACCTAGGTCTTCTGCATGCGGGTTATGATTGTGTAGTTTGGTGTTCTTGTGGGAGTGGGGTGTCTCTGACTCCTTTGTCTACTTTTGGGTTGCCTCATCCAACCGTGATATGAGGGTACGTGACTAGTTGTTTTTTTTTTTTCCAAGACATGGTTTCTACACATAACCCTGGCTATTCTGGAACTCATTCTATAGATCAGGCTGGCCTCGAACTCACAGAAATCCCCCTGCCTCTGCCTCCCACATGCTGAAATTAAAGGTATGTGCCACCACCACCCAGCCACTTAGTGTTACTGTAACTTGTTTTATCATGTTTATTGACATCCCTAGGAGGCCTGTTCTCTATTGAAGGGAAATAGAGGAATGGATCTGAGGGAGAGAGGACATGGAGGCATGACTGGGAGGAATAGAGGGAGGGGAAGCTTCGGTCAGATGTATTGTATGAGAAAAGAATAAATAATAAAAAAATCTGATTTAATTGTACATCTCCAGGTAGCTGTGTATTTGTACTCTGCATGACTAATATGTGGTTTATTAATGTCACTCTTGCTGACAATATTTCAGAAAAAATGATGATTGTCAAATTATGAAAAATTGTGTTTGCAACCAACAAGTGTCTTAAAGTCGTACTTAACATCATGTACAAATAAAAACCTTTCAAAGGAAAAGAAAATGTCTTTTGTGGCTTTAAGCACCTGCTGCTCTTGCAGAGGACCTGAGTTCAAATCTTAGCACCTGCATGGTGGCTCACAACCATCTGTAATTCCAATTCTAGAGCATCTGGCCACCAATAGCACCAAGCATGCATGTGGTCCACATACATACACGAAGGCAAAACACTCATTTATATAAACTAAAATAAATTACTTTTAACCATTTAGTTTTGTTATAAGGATCTTTCTGGCTTTATAAAGGAAGTTTGGCAAAGTTCTTTTCATTATAATTTTTAAGAATGGTTCCAGAAAACTGCTCTTCTTTAACTGCTTTGTAGAATTCAACTGTAAACCGTCGGGTTCAGAACATTTTTTTTTGTATAAATGTTTTTGAATACTGCTAGTTGTGCTTTCTATTGCTTCTTGACTCAAATTTTGTAGGCTGCATGTGTTCATAAATTTACTCATTTCTTTTAGGTTTTCCATTTTGGGGTATATAATCATTCATAGTATTCTCTTTGGCTCATTTGTATTTCATTTCTATTGTATCCTTTTTCATTTTTTCTTTAGCTAGTTATTTGTCAGTTCTTAGGTCTTTGTTAGTATAGTTAAATATTTATCAGCTATAACCTTTCAAAATCCAATTTTTTAAAAATTGATCTTTTTATCATGTATGCTTTCTTTTATTTTATTTGTTTATTATTACTTAATATTTTCATTTAATAACATACCAACCACAGTTTCGCCTACCTCATCTCTTCCTGTCCCTCCCCCACCTTCCATGTAACCCCTCAACCTACTCCTCCTTCTCAGTTCAGAAAAGGCAGGCCTCCCATGGATGTCAACAAAACATGGCATATCAAGTTGAGGTATGATTAAGCTCCTCCCTTGTATTAAGGTTGAATGAGGTAAAGCAGTATAGGAAATAGGTTCCAAAAAAGCCTGCCCAAGTGTTAGGGACAGGCTCTGCTTACACCACTAGGAACCCCACAAAGTGAATTTAAATTGATCTTCTACATTACTTTTTAAATTTTTGTTTTTGTTTGTGCTCTATTCTTTAAAGTTTCATTCTACTGACTTTGAATTTGGTTTGTTGTTTCTTTGTTTTTAATTATTGTTTTTTGAAGCTATGTTGAGTGTAGCTAATCAATGTGTGCTTACAAACACGTATTCCAGAACAAAATGATGAGAAAATCTCTCTCCAAGAAAAGGAGGGAGGCAGCTGGAGAGATGGCTCAGGAGTAAAGAACATTGGCTACTCTTCCAGAGGTCCTGAGTTCAATTCCCAGCAACCACATGGTGACTCACAACCATGTGTAATATGATCTGGTGCCCTCTTCTGTACTGTAGGTAGGATACATGCAGGAAGAACCTTGTATACATAAAAATAAAAATCTTTAAAAAAAAAAGAAAAGGAGGGAGATGGGAGTTCTTCCAAAGAAAGTTGTAGTAAGGAGAACCTTCATGATGAACATCATGAGGACAATCTTCTATCTTCACAATCCAGGACAGTGATGGAAGCATTCATCTAAATGATGACTATGATGACCCTCAAATACTGTAGTAAGTAATATAGACAAGCTGGTTGGCATGTAGATTCCCTTGAGATTGTACAAGCTTCCCACTCTGTAATTTTTCTCTTATTTCAAAAATATTGAGCCATGACGGAAGTCCTACTTCAAGACTTTAGAGTGAATTTATCGGTGTTTTAAGTGTTTATCAGTGAATTAAGATTGGTCTTTTTGAGTGGTCTTGTTGCAAGTCTAAGTATTTATAGATAGCTCTTTCTGTCAATGTCTCCACAGCCACTCTTCTGCTTTCCAAGTCCAAGAGGATGATGGTACATGTTATACTGAATGCCAAGAGATAATTTGTCCAGAGGACGAATTGAAGGAAAGCATAGAGGATGGCGCCTTAGGGGGCTGGCTCAAGATCATGGTGAGTGTACTCCTAGGGGACTGGTGTGCAAGGAAGTCAGGTCAAGTGGCGTTACCTTGGTCACATCTAAGTGGAGATTCAGAAAAAGGAATAAAAAAGACAGCAGGCTGGGTACAAGAAGTTAAGGTCACAGGAGGAAGGCACAGGTGGCAGTAACTCCAGAGAGCATGGAGAAGCCCACACCAGTTATTTCTGTGTTGTTCAAACTGAGATTTTGACAATCTTGTCAGAAAGCCAGGGAAGCTCACAAAAGCTTATAAAAGTGAGGTGAGTTTGAATAACTGGGTTTTAATGTTTGGAATCTAAACATTGAAATATAGAGAAGGGACAATTTAGGATAGCCACAGAGAGAAAGAAACACACTTGGGAAAGAAAGAAACAAACTTGGGAAAGAGGGAGAGGAAGGCGAGGAAGGAAGGAATAAGAACTTGTGCCAGTTGTCTCTACAAGTTTTTTCAAAGATAATATTTTATCTGTTCTTAATACCATGTTTATTTTCCTTATTCCTTGTTTTTGCCCCCAGACTCCAAATAGGAGAAAGTGCAGCAAGATGTGGATAATAAATTTAGTCCAGAGCCATTGCAGTGTGTCCTTCACACCTATTGATGTAAGAGATATCATTGAATTCCAGGGTGTGCATATAGTGAAATAAAGAGAGGCCAGGGTCACTGCAGGGTGCTTGCCTCCAGCATCAGAGCTGTTGTCTTCATTCCTTATAGTTCCAGCACACCAGAAACGAGATGGGGCTCTTTGTACAAAATGCTAGAAGTGCCTTTGAATTGAAGAATATAAACTACCAGGTAACTGATGAGGAGGACGGAAAGGTTGCTTTGTTTTGTTTTGTTTTTTGAGATGGTGTTTCTGTGTGTATCCCTGGCCTGGCCTGGCCTGGCCTAGAACTCACTCTGCACACCAGACTGGCCTCAAACTCCTAGAGATCCACCTGCCTCTGCCTCGTGTGTGCTGGGATTAAAGGTGCCCAGCAGAAACAAACCATTCTTAAGGGCAGGGTGCATGCCCAGTCCTAGATAGCCAACATTGGCATCATAAAGTCATGACATGGATTTTTTTATAATTTTATAAAATTTAATTTATAATTTTTATCTTATTTTTACTATATGTAACTTATTGTGTATAACTATATACACATACACACATTTATAATCTTATGTATTCATACACATAATTCACGACTATAATTTAACTACTGTGATGAATCATAATATAAATAGATGATATGCAGATGATCTATATATGTATATCTTTTTAAAGATTAATATGTTTTAATGTGTATTGGTGTTTGGTCTGCATGTATATCTATGTCAAGATGTTGGCTCTTGGAGTCAAAGACAGTTGTGAGCTGCCATGTTGGTGTTGCGAGATGAACCTGGGTTCTCTGGAAGAGCAGCAAGTGCTCCTAACCACTGAGTCCTCTCTCCAGCTCCATATGTATATCCTTTTACCCAACCTTTATACCTTCGTGTATATGTTATGGCTTCTGGCTTAGTGTTTTTAATGTGTACCCAAGTGTGCGAATGAGTGGGTCTCTCTCTGTGTCTATATCTGTTTCTTCTCTATTTGGTGGCTCTTTTCCTCTATTTGTCTGTTTCATCCTATTAAAGTTATTAGTTTTTGTTTTATCCTATATTGTATTATATAATTCTTCCTTAGAAGTCTGCTTGTTTTCTAATGAGAGACAGAGAAGGGGTGGGTCTGAACAGAAGGGGTGATTGGGAATAATCAGAAGTAGATGAAGGGGAAACTGTAATAGGATATATAATGTGAGAGGGAAAGACTATTTTCAGTAAAAGAGAAAGAATCACCTTATTAAATGTGTGAGAAAGAAGCACACATATTGCTAGACCATAAATTCAGTTTTCCCATTTAGGCATCAGGTAATGGAAACATTGCTCAGTTGTAGAATAGTTTCATAGCATAAGCAAGGCCCTGTGTTCCATTACCCACACCACACAAAGAAATAACAATATAGTATTTGGAGAAATCCCTAGTTGGTAAAGCTACAAGCAGAACAGCATAGATGATTGGGTGTGAAGCATTGCATCTTCCCAAAGTCTCAATTGCATAACTGCATTTTCCCTGCCCGTGGCCATGTAGTGGCTTCATCTCTGTGTGTAAAGGGGCTCTTCTCCTCTTTATTACACAAGTGCAGTTCTGGATGTAAACTGCCCTGCCTTACTGCCCCCTAAATGAAAGAAGACAAGCAGGTTAAAAGCATTCTTTTTGGAGGGATACCTTGCTCAGCCTAAACATGGGGGTGGGAGAGCCGGGCCTTGGTCCTGCCTCAAAGTGAAGTCTCAGACTTTACTCACTCCCCATGGAAAGCCTTATCCTTTCTGAGGAGTGGATGGGGGAGTGGGGTGGTAGGAAGGTGGGAGAAGCTGGAGGATGGGAGGACGTGGGAACAGGGATAGCCATGTAAAATGAGAAAAGAAGAGAAAGAGTCCCACATTGGGCACTGGACTGAGCTCCCAAGGCTCAGATGAAGGGCAGAATGAGGGAGAACATGAGCAAGAAAGTAAGGACCGCGAGGGGTGCGTCCACCCACTGAGACGGTGGGACTGATTTAATGGGAGCTCAACAAGGACAGCTGGACCGGAACTGAACGAGCTTGTGATCAAACAGGACTCTCTGAATGGGGCTGACAATGAGGGCTGACTGAGAAGCCAAGGACGATGGCACTGGGTTTTGATCTTACTGCATTTACTGGCTTTTTGGGAGCCTAGTCTTTGTGGGATGCTCACCTTCCTAGACCTGGATGGAGTCGATGGGGCTTGTACTTCCCAAAGGGCAGGGCACCCTGACTTCTCTTAGGACTGGAGAGCGAGGGGGAGGAGGAGTAGGGGGAGTGGGAGGGAAATGGGAGGATGGGAGGAGGTAGAAATTTTTAATAAATAAATAAATAATAGCTTAAAAATGTTTAAAAACCACAAATCTTCCTAGTACAACAATACCACTAGGTGGCACAATTGTATGAGCTGGTGGCCGGAGAGGGAATCTGGAAACCCAGAACATATGTACATGCAGAATTTGCAGCACAGTTGTCAAGTCCCAATTAGGACTTTCAAAGACTATTATTCACTAAAATGATCATAATGCCCTTTTCTCTATGCAATTTAAAATTCAAGTAAAAATAAACCAAATAATTTTGTTCAAATGCCAATAGCTTCTCCAACACCCTCCCGATTGCAAAATTCTGGCTGAGGTCTTTGAAGTTGAACTCTCCTGAGGCTGTAAATGTGTGCTAACTACATGCATAACAAGAACTCCAGTGCCTCTTGTTACTAAGGGTAAGATCAGGCTTGATGCTGCTTTAGACCTTGAATGTGTTCCGGAACTTAGCCCTACTGAGTCACAGTATATTGAACCCTGTCAGAACCTGATAGCAGATGATTATAGATTTTGCTTCAGTCAATTTACATTGCTCCAACCAAAATGTACCTCGTCCCATGATTGAAAAACCTAGAAACTATTGTTACATACCTAAAACGTCATACATGGCATTATATAAACAATCTTGCCAGGAACTCTGTTGCCAGGAACCCTACCTCCCACCTTCAGCACGCTTTTTAGTTGCTCTGTGATCCCTGGCCTTTCATGACATCACAAAACAATACAACTTATATCCTCCTCCTTAAAGGGAAACCAGCAGCAGACACATATCAGTTTTTCCAGGACTTGCCTCTACAAATATTCTTATATGATTTTATGTCAGACCTTCTCCTCTGCAGAGGAAATCCAGTACTCACTATCAAATCAAGAACTCTCTTTCTGTCCAAGAGAACTTGATGAGCAGATAAAACCATCCCTATTCTGCTAACTGTTAGTTTCTTAAATGAATCATAGTGGAACCCAGTGTGGCATAAACTTAGATTTCCAGTTTTCCTCCATATATTTACATCCAAAGGAGTAATCAAACACTCTGGTATCACAACTCCTGTATCTGAAAATGCCTTGCACCTTGCACAATACTTCAGCCATTCACAGAACCATGAACCCATCGCAGGGCCTTCTGTGCCACAGTTTTCTTGTTACAGCTTCTGTACTCCATGGAGTCTTTTGCTCAGGTTTCCGACCATAGCAATACTCCCTGGCACATAAGCAATTAAAACTGACAGTTTCTTAGCCGCTTTTTACTGAGCCAGGGCGTTTGTGGAAAGTCATGCAAAATAGCAATGTCTTTCCCTGAGAAATGGACTCATGAGAATCCTTAAGCCTACAACGCAGTCTCTGCCTTCTACTGGGTACTTGATTAGTTTTCTAAGCTTCACATTCTTCCAAAGTCTAGGACGCCAAGGGAACTTCAGTTGGGATAAACAATGCACCAAAGAGTCATTTGTGTCTGCCAGCTAAACCTGAGGAAAAACACTTTAGGAGTGTGGAAGCCAGAGTAGGGTAGCAGGGCTGGTAGAGTTAACTCAAGCTAGATGGATGTTTGATGTGGGAGTGATTTCTTATTAATAAAGAAACTGCCTAGACCCATTTGATAGGCCAACCCTTAGGTAGGAGAAGAAAACAGAACAGAATGCTAGGAGAAAGAAGCTGGATCAGGGAGTCGCCATGATTCTCCCACTCCAGACAGACACAGGTTAAGATCATTCCTGGTAAGCCAGCTCGTGGGCTACACAGATTAATAGAAATGGGTTAGATCGATATGTAAGAGCTAGCCAATAAGAAACTGAAACTAATGGGTCAGGCAGTGTTTAAAAGAATACAGTTTCCTTGTAATTATTTCGGGTAAAGCTAGCCGTGCGGGCTGCCGGGTGCCAGGGACGCAGCCCGCTGCTCTTATTTCAACAGATGTTCCTATTCTACTCCCTGAAAACTATGCACACCATCAAGAGTGGCCATGCTGGACCCACACTTTGCAAGACTTAGGCATAATCTATTGCCTGACAACTCATGTTTGACCCCGTTGTGCATACTTAAACATACTTAAGTACTTTCAGAGACTGCTCTATACCAAGCATCATTCTAAGCCTTTTCCACACAATCGATTTAATCCTTAACAGTATATTCTGGCATAAGCACTATTCTTTAATTTCATCTAAAGAAGATAAAATAATAAGCACAGAGAGATAACGTAACCTACCCAAGATAAAACAGTTGGTAGAAGGGGCAAGGTTTAAATTCAGACCCAAGAAAACCTGGCTCCATTGTTTGTAAGCTTTATTCTATACCGTAGACTGCTTGTCTCTGTAAGACAATAGTACATCCCAGCCCACAATTCTGTTTGGATTTCATTTGCTCCTGCTTACTCTGAAGAAGCAGCTTGGCCATCAATAATCAAACCAACACGATTTGGAGAGCAGAGCCCTTGTCCCCAGCTGCAATTGAGCTCTGAATGAGATACAAGCATAGGACAAAGATGGCACAGTCCTACGATAGACATACTGTGGGGACAGAGTAGAGAAAGTCAGTTCAAGAGAAACTGCAAAGGTGCCATTGGAGGATTGTGAAGCATGAGGAAGAAGAGGAAAGCTTTAGGACACAGTAGATGGGGATGCCACCTAGTGTGGCGCAGGTCCAGAGGGAAGAGCAGTCTGTTAATAATACTTTGTCCAGAACATAATTCTGCTTTATATGTAAACATTAAGTATTTTGTGCTGTTTTAGTATATACTGAAATTTCCAGGAATACAACTGCCTTGTAAATTCAAGGAAATTTGGGCTTTGTTGTGTTCGGAACTCTCTGAAGAGTAGTTTAACATTTGCTAAGATCGTGTTATCAACAGCAACACTGTGCATGGCAAGTGAGTCAGTGATGTGACTCATATGCCTGGATTTTCATGTGTTTGTGGTGTCTCTATATGTGCTGCATGTTCCTGACTGACCTCTGAGATCTTCTAGTATGGAGAGGCTAGAATCTTTAGAAAATCATTATCTGGTACAAGGATTTCCTTTTATTTCTGCCTTACATTACAAATAACTACCATTTTCTCACATGTATGTGAATGCATACACACATATGGAAACACAAAAATCCTGTGAATTTGATTCAACTGGAAAGAAGAATTAAATCACGACATTTTCAGAAAGATTGATAGAACTAGATATCATCATGTTATTTAAAGTAAGCCAGACTCAAAATCACAAATATGTTTCACCTCAGATGTGGAATACATATATATCATAAACACAGAATAAAGGCTTTGAGAAGGGAGGAGGAACAGGTCTAGAGAAAGATGAGGGGATAAACAGAGGGTAAGAGAAAATATAGAATGTAATATACATTGTGTGTGTGTGTGTGTGTGTGTGTGTGTGTGTGTGTGTAGAAAGTTTAAGAGAGATTGGAGAGAAGGGGACCAAGAGACTATGGCATATAAGAATGAAAACTTAATAATGAAACCCATTATTCATTCTTTTGAGAGTTGACTAAAAAAATTTCAAGACTAAAGAAATGAATGTATAAAATGAAGTTGATGCACACTGAATGTTATGTGTGTGGTATATGTATTACATCATCATTGAGTCTTCTTGTTTTGTGTCAGGAAAGTAACGGAGGAACAGTTACGTGCTTGTGAAAACTATGAACATTTACTTACATGTCCTTGCTGTTTGGAGTGATTTCTCTGTCTCTCTCAATCCTCATAAATGCAGAATGGAAAAGGTGTCATTTCCAAGATCATCTTTACAGATGAGAAAGCAAAGGGACAGTTACTAACTTTCCCAAAGTTACATAGCTAGTGAGTGATAGAGCAAAAATCAGAACTCAAATCCATTTGGCTCCAAATAGAGTTCACGGCTGGCTGGTGGTGGTGTGGTAGGATATCTGTAGTAATCCTTATGTTATTAGAAGAATTTCAGCATATCCCAAAGGAAATATCTTGGGAGTCCAACAGAAAGTATCAGTAATTCCAGGATGACTAGAAATTGTCAGGCATACAGACAAATGTGTTTGTTTAACACCATACAGCCAGTCAAAGACTTGCGTCAAATTTAATAATGTCTTATTCTATAATGGAGCTTGTGTCCAATTATATTGTATAATGGCTGAAAACAGATATGTGTCGACCATAGTTCCCATTGGAAAAAATAGGGCACGATGCCTGACAATGAATGTGACAATAAAATCAAATAGGTTCCATCTGGACTATTCTTGAAACACTGGCCCTTGCTAGTCAGCAACTAGCTACAGCATAGGACATGGTAACTAACAAATGAGGCACCCAACCCTTTATTGTTCTCATTTAACAGAATCTATCAAGTGGAAATGCAAATCCCACACCTGCCTTCTTTTGAGAAATTGGCAATTCTTCCTTCTCTAAGCAGAGCTTCGTTCGCCAGCACCTCTGAATTCCAACACTAGATGGCAGTGTTCTCTAAGCTTCTAACAGCTTAGATGGTTACTTTTGTTTAATGCCATTTCCTATTTCAGGAGTCATAGGTCAAATTAACCATTTTTCCTACCAGCAAAAGAATGTCCAGATGTTTCCCATGCTGTTCCAGAGTGTCTTAGTCAATATCTTGGCATTTTAACAATAACCTCAATCTTGTTCACGGACATCTGGGTCGCCCCAGTATAGTTCAAATAGTGTGCATGCATATCATGTTGCAAACTGTGAGCAAGATCCAACACGTATAGCGATAAAGCTGCACAGATGTGAGTCTTAAGGAAAACAAAATCTTCTTAAAGATACTGACCCATAAACTAAAAGTTAAGATCATATCGTAAGCACTGTGATTAGGTGAGCACTGGATAGGCTATCCATCTCAATACAGGGATTCAGGATATCCTTCTGGAGACCACACACTAAAATCTGAATCTTAAAGAACGGACATATCTTAACTGGGGAATAAACATGTTTCAAAGACTGGTAGAAAAAAATAGCTTGAGCAGAAATGTGTGGTGAAGTGAAGAGAGTGATGGGGCCTACACAGCAGGTGTTACCCGCAATGATAAAAGACAATATAAAGTGCAGGATTAGGTAGAGTTCAAGTCAGGGAGTCAATATAAATATTGAAACCAGGAGTGAAAACGTGAGGCCATCTATTCCTCCCAAGTGTATCTTGAGAGGAGAACATTCTTTAACTAGCCTTAAGAAGAAATGACCTCTACATTTCTCACCACCATAGAGTACACTTCTTCATAACATTGACAATCATTTATTGAGACTGTCTTAAGTACAGATAATGGTATACAGCAAGAACTCTATACAGTCAGTACTATGATGTTATTGTCATCCTCAGTTTTCAGAGGAGGAAATTGAGGTTCGGAGAGTTTAAATGACTTGCTTACAGTTGTGAACAAGTGACAGCGCTGGGATTTGCACAGTAGTAGAGAAATGCAGAAGGGGTTAATTGACAGAGCCAATAGGCATGGAATTGACAGTGATGGCCGAGACTTTAAAGAGAAAATAAGACCTAAACAGGGTTTAGTAACAATAATGATAATAGTAATGAAAATATTTAATATCTTTTGTAACATATGTTGTGTGCTAGACTGTCTGTAATGTTTAAGTAAGCATTACCTCATAGTCCCTACAGCAATCCTGTACAGAATGAATAATTATCATTCCTATTTTGTGGAGTAGTATACTGAGGAACTGAGTGGTTTCAGTTTCGCCCAAAAACATATGTCTTGTAAGTGCTGATGATGGATTTAAAAGCAAGATTGAGGGCATTTGGCAAAGGAGAGCTGAATAGCAAGGAGAGAGGGCATGACCCAGAATGGAAGATGGAGAATCACGGCAAGTGGAGATTTCTGGGTGGTAGTTGGGGACAGTGGGGACCTTGGGATTGTGAGGCTGGGGAATTGCAGAAAATGTACATTGTGAAGACCTTAAAGTACCCCACAGTCAGACGAAGTAAAGGGAGCAGACAGAGCAGACCTAATCCTCTCATGATGATCTTTTGCCTTTCTCTTTTAACGTTTCTGTTTTATTTTCGTGTGTGTGTGCACACACGTATTTATACCTGTGAGTATCCCCAGAGGCCAGAAGAGATGGCAGTGTAGAAACTTACCCCTTAGATGGGCACCAGTGACACAGAGCCAGAGAGGCTAGTGAGGGAAATGAATACGATGAAATACAGTATATACTTATATAAAAACGTTATAATAAAACTTATTCTTGTACAGTTGATGCACATTGATTAAATAATAAACTGTTAAAAACCAAACAAGCTCAACTAGGACTCGCCAATAGGGAAAGAGGAGACAACCTTTGCTCTCCATCCCTTTATGGGCCAGTGAACTATGAGGAAAGCAGGTGCGGACTGAGAACAGGAAACACAGACTCTTGTAGTGAGGCTTTGTTCTGTTTTATTTGCTAGCCACACAGGGGCACTCAACTCATTTCCTGTGTCATTATTTCTAAGACATAAAGCCTGACATTTTCATTAAGACTTACCGTATCTATGTCATAAAATTAAATTCCAAGAGAGAGACACAACCTGATGGTAATAAAAACACAACCCAAGACTGGAACATAATGGGAACCTCACAAACATGTGTCATATGCTTGCGTGAGTAAAAATATCAACCTCTCTTTTTCTAGATTCCCAGGCAGCATAAGCTAGTAAAATAGTCATAGAAGATCTAGCTATATCCCCCAAGGGCCCAAATCACTTAATTTTCTCTTCAGACTTCAAGAGTTTCCAAGAAAATCATTCAACCATTATTGCACTGAGTGATAAAAACGTGCTTGTGCCTTTATAATACAGAATGGATGGATCAGGACTTGGTGATTTTTGAGGTTTAAGTGCATGCTCAACAGTGTTAATTATAGGGAGGAGGCTTCTTTATTTTATTAATGATAGCCTAAACATGTCTGCTTAGAATCTCTGTATGACAAGACTGTTTTCTGCCAAGAGTGTTCTACCAGGAAAAAATGTGAGACAAGTAAAATAAATAAGCATGAAGCAATGAATGCTAGAAAAAGTCATTTCAATGGAGGCGGAAAGGAGAACACGAAGTTTACTGAAGCATGTCATAATCCCTCAGGCCCAACTTTATTAAGTCTCAGTTATTAAACCAAATTAACAATATGAATTGTTCTGTGCAATGGCTGAGCACATGCATTCTAGAATTAGGCTACCTGAGATTAAATATTGACTATTCTTTGTCCTCATGCTCTCCTTAAAACTTTAGTCCTCATTGTGCTTCCCCCATTCCTTATGGTTATTAACTGACTCCTATTAGATTATTAGTTCATGATAAGACAAAAGGTCATGTAGTAGGTTCTACATAAACATGTTCTTGAGTTGAATAGAGCTGTTAGTTTCCTGATCATGGACAATTTGCTGTTATGCCTCTGGTTCTCCCGTGTGTTAATTGAAGATGATGGTTAAGACTCACTTAACTTGATTTTGGGAAGGCATCTTTCAAAAGTTATAGTGCCCAACACCTAGAAACCCTTCAAAATAGTGGCTATTATTATAAAGGAAAGTACCTGGGCAGGCAGTATACTGAACCAGATAATTTATTAGGTTACAGCCCTTTCTTAAAAATGTGGCATTGCATTTGCTTAAAAACATGATCTGAAGTAAATCTGGCAAGAATCTTACAGTATAAACTATTAATCATAAACACTTTGATGAGTTTTATATTTTCCTTTGTATTTTTGCAAGTCAGTGTTTTACAAAACATGTTTCATTTTAAAAATACTTTCATATGGGTGACTAAGTGAGTCTCTGTATGCCCCCTGCCATCTTCACCTCTGTTAAATCTAGAAAAACAAGCTAGTAATCCTTGGGATGCTGAAACGTGAGTTCTGAATCTGGATCACAAACAAACAAACAAAAAATCCGAACAAATTTCTAGAGTAAAATAAACAACAGCAGGGAGCTATTCATCATATTACTTTAAATTTTTGTCTCATCACTAAGTCCACTACCTTTCCTGAACTGTAAATTATTTGTTGATAAACTTAGCAACCATCTTGTGACTAACATAATTATATTGTAGAACACTGCCATCTGTAGTGGAACATTTAAATTAGAAATAGGATATAGTTTAGTGATTTGTGGTTATCAGCTAACTCCTTAAATTAGCAAAACAGTTTCTATTATATAAAAAAAATCTCATGACATTATTCAGCTACCATGACTCCAAACATTTGCGATAGTTGGAAAATACTTAACCCTTGACTCTTAGTGTGCAGATAGAAATAAATTAATTCATTCTCTTTTTAAATGGTTAAAGTATAATTTTGTTCCATGTAAGCATTGAAATAGTTTGTTTAGTTTTAAAATATATGTATAGGAAATCTCAATATCTACAAATGACCCTTATGTGTTTTGATCTCTAAAAAGTTGTGGATGTCATTAAAAACTAGCATTTTAGCCAGGCATGATGGTACATGCCTTTAATCTCACATTTGGGAGGCAAAGGCAGGTAGATCTTTCTGCGTTCAAGGCCAGCCTGGTCTACAAAGTGAGTTTCAGGATAGCCAGGGCTACATAGTAAGACCATGTCTCAAAACAAAAGCAGAAACAAAACTAGCATTCTAAGGGTTAAAGTGGATGAAGCGATTGATGAAAGATGGAGTTAATGCAGGAGCTGTCTTTAAAGTCCTTCCTTTCCTTGAAGCCCGAGGAATAGTTAATGAACAAAAAGACCCCTGGGGGAGAATTCAGGGACAATAAGGAAAACAAACCCTGGGGACTATGAAATCTCTAATGCAGACTATTCAACTCTCTAATATTTTTGTAGAAAAGGGGGTGCAAGATGCTGACGTGGATTGAAATAACCTTTCCAGGATGTGAATATCTTAGTGCCAAACTGTACTCCCTTCTTTGACTCAAAACAGAGTTGCAACCTACAAGGCTATTGCTCTATTGCACAAACTCCTGTCAGAAGACAGAAAAAGGGACGTGCTCACCCTGTTGTCTATTGCACAAACTCCTGTCAGAAGACAGAAAAAGGGATGTGCTCACCCTGTTGTCCGGAGTACAAAATCTCCCAAATGCCCTGACCAGCAGAGGGCTCTACTTGACTGCAATAGAGGCTACTCAGAAGGGCCTCACCAAAAGATAACCACTGGTTGTTGCTTTTGCTGCTGCTGCTACAGCTATGGCCACTTTATTTTGAGGAAGGGGAGGAGGAGGAAGAAACGGAGACAGAGTACCTTTTAGTGGAAGACAGCTTTCCAAGACCTTAGGTCGGTCAGTGCTTCTCAACCTTCTTAATGCTCTGACCCTTTAATACGGTTCATCATGACCCAACCATAAAATTATTTCATTGCTATTTCATGAATGTAAATGCTCTACTGTTATGAATTGTAATGTAAATATCTGATACATAAACCCACACGCAAGGAGTCGCTACCGACAGGTTGAGAACTGATGCCATAGGAGGCTTGGCAATGTTGTGCCTTGCCTTAGCCTCTCCTGGAGCCCCAAAAATGTTGATCAGTAGGGGTTAACCTCTTTTACATGCCACCCTTTCATTCTCGGCTGTGTTCTTCCTGATACTTTTCTTCTCTTCCCTCCATCATTGTTTCTCCATCCATCTTTCTTACTTCTTCAAATCATCTGCCCCTTTTCGTCCTAGATGTCCCCTTTCCTTCATCTCTTGGGATTCTCATCGTCTCCTCCTTACTTTTATCCTTTATTTCTATTATTTGATCTTTATACTCTTTTCTCACTTAAAGCAATTGATTTCCTATTTCATCTTCTTTCTTGTCTCTAATTACATAGGTCTGTTTTCTTGCATTTTGTTATACTAATTCAGCATGTAGGCCACTCTTTAATCAGGGCTTACGCACTGGCGACTTGTAAGGCAAATCTGGCTCACAACATTCTTTGGCAGATAGAGTGTATTTTTTAAACAATCAGGAGATTTTCTTTTTAAAAATCTGAGTGTCAGCTTGCTCCATTCATCCTGTTGGCCCTAGATCATTGGGCTACCATCGGCCCTGTTTAGTTGCTGAGGAATCCCATCAGGACGGGTGAGTGTGTGCTATCCAGGGGCGGACTGTCCCGGAAGAGAGCACAAACCCCCCTCCCCCAGCTCCTTCTGCAGGGCTGTCTTTCTTTCGCACGACCCAGCACCCCCAGCACCCCTCCCCAACCCTCCCCTGCTGTATGCTAGGACCAGTGCTCAAGTACAGTTTTAAGCTCCTAAACTAAGGCGACCCACCCAGAGAGGTGAGTGCCTGCCTACCGGGCAGGCCTCAGGGTCCCCTGTAAGGGAGCCAGGCACCTTCAGCTCCGTCGCCAGGCTTCCTGCAAGCTCCTGGATACCAACCCCCCCCCCCTTGCTCCATTCATCCTGTTGGCCCTGGATCATTGGGCTACCGGCGGCCCTGTTTAGTTGCTGAGGAATCCCATCCGGACGGGAACGGTTCCTGCTTCTACACTGAAGAGATATACCCAGAGAGTTAATCACAGCAAAGACTGGACCAAGAGACCAGGACTCTCCTGGCTCCATTGGAAGGAAGAGATGGGAAGGCGCCAAGGCAAGAATTCCTCCAACAACCTGAAAGGCAACATGACACCACCAGAACCCAGGGATCCCGAAATAAGAAGAATTGTACACCCTACTCCTGAAGAAATAGAAGAAATCGACTCAAAAGTGAACTATATGAAAATAATAGAGGACCTTAAACAGGAGGTGAAAAACTGCCATAAACAATTAGAGATTACAAACAAAAAGGTAGAGGAAATGAATAAATCGCTCATAGACACGCAAGAAAACCAAGAGAAACAAGAAAAAGCAATCAAACAGGTTAGGGGAGCGGTTCAAGACATGAAGAATGAAAAGGAAGCAATGAAGAAAACACAAACTGAGGGAAGGATGGAGATGGAAAATCTGGGTAAACGAACAGGAATGACAGAAACAAGTACTAACAACAGATTATAAGAGATAGAAGAGAGAATATCAGACACTGAAGATACCATAGAGAAAATAAACACACTGATCAAAGAAAACAGCAAAACCAACAAATTCTCATCACAAAACATTCAGGAAATTTGGGACACAATAAAAAGACAAAACTTAAGAATAATTGGAATAGAAGAAGGAGAAGAAGTGCAGCTCAACGGTACAGCAAATATACTTAATAAAATTATAGAAGAAAACTTTCCCAACCTGAAGAAAGAGGTACCTATGAAGGTTCAGGAAGCATACAGAACACCAAATAGGCTGGATCAAAAAAAAAAAAAACATCCCCTCGCCATATAATAATCAAAACACAAAATATACAGAATAAAGAAAGAATATTAAGAGCCGCAAAGGAAAAAGGCCAAGTCACTTATAAAGGTAAACCTATCAGACTTACACCTGACTTCTCTATGGAAACCATGAAAGCCAGAAGGTCCTGGATAGACGTACTGCAAAAACTAAGAGATCATGGATGCAAGCCCAGACTACTACTATATCCAGCCAAGCTTTCGTTCACTATAAATGGAGAAAACAAAATTTTCCAGGATAAAAACAAATTTAAACAATACGTAGCCACAAATCCAGCCTAACAGAAAATTATAGAAGGAAAATCACTAACCAAGGAGTCCAACAATGCCCACAATAACTCAGTCATCTAGAGACCTTTCACCAGCGCAACTCAAAGAAGGGAAACACACAAACCCTACTACTAAAAAAGTGACCGGAGTTAACAACCACTGGTCATTAATATCATTTAATGTCAATGGGCTCAACTCACCTATAAAAAGGCACAGGCTAAGAGATTGGATACGAAAACAGGATCCAACATTCTGATGTCTACAAGAAACACACCTCAACCACAAAGACAGGCACCTACTCAGAGTAAAGGGCTGGGAAAAGGCTTATCAAGTAAATGAACCTAAGAAACAAGCAGGTGTGGCCATACTAATTTCTAACAAAGTTGACTTCAAACTTAAATCAATCAGAAGAGAGGGAGAGGGATATTTTATACTCATAACAGGAACAATTCATCAGGATGAAGTCTCAATCCTGAATATCTACGCCCCTAATATAAAAGCGCCCACGTATGTAAAAGAAACATTACTAAAACTCAAGGCAGCCATCAAACTGCCCACACTAATAGTAGGAGACTTCAACACTCCTCTCTCACCAATGGATAGGTCAATCAAACAGAAACCTAACAGAGAAATTAGAGAATTGATGGAGGTAATGAAACAAATGGACTTAACAGACATCTATAGATTATTCCACCCAAAGAGGAAAGAATATACCTTCTTCTCTGCAGCTCATGGAACCTTCTCGAAAATTGACCACATACTCGGTAGCAAAGCTAACTTACACAGTTACAAAAAAATATTAGTAACCACCTGGGTCTTATCAGATCACCAGGGATTAAAGTTAGAATTCAACAACAATGCTACCCCCAGAAAGCCTACAAACTCATGGAAACTGAACAGTCAACTACTGAACCATACCTGGATTAAGGAAGAAATTAAGAAAGAAATTAAAGTCTTCCTTGAATTCAATGAAAATAAAGAAACAACATACTCAAACTTATGGGACACTATGAAAGCAGTCCTAAGAGGAAAGTTCATTGCACTAAGTGCCCACTTAAAGAAAACAGAGAAAGCACATATTGAAGACTTAACAGCCCACCTGAAAGCTCTAGAAAAAAAAAGAAGCAGACTCACCTAGGAGGAGTAGAAGATGGGAAATAATCAAACTGAGGGCTGAAATCAACAAAATAGAAACACAGAAAACAATCCAAAGAATCAATGAAACAAAAAGCTGGTTGCTGGAGAAAATCAACAAGATTGATAAACCCCTATCCAAACTAATCAAACGGCAGAGAGAGAATACGCAAATTAATAAGATCAGAAATGAAAAGGGGGACATAACCACAGACACAGAGGAAATTCAGAGAATCATCAAATCTTATTACCAAAGCCTGAATAACAGAAAACTGGAAAATGTAAAAGAAATGGACACTTTTTTAGATAAATACCATTTACCAAAGTTAAACCAGGACCAGGTGAACAATCTAAACAGACCTGTTGGTCGCGAAGAATTAGAAGCTGTTATCAAAAACCTCCCTACCAAAAAAAGCCCAGGACCAGATGGTTTCAATGCAGAATTCTACCAGAACTTCCAAGAAGACCTAATACCTATACTCCTTAATGTATTCCACAATATAGAAATAGAAGGGTCATTACCTAATTCCTTTTATGAAGCTACAGTTACTCTGATACCAAAACCACACAAAGACTCAACCAGGAAAGAGAATTACAGGCCAATCTCACTCATGAACATCGACGCAAAAATCCTCAACAAAATACTGGCAAACCAAATTCAAGAACACATCCGAAATATTATCCATTATGATCAAGTAGGCTTCATTCCTGAGATGCAGGGCTGGTTCAACATACAAAAATCTATCAATGTAATCCAGCATATAAATAAACTGAAAGAAAATAACCATATGATCATCTCATTAGATGCTGAAAAAGCATTCGACAAAATTCAACATCCATTTATGTTAAAAGTCTTGGAGAGTTTAGGGATACAAGGGTCATACCTAAATATAATAAAAGCCATATTCAGCAAGCCGACTGCTAACATCAAATTAAACAGAGAGAAACTCAAAGCCATCCCGCTTAACTCAGGAACACGACAAGGCTGTCCACTCTCGCCATACCTCTTCAATATAGTGCTTGAAGTTCTAGCAATAGCAATAAGACAACATAATGGGATCAAGGGGATTCGAATTGGAAAGGAAGAAGTTAAACTTTCGTTATTCACAGATGATATGATAGTGTACTTAAGCGACCACCAAAACTCCACCAAAGAACTTTTACAGCTGATAAACAGCTTTAGTAATGTGGCAGGATACAAGATCAACTCTAAAAAATCAGTCGCCCTCTTATACACAAAGGATATGGAAGCAGAGAGGGAAATCAGAGAAGGTTCACCATTCACGATAGCCACAAACAGCATAAAATATCTTGGGGTAAATCTAACCAAGGAAGTGAAAGATCTATTTGACAAGAACTTTAAGGCATCGAAGAAAGAAATTGAAGAGGACACCAAAAAATGGATGGATCTCCCTTGCTCTTGGATTGGGCGGTTAACATAGTAAAAATGGCAATTCTACCTAAGGCAATTTATAGATTCAATGCAATCCCCATCAAGATCCCATCAAAAGTCTTCACAGATCTTGAGAGGACAATAATCAACTTTATATGGAAAAACAAAAAACCCAGGATAGCCAAAACAATCCTATACAATAAAGGATCTTCTGGTGGCATTACCATCCCTGACTTCAAACTCTATTACAGAGCTACAGTAATGAAAACAGTGTGGTACTGGCATAAAAACAGAGAAGTCGACCAATGGAATCGTATAGAAGACGCGGATTTTAACCCACAAACCTAGGAACACCTCATTTTTGATAAAGGAGCTAAAAGTATACAATGGAAGAAAGAAAGCATCTTCAACAAATGGTGCAGGCACAACTGGTTGTCAACCTGTAGAAGAATGAAAATAGACCCACATCTTCCACCGTGCACAAAACTCAAGTCCAAATGGATTAAAGACCTCAATATCAGCCCGAACACACTGAAAAGGATAGAAGAGAAAGTGGGAAATACCCTACAACAGATGGGCACAGGAGATCGCTTCCTGTGTATAACCTCAGAAGCACAGAAATTAAGGGCAATATTGAATAAATGGCACCTACGAAAACTGAGAAGCTTCTGTAAAGCAAAGGACACTGTCACTAAGACACAAAGGCAACCTACTGACTAGGAGAAGATCTTCACCAACCCCGCAACAGACAAAGGTCTGATCTCCAAAATATATAGAGAACTCAAGAAACTAGACTGTAAAATGCTAATTAACCCAATTAAAAAATGGGGCACTGATCTGAACAGAGAATTCTCAACAGAAGAAGTTCAAATGGCCAAAAGACACTTAAGGTCGTGCTCAACTTCCTTAGCAATCAGGGAAATGCAAATTAAAACAACTTTGAGATATCATCTTACACCTGTCAGAATGGCTAAAGTCAAAAACACCAAGGATAACCTTTGCTGGAGAGGCTGTGGAGGAAGGGGTACCCTCATCCATTGCTGGTGGGAATGCAATCTTGTGCAACCACTATGGAAGTCAGTGTTTCGGTTTCTCAGGAAATTCGGGATCAACCTACCCCTGAACCCAGCAATACCACTCCTGGGAATATACCCAAGAGATGCTCTATCATATGACAAAAGCATTTGTTCAACTATGTTCATAGCAGTATTATTTGTAATAGCCAGAACCTGGAAACAACCTAGATGCCCTTCAATGGAAGAATGGATGAAGAAAGTATGGAATATCTACACATTAGAGTACTATGCTGCGGTCAAAAACAATGACTTCTCGAATTTTGCATGCAAATGGATGGAAATAGAAAACACTATCCTGAGTGAGGTAGCCCAGACCCAAAAAGATGAACATGGGATATACTCACTCTTAATTGGTTTCTAGCCATAAATACGGGTCACGGAGTCTACAATAGGTGAATCTAAAGAAGCTAAGTAAGAAGGGGAACCCAAGGAAAAACATATAGTTATCCTCTTGGCTAAGGGAAGTAGACAGAATTGCCGGGGAGAAAATTGGGATCTTGGGGGTGGGGTGGGATGGGGGTAAGGGAGATGGAGAGAGAAAAGTTAGAAGGGAAGGAGGTCGGGCCTTGGGAAAACAGGAGGATTGGGATAAAGGAAGGTTGGACAGGGCAGCACGGAACCACAATTCTTAGTTAAGGGAGCCACTTTAGGGTGAGCAAGAGACCTGCCCCTAAAGGGGCTCCCAGGTGCCCAAGTCGAGGTCCCCAGTTAGTTCCTTTGGCAGTTGAGGATAGGGAACCTGAAATGACCCTATCCTAGAGCAATACTGACGAATATCTTGCATATCATCATAGAACCTTTATCTGGTGATGGATGGAGATAGAGACAGAGACCCACACTGGAGCACTGGACTGAGCTCCCAAGGTCCCAATGAGGAGCAGAAGGAGGGAGAACATGAGCAAAGAAGTCGGGACCACGAGGGATGCATCCACCCACTGAGACAGTGGAGCTGATCTATTGAGAGCTCACCAAGACCAGCTGGACTGTGACTGAAAAAGCATGGGATAAAACTGGACCCTCTGAACATGGCGAACAATGAGGGCTGATGAGACGCCAAGGACAATGGCACGGGGGTTTGATCCTACGTAATGTGATGGCTTTGTGGGAGCCTAGCCAGTTTGGATGTTCACCTTCCTAGATATGGACGGAGGGGGGAGGTCCTAGGTCTTACCATAGGGCAGAAAACCTTGACTGCTCTTTGGACTGGAGAGGGAGGGGGAAAGAAGTGTGGGGAGGGGGAGAAGGGTGGGAGGAGGGGGAGGGAAATGGGAGGCTGGGAGGAGGTGGAAACTTGTTTTTTTTCTCCTTTTCTCAATAAAAAAGGAAATCTGAGTGTCAAACTTTATTTGAAAACAGTGTTTCTGATAACTCCAGCAATACTCAGGCAGAACTCAACGAGGCTGCCATTTTGATAATGTAGACCCTCTTCAGCGATCCACAAACTCACCAATCTTCAGTCACTGACATTTTATATTTCCTGCTTGCCCCCACTCTGGTCACTGTTGCTGCTTTGCCTTCTCCTGGCTTTTGCTGGCATAAGGCAGCCGCTGCTGAAGTTCCTAATTTTTGAAGTCATTTTCAAGCTGTGATTCACATTGTCTCTCTCTCTCTCTCTCTCTCTCTCTCTCTCTCTCTCTCTCCCTCTCTCTCTTTCTCTTTCTCTCTCCCTCCCCCTCTCAAATCTATCAAATTGTATAAACCTAGCCTGATTTTCCTCATCTAAAATAATAACCATTTAATACCTGTGTCACAAATTTGAGATACCGAAGCATATAATGCTCATGGTACGATTAACACGCTATCTAGCGAACAGTGGGCCCTTGGCAAATGGAACTTCTTGTCTTTCTGCTCTTATTTACATCTTCCAAACTGATGTTCAGTTTCTCATTTTTTATCATCCTTCAGTTTCTCACCTCTTTATTTACTTCAGGTATATATGTATATGTATAGACTTTTAAATTAAAATGTTTTATTCTTATTTTCCTTATGGTTAAGCTTTGTTGTCAACTTCATTTGATGTAGAATTACTTAAGAATACCAGTAAGAAAAGCCTATGGGTGTGTCTGTGAGACCAACTTCAGAGAATTTAACTGAGTGGAAAAGATTCACCCTGAATGTAGGTGGCTTCATCTTGCCAGCTAAGGAGCCAGGAAAAATAAAACAGAAAAAAGTAGAAAGTTATTAGAGTATGGATAGTGCCCTTTTTATGCTTTCTAGCTGTGGTAGTTTGAGTGAAAGTGGTCCCTTGGGCTCTTAGGGAGTGACACTATTGGAAGGTGTGACCTTGTTGGAATAAGTGTGGACTTTTTGGAGGAAGTGTTTAACTGGGGGCAGGCTTTGAGATTTCAGATGCTCAAGTCAAGCTAGTGTTTCAGTCACTTCCTGCTGCCTGTGGATCCAGATGTAGAACTCTCAGCTACCTCTCCAGCACCATGTCTGCCTGCGTGCTGCCATGCTTCCTGCCATAGCAATAATGGACTAAACATTAAGTCTCAACTGTAAGTCATCCCTAATAAAATATTTTTTCCTTTATAAGAGTTGCCCTGACATAGCAAGTGCATACCATAGGCTGAGTTCCCCCCTCTAAGACAGTGAGCATCTGTAGAACTCCTCTATGAAGGTTTCTTAAAATGGAAAGTATATAAAAGTCAATGATACCTTCTTGATCATCAATTGTCCATACTAAAAATAAAATTCAATATTTACAGTATAGTTGAAATCTTCTGTGTGCCTCACTCTCATCAGATCCCATACTTTTCTTCAGAGGCTACCTTTATCCTAAATTATATGATTAGAATTTTATGAGATAATTTCTTCTTTCATTATGTATGCATGTAGCACCAGGACACCCTTGAAACTCTTTGCCAGCCCCTTAACAGCAGAGACCCCTACTCTTTTGGCAGAAGCAACTGGAAGATGTTTTGATGATTCTGCAGTACATATAACATCCAGTTTCATGTACACATCTTGCACAGTTTCATGTAGACATTGTTGATTGAGAACAGTTATTAGATCCCTAAGAACATGATCTCTACAACCATGCTGACACTACATGAACTGCTTATATAACCTCACAAAGTTTTCATAAGAATTCTTGGTATATAGTAAGTGCTGAATAAATAGAAGTTTTAGAAGTATTGTATTTTAGGGCTATAGAGATAGCCCAGTGGTTAAAAAGCACTTGATGTTGTTCAAATGACCAAAGGAACAAGGATCCAAATTCCATTCTTGGCATTAGGTCAGGTAACTCATATGCATCTGTAACCCCAGCTTCAGGGGATTCTGCACCTCCAGCCTCTGCAGACTCTTGCACTCACATGCACATACCCACACTCACATGCAGACACACATAATTAAATGAATTACAGATATAATGTATCCAAGACATAATTAAAATAGATTTTTAAAATATTTTAGAGCAATATGTATGCTTGATAAAGTTTGTTATTGTCCCATAGACACTATCAGAGCAGCAGGTTTTTTTATAGAAAGATATCTACTCAATGTACAAACTAGCCTCCAACTCACAATCTACCTGCTTCAGTTCCTGAGAGTTCGAGTTGGGAGTGTGTAGCATCACACCTGGTAGATAGAAGCTTTGTGTTAGTACCAGTGAATGGATGCTGACTAGAATGATGAATGCAGATACATTTTAAGTTTGACCATAATAAAAAACAAGACAATGCAAGCCCTCTGGGAATCTAAATGGAAATAAAATTTGCATAGATCTGGAGGACCACTCTGCTCTTATTAGTGCCTTATAGGGTCTTTAACCCTTTTAATAGAAATTCTACAGAGCCCTTCAGTTTTCTCTCCCAAATCACATTCCTGATAAGGGATTGGAGATTTGGCAATAAAAAAGTTGTTGTTGCTATGATAATGCCCATGCAATAATAACATGCTTTTCATAAGTTACTTACAAGCAAACCCACAAAGGGGGAAATGCTTAGCTACACAGTACAACACGAATGGAAAATCCAATAGACACATTCTCAATTGTTCAAGCTGAATTAAAGTTTTGATGCTGGTATCCTGAGAATACGGTGTGCCATTGATGTTTAGAGGACAGTTGGTGCAGGGAAGCAGTTTAGAGTTGAAGCGGTGGTGTGCCACATAGATGAAGATGCTTTGTAAGAAGCCTGTGCGATAGGAAGACAATTGTTCCACATACTAACGGAGGGAATAAAGCAAATAAAGGACACAGGTTCTTGCGATTTAGATTTTTATTGAAAACTAATCCTCAGAGGGCTTAAGAATCTGTCCTTTTTGTTTGTTTCCTTGTTATAAAATCTCATGTAGTCCAGGCTGGCCTTGAACGCACCATGGAGCCATGGATAAGCCTAAAGTCCTGACCTTCCTGCTTTCACATCCCAAATACTGAGATTATAGATATGAATCACAACACTGTCTAGGAATCTGCATTTTAATAGTATTTCAAACATCTCTGTCCCAGATAGTATTTGCAAAATCTCTGATCCACACTGTGAGGAAGATGATAATCTCACAGGATGATGCAAAGGATCAAAAAGTAATGGGTCCTGCTGAAAAGCAATCGTTCCCAATCAGGACATTGAATGATGAGTGAAGACAGTTGTTTTTTGCATTGCCACTACCCTTGCCACCCTGAGTATGAAGTAAATCACTTATTTCCTCGCCCTGTTTCATTATATCATAATTAGCTGTTGTCAATTCATTTAGGGCTGTCTGGAAGACTCAGTACTAAGATAAAGAGTTGAAGAGAGAGAGGCCATCTGGGATGAAGATGGAGTTTGGTGTTCTGATGACAGCATGAAGGTTTCATAGTACAACTTGAGTTGAGCTTGTTATTTTGCAAGGCATCAATTTAGGCCATGGAGCAATAGAGCAATAGACTAATGTTACAGATAAACAATTGAGAGTTCTTTACACAAGATGGTATATTAAATATCCACTGCATGAAATGAAATGATCTGGCAGCTACTTTATGTGTGTACACAAGCAATAGACATCATTCAGGATGTACACCAGTGAGTGCGTGGACTGCCTAACTGCTGTTTCTCCATCGCACCCCATGCTATTGCTAGCACAGTTCGAGTTATCACATGACAACTTTGCCTTAAGAATAATCAAGCAAGAAATGAAGGAATCCAGAAAAAACAATCTGTATTTGAGAGGCCATAGAACTGAGAACTTCTATGAGACTGTAAAATCAAAGAAACACTGATCCAAGAGAGGCATTAAATGGGGCTGAGAGCTTAAAGCTGATCATGCTTCTAGAGGGACCAATAAAAGCCAGCTTACTCTTCTCTAAAATCTACAAACAAGGGTTTACTCAATGAAACCAATGTTAAATAAAAATGATTCAAGAAAATGAACATTTGTCTGTAGTTCCGTTTTGTGGAAATCACTACTATAAGAAACTGTAAAGTATATTGATGGGGCCATGCTTTAAATATGGATGGGGTAAATTCAACTTTAGTAACACATGCATTTTTGGGCAAAGTAAAGGAGGATTCATATTCATACTTCTCGTTCTAAGACTGTAACTTGGTAGGTTAGAGGAAGATGAAATTTCAGAAAAGGATTCTCGGCTCCTAAGAAAGGCTATATACCACAAGAATGCAATGAAGGCTTTCTTTTTCTCGTTTGAGTCCCTGTGATCTGAGGCTTGGACAAACTAATGGTTCACAGTTCCATTCAATTTTGGTTTGGAAGTGAAGTTTAAAAAGGCCTAGTTCAGATGCATGAACTGGCTTTGTGGAGCCCATTCTCTATGGTGGGATACCTTGCACAACCTTGATCAGGGTATGGTATCAATCTTAATACAGGGGTGAGGGACTTAGTCCTGCCTCAACTTGGTCTACCATACTTTGTTGACTTCCCAAGCCTTACTTCCTCTGAGTGGGTGGGGGAAGGTGGGGAGGCTGGAGAAAGGGAGGGAAGGGAAACTGGGGCTAGTATGTAAAATTTTTAAATTTTTAAATGATAAAAGAATATAAGAAAAGCAACAGAAAGATACCTAATTTAAAAGAAAATAAGACCTAGTTCAGTTCTGTCATTTTGCAGATGGGAATAGGAGCCAAGAAGTGACTTAAGGTTTGAAATCTAGTTATGTGAATTGATAAAGGTAAAAGCGTATAATCACTCCCTTGTGTACTATGGTATTATTTCTTGAAAAACCCCCCAGGAGTTACGTGTGTGTGTGTGTGTGTGTGTGTGTGTGTGTGTGTGTGGTTTATGTGTAGAATATTCAATGTAAAAGACTTTGAGTTCATGTAAACTTTTGAACACATAGCTTCAATTGTTCCCCTCTTGTGATTATGTGGCTGATTAGCAGTTGTACCTCAATATATCAGTGTATCACAAGAGAGCCTTGTTCTACATATTAATAGCCCAGAGTGGAGACATGTGGCATCAAAATTCACAAACTGAAATGTAGCTTCTACTCAGGACACATTGCTTCCATAAAGCTAAAAATATGTTGTTATTCAAGTCATCATAAGTCAGAGACCATCTGAAATCAAAATAAATATTTGGTGTGGTAAAAATAAAATGTTCATGTGCTAGTTTGACGAGATTAGTGGTTTTCAACACAAGAGTGATACAAGGACTGGGAACTGAGTAATTAGATGACATCTGGCTGAATATTGAAGCTGTGTCCAGAATGACTTCTGCTAGTCTAGAGATTAACACACCACTTAACAGATTTGAGAGAAATATGGGGATTCTGAGTTTGAAGAGACAAGGTGTCCAAGGCACTCAGCTCTCATAAAATTTATCAATTTCATTAAACTCTCACAAGACTTTCACAAATAATTTGGGCAATCCAGTGTATCCTGACTGAGCTATCTACCTTGCTTTGCCTCTACACTAGACTCTTTTGGAGATCTTTTAAAATATCAGAAGTGTCTAGGTAATGATCCATCCAGAAATGAAAACCACTGAAACAGAAGTTTTGAGATTGGAAGAACTATTTCCTTTTAAACTCGACTCAGAATTATCATTCAAAAACACAATAAATACCACTGATCAACTCTATTAAAGTTCCACTAAGAATTTTAGGTTTGGTTTTGATTTTTAAATAAGCCTTTATTACAGTTATGCAATAGCAACTTATTGTTTTTTTAATTTGCTTTTATTTAAAGTCTAATCATGGTTACTACATAGCCATGTGATTGTTGGCCATTCATGTATCTCTGTGTGTGCTGTACTTATGCACATGTGTGTATGCACGTGTGTGTGTGTTTGTGTGTGTGTGTGTTTTACTGGACTAATTCCAGTGTGTCATCTATGCTAGCCAAGCACTCTATGCTGAGCTACAATGTCAGCATACATTCAAAGATCTTCTGTAATGAGTCTCTTCAACGTATGCTCATTTTCAGACTATTTAATTTATCATTTATATTACATACACAATCTTACCAAATTTACATGTCACTCTGGTTTGAGTAGCTTTATGCTAAAAACAAAATTCTAACTTCCAAAGTGATGGTATTGGAAGGTGATTGCATGGTGCGGATGTAGTCTTTATAAATGGAATCCTGTTTGTATAAAAGAGGCTCCAGAAGGCTTGTTCATCCTTTCCATCATGTGAGGACACAGGGGAAACACAGCTGTGTCTGTAGCAGGAAGTAAGTCAGCAGACTTCATCAGACAACTGCTACAGATTTGGTGCAGTTTGTTTACACTTTTGTGAATAGAATTCACTTTTTAATAGTATATCCAATTGTTTGCTAGTGTAATAAATCTGATTTTTGCTAGCATTGTAACATATCATTTTGTAAAATCTACTTATTAGTTTAATAAGTTGCTTTCAAATTTTTATTGTCTTTGTGTGAGTATATGTTCATATATGTGCTCAAGCATTGTGTGTACATGTGGTATATACGCATATGTATGTGCATACAATGTATGTGCAGAGGCTAAAGAAAGAGTGTGATTTCAGTCATGCAATTGAGCCCACCTAACAATTTTTGTTTGTGCTGGGGTGCAAATGCCGGTCTTCATACTTGCTACTGATTCACCTCTCCAGAAACTAGTTAGAATTTTTACCTTAAATAGTTGTATCATCTGCTGATAAAGGTGATTTAATTCTACCTTTATGATATGTATGTCTTTTGTCATCTTTGTATACTTTAGTGTGATATGTCAGATATTCCAAAAATCCTGACTTAAACATTAAACACTACGACAGTGCATATGGGAATAGATGCACATTTTTCTAGATATGCCTTGTTAGATTTATGAAGTTCCCATCGATTATTACTTTCTTTGCTTTGAAATGTAATCATCAAAGAATGCTAATTATGAAAAATGCTTCTTTTGCATATTTTCATATGATTATACTTTTTCATTTATTTTTCTAGGATAAACTCTATTTGGTACTGGATTGTTATTCTATTAATGTATTTCTAAAGTTCTACTTACTAATACTGTACTAAGCATATTTATGTCTGTGCTTATGAAGAATACTGGTCTCTAATTTCTGTTCCTTTATTATCTTGCCAAATTTTGATATTGGAGTTGCACTGTGTTCATAAAATGCTATGAAATTTGTTTACTTTTTCTTCTTTTGACTGAATTTATAATGTTCATGTTGGCTGTTCCTTAAAAGTTTGATAAACTTTGTCAATAAAACAACTTTGGCCCAGAATTTTTCAGGAGAAATTTAATGTAATATTTTTTCCTGAATAAGTTTGAATTGATTTTTAAACTATTTGAATGTTATTTTTAAATTACTTGAATGTGTGTGTGCGACTGTGTGTGTGTGTATGTGTGTGTGTGTGTGTGTGTGTGTGTGTGTGTGTGTATACACACTAGCCAAAGAAGTCAGAAACTGTGTTGGATATCCTGAAACTGGGATTAGAGATGGTTGTGATCTGATTGATGTGGGTACTGGGAACTGAACTCTGGCCCTATGCAATAGCAGGGCATAGGACTTAATCTCATCATCCAACTCTCTATTCCTTTGTATAACTTTTGATGCTGCATTTCACAGTCATTTTTCCATTTCACCAAGTACATTGAATTTCTTAGTTGAAAGTTCAGTTCCTTATTCAAATACTTTTAATATTGCACATTAGTAATATAAGTAAATTATACTTTTCTTTTCCTTCATGATTCTTGCTAGGAAGTGATCATTTCATTGATTTTTAATGAAACATTTCTAAATTTATTAATTTTCTTATTACCAATATGATTCAATGTTTCACTCATCTAATGTTTGAAATTCTCCACTTTCCAATATTTTTCCTTCAGACATCTTTTTTGACAATTTTTAAGTTAATGTCATTAAGGTCAGAGAACAGACTTATGATATCTGTATTACATGTAAGTACTTGGGTTGGCATATTAAAATGACACAAACTGAATGGTTTGTGACAATAGAAGCATAATTTTACAAGTCTGAAGTCTGGAAACTTGAGAAAAAGTAGGTTTCTTTAACCAAGCTTCCCCTGAAACCATAGGGTACACTCTTATGTTTCTTCCTAGCATCTGGTAGCTTCTTGGCAATGCTTGGTGTTCCTTTGCTTGCATCTGTAGAGGTTGGGCCTCCGCTTTCATCATCACATTATGTTACCCCCATCACATGTCTATACTTCTCTTCCTGCCATGTTGATTGAAGGCCTAATTTCCTCCAGTATAACTTCTTCTTTCCTTACTTGGTCACTCTGATTATCTAGCTACAAATAAAATCGTATTTAGAGGTACTGCTGGTTATTCCAACATATCTCTTTGGAGCTCTTTGGGGCTCAAAATTCTCCCAATAATATCAATCTTTAAAAGTGGTATTGAAACTAAAAATAAGTTTCCCTCACACAGTCCATCTTGTTGAATATACCGTGGGCACTTGAGAAAATTGTATTCTAAATCTTGGGAATATGGTATGCTAAAAATATCAATTTCCAAACGCGAATTATAATAATTATAATTATAATGTTGCTCAAATGATATTTGACTCAACTAACATTTTTGTCTATTATTCAGTTACTGAGAAATGAATGTTTAAATATTCACCCATGTTTCCCATTTGAGGGATAACATCAAAGTCTCAGGACCATTGACAAAGAGGAGACAAAAAATGTATGTACCAGAGAACCAGGACATAGTGCATGTGTCTTCTAATTTGCTTCTTTTCCTTCTGCTGCCCTTTTCTCCTTTTCTAATATTTAGTGTTGGTCCACATTATTCTTTTGTTACTTGGTTTAGAAAACTCACCAATTTTCTATCAGATCATTCACTGGTTTTATAACAGACTAAGGCTGCTTCCTGGGCATGAATCTGTAAAAAAAGAAAAAAGAAAAAAGAAAAAAAAGAAATTTACCATTTGCATTCATGCAGTATGACTAACTGCTGAAAATTCTTGCTGCCCTAACTTCACGGCCATGAAGGACTGTACCTAGAAGTGTGAACTAAAATAAATCCTTTCTCCATTAAATCGTTTCCTCAGAGGTGTTTCATCACAAAATTACGAAAAGTAACTAAGAAATATACTACCTCAATCATTGGTAATTAGAACAATAATTAGCAATTCTCAATTAAGTATTTCTGTACCAATCTAGAACTGGCTTTAAGCTATGATTTAGGTCTAATCTTACCTTCTTGCTCCTCATATTCTTTAGACTATAAGCTGCCAAAAACATATTTTTCATGTTTATGGTGAAACAAGATGAAACAGAAAATAAGATGAACTGTACAAGCACATTCTTAAGTTTTTTTCACCACTTCCAAGAATATTTTATTAGATGAAGCAAGTTTTATGGCCAAGACCAATATACATGAATTGATATAAAACAATATACTCTGTCAGCATAAAAAAAAGAGAAATGAGGAGAAAACTTATAAACAAAAATAAGCATAATATTACTAATCTTATTTGTACTTTTGTCCATTACAATGTAATTTGACAGAGCCATGCTTTGTCCACTGGTAAAATTCCAAGTATGAAAAATAAGTACCAGACATAAATGGGTACTGAATAATTCTTCCTTGAAAGTATGCATGATGAAAGTATTGATGTAATCACTTAGTCCCCTCTTTTTTCTGTAATAGCTATTTCAGACCTCATCAATACAGTAGGACTTGAATGTGATTTCCTGAGGAGATACTAGAGGACCTACTACTGTATGTGCATTCTCTTTGTGAAAGGTGAAAGGGAAGAGCCTTCAAGCCTCGGCCTCTCACTTTGAATCATATAAAGTGGCTGTGGTTTGGGAGAGCATGGTCTGTTGCTCTGCTAGGTATGCAGCATGCTGCTTATAATGGCAAATGCAAAACAAGAACCACTATAGGCAACCTGCTGAACATGTCCGATTCAAGTAAATAAATAAATACATACATACACACATACATGTATACATGCATACATGCATAAATACATAAGTAACTGTGGTCGTGTGTAGAATCAAGCAAATAAGAAGTGCAGAATGTTTTTCTATCTTTCAAGCAAAAATTCTCTATGTCATATCTCATCACTGCCAGATCCTGTACAAAGATGGTTATCTGCCATAAAGGCAAGGGGTTAGAACAATTTTCTTTAAGATATTGATAATTGATCATGACATATTATTTTACCTTCTTTGCCACTAAGAGGGGTAGCCCTAGAACCATATGGAGCTAATAGGTTAAAAGGAAGCTACATGGTGACACATGACTTCTGTATAATAATACACACACACCCACACACATCAATGTCTAGGATCCAACCACAACGATACTGATTTAATTGTCTAGGCAAATTAGAATTGTTTTTAAAAAAGAAAGAGAATTTCCTCGAGCAATTTTAACATGTAGCACAGCATGAAACCCACAACTTAGTGCTCAGTTTGTTACCACAAAGTAATAAACCCATGATGGCTAAGAATACTTCAAAATCTCTCTACGCTGGATCTTCCTTAATCACATAAAAATATATTGTTATCTCTCCCATCTTTAAACCAAAACCTCTACTTCTTTCTCCATGGATGGTTTTATATTTTTCTTTTTCTTTTTATAGAATAACTCTTGGAAAGGGTGGCCCATTTCTAGCCACTGATTTCTTTCCTCCCACGCTGTTCTGAATATATTCTAATATTTTAGATTCCACTACTCCTCCATATCTGTACCTCTGAAGATCATCTGAAATACCCACTTTGTAAAATACCTATTGGCATACTTTTCCACACTGTTTATTCCCTCTCCTGCCTCCTACACTTGACTTCTAAGATGTTATACTCACTTCTTGTCTTATCTCTGTAGCCACTGTTTCTTGAGTTTCCTTTGCTGGTTTTTCCTTCCCTTTCTGACATCTAAGTGATGAAGTACCCAAAGCTCACTTCTACTGCCTTGTTATATAATACACAAAGATTCCAGCTATCTATTTGATACACTTTGATATTGGGGTAGCATTGAAATTTTGGCTCGTCTTAATGCATTAAGGTTCCACCTTAATGCATATATGGGCAGCATTAACTGAATTCAGAGACTCACATAATAAACGCATGAATTTGGGAGCAAGGAGTGAAAGTGGTCTGGGAAGAGTTAAAGAGTAGGGTAAGGGGTAAATATGACAGAAATATATTGTAGGCCTCTATAAAATTGTCAATGATGAAAATAGTAAATTAATAAATAAATGAAGAGATAAATAAAATTTACACACTTAATAATCAGCTCCCCATAGCTCCAAACCATTATAGACGTTCTTATCTCTGTATATGGTAACATTTTGCTTTTGCTAAAATTCAAAAGTCTGATGTTATTACTTATATTCAGCATATTGGAAAATGGTGTCATTGAATCTGTACTAAAAATGCACTGTTAACCTGAGCCCATCTCAGCCCATCCACGGTGCCACTTTGGCCCTAGTCATCATCTTGTCTTACATGAATAATCTAGTGGCCTTCTAAATGATATGCCAGATTCTGTCTTGGTCCACCTTTAGTCTGTTTTAAATATAGAAACCAAAAGCAATTATATCCCAAAAGAACTCTCATGATACTTTTGCTGAACATTGCTCAAAAGTTCATCATGGTCCTCAGAATTAAAACAGACACTGAAAGATTTATTCTGGTCTCTATAGTATTAATTCTCTACTCCAATCTTTCCCACTTTATCCCTCCTGGCTTCTTGTATCTCCAACCTAAGAATTTTTGACTTGTTCATTTTGCTTGGGACAACAAACTGTTGCTTGATATTTACATGGATTAATCATTTGAAACTTCAAGTGTTTCTGTCTCCATGCAGTAAGTCATCCGAGCTAAGAATTTCAAACTCTACTCACAGCTTGATTACCTCAACTGTCTCCTTTTCTGCTTAACCTAACATAATTATAACAAAATTTACACTTTGTTTATCAATCTTGTCTCTTATATATCACTTCCATTATTACCAAAACGTATACTCCCAGGAAAGATAGTTTTGTTTCTGTTCTTTTTCTATTTTGTTAGCCAATGATTCTTGGAGCCCATAACAAGGCTTACCACCTAGCTTTTGCCAAATGGATATTTGTTTGAACATGTGTTAATTGCGTGAGTCTCTGAATTCAATTCAAAAATGAATAAATGGATCCCCAACTGCCTGACAGAAGACCTGCTGTACCATGCCTTCCCATCCCACCTCAAGTCCTCTCCACACAGCAGCCTCAGACTCTTGCTGCCAGCTCCACCCACCCTATCACTGAAGGACAAGATTTACCCTCTGGCTGGCCTCTCCTGTGCAGATAGATTTGATTTTTCTCTCTTACAGTTTCTTCTCTTTTCTTTCTTCCTTTTTTTGTTTGTTTTGTTTGCTTGCTTTTCAATATAGAGTTTCTCTGTAGCTTTGGAGACTACACTGGAAACAGCTCTTGTACACCAGGCTGGCCTTTAACTCACAGAGATCCACCTGCCTTACAGTTTTAAATATTCTGTCTTTGTTCTATACATTTAATTTTTTTCCTGCTATATGATGTGAGGAGCTTCTTTTCTTAACTGTCTAGTCAGTGTTCTGTATGCTTCTTGCACCTTGATATCCAGCTCTTTCTTTTGATTAGGAAAATTTTCTTCTATAATTTTTTTGAAAATATTTTCTGTCCCCTTAACCTGGATTTCATCTCCTTCCACACTTATTATACTTAGTTTTAGACTTTTGATGGTGTCTCAGAGTTCCTACATATTCTTATTGTAATGTGTTAGTTTTTAGACCTTCTGTGAAGGAATAATCCAATTCCTCTACCTTCTCTTCAACACCAGAAGTTAACTAGCTCTCCTCCACTTTATCCAAGTCACATATAAAGGCAAGCCCATCAAAATACCAGCTGATCTTTCAACTGAAATTTGAAAACTGTAGGACTTATTCAAATGTTATACAAGTTATAAAAGACTACATATCCCATACTACCATACCCAACAAAAATGTCAACTGTGAACAAAGGAAAAGGGAAAACTTCCCAGGGTAAAATCAGCTTTAAGTGATTTATGATGACTAAGCCAGATCTATAGGAGATACTAGAAGAAATACTTAAGTCTAGATAGAAAATTAAACATAGCCAAGAGGTCACAAGGAATAGAAAATTTCAGAAAAAGTCACCAAAGAAGGTCTAAGAAAATACAGCAAAACAATAAAATGAAATGAGCTAATACACAACGTTCAGTAACAATCTTTAATATTAACAGTCTCAGATACCCAATAAAAAGCTGCAGACTAACAAATTGGATTTGAAATAGAATCCATCTTTTTGTTGCTTCCAAGAAATGCACATCAGCAGCAGAAGACTCCAACTTAACGTAAAAGGATAGAAAGAGATATTCCAAGCAAACGAAACTAACAAACAAGCAGGCAGAGTTATAATATCTGATCAAATAATTTGTAAACCAAAACTAATCAGAAAATATGAGGCGCATCTCATATTCATTAAAGGAAGAACACACCAAAAAGTTATAGCAATCCTAAATACCCATTTAAACACCATGGCACTGTACATTTTATACTGATGCAAATCCATCAGCCAGATCCCATTCCCTTGAGTACCCTTTGGGTTACTCCCTGCAGGCAATGGAGTTTGGTTTTGGAAAGAGCAAGTACCATAGGACTAGCATATAATTCCACCTTCTGGACAGAATTATAAGGGCTTTGTTACACCTTACTTAATTCTTCTAATTTGTAACCTGCCTTCCCTGATTTATTTGCATCAGTATAAAATGTACAGTCTCCAGTTATTAAAGCATCACAAACAATTTGGGGGAAGAAACCAAGAAGTTCTCTTTATAAGGTTAAATCTATCACTTTTGGGATAGTTGCTATTAATTTCTCTCAAAAAATTAGCACAAGCTCTTTGCCATCATTCATTCTCTTCACATAACTTTTTTTTTATTTCATCAGTAGTAAAAGGCACTATAATCTCTGCTGGGTCTATACCTGCTAATTGATGAAGTATCAATTTACCTTTTATAATTAATTCAGAGACTTTTTACACATAAGTTTTTAATTTTTCACATGGTTTATGTGGTTAAAAAAAAGTATACATTCTAAGATATTATAGTCCATTTTCACTTAAATTCCTGTGGGAGAAATTCTGGAAGGCAGTATGACTAGAATACAATTAAGATTTGGATTCACCCTATCCATATGTGCCTCCTGTAATTTCTCCTCAACAATTGTCAATTTTTTTTCTACATCAGCTGTTAATTCTCTGGGACTATTTAAGTCTTTATCACCATCTAAGGTTTTGTTCAAATAAATTATTATATCAGGTGTTATCCCAGCAGCTGTCTTTCGACTAGAAATGTCTCCTAACAGTCTTTGAAAGTAATTAAAAGTCTGCAACTGGTCTCTCCTAATTTGTGCCTTTTGTGTTCTAATTTTCTGTAAACCTACTCTGTAACCTAGGTAATTAACAGAATTTCCTTTTTGAATCTTTTCAGAGCAATTTGTAATCCCCATTTAGGAAAAACTTTCTTTACTTCTTCAAATATTCTTTCTAAAATATCTGCATTTGAACCAGATAATAAAATGTCATCCATGTAATGGTAGATTATAGACTTAGGAAATTGCTTCCGTATTATTTGCAATGGCTGACTGACAAAGTATTGGCACAGGGTGGGAGTTATTGAGCATTCCCTGTGGGAGGACAGTCCATTGATATCTCCTAGTAGGCTGAGAATTTTTATAAATAGGCACTGTGAAGGCAAATTTTTCTCTATCCTTTCTTGTAAAGGTATAGTGAAGAAACAATCCTTTAAATAAATAACTATGAGAAGCCATCTTTTTGGTAAAAGAGAAGGCAGAGGAATTCCAGATTGTAGAGGGCCCATGGGCTAAATAACCTTGTTGATAGCTCTAATATCTGTCACCAATTCTTCATTTTTCAGATTTCTTTTTAACAACAAATACAGGGGAATTCCAAGGGCTAATAGATTCTTCAATATAGTACACTTCTAGCTGCTCTTGTACCAGTTGTTCTAAAGTTTTCAGCTTTTCTTCTGTTAGAGGCCACTGTTTAATCCATATTGGATTCTCAGTTAACCATTTTAAAGGCAATGCCATTAGTACCTCTGAAGGTTTGTCAATTTATTTGTGTTCTTCTGTGGCCTTAATGGCTGGTGACCTTTGTCTATAATATCTTATAACTTCATCCTCATAAACGTAAGTTTGGGGGGCTGCAGGAATGTTAATCTGGGTAATCCATTGTTGCAATGGGTCACGACCCCACACATTCACTACAATATTAGCTACATATGGCCTCAGCCTTCCTCTCTGCCCTTCTGGACATATGCATTCGACCCATCTCATGTTTTGTTTCACTTGAGATAGGATTCCAATTCCTAGGAACTGAACATTTAACTCTTGAAGAGGCCAATTCAGATGCTAAGATTCTGGGGTAATGATACTTACGTATACACCCATGTCTAATAAGCCCTCAATAAAGCTGCCATTTATATGAACTCTTTGCTTTGGTCTTTGATCATTTATAGAAGTCTGCCAGAATATACATTTCCTCTGTCCTACTTGAGTTTTTGATTCATCCTCCACATCTATTCCATCACCTAGACCAGTATGGTTTTTTATAGTAGGCACTGGATTTTTTAAATTTCCTCGTGAGACATATTCTCCAAAGTAACTGGGAATGATTGGACCACATTCATCATGAGGTCCTGTGAGAGGCCCCCCCATGGTGTTTCCCAGTGGTATTAGGTTGCCTTGTCTATCTCTCATTGACCTACATTCATTGGTCCAATGTTGACCTTTGCCACACCTCCTACACATGCCTGAAGGCTGAGTCCTCCTATTCTTGCCATTCCCAGAGGAGACATTATTGCTAGGAATCCCTTGTCTACAATCACTTCTCAGATGTCTTACTCTACCACAATTAAAACTTTTGGCATTTTGATGTCTCCTCATACCATTGGAAACTGATTCTCCTACCCAAGCTTCAGTACTATATTCAAGTGTCTCAACATTCATTGTATGTAAGATCCATTCATCCATTGGTAATTATCTGACCTTTAAAGGCCCAAGGATCTTTTTGCAATATAAGTTGGCATTTTCAAAAGCCAAATATTCAATTAGTACACATCTAGACTCTGGGTCTGTTACCCATATTTGTACAACCTTAGTTCAACTCTGTACAAAGTCACTAAAGAGTTCTCTCTGACCATGTTTAATCTTAATATATGATTCAGTTATTTTTTTTTAGTTCCTGAATCCTGTCCCAAGCATTTAAAACTCCTGTGCTATATAGGGACAAGGTGTATTTATTATAAAGACCCTGAATCTGAGGATCAGAGTAAAGTCCCTTGCCCAGAATTTGATCTTGGGAAACTTAAGTCCTTTTGCTTTTCCCTGTTGGTCTAAAATTTTCCCTTCTTCTCTCCAATAACACTTCCAAACCAACTGAGTTCCATTTTTTAGGACTGCTGAGATTATCTGAATCCAGTCTTGTGCCATTGCTTTGTTGCTTGAAGCCCACATTTTGACCATATCCCTAATGAAAGACAAAAGTATTCCATAAAATAAAATTGCTTGTTTAATATCCTATAGATCAGTCATACATATGGGCTACCATGTATATTCTTTGACTACCTTAGGGTATTTGGTGCCAGATGATATTTCTGATGATGTCACCAGAAAGGCAGGTAGAACTCTGGGTAAGCTATCCCAAAGTTTAGTACGTACTGATGAGGCAACATTTTGTCTTTGTACCTTTTGTCTATGATCATCAAATACAATAAATCCATCAATCTTTTCAAATCTATTTATCACTGCCTTTTGTAAAGTCTGGATCTCCTGTCCAGTGTTCTGTTCTGATGCCCTCATTGAGGATTCAAAGGTTTGAAGTCTGTCCAGTAAAGATAATATCTCATCCTTGGATATACTTTTTATAGCATGCATATTACCTTTCTGGAGAGGCATTCTGTCAGTCAAACTATCATAACCCTTTGACAGAGTCCAATTAATATACTCAACATATGAATTCTCTCAGACAATATCTCACACTCTCCGTCATTGACTGGGTTTAAATTGTCATATTGGTTGTATCCTTCTCCAGAGTGCTGAATTTCCCTTTTAATTGATCATTATCAGTCTTTAAAAATTGTATCATTTCTTTTTTCTTCCTCTTTTTTTTATTGAGAAAAGGAAAAAAAAACAAGTTTCAGCCTCCTCCCAGCCTCCCATTTCCCTCCCCCTCCTCCCACCCTTCTCCCGCTCCTTCCACCCTTCTCCTCCTACCCCCAATCTTCTCCCCCTCCCTCTCCAGTCCAAAGAGCAGTCAGGGTTCCCTGCCCTGTGGTAAGTCCAAGGTCCTCCCCCCTCCGTCCATATCTAGGAAGGTGAACATACAAACTGGCTAGGCTCCCACAAAGCCAGCACATTAAGTAGGATCAAAACCCCGTGCCATTGTCCTTGGCTTCTCATCAACCCTCATTGTTCGCCATGTTCAGAAATTCCGGTTTTATCCCATGATTTTTCAGTCACAGTCCAGCTGGCCTTGGTGAGCTCCCAATAGATCAGCTCCACTGTCTCAGTGGGTGGGTGCACCCCTCTTTGTCGCAACTTCTTTGCTCATGTTCTCCCTCCTTCTGCTCCTCATTGGGACCTTGGGAGCTCAGTCCAGTGCTTCAGTCTGGGTCTCTGTCTCTATCTCCATCCATCACCAGATGAAGGTTCTATCGTGATATGCAAGATATTTGTCAGTATTGCTATAGGATAGGGTCATTTCAGGTTCCCTATCCTCAGCTGCCCAAGGAACTAACTGGGGACATCACCTTGTGCTCCTGGGAGCCACTCTAGTTCAAGTCTCTTGCCAACCCTAAGGTGGCTCCTTTAACTAAGAATAGTGCTTCCGTGCTCCCCTATCCAACCTTCTTTTATCCAAATCCTCCTATTTCCCAAGCTCCCACCATCCTCCCCTTCTCCCTTCTCTCGCCCCATCTCCCCTTACCCCCAGCCCACCCCACCCACAAGATACCAATTTTCTCCCCGGCAATTTTGTCTACTTCCCTTAGCCAAGAGGATAACTATACGTTTTTCCTTGGTTTCACCTTCTTAGCTTCTTTAGGTTCACCAATTGTAGACTCCGTGACCCGTATTTATGGCTAGAAACCAATTATGAGTGAGTACATCCCATGTTCATCTTTTTGGGTCTGGGTTACCTCACTCAGGATAGTGTTTTCTATTTCCATCCATTTGCATGCAAAATTCGAGAAGTCATTGTTTTTTACCGCAGCGTAGTACTCTAATGTGTAGATATTCCATACTTTCTTCATCCATTCTTCCATTGAAGGGCATCTAGGTTGTTTCCAGGTTCTGGCTATTACAAATATTACTGCTATGAACATAGGTCAACAAATGCTCTTGTCATATGATAGGGCCTCTCTTGGGTATATTCCCAAGAGTGGTATTGCTGGGTCCAGGGGTAGGTTGATCCTGAATTTCCTAAGAAACCGAAACACTGATTTCCAAAGTGGTTGCACAAGATTGCATTCCCACCAGCAATGGATAAGTGTACCCCTTCCTCCACAGCCTCTCCAGCAAAGGCTATCATTGGTGTTTTTGACTTTAGCCATTCTGACAGCTGTAAGATGATATCTCAAAATTGTTTTGATTTGCATTTCCCTGATCGCTAAGGAAGTTGAGCATGACCTTAAGTGTCTTATGGCCATTTGAACTTCTTCTGTTGAGAATTCTCTGTTCAGTTCAGTGCCCCAATTTTTAATTGGGTTGATTAGCATTTTAAAGTCTAGTTTCTTGAGTTCTCTATATATATTGGAGATCAGACCTTTGTCTGTTGCGGGGTTGATGAAGATCTTCTCCCAGTCAGTAGGTTGCCTTTGTGTCTTAGTGACAGTGTCCTTTGCTTTACAGAAGCTTCGCAGTTTTAGTAGGTCCCATTTATTCAATATTGCCCTTAATGTCTGTGCTGCTGGGGTTACACATAGGAAGTGATCTCCTGTGCCTATCTGTTGTAGGGTACTTCCTACTTACTCTTCTATCAGGTTCAATGTGTTCTTACTGATAGTGAGGTCTTTAATCCATTTGGACTTGAGTTTTGTGCATGGTGATAGATATGGGTCTATTTTCATTCTTCTACAGGTTGACATCCAGTTATGCCAGCACCATTTGTTGAAGATGCTTTCTTTCTTCCATTGTATACTTTTAGCTCCTAATAGAAAATGTTCATAGGTTTGTGGGTTAAAATTCGGGTCTTCTATACGATTCCATTGGTCGACTTCTCTGTTTTTATGCCAGTACCACACTGTTTTCATTTCTGTAGCTCTGTAATAGAGTTTGAAGTCAGGGATGGTAATGCCTCCAGAAGATTTATTGTATAGGATTGTTTTGGCTATCCTGGGTTTTTTGTTTTTCCATATAAAGTTGATTATTGTCCTCTCAAGATCTGTGAAGAATTTTGATGGGACCTTGATGGGGATTGCATTGAATCTATAAATCGCCTTTGGTAGAATTGCCATTTTTACTATGTTGATCCTCCCAATGCAAGAGCAAGAGAGGTCCTCCATTTTCTGGTATCCTCCTCAGTTTCTTTCTTCAATGACTTAAAGTTTTTGTCAAATAGATCTTTCACTTCCTTGGTTAGAGTTACCCCAAGATATTTTATGCTGTTTGTGGCTATTGTGAAAGGTGAAGCTTCTCTGATTTCCCTCTCTGCTTCTATATCCTTTGTGTAGAAGAGGGCAACTGATTTTTTTGGAGTTGATCTTGTATCCTGCCACATTACTAAAGCTATTTATCAGCTGTAAAAGTTCTTTGGTGGAGTTTTGGGGGTCGATTAAGTACACTATCATATCATCTGCAAATAATGAAAGTTTAACTTCTTCCTTTCCAATTTGAATCCCCTTGATCCCATTATGTTGTCTTATTGCTTTTGCTAGAACTTCAAGCATTATATTGAAGAGGTATGGCAAGAGTGGACAGCCTTGTCGTGTTCCTGAGTTCAATGGGATGGCTTTGAGTTTCTCTCCGTTTAATTTGATGTTAGCTGTCGGCTTGCTGTATATTGCTTTTATTATATTTAGGTACGACCCTTGTATCCCTAATCTCTCCAATACTTTTATCATAAAGGGATGTTGAATTTTGTCAAATGCTTTTTCAGCATCTAATGAAATGATCATATCTTTTTTTTCCTACAGTATATTTATTTGATGGATTACAGTGATAGATTTTCGTGTGTTGAACCAGCCCTGCATCTCTGGGATAAAGCCTACTTGATCATAATGGATAATTTTCCTAATGTATTCTTGGATTCGGTTTGCCAGTATTTTGTTGAGGATTTTTGCGTCGATGTTCATGAGTGAGATGGGCCTATAATTCTCTTTCTTGGTTGAGTCTTTGTGCGGTTTTGGTATCAGAGTAATTGTAGCTTCATAAAAGGAATTTGGCAATGACTCTTCTGTTTCTATATTGTGAAATACATTAAGGAGTATTGGTATTAGGTCTTCTTGGAAGTTCTGGTAGAATTCCGCATTGAAACCATCTGGTCCTGGGCTTTTTTTGGTAGGGAGGTTTTTGATAACCACTTATAATTCTTCGCGACTAACAGGTCTATTTAGATTGTTCACTGGTCCTTGTTTAACTTTGATATATGGTATTTATCTAAAAAAGTGTCCATTTCCTTTACATTTTCCAGTTTTGTGGCATATAGGCTTTTGTAGTAAGATCTAATGATTCTCTGAATTTCCTCTGTGTGTGTGGTTATGTCCCCCTTTTCATTTCTGATCTTAATAACTTGCAAATTCTCTCTCTGCCGTTTGATTAGTTTAAATAGGGGTTTGTCAATCTTGTTGATTTTCTCCAGGAACCAACTTTTTGTTTCATTGATTCTTTGGATCGTTTTCTGTGTTTCTATTTTGTTGATTTCAGCCCTCAGTTTGATTATTTCCAGTCTTCTACTCCTCCTAGGTGAGTCTGCTTCTTTTTTTCTAGAGCTTTCTGGTGGGCTGTTAAGTCTCCAATGTGAGCTTTCTCTGTTTTCTTTAAGTGGGCACTTTGTGCTGTGAACTTTCCTCTTAGGACTGCTTTCATAGTGTCCCATAAGTTTGAGTATGTTGTTTCTTTATTTTCATTGAATTCCAGGAAGACTTTAATTTCCTTCTTTATTTCTTCCTTAATCCAGTTATGGTTCAGTAGTAGACTGTTAAATTTCCATGAATTTGTAGGCTTTCTGGGGGTAGCATTGTTGTTGAATTCTAGCTTTAATCCATGGTGATCTGATAAGACGCAGGTGGTTACTAATATTTTTTGTAACTGTGGATGTTTGCTTTGCTATCGACTATGTGGTCAGTTTTTGAGAAGGTTCCATGAGCTGCAGAGAAGAAGGTATATTTGCGTGGAATGTTCTATAGATGTCTGATAAGCCCATTTGCTTCATTACCTCCATTAATTCTCTTATTTCTCTGTTAGGTTTCTGTCTGATTGGCCTGTCCATTGGTAAGAGAGGAGTATTGATGCCTCCTACTATTAGTGTGTGCAGTTTGATGGCTGCCTTGAGTTTTAGCAATGTTTCTTTTATGTCCGTGGGTGCTTTTATATTAGGGGCATAGATGTTCAGGATTGAGACTTCTTCCTGATGAACTGTTCCTGTTATGAGTATAAAATGTCCCTCTCCATCTCTTCTGATTGATTTGAGTTTGAAGTCAACTTTGTTAGAGATTAGTATGGCCACACCTGCTTGTTTCTTAGGTCCATTGCTTGATAAGCCTTTTCCCAGCCCTTTACTCTGAGTAGGTGCCTTTCTTTGTGGTTAAGGTGTGTTTCTTGTAGACAGCAGAATGTTGGATCCTGTTTTCTTATCCAATCTCTTAGCCTGTGCCTTTTTATAGGTGAGTTGAGCCCATTGATATTAAGTGATATTAATGACCAGTGGTTGTTAATTCCGGTCACTTTTTTAGTAGTAGGGTTTGTGTGTTTCCTTTCTTTGAGTTGCACTGGTGAATGGTCTCTAGATGACTGAATTATTGTGGTCATTGTTGGACTCCTTGGTTAGTGATTTTCCTTCTATTACTTTATGTAAGGCTGGATTTGTGGCTGCGTATTGTTTAAATTTATTTTTATCCTGGAAAATTTTATTTTCTCCATTTATAGTGAATGAAAGCTTGGCTGGGTATAGTAGTCTGGGCTTGCATCCATGGTCTCTCTCTTTCTGTACTACATCTATCCAGGACCTTCTGGCTTTCATGGTTTCCATGGAGATGTCAGGTGTAAGTCTGATAGGTTTACCTTTATAAGTGACTTGGCCTTTTTCCTTTGCAGCTCTTAAAATTCTTTCCTTATTCTGTATGCTTTGTTCTTTAATCAATATATGGCGAGGGGATGTTTTTTTTTTGATCCAGCCTGTTCGGTGTTCTGTATGCTTCTTGAACCTTCATAGGTATATCTTTCTTTAGGTTGCGAAAGTTTTCTTCTATAATTTTATTCATTATATTTTCTGGACCATTGAGCTGCACTTCTTCTCCTTCTTCTACTCCTATTATTCTTAGGTTTGGTCTTTTTATTGTGTCCCAGATTTCCTGAATGTTTTGTGATGAGAGTTTGTTGGACTTGCTGTTTTCTTTGATCAGTGTGTTTATTTTCTCTATGTTATCTTCAGAATCTGAGATTCTTTCTTCTAACTCTTGTATTCTGCTGGTTATGCTTGTTTCTGTAGACTCTGTTTGTTTACTTAAATTTTCCATGTCCAGCCGGCCCTCTGTTTGTGTTTTCTTCTTTGCCTCCATTTCAGTTTTCAAGTCTTGCACTGTTTCCATTATCTGTTTCATTGTTTTTCCTTTGTTTTCTAGGGTATCATTCACTGATTTATTCAATTCTTCAAACTTTCTGTTATATTTCTCATCCATTTCTATAAGGGCGTTTTTTACATGCTGTTTAAGGGTGTCAATCACTTTCATGAAGTCAGTCTTTTCTACTTCTTCTTGATTAAGGTGTTCATGTCCTCCCGTTGTGAGGTCTCTGGTTTCTGGTGGCTCCGTGTTGCTTTTCAGCTTGTTGGGTGAATTCCTGCATTGGTGTCTGCCCATCTCTTCTTCCAAATGCTCCCTTATGGATCTTCTTTTACCAGATCAGGTCTCCCAGTGATGGTTCTCCCCAGTATTGGCTCTCCTGGTGCCAAGATCAGATCTCTGTGCCCAATGATGGCTCTCCCCAATGCTGGCTCTCCTGGCACCGAGATCAGGTCTCTGTGCTGGTTGGGTAGCTCGCAAACAAACTGCCTACCTTGCTTCGTTCAGGCAGGCTATAGAAACAAAGGAACTCCTGCCCACTTGGTTGCCCTGAGGATTCGGACCCAGTGCCCAGACAGGCTGGGCTGGGTGATGTTATGTGCCGAAAGAGGGCAGTGGAGCCGACGTGGGGAGGGTTGTGGATGCAAGCAGGGTGGGATAGGAAGAAAGAGGCAGTATGCAGGGAGTAGAGGCCCTACAAAGAGCCCAAGAAGGATAGGGGGCTGAGGAACCCCTGAGTTCCCTGTCCGGAGGGCTGGCGCCCAGGGCTCAGAAACTCACCCCAATGTTGGCTCTCCTGGCGCCGAGAGATCAGGTGTCTGTGCTGGTTGGGCAGCTCGCAAACAAAGCGCCTACCCTGCTTGGTACAGGCAGGCCATAGAAACAAAGAAACTCCTGCCCGCTTGGGTGCCCCAAGGATTCGAACCCAGTGCCCAGACAGGCTGTGCTGGGTGATGTTATGTGCCGACAGAGGGATTGTATCAATTCTTATTGTGGCTCATTTGACTGGGTTTTGTTTGTCAAATTGGTTGTATCCTTTTTTAGAATGCTGAATTTCCCTTTTAGTTGGTCATTATCAGTCTGTAAAGACTGTATCATTTTCAAAAGTGCCTCGTTCTTAGCCCTATTATCAAACCATGGTTTTAAGGAGAAAATATTAAGGGCAAAGCTTATCCCAACAGTCAAATAGAGGGATGTAGAAGGGAAATCATATAAACCTTGCATAACATTGTATATGGTATAAGTAAAAACCTGTTGAACTCGGGGATTATTAACTTGTCCATAATCTTGCCCTTTTAGATTATAAATTTATTAATTATATTTTAAATTATAAAATCTTACCTGTGGTTGAGTTTGAGCTGGATTAGGTGCAATAACCATTACCTGCCAGTAGGTGTCAAGGTGCATTTGTAGCTTCATGGTTGGTTTGAATCTGATTTTAGCATTAAATTCTGACAGATATACTCAGATTAAAAACAGTTATTTAGTGTAAATCCCAAACTGTGTGCTCCACAGAGGTCCTTGATTGGTCAGCAGCCACCCAAACACACATATAGCAAGGTAGCAATGCTGAACAGAGGTACCTGGGGAAGCCTGGGGAGTCCTCATTCTATCTGAGTTTCCACAGCATGGAAAAAAACTGGATCCAGAAGCCAGATGAGGTGTTTAATGGAAAAATATGAAGGATTGCGGCTAGAGGCTACTCAGGGCCACTTCATGGGAATTCTATGCCCACAGGAATGTCATGGAGCCTGATGGCAGCTGGCTAGAGCTGCTGGAGACCTGAGCCCCATGATCCAGGGGCTAACTATAGACAGTATTTTGATTTGGGAAATAACCAGGCTAGCTAAAAGATAAGGCAATTTTATTTTTATTTATTTTAAGGGTAAAACTCATGAAACAGGAAAGAGAAGTCCATGCTCAGCTGTGCTACAAGGGAACCACAGAGATAGAGCACCAGGACTGTGAGCCCATTTTTTTTCCAGGCCCCAGAAAGCCACACCCTAACTTGGTTCCACTTCTTAAAGATAATTGGTTAAGAAAGCTTCCCCCACTAATCCAAGACTACTTAGAGAGACACTGTCTCAAGCTCCCTCTACTGCAATCTATATTCCATAAAGCTGGAAGATCTAAAATGGATGAATATACATGCATACACACACACACACACACACACATTCACACACATGATATTCCAAGGGTAAATCAAGATGAAGTAAATAATTTAAATAAACCTGTAATATCCAAAGAGGTAGAAGAACCAATTTAAAACCCCCAACTAAACTTGTCAAGGCCAGTTGAATTCAGTGCAGAGTTATACCAACCCTTCAAAGAAGAACTTACATCAACACTCCTAAATGTATTAATAGAAATTAATAGAAAACAAACACTTTTGCTGTCTCTCGTGTGTATAGATGCAATTTTTCAGTAAAATGCTTACAAAATTGACTAGCACAGTAAAAAGATTATTCACCACAATCAAGTTGGTTTTATCCCAGACTTGTTGAGGTGATTTAACAAGGATAAATCAGCAAACGTAATTTACCGCATAATCATCTCATTAGATACAGAAAAAATGTCTTTGACAAAATTAAGCATGTCTTTTATTATAAAAGTTCTTTAGTGCCTAGGAAAGGACATATCTTAACATGATAAAGGCAACTAAAAGAAAGCCTCCAAACAACTTCATGCTAAATAAAGAAAAATTATGAAACATTTTCATTAAATGCAGGAACAAGGCAAGGATGTTTATAATCTCCTATCCTGTTCAATATAGTGCCTAAAGTCTTAGTTAGAAGAATAAAGGAGATAAAAAGGGAAAGGAACAGTCCCTATTTGTAGGTGTTATGTTTCTATACTTTAAATATCCTAACGTCATGATTAGAAAACTAATTAAGCTGATAAACACTTTCAGCAAAGTATCAGGATACAAAATTCACACACAAAAATCAGTAGCTTTCCTATATGCAAGTAACAAATGAACTGAAAAAGAAATCAGGGAAACAAACCCACTAATAATATTCTCAAAATACCATGGAATCAATCTAGCCAAGGAAGTGAAAGACATGTTTAATGAAATATCTAATATAACTCTGAGAAATTGAAGGAAATATTAAAATGGGAAGATCTCTCATGTTCATGGATTCATAGAATTAATACTGTGTAAATAGACACACTGTCAAAAGCAATATACAGACTCAATGCAATTCCCATCAAATTTCCAATTCAATCTTTCATAGGCATTGAAAGAATAATTGCGAGTTAAAATTTTAAAAGACCCAGGATACTAAAAGCAACCCTGAACAAGAACAAGAGAAAAAAAACAACAAAAACGTCTAAAAAAATCTCCTATTTTCTTGCAAAATTCAAGATGTCATTTTTTTCTAGCTATAAAACATTATTTTGAGTGATGTAACCCAGACACAGAAAGACAATTATCACTTGTACTCACTCATAGGTGGTTTTTAAACATAAAGCAAAGAATACCAGCCTACAAACCATAATTCCAGAGTACTTAGACAACAATGAAGACACTAAGAGTGACTTACATAGATCTAATCTACATGGAAAGTAGAAAAGGACAAGATCTCCTAAGTAAATTGGGAGCATGGGGACCTTGGGGGAGGGTTGAAGTGGGAGGGGAGAGGCAGTGAGGGGAACAGAGAAAAATATAGAGCTCAATAAAAAAATAAAGAAATTCAGGACTTAAAAAAATAAAAGCACAAATTCTGAAACATTAACAAGCCATATATGTCTGCTAGAACAAAAACATAATAAGTTTTTCTCAGCTACACTTTCTTATCTTAGGGGTGGTCTTCTATATGCTACTGTATTGTAAAAGGAGAGAAGGAAAATATGACAAGAGTCTATCAGTCATAGACATAACTAGATCTTGACATTCCAGAGTGTAGGAAGGAAGTAGTTTTGAACATATGATGACATGGGAACACTTGTCCTTCCCGGCAGTCAGCATTACAGGGGTAGATGGGTGTGTGCATATATACACACTAACTGAAAAATTGAACATGAAGTCTCCATTATTTGTTTTGTATTATAAAAATTGAAAGAAGTTCGTATTGTTGAAAGAAGTTATGTGTTGTGGGATATTTGTTCATATCATAAAGATGTCTCTACCTAAAAGAAAATCTTCTAGAGGTAATAACACCTCAGATTTCAAGTTAGACTAAGCTATAGTATAAAAACAGAATAGCATATGAACTCACAGAGACTATTGTAGCGGCTTAAATGAACTCAGACAAAAATTGTAATAATATATACAGCTTTAATTGGGAAATAGACTTACAGAACCAAAAGTTCCAGTGGAGAACAGGAAAACAGAAGGGAAGGCAGGGAGCACGCCCACAATCTTTATAAGTAAAAAATATCCTAGGGGGACCCCGCCCCCTGCAAGCAAGGTGATTGACTGAGTCTCCCCTTCAGACTGTGGCAGTATTCACAGGGCCTACACAGGTCTATGCCAGATGTAGTTCTAGCACGCAGAGGACAAGTGGACAAATGTCCCCTTATGTAAGCCAGAACTGATAATTGCTCACAAACGAAAAATTAGTTTTCTTCAACAAAGTCTCACTGGATATGCAAACTTTATTTAAGGGCAACCTCATACCCAGCAGAATATGGCCAACACACACACAAAAAAAAATCAATGAGATTTTTGGAGGTTTTTTTTTTTTAATTATAAACTGGTTGACCTATTAGCTCAGGCTTCTTCTTCTTTTTTTTTTATTGCGAAAAGAAGAAAAAGAACATAAACAAAAAACAAGTTTCCACCTCCTCCAAGCCTCCCATTTCCCTTCCCCTCCTCCCACCCTTCTCCCCCTCCTCCCACCCTTCTCCCCCTCCTCCCACCCTTCTCCCCCTCCCCCCACTCCTCTCCCCCTCCCTCTCCAGTCCACAGAGCAGTCCGGGTTCCCTGCCCTGTGTTAAGTCCTAGGTCCTCCCCCCTCTGTCCATATCTAGGAAGGTGAACATACAAACTGGCTAGGCGCCCACAAAGCCAGCACATTAAGTAGGATCAAAACCCCCTGCCATTGTCCTTGGTGTCTCATCAACCCTCATTGTTCGCCATGTTCAGAGAGTCCGGTTTTATCCCATGCTTTTTCGTTCACAGTCCAGCTGGCCTTGGTGAGCTCCCCTTAAGATCAGCTCCACTGTCTCAGTGGGTGGATGCACGCCTCGTGGTCCCGAATTCTTTGCTCATGTTCTCCCTCCTTCTGCTCCTCATTGGGACCTTGGGAGCTCAGTCCAGTGCTCCTGTGTGGGTCTCTGTCTCTATCTCTATCCATCACCAGATGAAGATTCTATGATGATATGCAAGATATTCGTCAGTATTGCTCTAGGATAGGGTCATTTCAGGTTCCCAATCCTCAGCTGCCCAAGGAACTAACTGGGAACCTCATCTTGGGCACTAGGGAGCCCCTCTAGGGTCAAGTCTCTTGCCCACCCTAAAGTGGATCCCTTAACTAAGAATTGTGGTTCCGTGCTCCCCTATCCTCCTTTCCTTTATCCCAATTCTCCTGTTTCCCAGGTCCCCCCTCCTTCCCTTCTAACTTTTCTCTCCCCATCTCCCCTTACCCCCATCCCACCCCCCCCCAAGATCCCATTTTCTCCCCGGAAATTTGATCTACTTCCCTTAGCCAAGAGGACAACTTATGTTTTTCCTTGGGTTCACCTTCTTCCTTAGCTTCTTTAGGTTCACCTATTGTAGACTCCGTGGTCCTTATTTATGGCTAGAAACCAATTATGAGTGAGTACATCCCATATTCATCTTTTTGGGTCTGGGACACCTCACTCAGGATAGTGTTTTCTATTTCCATCCATTTGCATGCAAAATTCGAGAAGTCATTGTTTTTTACCGCAGCGTAGTACTCTAGCGTGTATATATTCCATACTTTCTTCATCCATTCTTCCATTGAAGGGCATCTAGGTTGTTTCCAGGTTCTGGCTATTACAAATAATACTGCTATGAACATAGTTGAACAAATGCTTTTGTCATTTGATAGAGCATCTCTTGGGTATATTCCCAAGAGTGGTATTGCTGGGTCCAGGGGTAAGTTGATCCCGAATTTCCTGAGAAACCGAAACACTGACTTCCACAGTGGTTGCACAAGATTGTATTCCCACCAGCAATGGATGAGGGTACCCGTTCTTCCACAGCCTCTCCAGCAAAGGTTATCCTTGGTGTTTTTGACTTTAGCCATTCTGACAGGTGTAAGATGATATCTCAAAGTTGTTTTGATTTGCATTTCCCTGATTGCTAAGGAAGTTGAGCACGACCTTAAGTGTCTTTTGGCCATTTGAACTTCTTCTGTTGAGAATTCTCTGTTCAGTTCAGTGCCCCATTTTTTAATTGGGTTAATTAGCATTTTAAAGTCTAGTTTCTTGAGTTCTCTATATATTTTGGTGATCAGACCTTTGTCTGTTGCGGGGTTGGTGAAGATCGTCTCCCAGTCAGTAGGTTGCCTTTGTGTCTTAGTGACCATGTCCTTTGCTTTACAAAAGCTTCTCAGTTTAAGTAGGTCCCATTTATTCAATGTTGCCCTTAATGCCTGTGCTTCTGGGGTTATACATAGGAAGCGATCTCCTGTGCCCATCTGTTGTAGGGTATTTCCCACTTTCTCTTCTTTCAGGTTCAGTGTGTTCGGACTGATATTGAGGTCTTTAATCCATTTGGACTTGAGTTTTGTGCACGGTGAGAGATATGGGTCTATTTTCATTCTTCTACAGGTTGACATCCAGTTGTGCCAGCACCATTTGTTGAAGATGCTTTCTTTCTTCCATTGTATACTTTTAGATCCTTTATCGAAAATGAGGTGTTCATAGGTTTGTGGGATAAAATCCGGGTCTTCTATACGATTCCATTGGTCGACTTCTCTGTTTTTATGCCAGTACCACACTGTTTTCATTTCTGTAGCTCTGTAATAGAGTTTGAAGTCAGGGATGGTAATGCCTCCAGAAAATCCTTTATTGTATAGGATTGTTTGGGCTATCCTGGGTTTTTTGTTTTTCCATATAAAGTTGATTATTGTCTTCTCCAGATCTGTGAAGAATTTTGATGGGATCTTGATGGGGATTGCATTGAATCTATAAATTGCCTTTGGTAGAATTGCCATTTTTACTATGTTGATCCTCCCAATCCAAGAGCAAGGGAGGTCCACCCATTTTTTGGTATCCTCTTCAATTTCTTTCTTCAATGCCTTAAAGTTCTTGTCAAATAGATCTTTCACTTCCTTGGTTAGATTTACCCCAAGATATTTTATGCTGTTTGTGGCGGCTATGGTGAATGGTGAAGCTTCTCTGATTTCCCTCTCTGCTTCCATATCCTTTGTGTATAAGCGGGCGACTGATTTTTTGGAGTTGATCTTGTATCCTGCCACATTACTAAAGCTGTTTATCAGCTGTATAAGTTCTTTGGTGGAGTTTTGGGGGTTGCTTAAGTACACTATCATATCATCTGCAAATATCGAAAGTTTAACTTCTTCCTTTCCAATTCGAATCCCATTGATCCCATTATGTTGTCTTATTGCTATTGCTAGAACTTCAAGCACTATATTGAAGAGGTATGGCGAGAGTGGACAGCCTTGCCGTGTTAGTGAGTTAAGTGGGATGGCTTTGAGTTTCTCTCCTTTTAATTTGATGTTAGCTGTCGGCTTGCAGTATATAGCTTTTATTATATTTAGGTATGACCCTTGTATCCCTAATCTCTCCAAGACTTTTAACATAAATGGATGTTGAATTTTGTCAAATGCTTTTTCAGCATCTAATGAAATAATCATATGGTTTTTTTCTTTCAGTTTATTTATATGCTGGATTACATTGATAGATTTTCGTATGTTGAACCAGCCCTGCATCTGAGGGATGAAGCCTACTTGATCATAATGGATAATTTTCCTAATGTGTTCTTGGATTCGATTTGCCAGTATTTTGTTGAGGATTTTTGCGTCGATATTCATGAGTGAGATTGGCCTGTAGTTCTCTTTCCTGGTTGAGTCTTTGAGTGGTTTTGGTATCAGAGTAATTGTGGCTTCATAAAAGGAATTTGGTAATGACCCTTCCGTTTCTATATTGTGGAATACATTAAGGAGTATAGGTATTAGGTCTTCTTGGAAGTTCTGGTAGAATTCTGCATTGAAACCATCTGGTCCTGGGCTTTTTTTGGTAGGGAGGATTTTGATAACAGCTTCTAATTCTTCGCGACTTACAGGTCTGTTTAGATTGTTCACCTGGTCCTGGTTTAGTTTTGGCAAATGGTATTTATCTCAAAAAGCGTCCATTTCTTTTACATTTTCCAGTTTTGTGGCATATAGGCTTTTGTAGTAAGATCTAACGACTCTCTGAATTTCCTCTGTGTCTGTGGTTATGTCCCCCTTTTCATTTCTGATCTTATTAATTTGCGTGTTCTCTCTCTTTCGTTTGATTAGTTTGGATAGGGGTTTATCAATCTTGTTGATTTTCTCCAGGAACCAGCTTTTTGTTCCATTGATTCTTTGAATTGTTTTCTGTGTTTCTATTTTGTTGATTTCAGCCCTCAATTTGATTATTTCCAGTCTTCTACTCCTCCTAGGTGAGTCTGCTTCTTTTTTTTCTAGAGCTTTCAAGTGGGCTGTTAAGTCTCCAATATGTGCTTTCTCTGTTTTCTTTAGGTGGGCACTTAGTGCTATGAACTTTCCTCTCAGGACTGCTTTCATAGTGTCCCATAAGTTCGAGTATGTTGTTTCTTTATTTTCACTGAATTCAAGGAAGACTTTAATTTCTTTCTTTATTTCTTCCTTAATCCAGGTATGGTTCAGTAGTTGACTGTTCAGTTTCCATGAGTTTGTAGGCTTTCTGGGGGTAGCATTGTTGTTGAATTCTAACTTTAATCCATGGTGATCTGATAAGACACAGGTGGTTACTAATATTTTTTTGTAACAGTGTAAGTTCGCTTTGTTACCAAGTATGTGGTCAATTTTCGAGAAGGTTCCATGAGCTGCAGAGAAGAAGGTATATTCTTTCCTCTTTGGGTGGAATAATCTATAGATGTCTGTTAAGTCCATTTGCTTCATTACCTCCATTAATTCTCTAATTTCTCTGTTAGGTTTCTGTCTGATTGACCTGCCCATTGGTGAGAGAGGAGTGTTGAAGTCTCCTACTATTAGTGTGTGCGGTTTGATGGCTGCCTTGAGTTTTAGTAATGTTTCTTTTATGTACGTGGGTGCTTTTATATTAGGGGCATAGATATTCAGGATTGAGACTTCTTCCTGATGAATTGTTCCTGTTATGAGTATAAAATGCCCCTCTCCATCTCTTCTGATTGATTTAAGTTTGAAGTCAACTTTGTTAGAAATTAGTATGGCCACACCTGCTTGTTTCTTAGGTCCATTTGCTTGATAAGCCTTTTCCCAGCCCTTTACTCTGAGTAGGTGCCTGTCTTTGTGGTTGAGGTGTGTTTCTTGTAGACAGCAGAATGTTGGATCCTGTTTTCTTATCCAATCTCTTAGCCTGTGCCTTTTTATAGGTGAGTTGAGCCCATTGATATTAAGTGATATTAATGACCAGTGGTTGTTAACTCCGGTCACTTTATATGTAGTAGGGTTTGTGTGTTTTCCTTCTTTGATTTCCTCTGGTGAAGAGTCTCTAGATGTCTGAGTTATTGTGGTCATTGTTGGACTCCTTGGTTAGTGATTTTCCTTCAATTATTTTCTGTAAGGCTGGATTTGTGGCTACGTATTGTTTAAATTTGTTTTTATCCTGGAAAATTTTGTTTTCTCCATTTATAGTGAATGAATGTTTGGCTGGATATAGTAGTCTGGGCTTGCATCCGTGGTCTCTTAGTTTTTGGAGAACATCTATCCAGGACCTTCTGGCTTTCATGGTTTCCATAGAGAAGTCAGGTGTAAGTCTGATAGGTTTACCTTTATAAGTAACTTGGCCTTTTTCCTTTGCGGCTCTTAATATTCTTTCTTTATTCTGTATATTTTGTGTTTTGATTATTATATGGCGAGGGGATGTTTTCTTTTGATCCAGCCTATTTGGTGTTCTGTATGCTTCTTGAACCTTCATAGGTACATCTGTCTTCAGGTTGGGAAAGTTTTCTTCTATAATTTTATTAAGTATATTTTCTGTACCGTTGAGCTGCACTTCTTCTCCTTCTTCTACTCCAATTATTCTTAGGTTTGTCTTTTTATTGTGTCCCAAATTTCCTGAATGTTTTGTGATGAGAGTTTGTTGGACTTGCTGTTTTCTTTGATCAGAGTGTTTATTTTTTCTATGTTATCCTCAGAATCTGAGATTCTTTCTTCTATCTCTTGTATTCTGCTGGTTATACTTGATTCTGTAGTCTCTATTCGTTTTCCTAGATTTTCCATGTCCAGTCGGCCCTCTGTTTGTGTTTTCTTCTTTGCCTCCATTTCAGTTTTCAAGTCATGAACTGTTTCCTTTATTTGCTTGATTGTTTTTCCTTGGGTTCCTAGGGTATCATTCACTGATTACTCAATTCCTCGAACTTTCTATTATACTTCTCCTCCATTTCTATAAGGGTGTTTTTTATATGCTGTTTAAGGGTGTCAATCACTTTCATGAAGTCAGTTTTTTCTACTTCTTCTTGATTAAGGTGTTCATGTCCTCCTGTTGTGGGGTCACTGGCTTCTGGTGGTTTCGTGTTGTTTTTCAGATTGTTGGGAGAATTCCTGCATTGGCGTCTGCCCATCTCTTCCTCCCAATACTCCCCTTTGGATCTTCTTTTATAGGATCAGGTCTTCTTGCCCAATGATGTACCTTCCCAGTGATGTCACTCCCCAGAGATGTTTCTCCACAATGAGGTTTCACTCGGTGCCCAGATCGAAACTCCGAGCTGCTTGGTTAGCTCGCGAACAAAGGGCCCACCCCGCTAGCTGCGGGCAGGCTATGGGAACAAAGGAGCTACTGGCCACCCCTTTGTCCTCCTGGTTCGGATTCGGTCCCAGCGCCCTAGCAGGCTGTGCAGGGAGGCGCTATGCCCCAAAGGAGGGAGAGAGGGAGACAGGGGGTGTGGGGATCTGGATGTAAGCTGAATGGGATAGGAAGAGAGAGGCGGTTTGGGCAGTATAGCCCCTGTAGGATGGCCGAGGTTTTTTTTTTAACATGACATGACTTTTGCTTATATGTTATCATTTCTGCAATTTGCATTTTGTATTTGTCCCTTTTCTCTACATGAGAATGTGTGTGTGTCCATCCACATCTGTATGTGTTTCTTGTGCTTTTTCTTTGGCTTTTGGTCTGTCTGTCTGTCTGTTTTGCCCTGTTGTGGTTTGTTTATTTGTTTTTATTTTATAATTGTTGTCATTATTTTAGATGTCTGTGTCCTAATGATAACGAGAAAGAAAGGGTGTAGATTTGGGTTGGTGAGTAAGTGGGAGGCTCTGGGAGGAGTTGGAGGAACGGAAGTCCAGAACATATTGTATGAAAAGGTATTTTCAATAAAAGAAACTAACAATTATCAACAATTGTTCACAATAAGTGTATCCTCTGCCCCCTCAAAAAAGAACAGCATGGTGTTGTCAGGCATAAAACCAGACACATTGATTAAAGGAGGAGAACTAAGGACCCACATGTGTAAGTCCAATGCTCCTACAGCTATCTGCATTTTGACAAAAAAGTCAACAGCACACATCAGATAAAAAGACAGCATGTGCAGAAACTGGTGCTGGTCAACCAACCATGAAAACTATATATAAGGGGATAAAACTTGATATTCATCTTTCACTCTGTACAAAACTCAACTCCAAATGGATCAAGAATCTTGGCTTATTTTTTTTTTAATTTATTTATTTATTAAGGATTTCTACCTCCTCCCTGCAACTGCTTCCCATTTTCCTCCCCCTCCCCCGATCAAGTCCCCCTCCCTCATCTGCACCAAGAGCAATCAGGGTTCCCTGACCTGTGGGAAGCCCAAGGACCACCCACCTCTATCCAGGTCTCCTAATGTGAGCATCTAAACTGCCCAGGCTCCCCCAAAGTCAGTACGTGCAGTAGGATCAAAAACCCATTGCCATTGTTCTTTAGTTCTCAGTATTTCTCATTGTCTGCTATGTTCAGCTAGTCCGGAATTATCCCATGCTTTTTCAGACCTAGGGCAGCTGGCCTTGGTGAGTTGCCGATAGAACATCCCCATTGTCTCAGTGTGTGGGTGCACCCCTCGTGGTCCCGAGTTCCTTGCTCGTTCTCCGTCTCCTTCTGCTCCTGATTTGGACCTTGAGATTTTAGTCCATTGCTCCCATGTGGGTCTCTGTCTCTGTCTCCTTTCATCGCCTGATGAAGGTTAATATTCATGAGGATGCCTATGTGTTTTGCTTTTGGATTCACCTTCTTATTTAGCCTCTCTAGGAACATGAATTATAAGCTCAATGTCCTTTATTTATGGCTAGAAACCAAATATGAGTGAGTACATCCCATGTTCCTCTTTTTGGGTCTGGCTTACCTCACTCAGGATAGTGTTTTCTATTTCCATCCATTTGTAGGCAAAATTCAAGAAGTCCTTGTTTTTTACTGTTGAGTAATACTCTAATATGTATATATTCCATACTTTCTTCATCCATTCTTCCGTTGAAGGGCATCTAGGTTGTTTCCAGGTTCTGGCTATTACAAACAATGCTGCCATGAACATAGCTGAGCATATACTTTCGCTGTATGATAGGGCCTCTCTTGGTTATATTCCCAAGAGTGGTATTGCTGGATCCAGGGGTAGGTTGATCCCGAATTTCCTGAGAAACCGAAACATTGCTTTCCAGAGTGGTTGCACAAGTTTGCATTCCCACCAGCAATGGGTGAGTGTACCCCTTTCTCCACAACCTCTCCAGCAAAGGCTATCATTGGTGTTTTTTATTTTAGCCATTCTGACAGGTGTAAGATGGTATCTTAAAGTTGTCTTGATTTGCATTTCCCTGATCGCTAAGGAAGTTGAGCATGACCTTAAGTGCCTTTTGGCCATTTGAACTTCTTCTGTTGAGAATTCTCTGTTCAGCTCAGTGCCCCATTTCTTAATTGGGTTGATTAGCCTTTTACGGTCTAGTTTCTTGATTTCTTTATATATTTTGGAGATCAGACCTTTGTCAGTTTCGGGGTTGGTGAAAATTTTCTCCCAGTAAGTGGGTTGCCTTTTTGTTCTAGTGACAGTGTCCTTTGCTTTACAGAAGCTTCTCAGCCTCAGGAGGTCCCATTTATTCAATGATGCCCTTAGTGTCTGTGCTGCTGGGGTTATACGAAAAAAAAAAAAAAGAACTGAAAATACAACTCACAGTAGATTATATCTAAATTGTCACTAAGGACACAAAAAGATTCTTGATTTTATTAAACATTAGGGAACTATGAGTAAAAAGCAACAGGAAACACCAATATACCTCCATCAGAATGATTTATTTCACCCCAACCTACCAAGTACTGTAAAGGACCTTGAGCAAACAGAATACTGTCCTACTTCCCCTAAAACTGTAATCTAGTATAACCAGTTTTGAAAACTGGTAATAGCTACCAAAAACTGAAAATAAAAGCATATTATGAAACAAATTTCCTAGGTATATATCATTGAGAACTGTATAATTAGGTATAAGAAAATTTGTGGTAGCTTCATTCAGAGTACATGCAAAACTAGAAAACAACCTAAATCTGTTTACTGGTTATAGAAGTAGCTTGACGTTGAGAAAGAACATCATTGAGGTAGATGTTCATGATTTTTGCATTTCACTACATGTAAAATGTGCTTTACCATAATTTTACTTAATAAAGCAAATGAAAAACACACACACACACAAAAAAAGAATCTTGGCTTAATATCTGTCTGACTTCCTGACTCTGATAGATCAGAAAGTAGGAAATACACTTGAATCATAATCTTAGGAAAGGACTTTCTGAATAGAATCCCAATATTGAAAGCATATAAGACCACAATCAATAAATGGCACTTCATGAACCTACTTATGATAAAAAGACAATCATTCTAGAGAAGAGGCAGCCTAGACAATGAGAAAAAAATCTCTCAAATTTATACATCTGACCAAAAATTAGTATCTTTGTACATAGGACAAAAAAAAACCAAACATCAAGAAAATAAACAACTCAATTAAAGGATGGACCATAAAGGTACTGGAAAGATAACAGCAGATAAGAGGACTTGTTGGTCTTGCAGAAGACCCGGGTTTCCAGGGAATCGATGACTTTTTTGACCTCTATGGGCACAAATGTGCTGCCCATATATATTTGTAGACGAAAGAGTCATACACACAAAATAAAGTAATATAAAAATGTATAAATATATGTGTGTGCAACAATAATAAAAAGAGTCTACCAACTTGGAAATGGGTTAGGTGGTAAGGCCTGGAGAGAAGAAAAGGAGGGGAGAAAGTGAGGCAATTCTATTTCAATTCAAAACATATTTAAGAAAAATTTTAAAAAATCAAATGGGACGTGGAACTAAACAGAGTTCTCAAATGATAAAACACAAATGGCCAAGAAACATTCTTTTAAATGTTCAATATCCGTAGTCATCAGGGAATTTCAAATCAAAACTGCTTTGAGATTTCATCTTATCCAAGCCAGGATGACTAAGATCCAAACAACAAATGATCAAAAACATGTTGGCACGGATGTGGAGAAAGGAGAACACTTATTCCCTCATGATGAGACTGAAAACTCTGTGCAGCCGCTTTGGAAATTACTGTAGAGCAGTTGTTCTCAACTTGTGGGTAGCGACTACTTTGTGTTGCAAATCAGATGTTCTGCGTGTCAATTATTTGCATTACAGTTCATAACAGTAGGAAAATTCTTGATATGAAGTAGGAACGAAATAATTTTCTGGTTGGGGGTTACTACAACATGAGGAAATGTATGTATTAAAGGCTCACAGTGTTAGGAGGGTTGAGAAGCACTGCTAAAGTCTCTTTAAAAGGTCAGAAATGGAGCTACAACATGGTCCTACTATAGGCATATACCCAAAATACTCTACATCCTACTACAGAAATCCTTCTCATCCATGTTTTTATGCTCTAGTCACAAAAATCAGGAAATAGAAAGAGCCTAGATGCCCATCAACTGATGAATGGATAATAAAAATGTGGTACATTGACACTATAGTATATTATTCAGCTGGTAAGAAATATGAAATCATGAAATTCACAGGTAAATTGATGAAGCTCTAATCGTTCTAAATGAGGTAATCCAGACACCAAAGGAAATGTATATTTTCTCTCATTTGTAGAGGCTAGCTTTGAATTTTCAGATATGTGTGTTTCATTTAGACTACCCTTACAGGCCAGGAAACCAGTAAGGGGCCTTGGGAGAAGTCCTCCAAAAGAAAACAAACAGAACAAAGAGATTTGAGGAGAAAGGGAAATAATGAAACAGGAAGGATAAAATGAGAAGGAAGGTGGGTGGGCAACATAGAGAAGGGAATATAGGGAAGGATCAGTAATACTAAAAGTCTTTTTGAAAACCTACTACAGTAGGAGCTTCCTAAAACATATTCATATATTTTTAAGAAGAGCTTAAATGTAGTTATCCTGTAATGGAGAGATGATACCCCTACAAGAAACCATAGGATGATAAAAAAAAAAAAAAAAAAAAAAAAAAAAAAAAAAAAAAACCAGAGCCACTTTAGGGTGGGCAAGAGACTTGACCCTAGAGGGGCTCCCAAGTGCCCAAGATCAGGTTCCCAGTTAGTTCCTTGGGCAGCTGAGGGTTGGGAACCTGAAATGACCCTATCCTAGAGCAATACTGACGAATATCTTGCATATCATCATAGAACCTTCATCTGGTGATGGATAGAGATAGAGACAGAGACCCACACAGGAGCACTGGACTGAGCTCCCAAGGTCCCAATGAGGAGCAGAAGGAGGGAGAACATGAGCAAAGAAGTCGGGACCACGAGGCGTGCACCCTCCCACTGAGACAGTGGAGCTGATCTATTGGGAGCTCACCAAGGCCAGCTGGACTGTGACCGAAAAAGCATGGGATAAAACCGGACTCTCTGAACATGGCGAACAATGAGGGCTGTGAGACGCCAAGGACAATGGCATGGGGTTTTGATCCTACTTAATGTGCTGGCTTTGTGGGAGCCTAGCCAGTTTGGATGTTCACCTTCCTAGATATGGACGGAGGGGGGAGGACCTAGGACTTACCACAGGGCAGGGAACCCGGACTGCTCTGTGGACTGGAGAGGGAGGGGGAGAGGAGTGGGGGGAGGGGGAGAAGGGTGGGAGGAGGGGGAGAAGGGTGGGAGGAGGGGGAGGGAAATGGGAGGCTGGGAGGAGGGGGAAACTTGTTTTTTTGTTTATGTTTTTTTCTTCTTTTCTCAATATAAAAAATTTAAAATAAAAAAAACATTAATTAAGAGATATAAAATACAAAGTTACTTTTGTTAAAAAAAAAAAAACTAGGGCCAAGAATTGATTGCTTTTTCTTGAAGCTGTTCAGTAAAATCACATAGACCTCAAAATATTATAGGCTGCTCCCATTGTTCTTAATTGGCCCCATGCTAGGTGGAAAGACACCACATGCTGATGTCATAGAGCACAGAAAACCCAAGCAGGTATAGACCTGGAAGCTTCTTCCCCACTATGTAGCTTTCATACTGGGAAAGATGCTATGCAGTCTATCAGAGTAGAAGAGTGATCACCAATCTTACCAGCTGTGAACCCTGCATGCTACAGTAATGAATGGCCTGGCAATCTGAGAAAGAGCACTCAATTTTTTATTCTTAACTTTATTCCTAAGTGAATGAATGAGCTCTAAACTAGTATCTTATTCTTTTTCCGATCAACACACTTGATCACAGTTGTTTAAAGCAGTCACGTGGAAGAGTTATCAGTCCAAATTTACAAAACTGTATGTCTTTAGGCAATATACTAAAACTTTCTGGGTTAGTTTCCTAATGGACCTAGTGAACTTCAAGTGAGACAGATGTGTGAGGCTACCTGAAAAAATGCATCAAAGCCTCCTTTTCAAGCATGAATAAGCAAAATAGCCAAAGTAGTACCTAAAAAACTCACTAGGAAGGTAAATGCTAACCTAGAAGATCAGGCTAAATAAATTTCTACACTACCTAGAATTAAGTATGCTGAACTAATTACATTAACAAAATGTCAGGTTCTTTGAGCTACTGTTTGAACCTTAAAAGGGTTCATTTTAATTAGAAATTCCTCATGATTCAGTCTCCTCGGTGTTTCAATAGGGAACTGTTTCACAAATACGAGAATTGAAATGACTGCTTCAGAAATTTCTGTGACATTTAAAATCCAATAATATCTAGTCAGTACAATGAAGGCCACTGAGAATTCCTTGTTCAGTCACATAGTCACAATATCTAGTTAATATACTTTTCTGATTCTTAGCCAGTTTTCTCTTTCTCTGATGCCTTGTTCTGAGAGATGACAATACCATTGCCTTAATAGGTCACAACTATTTCAACACTGCAAAACAAAGAACTTTAAGAAGTTAGAAACATTATGACTGAGATAACTAAGAATAACTAGAATTAAGTATGCCGAACTAATTACATTAACAAAATGTAATTAAACTTAGGCTTTGCAACTACTACTTCAACCCACCTTTATTAAAGTATAATTAAAACATTGAACTTGTTAACAGTTAAAGAAATATTTTGATCTAAGAATGAATTATGAAATGATTATCAAAATCAAACTAATTTATGAATACAGAATAGTCCTTCATATGGTTCTTATGAGTTTATGAGCTTACTTTGATATGAGATTATTGTTTCATATTGCATGTATAAAATGCACTATTATTCACTATTGTAACTGTCTACCTTCTTAGATCACCAGACTTTTTTATGTTCAGAAATAATTTATTGACTTTGAACATATCTGGACTTTATCACACTTACTAATTTACTTACTTACTTATTTTACATAATAACCACAGTTTTCCTTCCATCCTCTCCCTCCTGCTCCCTCCTCCACCTCCCTTCTATTAGTCCCCCATCCACTCCTCTGCCATCTCCATTCAGAAGACTTAAGGCCTCTCATGGCAGTCAATAAAGCATGGTATGTCAAGTTGAGGCTGGACAAACTTAAATCAAGCCTAGCCAATGCATCCCATCATAGGGATAGGTTCCACAGAGCCAGGGACAGGTCTTGGTCCCACTAGTAAGGGGCCCACAAAAGACCAAGCTTCACAACTGTCATCCACATGCAGAGGGCCTAGATCAGTATCATGTCAACGCCTTAGCTCTTGGTCCAGAGTCCTTGAGTTCCCACAAGCTCAGGTCAGCTGTTTCTGTGGGTTTCTCCATCATGATCTTGATCCCCCTTGCTCATATAAGAGAGAGGGAGGAGAGGGATCCCTCCTCCCTCTCTTCAACTGAACTCAAGGAACTCAGCCCAGTGCTTGACTGTGGATCTCTGCACCTGCTTCCATCAGTTACTGGATAAAGACTCTAAAATGGCAATTAGAATAGTCACCGATCTGATTAGAGGGGAAGGCCAGTTTGCACCCCATCTTCACTATCGCTTTGAGTCTTAGCTAGGATCATCCTGGGAGTTTCCCTTGTACCATGTTTCTCCCTAGCCCCATAATGACCCCCTCTATCATGATATCTCTTTCATTACTCTGCCCCTCCGTCCAGTCCCCAACTCAACCATCCTGATTCCTCATGTTCACATCCCCCATCTCCTCTTCTCTAACCCCTGCCCCCAGTTTATACAGGATATCTCATCTATTTCCTCTTCCCAGGGAGATGCTTGCATCCTTCCTAGGGTCTTCCTTATTACCTAGCTTCTCTGGGACTGAGGATTCTAGCCTGGTTATCCTCTACTTTATATCTAATACTCACTTATGAGTGAGTACATACTATATTTGTCCTTCTTGGTCTGAGTTACCTCACTCAGGATGATTTTTTTCTAGTTTATCCATTTGCCTTCAGAATTCAAGATAGCATTGTTTTTTTTTTACACTGAATATTACTCCACTGTGTAGGCATAACACATTTTCTTTATCCATTCTTCAGTTGAGGGGAAACTAGGTTGTTTCCAGGTTCTGGCTATTATAAACAATACTGCTATGAACACTGCTGAGCAAGTGTCCTTGTGGTCAGATTGAGTATCCTTTATGTATATACCCAAGAGTGGTATTGCTTGGTCTTGAGGTAGATTGAGTCCTAATTTTCTGAGAAACCACCATATTGATTTCCAATCTGGCTGTACAAGTTTGCACTCCCACTAAAAGAGGAGGAGTGTTCCCCTTATTCCACATTCTTTCCAGCATAAGCTGTCATTGGTGTTTTTGATCTTAGCCATTCTGACAGGTGCAAGATGACATCTCAGAGTTATTTTGATTTACATTTTCCTGATGGCTAAGGATGTTGAACATTTCCTTAAATGACTTTTGGTCATTTGAGATTCTTCTGTTGAGAATTCTCTGTTTAAATCTGTACCCCATTTTTAATGGAATCTGGTATTTTAATATCTAGTTTCTTGAGTTCTTTACATATATTGGATATCAGTCCTCTGTCAGATGTGGGGTTGGGGAAGACTAATTCCCATTCTGTAGGCTGCCGTTTTGTCTTATTGGCAGTTTCCTTTGCTTTACAGAATGCCGAAGCTTTTCAGATTCAGAAGGTCTCATTTATTAATTGTCAATCTTGTATCATAGGACTTACAATTAAAAGCTTGTGTCATTTGACTAAATTTTCCTACTTGTGAATTATGGCAACTTGGGTGATGAGAGAAGGTTTTGATAGAAAAATCAACTAACTTTGTTGTTACCATAGCCACATTCTTATTTTCATGAATGTGCATTGTGCAAATGAATATCCTTGTCCTCTTTTGATGAAGGTAAACTTCATGTATGCTGTGTCCTTTGTTACTTCAAAGAACTCCTTCAGATAAATAAGTAGGTAAAACTCTGTTCCTATTTCATAAGAAACTGGCAGAGAGCTAGTCATTTAATTAATTTTTTGAAAGGTCACATAGATGCATAATGATAGTTAAGTCTAGAAGACAAGTTTACTAACTTCTAACATATAAGTTTGTTTATAAGTCATATTACTTCTTTATGCTGTAACTGCCTTATATATTTTTCTGAATTTGTCCATTATAGTGATACTTCTTTTTAAGAACTCTGCTAATGAAACCATCCATAAATATTTGACATTAACTTTGTGAGAATTTCATATATTTATACAATGATCATATTCACCCCTATTTCCCCACAATTCCTTTCTGATTCCCCTCACAGCCCCCACTCACCTTCATCTCACTTAGATCTACCAACACATACTTAAGCATGAGGCCATTTATTGGAGCATGAACAATTAACCAGGGACCATATAATTGAAGTAAACTTATTATCATTTCCTCAAATGACATAAATTGACAATAGCTCATGATTGTAATACACGAGCCCATATCCAATCCATGCTGGAATTTTGATTGACAACCACAGTCACTGTAAGTTAATATGTGAAATAGCCCTTCCTTGTGTGGAAAACACTGCTTCATAGTAGTTCACCCAATTCTTCTGCTCCCACTTCCATGATGACACTTGCCTTGGGGGAACAGGCTATACTAGAGGTTTTCCATTAAGGCTGATCTCTACATAATCACTTATTCTCTATATTTTGATCAACTGTTGAATCTCTATATTAACCACTATACACTGCAAGAAAAGCATCCTCTGATGAATGTTGAGAGCTCTACTAATTGATGAATATAAAGGTAAATATTTAGAAGATAGTTTGACACTGTGTCTATTTCGCAGAGAAATGGAGTAGAATTGGGTTCTCTCCTAAGCCTATGATTTATTCAACTATGGATTTCTGGTCCAGCTTACTTTAGCAGACATGAGCTTGGTCCTGTCCAGTGGCCCTTAGACCCAATCATGAAGTGAATGTTATCCTGGATCATCCACACCACTATTGCATCAATGAGAAAATGGAAAACAATTCCAATGCCAGTCATTATTGAGCCTCACATGGTCCCCAAATGGGTAACAATGTTAATGACTTTTCTTACCCAGAGACCTGAATAGAGGCTTTTTTTTTGGAAATTAAAACTACTTTGAGTTTTTTTCTTACCCCAGTACAAGTGGCTAAGATCAAGAAAACAAAAAACAACACTTGCAGGTAAGATTTCATGGAAAGGAGAGCTACAATTTCACAGTTGACAGGAGTGAAAACTGTGCAAGCACTATGTAAATCAGTGTAGTGTATCCTCAAGAAGTTAGTAGTAGAAGAGCCACCATATAACTCAGCTATACCACTCCTAAGCTTACCCAAAGGATTCTGTATCCTATACAGAGATACTAGCTAATCTTAACCCATTGCTTCTCTACTCATAATACCTAGAACATAGAAATAGCTTAGGTGTCCATCAAGTGATGAATAGGCAAAAAATGTGAAGTATCTGACCACATTGGAATTTTATTTAGCTATAAAGAAAAATTAAATCACGAAACTTATACAGGTAATTGAGTGTAAATAGAAGTACTCACTGATTGAGATAACTTAGAGTCATAAAGACAAACAACACATATTCTTTCTCATAATAGGTTCTTAGCTTCAAATCTTTGGATCTGTGTGTAAAAATCAGAGTTCCTATAAAAGCTGGGAAACTATAAAAAGACTAAAGGGGCTAGATAAGTATAAAGGTGCCATTGGGAGTGCTAAGAGTATAATGGAGGGTTGGCAGTAGAACACAGGTGAGATTAATGGTTCTGGTTTAAGGTAGGATGGGAATAGGTCAGATGAGGGGGGGGGAGAGCTAACAATAAAAGTGTTTGAAAAAAAGCTATATGAAAATCCACTGTTTTAGAAACTTCCTAACATATATCATACATATGTATATATTATATATGAATTTAAATGGATGTACCATATACAGGGAATAATATCTCTCCAAGACACCATAGGTAATCAAACAAAAAACCTATTGGCAGTTGTCAGATGTTTCCTTTTGAGTTATTGGTAAAGGGCTTTCCAGAAACCTCCCCCAAAGAGCACAGGCTACTTCCATCATTATTGGTTACTCTCTAGAATTAGAAGGTCAGACCCTATTGTTGAATACATTACACACTTGGATCACACAGAACATGAGAAAACAAGCTGTTACTTAACTGGAAGCTTCAAAGGCCATCTTAAATGACAACTTATTTTTATTTCTATCATGTAACCAGTTTTCCCCTTTCTATTATCATTTCATCATATATTCATAAATAAATTGTCAAGTTCAATAGTAATGAGGTAATTAGGACATAGTCTTCTCTCATTTACTTTTTATTAGCTCTCCTCCATTTAACATGCAATTTTCTAAATGCACTGTTGTATCAATAGAATCCCAGAATGCAGAAGGAATACTAGTGGAGAAAGTCAAATAAAAGCTAGAGTTTAGTCATGTACCAATGCAAATCTCTTAATTTTGACACATGTGCTAATATGCCATATAATATATAATTAATGAAGATAGGTTGAAGTGTATATGATAACCTACTGCTTCTATATATTTCGTATAAGTATAAAATTGCTTTTAGAGCCCTTTAATAAATCCAAACTAAAGTTTTATTGGACTAAAATAAAATAAAATTGAACTCTGATTTTAATATAAGGATTCTATTAGAGGAGGCTTGGTAATGAATAAAGAAAAAATACTTTTCCCAATTCACTATTTATTCAAAGCAAATACCACAGTCCTCCTTATGCAAGCATATGGTATCATTTGGAAGATTTCTTTTTTACTTAACTTTGGGAAACTAGCAGTTAAATTAAATGGCTAGGAAGCTAACTGCCCACTTGCTGAAAAATTAAAACAGTATCATGTACACCACCCCCACCCACCAAGATCCTTGAGACTTTCCCCAGATCAGCATTTGTAAGTGGTAGACTGGGGAACTGAAAAGAAAAAAATATTTTTAAAGCCAACTGAATCTTTAAATAATTTTCCGCCCCATCTAAACTGTCTTTCCTCTTCTAAACACATTTCACACCCTGAATCTCCAGAGAAATGATTTATTTCTAGTATTTTCTCTCTAAGTGACATTTGTAAGTATCATGGGGTGCTTCATAGTGACAGAAGAAAGAAAATGTGTAAAGAAATCTTAATTCCAATTGCTTTAGCAGTAATGATAGTGTAACTTTAGCAGACTCAGTGTTCTTTGGTACTTGGGGAGGTAATCTAAAACATGACTGAAGGGTGCCAATTGAGTAGGTGTGCCAGGGACATTATTTCTTAACTTTCTCTAGCCCACCTATGCTGTTTCTTCACAGGGGTGAGGAAAACACACTATCTCACGTAGGGGATTTGTAGTACCAAGACACTGCTCTGCAAAACCTGTATTTTGAGATGTTCCTTAAGTACATGGGCTTAATGGCAGGGAGACATCTCCACACTCTTCTCCCCTAACACTGATCTTTTGGAGCGATGTTAGGTATCATTAAGTTAAACCACCTGAGTTTGAATATGAATATTTTTTCATGCTCTACTATTTTAAATTATATGGCTGTGTTTGGGTTTGGAAACACAAGTATGGTGCTCAAGGAGGCCAGGGGCATCCAATATCCTGAAGCTGGTGTTCAGGCAGTAGTGAACTGCTTGAAATGGGTGCTGGGAACCAAACTCAGGTCCTCCGAAAGAATAGAAAGTCCTCTTAACTGCTGGGCCATCTCTCTAGCCAAATCTGGGTAAGTTTTGGAATACTAACTAAGTTGTTCTCTCATTCCAGGTGTTTCCTGTTACTCTATTACCCGTTAAAGCAGATTAACCACACAGCACTCATTTCCTCAGAGTAGAGCCGCCACCACACAAATCATGTGAGAAAGAAATGAGTCAATTGCTGAATTTTCAAGTTCATGCATAACCAACCTAAATGTCCTTTGTTGTGAGCCTGGATAAATAAGCTATAATATATCTGTATAGTATATAATGATGGTCTGTTGCACAACTGCCAAAATGAGTGAATTGGTCATAAACAATAGCATTGATGGAGTTAGTAGTATGATGTTAGATAAAACAAATAACTCCCTAAAAGTTAAGACATGACTCCCTTTTAGCAGTAGAAGGACATGAGTTTTAAAAAATTGCTATTTTGTGACACAAAAAGATGCAATAAAATACTATAAATATGAAGGAAAAAGTGACAAATGTTTTGTTCCAGGTAACAGCTGCATGAGAGAGGATAAAAGAGAAAGAAACAAAGAAAGGAGCTGAAAAATAATTGGCTCTGGATAAAGCTTGTAGGTAAAACAAAAAACATAACAGTAGCATGCTTGAGCACATGAGATGTGGCACACTCAACTATATGTCAACATCTCTCACCTTTATCAGCCAATGTCCATTTTAGGGAAGCTCTGGAAAATGTCTAGAATCTTTGTTACAGCTCTGGAGTGTTACAAGGAGAGCAGGTCCTTTGTTCTGGCCGCCCAGCTAGCTTACATCCAAAATAATAATACAGAAACTGTATTAATTAAAACACCGCTTGGCTGTTAGCTCTAGCCTTCTATTGGCTAATTCTCACATCTTGATTTAACCCATTACTATTAATCTGTGTTCACCACGAGGTCGTGGCTTACTGGAAAAGATTTAGCATGTCTGACCTGGCGTCTCCATGGCGGCTCTCTGACTCTGCTTTCTTCCTCTCAGAATTTAGTTCTGTCTTCTCCACCTACCTAAGTTCTGCCCTATCACCGAGTCCAAATCAGTTTTTTTTCTTAGCCAGTAAAAGCAACACAAATACAAAAGGACCTCCTACACCACTGGAGAAGTGCACAGTGTGTGTGTGTTTGTGTGTGTTTATGTTTATGCACATATATGAAATGACCAAAAGTGATTAAGAACGTAAATCTGTAACTCACCTCAATAAAGATGTAACATAGAAATTAATGTGAACTATGGAAGACTTAAGAATGTTTCACTTTTTATACAACTGAGACATGAAACCCCTGCATGACTAAACCGTTCAATCAAAGCCAATGAGAGAGTAGGTAATGCAAGCAGATGAGCCTTGCATGTGTTCCATGTACCTTTTATCAAACCTTTGCTTGGAGTGCAAGTCTCATTTCTCTTCAATAATGGCAGTTTCTGGAATCCAGGTCAAGGTCTAGCCCTGCTACTAACATGCTCTGTGAAATGGGGAAACCTCTGTCTTTCGTGGCTTGCTTATGTGTTTGTGAATGCACATGTTCCTTTTAGCTCCAAATGGTCTCTTAACTTTCACTTATTCTGTTGCTGAAGACACTACATGTTTTGACCACAGGACATAGAGAAATCAAGTTGGTACTGATCAGGAAGCTTACTCCATGCTGTTTCACTTTCCTGGTACTGGGAGGTGCTATGCAGGTTAGTAGTGGAGAAAAGGGATTAACAGCCTTACCTACCCATTGTGAGCTATGCAATAACTGACATAGTAGGATATGCCCCATTGGTGCAATTGTGACACAAATAATATGGAGGCAACAGACTGTTTTCTAATTGTGTTTAAGGTTTGCTCCATGGGCCAATACATATGTCTGGTTGTATAATCTGGCCAAGATCCCATGGCTGGGGGGCTCATGGGCCCTAGGGATGAAATTACTGCTATTGTTCTGCTAAATGGACATAGTACCAAAATTTGTCTAAATTTGCTTCTCTATTCTCATAGATTAATACAGTTCTCAGATCTTATAAGAGAAGGTTCTCTGTGCAGTGCATGGCAGTTAATGCAAAAACTCACACCTGGTCAAAGTACATAGAATAACTGTCCATAAAATACTCATCCACCACTTGGACATCTCTGCCATAACACTCCCAGCAAGGCTCATGGAACTTTGCAAAAAGAGGAGATGGGGGAGAAATGTTGTAATAGCCAAACGTCAGGGAGGGCCACAGCCAAACACTATCTTCTGGATATCTCTACACTCATGAACTCACTGCTACTGTGGTTGCCTGCATAAGACTTACACAAGATCAAGCCAGCTAAGATTCCAACATGACTACTAACTCAAGGGCACATACCACAAGCTGAGGAGCTGTTGACAGCTTCTGGGGAAAGGAAAGTCAGTTTGCTTTAAGGGTGTGCCCCAAATTGGTTGACCAGGCTCCAGTAGATGTCCCACCACCAACACCACATGATTGAATGGTAACACAAATTGGACTCACTATATTATGAAAGAATAAAGGACATGAAGAAGGGAGGGGGTAAAAGAATAAGGGGTAAATCTGGGAGAAGTTAGGGGAAGATTAGAGATGAATGTAATAAAAAATATATTGTATTCATGTATGAAATTTTAGAATAATTAATAGAAATATGTTTTAAAAAGAAAATTATTTTCAACCAAATTGATTTTATAATGGACCTTTTAACCAAATCTACAGCCTGTCACTCAGATAGACAGAAACAGCTGAGACATTAATATTTAACCATGAACAACCAGCAGGATTCTTCTGCAGAGCTAAATACAGTCAAATTTTGTTATTTTTCCAAATATTATTGGCTTGGCTGTCCCTGCTTGAGAGCAGTTTCCAAAGGTCATGAATATAACCAGACAGTCCTCTTCTAATCCAACCTCAAAAGAGAGTAGGTAGGTCTGTTTACTCTTTAGGAGTTGATGTATAGTTTTTGGCCCCCTGCCTATTCTATTTATTCACCTGTAAAAGATGATGATAGACAGATGAGAAAAAATCAGTATGGTAGGTGCAGTTCTGGTGAGCTAGGACTCTGGCGATTTCCAGAGTTCAGGGGCTCACTGTTAGGTAGAATGGAGAGAAGGGAAAAAGAGGCAGGTAATGCATACTAAGGCATTTACAGGCACATGGCTTGCGATATTTAACATGTGGAGACATGAGATATGGGGAATAGAGAGGGATAAAAAGGGCAGGGTTGACATTCAGACACATGGCTTGTGTGTCATGGTTATACCTTTCACTGTCTGAGTGATTTTTTTATAACAGATATGATAACAGTACTAGTATCTACACAATAGGGTTGTTTGAAGGCTGAATGAAGGAGTGCATACATTAAAATACATGGCTTTATGGCCGATACACAGTGAGTACCTGTCCTAGTTTCTATTGTTAGAAACACTGAGGAAAAACAACGTAGGGAAGAAAAGGCTTTCTTTCATCTTAGAACTCCTAGGCCACAATGCCTCACTGAAGAAAGTCAAGGTAGGAACTCAATGCAGGAATCTGTGGGCAGGAACTGAAGTCGAGACCATAAAAGAATGCTGCACACTGGTTTGCTTTCTGTGACCTTAGCTTGCATTCTGTGACCTTGGCTTGCTTTCTGTGACCTTGGCTTGCTGTCTGTGACTTTCTTGGCTTGCGTTCTCATCTCAGGTTCAACTGTTCACAGTGGCCTAGACCCTACCAAACTAATCACTAATCAAGAAAATGTTCCCACAGAGAAGCTCATAAATCAATTTGATTGAGATAATTTCTCAACTGAGGTCCCCTCTTCCTTGATGATTCTAGCTCACATCACCTTAAAAAAAACTGACTTGCACAGTGCCTAATACATTAAATTAACATTTTGGTGGTTAATTGTAATTGGCACTCTAGAAAGTCCTGAAATTAGAAAGATCCCCAAGATCATTTCACTCAGTTGTCTTTTGGTTGTAAAGATGTAGAAGGTTAGAGCCTGACTCTTAAAAGAGAGCTGGCAAATGGGAGCACCAGCACTAGGGCCTAGGTCTCCTGAATTCCTTTCTAAGCTCCACCCACCCCAGGTGACATACATACATGCAGTTTGGTATTTAAGTTCTTCTACCGCTAATTCCCACATTCTGGGGACCACCACAACAAGGCTGGGGTGATCCTTATCAAGGTAGATTTTCATTTTAAGAGCCAGCCTACCATTCTGGGTGATCAGAGCAGAGAAGATATACTTCGAGGTTTGCCAAAGATACAGCTGCACCAGAGGATAATGCAAAGAACTACCTCTGGACGGTATGTGCTCAGAGAGTTTTTGGCCTGAGGCTGACAAAAAGAACCACCTACCGCTGGTACCACCTCTCTAGAAACTCATGTGGTAGATAACTGAGAAGGAACTTGAGACTGCTACCTGCTGGCTCATAATAATTGCTTCTATGTTCCAGAACTCTTCTTGTTGCCACTGTCTCACTTTTCAGAGCTAAGATTGGAAAAATAATTTAAAAAATTTTAAGGATTAATGTATTTAATGCTTTGGGATGAAGTGTCTTTTTTGCTATGAGTCCACCTACTGTCCATCCAAATAGAAACTGAAGGGAAAAAAATCTGGCCTCCGGGGAACACCATACTATTTTTATAAGGATGGCGCGTGCCCGCACGCGCATGCACACACACACACACACACACACACACACACACACACACATCATTGCTTTTAATTTTTTTTGCCAAATAATCATTTTCTGTCTTCTTGTCCCATGTGATAAGGTATCCCAAGAAACCACAGAAGTATTGAATCTCCACAATGACTCTCCAAAGGCGTATTTAGCCAGTGTTGTTTTGAAAGAAAAAAAAAATAGAGCTTGTCAAATGGGCTGCATAAAGATGATAATTAAATTAAATGAAATTAATCCCAAGGACTACTAATATGGGATTGGCTGATTACATAGGTATCTAAGACCCACTAACTACCATTTTCCCTGCTGCACTCAGAAAGGCCATTTTTGTTCTGGATGAATGTGGTAAGGGCAGCTGAGCCCTGTCCAGAGAACGGACTCTTCTTCATATACTCTGAAATCAGGAGTCAGAGTGGAGTCTCTTGGGGATGCCCTCTGGCCTGATGGCTGCACTCCTGAATGCTCCTTGCTGTGCTGTGCCACAATTAATCAAGCTTTCTAGGTTTTAGTTAATTTCAGGACCCCAATAAAATGGTTTGTACTGGCATTACTCCAATCCTGATCATTTCACAGCCGTGCGCTTGGAAACTGCTGTAAGTTTGCACAGGACTTAGCAAGCAGGGAGCTGGGGGAGAAAGCATAAAAGGGACTCTTGTTTGGCTTAAGTTCCATTAATATTAGAGAAAGCTGAACTCTTAAGTGACAGAAAAACATGGTTTAGCACATGGACTTTGTAGCTAGAGGGTGGGTTTCTCTGTGTTCTTTTCACTCCCCCTCCCCCTTCAACTCATGGTGGATTTGAAAACAATAAAATTAAATAAACCCAAACCTTTACTTTGACGTTTCTCTTTGTCTCATTGTTCTCGAGTTTTCTGTCTCTGATTTCACAAGAGTCCCATAAGGAGCAAGGCTGGAGCCCATAATCTAGTAAAAGGCTCATTTGGGTTTAGGCTATTTCTTGTTAAAGATGTGATGTTCTGAGCTGCTTTTTCATTTCTCAGTTTAAGGAGGCTTTTACGGCTTAAGAGGTTATCAAGAAAATCCAAAGACAGTAAAAATATTTCTCTGATGAGAATAGAAATTTGGGCTGTCTAAATAAGTGGCTGTAGAAATAATCTCAGAAACAAAGAGGCTTGCAGATTTTCAGACATACAAATGTATCTCTGGCATTCAGGAACCAAAACGTTGCTCAGTCAGAGAAAGAGACTGGGAGGGCTCAATAAGCTGAGTGAATGGACACCTGCTGTGTGACATTGAAAAGGGCTCTAAGAATTCAATTCCTGCACTTTGCAGATGGGAAAACTGAGGCCCAAAGGAAGCAGAAAGCTGGAATACTGACCATCAAGGCAGAGACAAAGACTAAATCTAAGATTCCTACATTGCAGCTGAGGGATCCTTCATGGTTCTGATGGTACCATTTTTTGTGATAAAAACATTTCATTGTATCTCATATGAAAAAAAAATAGAAAAACACCTGGACACTTGCTTGCAAGGCCCATGTGAGAAAGACTGTGTAGATTTTCTTGGGAAAATCCCTGGGATGTGCAGATTCTCTGCTAATTTTTTGAATCATCCAAAGAGAAAAAAAATGGGGATGAGTGTTTGACTGTGCTGACATGATTGTGTTAACTGTGTCGAATATGGATTCCATCAAAAAATATTATTCATGCTGCTAGTTTGGTAATACGAGTAATTGGTGGACGGAATCTTTCTCTTTGGGAAGAAAGAGTAAGAAAGTCCAGGTTGGGGCTGGAGAGATGGCTCAGTGCTTAAGAGCACTGCCTGCTCTTCCAAAGGTCCTGAGTTCAATTCCCGGCAACCACATGGTGGCTCACAACCACCTGTATTGAGGTCTGGTGCCCTCTTCTGGCCTGCAGACATACACACAGACAGAATATTGTATATATAATAAATAAATAATTTTTTTTAAAAAAGAAAGTCCAGTTTGATAGACCTGGCTTAGAGACCTGATTGTTCCACTGCCCCCCCCCCCACTGACATTTGAGCCTAAGCTTTGCCTTCTATAAATTAATCAGATTCAGGCTAAGTTTTCATCTTGTTGAATACTACTCCATGCACACAGTCATTTTCCTCTCTGAGATAGGAGAAGCTGTCTGTCCCATTTGAGGGCTTTGCCATCTGCATATGAGGCCAATCTTTTCACCCTTGTAGAGTGAAAAGAGATTTCTGCATATGAACCACAGCCTATGTACATTACAGTCTGGTCCTAGCTTCTAAACAGACAGCTCTCTGTTAGCTCCAGTTCCATCCTTTCATTTTTGTCTCCTTATGGTGAAAGGGGGTCTAGTGGTCAGTGAGAAGAACTCAATAGTACTGTCAGTGGTCCTGTACTTTGCATCCTGACCTCATCAAACTAGTGCCAGCCATTCCTCAGCCCACACCTTCCTTGAAGATTGTCCATGCCCAATGGCTGCATAATTGGCCTGTGGGCTTCTAAAAAAAGAGGTAGAGAACAAGGCAACAGTGTGGATATAATGATGGGTTCCATATAAGGGATTGGATCAGATTCTTTTGGGATACTTTTGGAATTCTAGCCTGTGAATAACGTCTTCTGGCTTATGCTCCTGACCATGCCAATAGCTTGCTGAAGCTTGCTGAGCAGATTCCAGCCAGAGGAACTCTTACAAGCTCTCACCAGCTTGTAAAGAGACTATATACAAGTTTTACCAACTTCATACCAAGTGACAACATGTTGACATGTTGTTAGTTGGAAATGGGCTATTTTGGGACTATTTGCACACAAAAATTGGAAATTGCTATAAATTAAAGCATTTATTTCTCCCTAGAGACTCAGCTTTTCATTATTACTGCACACCATATTTTGGACTTGAATGCCTCTAGGGGCTAGAAAGGTAACAACAGTGAGTAAAAGAAACCCAAGCACAGCCAATGAGACAAAACTTGCTCTGGTGGGGACTGCCACAGTTGCTGAGTATGCACGCTCTCTGATTGCAGCCACCTCTTCTCTACTTCAGGCTGTCTCATCATGCCAGGATGCCAGCCCCACGTCACTAGCAATTCTAAGTTTGCAAGAAGAACTAGAAACAATGCTTTTGTGGGAAACATCCCAGTAATGAGAGCAAAATATTGTTCAGCTCTCATTCAAACTTGGGAGAAAAATCTGAAACATCTTTTCTACCTTGACACAGGAAAGAACAAGCCATTGGAATCTGAGAATATCCAGAAGGTTCCTCCTAATTCTGTTCTGGTTTATGGCTTGTTTTCTAGTCCACTTGCCATTAAAATGGAGAAGACCAAATAGGACTCCAAATCTGCATCTATCATTTTATGATATTATCTAGGTACCAGGGATAAGCAACACCTGATGCTTATGCCCTATTTGCACGGAGAGTAAAGTTTTCATTCACGGCTCCACTGACGGTGCGTTGCCATACTCCTCTTCAACTCATTCTAAGCATTGAAGAACACAATTAGAAATTAAGCAAATTATTGGTTTTTTTCTTCCTGCTCTTTATCCTCACTTTCTTCTAGCGACAAGGAAACTAGATTGAGTAGCTAATAAATGACTTTACTCACAGTCTAACATTTAGATTATCTCTAACACAACACTTAGATTAGCAGAGCGGACGCAGGAGGGGGAGCGTGGGGGTGGAAACAATTGCTATGAACCTGTAGTACGTTAGCCACTGCCTGCATTAGACCATTTAATAGCAGCAACAACATCATTATCAGCCATTTTTACATATAAGGAAACAGATTCAGAAAGTTTATGTAACTTTTTAAAAATCCAATTCAAGTTTCATTTGATTCGAAATGCTTGGTTTTATGGATTGTATCGTGTTACTTTTCCAAGGAAGCTAGAAGTTGTGGTTAAAGAGAGATTGTCATTTTGTAAGTTCTAATAAAAAAAATGGGATAATGAAGCAATCTCGGGGAATAAAAATGAATAGTCTGGGAAGTTCATGGTAGCTCTGAGTAACTGTGGGTACCTTAGAATCCTAGAGTAAGCTGTCATCTAAGTAAATGAAATCTGGTGAAGTGATTAAATACGCTATAGCGAAAGAGGTTCTAGAGATCTACTTCTTTTTTTTTTACATATTTACAACCAAAAGGGAATCTTTGTCTCTTTATTATGTGATGTTTAAAAAAATGCAGAATTTGAGAAACAGAAAAGAGTTAATGGATAATCAAGCTGGAATTTGAACCTTGCATTATTTTTTACTAACTGAACTCTATCATGGAGTTTTATTAGGTTTTCAGGTACATATCTTTGAAGTGTTAATGCCTCAAGGTGAATTTTTTTTTAATTTATTTATTTATTAAGGATTTCTGCCTCGTCCCCACAACCGCTTCCCATTTCCCTCCTCCTCCCCCGATCAAGTCCCCCCCCCCTCATCTGCTCGAAGAGCAATCAGGGTTCCCTGACCTGTGGGAAGCCCAAGGACTGCCCACCTCTATCCAGGTCTCTTAGGTGAGCATTCAAACTGCCTAGGCTCCCACAAAGCCAGTACGTGCAGTAGGATCAAAAACCCACTGCAATTGTTCTTGAATTCTCAGTATTCCTCATTGTCCGCTATGTTCAGCTAGTCCGGATTTATCCCATGCTTTTTCAGACCAAGGCCAGCTGGCCTTGGTGAGATCCCAATAGAACATCCCCATTGTCTTAGTGTGTGGGTGCACCCCTCGTGGTCCTGAGTTCCTTGCTCGTGCTATCTATCACCATGCACAAAACTCAAATCCAAATGGATTAAAGACCTCAATATCAGTCCGAACACACTGAACCTGATAGAAGAGAAAGTGGGAAGTACTCTACAGCACATGGGCACAGGAGACCACTTCCTATGTATAACCCCAGCAGCACAGACACTAAGGGCATCATTGAATAAATGGGACCTCCTGAGGCTGAGATCTACTTCTTATACTGCATTTGGGTAAGCATAGCACGACACTTGCTCATATATTATCTCTGCTTTTGTAGCATCCTTGGATAACAAATCTGAAAAAAAAACCTTCTTGAAACTTTGTGAGACAAGACAAATTTTGATTAGAGCTGATTATTTTATGTTCTGCCCACGTGACTCACTTGCTGCAGTAGACAGGCTTTTACACTGGGGCAAGGAAGTCACCATTTGATCTTTAGATACTCACATATAACACAAAGTACAATTTAAAATCGCCTTGAACAATTTTTTTCTTGACAAAAAACAACTGAAAGTCATTAATGGAAATCTGACAACAGAATTAAAAGTACTACATTGAGCCCCTCCCCCCCAAAAAATGTCTGATTCTAAGCTTAATGATCTTTTTTGGCATTAGAGTATGGTTGATATGCACCAGGTCCTGGGTTCAATATCCAACACAAAAACAACCAAATTATGTGTTGTTATTAGTTCTGGTTCCGAGATGCTCTAAGTTATTTTGCTTTGCTGGATTTTGTAAAGTTCTAGAAAACAGTCACATGTTGGGTAGGTTATGCTGCAAAAATAAGTAACTTCCTAATCTCAGTAACTCAACACAAAGAACTTCATCACTCACTCTGAGTAGATGAAATGCACTTGCCTGGAGCTTTGCCTATCTTAATCACTTAATAAATGGAGGCCTCATTTGAATATTTGCACTAATTAATTATTGTTGTGGCAGGGAGGAGGGAATTAGGCAAATCATGCATTCTTAAAGTTTACCTCCAGAAATAATGACGTATCATTTTTACTGACCAAAACCAATCTGATGGGTATGCTCAACTCCAAAAAATAAAAAGAAGTAAAAATTTCATTTTAACCTTAAAGGAAGAAAGCTCAAAATCTTAGCTGAATTGCACTAATGAAAATCAGTCTTTTTTTCAGTAGTTATTATCAATGGTCTGTGAATAAATAATCTGATTATATTCTAAAGTAGTCTTCTTTTTTTAAACAAAGGGTTAGCCTATACGATAATACACTCATCAATTTATTTATGTCCAGTCATTTTTAGGAAATTAAATTAAAAGTCAGACATTTTCATGTTCTAATGGGTTAAGAAGCATTAAAAATGCTAGAAATTGGAGCTGGAGAAATGGCTAAGTGGTCAAGAAAACTTGATCTTCTTGCAAAGAAGCCAACACCTACATGTCATCTTATAGCCTTCATTAACTCCAGTTCCATTGGAAATGACACCCTCTTCTGATCTCCACAGACACCAGGCATAATACAGTATACAGAGATACAAGCAAGCAAAACATTCATGCACATAAATAAATCTAAAAATCTGAGATTGATGTCATCAGAACACTTCAGTATTTATTAATAATTCAGTAATATACGCAGTTGCACTTTTATTTTTGAGCTTGTAATTTAATTAATTATCGCTTCCCTTTCCTCCCTCTAAATCCTGACTTATACCTTTTTTTACTCTCCTTCAACTTCATGGCCTCCTTAATCATGCTATTATTTCATGTATATATGAGGTTGTAAATTCATATGTATTCCTAAATATAACTCATTGAATGCATTCAATGTTACTTGTATGTATGTTTCAGGACTGACCATCTAGCACTCAGTTTTGTGCTCTTCCCTGGAAAGGACCACTTCTCCTGTTCCAAGCGTTCCTCGGTTGCCTGCAGTCCTTAGAGTTGAGACCTCATTGGGTTTTCCCTATCTATTTTGTCATGCTCATTGGTATCATCATTGTTCAGCTCACGTTTGGGAAGTCTCGTTGGTGAGACTTTATGAGATGCAACTGGGGGACACAATTTCACAGCAAACTCTCAGATTATGTGGCTTTTACAGTCTTCCCACTTCTTTTGCAACATTCCCCGAGTCTAAGGTGCAAGAATATTTTGTATTTTTAAAATGAGTATATATTCTGAAACACATAATATAAATTATCACATCTTTTTTTTAAATTTAAGTAATTTATTTTACATTCCCACCAGTTTCCCCTTCTTCCTCTCCTCCCACTCTTTCCCTCTACCTTCCCTTTGTTCCCTCCTCAATCCATCCCTCCTCCATTTTCCTTCAGAGAGGGGCAAGCCTCCAATTGACATCAGCAAAGAACTGCATTTCAAAGCTGCCATAAGATCAAGCACTCCCTCCTGTATTCAGGCTGGACAAGGCAATCCAGTAGGAGAAAAAGATTCCCAAGAACCTTTTTTGCCAGGAACAGCCACTACTCCCATCGACAGGAGTCCCACAAAAAGACCAAGCTGCACAACTGTCACATATGTGCAGAGGGCATAGGTCTGTCCCATGTAGGTTCCCTGGTTGTGTAGACTCTGTGCGTTCCCACGAGCCAGGTTAGACCTTTCTGTGGGTTTTCCTGCACTGTCCTTGATTCCTCTGGCACCTACAATCCCTCCTGCCTCTCCTCAGCAGGACTCCCCAAGCACAACCCAGTCTTTGTCAGTGGGTCTCTGAATCTGCCTTCATCAGTCACTGGATGAAAATTCTCTGATGAAAACTGATCATCACCAATCTGACCATAAGGGATGGCCAGTTTAGACTTGGCATTCACTACTGCCAGGAATCTTAACTGGGGCCATTCTTGTAGACACCTGAGAGTTTCCCTTATATCAGGTTTCTACCTGACTCATATAGCCCCCCTTTCCTTTCACCTCTTTCAGTACTCTCCCCCTCAGCCCACCCCCAACACAGTCCCTTAAGTTCAAATGCTCACACATCCCCAATCCAACCAGAAGATCTTTTTTTCCTCTGCCCAGGGAAGTCCAATCAGTGTTCCTGTCTTGGGCCCTTCTTGTTCCCTAGCCACTCTGGGTCTGTGGATGGTTATTTTTGTAGCATGATTATCTTTTACTTACAGCTAATATCCACTTATGAGTGAGTACATACCATGTTTGCCTTTCTGGGTCTGGGTTATCTCACTCAGAATGATTTTTTTCCTAGTTCCATCTATTTGCCTTCAAATTTCCTGATATCATTATTCTTTTCCTTTAAGAATACCTATGCATAGTTTTTTATTTCTTTTACATACCAACCATAGTTTCCCCCCTTCTCTCCTCCTGTTCCCTCTCCCACCTCCCTTCTACCTTCCTCCCATCCACTCCTCCTCCATCTCCATTCAGATGGGGTAAGGTCTTCCTTGGGAAGATGTCATTGTTTTTAACAGCTGAGTAAAACTCCATTGTATAAATGTACCACATTTTCTTTATCCATTCTTTGGTTGAGGGGCATCTAGGTTGTTTCCAGGTTCTGGCTATTTATATGAACATAGTTAAGCAACTGTAGTTGTGAGGATGATTGAGCATCCTTTGGGTATATTCTCAAGAGTGGTATTGCTGGGTCTTGAGGTAGATTGATTCTCAATTTTCTGAGATATTGATTTCAAAGTGACTGTACATGTTTTCACTTCCACCAGCAATGGAGGAGTGCACCCCTTGTTCCCCATTCTCTCAAGCATAAGTTGTCATTTGTAGATTAGAACATCTTACTAATTGCACTTATAAATTCTAGCAATGAACATATGAAAACTGAACTTAAAGAAAATAACATTCAGTATTAGTCAAGATATGTGTGTGTGTATATATATATATATATATATATATATATATATATATATATATATGAGATTTGCGCTGGCATGTGCAAGGCACTAATGAATGAAGAAAAAGGAAACCAGCATAATTCCTTACTACATTGTAAACATTATCCTTACATACACAGGCAAATGTGGTGTAATTTTGTAGACTCAGGGATCTCACAAAAAAAGAAAATTGAATGGGATAATAGGTAAATTAGTGTGAGTTTACACACACTAACAATAATAGTAATAGAATGAATATTTGTGAGCTATTATTTATAGACAATGTATATTGTATAGATTCATGTATATTGTTACAAATTCAAACTATATTTGTTATATTGAATATTCTCCTATTTTTGTTTACAATATTTGCACACCTATACAAAGGTTATTTGTTGTATTGTATGCATGCATGCTTCTACCACTGTTTAAGACATTTTGTATATTGATACAATTTTGGGATATATTTATAATATCATATTATACATTTCTACATTACATTAGATTGAAGATACTTATACATTGTTTATGTTTTGAGGCCATTGTCCTCATTTGCTACACAGTTGTTTAAAGATTGTTTAATATTCTGATTTGAAGTTTTAGTCTTTAAGTTATACAGGTATTAAGTATTATAGGTCAATAGTCATCCATGTTTATCATACTTACAGTTAGACTAATCAGGCTCTTTAGATATATAGAAGACTAATCAGGCTCTTTAGATATATAGAGATTGTATTCTGCATAGATAGGTAATCTTCAACCACTTCAAAGAACTGTAAAATATGGCATTTAAATAACTTAGGGTCTGTTGACATGAGACACAATTGCTCCTGGCAACACTGATCTATTCCTGAAAGAATGTTGAGCACCAAAGACACTCACTCGGAGTTTAGTTTCTTCTTGACAAAACTGATCTTTAGGCAAGGAACTGCCCATGCCTCGATAACTACCAAAATGCATGATGTCTGGACTGGACAAGCAGGATACAAGAAAAAAGACTGCCAAACCTTGCCAAGACAGAGTAAGATGGTTTTGAAAAGTTTCCTGCCTCTGAAAATGGTCTATCAGTTACTCTAGGCCTTAGCCAAAGTTGTTTTCTCCAATGTTGCAAATGAGACTTTGGATGATTTCCCAGGTAGCCATTTGTCTCTGCCATCTACTTCACGTTTTAGAAGTTGCCTGATTGCACTTCCTGCGCCTCAAGTAATATTATCTCCCTTCTCAGGCCTTCAATGGGGTCGAAGACTAGATAGTCGTAGTTACTTTTCTCTTATGACTTATCCAAGCCATTTCTAATACAAGATTTAGACTCCTTAGGATAAAATAATTATTGAAACATTTAGCATATGTTTCTTGTTTAATATTGTTTATACTGGTTGTAATTCTAATTTTTATACTTGATATCTGTTCTTTTTTTGTTTTTTCAAGAAAGGGTTTCTCTGATATCTGTTCTTATTGTATATAATTTTATATTGGGTTTGGAACTCTCTTATTTAAACAAAAGTGGGAGGTAATGAGGAACATCCTTCAGCCAATGACCTTTGAGAGGCTGGACCAGGTTGGGCATGGCCTTGAGTACCAAAAAGGGCATGGGTCTCCTGCTTGCTTTATCTCTCCCTGCTTGTCACACCTGGATGTTGGATTCTGTTCCTGTTCCCCGCTGTGATCTTTATTGTTAATAAAGAACCCTTTAATATACCCTATTTGGAACTAGTATGGGATTCTTTTATTCGTGTTCCTCCCCATTTGACACATTTCTCTTCATCTATACTCTATGAAAGAAATCTCTCTTTACAGCTCATGAAAACCATTACAAAAAACGACAACTGGACATAATGCAGATATCAACAGATTGTGAAGAGCCTAGCCTCAACAGATATATCTGCTCTTGCATCTATTACTTAGTACATCTTGGAAGAGGGGGAAGAAAGATTGCAAGAGCCAGAATACCAGGAAGTCTCTCTTAGAAATGACTACATAAACAAACTCTGAACAGTAGCAATACCTACAGTCTTGCTAACATAGTGTAAAATTTTATTGGGACTCACCCCTAGAAAAACAACTAAAGAGAACTAACAGCTTCTGGGAGGAGAATTACCCTCTCCCAGGGATAAGTCCCATTATTAGTTATTCAATGCAGAGTGACAAGCCTTGAACCCATACACACACAAACAACAAAAGTGAACTCAACAAGATATATATATATATATATATATATATGTATATATATATATATATATGTGTGTGTGTGTGTGTGTACATGCATGTACATATTTATGTACGTAACAACAATGAAGAAAAAGGAATTATCACCTTGAAAATGGAGAGACATGGAAGGGGTTTCAGTGAGGGTAACTGGATAGGGGTGGAGAGACTCTTCACATGAAGCTCAGAACTCCATACACATATATTCTCAAATACACCTCCACACATGTGAGTGCACATACATGAAAACACACACACATATAAGCATATATATGTATATATTATACACATATACCACACATACACATCCTTATAAGAAACCCATTTTATCTGTAAAAGCCTACGAAAAGAGAATGAAAGACAAGCTAAAAACTAGGAGAAAATATTCACAGAGATAGATATACAAATGTCAAATAAGCACATGACAGGATGATAGATATCATTAGACATTAAAGTCAGCTGTCATGATGCATAACTGTGATTTTAATGCTTTGGAAATTAAAGCAAAAAGATACTAAGTTTGAGGTTATACTGAGCAACAAATGGGGTTAAATCTTAAAACAACAAAAAGACAAAAATATCATTAGATATTAGGGAAATACAATTAAAACCAACATTAGATATAAGAACACATCTACTAGAATAAATAAATAAAAATAATAGCAGCAGGAGAAACACACATAATCTGTATCTCACACACACTGGCAATGGGCATATTTTAAAAAAAAAAGTAAAGTTGCTCTAAAAAGAATTAGGCAGTTCTTATACAATTATATGTGCAGCTGCCAAACAAACAAGAATTTCACTCTTGGCCATTTATGCTAGAGCAATTTAATGCTCTTTATACGAACATTGTAGAAAAATATTTGTAGCAAATTTTTGTAATAACACAAATTTAAAATCAGCCCTTCAATGAGTGATCACACAGATTTAACCATATTGTAGAATATTGTGCAATCGTAAGAGAATCAGGCTATTGGTAGGTAGAATAAGTTGAATTTTCTTCTAGTGGATAATCTTAGGGAAAAATTTGCTTCGAAAATATTACATACTGTCTGATCCCATGTAATATTCTTCAGTGATAAAATTATTGACACAAAGAACAGTTTCTTTTTGCCAAAGATAGGTGTAGGAGAGAAGACAATGGATGTGACTAAAGCAATGACAGAATCACTGTGGTGGTGGCAGCATTCTATATCTTGACTGTGGTGGTGGTGGTGATATGAATCTGCAGATATAAAATTTCATAGAATTGCATACCAGATAAATAACTACCTTTAAAACTGTTGAAACAGAGTAAGGTAAAGGGATGTCAAAATGCCAATTTTGGGCTGTGATGATAACTATAGTAATGCATGATATTTAGTATGAGGGGAAAGTAGGTGATTCTAGATTCTTCTGAATAAGTTTTTACAACTGAAAATGAATCAACAATCATATAGAAAACAATAAGTCTAAAATGAGTATGAGATTATTTGTGATCCCATTTCCATTTGCTAAATAAAGAAAATAATGTGTGTAGATAGCAATCAGCTTAAGTTGGAAAAGAACTGGTAGAAAGGCTACATTTAAACCAGAGCTAAAACAAGGACCACAGCATTTATACCAATAAAGAATTGCTCAGGGAATTACGGCAGCCACATTTACTGTTGCCAAAAAAATGTATAAACGATCTTGAGTGGATTCAATAGAACTAATTAAGTAGAACCAATTGACAATGATAACTTGCTTTAAGCCACTAAGTGTGGGGATATTTTATCAAGCAGTAATCTAGATACTATATCAACCAGCAAGAGTGAGTGGTTTCAGCCAGCTAGATGAGGTTTTAAATCTCGGTGAGTCCATTTATTTCAAATGCTAGGATCCATGACTGTCCTGTTTCTTGAAACCAATTTTCCTGAATATGCCTGTAAACATATTGGACGGGATGATCAGAGCTGGAGCACTATTACAAAGGAAATTGAACAACCAGTTCTAGGCCTTGAAGAACTCTGTTTAGTGATACAAAATATTAGCATATTAAATGGCACAGAAACAGTTATAAGGCAACAAATCTCCAAGTTCAAGCTAATTTACTACAGCCAAATTGAATGCACGTGGCAACATATGGCTACAGACGTATGGCTACAGAATGGAGCTAGACATTTTAAGCCCCCAGGCAACATCTCAGAAAGGGCATCTCTCTTTTGTTAACAATTAAGTAAACATCTCCAGCAATGCCAGGCCTGGTTGAATGATATTAATGCTTAACTAGGTAGAAAAAGAAGGCTTCCTTCCAGGGACAATTATTCTTGTCTCCATTTTCATTTGTTCCTTGCTCCCAAAATGTGGATTTTTGTTTGTTTGCTTGCTTGCTTTTGGCTAACCACAATTTCATAGAGCATCAATTGTATTTCCATCTATAGAATGGAGATAATAAAGTGCAGTTATTTAAGAAACAGGATAGATAAACTAGAATTTCATATATGTCATTTACTAGCTGTGTGACTACATCTAGCATCGATCCACTGGTAGTATCAGTTTCCAATTCTGTGAATGAAGAAGATGATCTGAATGGCACTGAAGGTCCCCAACACCTCATAATTGAGGCCACTGATAGTTTAGATGATAAGAAAAATGTGAGTGTTTTAAATAGTAATATTGATGTAGTACACTGAAGGCACACTTGAAGCCATAAAGCAGAGCACAGATGTTTAGAATATCAGTATTATTCAGTTCATGGACAAAACACCCTTCGTCTTTCCTCTAAATTTCGTCGCTCAAAGTACAAATGGGTACTGTCTGTCAAGAATATGCTTCCGCGAGTTTTCGAGGATTCTGACGAATCTTTATAACTGTATCACAGAAACACACATCAGTAGTAGTGTGTCTGGGAGCTCCGGAAACATTCCTCAGGGGTGCTATTGGAATTTTTGAAAATCAAGTCCTTAGTCCAATATGAAGTCTTCAGGTCTGCTGAAACAGCTGTGATGATAGATCACTTCAAGTTGTTTTTCCGCAGGGATTGAGAGTTTGATCTCTTTGTGTCAGAAGCAAGATCTCTTGAGTCCTCAGTCTCTTCTGCCTTATCTCTTATCCTCATCACCCCCTTTAAAACATCAAGGTTTTGTCACTTGACACAGTAAAGCTATGAGAAATGGCTAGAAATGATGTGTCTTAGGGCGTAACTGCTGAGGTCCCTTCAACTTGCACACAGACCTCAGGCTCAGAAACAGACCAGGTGCAGAGACCTCATGAAAGAAGGTGCGGGGCATCTAGGCAGAGGAGCCATGGATAGCCAGAGTTTGGGGTCTTCAGGACTTTCATCAGGAGTGGGGAGCTCTTCAGAGCATCCAATGCAGAGGAGGAGGACGGGCTGCAGAAGATGTGCGGTCCCTTTAAGACCCCAACGCTGTACTAGCCAAAGAAGGGGTGTGTGGTGGGGGCGCTGCGTGATGGGAAAATGCCGGCTGAGCCTCACACTTTCTCCCCGTTTTGTAACTTTCAGGTCTGGGGTGTAGGAATAAAGCCCTTTGCCCGGCCCAAGAAGGAGTGCGTGCTAGCAGAAACTGGGCTGCTGGCTGGAGGACTTCCCGCCAGCGCCAGGCTGCCCGGCCAAGTGGGGAGCTGACAGGCGGGCGGGCAGGTGGCCCCGGGCCGCCGCGCCCGCGCCTTGGCTCTGCCCCCTGGAGCCAAGCGAGCCTCTGCTCCCTCGTGGTGCGAGGGCAGTGATGTTTTTCCTCCCACCCACTCCTGAGTCCCCCCTCCCCCCTAGCGCGCTCTCATGCTCTAGCCACAACCTGCGAGCCCCAGACCTCGGAGGAGCGCCCCAGGGAACTCAGAGCTTGTGCAAGCGTGGCAGAAGGAGGAAGCCAGTGCCCAGGTCAGTAAGCAGTGCCCTGCCGCCTTTCACCCCACCCCTGCCTTGCTTTCCAACCTTTCACAGGTGGGGTGCATTCTGTTGGCTGGAACTATCCCTAGACGTTCCCACAGGGCACCTTGAACTCTGTGACTTGCCATCCCAACCAGTTTTATGGTCTTGCTGATGGAATAAAGGTAGAACCCTAGATACCCCATGAGACACACTCGGGACTGGGGATTTGAACCTGCAACTTGCTGTTCCCTGTTTGGCCCGAATTTCTCCTTGCTCTGGTACTTCTTAGACTTCCAAAGGCGGTACAGGCACTCTGTGCCAAGTACCTACAGGGTCTATACTTTGCTTTATGACTACATGTGTGCAGGAAAGAGGGTATTGCTCCTTTAGTGAAGTGCTGTGGACTGATTCACAGTAAGTTAAATAAACAGGGTGGATGAAGGAGAAGCTTCCGTCTTTTCTGGGCATCCTACACACACACACACACACACACACACACACACACACACACACACCGTTTTTTTTTTTTCTCCAGACCCAGACCTCTGGGATCAGAGTTTGAGGCACTAGGCTCAGGAAACAAAATAGAATTGCTTGATTTCAGGGCCTGGAAAGCATACCTTCCAGCCCTGCCACTAACTCAACCCTGATTTCCTTCTCTCTCTCTCTCTCTGCAGCCCCCTGAGTTTGAAGGTTTAATTGTATGGAATAAAATGCAATTCTAGATTGGAAGGCGTTTTATAAGCCCAAACCCAAGGCGTTCTTAGTCGTAAGCAGTGATGAAGGCCTGACTCTGAAAAGAGATACCTTGGACTCCCACTCTCATCTCTCTTGGGTAACCCAGCAGGAGTTAACTGAGCTTCTGGTTTTGGGTGGTAGTGTGACCAGAGGATTTCAGCAGATGGACAAGGATGGGAGTCTCCAGTATCTTTCTTATTGCTTGTCAGAAAGAACTTTGCTACCCAAGGGGATACCCCTCAGATGATATTGACTGAAATTACAAGGTCAGTCAAGCTTCGCCCTGAGCCTTAGACACTGTCAGGTGTGAGGAGGAGCTGCCTGACAACTATGTATTGGTTGACTTTTCTTTAGGGATGCCTCTGAGTCTGCTCTGCTCAGGAGATCTGTTTTGGGAGTGGACCCAGATGGTCTTGCAGTTACAGCTGAGCACGGAGCAATTGGTCTCTTTGCTCGAAGCAGATGAACAGTGTGAACCCCCGTTTCCTAGAGGCACCTCAATAGATGCAGTTCCCTGGGTGTCTGACACATTTCTCCATCTCTTGGAAAGCCCACACACTCCCCCACCCCATCCTTGCCGCCAGGGTTGTTTGCAGGATTTTGCTTTCTTTGTTCCTTTCTTCTTGGGTCCTGGATCTTCTGTCCCCACCCTAACCCGGCAGTGGTTACAATTCTAAGTAACCTGTCAAAGAACCATTGCAAGTTCAATAGCACAGCAGTCTGCGTGAAGCAGAGAGTTAACGCAGAAATAACTCCAGTTAACTGGGTCAAAGTATAATTTGAAAAATTAGGGACATTTTGGCTCTTTGCAGGAATAAGAATCCAGTGATTCCTGAGTGATGCTTATGTTTCTTGCTGTAGTCCCAACAAATGTCTCCTACAATCCCTGCTCCCAAATTGAAAGGTAAAGGAATAAAGAGAAATAGAATAAATGAAAAGCCCTGGAGAGGGAACCCTTCTCAGTTCATATTTCTGCACAAAATACAAAGGCAAGACTTCAGGATCTTGTAAATCTTAAGTGAATATTTATGAAACAATTCCTTTTCTGATGTGCTCCATCACCTCCTGGGAGGCCACATAGATGACAGGAATGCCAAAAGAGATTAATTACTCTCTACTCACCAACTTTCCTGTTTGCTCATAACATTAGTTGAGACCCAAAAAAAGCAAAAATTCTAAGGGCCATTTTCTTGCCAACTTGAGTTATGAAGCAATGCTACTGTTCACCAAATCGCCCAACCATTGTACAAGAAAAACAACCCCGTTGATTCTTGCATGGGGAGACTCAAAAGCCATGGTTTCAGAAGTACCTCCTGAGAGCCATATATGATTGTGATAAATTAGATTTCAACAGTTAAAACAGTTAAAAATCTTTGTCTTTGGGAGGCTTGGAGGTCCAGGAAGAACTCTGTTGAGGTGGGTGGCTGTGTAAAAGTGTTAATAAAAATGCTTTGTTTCAGAGGGATCTAGTAACCCTCAACGTGATGTTCTGAATGACTGAAAGTGGATTGGAAACATACAGAACAGACGAAAGCATTAAAACTGAGTCTTCAGTAAGGCTGGGAATGTGCTCGAGGAAAATTTGAACCTTTCATAATATACTAAGAGAGCTGAGAAAGAAAGTAGATGGGTGCTAAAAATAGGCCTAACAGCACAAATAATTCTCTAGGATCAGTTTGTTCTCAGGTGTGCATGTATTCGTAATCTGCATTTTTTTTTTTACAAACTATCCCTGTGTAGCCCTACTGGCCTTGAACTTGGAGTGATCCTCATGCCTACTGGGAATGTAAGCATGCACCACGAGGCTGGGCTGGGCCGAAACAATGGATTTTTTAATGATCGTGACAGTTTCATAAGCATTTAAAGTAAAAGCTGTGACATCCACTTTAGAGCCCAAAGAGATTCAGTTCTCTAAAATGAACATCTACATTGGATTCTCTGAAAACACCACGGTGTTTAAGTTCCTACTTAGGATTAACCACTAATTGAATGCAATGCTTCTAGAAGATTTAAATATTTTCCAATCGCTTGTTGGAAGAATTTTGTAAACTCCAAAGTCCAAGGAACTAGTCGTGACAGGATGTGAGCAAATTTCTGTGTTTTAAGTCTTCAAAAGCTGAAGATTTCAATCCTTCCCACCAATGCCTATTTTTAAAGAATTGTGGTTGTTTTAACAGCCTCTTGCATGGTGGGAAAAATTGAATGAATCATTGTTGAAATTTGCTTATTTTCTTTTAAAATTACCCATTTTACATATCCTTTCACAATGGACTTCATGGAAAGGAATATGTCTGCACTATTTCTAAGCAATGAAACTTCTCAGATGTTGGATTGCATCCATTATTGTATTACATCTACCTTTTCCAACATAAGCACTCATAGTGAAGATTCTTTTAGATCTCCTAGAAGATACAAGAGAAACAGTGATCGAGGAAGGACCCTTAAAGTGTTAATGATAACATTAGTCTGAAGCTAACTAAGACTAGTAAGCTTGCATTTCAGAAATCATTGCAGGCGAATGCTCGCTACTTGAACATTGTTTGCTGAAACTGCCCTTTTATAAGCTATAGTTTCACGATTCTCTCTCTCTACCCACCAACAATAAAATGTCCTGAGAAATCAATTTTAATTTCTTTAGAAAAGATTTCAAATTTTCTTTTTCTATGACTTGCTTGTAAGGATTTAGCCTCAGTGTTGGACAGGAATATGTACTCATCTCATGTGAATTTCCTTCCATAATCTTTATAAGACAGAAGAGGCAAGTCCTTTGTCTTCTGCAAATAATGCCTGCACTCCGGTACATTCTACAACATGTTTTTTCTAGTAAGTTAGAAACCTAAGTATCACTCATGCCATCAATTCAAAGGGATCTATTTTTATTACTTCTTTCTGCTTTCTTCTCAACAGGTTTAGTCCATCACTCCTCGGAGTCTCTGAATTGCATTTTGCAGTAGTTCAAAGAAGAAAAAAGTGGAAAATGGGAGGCTTGAAATATATAGTCTCCTTGTTTTTATTCTTTATTTTCCTAGAAGGAAGCAAAACAGAGCAAGTAAAACGTAAGTGTCTTGCATTTAAAAAATATCTCAAATTCATCACATCTCTTTGAACCCGTGCTCATAATCTGTGGGGATTATGACTAGCTCAAATGTGGCCATGGTGCTATTCTATGAGAAAAAAGTAACTGTTACTGATTTATGCATGAATTGATAAAATGATGAGAGCTTTGAATCAGGCCAACTAAACTTGAGGCTGTTTTCTGATTATCATAGTTTTCATCTAAAGAACACATGACACATTTCCACTTTCCTGTTCTCAACTGTACAAATATTCCATTTTACATAACTCTACAAATATCTGACAGATGATCTGGATTTTTTCCTATTTTCAAACTCTTCAGTGAAAGTTTTAGTTTATGGAAAAGAGTAAAACAAAAACAAAACAAAACAAAAAAGCAAAGAAAGGCAGGCCTTGCATATCCCTAATACTGAAAATCAATGTAAAAACTGGGTTCAAACCCAGTGATGAAATTTAGCTTCCAAGAACTGTTAGGAAATTAGAAGTCATTTATTGAAAGGAATGTCCACACAAACCCAAGGAATAGTTCTAGAAAATCAGCGATGCATATGGGCTAACACATTAGAGGAAACAGAGGTGGCAAGAGCGCTCTCTCTCTCTCTCTCTCTCTCTCTCTCTCTCTCTCTCTCTGTGTGTGTGAGAGAGAGAGAGAGAGAGAGAGAGAGCGAAAGAGAGAGAGAGAGAGGTGTAATTATCTCCCCAAAACACACATACTTGCTGTCACCGACTTATCTGTTCTTATTACAAGCTCTCTGCTGCATTTGAACAATGTACACCTCAACTTCTTGTGGCCATTTAGAGCCACTTCTGAGGTGTATGCTAGCTCTAAATTTGAGGGGGAAAATGAGCTTTGATTCCTTTTAGAGCTACATAGAAAAAAAGAAGGAAGAAGAAGGACAAAGTGGAATTGGTCCAACGGGGGCATATTCTGTTCTCCACTGAACTTATTCATGAGTAAGAACTGCAAATGTTCTTGGTAGGAGCTGTAGCAGCATCTGAATCCCATCACTTAAACATTTATCTCTTCTATATGTAGAACTAAATATGGCAGGCAGAAGGCTTGTTCGCGTGGAGCGCAGAACCAAGCCTCTATTATCGTTAAGAGCGTTTCTGGCCCGCAATGATTTTTACAGCCAGCACTCTTCTTCCTAGGAGAAAAAGTGCATTTGATAAGCAACTTAAACATCAGTGATCTGTAGTGCTATCTAGCATGACTGAGGCACAAATGGAAGACAATTCGGGGGCAGGCTGTGAAAGGAAACTTGAATCAGCCTCTCCCCTTGTACTTCTCATATTACTCACTTTCCCGGCCATCACAGAGTAGTCCCTATCAGCGTAATTTCCTCTTATTTAAGTGCATGTGATAGAAATGTCTGTTCCTTCTTAAATCCGTTCACAATCAGTGGGGAATAAAAATTCCTGGCCTCTTAGAAAGACACTTCCCTTATAGCCTGTGTTGCTGATGGCCTCATGGGGGATATTGTAACTCTCAACAGACCATCTCTACTTGGAGGTCTTCCATACTTACAAAGTATTGAGGAATATTATCCATAAAACTTGGAGCTTTGTTGACAAAGCAAAGAAAGAAGATTTATGAGCCCTGAACCGATACTCTCTAATGTTTCCTTGTGTCTATTTGGTCCCAAGCCTTTTTAATATTTGGTTGGTGTCACAGTAATTATGTAAAGACACTGGTTTTGATCTAATATTTCAGATTGTAGTTAGATGATGAGGCCACCATAGTGGTCATTCTTTACTGGCATTTCACCTGGCTGCACCCAAACCAAAATACGCGAAGTAAAATCTTTACTAAAAGAGGAAATCTTGTAGTGTATGCTTCATGTATGATTCACACATGTGAGTGTTCATGCACAGACATTTATATTGATACTTTAACAACAAGTTAGGAACAGTGGAAATAACAATTCAATGGAAAATGTTCCATAAATGATCCAATTACTGTATTACAAATTCATCTCTGTGAAAAATTGGTAGCCCTATATTTTTTTTTCTTAAATTATACCTCAGAAAGATAAGTATATACATGCTATCCATCCAGGTCATGTCAAAACATTTCTTAACAACAATGTCTTATCTTTTTAATGCCTAGATGTCAAAACATTTCTTAACAACGTCTTATCTTTTTAATGCCTACATCATTTTCAACTGCATGTATGTTCCATTGTTTAACTAACCAGCCTCCTACTTGTGGTGTATATGTTGCTTTTAGTTTTTGACGTTACAAATTAAGGGTATTAGTGAAACCCTTCAGATGCTAATGGATGTAGTTGTGAAGAATTTTTAGTTAAAGGGTATTTTCTGTTTTGATCTGGATAACTGCTGTCAAATTGCTCTTCATTAAGTTGCTGCTACCTATGGGTGAATGTTTATTATAATTCTTTTACCAAAGTGTTATTAATCTTTATATTGGAGGATCATCTCAATTCTATTTCATTTTGCCTTGATATTTTCCTATTCCTATGTGATCTTTTCAATAACATTTTGGATTAATTAAACTTCTTAATTACATTTTTCTTTTGAGCTTATTTATGTCTAAAATATTATTTTTGTCATTTCAAATAGTGCTTGTGCAAGTTGTATTTGTATATGAATTTTAAAATTCTGCATCGTCAGAGCTGTATTCCTTTCCTCTGTGGCTACTGAATTTCCTGGAAGATCTCTCCCACCATATATTATTGCATTTTCTTTTGGAGTTTATCCATATTTCTCTGTTCCATGTGAAATTTAGACTCATTTATGGGATGCAATTGAGAATTACTTTTTAAGCCTCTGGATGGTAGATCTGTAAGAACTGTTTATGATCATTTTATATTAACTATTCCAGAATTTCTACGAGTGGAAATTACTGTATTTTTAAAGGGGAAAAAGTTCTTCAAGGTAAAGAGACATATTTTACATTTTACTGTCTAGTACAGAAAGGAAGGCATAAGAGTACATGAAAAGGATGATTATTTTTAAATTTTATAGAGCGGAGAAAATGTCCAAATATAGAAGTGTTAAGCTTTTCATCTGCTCATACTGTCTGTCTTTTTACTCGAGGAAGCCTCAGTTTTTGATTTTTCAGGTGCTGGTCAGAATAGAATCTTTTAAGTTCAGGAGCTTGTTTGCTCTCCTTTCTGGAACAGCCAGGGTGGGATGCATGTGAGGTACCCTGATGGTCCGAGATCTTCCCGCAATTGCTGTGGCAACACAAAGGATTTTAAGAAAAATGCTTTGTATGCAGAAAACTCTTTCTCACAAGGCGTGCTGAAGGCTTGTGTTGCCACTTGCTGCTAGCTAATTAGCCAAAGTTATCGTCGCTTTCACAAGCAGGAAGACAGACTAAGGACACCAGGAAATACTGATAGTGCACTGGAATGGCTAAATGAGCCATTTGTTGCTTATGCAAAAGTTTGCTACTGTCCAGCATCAGCAAAGTTTGAGGTCTTTAGCCAGGAACAGATCTTTCTATAACTCCATTATGCTCTGTTGTTAAAGTTGTAGTCAATGAGGCCAGGAAGCTCTTTTGAAGTTCAAAGGAGCGTAACATTCACAGCATAATATTCATGCAAATATGGGACAAATGGGCTGACAAGTTTGCCCCCTTTGGCAGCTCTAACTAAGGTAATGAAGTATTGATCAAAGTGAACTTGAAGAACTGAGTTGTGAAGAATATTTTATTATATGTTTCTAACGAAGCAGACTAGTCTGGCAGAGTTTCTGGAGACAAGAATGTGGCACATGGATCCATTCCTGCCCTGTAAAAGTAAACTGGATCTCTGAGAGACTAGATTCTCACTCATTTCTCTCCTCCAAACTAAAGCCTACAAACATTTATGCTTGGATTAAGTAAAATGGGACTTTAGAATTCTCAGGAAAGGCAAAGAAAGCCACCAGCATAGAAAGAGAAGGAAGAGGATTAGCAAGTTGGACATAGGCAATTTGTGGCCTTGCAGGCATCTGCTGTATCTCTGGTGAAAGCCAGAAATAGAAGCACAAGTTTTCTAGGATCGCCCCAGCATTTCACGTGATTATTAGCAATTAAGAAGAAGCAATAAAGGGAGTGATACCTATCAAAGTTTGTGTAGATGAAAGAGAAAGAAGAAAAGGGACCATAAAATCAGGTACGTTTTATCAGGCATGGTACATGTGTCTGTAATTTCAGCACTAGAAAGACTGAGTTTAAGTGAGTTACAGCCAGCCTGGGCTGACATAGTGAGCACTTTCTTCTTTTAATTTTATTTTAAAATTTATTTATTTTACGTGCCAGCCACAGTTTCTGCTCCCTCCTCTCCTCCCATTCCCTTCCCCCACCTCCTTTCTACCCCACCCCATCCATTGGTCAGAAAGGAAAAGGCCTCCCCTGGGAAGTCAACAAAGCCTGGGTATCAAATTGAAGCAGGATCAAGCTCCTCCCCCTGCACTAAGACTGAGTATGGCATCCCACCATAGGGAGTGGGTACCAAAAAACTAGCTCATGTGCCAGAGACAGGTCCTGGTCCCACTTACACAGGCCCCACAAACACACCAAGCCACACAACTGTCACCCACATGCAAAGAGCCTGTCAGTCAGGTACCCTCTCTGCTATTGCTAGGAGTTTTAGCTGGGGGTCATCCTTGTGAATTCTTCGGAGTTTCACTGGCACCAGGTTTCTCCCTAAACCCGTAATGATCCCCTCTATCAAGATATCTCTTTCATTGCTCTCCCTCTCCGTACCACCCCCAACCCTTCCAACCTGATCCCTCATGTTCCCATCCCCCATGCACTGCTCTTTACCCCAACCCAACTCCCAGCTTATTCAGGAGATAGGAGCCTTGTCTTAATCCCCAGACAGCTTAATATTTTTCAAAGTAAATTTTGGATTTTTTTATGATATGGGAGCATGGTGACTTTGAGATTAGCCTAGACTCAACCTGTTGATTTACAGCTATCTTCTGTACTCGGGGAATGGTACCCTCTAGATCATCAATTTTCCTATCACTGCAATGGAAGAAAGAGTAATCCCCATTGGATTGCTTCCCCCCCCCCTGCTGTGATAAAATACCTGACAGAAGAAGCAAGGTTAGGGAAGAAAGCCTTTCTTTGACTCAAGAGTATGGTCCATCGCCGCAAGGTGGACCGGGCAGCAGGGATGCAAGGCAACTGGTCACACGGAGTGTGTGCTCAGGAAGCAGAGAGGGACCAATGCTGCTACTCAGCACCCTTTCTCCTGTTCACTCAGATGGGGACTGGAGCCCATGGGATAGTGCTGCCCTCAGTTAGGAGAGTTCTTCTCACACTGGTTAAACTCATCAAAAAGCCCATCATAGGGATCCCAGAGATTTGTTTTCAGAGTATTTCTAAACCCCATCAAGTTGATGGTCAAGATCAGCCATCAGAGTCAGCAGAATCGTTTCCATATTGTCTGGGATAAGATTAACTTTCAATAAATGATAGCCATTATAGAAGCATTTTTAAAAAATCAAATTACGTGGTCCACTAAATCTTGAGATGAAAAATAGAAACAAAATGGGACCAACTAACTTGATGCAAAGACAGGTTGCTGTGAATGCCAGCCAGAGTTAGAACTAAAGCCCAGATCTCCAAAGACAATATTCTCTTCCCTATACCAATTTGCCTCTGGAAATTCTTTGAATAAGCCAGTTCATTTTCTTGAAATTAAGCCCAGCTTTTTACATGTGGCAACAACTTAATATATGAGTGATGATCTAAGTGAATGAATAAAGGCCTTTGTAACTATGTTTCCTTAAGAGAGGCATGTACCCTTTGGGACTTGAACCAAAGTCTGAGGATAGAATTCAGAGGTAAAGTGAGCACCCAGCAGGTACAAGGCTCTGAGTTCATCTCCAATACCACTACAGCAATAATAACAACAAAAAGACTGAGGCCGGGGCTGGAGACTCACACGATGAGGAAGACTGTTGGCTGAACAAGAATGATGCCTTGAGTTTGAATCCTTAGTAACTCATGTAAAAACCCAGGTGTGGTCATGTATGTCTGTAACCACAGCAATGTGTGGACAAAGATAGTAGTAGTCTGTGACTTGAGAGCTGTCAACCTAACTCCACATTCACTGAAAGACTGTGTCTCAAAAGAATATGTCAGAGAGTTATAGAACAAGACTCCCAATGTCTTCCTCTGGCCTCCATGATCTAGGCATGCCTGTGCACACATACATGCGCACACTTGTTGGAGGAGGCCAGACTTCCCACTGCACACATTTGTATCACATGTGTATATCACACACATATGCCATATATATTCATACACACATAAAGATATAGACACAAATAAAAATAAAATTTCAATTCTCAAAAGGCAGGCTCAGATGAAAATTATTCAGAACCCTAAATAAGAAAGATTAAAAGTATGTTCCTGGGTAGAATTCTTACATTCTGGACAGAACAAAACATGAGAGTAGGTTCTGTGGGGATGAGGCAAGAGAAACTATGACTTTGGTTTGGTGTATTTTATTTTGCACAAACCACCTGGACTTTTAATCATATCACAAAGTCACTCTGAAGAGAATTTTATTCATTTAAGATTTATAGCTTGACTACTTCCAAAAATATTGAATATGTTTAGAGATGAAAGACGACATAGAAGAACGTAATGATTTTTAAAGATGAAATGAAATCTAGGCCATGTAAAGAAGAATGAGTAGATACAGTTAGCATGTCGTAAGATAGATTAGAGCATCCTTTTTCGAAATTTGGCTTGCACCTTCTCAGTAAAAAAGAGAGCAACTTCAGGTTTGTTGAAAAGTAACAGTAACATCTATAGAGTAGTCTTGTCTCCCATCTACTTAAGCTGTATTGATCATGAGATGCTCAAATAAAGCATATTCGGTGTGGTACAAGGAGAACGGCTGTTAGCTGTGCCACATAATATAAAGAGGAATTCTTTGTTTGCTTTTTTATTGTGGGGGGGCGGGATTCGAGACAGGCTTTCTCTGTAGCTTTGGGGCTGTCCTGGAACTAGCTCTTGTAGACCAGGCTGGCTTCAAACTTACAGAGATCTGCCTCCCTCTGCCTCCCGAGTGCTGGCATTAAAGGTGTGCACCACCACCTAGTATTTCTTTATTATCCATCTGTCCTAGTATTGGATTCATTGCTGTGAAGAGACACCATGATCATGGCAACTCTTATAAGAGAAACATTTAATTGAGATGGCTTGCTTATAGCTTCAGAGGTACAGTTCCTTCTCATCACAGCAGGGAGCATGGCAGTGTGCAGGTAGATGTGGTGCTGGAGCTGAGAATGCTACAATTTACGGACAACAGGAAGTCAATTGATTGTTACACTGAGAGAAGCTTGAGCAAAAAAAACCTAAAAGCCAGCCCCAACGGTAACACAGCTACTTGAGCAAGGCCACACCTCCTAATAGTACCACTCCCTTTGTGGGCCATTTTCTTTCAAACCACCACACAATCTGTAAAGGAATATGGCAGAAATTAAGTAATAATGAAATAACTATCTTTCAGAAATGATGAGACAATGTGGTCCATCTATTTTATTTAACATTTAGTAGCATTAGTTAATTGACTATTAGACTAATAACAACTGTAGATATTGAAAGAAACTTTACATTAGTATGGTTGTTTTTCTAGCATAGATGCTCACTGATAAAGATTCAGAAAATATATAAACATGTGAGAAAAACAATCATAATCTTAAAATCTGTAGATAATCATAGGTGATTGTTATAGCTACTTATAGAGTCCTTTTTTCTAAGCTCAAAATACATATATATTAAATAAAACACTCTTTAAACCAATTTGAATCCATGTTTCTTATGTCGATTCACAGTTGTAATCTCTAAAATGTACTAACACTGAACATATATTCTCATGCTGTCCAAGAGAAAAAGTTGGTTCTATTATTAAATGTTCAAGAGCCCAACTTGTACTCTTGATCAAACAGAAAATATTCCTAGTCAAACAGAAGGTCTCCTTTAGCTAAAACTTGTGAAGCTGAGGTGCTGATAGGAAGGACTCTTTTTTAAAACAAGAACTTGGATTTTTGCCCACAGTCCTACGCCATATGACATGGAACAGATTTTTTAGCCAGAAAGAAATTTCAGGTCAGGTTTCACCAGCCAAGTAGCCTTTCTGTAAAAGGATCTCCCGGTGGCCTCTAGAAAGACTAATGAGAATACCATCCACTCTCAGTTATCCATGCTAATAAGAGATAGAAGGACACGATGAATTGAAATTTCACGGCATATCGCCAGTTCTTATTTTAGCCAATGGTGTTAACTTCCTCCTGTGTTAACCATCTTTGAACTATAGACTCTTTTATCCCCATTGTGTCTGAGTTCCTACTAGTAGAAAACTGAAGTAGCCACAAAGTAAATAAAGAGGGGGACATGATATGTGTACGGTACCTCTCATGGGTATGGTGTTTATTTTTGTTTAGTTGTTTTCTTCTTCCTCTCTCTCTCTCTCTCTCTCTCTCTCTCTCTCTCTCTCTCTCTCTCTCTGTGTGTGTGTGTGTATGTAAAATTGAATGATTTTATGGCATATGACCCAGCAAATATGATTGAAATGGATGAAGGAATAAGTCATAACAGCAGAATGAGGAATTTGACTTCTTAGATTTCCTTTTTCACTGTTTTTTTTTTCACAACTGGAAACAAGGTTCTTTTGAAGTCCTGAGGGAAAGGGACAGAATCTTCAACTCTGAAACCTCATGTTATGGAAATAAACAAATTATGTAGCTACTGTACATTGTGATTCAACTTTGATAAATGGGCAGGGGGAAAGTACTTATGTGTTTCTTTCCCCTCTCAGTATTCTAGGAGCTTTTTAAAGAAATTAATAATTAAAAAGGAATTTGTTTACTTGGTCTGTCTACTTCACATAACTCATAGCAAAGATTCATTTTTCCCTTTCCACTGACTGTATGTGTCATAGTAGAATAAATATTATTGTAATACTGACATAGTGATGTGTCTACAGTAAGAGCTGTTATCAAAAACAATTCATGGGAATGTCTTCTTGGCTTTGGACTAGTGATAGAGTTCTTGACCCTTTGACCTACTCTGGAGAGAGGGGCAGAGCACTGTTGGCACAGATGTGCGTTTCTGTGGCTATTTACGTTTTGTATTGTTCCTGTTAACAGGGGCTACCAAAGTAGCAGGAATTCCCACTTCTAATTAAGGCCAGCTGAGCTATTGGAAAACTAGCTATAAGGATGCTGGTTGAAGGTCCATTTCACTTCTTAGTTGGATTCCTTTGGGACTCTCAGATACCAGCAGTTAGTAGTAAGTCATTCCTTCTGCAGCTGATCTCTCTCGGTTATTGACAATGGGTTGCTGACTTTTCTTCTTCATCTTTCCTAGAGATTAGTGTAGCATCCATGTTTCAACAAAATCAGCTCATTTGTGCTGGCTGGCATTTTAGGTGTGGTTGAATATATATTGTAGCTCATTAAATTCTTTCCTGGGTGGTGTCAAAAGTTTTTCAAGTCCAAACTCATAAGCATATGTTGAAGGTGGATTTATCCTAGTTTTTGAAAAGTGATAATGTTCAGTGTTCTCTTGGAGAAACGTTTATGATTATGAAAACCACTCCATTTTGAGAAACGTTAAAATATTACTTAATGACTCATGTTTAATTTTATTAAATGCTTGAAAAAAATCACTATCAGTAATTGCCAGAGGATCATTTAAAAGCAACAATATTACTATTTAGCTCCTTTCCTTCCCCTGATCCCTTTCTTTTTCTTCATTAAGGATTTCTTGGGCATAATTAGCTAAATATCATATCATTGACATAAGACCAATGTATGTGATGTAAGGCCATTGTATTTGCATTAAAATTCGTTTTCTATCAGCAGTAGGGTTTTGAGTAAGGTTTTTGCAGTCTCTGATAGTATAATTTGGAAGACAATGGGATAGTAATGTGGCTTCAATAAGTTGTTAGCGTATGGGGGAAAGATTTGTAGGTTTACAAGGAAGGAAAGGGTATTTTAACTTAGAGTAACTTTTGTCTTCCGAACAATATTGCCTTTGCTCAAGAGAGCTACTCTAAACCTTACGTTTTGTCACTGATACAGATCCAGAAGTTCAAGTTAAGCATTGTCCATCTAATAATTTGGAATGTTACTTCTTTCATTTATTTCTTTCATTTGTGTGGTGACTTGGTGCGACTGGAAGTCAGAGTCAAACTTGTGGAAGCCTCTGTGCGTCTTCCAACATGTGTGTCAGTGGGCTGATCTCTGGTCGTTAGACTTGGCAGCATGTGCCTTTGCTCACAGAGCCAGCCCACTGACCCATTATGAATATAAGTCTTAGAATGTGTAAAGGCATTTGAAACTCATGTTTAGGTAGGTTGTTTGATTTTAGTGACTTTCACAAATCTTTCAAAAGTCTAAATCTTCCATTATCCCATTTGTTCACTAAATAACGCAAAGATAAACCAACCAAACATGCAGATCACAGCTGATAGAAAAACTTCATCCAACTTAGTATTTTAAATGGGTAGATCTGATAGCAACCATGGAGTGAACTACTCCATGCAAGAGTAGAATAAAATACATAGTATGCACGGTCTATTTTTATGTACACTATGGATTTATACACAAAATGGGTTGTAAGTTCCTTCAATTCAAGTATAGTAGCCCTAGATACATATGACTATGCCAAACTAATTATTCTACTTGAAGGAGTTGTGTTTGTGAGTTTGTATTCAAGTATACCAGTTGTTTCTAAAACACTGATATAAGTTTTATATGTAGAATGCCAATCGTGTGACTATTTGTCAGAGTGAATATAAATTTATTAACAAAATATACACTTTCTTGTCACTAGCAAGAGGGTAGGGAAAGATGCCTCATATAGACATTGGTGTTGGAAAATTCATGATCATTGCTCAATAGCTAAAGATCTTGGGATTGCTGAGATATTTCTAAATTCTATCTGTATAATGAAGCTGTGTTTCTAGACTTGCCTGAAAACCACATATGTTCTGTGTAAAAACTATTTTCTTAGTTTCCTATGTTCTTTCAGTGCTAACATGGTCCTGAATACCCATTCTAACTCAGAAAAAAAATAGCTTAATGTAAATTGTTAAGGAGAATGACAATACTGTAAAATTTGAAACAAAAATTATTAATGAAAATGAATACATATGAAGCCTTACTGATAATTTAAAAAGTACTGGTTTCGAGCCGGGCGATGGTGGCGCACGCCTTTAATCCCAGCATTCGGGAGGCAGAGGCAGGTGGATCTCTGTGAGTTCGAGACCAGCCTGGTCTACAGAGCTAGTTCCAGGACAGGCTCCAAAGCCACAGAGAAACCCTGTCTCGAAAAAGCAAAAAAAAAAAAAGGGGGGGGGGCTGGTTTCATTATTCCTTATAGAATTTCTGATGTTTAAAGTAACTAAAATATTCATTGCAGGTCTTTCTCATAGGTTAGTATAGCTTTTCTGGGAGAAAGTTTGACAATATAGATCAAGAATTTAAGAATATGCACAACTTTTGTTTTTTTTTAAAGATTTATTTATTTATTTATTATGTATACAATATTCTGTCTGTCTGTATGCCTGCAAGCCAGAAGAGGGCACCAGATCTCATCACAGATGGCTGTGAGCCACCATGTGGTTGCTGAGAATTGAACTCAGGACCTCAGGAAGAGCAGTCAGTGCTCTTAACCTCTGAGCCATCTCTCCAGTCCCCTATGCACAACTTTTGACCCAAGAAATCTACTTCTTAGAATTTGTTTTAAGAAAACAGCCAGTGTAGGAATGCTTGCCATGAGACTTTTAAAAATAGAAATGTCAACAGTATAATTGGCCAAATAGATAATTGTCTAATGCTAAAGTTAAACTATATATTGATATAGAATAGTGTACCTAGACGCAGAGTATGAGAGACTATTTACTGTAATAGCAATATTCTCATCATGGCATGTCATTTTGTAACAGAAATTGTACATACATGAGGTTTGCATAAAAAGTTAGGAGTTTCTAGTTTCTTGCCTAATATGCAAAGGGCTCCAAAATTTTCAATTCTATTATGTCAGAAAGTACCCAAATGAATTAATGATTAATGATTCCTCTTAGATTCAGTAAGATGGGAGATGGAATGAAAGTATATAGATTGGAATGGAGGAAAGAAAACCACGTGACTTTGCATGCATAAAATTCCAAACTATCAAGATTAATGTATAAAAATCAATTGCTTTCCTATATATTAGCAATGAACAAGAAGAATTTGAACTAAACACATGTATTATTACTTAGCTTAACACTCATAAAAATAAAATGCATATATATAAAATCAACAGTGCATCTAATGAAAACTATAAGACTTTGATGAAATAAAAACAGGAACACATAATTGGAGAGATAATTCATGTTTGTGGGTAGAAATGTTAAAGATTGTTAGTGTTGGGTTTTTTTTATAATTTAATGTGTAGTTCAATATCAGTCAAAATTGTAACAGATCTTTTTGTGGGTATTGACAGAGTGACTCAAGTTTGTGTGAAAAGGAGAAAGATACAAAACAGCAAAAAATACTGAGAAATAACAGTAACAAAATCTCCAATAATACTTTACTTCAAAACTTGTTGTATAAGCTGGAACAATGAAGACTGTGACGCTGGCCAAAGGAAAAATAAATAGATCAATACAACACAACAGGAAGCCCAGAAATAGACAAGTATAAACATTGTCAGGAAACTTTCAACAAAGAAGGAAAGTTGTAAATGAAAAGGGGGAGGGGAATAGGTAGTCTTTTCAATAGATGGTGCTTGAACAGCTAAACACCTATATCCCCAACTAAACAAATTAATGAATTGAGCCATAGTTCTTACTTACTTACAAAAGCCTCAGCATGTATCACTGAACAAAGTCTAGGTGGCTGTGTGGCTTTGGCAATGATATTTTAAATAAAACATCAAAGGCACAATTCATGAAAGAACTGATACACTACACTTTGTTAGAATTAAAGATTTTTGCTTCTATAAAAGACATAGAATCAGCAAATAGTACATTCTAAAATGGAAAGCACCATCCCAGGAGGGCGCTCTGAGTAACTGCACCAAACATTTAAGGATAAAATTACATGAGTTCTCTATGGTGTGTTCCAGAAGATAAAAGCAGAAGGAGTGCTGACTAACTAATTTCCTGATTGCCATATTTCTGTGACTCCAAAGAATAGACAGAAACACTGCAAGAAAATAGTAAACCAACAGCTCCTGTGAATATAAGTTCAAGAATCCTTGAAACTTTTAGTTAATTCAGGAACTGGAGAGATGAATCAATGTTTAAAAGCTTTTTCAGAGAACAGGAGTTCCTAACCCATAAGGGTACGGTAAAACTATCTGTAATTCCAGGTCCATGGGACTTGGCTCTCTCATTTGGCCTCTGCGAGTACCCATATGTGTATACCCCATGCACGAGCACAAACACGGTCATGAAAATAATTAATACATTGACTCCAACAATGTGTGGAAATAATGATTTGATACAAACAAGTGGGGTTTATTGCAGATATGTGAGATCCAACATTTAAAAATAAGTTAAGGTATTCTATGATATCAACAGATTGAAGAAAATAAACATGATTTTATCAAAAAATGGAAAGAAATAATTTGATAAAATCGAATATTCTCTAGCATTCTATGGATAAAGAAGAACTTACTCATCCTGACAAAGAACAGTCAGCATCACACTTAATGCTGCGACACGGGATGCTTTCCCCCTAAGATCAGAAATAAGGAATAATATGCACTCAGACTTTTTTAACCTTTTACTAAAGGTCCTAGATAATGAATAAATCATGTATACAGACTGAAAGAAGTAAAACTACCTTCTTTTACAGATGATGTAATTATTCATATAAAAATCCCCAAAGTTCTGGAGGGATGATACAGTGATTAAGAACACTTACTGTGTTTGCAGGAAACCCAAACTTTATTCCCAGCACCCACGCCAGGTGGCTTACAACTGCCTATTAACTCTAACTGCAGGAGGTCTAATGCCCTTTTAAGTCCTCTTCAAATACTTGTACACACACACACACACACACACACACACAAATTTAAATAAAATAAGTGTTCTTTTAAAACCCAAAGAAATAACAATGGTGCAAAAGCTTCTGCAACAACACGCAACAAGATTGAAAGATAAAAATTTAGTATACAAATTTCAAATATTTTCTAAATATTATCATCAATGAACACATAAAATTAAACTTTAAAACCTCATTGCCGGGGGCTGGAGAGATGGCTCAGAGGTTAAGAGCACTGATTGCTCTTCCAGAGGTCCTGAGTTCAATTCCCAGCAACCACATGGTAGCTCACAACCATCTATAATGAGATCTGGAGCCCTCTTCTGGCATACAAACACACATTGCAGGAATGTTGTATACATAATAAATAAATAAATCTTTAAAAAAAAACCTCATTGCCATTTACATTAGTACCAAATGAAGTAAATGCACGGGCATCAATATAACAAAATGTGTGCAAGATCTCTGTGAGGAAAGCTACAAACACTGATGAAATAAATGAGCTAAACAGAAAATGGGTAGAAAAACACATAGTTGTCAGGTATCAGTTCTTACCTCATTCTAAAATTTCAATGAAAGGTAAAATACCCTGAATAGCTAACACTTTTGAGGGAGGAGAATAAATAGCATCAGAGTTCTGACCCTATACAACTTCAATACTGATGTAAAACTGTAGTAATGAATATAGTGTGGCTTGGTGACAGAATAGAGAAATAGGTGAATATAACATAATACAGAGACAATAAATAGACCAGAACATATGTAGCTGGCTGAATATTTTTTCACGAAAGAAATAGAGAAACTTCATAAGAATAAAGGCTACCCTTTTGCAAAATAAAATGCATCTACCATGAAACTTCTAGAAGGTAGCATAACAAAATCTGGGAGAAATTATATTTGCTATTGGGCCTTGTGATACTATCTCTAAAGCATGTTCTAAGAGAAAGGATTAATAAGTTGGACTGGTTTTAAAGTACAACATTCCGCTCTGAAGAAAATATTATAATAGAATGGAATGATGGGTCAATATCTGTGTTTTACAGTATGGAGCGAACTCTGAAAGTTGTCAAGAAAAATATGAACAATTCAATTGATAAAAGGATAAAATATCCAAAAAAAACAATTGACTAAGAAAAACATGCAGGTGACAAATGAAGAGATGTTCAAATTATATGCCACTAAGGAAGAACAAAATAAGGGACCATGACTGGACAAGGTGTCTTATTCTCTTTAATACCAGAACTTGGGAGGCATAAGCAGGCAGATTTTTATAAATTTAAGGCCAACATAATCTATATAGAACATAGGGATACATCGTTACACCCTCTATGTTATATTGATTTTTTTTAAAGACAGTGCTATGTGCTTATTATAATTGCCAAACACTGAGGATAACAAGTGCTGGTTGGAATATGGAGCAACAGAAACTCTTTCATTGATGGATATTCTAAATTCATTTCTGTGGCTGAAGATGGGAATTATGTTACCTTACAGCTTATCGTCTTTCGAGAAAGGAAGCCAGGAAAAGAAAGCATAGCAGTAATCTGGAGTGAGAAACTAGAGTAGAGTCCACAGATGAATGCTACCTACTGACTTGTTTCTCCTGACTTGATCAACATTCTCTTATGCAACCCAGGACTACCTGAGGAGGAACACTGTCCACAGTGGGCTGGACTTCAGTCATTAGTCAGCAGAATGCCCCAGCAATTTGCCTATAGCCCAATCTGACTGGGGGGATATTCTCAATTGAGGCTTCTTTTTCTCAGACAAATCTAGTTAGTGCCAATTATATAAAACCTAACCAACACAATTGACTCCTTTTCAACTTGACATGCAAACACATCACTATTAAGCTATAAACTTTCCTTTCTTGTTTATCCCCAAAATGCCATCTTAATAACATAATATAAAACATAAATAATTTTAAAAGCCCCATATTCCTTAAAATACCTCAATACTTAAAGGCTGAAATTCTTTTTTAAAATATTCCAGGTCTCTCTAAAATTTCTAACTCTCAAGTATGGGCTTCTGAAAAATCACAAGTTACATCCTTTTTTTTTCCCAATAAGGTGGAAGAACTAGGGCACAGTCACAGTCAGATCGAAGAAAACCCAAACTTCAACCATGTAAACAAATTCAGTTCTTGCTTTATAAGTTCCACTCACAATCTTTTGAGCTCCAAAGGGCCTGCTACTCTCCACTTCTCCGGTCTACCATCTGCGGCGTGCATAATTTATCTCCTATGCTCAGGCCAGCTCTACTTCATAGTTGTAGCTCTGCTTGGAAGTTGTCCCATTGTACTGACACCTACACTTTGCTAGAGTCCCCACTGCAACTGAGACTCCTTCTCCATCAGTCTCTTCAAACCTCTATTCAGGGACTCTGTCCCTGCCAGTGCCAAGCCTTGGTTGTTTTCTATGATCCATTAGTGCCTTCAAAACTAGTACCTCCTGTGTGACTCTTAGACATTATTAAGTCTAGCTGCCAGCATGAGATGCAGACTTGACAAGCCTGTACCACAGCTTCAGTGTGCTGATGAACAAGAAAAAAAAATCTTATCAGAAGATGTCTCCTCAATGATGCTGGGTCTTAATCACAATTGATTTCTCAGTCCCAGTTTACCACAATAAATTTTCCCATTGAAGTAAATATTTTTCCTCTGTGGTGGGGTTTCTTAATCTTCACAACTTATTCTTCAGCCTTTTTTGTTTTTTGTTTTTTTTTTGTGTGTGTGTGTGTGATAATTTCTTGGTTTCTTTTAACCTTTGATTTAAAATGGATTTTTTTTCCTGACCGTTCTGATTGCAGTTTCCTCTCCCTCTATTCTTCCCAGTTCTTTCCCATCTCCCTTCCCATCAGGGTCCACTCCATTTCTGACTCTTATTAAGCAAAAGCAGGCTTCTAAGAGATAATAACAGAACGTAAGAAAATAAAATATAATAATCTAAAACAAAAATTATCATATCCAAGTTGGGCAAGCCAAACGAAACAGAAAGAAAAGAGCTCAAGGCATAAGAAACAGAGAAGACTCTCACACATTTGGGAGTCCCATAAAAATACTAAACTGAAAGATATAATATATATGGAATGGATCTGGTGCAGATCCATGCAGGCCCAGAGTGTTCATATGATCTTTGCTCAGGAGATTTAGAAGGACTTGTTCTGGTGTTCTTAATCGGTGAGCCATCTCTCTAGTCTAGAAGTTCTGTTGGTCCTTCCTTCCTTCCTTCCTTCCTTCCTTCCTTCCTTCCTTCCTTTTTGCCTGGTCTTGAACTCACAGAGCCTCTGTCCCCCAGCCTAGCAATTCTTAATTTTGACTGAGTTTTATTTTATGGTATAGCATGTGTGGACTATGGGGTTGGGATTGGCCTGTCTGAAACAAGTCTTTTTTTTTTTTTTTTTGGTTTTTTCGAGACAGGGTTTCTCTGTGGCTTTGGAGCCTGTCCTGGAACTAGCTCTAAATATTTCCACCTCTTACCCTCCTCCCATTTCCCTCCCCCTCCCCCTATCTTCCTCTCCCTTCCTCTCCAGTCCAAAGAGCAGTCAGGGTTCCCTGCCCTGTGGGAAGTCCAAGGTTCTCCCTCCTCCATCCAGGTCTATCTAGGAAGGTGAGCATCCAAACAGACTAGGCCCCCCACAAAGCCAGTACATGCAGTAGGATCAAAACCCAGGGCCATTGTCCTTGGCTTCTCAGTCAGCCCTCCTTGTCCAATACGTTCAGAGAGTCCTGTTTGATCATATGCTCCAGCAGTCCCAGTCCAGCTTGCTTTGGTGAGCTCCCATTAGATCAGCCCTGCTTTCTCAGTGGGTGGGCGCACCCCTTGTGGTCCTGACTTCTTTGCTCATGTTCTCCCTCCTTCTGCTCCTCATTTGGATCTTGGACTGTTGGGATGGAGGAAGGGTGGATATGGGAGCAGGGAAGTATATATCTTAATTAAGGGAGCCATTTTAGGGTTGGCAAGAGACTTGACTCTAGAGGTGTCCCCAGGTGTCCATGGAGATGTCCCCAGCTAGATCCTTGGGCAGCTGAGGAGAGGGAGCCTGAAATGGCCCTATCCTATAGCCATACTGATGAATATCTTGCATATCAACAAGTCTTTTTCTAGATAACAAAGATATTCATCTATGCATTCTTCTAAAAATTTCAATATATTAAATTTTTGATTGAAATCTATGACACTTCTTTCATTTTTTATTAGCTTCTTTTTGTTTGTTTCTTTGAGAAAAGGCTTCTCTGTGTAGCCTGGGCTGTTTTGGAACTCACTCTGTAGACCAAACTGGCCCCAAACTCACAGAGATCCGCCTGCCTTTGCCTTCTGAGTACTGGGATTAAAGGTGTGTGCCACCACCGCCCAGCTTTAGTAGCTTTTATTAGTTATGCAAACTAATTGGTTGCATAATTACTTTTCATACATATGTAAAACATACTTTGATCATTTTCAATTCCTTATTGTCATATCTGTTCCCTTTATTCTTCCTATTTCTCTACCTCTAAGCCCTATTTCTACTTTCACATATTAGCTTTTGTCTTTTTCATTATTGTTTTATGTTTATATACATGCACACATATAAATACAACAAGCTGAGTCCTTATATCTTGCTCATATGCATACATTTTTAGGGCTGACCACTCAAAATTGTATAACCACTTAGGGCAGCAGTTCTCAAACTGTGGGTTGTGATATCTTTGGGGGTCAAATGACCCTTACACAGGGGTCATCTAAAAGCATCGGAAAACATAGATCTTTACATTATGATTTATTACAGTAGAAAATTACAGATATGGAATATCAACAAAAATAATTTAATGGTTGGGGGTCACTATAGAATGATAAATTGTATGAAAGGGTCACAGCATTGGGAGGCTGAAAACTACTGATTTAGGACTTTATTCTTAAGGAAGTCTGATTTCCCCTCCTTAGCAGTAAATAATTAATTACCTACAGTCCTTCATTTAGGGGTGGAGTCCTGTGAAATTTCCTGCATCAGTGCTTCTGGTCTATCTGTGTTGTCATTGCATAAGTCTTGTTTAGGCAACCATTTTTTAAGATGTCATAGGTGCAGCCTCTCTGTCATATCTAGAAGATACTATTTTTGCAACCGGTATCCTGGTTCTCCATATAGTTTTTATAATGTTCCTGGTGCCTTTTTTATAATTTTTCCTGAGTTTAGGGTATGGTTACCCCATGGTCAACTGGTTCTCTTCATTTTAACCAGTTATGTCTCGCTGTAATGGTTTCCATCTTCTGGGGGGTAAAAAGAAGCTTCTTTGATGAGAGCTAAGAGCTATGCATCTCAGTGGGTATAAGCATCAAGTACTTCGAATGCAGTTAGTGTATGCTGGCTTCAGAAAGTGGCAAGAGTAGGTTCTCCTCTAGGTTCCATGACTTCTCCACTTATGGTTAATTGGCTAGGTTTAGAGTACTGGACATTAATTCTTTCCCATTGAGCAGGCTTGAGTCCAATTAGACAGCCAGCCATTGGTTACTGCTAATAGAGAAATGCTAATATGGTTGGGATTTCTAAGCATCCCAGCTGGGTAAGAGTATATTGATTGCTTTTCTCCCTTGGTAGCTTGAGTGCCAGTCCTCACGGAGGAGACTTCCAGGTCAATTTCCAGCCCAGTTTCTCCCTGTCGTGTGTTTGAATTATGTGTTGTCTTCAGCAATATGGATTTAACCGTCAAATTCTGATGGGGAATCAAGGGTAATGACAGTAGCTGTTTGGTTTGGGGAGGTCTCCTGGACTCTTCTTACTAATAGATAATTCAAAGGACGTTTCTCATATCTGGTACTAGGATTTTGATTATATAGACTATGTTTCTAGACTAATAACTCTTCACTTTATAAATTCTTTATATAGTCTGGATATTAATCCCCGATCAGATATGTATCTGGCTAAGATCCTCTCTCACTCTCTCACTCTATGGGTTTCCTCTTCACTCAATTTATGGCCTCCTTTGTTGTAAAGAAGCATTTTTTTTGTTTTATTAGGCCCCACTAGTCAAGTGTTGCCCTTAATTCTTGGGCAAATAGAGACCTAATGGCAAAGTTCTTTCCTACACCTACATCATATAGGGTAGTGCCTAGGTTTTCCTCTAACAGCTACAGCATTTAGATTCCACATTAAGGTTTTTCAACCATTGTTAGTTAATATTTGTGCAGGGTTCTAGATACGGTTCTACTTTTGTTCTTCTGAATGTGGACACCCAGATTTTCCAGCACCATTTGTTGAAGATGCAGTCTTTTCTCTAGTATGTGTTTTTGACATCTTTGCTGTGATCTACATTGAGATCATATTTCCTCCTGCTCTAATTCCTCTTCATACATACCCGCCTATCTTGAAACAGGGTCTTGCTATGTTGCCTATACTGACCTTAAATTCAGCATCATCCTGTCTAAGCCTTCCAACTGCTGGGATTACAGACATGATCCACCATGCCTGGTTTTTTGTTCACTTAAATTTGTGGTATTAGAAATAGAAAATAAGCTAGCTTTAAATATTGTTCACAGCTATTCAAATGATTTCACAGTATTTGCTGAATTTGTTGAAAACATTCTTATTTCTTCAATGAATTGACTTTGTACCATGGTTGACTCAGTTGATAATGTATGTGTGGTTCTATATTTAGGTATTTTGATATCTTATTTATATAACCTTTGGATGATACTTTATATCCTGAAAACTGTAATTTTATTTTAAGTCTTTTACATCTTCTTCAAAATTATTTTGGTTCTTTTATTTACTTTCACTTCTCATATAAATGTATTAATAGAATCCTACCTTTTTAAAAATAAAATATTCTGTTGGTACCTTTTTTGAGACAGGGTCTTGCTATGTAGCCCCGGCTAGCATAGAACTAACTATGTAGACCAGGCTGACCTTGAACTGCCAGATATCCATCTGCCTCTGCATGCAATCTGTTATTTACTTTGGAGAGAATGGAGACCTTAAAAATATTTATCTGCCAATCTACAAACGCTATAAATTTATCTAAACTTTAGGCCGTCATTGCTTTTCTTCCAGCAACATATTATAGTTATCTTAGTGTGAACCTTACGTATGCTTTGTTAGATGTGTACCTCTGAAGGTTCATGTTTGGGAGAAGTTATTGTAAATATTTTATGTACTAATTGTAGTTCATTTGCCTTCATCTCCTTTTGAGACAGTGTGTCACTTTGTAGTACAGGCTGGAAGTTTCCTGCAATCCTTCTGCCTTATTCCACACGTGTGAGGCATGAGCTGCCATACTCTGTCAAACTTCAATTTCTCATTACTATAGAACATGTAAATATGGTTAGTCTTGAATCTTACAGAATTGCAAAATTCTCTTACCGTTCATAACAACATTTTAATAGATTAGTGAATTTTTTATTGAAAATGACATCTGTAAATACTTTAATTTTTGCTTTGTATATTGAAAACGTTTTGGAACTGCTTTTCCTGGCTAACATTGGAAAAACAGGCATCATCGTATAATTCTCAGTCCTAGGGAAAAATAATTCAATTTTTTGCCATGAAAGAAGCATAATGTCAGCTACAGTTTTTTGGTTTTGGTTTAAGTTTTAGATGCCATGGATGAGATTGAGAAAGTTATCTTCCTAGTTTTCTAAGAGTTTCTGCCATGGCTAAATGTAACATCTTGTCAGATTCAGGTCCTAAGTCTTTAGCAACAATGATATGCCCCCTTTGGTGTGTAAACATATTTAATTACATCAATGATGCATGATGTTATGTTGTAATACATTAGGAACTAGCCTTCAATTTCCAACACAAGCCCCACTTGCTCATAAACTCCTATTCTTCCAATATCATATTAGACTTAATTTGCATCAGTATATGTTGCAGGTAGATTGATAATGTAGGTAGTAGGATTCATAACTTGGTAATATTGCCGATTATTTGTATCCTCTGGTAGCATGAGTAATACCTCCCAGCACCATGAACACTAGTCAATAGGGGTGATGCTTAAAATTATCAGCTTTATTACTTTTTATTTGTTGGATTACATAAGTGTGTGGGTGTCTTCAGCAATAGGGCCTTACTCTCAGGTTGTGGAGAGTAACCAGGAGTCTTGGAAATAGCCTGTAATGTTTGCAGGGGTCTATAACCTATTCCTGATGTTGGAGGCTTTGCGCGTTAGTATAAGGTATCTAGTTGGGGCATTGTCTCCCAGTATTAGTTGTCTCTTCCCATATTCCCTCCTTCAATGTGCCTTCCTCTCACTGTCCCCATTTAGTCCTCCTAATCTATTCAAATTTCTGCCTTTATTCCCTTTAAAACACTATATTTTATTTTATCTTTTTTGGAAGATCCCCTCCCCCAACCAAGTCCTTACTAGCCACCTAACAACTTTGATTATTCTAAATAAAATACACATATCTAAAGCTTAAAAGCTAACTTCCACATATAAGAGAAAGTATGCAATGTTGTCTGGGTTACCTTATTAGGGATGTTTGGCTCTCGCACCATCCATTTAGCCGCACATTTCAGAGTTTCATTTTTCTTAACAGCTGAATAATACTGCATTGTATCATTGCACCAGATTTTCATTCTGTATTCTTCATCTTATGGACAACTAGGGTGTATCCTACTCATGACTATTATGAATAAAGACACAGTGGTCGTAGATCAGCAAATATCTCTGTAGTGAGATGTACAATATTTTGGGTATATGCCCAAGAGTGATATAACTGGATCTTGTGGTGTTTGCTTCATTTCTTTACTAGTATATATGGAGTTCATGTGATAGACTTAGTATAAATAATAAATGTTGTCTACTTTTTGATAACTAAGACATGTAAAACATGGCATGTAACATGGAATGTTCTCAAATACCTTTCATTGTAAAGCAGATTTCAATGATAAGAAGTTTTAGGTTCTGGAAAGATGACTCAGTGGTTAAGAACACTTCTTGTTATTGTAGAGGGCTCAAATTTAGTTCACAGCCCCAAACATGGTAGATCACAAACATCTCTAATCCCAGTTCCGGGGGATTCAATGTCTTCTGGCTTCCATGGGTACTGGTATGCATGTAGTGAGCAGACATGCATGTAGACAAAACACAAATACACATAAAATATAAAACAACAAAGACGTCTATTCATATAGAGCATCAGATTGCTACGAAGTAGAGTTATAGATGGTTTTGAGCTGCCATGTTGGTTCTGTGAATTGAATCCACGTTGTCTAGAAGAACAGACAGTGCTCTTACCTGATAAGGTATATCTCCAGGCCTATAAAAATTGATTCTAACAAAGAAAAGTTATGAACTGAGCTAACTGAAAGTAGTTCATGCTCAAGAAAATCTGTATGTAGAATGGAAACAAAGTGTTCATGTTTTCTATGGAAAGGGAGCACAACCTTTCAAGAAATCAAAAAGACAGTGATATGTTTTCCTATCTTGCTACTATAACAGATCATTACATGAGATTTTTTAATTCCACTGTCAGATCAACTTGGGTTTGAGTGCCATCTCAGCTACTAGCTAATTATATGTCTCTTGATTGCCTTTATTCATAAAGTAAGACTGATAGTGATAATCAATTTATGAGTTATTGTAAATATCCAGTAAGCAAAACACAGAAAACATTGAGCCAGCAGTAGGCACTCTGTAAAGGCAATGACTCTTTCCTTGATGTACATAGTAAAACGCATGGAACTCATGATTGTCTTTAGATTTTGTGATTTGGCCTATATTTTCTAACAGCTTTGCTCTTCCTGCTTCCCTCTTTTGAACAGATTCAGAAACATATTGTGTGTTTCAAGACAAGAAGTATAGAGTGGGTGAGAAATGGCATCCCTACCTGGAACCTTACGGACTGGTTTACTGTGTGAACTGCATCTGCACAGAGGTATAATTCTTTATGAGGGAAGATTTCTTGCTACATTCCTTGGCACACAGGGAGGTTATCAGTGCTCAATTTGCCAGGGAGACTAGAGGATTAAAAGCATGAAAGATATTAGTAAACCCCCAAGTGTCATGGATCACATCCATTATCTCAGCACAGACAAGGTTCAGGGAGGAGAATAAATAGAAGGAACATTCTTGGCTACAAAGCATATTTGAGACCCGCCTTAGAGGGAGCTGGGGAAAGGGATGGGGACAAGATTGCAAGGAATATCTCTCCTGATGTTCTTCCTGTTAAAGTTTGGTTTGTTTTTCTTAAAATATCTAAATATTTACTTTAAATAGATTTCTGTAGCCTTTTAGACAACCTGTATAGGACATAGTAGGAGAAGGTAGAAGAATCAGACAGCAGGAAAATGAGTCTACCCTCTAGATGACTGTAGAGGCAAGCCCAATTGTGGCAACAAATAATGTCTTCAGACATGTTTAGTTGCCTTGATGAAAACCACAGCATTAAGCCATTTGGGAAGGAAAGTCTCATTATAATCTTTAAAAACTGAGAATTCCGAATGCATAGAATGAACTATTGCAAGGGCTTCATGTAAGTAACTCCTGTTATGTGCCCAGGCCCAGTCACTCACAGGGCCTATTCTTTTCGCCATTTGAAAAGAACTTCTGGCTTTTCAAAATTTTGCCACGTATAAAGCCCTCTTTAGGTATTATAATATCAGGTGGTATTCAGGGTTTGTGAAGTTTAGCTTTGAGGTAGACTAATTTCTAGACTCTAACATATGTCACCTATGATGCATGGTATGTTGGGTAATTTACCTATAGCTTCTCTTAGATTCCTTCAGCTTCCTCTTTAACACAGGGCAACAATGTCTAGCGTGTTGGAGCATACCTGTGAATCCCAGCACTCCGGAAGTTGAGTCATAAGGATAATCAGCTTGAGTCCACTTATCTCAAAAATAAAGACATAATGTTATTACCTATTTCATATATCATAGTAAGGATTAAATTCACTAATTCATATAAAACAATGAGTAAGAAATGCTAATTATCATTGTCATCATTATCAGTAGGGTTATCAGTGCTTTTATTAATCTCTGGTATCTAGAACAGAGTTTAGAATACAACATTAAAAGTTGAGGTTTCTTGTCCACCAGGAACAATGCTTTGTGATGTGTTTCTGAGCTCATCTTAATTTGCGAACAACTGAGTCTGAGGAGTGTTGTACATTAAGAGCCTGTCTCCTGTTTCCAGATGCACTATTACAAAACTTTATTCTAGAAGGCACACAAGGAGAGGAAAGAGGTATAGTAAGGTGACTCCACTCAGGATAAAAGAAGCCTGCCTCTTTAAATGACTAAGGCCAGTATTAAACAGAGCATCTGGGAGCTGATTAACTGCCTGGTATGGCATTATTTTGTCAGATTCTGGACTCAGTACATTGGAGATGGACAGCTAGCCCTTGGAGGCCGAGGCTTTGAAGTCCACAAGGCAGTGAAAATGTTAACATGATCCTGATGCCAGCAAATCACACACTAGCATACTCTCTCTGTGGACTTCACCACCCGCCACCCTGTAACAGCCTAACAGATGAAAGTCACCCTTCCTTCAGATGAATTATGGATGGGAAATGTAAATGTAAAATGTATTCCCAAAGCTTGCTTTGTTATGGCAATGACTGAGAGCTGTCAGAGTTGGGTTCATGTATCTCTAAGTCATACAGGGACCAGGTTGCCTCATCCAGACATAATAGTTGATCAGTTCAAATTCTAGTCCTAGCTTGTTCTCAGAAGCAAATGTTGGCTGAAAAAAGAAATGAGGAGAGGAGTCACGCAGCCTACTGAATCAAGGCAGAGTTGGTTCTTATAGAGTGCAAGGACTCACATGCTAGGGATGTCGCTGTGCACAGGGCTGGGAAGCAGCTCCCGGGGGACCTATTACTCACCACCCCTTCTCTTCCATGGCATCAGGCAGGTGGTTATGAAATCAGAATAGGCTCTTGGAAAAGTCATGCCGCTAGAACTGGGAAGGGTAGAACTATCCCAGAGCCAGGCCAGAGGAAGCCTCCCATATTTAATAGGAAGCTTTGAAAACTGGGACTGTTGAACCCAGCCTCTGACAAAGTATGCTGATATGCTTCCAACCAATCCAGCAGAGGTGCTAAGAGTGAGCAAAGGAGTTTGGTTTTTTGGTTTTTTTTTTTTTTTTAAGAAGGATGATTACATTCAGATTCTTGGGAATGCATTATTCACTGTCTGGGTGAGTCCCTGCATGACTGTTTCCCAAACTGGCAGAATCCCAGTGACCTTTGAAAGACATTTTTTCTCTCTCTCTTATTCTGACTTTTCTCTTTCAGAACGGGAATGTGCTTTGCAGCCGAGTCAGATGTCCAAGTCTCTATTGCCTCTCACCCGTGCATATCCCTCATCTGTGTTGCCCCCGTTGCCCAGGTAATCCAGTCTGCCTCTCTTTCCTCAAACTGTGTGTCTCTGCTTTTCCTCTTCACCTAACCCGGCTAATCTTCCTAAACTCCCCTAGAAGGGAAACTTCCAGTCAGAAATAACAATAGAACACTTTTAGACAACTTAAGCTGGCCCCCTAAATACACTTTATAGCCCAAATGGGACACATTCTGGGTTCTAATATATTATTGGGTACCCAGTAACAGATTTTCATTGGGCTTTTAATCATTTGAATGGGAATGAAAAGGGAAAAAGGAATTATAGCTATAAACAGCCTCTTCCTGCCCTGGGCAGTGGGTAACAGGGGGGTTGTATCATTGTGGCACGTGTCCTATACAATTAGTGCTGGAATTGCATCCAAGCATAGCTTCAAAATAATGAGAAGCTGTTCATAAATCAAAGGAACTGAACCAGTAAGGTTTATGGCAGCATAAAGCTGCCTGCCTGCTGGACAGTCACCTCCTCCACACTGAACAGTTATTAGGTACACACTGTTAAGAGCAGAGCTGGGGAGAGCCAGCTAGAAGCTGTTTCACATGGTCGTTCAGAAGGCTGCTTTCACAGTGTGTGCTTAGAGAACTTTTCTGAGGTATTTTGCACCCTCAATTACACTTTATTCTGAAATGTCTGCTGCCTGGTTCCTGCACCGAAGGCCTGGAACCATGGAGAAATTCAGAGAATGTCTGCCAGTCCAATGGCATCCCAAGGAAAAGCTATCTAACAGTCTTAAGATCTGCAAATCAAGGCCCTTCGATCTTCTAGGTTTATTCATTATGCCATAGAACAGAATTATCAAGATGAAGGCTCTTGAGTGGACTTTAGGGAGTCAGAGAACTCTTAGAAATTATTTGAATGCTTTCAATTTACTGTGTACTACTTTATTGATACTACTTTATAAACTATACTTTTATCTCCTAGTAAATACATTCCAACAAACATAGGCATTTTTTTCAAAGGTGACAAAATATCACACACAGATCTATAATTTTTTGAATCTTTGTTGATGATAGTACATGCATCTAGACACAAGGAACTGACCAATCTGAAAGTTACCTTTCAGAGTAAATTCCTACATGTGCTTGCTGTTTTTTAAATGTGTTCGTTTGCTTCTGCTTAAACTGAATTTCACGAGGCTCTCGCAAATGAGAGGGTAGTATTTCTGAGTAAATGGCTACTCTGGAGATCTTTTCTTTAGTCTGCCAGATAACTAACCTACTAAATCACTATAAAACCTCTCTAAGAAGTCTCACAAAGTGGCCTAATGTTAATAGGATCTTATCTAAACCACAACTTTGTAAATCATGGATTATCAGTAGAAAACAATTATTGACTAAAAATGGAATGTAGAGGGTAGCAGCTATTGTAACAGAAAAAGGAACGTGTTAAGAGAGTTGAGATTGTAAATACCCAGAGGGAAATGTAAAATAACATGACTTAAAAGCTAGTGTTAGAGTGCACAGAAACAAGCTTTGGTTTTTCTTTCCTTGCTCTTGCAGTTTGCTACTGAGAAAGTTAATATTTCTTCATTGTGCAATCTCTTTCTATGAGTAGTAGTGCCAATGTTCTCTAACCCTTACACACAAAATGTCTGATGCCATCCTTGAGTGATAGTTTAACTGGGTATAAAATTTTAGGTACATACTCATTTTCCCTCAGCACTTTGAAGTTATTTCTAAATGGCTTCCTGTCTTCTTTTGTTTATTGATAAAAAATGAACTATTTAATTTTAGTTCTGTTTTAGGCCTTTTTTTATCTAGAACTATTTCCTCTTTTACTATGATGAGCATACTAAAATGTGTTTATGTATAACTTATGTTCCTTTAGTCTGTTTGGTATGATTGCTTTTTGCTGTTTTTTTTTTATTTGTTTGGTTTTTTGAAACAGCATCTCTCTACATAAGTCCTGGCTGTCCTACAACTCACTATGTAGATCAAGTTGGCCTCGAACTCACAGAGATCTACCTGTCTTTGTCTCCCAAGTACTGAGATTAAAGGTGTGCCCTAGCATGCCTGGTGGTATGGTTGTTTTTCAGTCAAAGTACTTAGAAATCTATTTGTTAGTTGTCATTTTTATAAAAATAATAATTTCTCTTCTATCAGTGATTCTTAACCTCCCTAATGTTATGATCCTTTAATGCAATTCCTCTTGTTGTGGTGATCCCCAGCCATACAATTATTACATTGCTACTTCATAACTGTAATTTTGCTACTGTTATGAATTACAATATAAATATATGACATTCAGGATATCTAATTATCTGATATGTGAGCCTTGTGAGTGTCAAAACTCAAAGGCTGAAAATCCCCCCCCCCATTTAACTTTTTGAGAAAAGCTTCCATGTCTCCCACACTGGCCTTCCTGGTAATCCTACCTCAACTTTCCCAGTGCTTTAAAAGTGTCTTTCATGTATTTTTTCACCTCATTTAATCTGTCCTCTATGTCTCTTATTGTCTCATTTGCTTTTGAAGTTTCCTGTCTTAGTTCTGAATTTTTCTTGTTTTCCTAGCTGTTGTTTAAAAGCTTATTCTCTATGAGATTTTTTTTTAAATCTAGAATGAGCCCTTTATTCCTTCACAAATGATTGTATTAGGCCTTTTGACAGACACTTTTAGTTCTAACCTTGGAGTTTGCTTGTCTCAGACTAGATTTTTCCTGCCTTGATATTTCATTTCTACTTTTGTTTTAATGTGAGGTACTATTCCGTCATAATGTCCTTGAAGTGGGACCTCAACTACACCTGCCAACCCAGTGTATTTTGGAGAACAACACAGTGTGGGCAGAATTATGTTGGAGCCTTTTTAAATGTGAGACAAGTGACTTTGGTCCCCAAACCATGTTAGTCACATTGTTATTGTTATGACAATAAATGTGAGAAATCCCAAATTAACTGAAAAGTAAAAGGTTTATTTCGGCTCACATTTTCAGAGGTTTCAGCCCAGAGTCATTTGGCTGTGTCGCTTTTGGATTTGGGAAGGCTAGCATGATGGGAAGCATTTAGTGAAAGAAGTTGCTTATGCAGCCTCAGGCAGGCATCAGGCAGGGCAAAGAAGAAAGAGAGATCAGAACTTCAATATTTCCTTCAAGGAAATGCCCCCCTCTCAGGATCTAACATCTTTCCAGTAGGCCTCAGACTCTAAAGGTTCTGCTCCATCTTAGTAGTGCAACATATTAGCACTGAAGACTTCAACATTAGGCCTTTCCGGGACAATAAAGATCCGAAGCCTAACACCAGCATCACAGAGAAATCATACACAGACTCTAATTGCACCTTAGCTGTGTAACTCCACCTATCTATATGTTGTCCCAGCTGCAAGCTGACCGTTAGATTTCAGTCATTACTGTACTCCACTACATCTGATTCCACAAAATATTTCACTTTATTTATATGGGTTCTTTTCCTTTAAATTTCCATTCTTTTTTTTAAGTTTTGTATCATCATAGTTCTTCATTTGGAAATGAACCGTGAGGTTTTTCACGTGTTCTCTTTGCCATATTGAACCAGAGTGCAAGCAGTTGCCTTTGTCGTTATAATAAGAGAAAACAAGAGCATACGATTTAAATCATAGTGGACAAGAGGGGATTTGATAAAAGGAAGAAATTTGCTATGCAGTTTTTATCTCTATTCTACTATATGGAGGTTCTTATTCTCTTTACTGAATATTTCTATAAATAAACAGTGCCTACTCATGTGAGATAGAGTGTCATAATCCTGTTTTGAGACAGGACAGTAAATTTGATAACACTTCTATACTCTTTCCACTCCAGTGTTTATTAGGAATGAAGAAACGCATGCCTTCAGAGACACAGAAATTTTTGATCAAAGAATAGGCACTACAATTAGAACTATCATATTAGCCAGCACTTATCTCCTAGAACAGAGGTTTATACACATTCGTGTTCACTGTTGTTCTATTCACTGCTTCTAGAAAATGGAGTCAGCCTAGACAATTGCTCGCAGATGAAAAGCCAATGAAAAAGTAGTACATACCTATAATGGAATTTTATTCAGCTATAAAGGAAAACAAAATTATAGGGTATACAGGGCACTCAATGGAACTGCAAAGTAACCCAGACTCAGAAAGCTAAATGTACTGTTTTCTGTTTCTTATGTATATCCTAGCTTCTAATACTTGTATATGCATATCTGCATGAGTAAACACAGATGAAGGAAAACTAGAAATGACCCCATGAAAGAGGAAAAAGAAGCTTTTAGGGAGAGCAATGGGAAAGGTAGTCCAACACCTGTGATATGAGAAGAGAAGGGGAAATCCTACTGGGACAAAGGATGCAAGCAGGGAGAGAAAACAGAGATCATAGACAGGAGTAAGGAGGGGTGGTCCAACCAAAACCATGTGTGAAAATGACACAAGGAAAACTGTTACTTTATATATTAAAGTTAAAAATAAAATTATATAAAATCTGTAGTTATCAATAGGAAGACAGGGGAGAGAGAGAATGAGGTTGAACATGATCCATAGAGTGAAAACAGTGATCTCCATAGTGGCCAAGAGCACTGTGACAAGGGAGGACTCATGACACGCTTAGTGGAAGGGTTCTAAGTATCATGCTTAGAGAAGATAGGCTATATATTCCCACTTGTTTTTTTTTTCTTTTTCTTCCCATAACTTTCTTTGTAAAGGCTTTACTCTCAAATTTCCCAAGGGTCTTACCTATGTTTGAGGTTGTACCCTGCAGCTCCTGTAAAGTACAGAAATCTGCATATGCAGACTGCTTTTCCAGAACTGCCAGCAGAAAATACACACTGACTTCCATGAAGAACAAACGAGGAGTGTTTTCTTCATTTGGTCCCATACCACCAGCCTCTGCTGTGCCTGAAGAAGCTGGCGTTTCCCAGAGGCTAGAACATTCTAGGGAGAATCTAAACTACCAGGAGTCATGGATGACCTCTAGCCAGGACTGTATGTGGTTCTGGAGAAGTCTATAACAACGAAATATTAGGGTGAAGAAGTAGTAAAGAAAGAACAGGAAAAAAATGAAATTTCTTTCTTTTTGCTTTTATATACATTTTTGCCACCCAGAGAATTTTCTACTGACCAAGATCCTAAACCATAATTTTTACATAAGATTCTTAATGTTTATTGCATGAGAGTTTGCTACTCAGAAATAATAAATTTGTGTTCCTTTGGAGGTGTTCCAGCATTCCTCGATTATTAAAGGGTTGTTATAAAATGGCCAAAATAGCTGATTTGATCTGGTTACCAGCGACCTAATCCACAATGTTTTCTTTCTGCTAGGTGTGAAGACATTTGGCTCTTTGACATGATTTTATTAGTGATAGGGACATTGTGGTTTTGCCTCTCATATCCCAGTCTTTTTTATTCCTGGTGTGGTAAGAAAATGTCTTTCCCAGTGATACACTGTATTCTTATAAGGGAAAGACTGGAAATCCTCTTTCAGTTCTCTCTTATGTGAGTTGGGAGTAGACTTGCAAACACAGGCATTTCTGCTCTAAGGTAATAGGTGAATTTCTACCTGGAAACATTACTTAAAATGGGGAGAGATAGAATTCTTAAAGGGAGTGGGATTGAGAACAAAAAGATCCAAATAAGGAAAATTAATTAGGACAGTATTAAAGCTGTCTGAGAATAGTTCTGATCCTAAGCAAAGATAATGGTGATAGAAGGAAGTAGAGGACTGTGGAAGCCATAGCTAAATACTACATTGGTAGAACCTAGGAGAATAGCTGTTGAAAGTTGTGAGGTCAGGGTGTGAGGCAAGAGATCACAGAGATGATCCCATTCTTTCTTGCTTACACTAGAAGCAGCTAAGTAGCCACAAAATTCTCTTGTCCAGTTTCTAATAACCAAATCATTTTCCTTGAATTTTCAGTGACTCTTTAAAAGTGGCACATGAGCACTCACGTGCAGATTTATTTTCCCCAGTCAGCTTCAGCTGAGACTTGCCTTTGCTGGTAAACCCTTTCTTGTTGTCATTGATGTGTTGACTAAAAAACTCAAACTATTTCTTTACCCTAAACATACACTGCATAGTTAGTTCTCATTCCCCTTACCCTCGGCTCCTATGAAGAACTAATCTTCTTTCTGAATCTGTGGATTTGACTATTCATGAGTTCTCAGTAATGAATTCATTCAGTAGGTGGAGTTTGACTTGTGGCTTCTTTCTCTTAGCCTTGAAAAAATGTTTTCAAGGCTCTCATCCATGTTATAGCGCGTGCCAATGTTGCATTCCTTTTTATGGATGAATAACATCCACGGTATGGTCATACTACTTGCTTCAATCACTGCTAAATCGCTGTAAAGAGACAGCACAGCCAAGCCAGCTCTAAAGGAAAGCATTTAATTAATGACTTGCTTACCAATTCAGAGGGGAGCATGGTGGCTCACATAGGGCTGGAGTAGTCGCTGAGAACGTCATCCTGATCAGCACGCAGAGGGGGAGGTCTGGAAGAGAGAGCGACAAAGAGACACTGGGCTATCATGAACTTTTGGCACCTCTAAGTCCACCCCCAGCAGCATACCCCCTCCAACAAGGACACACCTCCTAGTCGTTCCAAATACTTCACTAACTAGGGACTAAGTATACAAATATAAGAGCCCATGGGGGCCATTCTGATTCAGTCCACCACAGCAGTTTCCTTATCAGTTCATCAGTTGGTATTCATTTTGGTTGATTTCACTAGTTGGCAGTTGGGAACCATTCTGCTATTAATATTTGGCTACAAGATTTTGTGTGGCAGTGTTTTTAGTTCTTTTGGGTAGATAACTAGGAGTGGAATTTCTAGATCATTCCTAAATCATTCTAGAATCTCTTTAAAATTTTTAGACTGCTTTGTTTTTTATTTTGATTTGTGTATCTTAACTATGTTGTGTGTGGTATGTATTTGTATGCATGTTTTCATGAGTGAGGGAGTATGTGTGCAGATATTTGTGTTTGTAAACATAATGGCTCAAGGCTGAAGTTGAATGACTTCCTTGACCACTCTCCACCATAGGTATTGAAGCAGGATCACCAGTTTGACACTTCTGGCTAGCCAGCTTGCTCTTGGTATCCCCTTTCTCTTGTTCTGTTCTGGGATTACAGCTGGGCCAGCATCCCTACCTGCCTTGTTATATGAATTGTGAGGATCTGAAGTCTTGTCTTCATGTTTGAGTGGCAAGCACTTTACCCACAGGTACCTCATCAGCAACTCCCTCCCTCCATCTCTGCTTTGTTATTCTTGCCATTATCTATTTCTGTTCATCATTCCTTTCTCCTCACTTCCTGCACTACTTTTTGGATTCTTTATTCACCTATCTTTTGTATTTCATTGAAAATGTTGATGACCTTTAAACAGCCAATTAACTTTTATTCTTTTTCTCTAGTTGATAGCTACTGTAGCTGTGGTATGAAACATAATCAACCCAGGGAAATTTCTTTCTTCCATCTACCCTTCTCTTCAATTCCTTTTCCTTCCCCTTCTTTCTTTCCTTTTCTTTCCTTCTCTCTCTCTCTCTCTCTCTCTCTCTCTCTCTCTTTCCTTGTTTCTGAAATTGTATTTTAATTACAAAATTTCTCCCTTCAATTTCCTCCTTCCAAACCCTCCCATATACTACTCCCCACTCTTTTTCAAATTCATGGACTCTCTTTTCTGTAGTTGGTATTGCATGCATATATGTATTTGTATATACATCTGTATTCCAAAATATAACTTGCTGAATCCATACACTCTTGCTTGCATTTTTACAAGACTGACTATTTGGTACTGGAAAACCAATTGATATGCCCCTCCCTTGGGAGGACTACCTCTCATGCTCCCAGCTTTATTCAGTTACCTGTAGTTCTTTGTGATGGTTGAGGCTTTGTGGGCTTTTCCTCCTGTGCAGTTTGGCATTTTCATTGGTTTCCTTCTTGTTCAGATCAAGTGGGGCCAACATGTTGGTGAGACTCGATGGGTGTAGTTTCTGCAGAAAGTTAGCATGTTATGAGGAGGAGAGGTTGACAAGGTAGGATGGATAGAAAAAGGGTGGAGTATAATTAAAATGCATTTGGCATACATTCATGAAATTGTCAAAGAATACAATTAATTTTTTAAATGGTTCACGTATTAAAACAAAACAAAATTGTTGCTAGACCTGGTGACTTATTTTCATAATATCAGCACTTGGGAAACTGAGATAGGAAGATGGTGAGCTCATGGCCAACTTGGGGCATATAATGGGTCCCTGTGCCAACAAACAAAACTGTTCTAGAGTTAATTCCTTTGCATCTTCAAAAGTCAGGGACATTTTGAAAGGCACAGTGGCACACACCTTCAGTCTTAGAACTTGGGAGGGTGTCTTAGTTAGGGTTTCTATTGATGTGAAGAGACACCATGACCATGAGAACTCTAATAAAGGAAAACATTTAATGTGGGCTGGATTACAGATCAGAGGGTTAGTCCATTATCATCACGGCAGGAAGCATCGTGGCATGCAGGCAGACATGGTGCTGGAATAGGAGTTAAAAATTCTACATCTGGGGCTGGAGAGATGGCTCAGAGGTTAAGAGCATTGCCTGCTCTTCCAAAGGTCCTGAGTTCAATTCCCAGCAACCACATGGTGGCTCACAACCATCTGTAATGGGGTCTGGTGCCCTCTCCTGGCCTGCAGACATATACACAGACAGAATATTGTATACATAATAAATAAATAAAATATTTAAAAACAAAAAAAAATTCTACATCTGGATCCTTGGGCAGCAGGAAGAGAGACTGAGACACACTGGGCCTGACTTGATCATCCAATAACTCAAAGCCTACCCCTAGTGATGCATTTCCTCCAACAAGGCCACATCTACTCCAACATGGCCACACCTCCCAATATGCCATTCCCTAAGAGCCTCTAGGGGCCATTTCCTTTCAAATCACCACAGAGGCAAAGGCAGGTGGATCTCTGAGCTAGAGGCCATCCTGGTTTGCATAGTGAGTTCCAGGCCATCAGGAGCTACATAGTGCAACTCCCTCTCATAAAAACAAAGAAATAAATAAAACCCAAAATGATTTGTTTGGGATGCAAAGCTACCCGGAAGTATAAAGATTCAATACTATTGGCCTCTGGTTAATAGTTTATTTCATTTTATCATCATTATTCTATCATTAATATAAATTTTATTGCTCCTATGCAGATTGGTAGAGGTTGTCAAAGGCCATGTCTACTGCTGATCACTAGACCCTCTGTGTACGCTGACAGCGCTCTTAGACTCCTTTAATTATTCATGTTCTTTATTTCCTTAACTTTTCTCATATTCCTGATCTTTGGAGACTTTCTAAAACATGCAGTGTTAAATCTTTTTTCAAGGAAGTGTCACTTATCACTTTGCTTCAGATTAGGCATGTGACTTGCCTTTCACCAATAGTTTGATTTCCCGTATAAGAAGAAGGCTTTTAGGAACAGTATGGTCTTCTGCTGGTCTTCTGCAATGACAGAACACAGAGATCTTCACAAAGGCAGAAAAGGTAGCAGCTACTTCACAGTAATTTTTCCGCTTGTTTAACATATTCACAAAACCTCGTTTTGGGGTTTGGAGAGGCTTAGTAGTTGAGAGCACTTGCTGCTTGTCCCAAGGAGCCGAGTTCAGTCCCTAGTACTCATGTAAGGCAGATCACAACTCTCTGTAACTCTAGCTCCAGGAGATCCAATTCCTTTGGCCTCCATGGACTCCTGTACTAACATGCCCATAACCACATGTAAAAACAGCACACACATACACGATTAAAAACTAATAAAATATTTTTTTTAAAAAAAGCCTTCATTATTTTAATGATGTTTCTGGATGATGTTTTACAAAGTTTTCTCTAAAGATGACTTTATGGGTTGGTAATGGAATTTATTAGGGAAAATATTTGTATGGTCAAGCATATTTAGGATTTTCAGGATTAGACTTCAATGGGCTACTTTCAAAGCAGGACTTTGTAGAACCATTAGTATATTAGCATGCATTATACATCAGAGACATGCGTTGGATGCAATGTTTCCCAAACTTGGCAAGCTATAGAACGTTTGGTAAAGTCCTTTGTAGGATTAGTGTTCTTAGATATGTATTTTAGAAAGTGTTAAACCATGTCACTCAGTTACTGAAAGCATGCATATTGCAGCAATAACCTGTTGGGGGTGCTGAGGAGGCAGTTCGAGTTTTACACTGTTTGCCTAACCTGCATAGAGCACTGAATTTCATCTCCAGCATCACATACAACTGGGTGAGGTACCTCATGCTTGTAATCTCAGCAGAGGCAGGAGGATCGGAAGCTCAAGTTTGTCCTTAGCCACAAAGAAACTGTGAGGCTAGCCTTATACATGAGACACTATTTGAAAGAAATAGTAGCTCCTTTTTGTTTGTTTGTTTGTGAAAAGGCTTCATTCCTGTACCCTATTTCTGTACCCTGGGATTCACTATGTAGCCAGTTGGCTTCACCTTCGCCACCTATGTACTTAGTTCAAATGGATAAGCAACCACAGCCAATTTTATATATAGTATCTTGGTGTGGAAGTGTTCCTTTACATAACAGGCTATTTGTCCAAAAGTCATTGAATGAATACTATAATAGTTTAACATGTTGAAAGTCAACCTTGGGGGATATGATAAAATGTTGATTGTCAGGTCCCACACTGAAAATTCTGATCCAGTTGGGCTGTTAGTTTCATACATTAAACCCAGATACTCTATTAATGTCGTTGCTTGGATTTGGAAAAGGCAGTAAAGTAATGGCTTCCAAGGGAGACTCTCAGAAAGGAGCTCAGGAGAACTAAGAGACCAGCAGTCCTCAGTACGACTACACTAGAGAGAGGACCCTGCGAGTCTTCCTAAGGCTGTGGGCCTGATGAGAACATTTTGCCCATGTAGCAATCCCTACGACTGCAGTGGCATGCATACAGTGTGCCATCTGGCCTGCCTTCCCCTGTTTTCCCAGCACTCCCACCCAAAGACTTCTGCCATCATGCACTTCAGAGGCCCTGGCGGTCATGTCCAGAAAGCAAGACCCTCCGTGGGGAGCTCCCCCTTCTACCCCACCCATTGTTCATGACTTGTTGTTGGCCAGAAATGAATGGCATTTCTCGGAATTAGCCCAGGAATTTCTGCTGATAAACAAATGTAACTCTCAAAGGGAAAAGCAATCAACATAGTTTGAAATAAAATCAGTGTTTTCAACTTAGTCTGTTTTCAACTTGATTTTCAATAAGAGTCACATCTAGGGTATTTTAAGGAATGGATTAGTGAAATGTCCTTTAGTGGGTTTTTATCCTAGTTGCAGGCCTCATTCTTCAGCCAGGGCCTGTCCCCTCCTGCAGTATGCAGAAGAGGTGGTTAGTACATCGATTTCTTGTGATCTGTGCACCCAAGTCCTGTTAAGCCAGCATACAAGCCTCATGCATCCCCATTTCCCTGCCAAGTTCAGACACCTAAGGTTGTCATCATTTCAGTGTCATTCTTCTTGTGTAAACCTAGATTTCTGATATGTTCATTCATCTGTCATGTATGTGTTCATATGAGTATTGCATGGGGGCATGTATGCATGTTTGTGTGTGTAGGCCAGAGGTTAATGTCAGGTGTCGTCCTCCACCACTGCCCATCTTCCTTTTGGGATTGAAGGAGCCTTAATGAGTCAGGCTCTCCCTTTACCCAGGAGCCAGTGCTGCAGAGCACCAGGCCTCTGCTTAACAACAGGGAGTTCTCTATTCATGGTAGAGGACATACCAGCTTCTAGGACATGTTGCCAGCTCTTAACCTTTACTTTGGGGTTATTTTAAAACCAATATGTTCTCAAAGTAACCAAATATCCTTGCTATCTGTTGCCTAGAGCCAAAGAGGTTCAGTTCAGGGTTTTGGATACAAAATAACAATAACCTAAAAGGATTGCCAGATTATTTGTAGTCACTAAAGTAAATAACAGTCTTATTAGAATGATTTTTTATGATTTTTGTATTTAGGTTTTTTTTTTTTTACACTGTCAGCTATTCCCTAAAAGGAACTTTCTCAACTGGCAGACATTGGGTGTCAAAGATTGAAATCTGTTCCAAAATACACCTCCTCTCTGTATTTGGCCATCTAAGTATTCTATTTTGTAAATGTCATCTTGATGTGTTTATTGTCCCTTGTCTTTGCCACATGCACACTAAGGCCCGGAGGATGAGAAGGGATTCAGCCATATCTGTATGCCTGCTTGTAACACAAACGGGGCCTGCTTGTGGGGTTTCTGTCCTGCCCAGTTCCCCACAGCCAGCAAGCCCCCAAAAAAATCACACAGAGATCTCCATAAGTTATAAGCTGATTGGCCCATTAGCTCAGGTTTCTTATTAGATCTTATGACTTATATTAACCCATTATTTTGATCTATTTTAGCCATATGGCTCAATACCTTTTTGAGCTGGCAGGTCACATCCTGGTTCCTCGGTGGTCTCCGCAGGATTGGGAGGAATCAACTGTTCTCCTTGCATCATTTCTACTTCCTGTCTGGTTTTCCTGCCTGGCCAATCAGTGTTTATTTAAAACATGATTGACAGAATTCAGACAATTCTCCCGCACCACTGCTTACGATGTGTTTGGAGAAGTTGTCTTCTCTCAGAATTGAGCAGAGAATATAAAGGATCTATACACATCTTCTAAGGAAAACCTCTCCATCCAGGTTGTCCACAGGAAGTGTGTGCCACCTCCACATCTGGAAATGACATTTAAAAAGCAAAGATAAGGAAAATGTTCTACTTCCTTCTTACCCGACTTCCTTCCTGTTTATTCTCTTTTTATTTTTAAATTTTGTTTACTTCATTCCTTTCTCTTCTATTATGTAAAATATACGTGGCATCCAATTAATCAGGCCATTTTATGTTTACAGTTCTGTGTCATTCAAGAATATTGACCTTGTTATATAAGCATCATCAGTATTATGTTTATCCAGAATATTTTCCTTTTCCCAGACTGAAACTCTGCATACATTAAACTTGGATCCCCCACTTCATCTTTGCTCAGCTTCTGACAAATGTCTAACAATGGTCTATCTCTGTGAATTTTAATATTTTAAGTTTCACATATGTGGAATTAGACATTTATATGATCTTTTGTCACTGATCTATTTCATGTAACAGTCTTCAAAATTCAGCCATGATGACTAGCCTCTCCTTTCCTCTCCTCTCCTCTCCTCTCCTCTCCTCTCTTCTCTTCTCCTCTCCTCTCCTCCCTTCCCCACCCATCACCTCTTCTCTCCAAACCTTTTTTCTCTTCTCTTCCCCTCTCCTTTCTCCTTTCCTCCCCTCACTCTTCTCCTCTGACCCCTCCCCCTCCTCCCACTCTCTTCTCTCCTCTCTTAACCCCTCTATTCCTTTCTTTCTCCTTTCTTTCTGGAACTTGGAGTTAGAATTTAGAGTCTGGATGTATATACTAAGTAGTCTGACAAACTATACCCATTTTTAATTGAGAAGGGGTGCTGTGAAGAGTAGGTAACAAAACACAGAAAAAGAATTTATGAGGTAACCAAGGACTCTTGGAGGAATCTAGCAAATGTTGGTTTTTCAGAACACGTGCCCTGTGGGATGAAGAAGAGTCCACAAAACAACAGCGACCATGACAAAGACAACCATGGCAGGTGGCAGCTAGCACTAATGGCTGTGAAATGCTGAATTTTACAAAGCACAAAATTCCATATTTCCACCTCTGAGGGACTGTCAGGGAGACTTCTATTAGAAACTGATTAACAGAAGCTTGTCGTCTGCTCTGGGGAAATTCACAGTCCCAGAAACGTGCCCTTGTTTCCCTTCATCCAGGGGAATAAATTTCTGAAGGCACTTTTTCTGCCATAGCTTTCTTAGGGAAATCATGTCTGGAACCATTCAATATGATTTTTATTATAAAAAGATAATTAAAGGATTAGATTATCAAGCCAATGAGACAATGTTGAAGGAAAACTGTAATTACTGAGCTTGCTGAAAGAAATACCAAGGGGACTTCAACAGCTTCAGAAAGATTAATGACTTTTGCCTTCTGTCTCCAAAAGGGGAACATAATCAGAAATGAGCTTCGGCAAGAGAAAGTCCCTGGGAGGTACTCCCAGGCTTGAGGAGGGAAGCAGACACAAGTCAGTATATTGCAGTTCGGTCTTTATATTGACAGTTAGTATGGTAAGAACCCCCAGTATATAGAGAAAGCACTGACTGGGGCTGACATGGCACTTACTGCATCTGCCTGCTGACAATCTGGCAAACTGGTGTAAAATCATCCATGCATTGCGCTTTCGCTGTACATGTCATATTTCTCAGGATTACATATCTCAATAACATGGAGCTTTCATGTATTTGAAATAGTGTGACTGGAGGCAGAGGTGATCTTAGGATACTGCCATCTGGGAACCCAGCATAGTGCACGTGTGCATATCCTTTTCTGTGTCCCAGTTTCTATGACTTTGTTCTTCTTGGTATTTAATTTGCTAGATCCCTCTCCTCTTCTTCTCCTACCTCTTGATTCTCCATCCTTCTCTTGATTTTTTTCCTCTTAGTCTCTTTTCCTTCCTTTGCCAAAAGTTAAAGCGAAGCAGGCCTGAAGTCTACAGATCCACAGAAAGTTTTGTTTTCTAAGAGGGCTTTTGAATTCATAAGAAGGCATTGGGCTGCAATTGGAAGCATGACTTCCATGGTTCAGAGGAGCACAGTATGTTGATATCTGGGTGAAGGCATCTAGTTCAAGGCCTAGGTCAGTGATTCAGAGGGAGTCTTTTGGCTTTCAGAAAGTCAAGTTGAGCAAGACCCCTTTTAGAAGAGAGGGAAGTTGAGTTCTAATAAGGATCAGGCTCTCCCCCTCACGTAAAGCTAGATTGTGTTGTTATAGGGGGATAAAAGGCAAGCATCTTGACCTGGCTCTCCACAGTTCACTCTGAGGGTTTTACTGAGAAGGTTAGCCATTTTGCACACATTTGATCAAATTGTAAAATGTGTGACAATTCTTGCTACAACTGAGACTTGTATTGACAAGAAAAAAAGGAAGATGATGTGAGACATTATTTTGATAAATGCTAGTAGCACTAGTCCATTTGTTACTTTTCTGTCACTGAAACAAAATATCTGCCAAGCAACTTTATGGAGGGAACATTCATCATGGCTCTCAGTTTCAGAGATGGCATGGACCACTGAAGACAAAGGTTTAGACATGCAGAGTGATAGGAAGGTATGGGTCATTGTGAAGGTAGGAGCCTAGAGTGGCTCTTTATTTCATGGCATAGACAATGGGACAGAGAGCCATATCAAAGCCTGAAGTAGATAATACCTTCAAAATCCAGTCCCTCTAGGCCCTGTGTCCCAAAGGTTCTGCAGCCTCCCAAAATAGCACTGACTGGACACTAAATTTTCAAAAGTATGGGTCTAGGGAAGACCTTTCAGACTCAAAGCATAACAAGTACATATAAGCAAGATAACATTACAACCCTGAGGGGGAAAGGAGTTTAAACCCTGGGACCCAATACTGCATATGAACATGTTTCCACATGGTAAATTGAGAGCCTTGACGTTTGGTACTTGATATCCTAGTTGCTGATGCTAGCGGCACTGGTAACAGACACTGACCATATACCTCCAACTCCAGGAGAATGATGTGTGTGGTTGCAAGGAGATGGGTGATAGGTTTCATGGCAGCCTTGAAGAAGGCACAGTAGTCAGTGGAATCCAAGTGTCTGGCCTTTCTTCTGATTAGGTTCTGTTAGGTACCTTCAGTGAGTGTACCTCCCCATAATGCTGACTTCGCAAACCTAGACAGCTCTTTCACAGACTCCTGGGGTGATACTGACAGCACATTCAGAGACAAGGTGGAAAATCTCTGTACTTCCTTTAAATCATAAATGAGAAGAGTGCTTTAATTTGGCTAGGCTGGACTCCTTCTCTAACTAGCTCACTAAAATGAAAGCATTCTTCGCTCTGAGCGCTTGTGTGCTGATTAGGCTACCATAATTTCTGCTTGCTTACTAGGACTGCTTTGCTCCCTCCCTTTTCGCTAATTCCTACCCTGGCTGGAGCCCGTCACTAGCATTTCTTCCAATAGCATAGACTGAGTTTTCAGGAACTGTCTCAGAGCTCCTTAAAAAGAGCTTTTGTTCCAGTGGTACTTCCAAGTCAAGGAGAATCAGTCTCTCCTTCCCTTATGGCCTTTGCATAAGAGAGAGAGGAAGAAGAGGAAGAAAAAGAGGTGGAGGATGAGGAAAAAGAGAGGAGATAGAGAGACAGAAAGATAGAGAGATATGCCATAATCGTTCCTACCTCAGAGACTGTTGTGAAGATTGCCTTAAGTAATTTATAAGTGACTTAGCACAGGACAATAGTATGCCTTCAATAAAATTAAGTATCATGTTGTTGCTGCTGTTGTTGTTGTTCAGGCCATGGGGCTAGAGTTCAGTATGGAGAAGTGAAAGCGTGTTCTGGCCAAAGAGAGGATTGTGTGCTAAGAGTTATTGACTGTGTCTAGTTAATTTCAAATATGCGCCTAGGCATCTGAACTCTTGGACAGTGGAATTTTTACCATTTTGCCGTCAGAATGTAGATGTTCTCATGGAGGACCACAGCATTGCTTTGCAATACATTGTATTTGGGTATTCTGTTTGATTCTAGCACACAAGTCAGGTAGGAAGCTTTTTTCTTCAAAACTGGATTTGGACACAATAGCTCATCTCTGCAATTCCAACACTCAGGAAACTGAGGAAGGAGAATCAAAAGTATTAGGTCAGCCTGTGCCACAATTACAAGTTCAAAGTTAACTTGAGCTACATAGGTAGACCTTGTGTCAAAAAAAAATAGTGCTGAAGACACAACCTAGTAATAGAATGCTTGTCTACCATGTGAAGAGCTCAGAGTTTTGTCTCCAGCACCACAAGAAATACATAAATCCATACACAGGTAAATATTTTTAAAGTGCCAATCTGTGTTGAAAATCTGCCCTTGCTGTATGGGAATACAAAACAGAAGGCCCACAACAGTCAGCTCAGAGCCAAGGATGCATAACAAAGACATTCAATTAGGAGGGGCTGGATAAAGGAGCAAAAGTCTGAACCCTAGGTAGGGAAGAGCAGGATCAGAGGGAGGTGGGGGGTGAACCCTGGGAATGCCAGGATACATAAGATCATCCAGCTGCCCCCAAACTGAACTTACAATGTTTTCTGTGTTCTCTTTGAAGAGGGGTTGGCTTGCCCAGCCTTCAATGGAAACTCGTTGATTGACACTGCATTGGGCACAAGTTCAACATGAGTGTGCCTTTAAGCTATTTGTTTGATTTTTTTTAAAAAATTGCATCCTTTGCAGTAAGACTGTTTAGCTTCTCCTGGCGCACTGGGGCAGTAAGTTTAGATTGTTAAAATAGCAGCCATTAACACTCTCTATGTTATGACACTGTCCTCCCTGCCCCCCTTTACAGAATCTGGGCTGGAGAGTGTTTGACAAAAGTTAAAATCTCCTCTCCACACGGAAGGACACAGAGACTCCTCCAAGGCAGGGCCGCATTTGCCTAGCCCTAACCCCCAAATACCTTCAACTCTGCCCACCCCCACCCCACACCCGCATATGTGATTCTCATATCTATTCAGGAACATGTACACATTCACTCTCCCCCACCCCACCCCACCCCCACATCCCTCAAGCTCTAGGGACCCTGGGGAGCCCATGTGCTTGATTTGCTTCCCTTTGTTTGACTTGTTTTGATTTGAAATCCGTTTTCAGGATGACACTGGGTATTTCTCCTATTCTATTAGTTGTGCTGGGGAGGGAGCATGTAAGGCCTTTCTTCTTAGTCCTGGTCATGCTTATTTCTCTAAACTAGGAAATATAATGCTGATTCTATTGATCAGTCAAACCCGTCTTTGTGGACTTTGCATACAATGCCTCTTGAGCAAATAGCCCAGGCAGCTTCTAAAAGATTTATGAATTCCTGGATTATCTAGATTATTCATAGGTCTACTTAAAAGGGAATTTTTCATGAGAGGACTGGATGGCCCTGGCTTTCCTAAAGGCCCGTGGGGAAAGATCAAAAGAACAGAGAGACAAAGGGGACAGTGTGGAACTGCTCAGCTCCCTGAACAAGGCAATAATCGAGACCAGACACACAGAGCCAACCACCGTCTCAGACAATCAGCCCTGGTCACAGCTGAGCCATCACCTATGCCTTGGAAGCACAATAGGGAAGTTCTGTGTCCTCTGGATAACTCTGGCAACAGCGCTGCCTGTACTGCCCAGTGGAACTCTGTGCAGCAGTGGACAACTCCCATTAGAGCAGCCACAAACACATGTGACCACTGGCCACTTGATGTGCTTTGAGGCTACTGTGAGACTAAGAAGCTGCATTTAAATTGTGTTTAATGGTAATTAGTTTAACTGTAAACTGATCCAAATAACTGGTGACTGCTGCCCTGCATGGCACCGCTATATCTCATTCCTTGGGTGCTTTTATCCTGCATTGGGTTTAATTTTACACCTTCTACCCGTTTATTTAGTTCTTTACAGCTATCTTAAGAGCAGGCACTATCTATTCTATGAGCACAGAAAAATCATACCTTAGAATGATGTTTTCTTCAGCTCTCTCTCTCCACACTTAACAATCCAGTAATTTACTTAAGGAAGACTGTAACCTACCTGAAGTCCCATTGCTCTGTAGGCACATTCAAGGAGCCTGAAACCCCAGTCTGCCGGCTTCCTGGATGGTGCTTCAACCATGTCTTCCTTTCAGATGAGGTTTTAAAAAATGAATGCTCTCTTCGCCTCCATGGTCTTCACAGCTCACAACTGAGATTCACCCCTTATCATTTGGAAATATATTGGAGTTCAGGTCTACCTTTACCTCCTCATGTGCTAAGACAGAAAGTAGACCCTGGACAAAGGTTCGTAGAGTAAGTTAATTCTCTAAGGCCGTCGTGTGACTTGTCATCTTTTGTACTAGATTTTGCAGGAAACTGATTGTTTTGCAGTGCTTTGAGTTGGCCAGAGCCCATGCTGTCTCAGCCCAGGGAGACATGGAATCTTTGCCTGTGCCCATGGCCCACGTAGGTGTTTGGGTACAAATGAGCGAACATTGGGAAGCTGGCTGGCAGACTGGCAGAAAGGCTAGAGTACTTTGGGCTCCTAGACCTTTCACATTCTGAATTGTCTTGATTTGCTAAACTAATTGTCACTTTCTGTTAATCAGGGACATGTCACAACTTCCTCTCTTTTCTACCTTTCTAAAATAACCTAGAATTAAATGTGTCCAGGGTAGAATTTGGAGGCATTTATCTTTCTGATCACTCTAGAAAGTGATACAAAGTGCTGAGTTTAAACTAAGCCCAGAATCCAATGGTAAAAATGAGGAGAATTCAGGGTATAGGTGGAAGTAAAGTATCCTCTTCTAATCCCTGTCCTCTCTGCTTCCCATCCCAGCCCTTTGCCCTTAACCCCGAGCCAACCAGTGGTAACTCACCCCTGGCTGAACTGAAGCAAAACCTGTTACCATCCACCAAAGGTCAAGTTGCTGCAGCCAGGCAGTCCTGCCAAGAGCCAGGCCCAAACAAGGAGGCAAATCGTTTGTGCCCCATCTGTAGCACATGGTCTGCTCATTTCTTGGTACCACCTAACGAAGAAGTGATCTGGTCCTGAGATAGGCTTCCAGAGACCCACCCAGTCCTAAAATTCTGAAGCCTAAGTATAGGCATTGGATGCCAAGGACACTGGAGAAAGTCTCCGAAGCCTGTAGAACACCAAGCCAATTGGAGTGCCTGCTAAGCCAGCCCAGGATTCCTTGCATTCCAGCCACACCATATCCACCCCCACCCCCGGAGGGCAGCCAGTGGCCACAGCAGAGCCCACATCCAGCACGCTGAGACCCACAGCAGACCCCCCAACAGCTTGCTTCCTCGCTAATGGCCTGCCGGTTTGCCTTGTGCTGAGTTCAGGGAGGTGGACAAATTGTAACACCCAGTTTAGCCTAAGAGGCTGACTTCCCATGGACTCTCTGGGCAGTGAATCATTTTGAATAAGCGCTTAAGCATCTTTCCACTGAGTCATCCTGAGGACTGTCATATACTGTCATAATCCTGACATATACTGTGTATATCCTTTGTTCAGATTCTGTCCCCATGCTGATACTGGGGCCTCGATATAAACAGCAGAACTTTAACAATGTGCTTGCTGGAAATCATTTGTATTAGGACTTCCATTGTCTGCCCCTCTCAAAAAAATGCTTGAAGCACAAATTAAAATCTTACCAGTACCAACTCTTGGTCTGTGTGTGCTTTTGGCAACATAACTACCGAGAATATGTCCTCTTCACTTTGAGTGCTGCTGCATATTCAATTTGTTTTCCAGATCCTCCATGGATCTGTTTTCATTTGCCTTCTTCTAGGCCAGGGCTGGCATTTTCTTTTTCCTGTAAATATTTTAGCATTTTGCAGGCACCTCTTGCTACAACACTTCCTTTGCAGTGTGAAAGCTGCCATAGACAGCATGGAAATGATGGCTGTGGCTGCCTTCCAATAAAACTTTATTCACAAAGACAAGCCCTGAGTCCATTTAGCTCACACCTCCTTTCTAGACACAAAATAACCTGAATTGGCAGGTGAAACCTAGTTTCCCATGCTAGAATCTGTGAGGACCATCTTGAAAATTGGAGTGCTTTCATTTTCCTTTTGGGAAGGAGACAGGCATTGTAGGAAGTTTCTTCCCATTTGGACTATTAAATCCATTTCTCAAAGGTAGTAGACACATTGTAATGACTAGGATTGACTAAAGGAGGATACATTAACATGCAAATTTTAGAATTTAAAACACATAAAGGTGTCCATCTTAGGTGAATTCTTCTTTTTATCCTTACTTTGGGCCCTGGCTGGCAGCTTTGCCATATAGGATCTAGTTCCAATGTTCTGAGAGGGGAACAGAGTAAGGTAGTAACTAGTGTTACTACCTTAAGTGTTTTTGCCTTGGAATTAAAATTGACTTTTGCTCGTATGTCACTGGTAGGAGGAAGTCACCTATTCTCGGGACCTGTTTCTCAGGGACAGGGAAATACATGACTATCATATTCCTGGGCAAGGAAGTGTTGTTCAGTGCCCCTAACAAACATCTGCTTTCAAGAACTACTTCCTGGTATTTTTCCTGATGCCTTTTCTTGCCTACCTTTTTGGTTGGCCTACTTGTCTTTTCACCTAAACCCTACCTGGCTTCCCTCATTCATAATAGCCATTGAAATCAATACTTGAGAACAGAGCCGAGGGACTCAAATATTGGTACACTAAGCAATACTTAAAATCTTGTGTAGTCCAGCCATGAATATGAAGTCAGGCCGCTGATCCAGGTCCTACATGCCTTTGGATCCAAGCATTGATTGCCATTGGGCAGCAAGCCTGAGAACAATTAGACCTCCCATGTCTCTGGTTTTGATTTCCCTTTTATTTACTTTTAGTGGAAATTTGAATCAGAGAGGGAATTCTGAGTGCAATGACTCTAGGCAGTTCTTTCTTTTACTGCCATGGAGAACAGTTGTCAAGATGGAAGAGGTACGGAAAGTAAAAGACAGCATAGGTGTATGAGGAACTGAAGTGATGGCTTTAGCGGAGGAGACTACACAAGAAAACACAAAATAGGTGGGGCAGTCTAATTGCTCTACCGGTCTTCAATGCAAATGCTCCGTGACTCTACATACAAGGGCAGCCTTGCAGCTCAGATTCGGCTCCATGCCATTATCTCTGGAGCCTGAGTCCTTGTCTTTATCCCTCTCACCCTTCTGAGATCTCAGAGTCCTCTGTTGTGTCTTTTGCCTGTGGCCTTCAGTGTGGGAGAGAGAAAAGGAAAATTATACATGGCATCTGTCAGGTCACTCTTCTGAGGCACTTGGGTCATTCTCTACCAAATTTTGTTGACAACGTTCACAAGGCGCCTAGCTGCAAAGGAAGTCTATGAAATGAAGTGTTTGTAACTGGGTCTCCAAATGAATTTGATGAGCATGGGATGTCTGGCATAAGGGGGGTTCTTTTTTTTATTTTTTAATTAAATTAGAAAATTTTTAAGAATGATTTTTTTAAATTGAGAAAAGGAGAAAAAAAACAAGTTTCCACCTCGTCCCAGCCTCCCATTTCCCTCCCCCTCCTCCCACCCTTCTCCCCCTTCTCCCACCCTTCTCCCCCTCCCCCCACTCCTCTCCCCCTCCCTCTCCAGTCCAAAGAGCAGTCCAGGTTCCCTGCCCTGTGGTAAGTCCTAGGTCCTCCCCCCTCCGTCCATATCTAGGAAGGTGAACATCCAAACTGGCTAGGCTCCCACAAAGCCAGCACATTAAGGAGGATCAAAACCCCATGCCATTGTCCCCTTGGCTTCTAATCAGCCCTCATTGTTCACCATATTCAGAGAGTCCGGTTTTATCCCATGCTTTTTCGGTCACAGTCCAGCTGGCCTTGGTGAGCTCCCAGTAGATCAGCACCACTGTCTCAGTAGGTGGGTGCACCCCTCGTGGTCCCGACTTCTTTGCTCATCTTCTCCCTCCTTCTGCTCCTCATTGGGACCTTGGGAGCTCAGTCCAGTGCTCCAGTGTGGGTCTCTGTCTCTATCTCCATCCATCACCAGATAAAGGTTCTATGATGATATGCAAGATATTCGTCAGTATTGCTCTAGGATAGGGTCATGTCAGATTCCCAATCCTCAGCTGCCCAAGTAACTAACTGGGGACCTCAGCTTGGGCACCTGGGAGCCCCTCTAGGCTCAAGTCTCTTGCCCACCCTAAAGTGGCTCCCTTAACTAAGAATTGTGGTTCCGTGCTCCCCTATCCACCCTTCCTTTATCCCAATCCTCCTATTTCCCCAAGTCCCCTCCCTCCTTCCCTTTCTCTCCCCATCTCCCCTTACCCCCATCCCACCCCACCCCCAAGATCCCAATTTACTCCCCAGCAATTTTGTCTACTTCCCTTAGCCAAGAGGATAACTATATGTTTTTCCTTGGGTTCACCTTCTTACTTAGCTTCTTTAGGTTCACCTATTGTAGACTCCGTGACCCTTATTTATGGCTAGAAACCAATTATGAGTGAGTACATCCCATGATCATCTTTTTGGGTCTGGGACACCTCATTCAGGATAGTGTTTTCTATTTCCATCCATTTGCATGCAAAATTCGAGAAGTCATTGTTTTTTACCCCAGTGTAGTACTCTAGTGTGTATATATTCCATACTTTCTTCATCCATTCTTCCATTGAAGGGCATCTAGGTTGTTTCCAGGTTCTGGCTATTACAAATAATACTGCTATGAACATAGTTGAACAAATGCTTTTGTCATATGATAGAGCATCTCTTGGGTATATTCCCAGGAGTGGTATTGCTGGGTCCAGGGGTAGGTTGATCCCGAATTTCCTGAGAAACCGAAACACTGACTTCCACAGTGGTTGCACAAGATTGCATTCCCACCAGCAATGGATGAGGGTACCCCTTCTTCCACAACCTCTCCAGCAAAGGCTATCCTTGGTGTTTTTGACTTTAGCCATTCTGACAGGTGTAAGATGATATCTCAAAGTTGTTTTGATTTGCATTTCCCTGATTGCTAAGGAAGTTGAGCACGACCTTAAGTGTCTTTTGGCCATTTGAACTTCTTCTGTTGAGAATTCTCTGTTAAGTTCAGTGCCCCATTTTTTAATTGGGTTAATTAGCATTTTACAGTCTAGTTTCTTGAGTTCTCTATATATTTTAGAGATTAGACCTTTGTCTGTTGCGGGGTTGGTGAAGATCTTCTCCCAGCCAGTAGGTTGCCTTTTTGTCTTGGTGACAGTGTCCTTTGATTTACAGAAGCTTCTCAGTTTCAGTAGGTCCCATTTATTCAATGTTGCCCTTAATGTCTGTGCTTCTGGGGTTATACATAGGAAGCGATCTCCTGTGCCCATTTGTTGTAGGGTATTTCCCACTTTCTCTTCTATCAGGTTCAGTGTGTTCGGGCTGATATTGAGGTCTTTAATCCATTTGGACTTGAGTTTTGTGCATGGTGATAGATATGGGTCTATTTTCATTCTTCTACAGGTTGACATCCAGTTGTGCCAGCACCATTTGTTGAAGATGCTTTCTTTCTTCCATTGTATAATTTTAGCTCCTTTATCGAAAATGAGGTGTTCATAGGTTTGTGGGATAAAATCCGGGTCTTCTATACAATTCCATTGGTCAACTTCTCTGTTTTTATGCCAGTACCACACTGTTTTCATTACTGTAGCTCTGTAATAGAGTTTGAAGTCAGGGATGGTAATGCCTCCAGACGATCCTTTATTGTATAGGATTGTTTTGGCTATCCTGGGTTTTTTGTTTTTCCATATAAAGTTGATTATTGTCCTCTCCAGATCTGTGAAGAATTTTGATGGGATCTTGATGGGGTTTGCATTGAATCTATAAATTGCATTTGGTAGAATTGCCATTTTTACTATGTTGACCCTCCCAATCCAAGAGCAAGGGAGGTCTGTTGTGTTATGAGCGGCAGGGCTGCATCCCTGGCATGCGGCCGCCCGCATGGCTAGCTTTACCCGAAATAATTATACAGAAACTGTATTCTTTTAAACACTGCCTGACCCATTAGTTTCAGTTTCTTATTGGCTAGCTCTTACATATTGATCTAACCCATTTCTATTAATCTGTGTAGCCCACGAGCTGGCTTACCAGGAATGATCTTAACCTGCGTCTGTCTGGAGTGGGAGAATCATGGCGACTCCCTGACTCAGCTTCTTTCTCCCAGCGTTCCATTCTGTTTACTCCGCCTACCTAAGGGTTGGCCTATCAAATGGGTCTAGGCAGTTTCTTTATTAATAAGAAATCACTCCCACATCATTTCCCCTTTTTCTGTTTAAACAAAAAAGAAAGGCTTTAACTTTAACATAGTAAAATTACATATAGCAAAACAGTTATCAAGCAAGAATTACAGTTACAATATTTCTATCTATTTTATCTTTTATCATAACTAAGGAAAACTATAACTATCTATTCATTCTTCAACTCCATCAAAGACTCCAGAAGGATATAATACTACCTAAGTAAACAAGAAATAAGAAAACTCTAGAAATGACAGAGACATCTTGCTGCCTGGACAGTCACCCAAAGTTCTTTTGTATGGTTGGGGCATCCATCTTCAGCCTTCAGGCCCAAAGTATCCAGCAGACATTTCCATGAAGCAGGAAATTTCAAAGACAGTTCAGTCACTATCTGCTGTGTCCTGCAGAATGTCTCGCAGACTCTTTCATGAGTCATGAACCCCAAAAGACCGTCTCACCTTTAGGCAAGTTCAGCAGTCCTCTCTCTGCGGGTTCTCTGTGTCCATTTTATGCAACAGTCCAGGCAAGAGCAGTTTCATGCCCAAATGGCTATCAAACTCCATAAGGATCCTCTTCGATGCCCATCTTCCTCTCGAAGTAGATTGGTGCTGCCAGGAGCAGACGTGTCTCATTGTCATGAAAAGTCCTAAGTTATTAAAATATTTTAAATGCCATATTCTGTAGCCTTTGAGAGATATGAAGAATGCCTATCTGAAATATATCTCTATATATCTAGAAAATCTAAGTAACATGACTACAAACTTGACTATTATGATTATCCATCAACAACCTATATTTCCTAATTATACATTACATTTTAAAAATGAACTACACAATCACACCTTATTCAAGATCAAAAATACATATACATATAACAAAATTGACCTTAAAACCCATACCAATGCAAATTATTCATACCTATATCATTTCCCCCTTTAAATGTAAAAGAACATTTATAAACAATATTTTGGGAACATGGGCGCAGTTTTTTCTCTCCAAACTGCTTCCTGCTGAATGGGGGCGCTGTTAATCAGATCGTTTAGGGTGTAACCTGTGTGTCAGGTTCATCTCAGTTGGCAGTTGAGTGAAGTAATTTTGTGAAGATGTTCACAGCAACTTTTCGGGAGGTCGTGGTCTATCATACCAAATTGGGATAGAAGAAATCCACAGGGTCTGGTCCTCTGTGAAAACAAAAGAAGACCCTTTCCAAAGTATCATATCCTTAGACCCAAATTTTGAAATCGTAATACCTTTATATCCATTCTGGTTTAGCTTGGCAGCCCATGTAATGAAATGTCTGTCTGTACTTAGCTCCTTTACAGTCAAAAATTTTAAAGAAAACACAATGTACATAATCCAGACTCTCTGTGAATTTTCCATTTTTACGTGGCTTATTTTTCTTTATTTCTTTTAATCTCTTAACTATCTGTACTCTGTCTCTTTAAAGACTTTACCCTTTTTTTTAAGACATTTACTTTATTCTCTATATTCTTATTCTTCTCTCTCTCAAGCCTATGTACATTTATCCAACACTGTGATCCACTGAGGTCTGTTATGTCTGAATCTGTTTTATTGTGAATCTGTAATATTTTTACTATCCAGGAGCATTTCTTAAAATGTTAAGCATTTCTTAAAAACTTAAGTTGCATCATGTACAGGTAATACGGTACCACCTGTGTCCTGCCCAGTCTAAACCTTAACTGTGCTGTTATTATGGTAATTACGGTAGTTCCTGCCTGAGACCAGCACAGTTCAGCATGGCAGAGCTGAGCCAAGCCGCTCCTGCCTCAGAGCCATTTGGTGCCTCTGAGCCACACACAGTTCCAGGCACACAGCAGTCCATATTGCCATCAAGCAAGCCATAGAGCTTTACTCCAAATGTTTCATTTAAAAGCTCTGTCTCCCACAGGAGCCAGACAGAGATCGCAATGGCGGCACAGACCAGAAAGCCGGCATTTTAAAACAGCCAGTTTTTTCCTGCTGTTGAGTCAGGACAATTTTTTTTTGCGGCACGCAACCCACAAACAGCAAAAAGCTGTCTTAAATTCTCTCTCTCTCCTTTTTAAGCCCTCTCAGGTTTTACGTGGAGTTTATTAGCACGTTGGGAGCCACTCTGTTGAAGTACGGATCGGCGGGCTGTGTCCCGCCACCCGGCTAGCTTTTCCCGAAATAATTATACAGAAACTGTATTCTTTTAAACACTGCCTGACCCATTAGTTTCAGTTTCTTATTGGCTAGCTCTTACATATTGATCTAACCCATTTCTATTAATCTGTGTAGCCCACGAGCTGGCTTACCAGGAATGATCTTAACCTGCGTCTGTCTGGAGTGGGAGAATCATGGCGACTCCCTGACTCAGCTTCTTTCTCCCAGCGTTCCATTCTGTTTACTCCGCCTACCTAAGGGTTGGCCTATCAAATGGGTCTAGGCAGTTTCTTTATTAATAAGAAATCACTCCCACATCAGTCTCCTTCTTTTTTTTTCCTAGAGCTTTCAGGTGTGCTGTTAAGTCCTCAATGTATGCCTTCTCTGTTTTCTTTAAGTGGGCACTTAGTGCTATGAACTATCCTCTTAGCACTGCTTTCATCGTGTCCCATATGTTTGAGTATGTTGTCTCTTTATTTTCATTAAATTCAAGGAAGACTTTAATTTCTTTTTTAATTTCTTCCTTGACCCAGTAGTTGGCTGTTCAGTTTCCATGAGTTTGTCGGTTTTCTGGGGGTAGCATTGTTGTCTTCTAACTTTAATCCGTGGTGATCTGATAAGACTCAGGTGGGCACTGATTTTTTTGTATCTGTGGAGGTTTCCTTTGTTTCCGAGTATGTGGTCAATTTTCGAGAAGTTTCCATGAGCTACAGAGAAGAAGGTATATTATTTCCTATTTGTGTGGAGTGTTCTATAGATGTCTGTTAAGGCCATTTGCTTCATTACCCCCAACAATTCTCTTAAGTCTCTATTAGGTTTCTGTCTGATTGACCTGTCCATTGGAGAGAGAGGTGTGTAGAAGTCTCCTACTATTAGTGTGTGTGGTTTCATGTCTGCCTTGACTTCTAATAATATTTCTTTTACATAAGTGGATGCTTTTATATTAGGGGCGTAGATATTCAGGGCTGAGACTTCATCCTGATGAATTGTTCCTGTTATGAGCATAAAGTGTCCATCTCTATCTCTTCTGATTGATTTTAGTTTGAAGTCAGTTTTGTTTGAAATTAGTATGGCCACACCTGCTTTTTTCTTAGGACCATTTTCTTGAAACACCTTTTCCCAACCCTTTACTCTGAGTAGATGCCTGTCTTTGTGGTTGAGGTGTGTTTCTTGTAGACAGCAGAATGTTGGATCCTGTTTTTGTATCCAATCTCTTAGCTTGTGCCTTTTTATAGGTGAATTGAGACCATTAATATTAAGTGATATTAATAACCAGTGGTTGTTTACTCCAGTTATTCTAATTGTTTTTGGTAGTAGAGTTGTGTGTCTCCCTTCTTTGAATTGTGCTGGTGTAGGGTCGCTAGATGCCTGAATTATTGTAGGCAGTGTTGGCAATGTTGAATTCCTTGGGTTGTGATTTTCCTTCTATTACTTTCTGTAAGGCTGGATTTATGGCTACGTATTGTTTAAATTTGTTCTTATCCTGGAATGTCTTATTTTCTCCATTGATAGTGAACGATAGCTTGGCTGAGTATAGTAGTCTGGGCTTGCATCCATGGTCTCTTAGTTTTTGCAGTACCTCTATCCAGGACCATGGTTTCCATAGAGAAGTCAGGTGTAAGTCTGATAAGTTTACCTTTATAAGTAACTTGGCCTTTTTCCTTTGGAGCTCTTAATATTCCTTCTTTAATCTGTGTATTTTGTGTTTTGATTATTATATGGCGAGGGGATTTTTTTTGATCCAGTCTGTTCGGTGTTCTGTATGCTTCTTGAATATTCAAAGGAATATCTTTCTTTATGTTGGGAAAGTTTTCTTCCATAATTTTGTTAAAAATATTTTCTGGCCTTTGAGCTGTGACTCTTCTTCTTCAATCCCTATTATTCTTAGGTTTAGTCTTTTTATTGTGTCCCATATTTCATGAATGTTTAGTGATGAGAATTTGATGATTTTGCTGTTTTCTTTGATCAGTGTTTTTATTTTCTCTTTGTTATCTTCAGAGTCTGAGATTCTTTCTTCTATCTCTTGTATTTGGTTGGTTATGCTTGTTTCTGTAGACTCTGCTCATTGACCTAGATTTTCCATATCCCGCTGGCCTCAGTTTGTGTTTTCTTCCTTGCTTTCATTTCGGTTTTCAATTCTTGAACTGTTTTCCTTACCTGTTTCATTGTTTTTTTCTTGGTTTCCCAGGGTATCATTTACGTATTTACTCATTTCTTCAAACTTTTTGTTGTACTTTTCATCCATTTCTATAAGCGCGTTTTTTACATGTTGTTTAAGGGACTCTATTGCTTTCATAAAGTCAATTTTTCCCACTTCTTCTGTGTTAGGGTGTTCAAGTCCTTCTCTTGTAAGATCATTGGTTTCTGGTGTTTTCATATTGTTTTTCAGATTGTTGGGTGAATTCTTGCCTTGGCACCTGCCCATCTCCTCCTATCGATGCTATTTAATGGGTCTTTTAAAACAGGATCAGGTTTCCCTGCTGGCCAGGGGCCCTGCTTACAAAATGCCCTCGCTCCGTTTCCTGGCTCCCACCACAGACCAAGATCCCTCTCACCACTCAGAAGGGTCGTCAGGAACAGGACCAGGCTCCCCGTTCGACAGGAACCTCGCCAACAAAAGGCCTACCCCTCTGCAGGCCAGCCACCAAAACAGAGAAACTCCTGTTGCCCTCTGCCCCAAGCTCCCGACCCAGTGCCCAAACAGGCTAAACTGGGTGATCCTGTGGCCCCACGGAAGGGAGGGAGAGTGAAGGAGGCCCCTGGGCGCAAGTTGTGATGGGCCAGGGAGAGAGAGGTCACAGCAGAGGAGGAGCAGCCCCAGAAGAGGGGACGAGCCCTCTCAGACTAACCGGGGGGTCAAGGGGGTCGGGGAATGCCCCCGCTCTGTTTCCTGTGTCCCGCTGTGGGCCAAGAACACTCTCGCCACTCAGGAGAATCTTCAGGGACAGGACCAGGCTCCCCGTTTGCCAGTGGACCTCACCAATAAAAGGCCTACCACTCTGCAGGCCAGGCCCCCAAAAACCTACTTGATTTAATTGTAGTGGGGCGATCTGCTCTTAGTGTGGGCTTCACTGTTTCATGCTTGGACTATCCCACATCTGCTGCGTGCATCTGCGCGCCGGTCTCTGCTACATGCGTCTGCGCACCGATCTCTGCTGCGTGCCGAGACTAATTGTTTTGTAGTCTGAAATGACATGCAATGTACAGAGAATTATAACTTCTAACAGTAAACATAGGTGCATTTGAGTTATATGTATGAACATACACACACATAGTGAACAGGAATTGGGTGAAGTGAATGCTCTTGGTGGGCCCTACCAAAGGTATGCTACTGTGCAAAACACACATGAAACAGAGTCAGCACTAGGGAACCAAACAGAGAATACCTCAGTCATCTGACCTGACTCTCAGTTAAGATGGCAATGAAGTCACCTGACCTCAATTAAGATGGTGGAACGATCACCTGACCTTAGTCAAAATGGCAGCGGTCACATGTTGTATGGAAAAGTCACTCAGTTAAGATGGCTGTGAAGTCACCTGACCTCAGTTAAAATAATGGTAAGGTCACCTGACCACAGTCAAAATAGCAGCAGTCTCATGCTGTATGAAAAATACAATGGGGATATTCTATTGGGATCTCACCAAGGCCACCTGGCCTAGGTCTGAAAAAGCATGGGATAAATCCGGACTAGCTGAACATAGCGGACAATGAGGAATACTGAGAATTCAAGAACAATTGCAGTGGGTTTTTGATCCTACTGCACATACTGGCTTTGTGGGAGCCTAGGCAGTTTGGATGCTCACCTTACTAGACCTGGATAGAGGTGGGCAGTCCTTGGGCTTCCCACAGGTCAGGGAACCCTGATTGCTCTTAGAGCAGATGAGGGAGGGGGACTTGATTGGCGGAGGGGGGGGGAAATGGGAAGCGGTTGTGGGGACGAGGCAGAAATCCTTAATAAATAAATAAATTTAAATAAAAAAAAAGAAAAATCCATGATTTTTGAGCTGCAGGGATTTTAAGTTTAATAATAACAGAGACCTAGAGGTGTGATCCGCCCTGTCGCTGAGCCATCATATCACAAGCCGTAGCAGAGAGCAAAAGGCTAGAATTGAAAATAGCCGCCTTGTGAATCCGATCAATCTTGATGGCAGCAGAAGCAGTGGCAAGGACAGTTTGAGGAATCTCCTTCCATTTGCCTGTGCGCTGACAGTAGTTAGAAAGCTCCCACAAACATGGAGCCCTAAGGACACTAGCAGCATGAGGGCAGAGCTGACGAAGTAGGGCATTAAGGCCTGAGGTTTAAGGGCCCCTAAAAGACGTCCATCCCAGGGGGAGGCTGGATTGACAGAATGGATGGCTTGCTACCCATAGCTGAAACTATGAAAACAGCAACACCACAAGGCCTATACAAAGACATCTCTCCTCTATAGGCAGGGTGTGAATAGGTGGCGAACACTGCAAGGCCTGTAGCAGACCATCCTCTGCCTACAGGTGGAGTGCTAAAGCCTGGCTGGCTCAGAGGCCTCTCTGAGCAGCATTTTACAGTGGGGGAAGAAAGGAAAAAAAGAAAAATCTGAGGGATCCTGGGCTTCCAGTCGCAGGAGGACTGGTCCCAGGTCATCAAAACACCATTTAGCTAAGGGAAGCAACCAGAGATGAATGTCAGCGAAGGGCTCAACTGTAGCCATAAAGACCGTGGTTGGGGGCTGTCCCCCTGTTCCTAGAAACACTAGAATACTTCTGGAAGCTAAATGATAATTCCTCACGTTTGTAGAAATGGTTAAGATGAACAGATGGGGAACTCACCAATTAATAGGTGGTGTGTGTAAAAGTCACACTCAGGCAGATGGAGAGCTGTTATAAAGAAACCTGGTTCTTGAGCCCAGGGTTCTATGCGTCCTCAGCTGGCCCGCCCATGAACCATTGCAATACCCATTTCTGAAAACACCTTCTTGATTGGCCTTGAAATAAAGTTACTATTATGCCTTGAGCAGATCTCTGAGTTCAAAGCCAGCCTGGTCTACAGAGTAAGTCCCAGTATAGGCAGAGCTACACAAAGAAGCCTTGCCTCAAAAAAAAAATAACAATAATAACATGCCTTGAGAGCATTAAAAACCATGTACTTAATCTACCACACCCATTCAATCCGTTTTTACATCCTAAGCACTACAGCATATTTCTGTGTGCTAGGCTGTGTCAGTAAAGTAAAACTTCCCGTGTAAAATTATCATGATAGATGTATTCCTCAGATGACCCACATTGGAGCACCGAACTGAGCTCCCAAGGTCCAAATGAGGAGCAGAAGGAGGGAGAACATGAGTAAGGAAGTCAGGACTGCGAGGGTTGTGCCCACCCACTGAGACAGTGGGGGTGATCTATTGGGAGCTCACTAAGGCCAGCTGGACTGGGACTGAAAAAGCATGGGATAAAACTGGACTCTCTGAACATGGTGGACAATGAGGGCTGCTGAGAAGCCAAGGACAATGGCACTGGGTTTTGATCCTACTTCATATTCTGGCTTTGTGGGAGCCTAGCCAGTTTGGATGCTCACCTTCCTAGACCTGGATGGAGAGGGGAGGACCTAGGACTTACCACAGGGCCTGGAACCCTGACTGCTTTTCGTACTGGAGAGGGAGGGAGAGAAGAGTGGGGGAGGGGGAGAAGAGTGGGAAGAGGCGGAGGGAAATGTGAGGCTGGGAGGACGCGGAAATTTTTTTCAATAAAAAAAATTTACTGAAGAGTCCTTGAGATCCATCCAAGTTGTCATATCCATCACTAATTTGTTTTTTTTTTTAGTTGCTGAGTAGTTTCCATGGTGTGTTCATATCATATTTACATTATTATATTTGAGTGAGTTCTTTATCAATAGTATATAGTTGGATCATATTTTAACAGATTCAATAGTTTATTTGTGTATTTGAGTATATTTTATACAATATCTTTTCTGTTGTTATTTTTATTTAAAAATTCTTTATAAATTGTATATTGTTTGAACAACTGTACAGTTCTACTTTATTATTTTGTATATTATATTCAATGTTTGTTTTATTTATGACATTACTCCACTGAGTGTAGAAGCTGTACTCCTACATTGAATAACTTCCAATTTTCAGTGATCTCATCCTCTGATTAATCTGTCAACATTATAACTTTCTTTATAGGTTCACATTTGTCATTTCACATAATATATGGTACTTCAGACTTTATTTCTTCAGTTTGAACTTTGCTCAGTCACATAATTTTCAACTATTTGTGAATTATTTATGTACTTATTATTTTAATTTTCGTTAATTATTTTATGGTAAGACCATATTTAGAATTTCAGTCAAGGTGGAGAGATTATTTAGACTGGTGTAAATTCTATCTTGATGAAACTTTGTGTGTGCTCTAAAAGATATGACTTTTGAATTATTGAGTATTCTATAAAAGTCGATTTTATCATGTTTTTGAAAGATAGCTTTAAAAAAAGAAACTGAGCTATTGGTTTAATTTAACTCTCTAAGATTCTGCAACTGCAAGACATACAGTTACAATCAGACCCCGCCTACATACAGTAGAATACATTGTAATCCTGTGGTTTGACTCTATAAGCCTTGGATACTCTGCCCAGGGACTACAACTAGGGAGGGCTCTCAGTTGTAGTCCTGAGGTCATGAGCATACAGCACTAGTATTTATTTGATAAACCCTTTTCTTATTAAAATTTATTCATGGTCACAGTGAATCTCTGAGTGATCCCAGACCCACAAACTTTTGTTCAATTTTAACATGGTAGCTTCTATTTAATTCATTATATTTTCTTTTATTATTACTCCTTAGACGCCTGTATGTTTGTATACATTATACATATAATATGTAATATATGCAATACTTTATTGATTCTTTGGGAATTTCACGACATGCATCCCAATTCTGCTCATTTTCAAATCACTCTATATCCTCCCTTTACCTGTGTGGTATCCTACTGGAAAAGAAAATCAAAAAAATACCAAACCAACCAATGAACAAACCAACCAAACAAAAAACCCAACATCACTCCTCTGACTTTCCTGCCACTCCAATTATTTTAGTGGCCTTGGGAGCCCTGGTGTGTCATGCAGGAAACCTTTTTGTCCAATCAGAACCACCCAAAAACATTCATTGTGATTAGTTATTGATATGATTAAAGGTCTCTGGTATCTGGACCCTCACTGAAACTCCTCTGCAATATCCTGCAGCTGCCCCATGTCGTGGAGATCCTTCAGAACCAGTCCCTTTACAATTGCCAGCAGGTCCTAGATGGGAAGATGCTAGGGTGGGCAACTCAAAGCCCTGATTTGGTCCAGGGTGGTAGGCGAACTGGTCGGTCCTGGAACCTGGAGCTGCCCCCTCAGGTGATCCTTGGAGCCAGCTCTCCTACACCCATTCCATCAGGGTCAGCTGTTGCATGCCTGTGGTGAGGGGTGGAGCCATATCTCCTGAGTGCAGGGACCAGCCCTCCATGTCTGGACCACTGGGACCAGCTTGCCTGTGAGTGTCAGGGTCAGCTGTCTTGCCACAGCAAGTTTCAGGGTCAAGTTTGCCAGGGCTAGTGAAGGGCAGGCCTGGCTCAGCATGGCCCTTGGCTTTCATCATGCATGACCTTCTGTGGTAACATAGACCAAAGACATCATGACAGAGCCCAGATGCAGCAGGACCATGGATCCAGACATGGCCTTCTGCATCCTATCTGGCTCAGATGTCACCATGGCACCTGTGGCAGCTCAGGTCACCCAGAACAGCAAGGCCCCAGCAGCAGCAGGGCTCTCAGACGCCAACATGGTTTTAGGTAGCTAACCAGACCCTAGGCATCGGTACAACCCTTGTTGCCAACAAAAGCCATGGGCATTGACTCAGACCCTGGCTGCTGTAGGACCATGGACAGAGAGATAGCCCTAGGCTGCAGCTTAGGCCTTGATATCACCAGAGCCCGAGATGGTGACACAGGTCACTCAGATCAGTCACTGGCAGCCGCTTCACCCTGGGAAACCAGCATGGCCTCACGTGGCAGACCAGACCCCAGACAACTTCATGGCCCTTGGTGCTAACAGGAGCCATGGATATCAACTCAGACCCTGCCTGCCATAGGGACACAGACATACAAATGGCACTAAGCAGATACTTGGACCTGTATGACACCAAGGCCCTGGATGGCAGCACACAATACTCAGATCAGCATGGCTCTGGAAGCTTGCAAACCAACAAGGTCCCAGATTGCAGCCCAGGCCCTGAGCATCCATGTGGCCTTTGGTGACAACACAGGACATGGACTTCAACACAGACCCTGGCTGCAGTTCTGACATGGACCCAAATGGTCCTTGGCAGGAGGCACAAGTGGATGCCACTAAGACCCAAAGTAGAGGCAGAGGTATTCAAATTGGCATGGTTCCATCAGCAGCATGACCCAGGGACACCAACATGGCCTCAGGTGGTAGCCCAGACGCCAGGCATACACATAGCCTTCAGTGGTAGCAGGAGCCATGGACATCAACACAGAGACCCTGGCCACTCTCTCAGACATGTCCTTCAGCAGATTCTCAGTCCCTGATGTCACAATGGCACCGGTGGCAGTGCAGGACACTCAGATCAGTATAGCCCGTGAAGTGGCATGTTCCACCAACAGGTGAAAACAAAGACACAGGGCATTCAGTGGTCTTTGATGATGGCACAACCCATGCATGTCCACACAGTCCCTGCCCGCAGTAGGACCATGGACCCACAGAACCTTGGTAGCAGCCCGGCAAGGTCTGGGTACCACCTCAAACCTGGGTGGTTAGCAGGACGCCCACAGCAGCCTGCTCCTCACCCCCTTCGCTCCTTCTGTTCTCCCTCTTTCTACAGCACATGAATCATTCTGATACGTTCCCTCCAATTTCTCCACCACACATTTGCTCATCACAGTGACCGTCTCCTGCCCATGAATGTCTTCAGCAGGTCCAGGAAGGCCTATGGGCAGCTTCCACCCACCTGAGCTGTTTTCAAAGAGGGGCAGAAACGGGAATGTATCCAGATTGGAGGGTAAGTGGGGAGGAACTGGGAGGAAGGAAAACCATAAACAGGTGTGACAAAAAATCTAATTTCTTTAAGAATAAAAAAGTATTGGTACAATCCCCCAAATAAAAGTTTTCATCACCATCAATATCGTCTGTGCCAACTTCTCCTTAGCTTTCTTGTTTGCAGGATTACTTCTGAATCACTTGCTCAGAGGATCTACTAAGCCTGAATCAAGAAGGCTTATGTGACCAACTTTCTCCCAATCACCATGTATTAGGAATATTCATCTATGCATGAAACACTCATGACTTAAAATATTAAACTATGTAACTAGACTTTGTCATTCTGTTTAAATGGAATTTCCTGAAAAGTGTACATCTTATCCTACAAAATACCAGAAAGCATGCGGAGCTTATGTGTTTATTGTTAACATGAGTGTTCAAATTTAGTTAATCTTGGCAATGGGCACATGGGTCACCAATTAGCCATTTGGCTCCTGAATGAAGGATGATGCCATTCTAGGAAAAATCTTCCTTAAAGTCCCTAAGTATGATGATGTCTTCAACAGGAGATGTGTTTCCTAACAGTAGGAGTGTTTCCCTCCTCTCTTTGGCTCTTTGGTTGGCGAACCACACCTAAAATCAGAGGGAGACAAGATTGTTTTATCATTGGCTTCCACACCCAGAGCCGAGGAAGAGACATCACTTTAAGGCATCTAACATGGAACTTCCTACTCAGCTCACAAAAGCAAGCCCCGGCTGTGTGTCAACCTCTGCAAACAGGGCCATGATTTTGTCTTTTTCCAGCAGTATATACACTTCAGTGGGGACTTCCACCCATGGTAAATCTGACCAGCATATTCTTTCATGTTATACAAAGTTCTCCAGCATCAGGATGAAGAATACTATCTCTGCTTCAGCGAGATTTCCAGAATCCTGCCCTGCACAATATTAATCTCTGTGTTGTAAGTGTTGTTCCTCCATACCTATCACTCCATGCCTCCTCTCAACCCTAATATAACTATTTGGCAATGTTTGGCTAGCCACACACAGAATCCCAGAAAAATTAACATTAATGGTTGTCACTATTAATTACCATCGTCCCTATTTAGGATCATTTTTTTCTATATTCAGTGTAGCACTTTTATCGATGATATTCAAGACACAAAATAGAAAGACGGGGACAATTAAAGAGTTAGAGGGGCAAGGAGTATTTCCATAGGAGGCTAAGTGTGTGGCCAGCTGGGGGTCCAAAATTGCATCACAGTGAAAACCATGTGCTGTGAATGTTGTCCACCTAGAGATGATGTACCTTTTATGTAGTGCTGTTTCAATTAAGGTTAAAATCGATTTAAAGACAGTTCAGTTTGTCAAGTGCTGTAATCTCAGCACTTGGTGGGTGGAGCTGGAGGTGGAGGTAAAAGAACCATGAGTTCAAGGACAGCAAGTGTTACACAGAGAAGTCCTGTGCCAAAAACCAACATTCAAACAGGGAAAAAAATAAAATGGAACCCATTCATTGAAAAGTGCCTAGGACGAGGCTAGCTAATGCCTAAGGAAGGCTATAGATTGTCTGTCCAATTGCTTTGTTTGGATTCACTGACCTTCAGTTTTGCTTCAGGCACTTTCAGAGCTCTTGCAAGTTCTTTCCTGTGTAAAGACAACCATGGATGTTTATCATGCAGGGTTTTACATGCAATACAATGACATACATGAATTCTATGCCTTTTAAAATATCACCGTCCTCCCTCACACTTGGCATTAACATTTATTCTCAGAGGCAGTCTCACTTTTGAAATGAATTCATCTCCTGCAAAAGTTTCTAAATGATAGAGACAAACAATTTTAACTATTGAAAATTAAAAATAAATGTCAAAGTCTATGCTGAGCAAAGTATGCTAAATTAAAAACAGCACTAGGGGAGGGGAAAGTGAAACCAAAAGGAGTTGATGGCTAGGTACACAGTCCCTGAAAAGACGAGGAGGTCACACAACAAACTATAAACACCTAGCACTCGTGAACTTGATGCTAGTAAGATGTTTGCGTCCACAAACTCTGGTCTCTATATTTCACAGAAATTAAAATATGACTCGGAATGAGAGGTGTTGACTATGGACATTTGCTTCATGTCAGCAGTACATGTTGGTACTGAGCTCGGGCTCCACACGGGGCATCCTCCTGTGCCCACCACAAAAGGAGAAGGCCCCTGTGACTTGGGGAGGGACGATAAGGAATACAGTGCCTCAAAGAACCAAAGGCACCTCAACATGAGCCAAAGGCCAGGGAGGTTGGGGAGCTCTTGGTCCAAGCCACATACCTGGCAGCCAAATCTGGGTCCCGGGATTTTTTAAAGACGCGTTCCATTTTTCTGATCTGGCGCGGTGTGAAATGGAAGAGGTTTTGATGACCCTGGTGCCGCTGAGGAATCCTTGCCACACCAGCCTCTGAGGTGTTCAATTCTTCCAGGTCAAGCTCCAAAGAAGAATCCGGGTGGCTATGGCCACCACCTGCCTCCATGGCCACAGCTGAAGTGGAGGCCACAACTTCGTTCTCACAAACTATTTCCTCCTCATAATCTTTCTGAGTATAATATTTATGCTCATAATAAAGCTTCTTGGCCATAACTACAACTGTGGACCTCTAACAGTACTCGGGTCCCGGGAATGACTGACCTCGAGGTCTAGAATCTTGGCAGGGCTACCGACCAAACAAAGAGAGGACAGGAGCAGAGGATGACGTCAATGCGTCAATGTGCAGGTCCGCGCATGCTCCCGAGTTCTCCAGGGTCCTCACGCACGACGTCCAGGCGCTCGCTTGCAGGAAGTAGCTGGACACTCGAGCGCCCTTCACTCACTGCTGCCCTGACTGACTGCACTGGCCCTTGTGCCCACTTGCTGAGGTAGGTGCTGTCCGTTTTAGCTCACAAATGATGGGTGTGGCCCAAATGAGGAGAACCTGAGGGTGACTGATGGGGTGTGAAAAGGTAGCATGGAGTTAAATCTTGTTCCTAGGGCATGCTTCCAGAATGAGCTTTAATGTGTATCAGCATGCTGCCTGTTCCTCCTAGGTTTTAGGGAGGAGATGACGGGTGGATTGTGTGGAAGTGCAAGATCATTTGGAATGGAGCATGGGACAGAGGCACACGCTTGACTCCAGGATGCTCGAGTAAACATGTATAAATTTCTGTGACCTCACCCGCCACCCAGCACTAGCGGCTCAGAAAAATGGGTTTAGAACTAAGTGGACATGGTTAGCTTTAGTGGCTGCTAGTTCAGGAGTGCCTGTTGGCACAGTGAATGCTAGCCAGACATTGCTTTTCAAGTACAACATCAAGGTTTTGGGACTGGGTTGGAATAGAATTCTAGCTAACGACACTGTCCAATTAAAACAAACCGTGTGCTCATCCAAAAGAAAAATGATCTGCTTAAGAAGTTATGACATGGCCAGGCCATAGTGGCTGAGACAAACAGATCTCTGTGAGTTCTAGGCTAGCCTGGGCTACAAAAGCTAGTTCCAGGACAGGCTTCAAAGCTACAGAGAAACCCTGTGTCAAAAAAACAAAACAATACAAAACAAAATAAAAAAAAAAACAAATAGAAAAAAAGAAGAGCTGGTTCCAGGACATCTACGACTGTTACACAAAGAAATCATGTTTCAAAAAGCCAAAATAATAATAATGATAATAATCACCTCAGATATTTTATAATTTCTGTTATATTTCAGGTGTAATATTTGCATCAGCTCTTAACACCGAGGGTATTGATTTGGACAGTTCCTTACTCCTGTTTGACTGAAGGTAAACACACAAATATTCAGGCAATATTTAGAATAATACTTGGCCTATAACATATAGCATGTGACACGTTTTCAACAAAAGAATAGGTGTCAGAGTTATTCAAGGTTGGAAGTTGGGGAGGTTCATTCCAGTCTTCCTGACAGATTCCTTAGGGTTTTCCTTGCTCTTAGAATTTTTGGGTTCAGTAGTCATAACCGTTTACGCTGCATACACAATATAGATATAAATTGAATGGCTAAATCTGTTTACAGTTATAGAATAGGGAATCATTTAAATTTTTTTCTTTCTCTTTATTTTTTTAGCATTAATGTCTTTATTACGGCTTGCAGTCCTTTATACAGGGGAAGAGGCTAAAATCACTATTTAAATTAACATTTCCCTTTATTTTACATAGGGATCACAGTTTTTTTTTCCTTCCTCTCCTCTTAACCTCTCGCCCTCCCTGACTCCCATCTATCCCCCTTCCCTTCTACCCACTGTTCCTTGGTCTCCATCCAGAAAGGGGCGGGCCTCCTGTGGACTTGCACATAGCAGGGCACATCAAGTTGAGGGAGGACTAAGCTCTTCCCCCTGTATAAAGGCTGGGTAAGGTAATCCAGCATGGGGAATAGGTTCCAGAAAGTAAGCTAAGCACCAGGGACAGGTCCTGATCTCATAGCTAGGAACCTTACAAACAGAGCAAGCTACACAATTGTCCCACACATGCAGAGGGCCTAGGTCGGGTCCATGCAAGCTCCCTAACTGTGGGTCCAGAGCCCATGTGGACCCACGAGCTTAGATCAGCTGTGCCTTTGGTTCCTCCATCATGACCTTGACCCCCCTGGCTCATACAATCCCTTCTCCCTTCCTCATGGGAACTCCCAGAGCTCAGCCCAGTGCCTGGTTGCAGATGTCTTTGAATCATTTCATGTTTTTTTTCTTGTCTTGGGAATCTCTGTGAATCATTAGATTTTTGAAAGAGGTTTCTTTTGAGTAAGTGCAAAGATGGAAGTCTTTATATCAATTACACCAAAGTTTTGCTAAAAACCCACAATGGGGGACTGGGTAGATAGATGGTTCAGTGACCAAGAGCCCTTGCTGCTCTAATAGAGGACCCGAGATCGGCTCCCAGAGCCCACATAAGAAAACTGACAACCACCTATTACTCTAGCTCCAGGGTATCCAGTGTCCTTATCTGGACACTGCAGACACCCACACATATGTACAAATACTTACACATGAACACACACACACATACACATAAATAAAACCTAAAATATATCTAAAAATGAGCTCAATCTTCCAAGAACTGGGAAAACCCTAGGGAATCTGTTAGGAAGAGGAGTCGTGACCCTTCCCCATTTCCTCCCGTGGTTAGCTCAGGCACCGATTATTTTCCAGGAAAGGTGTCACATGCCTTATTTTGTGTGTTTATACAAGTTGATTACTTGACTTTGGATTTGGCAGAGTAGATGAAGAGACAGGGACCCTGAGTCTGCAGTATGCCAGTGCAGGAAGCTGGGGTCTTTCTGATGACATGGAAACATGGGATGATACTTGACATTTATACTTGGGCCTCAGAACAGTTTCCCCCTCTCACTGACTACCAAGCACTTTCTAGGAGACCTCTGGATTATAACTTCAGAGGAAGAAGAGAGTAGATGGCAAAGAAAGAAGCAGCATAAGAAAAAGAAAATGGGATGGGCAGTGCCAGCTTTGTCTAATAGGAAGCTAAATCCCAAAGCCTGAGCTCTACATATCTTGGGACCCTGAATGAAATGCTTCATTCACAGCTTCCAAAACCATGAATGGGGATAACATCAATGGCACAGGACCGGGATACCGTCCGGGTTCATGAATTACTTGCAGAATTTTGGCATCCTTTTACTTCAGCTTCACAAACCAGTGTACCAGCAACTACAGTTTCCTTCCCCTGGGAAGCACATCCTCAAAGCTCTTGATGTCTTCCCCAAAGCCTAGTAACTCGCCACCTAGATAGATTTTATATTAGCTTCCGTTTTCTGGCTTGGACCTTTTCTTCCTTGCACCTCCTTCCATTCAACAGTGGTGGAGGATGGGCCTATGGATTCAGCCCTGTTGCTGCATCTTATTACACCTTATGATGTTTCTCTTTGGCTTGTGATCAGGAGAGGCACTTAATATGTGCAACGGAGTTCGGCCTCATCATTTTCATGGATATAATAAAACATGTAGTAGGCCACAAAAGCAACTGTACCAAGTGTGTCAAAGAGATGACTTCCTGGCAGAGTTACTGGCAGTGCACACACCTAGAGCAGCTAGATAGAAGGACAAGGCAGAGGAAGAGTTGAAAGTCAGCCAGTTCTGTTGCAGGAGCCCTGCTCAGGTAACACCCAAGCTTTGGGAGTCAGCCTGCAACGGGAAGTGCCCTAATGGAACACAGATCAGGTCATATGCTGTGGGACACAGAGCTCATGCAGTGTGGGTATTGGTGGATGCATGAAGCACCATGCTGAGGTCCACACATGCACTGCAGAGTGGCAGACATCGCTCCCAATCAGAGTACCTTACCTGAATGACAGTCTCAGCACTAGGATAATACTTTCAGAACTCTTGTCAGCATGGAAGCTGCTGACTTCTGTAGTACTGTAAATAGCCCAATGAAAGTGACTTTACCAACTCATTGTCCCTTATACTCAGCACTAATGGGATGTCTCCACCAAATCCCTCCCATCAGAGCTCAGGGAACCCCATGGAAGACGAGGTAGGAGGGGTGCGAGAGCTAGAGGGGATGGAAGACACCAGGATAACAAGTCCCTCTAAGTGGACTGAGCACAGCTTATAGGAACTCTCAGAGACTGCGACAGCAAGCTCATGGCCTACAGTGTCTCTGCTAGTCCTCTACATATAAACAATAGCTTTCAGTTTAGTGTTTTTATGGGACTCCTGAGTGTGAGAACAAATGGTATCTGACTCCTGGGCTCTTTTCCTTCTGTTAGTTTGCCTTGTCCAACTTCGATGTGATAAAACATTTTAGCATATTTTATTCTATTTCATTAAAAAGGAAAGATAATGTACTATAGGCCAATCTGGGGAGGGTACTCTCTCAGTTCAAGTTTCCTTTTCCAAAATGACTCTAGCTTGTGTCTAGCTGACATAAAACTAGCCGGCACAACAGTCAAGACTGTAGTTTATCTGTATTGTATTCATTTATATTACACAAGGATTTTTAAATTCTGTTTGTTTGTTTGTTTGAGAAAAGATCTCATTATGGATTGCTTTCTGACCTGCAATTCCCTACATCGACCAGCAGAGCCTCAAATATGTGGTGGTATTGTTGCATTTGCTTTCTTAATGCTGGGATTATAGGTATGTGATACCATGCACAACATTGTTGACTGTTTCTTATAGAAGTATAAAATATTAGACTTGAGTTTATATATGAAAATTAGAATTACAATTAAATTCCTGATAACAGTTGGAATGACCAGAGACCAGATCCCCCATCCGTCTTCATGAACGGCATTGTTAGTTCACAAAGGCTTTCTTCTCGCCCATGGAAGCATCAGTTCCTCGTCACAGAAAGGCAGTCCCTTCATCTAGTGATAGTAAATATATTTGGAACCTGTAGCAGAAATGCTGACACCAGAAACAGGCATGTCAAGAGGGGCAGATCCTACTAAGGACAAAACCCCTCGACCCACATGACAATGGCAGAGGACCAAAGGACATGCTTTGCAGAGGCAAATGCTTTGTTCACCACATTCAGGCCATGGAGTCTGCACAGTTAAGTGAGAGCTGACGCATGGATGTCCATCTGAGCATGAAAGAGGACATGGAGGTGCTTTGTGGTCAGAGCCATGATGATGGCTGGTGTCCCAATTAACTCCCAGATATTACAGATCTTTGGGGATAGCTCAGTGTTCTTCCTCTGTTCTAAATCTGCAACTTTTGGTTTCCCATCACCCACTCTGGCACCCAGGGCTCTAATACCTCCCACAGCCAGTGTGTGTGTGTGTGAGTGTGAGTGTGTGTGTGTGTGTGTGTGCGTGTGTTGTGTTCATTTTCTCTTCTTTTCCTTTTTCTTTTTTATGTATTTTTGAATCAGGCTTTTTATGTAGCTTTTGGTACCTGTAATGGAACTAGGTCTTATAGAACAGACTGGCCTTGAACTCACAGAGATCAACCTGCATCTGCCTCCTGAGTGCTGGGATTAAATGCATGTGCCACCACTGCCCGGCAATGTGTTCATTTTCTGTATGGTGAACTGTTCGTGGATGACCGGAGAGACCATGAGTGTAAACCCTCTCAGGAACAGAGAGCCCTGCCATAGTAGCTATAGCAGTGGAAGATAATGGAAAGAGGAAGTGGCCAGAAGCACAGGTAACCTGGGGTCAGTCTAGAAGCCCTGGGACTTCATGCTTTCAGCTTGTGATTCCAGAGCTGGGACAATATTTCCCTAATATTCCTAATGTTCCTAGTCCTTATGTTTGTGTGTTAAGCACCATGCTCATGGCCTGAGCAAGGGCTGTGCTCAGACCTTATTTCCCACTCCTTGGCTCATTTCATGCTTCTGACATCACACTTCTGAGTCTTGATATTTGTCTCCCCTGCCTCCTGCCCCTTTCCTTACCTCCCTTCACTCCATGAGGGTGCAGCCCTTTCTCCACCCTACTCCTGAACATTCTCACCTTCCTCTCTCTCTCTCTCAGGATGTGTCCTGCTCCCCCTGCTCTCCCTCACAGTCCTGTCTGTGCAGCCATGTCTATCACCTCAGACTCACTGGCATGTTCCTCCAATTTTACAACACAGTGCTCTTTTTTCTCACTGCTATCAATCTTGAGGCCATTGAGGAAAGAAGCCTGACATCCAGACTCTCCTGAGTTCTTTGAGACTGGGCTTGGACTCTGAACTTATGAGTTTGTGTCTGCCTGGTGCAGGTTTAGCAAAGCTCACACTCAGTCAGTTGAGCCGTCCCACATAGGCAAGCACTGCCGATGTCTGCTCTGCCTCCACATCCTTGTGCACACCCAGCAGAAGTCTGCACAGCCTGGCCTTACTTTGTCAAAGTCTTATTATCTTTAGTCAACCGAATTCTTCCTTATTGAAAGGATTTCTGTGAATAGAGTTTCCAGACACTACTCCAACCCTCTCTTAAACTGTGAATTCCCACATTCCCAGGTTGCCATTGTTCTTAGATCTATTTCTGTTAGTTTATGTGTGTGACTGTTTGGGCTGCCTGTATGTATGTGTACTACGTTCCTTTCTAATGTCCGTGGAGCTCAGAAGAAGTTAGTGGATACCCTGGAAATGGGGCTCTAGACAGCTGTGACCCACCATGTTGGTAACAGTAACTGAACCTGGGTCTTCTGCAAGAGCACCAAGTACTCTTAAGCACTGCGTCATCTCTCTAGTCCCAACCAGGCTTCATTGTAGTGACAGTGACATCAGTTATATCCCTAAATGCATGATATAACAGAAGAAGAAGCTAAACTTCTGTTTTTTTTCCACCGTCGGTGTCAGAGCCCTGGTCGCTCAGTGTTTAGGCCAAAGAGGACAATTCGCTACAAGCTGTGTTGACTTTGTCCCACCCTGAACCTGATCTCAGCTCCTTTTCCTATTTCTGCCTGGATGACCCTCCCCCCCGCCCCGCCCGGGAAAAGCCTCTCTTTCTACCGCTGGAGAATTCAGTCAATGTTTTCCTTTCACAGTTGTGATGTTAGAACTTCACCATCCCTGAGGTCCTAGGCCTCTCGTCTGGGACCCCAGGTACTCATACTTCCACGATGAGCCTTCTCTCCTGACCTATATACTTGACATCGATCATGAATCATATTCCAGAAACCTTGCTTCAGGCAGCTTCTGTGAAGCTGGTCAGGGTGGACTTAACTCTGGAGTCTTAAGACAACTGGGAGGCTGGCTCTCCGAGGAAGGGTTAGAATACTTAGCTTCTTTTGATAGACTTCTCCTGGGAGCAAACTTTTTCCTCTTGTAGCTTTACCTTGTGTGGGCATCAGTACCAGATTCCTTGTTCTTGGAAGCCTTTTTGGTGAAAAGGGGGTATTTTTGTTCTAGGACATTGTAGGAGCGATCTCATCTAAATGGAACCCTATTCTTGAGCCCCTACTGACACGGACATACTTTCTGGCAGGATTTGTTGAAGGCGACTTGAACATTCATTGCAGAAATTGAGATATAGAAGTCGCCACATTGTATATACCAGGTTCTGTTCTCTGTTTCTGTCCCCTTTCCCCAGCTGGTCATCCTCAATCCATTTCTTTTCCGTTCTTGAACCTGTCAATGCTTCTTGTAAAGCCTTCCCTTCTCCATCTGCTCTACTCTTCCATACTATTTCCTTACCACATCAGATCCTGTGCTGTCTACACTCACTGGCCACATAGGCCATCTTTTTCTAAAGGGATTCATATTGTCTACAGCACTAGCAGGAACCACTAATGGAAGAAATCCCACTGGCCAAATACAGAGTATTTCATACCCTCAGATGGGCTTAGAAGACATTCAAATACAGCCTTAGTCCCTCACCTAATATATAGTCTACAAATTACAGAAAATTTCATATCAGCATCCAAGGAAATCTGTGTAGGTTTTTTTTTACAGATATTCATTGTGTGTGTGTGTGTGTGTGTGTTTGTGTATGTGTGTGTAAAGGAATGCTAGTGTACCATTGGCTTTTGTGTATGTATTTATATATGATTTAACACTTAGAAGGACAAGTTTACGATCTGTCTCTCCAGTTATTTGTTTGTTTAGTAGCACAAAAATAATACATACTAGATAGTTCCTAAATGTGACTGCAAGTACTTATTGAGTGCGCCAACTCTCTTAAAGCATTTCCACTTACATTGGGTTAGAAATAAATAAGCCCTTACATAAATTAAATATTCACACATCTCACAGAAACAAGGAAAGCAAACTATATTTTTCTCAAGTACACATTTTCACTGTGTCTTGCAATGAGAACTTAAGGGTAGCTAACTAGGTGGGTATCAGAAAATATTTGAACTGGAGACTGTTGGCAGTACCCAGAAAACTACTGGCTTTTTCTGAAACAACAATTGTACTGCTGGCTCCTAAAATTCGTTGTGAAGTTGCCATGAGCACAAATAGGCAGCATCAAATATGTATTTGATAAGGGATGTGGAACTTTGAAGTGGACTGTGATGTCGTAGGTGCCAGATGAACCCAAATTCCCTGAGGTTCTCTTGAGGAAAAGCAGGTACATACAACTCAGATGAAAGTCACCTTTGCTTCGAATAGTGGTTCTCAACAAGTTTGACCCACTTGGGGTTGCTTCTCAGATATCCTGCATGTCAGATATTTACATTATAATTAATCACAATAACAAATTATAGTCATGAAGTAGCAACAAACAATTTTATGGTTGTAGGTCACCACCACATGGGTAGCTGTATAAAGGGTTGATCCATCAGGAAGGTTGAGAACCACGGCTTTAGAATCATATAGAAAGCTGTTCTCTCTGTGCCAGGTCAGATGGACCCAGTGCCATTGCAGTCAATGTCTACAACAATTCTGCCTGCAAATTCCTCAAATGAAGTCCTTGGGACATTCTGGATCATTGGCCAACATTGGCCTTTCCACAAATTTAGGTGTTCTATGGCCTGGGATCGTTTTGTGAACACAGGGAAGTGTATCCCTACCCCTGTGCCTTCTTCTGATCCCCAAATGTCTTGTTCTGTAAATATGACCTGATTAGTTGCCCGGGAAGAACAACATACTCTCTTATATCCAAAATGTGTCAGAAACATGTATGTTTAACAAAGATGACAGGAGTTCCTTTGTGGCTTGCTCTGCTCTGTCCCCAGGTACGTGAAAGGTATAAGGGCCTATGGATCTCCAAGTATCATGTGACGTCACAGGGAGAGTGTCATGAGGATCATGAGAGGCTAAAGTGCACATTTCTGTCATTGTCTCTTGTTACTACAGTTCCTTAGCAGTGTCCTCTCTGGTTAAAGCATTCACTCCAGCAGAAAAGCTCTTTAAGGAGTAACCCATTGTGAGTAACTTCAGGGAGAGCCCCACACTGAATGGATCCAGTAGTCTCTGTACTCCCAAGAGTAGATAAATAGTAGAGACTGCTGGGAGTCAGTCTCAAACCAGCAGAGCAGTCTGGAAGGGACCAGTAGAACAGCTGAGCAGGAGCAGAGACCAGGTGAGCTGCCTGGAAGAGGCTTAGAGGAGCTGATCTGTCTGGAAAGACTGCAGCCTGCTGTCCTGTCTGTGGACTGCACAGTGTGGCTCAGGTTTCCAGATTTGGAGAGCCATCAGTCCTACCGTGGTAGGCTTTGGTGACAAAGCTGACTTGGAGTCATTTCTCTCCTGTAAGCAACCCCTCACCCATATTCCTGTAAGGAAGTCTGATAAATGCAATTTGTTCTCCAGGTGGACTCTGGTATTATTGTTCCTTCTGTCTGGGGCAGAATTTCTTTCTGCAGTAGTAAATGTGTGTTGTTTCCTTAGATAAAGTATGTTTCCCAACAGCAGCTGAGAATAAGATGTTGCTAGAGGCAAAAGGAGTAGGTGAAGCAGCAATACAGGAGGCCAGTCTAACTGATAATCAGACAGTCGTCTAGGGTCCTAAGACACAAAGCTCAGGCTTTGGAGCTGGGCACCATGTGCCACCTCCCACTGTCAAGCATCTCCTTGCTTCACAGCAGCCTGCCCATTCCACTCCTTTTATGCCCATTCTTCTGTCTTTCCCCCTCTCTTCCCTCTCAAAGGTTAGAATCCAAGGATTTCCTAGCAGTGAGTGAAAAGGGAAGGTGAGTGTGTCCTGTTCTGCTGATGCTCACACGATGCACATATTAGGGGCTTTTCTGTGTGAGGCATCACCCTTGAAGACCTCAGCTTCTGGCATTAGCAGGATGCAGGCTCAGAGACTCTGCGTTTTATTTTTATAGTTCAAATCTACAAAAGAACTCATCTTTATAAAAACACACAGTATATTAAAAAGGCTCTAATACAACTTCAGGAAGGATAGTATTGTCTTCAGAGTGGATATTCTACCCTTTCTCCTATTAGGGTGTTTAGGGGGAATTTTATGGGATATACTTAGGTCAAGAATTCTTGGGGGAAACTGTGATGATTTATAAACCCCTATACTGTATGTAGGGCTCAATGTTCATTAACCTGAATATTCAAAAAAAATATGTTTTTTTTTTGAGACATGGTTTCTCTGTAGTTTTTGGAGCTTTCTCTGGATCTTGCCCTTGCAGATTAGGCTGGCCTTTAATTCACAGATATTCACCTGCCTCTAACTTTCAAGTGCTGGTATTGAAGATGTTTGCCATCTTATCTGGGTAAAGGTATTCTTAATGTTGTTTGAAGATTTTGATCAAGCATACTGTTATTGGATCCGGACTGTACCTCACTCCTTATACATAAAAATAAAGCCATGGGGGTGTTTTTCTGCAACGATTCCGTGTTAAAGATGCTTGCTGGCAAGCCTGATTGTTGTAAGGGGGGATGCTTGTTCTTCTAGGCTGCCCAGCTTGCTTAGCCCGGAAATAACCACACAGAAACTGTATTAATTAAATCACTGATATGTACATTAACTCTAACTTCTCATTGGCTAACTCTTACATATTAATTTAACCCACTTATATTGATCTGTGTATCACCATGAGGTCTTGGCCTACCAGCAGAGTTACAGCCCATCTATTTCTGGTGGCAGTTCCATGGCGTTTCTCTCACTCTGCATTCTCCCTCCCAGCATTCAGTTCTGTCTTCCCTGCCTACCTAAGTACTGTCCAATCAAAATGCCAAGGGAGTTTCTTTATTCCTTTACATATGAAAGGAGCACATAAACAGAAGGATCTCCTGCACCACAGATGACCTGAACCTGATCTCTGGAAAGTGCATGATGGAAAGAGAGAACTGATTTTCCCAAGTTGTCTTCTGACATCCAAACATGTGCTGTGACATGCACAAAATGGTAAAGGTCCATACTCACATAACAAATAAATTCAACAATTAGGAGGAATCCTAATTTACTTAGCTACTAACTCTACTGGTATTTGACAATGATTTTGTGTTTACAGATGTTGATTTTCACATTTATAAGTCAAAATAATTGCACTACAACTTCCTTAGGAATCTTGCTAGCTGTCCTGATATCACAGCGCTCTAGGGTTCTACAATTAAAAGGAAGAAAGAAAAAGATTGCATTTGTGTGATTAGAGTGCACAGACGACTAAATGGCTAAGAGATTTTGTTGTTCTTTCAGAGGAGCAGAGTAAAATTCTCAGGACCAACCTCGGTAACCATCTATCTATAAGTTGAGCTTCAGGAGAGCCAATGCTCCCTGTAGGCACCCAAAGTACAAGCACACAAAATAATAATGATCTTTTATTTAAAAAAATAAATTAGATCAATTATAGGCACATTAGTTCTAATTTCTCATTTGCTAACTCTTACATACTAATTTAACCACTTCTATTGATCTGTGTATCACCATGAGGTCTTGCCCTACAAGCATTTCTTTAGATTTCTTAATCTGTACCTTTAATAAATTTAATATTAATTTTTAGATTTGTTTATTTATCACATGTACAGTGTTCTCCCTGCATGCATGCCTTCATGCCAGAAGAGGGCACCAGATCTCATTATAGATGGTTGTGATCCACCATGTGGTTCATGGGAATTGAACTCAGGACATCTAGAAGAACAGGCAGTGCCCTTAACCTTTAAGCCATCCCCTTAATATTAATTTTTAAAAGCAATGTTAAACTCTAGTTTTCTTTTTATTAATTAATTATTTTCCCAATCACATTTCCTCTCCATTCTTTCTCTCTTCCCAGACCCTTCTACTAACCTGCCTCTTCCCCCCCATCCACTTCTTCTCTTTTCAGAAAAGAGCGGGTCTCCCATGTATATCAGCCATCTGTGGCATATCAAGTTGCAGTAAGACTAGGCACCTCATTTCCTACTAAGTTTGCGTAAGGCAATACAGTAGGAGGATAAGGTTCCCAAAGCAGATCACAGGGTCAGAGACATCCCTACTGTTAGGAGCCCCACCAGAAGACCAAGACCATAATTTACACAACTGTAAAACATGGGTAGAGGGCCTAGGTCAGTCCCTTGCAAGCTCTCTGGATGGCAGCCGAGTCTCTGTGATCCCCTCTGGACCTAGGTTAGTAAATTCTGTGGTTTCTCTTTTGGTGCCCTTGGCCTCTCTGTGTCCCACAATCCTTTCTCCACCTCTTCCACAGGATTTTCTGAGCTTCACCAGTGTTTATAGTTCTGCATCTGTTTCCATCAGTCTCTGGGTGAAGGACTACATTTTCTTATTGAGATCCTCTTGATATTTTCCAACATCTCAGCACACTGAGGAAATTTCTTTGAGAATATTAATTGTTTGAATGGAAGCTAGCCCGAGGTTATTTCACTTTTGTATACTTACTGTATATATGGTGCTTTCTCAGCTCAATACTGTTACAGAGCACTCTCAGCTTCAGGAGTTTGCTGGCACTGTGAAAAGGGCAGAGACCCACACAGTGTCAGCCTAGTCAGACATGAGAAGTACTGGGCAGGACATCGTACAGTGACTCTGATGGAGATTCCCAATAAACCATCTGGAGCATTTTCATTGTTTCAATGGTGACGTCAAGTGTTTTGCAGCGACTTGTCCCCCCAGAATGCTACATAAACTCCACTTCACAAGCATGACACTCCTGCAGGTAGAGGACAGTGTTGATGTGCCTTCAGTGTCCTCTCAAGGAAACTGGCACAAACACTAGCTGACATAACCATGTCCACTTAATTCCCAGATCTTGCAGTGTGCACCCAGTGAGATACAGAAGCTAGAGTTCTCCAGGGGTTCACCCAGAGGCCATGTGCTCGGTGTAAATGCATGTCCTCATCCCTACTTGTGCACCTGCAACAGCTTTCTTTCTCTTCCACTCCATTCCTCGAGGCTTTGGTGTACTTGGTTGGATCCATGTTAGATCCATTCTGCACATGCTCCCTAGAGCCACCTTCAGTGGGCACGTATCTCCTATAGGGTTTGTGTGATGGAAAGAGGACAGATGTGAATCTTGCTAAAACCCACATGCTGCAAAGTCATTTCAATTCACAAAGCATTTATGGAGATGACACTACTCTCTTTTAGGTCTCATCATGGCTTTCCAATCCCAACATGTGGAACCCAATGTCTACAAACTGTATGAAAATGAAATTGAGGGGAGCCTTGATTTTGAACATGGGGCCACTGCAGCAACAGAAAGTGTCATCTATGGTGAAGGTTCTCTAAAAGGTTCCGACAAACCAAAGAACCAGGGCATCCCACACTACAAGGATGATATGACCCACGTTGCTAACTTCAACTACGTTGGTGATGACATCAGGCATGAGAGCCATGGGAGCCACCAAGGGTACAGAAACCCACAGTTGAAGGAGCAAGAGAATGTGGCTGCTGGCAGAGTGCCCCAGGTCCGGCGCACAAGGCCAAGGATCCAGTTTGGTCTCACACCCAGGCAGCTGAATGAGTTGGAAGATGTTTTTGAAAAAACTAAGTACCCTGATGAGATCATAAGGTATGTCACTTGTTTCAATAGCTGTTCCAGCTCCCATCCATCAGCATCTCATTAGGAGGTGTGTTCTTCACACTATGAGCCCTGTCTGCTATGAGCCTCAAGCATGAAGTCTCTGTTTAGTTGCTGAGTATGGGAAGTATGTTTTAAGAGGTCAAAGTCAACATCTATATCTGTATCTATATCTATATTTATCTATTTGTCTATCTATCTATCTAGTGTTGGTTGATGCCTCTCAATTTCTTCTTTAAGTTTTCTTTTTGTTTTTTTTTCATCCTCCTTCTTATCCTCTTCTTCTTCATGGCCCCCGTTTTATAATGGGAATTGTACTCAAGATGTTCTATTGGGAACTCACCAAGGCCAGCTGGCCTTGGTCTGATAAAGCCTAGGATAAAACCGGACTCGCTGAACATAGCGGACAATGAGGACTACTGAGAACTCAAGAACAATGGCAATGGGTTTTTGATCCTACTGCACGTACTGGCTTTGTGGGAGCCTAGGCAGTTTGAATGCTCAACTTATTAGACCTGGATGGAGGTGGGTGGTCCTTGGACTTTCCACAGGTCAGGTAACCCTGATTGCTCGTTGGGCTGACGAAGGAGGGGGACTTGATTGGGGGAGGAGGAGGGAAATGGGAGGAGGTGGCGAAGAAGATACAGAAATCTTTAATAAATAAGTAAATTAATAAATAAAAAAGACCTAGTGGTTTCTAAGTAATCCCTCTACTACTATAGCATATCCACCTTATGTCAATTAATGTGGTTATTTATTTATTTCGTTTCTTGAGACAGGGTTTCTCTGTAGCTTTGGAGCCTGTCCTGGAGCTAGCTCTTGTAGAACAGGCTGGACTCGAACTCACAGAGATTTCCCTGCCTCTGCCTCCTGAGTGCTGGGATTAAAGGTGTGTGCCACCACCGCCCTGCTCAATGTGGTTATTTTTATAAAATAAAATAGAGATCATTGAAAAGCCGCTTTCATACTTTAGGTCTCACCTTCTCTACATAGTTTTGTGTTGGCCTGTGATGAATTTCCAGAAGTCTATTCATCTTGCCAAGCTGAAATGCTGTATTTCACTAACAGCTCCAATTTCCATCTTCTTCTCTCAGAAAGGACCTTGCAAAGCGCTTGTTCCTGGGAGAATCCAGAGTGCAGGTCAGTAAATCCGAAAAGACTTTGGGCAGGGCACTCTGCTTCAGGACATGGTCCATGTTCTTGTACCCAATATGAAAAGCATGCGTGGGTGAGAGGTGTCCTTGTCTGGGTTATGATAGTAACTGAGCACTGAGTGTTGAAGTTTTCCAGAGTTAAAATGGAATGGGCAGCCATTAAGTCTTTTCCCATTATTGGAGACATTGTAGTCTCTTAATTGAAAAAAAAAACTAAAAAATGCACACAATTTTTTAGCATTTTTATTTTATTTAATTGTCTTTATTGAGCTTTATATTTTTCTCTGCTCCCCTCCCTTTTCCCTTCTCCCAGTCTCTCTGTCCTGTGACCCCCACACTCCCAGTTTACTTACGAGATCTTGTCTTTTCCTACCTCCTAAGTAGATCCATTTATGCCTGTCTCAGGGTCCTCTTTGTTGTCTTGGTTTCCCGGTATTGCTGGTTTTCTTTGCTTTATGTGTTAAAACCACTTATGAGTGAGTAAATATTATATTTGTCTTTCTGTTTCTGAGTTACATCACCCAATATGGTGTTTTCTAGATCTATCCATTTGCCTGCAAATTTCAAGAAGTCATTTTTTTTTTACTGTTGTGCACATGTACTTTTTCTTCATCCATTCTTTGACTGAAGGCCATCTAGGTTGTTTCCAGGCTCTCGCTCTTATGAATAATGCTGCTATGAACATATTTGAGCTGGTGTTCTTGTGGTGTGATTGAGTGTTTGGGGGTATATAACCAACAGTAGTATTGCTGGGCGTGGAGGTGGATTGTTTCCTTGTTTTCAGTGAAATCGCCATACTTACTTCCAAAGTGGCTGTACAAGTTTACACTCCCACCACTAATGCAGGAGTGTTCCCTTTACCCCAAATACTCCCCAGAATAAGTTGTCATCTGTGTTTTGATCATGGCCATTCTTATAGGTGTAAGATGGGACACAGAGTTGTTTTGATTTGCATTTCTCAGATGACTAAAGATGTTGAACATTTCCTCAAATGTCTTTCAGCCATTTGAGATTCACAGAACACTTATAATCAGTATGGGAACATCATATATATAGAGAGCATTGAGTATTATATGGTCATGCATATAGGAAAACATAAATGTTTACTGGTATGTGTACAGTGATTAATACTGAAGTCCGGACACTCAGGTCATTTCAGGGTACTTATATGTACTGTTGTAGTAGGACTCTAAGTGAACTTGGGGACATTCTAATTGATGTAGCAAGCAGTAGGAGAAAAACAGGGCTCTGTTTCAACAAAGAAACACTTAGTTATAAGTGTGGATTAAGTAAGGCCAGAGAGATATTCAGTGTTTCATAACTTATCTGTGTTTAATTTGTCCAAGAGTCATGTGGGAAGACACTCACAAGAGCACATGGTTGGCCCTTCACCTTTGTAAGTTTGTGGAAAGCCAATGTAGAAAGCAGCAAAGTTGAACCTTCATGTTCCCCCATGCTGTGTTTAGATTATCTAAAAACAATGCAAAATTGTCATGTCAGTGTTATGACATGTATGGGGATGACAGCTTTAAAGAGTTAATTTTGTTACAATTAAACAAAAAGAATAACATTGAGCTCATTTAAGTTAATCGAGTAAAGAGAACGGGATCAGGTGAAGTTATAGAATGTCAAAATGCAGGTTGGTAATGAGGAGAGGGCACGAAGGATAAAGCTCTTGCCACATGAGTCTGAAGATCTGAGTTGGGACCCTCAGCATAAAGTTTAGCAGGTGTCAGCTCACACTGTAGTCAGAATCTCTTATTCAGGAGGCAGAGACTGCGGATCCTTAGGGAGACCTAGATTAGGTCCGTCGCTGAGCTGAGGTTCATGGACAACCCTGCCAGTGTAAATCAGGTGGGGAGCAAGCTAGGAAGATGCTTGACTCTGACCTTGGTCCTCTGCATGCACGAGTGTGCATTTGCACATAGATACACATGCAGATCAGACACCTTTGCAAATTTTTATGTGTTTGCAAATACATAAAAAGCAAAGGTGCCAAGCCACGGTCAAGTGTGTCTTCTGTTGACTAACTTGAAATCTGAAAGTATTCCTTTTCTTTAAAGGAGACTATGTTGAACATGTGGGTTTTTTGGAATGTGGAAAAAGATAGAGCTCACTTGAAGAAAGAGCTGTAGCTATCTTATTTTCAAATGAATTTCTTTCCTCCAGACATTAAAGACTAATGTTTAGATCATGGGATAAAAGCTGAGGCCATGAGCCCAGAGAAACTGACTGCTCCATAGCAAATGAGAAAGGGGAAAAGCAGTGCAGAGTGCTATTCATGCTAACTTCCTTCAGCATGGATCAGGGCAGTCTTGATGTAAGCAAATTCCCTACCTGCAGCAGTAGCTTGTGCAGAATAGCATTCCTGCCTAGGAGCCCCTGATGACTGACATCCTAACACCACAACGTGTAAACTACAGTAGGACCAGGCTCAGGTTGGAGAAACTGGGAGAGAATAGGGAGATTCCCCCAGGATGGAGAGAAAGAGTGATTGGATAAGAAAAGCTGAAGGAGTGAGGAATTCTCCTGCTTTCAAGCTTACAGGACCCTGTACTTCCGCTCCAGAGAGACAGAGGTGCTGCAGCCCCAGAGACTGATGTGAGGCAGCTCTGAAGACACATATACACTGCAGACCTAGAGGCTGATGCACTCCAGCTCCATAGAGGCGGACTTACTGCAGCTCCAGAGAGACTGATGGACTATCACTCCAGAGCCATTTGTACTGCAGCTCTAGAGAGACTGATGATGCACTACATCTCTAGAGAGACTGATGGACTATCAGTCCAGAGCCATTCGTACTGCAGCTCTAGAGGGACTGATGATGCACTGCATCTCCAGAGAGGTCGATGAACTGCAAGTCCAGAGAGTCTGATCAAGTGCAGTTCTAGAGGCTGATGCACTCCTGCTTTAGAGAGGCAGATTCAATGCAGCTCCAGAAAAGCTGATGCACTGTAGCTCCAGAGAGGCTGATGCAATTCAGCTCCAGAAAGGCTGAAGCACTGCAGCTCTAGAGGCTGATTTCACTGCAGCTCCAGAGAAGCTTATGAACTGCAGCTATCTAGCCTGATTCACTGCTGCTCCAGAGAGGACAATTTACTGCCGCTCTAGGGGCTGATGCACTACAGCTCCAAAGAGGCTGATGCACTGTCGTTAGAGAAACTGATGCACTGCAGGATTAGAGAGGCTGATGCATTGCAGCTCTAGAGGCTCATTCACTTCAGCTCTAGATGTCAAGCACTGCAGCTCTAGAGGTTGAAGCACTGCAGCTCCAGAAAGGCCAATATACTGAAACTCTGGAGGATGATGACCTGCAGATCCAGAGAGGCTAATGTACTGCAGCTCTAGAGGTTAATGCAGTGTAGCTACCGAGAGGCTGATGCATGGAAGTTCTCGAGGTGCTGATGCACTGTAGCTCTAGAGATGCTGATGTACTGCAGCTCCAGAGAGACTGATGTACTGAAGCTCTAGAGGCTGAAGCACTGAAGATCCAGAGAGTCTGATTCACTGCCATTCCAGAATCTGATGCATTGCAGGATTAAAGAGGCTGATGCACTGTAGCTCTAGAAGTTTATTCACTTAAGCTCTAGATGTCATGTATTAAGGAAGAGGCGGTTTTGTTAACTGCTCTCCACATTGTTACAGATCACATTCCTGACTGGAGGTTCAGCCTAAAAACGTTGGATCTCCTGGTATAAGAACAGAGCCCAGGATGCTCTTCATGTTGACAAGAAGTAGGGCATCACTATCAAGCTTCAACTCTTACTGAGACCACAGCTTTTGTTCTGAGCCCAGAAAAATTTAGAGGGCATGGAAGAGGGGGAGGGCAAAAGTCCATAGGTGACAGTAACCTACCCTTATTACCTACATGATGGAAGCAGGGAGTCCCAAGATATCTGAATGAATTGTCTGAATTGGCTCATTTCCCTAATCCTATAGATGACAACATCACATCTCTGTGCAGGCCTCCCTTGGAGTAGTGTTAGCTCTAATAACACTTTGGGAAGGATGTTTGTTTGTTTGTTTGTTTGTTTGTTTGAGCTGGGGATAGGCTGTGACTTTGCACACTCTTTTGGCAAGTGTGATACCTTGTAATCACCCCACCTCCTTAAGGTGCTGGAGCAATAAGAAGCCATCCATCTATAAATGGTGAGCTGAAATCATGAGAGTAAAGCAGTTCACCTGGGAGAAATTATGTGTTTAGATAAGAAAAATATGTCAGAGGAGATCCAGAAACACTGGAACAGAAGGAGAAGATGCTGGAAGGACAAAAAAGAGAATGAATGAGGAGGAGGAAGAGCATGAGGCAAAGGAGGAGATAGGGAGAGAAGGAGATTGTTTTCTGACAGTTAAGGGGAAGTAGGAAGCAGGTATCCCCCTATCCTACGTGGTGAATCTCACAACATCCCTTGTCTGTCCTGACATGGGCGTCTTGTGTGGAGCCCCACTGGGAGTTAGGATTGAGGTGTCTGTACAAGGCAGTACAATAAAGTGGATTGTTGTGGGGTGTTGTCTTCATTTTGGTTTCTGTCCTTTTGTACAGCAAATAGATTTTTGTTCCTTTAGAGTCATCCAGCACCTTTGGATATTCCAGTTTTTCTGCTTGTTCTTCTGCTTTGATCCCTGAGCCTTGAAGGGAGGAGGTTATGAACACATTCCAATTAGGATAGAGCACTCCATAGTTGTGAGCAGAGATGACCACTTACACGGTCTATAGCTAATGGAAAGTCTTTATTCCAGCTGACTAGGATGACACCCATGCATCTGGGCACCGAGGCGTGGCCCCAGCTGTCCAGAACATGGGGGTTTTAGGGCATCTTAAAACCTAGATGTCCTAGCATCTAGCTCAGCAGATGCAGATGCCTTTGCAGAAGTAAGCAGTTTGAATCAAGCTGTTTACTGAAGCTAAGATTAACAGTAAGCTGGGGGAGGGGTTCATTCAAACAGGAAGTTTAACCACAGCTAAGTTTGCTGGAACATTCCTAATCTTTGGTCCCTAGAATAGACCTAATTAAGTTCCCGTGGGATTCTCCATCACAGAGATCAAATTCTATTTCTACCTGAAAAGGCCTCAACAAGAATAGAAGATGAAGGGACCTCTTCCCTGGCTTAACCTGTCACATTTCCCACTAGGTCGAGGGCATGAGTCAAATCATTGACTCATCCTGTTCTAGGAGGACATAGTTGTTTCTAGGGACCAGTAACTTAAATGAGTTTATTTTCTGTTTGAGGCAGTTGGCCATGCAGGTGAAGATGCAGGGTTCCACCGTTAGTCTGATAAGGACAAGAATCAATGGTCCAGTTAATGCTGACACTAAGCTATAGGGATCCAGTCACCAGAGGCTGGTAACAATGTCCTGATCTATGTCTTCTTTCTTTTCTTCCTTTGAGCTTTTCTCTCTCCCTTTCTTTTCCTCTTCCCTTTCTCTTATCTTCTGCTTTCTTTCTTCTTTCTATCGACTATTCTTTTCCCCTCACTTACCCTTTCCACCTTCTTTTCCTCATCATCTCCCAGTCCTTTTTCTTCTACTTATTTAAAATCAGTTACTCATGTATGCAATCCAGGGCAAGGGCAGACCATTCCCAACACCTCATCTTCACACTCCTCTCCTCTCTTAGACCAATAGGCTGCTGAATTTTCAGGAAGCCTGCTGAAAACCAGACTTGGCCCAGGCATTGGCCCATCACTTCACAGCAGCTTCCTTTCCTGTGCGTAGGAGATAAAAGGCCTCTATGGGAAGACACAGAAACCTCCACAGTCACCCAGCAAGGGCCTTGCATTTTTGTAGATCTTTCATGGATAAAATAGTACAGGGTCACAGTAAAAGAAATTAGTAATATATTCAGCTTTCTGGCTCTTCAACTTAGATCAGAAATCTTGGGATCATCTCAAACAATCAAATATGAATAATCTATGGCAGTTGTTTCAGCTGTTCCTGCACCTATTTAAACAGAACCAGAAATGGAACGTGTTGTGCCTTTTTTAACATAGATTCAAGGCCAAATATGAGCTCTCCCATCTTCTCTATTATATGCATATATCATGAGGATTACATAGACAAGAATTCATGCAGTGGGGTGTGACTTTCCAGAGAGTCAGAGGAGATATCATTATTCTAAGCAGTAGTTCAAGTAATCCAGATAATTCAAGGGCATGATGATGTACATTGTCCTTGGCAGAGAGTGTGTAGATAGTAATCCCTGAAAACCTTTTGGTATCTGGTCTTCTCCATAACCTGATTTACTGATCCCCGTTCTCTTTCTTAGAGCCATATTTCCCATTTCATTGAAAGGACATAAGACAGGAAAGGTACTAGCTAATGAATTTTCTATTTCCGGTTGTTCTGAATTCCGACTTCCAGGGCTGGGGTTGCATAGGATTTTGTGTGTCCTTGGTTAGAAAAGTCTGGTCAATCTAAAGCCTCACTGACATTTACTGTTACACAGAGTTGTGTTTTCCTCTTGTGATACTGACTGTTGAATACACTAAAGCCATCTCTTTCACCATGTTATTGCAGAGCTGGTTTAAGAAAAGAAGAGCCCAATACAGGAAACATCAGCAGTCTGAGATTCTCCAGTGTGCATCTGCTGATGGCCAGGACACCTTGCAGTAAAGCTTTTGTAGGAGTCCTGAAGCATCATCCTGTCCAGGCCCCAGATGAAGACAGGATCTTCAGGTTTCACTGACACCTTCTGATGGCTGTGACACCTTATCCCTTCAGCAATAAAGAGTTGTGTATTCAAAATATTTCATGTCCTTTTTGGGGGTCAGTAAGGTGTGTATGTCCATTATTGATAAAATATTTAACAGAAGATAAAAGGAAGGGATCAAACCCTGAGTCATCTTTACTACTCCACAAGTCACAAAAGTTTCTCAAGACCGACGGCAATCTTTGCTCAGACATATATTCTTCTCTCTTGTCACACTGTACCATCCTCACCTTAACTTGACCCTGTGGGAACAAACACCTAAGAACAGGAACAGGACAAGTCCCCAGTCAGTAGACTGTTCATGACAAAAACAGAGTTTCCCCCAAATCTACGAGTTCATTCTTGTACTGAAACAAATACAAAAAGACTACTTTCTGAGCATTCATCAGAGGGGAGTGTGACCAGTTACTTAGGCTGCCCCCAGGTCTGATCCCTGTCCCTCCTTTCTGGTACAGTTATGGTACTAGGAGTCCTCCTGAAACAGATCCAACTTTTTCATAGGAAACACAAGAGGCCATCCCATGCCCATTAGAAAGAGGCTTCCTCTGTGTTCCCACACCTAGCCCGAAATGCACAAGAGGTATATTGATCGATTCCTCCCAGGTCAGGCAGGAGAGGAGAAGGATTCTTAGTAGATGCACAAGGCCAGGTTAGGGGTAAACATAAGATGCAGGCTTCAGAGCATGCAGGGAGCAATGGGCTATGTTAGCCCAAGGGTGATTGGAGGAGAGGCAGTGTGGAGAGCCTATAGAGAGGGTTATGCCTGAGTTCCAGCAGGGAGGACACATCAGGGTGGCATTAATATGGTGGTGTATGTCGTGGAGTTAGAACACATGACCTGTGAGAAAGTGGCCAAGGCATGATCTGGTTTTGATGCTGTGACTACTTGTGACATATGACAGACTCTAGAAAAGGTGGTGTAGCAGGGTTTGTTAAAGTCTCTTTCTAAACTGAGTAATGGTAACTTGGGAATCTAGACTTTGCAATAGAAAAGATGGGTAAACAGGACTGTGTACTGAGGACAGACATACAGAAGTCTGGTGTGACAGAGGATGGGCAGATAGACTGGTTGTAGTACAGCCTTGTATTAGGAAAGTTGTGGATTGCAGAAACACTGTGGAAAGATGGAGGATGTGAATTCCCACAGAAAGAGTGTCCAGAGGACAGATACCGTGTGTACTGGGTGTTTTTGTGGGTCATTTTGACACAGGCTAGACTCATTAGAGAGAAAGGAGCCCCAGTTGAGGAAATGCCTTCATGATGTCCAACTCAAAGTCATTTTCTCAATTATTCATCAACAGGCAAGAGCCGAGCTTACAGTATAAGGTGCCCTTCTTGGGCTGGTGGTTCTGGGTTCTATAAGAAATCAGACTGAGTAAGCCATGGGAAGCAAGCCAGTAAGCAGCTCTCCTCCATAGCCTCCTCATAAGATCCTGTGTCTGTGAACCTTCCCTGTTTGAGTTCCTGTTCTGACTTCCTTGAGTGATGAACAGCAATGCTGAAGTGTACATAAAATAAAACCCTTCCTCCCCAACTTTCATTTTTCATGGTGTTTTGTCCCAGTGACAGAAACCCTGAGACAACATCCTTCTACTCAAAGAGGAACTGGGAACTCTGGTGCTGGGATTATAAGCACCCAGATGGATGCTTGATTAGGGACATGTACAGGACCTAGAAGAAAGGTAGATTCAGGCCAGAGGTGGGGTGTGTGTGAGGTTCAGTAGGTGACAAAGCCTCCCTGGGGTTTACTACCACAGAATGCAGTCAGGCTCTTATTATAGTCCTGAGAAACTGACAGTGCCTGGCCACACAAAGTAGGCCTGTGGATCAGAGCCCTACAAATGCAGAGGAAGATTCCTCTGTAGAGACCTTAGAATAGTGAGGAAGGGGCCCATTGCTCCTAACCAGGTCCTGGTGTGGGGCCAGGGAGAGCACCTGCAGCTTCACATTCCAGGAGAGGAGGGCACATATGTGTCTAATATACACATGAGGAGATGACCCCATTGGGATCTGTGTTCTTATCCCATGACTGTCATTCCCACAACAAAACATTCCAAACCAACACACATCTCTTGGGGCCAAACAAATCCCAGAATAAGGGCATAGAAAGATGGCACAGCGAATATGTGATGATGTGGGATTCCCCTCTGTATGTTGTAAATATCATTGGTTAAAAAGAAACTGCTTTGGGCCTCTAGTAAGTTATATGGAAACAGAGCTAGGTGGGGAAAACTAATCTGAATGCTGGGAGAAAGAAGAGCAAAGCCAGAGAGAAGCTATGTAGCTCCTCCAGCGATGCATTCCAGAAATTTAGCTGTTAATCCAAAGCCACGTGGTGATACACAGATTAATAGAGATGGGTTAGATAAGGATATGAGTTAGCCACAAATATGCTCTGGCTATTGGCCAAACGGCATTGCAAATAATATGGTTTCTGTGTGATTATTTCTGGGCTGAGCAGTCAGGAGACACACAAGTGGCCTTGCAACAGCTATAGACCAGTCATGATCTTATGGTACTTTTTTCAGAACCTACGTTGTCTCGCATCTTCCTGTAACTCCAGCTCCAGGGAATAGGACACCCTCCTCTCTCCTATACAGGTCGCTGCATGCATACATGTACAGACTCATGCACATTATTAAAAATAACATAAGTTTTCAAAAAGAAAGTCCAGATTGACATTTCTAGGCAACAGATTTTCATCCATGGGTCTTTGTGTACCAGGATCCCTCCAGCTCCTGACACCATCAGCAGGTGCCTAGTGCACCATGGTTTTGATGTATGTATCTGGACAGGGTCACGGCTGCTGTGGAAGTTCAGAAAGTAATTCAATTCTTTTCTTTAATTTCAGCTCAAAATTCCACATCACACAACATTCTAGCAAGGAAATTGATGCAACAGGATTGTAAAATAGCTGGACACATTACTTTCATATTCAGGTGTGGAGAGAGGGGAGTGCATTTGTGCCTACTACTTGGCTTCACTGAAGGAAATTTATTCAGTTGTATACAGTTCAATATGCCCTAGCTAGGGAATGGTGTCTCCAAGGTGGGCCAGATCCTCCTATAACAACTAACTCAGACAATTTTCCTGAGATCATCCAGTGTAGATGATCTCTCATTGAAATTCCCTTCCCAGGTAATTTGTCTAAACATGACAATTAAAACAAACTATCCCAGAAGGTCAAGGTGCCTGTCACCAAGACAGCAGACCTTAAATTCATCCCCAGGATTTACACAGTGGAGGAAAATTCAGCCCATGAATACTGTCCTCTTCTCTCCACACTGGGAAGTGGGGTCCCAATAAATGAGCGACAATAATAAAATAGTAATGACTAATAATGCTACTCCACACTACAATTCATGTGCTGCATGACAGAGCTTGCCTCGTTTGCACCAGGTCCTGATTTAATGTCTAGTCCCTCAAGAAAGTTGAAATATTGCCATTGGCAGGAACAGGTTTCAAACGTTAAAGAAGGCATCAAGGAAAAGTAACAATGTTTCTGATGTTCACAGAAGCTGTATCTGCCTCTAGCCCCAAGCTTTGTTAAGACCCACACAGCAGCAAAGCATAGGGTCTGCCTTGATTCAAGAGATCAGAATTCCAGCAGGTTACCTTCCTTCCAATTTGATCTAGGCCAGCTCAAATCCGCTTCAGACAGTGTCTCACTATCCTTCTTTCCCTAGATGTTGGGCTCAGAGTTTGACTCTCACAGATTTACTGAGATGAAATCTTTCCTCTGTTCTCCCAGCTCGATGTGATCTCCTGAGCACTGAGCACTGCTAACACAGGGGTCCAAGACAGGAGACCGTCCAGTGAGAGTCACTGAGGTTTCGGGGCTATGTGGGCCTGAACCTTCTTTCTGGCCCAACCTAACCTAAATGTGCAGCAGTTACTCCTGAGATTTAAACAGTCCACCATACAGGTTTGGAAGCTCATTAAGCAAGGTAATAACTCAAAATAACTTCAAGAACTTCCCCAAACTGACCAGATTCACTAGCACCATCCCTTCTAGAGTAAATAATGAAAGCAGAAAGTCCCTTTCAGAGAAACAAAAGCCGAATTGCTAAGAAGACTCTCAGAGAGCTGGGCACGATGGCACATGCCTTTCTGTAATTCCAGCACTCAGCAGGCAGAGGCAGGTGAATCTCTGTGAGTCGAGACCAGCCTGGTTCAAGAGCAAGCTCCAGGACTGGTTTCAAAGATACAGAGTAACCCTATCTTGAAAGACAACAACAACAAAAAACTCTCAGAGAACAAAAGGGACAAACAACACTAAGACCAGACCAAGTGTCTGGAAGAAACAAAGGTCAGGCTAGCTACCTGGAAGGGGTTTTGACAAACTGATCAACTGAGCCACCTGGAGAGGACAGGTCCAACCTGCTGAGCTGCCCGTGGGCTGTGCAGATTGCTCCAGGTTTCCAGGCTCCTGTGAGCTGTCTGTCACCTGTGCTGGTATGGGCTTTGGTGGTACACTTATTTTTGAGTCATTTCTGCTCCTATAACTAACCCCTCTCTCATATCCCTGCACCCCAGTAAAACCCACTGGCCCACCAATTTGGTCTTCAGTGGCATCTGTACTTTGTTCTATCATGGGCTCTCTATCTGGGATGAGGAGATGAGTGTGTTTCACCGCCCCAGGAAAAGACTTGTTACACAGCACATGCAGGTACCTTGAGGGCACCTCAAGAAAACATCTCCTCAGATAACTGACTGGATGACGTCAGGGCTGCCCAAAGGAGAGATGCTTCCTGTGATTAAGTACTTGTTTGTGCAAATTCTGCACTCCCTCTTTGTTGTAAAGAGGAGAGGTGGGCTGCATACCAGGCACCAGGCCGCCCGCATGGCTAGCTTTTGTCCCGAAATAATTACACAGAAACTGTATTCTTTTAAACAATGTCTGCCCCATTAGTTCCAGCCTCTTATTGGCTAGGTCTTACATATTGATCTAACCCATTTCTAATAATCTGTGTAACTCACGAGGTGGCTTACCAGGGAAGATCTTAACCTGCATCTGTCTGGAGTGGGAGAATCATGGTGACTGCCTGACTCAGCTTCTTTCTCCCAGCATTCTGTTCTGTGTAATCTGCCTACCTAATTTTCTGTCCTATCAGGCCAAGCAGTTTTCTTTATTAGTTAACCAATGAAAACAACAGATAGAAAGATGACCCTCCTCCATCACCTCTTGTATTCCCATTTTTGGATTTTCTTCAGTTAAAATTCAACCTTGAGTTTCAATGACATGGGGCCTTTCTGTATGATTCTGTGCCCTCTCTGTATGTGTGTATTCCCCTTTACCTCCAGGCTGCAGAATTCACAAAGAAGATGGTGGTGGGAATGTAAATGACTTCTTCCCTGCACATTTCTTCCCAGAATGATGGTATTGCATTTGTTCTGTCTGCTTTTGATTTTAGTGAACACCTTTATTTTTCTTAAACATTGACAGTTGTTACTTTGTGTGCCTACAACTGCAGAGAGATTGAGAAGAATCTAGTTGATAGAAAAAAATCATTTTTCTGTTCCTGAAATGTTGAAGTGTGAAAAACAATAAGTCATTGAAGGGACATGCTAGATAGTGAGGCAAATTTTTGCTGCAAAAAGAAATTCTTTTAAATGTTGCTTTCGTGTTTATTTTATTTTATGTGTATGAACGCCTTGCCTGCGCACATGTATGTATGCCATCTGTGTGTGTAGTACCTATGAAAGTCAGAAGGGGTGGTGTGTCCCTCAGGAAGTGAAGTTACAGATTGATGCTAGCCACCACGTGAGTGCTGACCCCAGCTCTTCTTGAAGAACTGCCAATATTCTTTTAAACTAAGTCACCATTCCATGCTCCTACATAATTCTTTTAGCATAAATATGTCTCCAATACTGTATGGAGAATACATATCAGACAGGAACTTGTGTCTACACTGGCATGAGCCAGCGGCACCACATTGGAGAACCCGAGGCAGTTGGCCTAGAGTACAAGGTCACCCTGGTCTAAATCCCAAGGCTCAGACTCAACACCATGCATTTCGTGTTTACCTCTATTTTACATATACCTTAATGGTTCTCTAGTGGAGCTACAATTGTAAAAATGATGTAATTATTTGATTTACAATGAGCTTAAACAGTTGTCCTGCTTGGAAATAGTCTGTGGATACTTACCTGTGATTCAAGAGGGTTTCAAAAGAAAAAAACAACACATCGAGCCCTACTGATACATATATGCATGCACACAGGTAGCACACAAAAGACAGGTAGAAACACTTGTGCTGTCCACAGCCTTTTGTGCCCTGGGTCCTTTTCACCTTCAGGGACATCAGTTGCTGTGCTGAGGGTGATGGGATCTATTCCTCAGCAAGGACCTCAGGAGATGCATGGGGAATGGACAGATCTAGGACAAAGGTTTCCCACAGCTAAATTACACCCATACCTAGAATCTGCTCCCAGGCCCCACACCTGGTGGAAAACCTGCTGAATAATCATGTTTCTGTTTACAGAGGTTTTCTGCTTTGGGAACATGGTAAGTTCTGGAGTGAAGAGAAAACTTACATTCTCAGACTGGACAAAAATGTCCACTTTTTTTTTACCTCAGGACTTGCTCTTGTATTGGGCTTAGCATCCTGGAAAAGATGTCCTGCTCTTGTCACAGAGACTAGAACATTCTGTAACATCAAACTGAACCCATAGGAAAACCGCTCCTTCTGTAGCTCGAGGTTACACATGGAATTCTCTGAGGAGTGTGCATTTGAGGGTAGGGAAGACTAGAGAGGGTATATAGAGATGTCTGTCCTTCAGAACCACACAGAGCTGACCCGTCTGGACCATTAACCTGTACCAGTTTGCCCAAAGAACACCCCAGTGACACCCTAGTTCATAGAAACACAGAAATGGTTTGATCTTGGAAATCTAGAAGCCTGCATGAATTTGACTATACAGAAGTTCCAAGAGAAGCCAGCCCCATGAAGTGCCAAACCATGGAGAAACCTGCAGTGGGCCTGGAGCAAGACAGCTGACTGCATGGCACCCACAGAAGCAGGCCTAAGAGCTAAGCCAGAGGTATTTGTCTCTCCCTGAAGGGCTAGATGTGCTACAACAAGTCCAAGAGGGGCAAAGACAAATCTCCTGCTTGGAGCCCAGACAGCCTCAGGAGGTTTCCTGTTTTAGTCATGCCCTTCCTCCCCAGTCATGTGGCACATTACCTGAGCCACACAGCAAACAGTGACGTCCTCAGGTACAGCATCAGAGAACAAATGCCTCTCTGCATTATTCCTTTTGCAGCCCCCATTAGAGCCTGCCAGCGAAAGACTGTACTTACAGGTGAGTGGAACTAAATGGAGATCCTGTACCTGGGCTGGGCCGGGTTCTGAATGTCCAACGCCTTTTCCCACTTCTAGTGATTCTGAGCCCTTGGCGTCCCCTCTGACTCCATGGATGGGAAGCCTGAACAGGAAGAGAAGCTGCCAGTGTTGCTGAACTCCAAAGCCTAGTTTTCCTGTCTTTGTCCTGCTGCAGTTCAGGGGTGTGATCATCCATGGGAGGGTGTGCCCCATACTTTCCCATGGGTACCTCTTCTCTCAGTGTCCTTACCCCATCTCCTTGGAGAGAGGAGAAAACAGCGCTGAGGGGTCAGGAAGAAGGTGGAGAGGATCTTAAGTGTTTACATCCTTCCTCATCTCACTTTTAGAAAATCCCGCTCCCCCATGTTCCAGGGGTTCAGAAGGAAATAGAAGCCAAAGCAGAGAGAATGATACAGCTGAGGCAGCAAATATGCTGTGTCTCCAGTGTCATCGTAGGTGGGACGGGAGCTCTGTGCACTAGTGGTGTATCCCAGTGCAGTGAACCCTGTTTTATAAGGAGAAGAGCTTAGAGATGGTAGGGTGACTGCCAGTAGTGATATAGAGGTCCTTTTCCCAACAGCTTCAGTTATTGTTCACTGTCATCCAGCTATTTTTCCTTCTGCCCTTTGGCATGGGCTTCCTGGGCAGCAGATCACCCTGCCCGAGTTTCCCTGGATTGCCAGTGTTGTCTGTCCCTCACGGTGACTTTTGCAGGTCTGAAGGTGGCCTGGGACATGATTTTAGGAATCTTGTTCTCTTTTCCTCCTGCATCCTATTGTTCCCATAGTTTCCTTGTCGCCTGCCTGTCCCTGCTTTTTTCTCTTGATTAACAGAAATAAATCTTCTAAATCTCCATTTAAGCCCCAGGACAAGAAGAGGGACTGAACAGAAAAAAACCTTCCAGGACAGTGTCCACCATTGAGATTGGGCAAGTGCAGAAGAGAGGATACACAGAAAATTCCTCGGAGGCCTTTGCCTAGGAGCAAGTCTCTGCTATTTAAACTCTGAACTCCATGAAAGTTTAATCATGCAAAGAAGCCAGAAGATCATTCAGGCAGGGGGTACATTAGAGTAGCAGACACCACTATAAATAGTGGAAAGCTGGAAGGCACCTGAAAGAAAACTGAACTTGAAAACTGAATACATTATTGGATGTGAGACATCAATTTTATGTGTAGTCACATGGTCGTGTGCACGGATACACATTGTTGGTGTGAGTTCATGTATATGTATGCTTCATTGATGTGGAGAGGAAGGGCAGCTTTTAGTATCATGCTTCAGGTGCAGTCCACATTGAAAAGGTTTTATTGAAAATAGATTCTTCTCTCATACACTACATCCTGACCACAGATTCTCCTTCCTCCACTCCCTAACTCTTTGACGTCATGTGTCCCCCAGATCAATAACCTCCATTTCCTCTTCAGAGAAGAGCAGGCCTCTAAGACAGAAAAGCCAGATGGGATATAACAAGATATAGTAAGACTAGGCAAAAGCCGTCATACACATGATGGACAAGACAACCCAACAAAAGGAAAACATTCACAAAAGCAGGTCAAACAGTTTTCCACTCATAGGAGCCCCATCAAGAACACCAAGCTAACACCCACAACAGTCACACAGAGGATCTTTTACAGACCCTTGCAGGTCCTATGCTTGCTGTTTTGGTCTCCATGAGCCCCCATGAGCCATGCTTAGTTGATTCAATGAGCCATCTTCTCCTGGTGTTGTCCATCTTCTCTGAGAGTCCACATTCTTTTCAGACAGGGTTTCTTACAGGCCTCCTGCTGTGTTTCCTTCTCAGCTTGCTGTGTGATTTTGGAAACGTCACTTGACCTCTCTGTTTTATTCTCCTCATGCATAAGATGGGTGTATGAAGGCATCATTCTCATGCCTGGCTACATGATACTAGTCAGGGCTTCAGCCAGGCTTGCTGCTCCATCCCCTAATATGCCTTGACACTCTGACAAGGCTGGCCATTACCTGTTCACTGGATATACCCTTATAGCTCTCAAGCAGAGCTACATGTACAGACTAAAGCTAATTGTGAGCTTTCCATGTGTTTCACTTCTGGAAACACCGGATGCAGGTGCAGTAGATAGGTCTACACACATCTGTCCACCGTAATTATGACCCTTTCCCTGTTGCCCATCACCTGCCTTTGGTGATCAAGTGCTGTCTCTTGGCCCTTGTTACTCTAAAATCCAAGTAGATTCATTTCCTTTGACTTATTCTCTTGAGACCCCTGACTTCTACTGGGAAGTGTGACATGTGGGCAAGAGCCACGTTGGTGCTCTTCAGTCATGGGGATTCACAAGTCTGCTTTCTGCAGTATTCCAGAAGAACAATCCTCTGGGTCTTCCCTGCATGCAGACCTCTGTTATAGGCCAGACTGATGCCAGCATTCCAATTTCCCTCCACCGTTGATTCCCTTTATCAACATGGAGTAAGCCATGCTCATTCACAGTGGCCATCTCCTTACACTTGTTTCTAAATCAATGAATAAACACCAGCGCCTTCTCTTAAGGATTTGTTTCTTTTCCTGTGTCTGAGTGTTTTGTGTGTAGGTGTGTGTGCCATGTGTCTACCTTGTGTCTGTGGAGATCAGAAGAGGGTGTCAAATCCCTTGGGACTTGAGCTTAACTGGAGCTAAAGATCGCTGTAAATCTCCATGTGGGTAGTGGAAACAAGCCTGTGTCCTCTGCAAGAGCAGTCAGTGCTGTTAACCTCCGAGCCATCTCTCCAGTCCATACTATCATTTACAAAGATGTGCAAACTGCGACATGAAATCCAGGACAATTGCTCAAGGACCATTGATGATTCCTTTACTTTGATGTAGGCATCACGGGCACTACAATGCACAGGCAGTTAAGCCACATTAAAGAATGTAGATTAAAAGGAGTGGGTTAATTTAAGTTGTAAGTGCGAGTTAGAAACAAGCCTAAGCTATTGGCTGGGGTTTCATAATTAATAATAATTCTCAGTGTTGTGATTCAGGAGCTAGCAGCAGAGACAGAAAAATCTTCCTCCACCTAGCTGCCTTTTCTGTTTCTTCTCAGTACTGTCATACTGGACCAGAGCAGTGAGGATGAGGATGCTGATATTAGAGAGGCCGACAGCTGCTGTCCTCAAACTGTGGGCTACGACTCCTTTGGGGACCAAAAGCCTTTTCACAGAGGTTGACTGTGGAAGACCATTGAAAAATACAGATATTGGTATAACGATTCATAATAGTATAAAATGACAGTTATAAAGAAGAAATGGAGTAATTTTATGGTTGGGGGTCACAACATGAAGAACTATATTATAAAGGGTCACAGTCTTAGGAAGGTTGAGAAGCCCTGATCAAACACATATATAGTCAGTTCCAGTTTCTCAACTCCAGTTCCTTATTAGAACCGTACTTACTTTAACTATGTGTGTGGGCATGACATACCTGAACATGTGGAAGAATAAGGAAATCTGGGAGTCTGTTCTCTCCTTCCCTCATGTGAGGACCAGGGGTTGGGATCTCATCTTCAGGAGTGCCATCGGGTCCTTCCAAGCACTAAGTGATCTCCTCAGGCTTCACTAGGGGTTCTTTTTCTTTTATTTTTCTCTTTTCACAATTAATTTTTACCCCAGCCTGACCACATTGTCCTTTCCTTCCCTATTCTCCTTCCCTCCTCTCCTCCCAGTCCCTCCCCTCATCATCCCCCTTTTCCCTTCAGAAAAGGGTCGGCCTCCCATGTATATTACCAGCATTGGCATAACAAAACTAGGGGGTCCTTCAAACAACCTTTAATGTTTTGACAAGATGAGGTCACTTCTAAACAGTTCTCTATGAAAAATGACAAAATGAGAATTTGCTGGAAGAGGCCGTTATATGTCCCAGGCTCTGCCCTGACCCTCAAATACCAACATGACCTCAGGTGTTGGCCCAGATTACAGAATCTGCACTGCCCTTGGTGGCAACAGGAGCCACATACATCAACACAGTCCCCCACAGCTATGTTAGGGCCTTGACCAAGATATTGCCCTAAAAGTTGTATCAATAGCCAAAATGCCCTAAACTGAGTTAAAAACAAGTATATTTACAATCTGACAAGGTAACTCGCATAGGTGCACAAATATTGTAAACAGAAATAACAAATATAATTTGAACTTGTATCAACGTACAAAAACTATAGCAATGTAAATTATACTTATATCATAGCTTACAAGTATTCACACTATTAGCCACTATTATTATACCTGCCTTTTTCTTGAACAAACTTATTTCCACCCCAACCCTCTACCTGATACAAGCAACAAACAAAAACCCCAAATTTGTGTTCTCAACCCAGAGGACAAACATTTTTGGGAGAGGAGGCTTTGTCCTCAGAACTGCTTCCGGCTGTCATAGGAGCAATGTTCCATTTATGGGATTCTGCAAAAGTAAAGTGATGGTTAAATTTCAAAATTAATGTCTAGTATAGTATGTAGTCGACAGGGTTTTTTCCAAAGTTCTTATTTGCAGTTTTGGCTAAAACATCATGATTAGGTGTGCCATTTAAGCAGCTGGTACCCAGACAACTGGTCTTACAGTAGCGCTATCACCATGACAATGTCATCTCAACCAGGTGGAATTGTTGCTAGGGGCACCTTCATCTTCCTGGCAACTACAAAGATTACCGTAGGAAAAAAATCTGTAGGAAAATCTATTGTTCATCCTGGAAAACTTAAACAGTATTAATAGAGCCTTACATTTAATAAAGAATATGATATAGACAAAATAGACATGGAGAAAGTAAAATTTTTCCTAAAGTCTTCCTTCTGTCCCATACCAGATGGATCCCGATATGAGACAGAAACTCTGAATGTTCCTTTTAACAACAGGCTCGGATTTGGAGAAGTACAGAGCCATTGTCCAACTACAAAATTATATATATATATATATATATATATATATATATATGTATATGTATATATATGTATATATATATGTGTGTGTGTATCCATTACCTAATATCATAAACCATATTTTTTATGATAATCCTTATTGGATAGTTATTTTTTTAATAGGGTGAGAATTTTTATAAGTAGGCACTGGGAAGGCTAATTTTATCTATCCTTATCTTGTAAAGGTATAGTAAAGAAGCAATGCTTTAAATCAATAATTATGAAAGTCACTCCCTTTGGGAACAGAGAAGGAAGTGGTAGTGGGGAGGAATTGGGAGGAGTAGGGGGAAGGGAACGCATAATCAGGTATGACAAAAAATCTAATTTCTTTAAGAATTAAAAAAGTATTGGTACAATCCCCCAAATAAAAGTTTTCATCACCATCAATATGGTCTGTGCCACCTTCTCCTTAGATTTCTTGTTTGCAGGATTACTTCTGAATCACTTGCTCAGAGGATCTACTAAGCCTGAATCAAGAAGGCTCCTGTGACCTACTTTCTCCCAATCACCATGTATTGGGAATATTCATGTATGCAAGCAACACTCATGACTTAAAATGCTAATCTGTGTAACTAGACCTTGTTGTTCTGTTTAAATGGAATTTCCTGAAAAGTGTACATCCTATCCTACAAAATACCAGAAAGCATGCAGAGCTTATGTGTTTATTGTTAACATGAGTGTTCAATTTTAGTTAATCTTGGCAATGGGCGCATGGGTCACCAATTAGCCATTTGGCTCCTGAACGAAGGATGATGCCATTCTAGGAAGAATCTTCCTCAGTGTCCCACAGCATGATGATGTCTTCAATAGGAGGTGTTGTCTATATCAGTACGCGTTTTTCCTTCCTGTCTTTCACTCTCCGTTTGGCGAACCACTCCTAAAATCAGAAGGAGACAAGATTGTTTTAGCATTGGCTTCCACACCCAGAGCCAAGAGAGAGACATCACTTTAAGGCACCTAACATGGAACTTCCTATTCAGCTCACAAAAGCAAGCCCTGGCTGTGTGTCAACCTCTGCAAACAGGGCCATGATTTTGTCTTTTTCCAGCAGTATATACACTTCAGTGGGTACTTCCACCCATGGTAAATCTGACCAGCATATTCTTTCATGTTATACAAAGTTCTCCAGCATCAGGATGAAGAATACTATCTCTGCTTCAGCGAGATTTCCAGAATCCTGCCCTGCACAATATTAATCTCTGTGTTGTAAGTGTTGTTCCTCCATACCTATCACTCCATGCCTCCTCTCAACCCTAATATAACTATTTGGCAATGTGTTTGACTAGATACAACACAGAATCCCAGAAAGATTAACATTAATGGTTGTCACTATTAATACCATCGTCTCAAGTTAGGATCACTTTTTTCTTTATGCAGTGTAGCACTTTTAACCCTGACATTCCAGACACAAAATAGAAAGACGGGGACAATTAAAGAATGAAAGGGGCAAGGAGTATTTCCATAGGAGGTTAAGTGTCTGGCCAGCTGGGGGTCCAAAATTGCATCACAATGAAAACCATGTGCTATGAATTTTGTCCACCTAGAGATGATGTCCCTTTTATGTAGAGCTGTTTCAGTTAAGGTTAAAATAGAGTTAAAGACAGCTCAGTTTGTCAAGTGCTGTAATCTCAGCACTTGGGGGGTGGAGGTGGAGGTGGAGGTAAAAGAACCATGAGTTCAAGGACAGCAAGGGTTACACAGAGAAACCCTGTGCCAAAAACCAACATTCAAACAGGGAAAAAAGGAAATGAAATCGATTCATTGAAAAGTGCCTAGGACAAGGCTAGCTAATGCCTAAGGAAGGCTATAGATTGTCTGTCCAATTGCTTTGTTTGGATTCACTGACCTTCAGTTTTGCTTCAGGCACTTTCAGAGCTCTTGCAAGTTCTTTCCTGTGTAAAGACAACCATGGATGTTTATCATGCAGGGTTTTACATGCAATACAATGACATACATGAATTCTATGCCTTTAAAATATCACCGTCCTCCCTCACACTTGGCATTAACATTCATTCTCAGAGGCAGTCTTACTTTTGAAATGAATTCATCTCCTGCAAAAGTTTCTAAATGATAGAGACAAATAATTTTAACAAAGTATCAAAAATTAAAATAAATATCAAAGTCTCTGCTGAGCAAAGTATGCTAATTTGAAAACAGTACTAGGGGCCAGGTGGTGGTGGTACATGCCTTCAATCCCAGCACTTGGGATGCAAAGGCAGCAGATCACTGTGAGTTTGAGACCAGACTGGTCTACAGAACGTAGTTCCAAGATAGGCTCCAAAATCTACAGAAAAAACATGTCTCAAAGACCCCCCCCAACCAAAAAAGACAAAGAAAACTAAACAAAAGAAAAAACAGAACAAAAAGACAGCACTAGGCTGGGGGAAAGAGAAACCAAAAGGAGTTGATGGCTAGGTACACAGTCCCTGAAAAGATGAGCAGACTACTGGTGAGGAGGTCACCCAACAAACTAGAAACCCCTAGTACTCTTGAACTTGATGCTAGTAAGTTGTTTGGGCCCACAAATATCTATATTTCACAGAAATTAAAATATGACTCTGAATGAGACGTGTCGACTATGGACATTTGCTTCATGTCAGCACTACATGTTGGTATTGAGCTCGGGCCCCACACGGGGCATCCTCCTGTGCCCACCACCAAAGGAGAAGGCCCCTGTGACTTGGAGATGAGCAACAGGGAATACAGGGCCTCAAAGAACCAAAGGCACCTCAACATGAGCCAGAGGCCAGGGATGTTGGGGAGCTCTTGGTCCAAACCACATACCTGGCAGCCAAATTTGGGTACTGGGATATTTTAAAGAAGCTTTCCATTTCCCTGATCTGGAGCGGTGTGAAATGGAAGTGGTTTGGATGACCCCTGTGCCTCCGACGAATCCTTGCCACACCAGCCTCTGAGGTGTTCAGTTCTTTCGTGTCTAGCTCCAAAGAAGAATCCGGGTGGCTACTGTTTTCTCTCACTTTGGCATCACTTTCCTTACGGTCCCTCTCGCTATCCTGGCCCTGGTTACTCTCATTGATTCTGAAATATAGGTGGCCTATGTGGCCTCCACTATGGCCACCATCTGCCTCCGTGGCCGCAACTGACGTGGAGGCCACAACTTCGTTCTCACAAACTATTTCGTCCTCATAATCTTCCGAGTATAATATTTATGCTCATAATAAAACTTCTTGGCCATAACTACAACTGTGGTCCTAAAACAGCACTCGGGTCCCGGGAATGACTGACCTCGAGGTCTAGAATCTCGGCAGGGCTACCGACCAAACAAAGAGAGGACGGGAGCAGAGGGTGACGTCAATGCATCAATGCGCAGGTCTGCGCATGCTCCCCAGTTCTCCGGGGTCCTCTCGCATGACGTCCAGTTGCTCGCTTGCAAGAAGTAGCTGGACACTCGCGAGCCCTTCACTCACTGCTGTCCTGACTGACTGCACTGGCCCTTCTGCCCACTTGCTGAGGTAAGTGCTGTCCGTTTTAGCTCACAAATGATGGTTGTGGCCCAAATGAGGAGGACTTGAGGGTGAATGATGGGGTTGTGAAAAGGTAGCATGGAGTTAAATCTTGTTCCTAGGGCATGCTTCCAGAATGAGCTTTAATGTGTATCAGCATGCTGCCTGTTTCTCCTAGGTTTTAGGGAGGAGATGACGGGTGGATTGTGTGGAAGTGCAAGATCATTTGGAATGGAGCATGAGACAGAGGCACACGCTTGACTCCAGGATGCTCGAGTGAACATGTGAAAATTTCTGTGACCTCACCCGCCACCCAGCACTAGCGGCTCAGAAAAATGGGTTTAGAACTAAGTGGACATGGTCAGCTTTAGTGGCTGCTAGTTCAGGAGTGCCTGTTAGCACACTGAATGCTAGCCAGACATTGCTTTTCAAGTACAACATCAAAGTTTTGGGACTGGGTTGGAATAGAATTCTAGCTAATGACACTGTCCAATTAAAACAAACGATGTGCTCATCCAAAAGAAAAATGATCTGCTTAAGAAGTTATTACATGGCTGGGTAATAGTGGCTGAGACAAACATCTCTGAGTTCTAGGCTAGCCTAGGCTACAAGAGCTAGTTCCGGGACAGGCTTCAAAGCTATGGAGAAACCCTGTCTCAAAAAACAAACAAACAAAAAAAAAAACAAAAAAAAAGGAAAAAAAAGAGCTAGTTCCAGGACCTCTAGGACTGTTACACAAAGAAATCATGTCCCAAAAAGCCAAAATAATAATAATGATAATAATTACCTCAGATATTTTTTAATTTCTGTTAAATTTCAGGTGTAATATTTGCATTAGCTCTTAACACCGAGGGTATTGATTTGGTCAGTTCCTTTCTCCTGTTTGACTGAAGGTAAATACACAAATATGTAGGCAACATTTATTATTATAATAATAATAATAATAATAATACAGCATGTGACACATTTTCAACAAAAGAATAGGTGTCAGAGTTATTCAAGGTTGGAAGTTGGGGAGGTTCAGTCCAGTCTTCCTGACAGATTCCTTAGGGTTTTCCTTGCTCTTAGAATTTTTGAGATCAGTAGTCATATAGGTTTGCACTGTATACACAATATAGATGTAAAATGAATGGCTAAATCTGTTTACAGTTATAAAATAAGGAATCATTTGATATTTTCTTTCTCTTTTTTTTAACCATTGGTGTCTTTATTACGGCATAATGCAGTACTTTATAAAGGGAAGAAGCTAAAATCTCTTTTTAAATTAACATTTCCCTTTATTTTACATAGGGATCACAGTTTTTTTCCTTCCTCTCCTCTCAACCTCTCCACCTCCCTGACTCCCATCTATCCATCTTTCCTTCTACCCACTGTTCCTTGGTCTCCATCCAGAAAGGTGCGGGCCTCCCATGGACTTGAACATAGCAGGGCACATCAAGTTGAGGGAGGACCAAGCTCTTCCCCCTGTATAAAGGCTGGGTAAGGTAATCCAGCATGGGGAATAGGTTCCCAAAAGTCAGCTAATCATCAGGGACAGGTCCTGATCTCATAGCTAGGAACCTTACAAACAGAGCAAGCTACACAATTTTCCCACACCTGCAGAGGGCCTAGGTCGGGTCCATGCAAGCTCCCTAACTGTGGGTCCAGAGCCCATGTGGACCCACGAGCTTAGATCAGCAGTGCCTTTGGATCCTCCGTTATTACCTTGACTCCCTGGCTCATAAAATCCCTTCTCCCTTCCTCAGGGGGACTCCCAGAGCTCAGCCCAGTGCTTGGCTGCAAATGTCTTTGAATCATTTGATTTTTTTCTCTAGTGAATCTCTGTAAATCATTAGATTTTTGAGAGAGGTTTCTTTTGAGTAAGTGCAACGATGGTAGTCTTTAAATTGACTACACCAAAATTTTGCTAAAAACACACAATGAAGGACTGGATAGAGAGATGGTTCAGTGATCAAGGTCCCTTGCTGCTCTAGTAGAGGACCAGAGTTGGGCTCCCAGAGCCCACATAAGAAAGCTCACAACCACCTATAACTCTCGCTCCAGGACATCCAGGGAATCTCTCAGGAAGAAGGGTAGTGACACTTCCCTATTTCCTATGGTGGTTAACTCAGGCACCGATTATTTTCCCGGAAAGGTGTCACATGCCTTATTCTGTGTGTTTATACAAGTTGATTACTTGACTGTGGATTTGGCAGAGTAGATGAAGAGACAGGGACCCTGAGTCTGCAGTATGCCAGTGAGGAAGCTGGGGTCTTTCTGATGACATGGAAACATGGGATGATACTTGACATTTATACTTGGGCCTCAGAACAGTTTCCCCCTCTCACTGACTACCAAGCCCTTTCTAGGAGACCTCTGGATTGTAACTTCAGAGGAAGAAGAGAGTAGACGACAAAGAAAGAAGCAGCATAAGAAAAAGAAAATGGGATGGGCAGTGCCAGCTTTGTCTAATAGGAAGCTAAATCCCAAAGCCTGAGCTCTACATATCTTGGGACCCTGAATGAAATGCTTCATTCACAGCTTCCAAAACCATGAATGGGGATAACATCAATGGCACAGGACTGGGATACCGTCCAGGTTCATGAATTACTTGCAGAATTTTGGCATCCTTTTACTTCAGCTTCACAAACCAGTGTACCAGCAACTACAGTTTCCTTCCCCTGGGAAGCACATCCTCAAAGCTCTTGATGTCTTCCCCAAAGCCTAGTAACTCGCCACCTAGTTAGATTTTATATTAGCTTCCGTTTTCTGGCTTGGACCTTTTCTTCCTTGCACCTCCTTCCATTCAACAGTGGTGGAGGATGGGCCTATGGATTCAGCCCTGTTGCTGCACCTTATTACACCTTATGATGTTTCTCTTTGGCTTGTGCTCAGGAGAGGCACTTAATATGTGCAACGGAGTTCAGCCTCATCACTTTCATGGATATAATAAAACGTGTAGTAGGCCACAATAGCAACTGTACCAAGTGTGTCAAAGAGATGACTTCCTGGCAGAGTTACTGGCGGTGCACACACCTAGAGCAGCTAGATAGAAGGACAAGGCAGAGGAAGCATTGAAAGTCAGACAGTTCCATTGCAGGAGCCCTGCTCAGGTAACACCCAAGCTTTGGGAGTCAGCCTGCAACGGGAAGTGCCCTAATGGAACACAGATCAGGTCATATGCTGTGGGACACAGAGCTCATGCAGTGTGGGTATTGGTGAATGCATCAAGCACCGTGGTGGCATCCACACGTGCACTGCAGAGTGGCAGACATCGCTCCCAATCAGAGTACCTTACCTGAATGACAGTCTCAGCACTAGGATAATACTTTCAGAGCTCTCGTCATCATGGAAGCTGCTGACTTCTGTAGTACTGTAAATAGCCCATTGAAAGTGATTTACCAATTCATTGTCCCTCATACTCAGCACTAATGGGATGTCTCCACCAAATCCCTCCCATCAGAGCTCAGGGAACCCCATGGAAGACGAGGTAGGAGGGGTGTGAGAGCCAGAGGGGATGGAGGACACCAGGATAACAAGTCCCTCTAAGTGGACTGAGCACAGCTCATAGGTACTCTCAGAGACTGTGACAGCAAGTTCATGGCCTACAGTGTCTCTGCTAGTCCTCTACATATAAACTATAGCTTTCAGTTTAGTGTTTTTATGGGACTCCTGAGTGTGAGAACAAATGGTATCTGACTCCTGGGCTCTTTTCCTTCTGTTAGTTTGCCTTGTCCAACTTCGATGTGATAAACCTTTTTAGCATATTTTATTTTATTTCATTAAAAAGGAAAGATAATGTACTATAGGCCAATCTGGTGAGGGTACTCTCTCAGTTCAAGTTTCCTTTTCCAAAATGACTCTAGCTTGTGTCAAGCTGACATAAAACTAGCCAGCACAGCAGTGAAGACTGTTGTTTATCTGTATTGCATTCATTTATATTACACAAGGATTTTTAAATTCTGTTTGTTTGTGTGAGAAAAGATCTCATTATGGATTGCTTTCTGACCTGGAATTTCCTACATCTACCAGGAGATCCTCAAATATGTAGTGGTATTGTTGCGATCGCTTTCTTAATGCTGGGATTATAGGTATGTGATACCATGCCCAACAATGTTGACTATTTCTTATAGAAGTATAAAATATTAGACTTGAGTTTATATATGAAAATTAGAATTACAATTAAATTCCCGATATAGTTGGAATGACCAGAGTCATTATTGAGTGCACCAACTCTCTTAAAGGATTTCCCCTTGCATTGGGTAGGAAATAAATAACACCTTACATAAATTAAATATCCACACATCTCACAGAAAGAAGGAAAGCAAACTATATTTTCTCAAGTACACATTTTTACTGTGTTTTGCAATGAGAACTGATGAGTAGTTAACTAGGTGTGAATTAGAAAACATTTGAACTGGAGATTGTCGGTAGTACCCAGAAAACTAGTGGCTTCTTCTGAAACAACAACAGTACTTGTGGCTCCTAATCTTGTTTTGAATGTGCCATGAGCACAAATAGGCAGCATCAAATATGTATTTGATTAGGGACGTGGAACTTTGAAGTGGACTGTGTTGTTGTAGGGTCCAGATGCACCCAAATTCCCTGAGGTTAGCTTGAGGAAACCAGGTACATACAACTCATATAAAATCTACCTTTGCTTAGAATAGTGGTTCTCAACAAGTTGTGACCCACTTCGGGTTGCTTCTCAGATATCCTGCATGTCAGATATTTACATTATAATTCATAACAATAACAAATTACAGTCATGAAGTAGCAAGAAAAAATTTTATGTTTGTAGGTCAACCACCACATGGGGAACTGTATAAATGGTTGAATCTTTAGGAAGGTTGAGAGCCACTGCTTTAGAATCATATAGAAAGCTGTTCTCTCTGTGCCAGGTCAGATGGACTTAGTGGCATTGCAATCAACGTCTACAACAATTCTGCCTGCAAATTCCTCAAATGAAGTCCTTGGGACATTGTGGGTCATTGGCCAACATTGGCCTCTCCACATGTTTAGGTGTTCTGTGGCCTGGGATCGTTTTGTGAACACGGGGAAGTGTATTCCTACCCCTGTGCGTTCTTCTGCTCCCCAACTGTCTTGTTCTGTAAATATGACGTGATTAGTTGCCCGGGAACAACAACAAACTCTCTTATATCCAAAATGTGTCAGAAACATGTATGTTTAACAAAGATGACAGGAGTTCCTTTGTGGCTTGCTCTGCTCTGTCCCCAGGTACGTGAAAGGTATAAGGGCCTATGGATTTCCAAGCATCATGTGACGTCACGGGGAGAGTGTCATGAGGATCATGAGAGGCTAAAGTGCACATTTCTGTCATTGTCTCTCGTTTTTGCAGTTCCTTAGCAGTGTCCTCTCTGGTTAAAGCATTCACTCCAGCAGAAAAGCTCTTTAAGGAGTAACCTATTGTGAGTAACTTCAGGGAGAGCCCCACACTGAATGGATCCAGTAGTCTCCGTACTCCCAAGAGTAGATAAATAGTAGAGACTGCTGGGAGTCAGTCTCAGACCAGCAGAGCAGTCTGGAAGAAACCAGTAGAACAGCTCAGCAGGAGCAGAGACCAGGTGAGCTGCCTGGAAGAGGCTTAGAGGAGCTGATCTGTCTGGAAAGACTGCAGCCTGCTGTCCTGTCTGTGGACTGCACAGTGTGGCTCAGGTTTCCAGATTTGGAGAGCCATCAGTCCTACCGTGGTAGGCTTTGGTGACAAAGCTGACTTGGAGTCATTTCTCTCCTGTAAGCAACCCCTCACCCATATTCCTGTAAGGAAGTCTGATAAATGGAATTTGTTCTCCAGGTGGACTCTGGTATTGTTGTTCCTTCTGTCTGGGGCAGAATTTCTTTCTGCAGTAGTAAATGTGTGTTGTTTCCTTAGAAAAAGTGTGTTTTGCAATAGGAGATGAGAGTAAGATGTTGCTAGAGGCAAAAGGAGTAGGTGAAGCAGCAATACAGGAGGCCAGTCTAACTGATAATCAGACAGTCGTCTAGGGTCCTAAGACACAATGCTCAGGCTTTGGAGCTGGGCACCATGTGCCACCTCCCACTGTCAAGCATCTCCTTGCTTCACAGCAGCCTGCCCTTTCCACTCCTTTTATGCCCATTCTTCTGTCTTTCCCCCTCTCTTCCCTCTCAAAGGTTAGAATCCAAGGATTTCCTAGCAGTGAGTGAAAAGGGAAGGTGAGTGTGTCCTGTTCTGCTGATGCTCACACGATGCACATATCAGGGGCTTTTCTGTGTGAGGCATCACCCTTGAAGACCTCAGCTTCTGACATTAGCAGGATTCAGACTCAGAGACTCTGCTTTTTATTTTTATGGTTCAAATCTACAAAAGAACTCATCTGTATAAAAACACACAGTATATTAAAAAGGGTGTAATACAACTTCAGGAAGGATAGTATTGTCTTCAGAGTGGCTATTCTACCCTTTCTCTTGATAGGGTGTTTAGGAGGGATTTGATGGGATATACTCAGGTCACGAATTCTTGGGGGAAATTGTTATGATTTATGAACCCCTATAGTGTATGTAGGGCTCAATGTTCAGTAAATTGAATATTCTAAAGATTTTTTTTGAGACATGGTTTCTCTGTAGTTTTTGGAGCTTGCTCTGGATCTTGCTCTTGCAGACTAGACTGGCCTTGAATTTAAAGATATTTAGCTGCCTCTTAGCCCCAAATGCTGGTAAAGAAAGGTTTGTGCCACCTTATCCGGGTAAAAGTATTTTTAATGTTGTTTGAAGATTTTGATCAAGCATACTGTTATGGGATCATAACTGTACCTCATTCCTTATACATAAAAATGAAGCCATGGAGGTGGTTTTCTGCAATGATTCAGTAGTAAAGATGCTTGCTGGCAAGCCTGATTGTTGTAAGGGGGATGCTTTTGTTTCTTGGCTGCCCAGCTTGCTTAGCCCAGAAGTAACCACACAGAAAAATGTATTAATTAAATCACTGATAGGCCCATTAGCTAACTTCTTATTTGCTACCTTTCTTTTTTTTTTGTTTTTCTAGACATGGTTTCTCTGTAGCTTTGGAGCCTGTCCTGGAACTAGTTCTAGTAGACCAGGCTGGCCTTGAAATCACAGAGATCTGCCTGCCTCTGCCTCCCCTGTGCTGGGATTAAAGTTATATGCCACCACTGGCCAGCATTACTGGTTAAGTCTTATATTAATTTAATCCATTTCTATTAATCTGTGTATTACCATGAGGTATTGGCCTACCATCAAAGGTACAGCACATCTATTTCTGGTGGCAGTTCCATGGCGTTTCTCTCACTCTGCTTTCTTCCTCCCAGCATTCAGTTGTGTCTTCCTTGCCTACCTAAGTACTGTCCTATCAAAATGCCAAGGGTTTCTTTATTCCTTTACGTATGAAAAGAACATAAAAGCAGAACGATCTCCTGCACCACCAGATGGCCTGATCTCTGGGATGTTCATGATGGAAAGAGAGAACTGATTTTCCCAAGTTGTCTTCTGACATCCAAACATGTGCTGTGACATGCACAAAATGGTATAGGTCCATACTCACATAAGAAATAAATTCAACAATTAGAAGGAATCCGAATTTACTTAGCTACTAACTCTACAGGTATTTGACAATGATTTTGTGTTTACAGATGTTGATTTTCACATTTATTTATAAGTCAAAATATTTGCGCTACAACTTCCTTAGGAATCTTACTAGCTGTCCTGATGTCACAGTGCTCTAGGATTCTACAGTTAAAAGGAAGTTGTTTTGATTTGATTTGCATGTCTCTGATGGCTAAGGATGTTGAGCATTTCCCTAAGTGTCTTTCAACCATTTTAGATTTCTCTGTTGAGAATTTTCTGTTCATGTCTGTACTCCGTTTTTTATGGGATTATAGGGTCTAAGTAAGTATGGCTGCTATATATTGATAGCTTATTGCCTTTTTAAGATAAGGAAGTATCTTTACATCCTAGTTTATGACATTTTTCTAGTTATTCATAATTGGTACTGTATTTAGTGATATATTTTTATTTGCACACTTTGGTTAAGAATGTTTTTTTATTTGTATCAACGTGTTCATTCATATTGACATATTCGATTGGTAAACTGTCCTTTCATATTACCAAGTAGCTCTCATGTTAATGGTTGTTTTCAAAACCACATCTTCTTGAGTAAATTCTTTTTCTTATAATATTTATATGCCCTTGAAAGATAAATTATTCTGCTTTATTGATTTTACTTCATACAAAGTATTTTCAAGACTACTAAATGGTTATTTTGACATTTAGTTATAGTATTTGCCTAAAATTATAGTATTTAATTATTTTGAGTAGTATCTGTATCTGTTTCCCCTTTAACTATGTTCTTATTCTCCTATAATGTTCACTCTTTATGTTTTGGCAAGTCTAGATGGATATCAGTCTACCATATTAATCTTTTTAGAGATAAAAGTATTTCTACCATGCACTCATCCTCTGTACTGTGAGCAAGACTCAAATTAAATGCTTTTTAAAATAGTTTGTCTTGGTCATGGTGTCTCTTCAGAGTAATACAAACATATACATCATCCTTAGCACCTAGGGAAATGTTAATTCAAATAAACTTTGAGATTTTGTCTCAGCTCAGTCTAAGTCTGAATGGTTAAGATGAAGAAAACAACCGACAAACGACGCTGGTTAGAGGGAAAGAGGAATAGTCATAACTGTTGATGAGAATGCAAATTTATGCAGCCACTCTGAATATCAGTATGAAGAATCCTCAAAAAAACAAAATTAAATCTATTATATTCTCTAACGATGCCCCGTGTTCTCATAGGGCCAAATGCATGTCATCCTACTCCACAGATACTTCTACTGTGCTTTTAAGTTGAAATAAAAGTTAGTGTACAGATCATTCATCAATTTTTTTGAGAAGTTTTTATGAAACAATAAATTTCTTTCCAAGTACTCGTTTAACTCCCAGCTTTGGCATTACTCAGTGAGTTCTGGAGCAGTGGTGTGCACTTGAGACATTTTCTGGCTTTTAAAACAGAATTCAGATTTCCTCGCCAGGATTTGTCTAGCTTCTATCATATATAATCCATTTTAATTTCATATTTTTCCTATCAATTCTTCCTTTTAGAAAATATTTTCTCTATTTTTTGTTTTGTCTCCAGATCTTTATCTCCCTCCATTTATTTCTCTTCCATCTTCTCTCCTACTGTTGCTTCTTCCTCCTACTCTTCTATTTTCCTTGTGAACTATGAAAATTAATGAGTTAAGGCAAATGAAATGTATGTTATAGGGATCCTATCACCTGGAAAGGGTATAAAACTAAGAAAAATTTGACCACCAAAATGGCTCAGTGGATAAGGGTACATTCCAGGAAGCATGGTAATCTATCAAGTTCAATCTCCCAGACTAACATGGTAGACAGGAGCCATCTCCTGCAAGCATTGCTACAACTCCATATGCACACCATAGCATACATATATCCATACCTATGCACATATTAACAATTAATAAATCAATGTGTTTAAAATTTTTAAATGAAGCAGGACAGCCAGAGCTACATAGTAAGACCTTATCCCCCCTAAAAACAATAAATATTTTAATGAGAAAAATAGTATAAGCAAGCAAAAAATAATGGTGTATTAAGGGATGATACATTGATGAGAGAATGGTTAAACAGATGGGGGAAAACAGGAAAAGCATTGTAATAGAAAGAAACAAGTTCAGCTTTTGCCTTATAAAGAAATTTATCAAACTTGACAGTATAGAGAGACAAGGATAGTGTCTGGTAGTAATGACAAAATGTAAAGATTTATTAAAAGTTTGTCCTGTATTGTCTTGTGTTATAAGAGCTTTTCCTGTATTATTTGTTTGGTTGTCACCCAACATTTACAAAGCTATTTTCACATCAATACTTAATATTTAATTTTGGGTAAGAAATATCAAGCAATTCTTTTCCTTGGCCATAATAAAAACTTTTGTGCAAAGATAATTAAAAAGAATAAATAGAAAAGTAAAAATGGAGATAATTGAGTGTACATAGTTATTTCTGTTAATATTAAACATGGAAGGTCCTAACAAGGTTTCTAAAGCAATATACAGAATTATGACACTTAGTTTGTAGTGTTCCCATATTATTTAAAATGAGAGAGAACTTGTAACTATTACAAATCTAGCTTGAATTTCAGGTAAGTGATAAAAACTAAGATTGCAGAAGTAAGTTAATCTTTGCATCAGAAGAAGGACTCAGATAAGTGTCATTGCTTGCTCCGTGTTTCTGTAGAAGAATACTACACAGTGGGTATTTTATAAGAAAAGAAATTTATTTTTCACCATTATGTAGGCTACAAAGTCCAATACCCAGGAAGTATCATGTTTTGAAAGTGTCATACTACGTTGGAAGGCAGGAAGAGAGGAGAGAACAAAAGACCAAGAGAATAAGAGTGAACAAAATGCTGATAACTAATGCATTTATGATGGCATTGTCATCCTGAACTAATCACCTTTTATTTCGCCCTGTGTTCCAACACTATGTATCTCAATCCATATCATGAGACCCTATAATAGAGAAAATATAAGAAGAGTTAAAGATGACTAGCATTCATACAAGCACATCCATGGAGAAGATGTTGATGAATCTGATTTGATGGCCTAGTTTGTGTAGGTCAAACAATAGTGAGATTATATGCTGACTAGGAGGAAGCATATGGTCTAATAGGGCTGACAGAAGAATTATGTTTCCTAAGGATTTCATAGAACAACTAGTCTCATACTAACAATTCCTGAAGATTGCTGTTATTTATAAAGAGGACGTTAACTACTGTGCATTAGAATTCCTTTATTTGATTCTATTTTAATATTCAGTTAGCCTTCATTTTCTGTTTAATATAAAGCTGACACAGATCATGGATTTGAAGGAAATAACTCAGGAACTAGAAGAACTGTTACCATATTTAGTCATGTTGTTGACTATGATGTTTCCAAGTTTGCTCCAATATAAACTGACAGGGTACCTTGCCCACTAAAACTTATTAGTAATATTGGTGTAATACTGCAAATTGTTATAAAAATAATGACCCATATAAGAGACTCTGATGACAGGATTATGTGTACATGAAATGCATTGCAGTTATGTGAATTAATAATAAACTGCTACTTGGAACTTTTTGCCGTAATATTAAAGGACTTTAAAGTATGTGAGTATTCTGACATTTTCCCATCATGGTTCCTGCAAAATTATGTCCAAACTGGGGCACAGTCGATAGTGAAAGTCAATACTAACAAGTTATATGCTTACCCAACAACATTGTCATACATACACAATTATTGTTTAGATGCTTACAGTTTATTTAATAAAGCTCAAGAAAGTTCAAACAGTAATTGTAGTTATATGCAGCAGTTTAGGAAAGTATAAGAACAATATTCACGTATCTGGGAATTTTATTTTACTGTCCTCCTTCAGTTCAAGTTGAAACAGAGCATGTAAAGCTATTTAAATGCTCTTTTATCTGTACTTACCTCACCTTCCTTCTCAGATCTCCTTTACCTTAAAATGTATATCCAGGACTTTTGTGTATTTATTATGTCCTTTGTGTATAAAACTGACATGTTTGGGGTCTGGCTTATGTGAGTCCTTTCACATTTCTGAACTTTGAGTAGCTCATGTGAGAATCTGATTGGTCTCTGAGCTTCCCAGGAGCTCAACAAGTGCTAGATGTTATGTTCTTTTTGTTTACAAGAATGAGGAACAATATACAATTGAGCTTGATTGTTCCTTTAAGCAGAAAGCATATTTTTCTCATTTCACTTCTTCTCTCGTGAATGTATATACACATATGCACACACGGACATACATCATTCATCAGCTAGAGAAACAACATCAAGAAGATAAAAGAAGGTAGCAGAAAATGATGCAGGGTTGATGATGTTATATAAAAGTAGAGAATGGAAGGAGGAAAGAAGGGACAGGGAGAGAGGACAGGGAGGGAAGCAAGAAGGAGGAAGTCAGAAGGTGAGGTGAATGAGGCAGTGAATAAGGCAGGCCAGTAAGCAGCCAGCACTATCATACATACTCATGATAGCTACTCATCACAAATAGACTGTGAAAGCAAAAAAAAATGCCTTTTAAAGTCACTTCTATGTTACATTTTCAACTGGTAAGAAGTTTTATAATATGCAATCAATCAATAATTTGCAAGATCATTAAACTCTTACAATAAAAAGAAAGAAGCCATTAGGTCTCATATATATTCACAGTGGCAAGTCTCAAAAATAAATTATAATGAAAGCTGATTTCTACACACCGAGATCCCTGAACTAGAATCCAGAAGACAATTCTCATCAAGGTCCACCCCCCAATCCCCGCCTGGATTACAGATGTGCTTGGGCAAGTTAAACCACAGATTTATTTAGTTCAAAATGATTTTATTTCTTTTTCTATCTTAATCACAAGGCACAAGAAAGAATATACAATAATATGACTTGCTCGACTAGGTAAGGGTCTTTCATTACTTGAATTCAGACTTGTTTTCCATCATCATTTGATTGGAACTTATCAATGCACTCTATTGAGCCTTGAACTGTCAACTCAAAGGCAGAGAAGCATTTCTATGTTGAAGCATATTCAATACAAAGCATGAAAGTCTAGATAGGGCAGAGTTGGAAGCAAGGAAATGTAACCTTAACTCTGGAGTGCATAACTGGGAAAGAAGATTATAGGAAAATGCTTTAAACTAAGTTTCAAGATCACTAAAATTTGTACTTGATTTGTTCATTGTCTACATGCACTACTCCAAAAGAGCACTGAATATGCCAGACATAGATATCATGCTAGGGAATAACAACTTAATTTATTTATTGTTCTAAAACAATCTTTTCTTATTTTTTATACCAATACTACTCCCTCTGTTTCTTCTGCTCCCACCCCCAATTTCTACCCACCCAAAAGTCCCATTAACACCTCAGAGACGGTAAGCCTTCTCACGGGAAGTCAACAAAGTCTGATACATCACTTTGATGCAGGATCAAGGCCCTCCCCCTGTATCTAGTGTGAGCAAGATATCCATCCCTCCAAAGAAATTTGGTTTCAAAAAGCCAGTACATGCAGTAGGGTTAAATCCTAGTCTCACTGCCAGTGGACTCACAGTCTGCCCAAGCCATATACCTGTCAGTCACATTCCGACGACCTGGTTTGGTCCAATGTAGGTACTCCCAGCTTTCATCCTGGAGTCAGTGAGCTCCCACTAGCTCAGGTAAGCGGTCTCTGTGGGTTTACCCACCATGGTCTTGACTCCATTGCCTGTATACTCTCTTCTGCCTTTCTTCTACTGGACTTCATGAGATTGGCTCAATGTTTAGCTTTGGATCTCATCATCTTCTTCCATCAGTGGTTGAATGAAAATTCTATCATGGTAATTAGGGTGGTCAACAATCTGATTACAGAGGCAGGCCAGTTCAGACACCCTCTCCACTAGTACTAGGAGTCTTTGCTGGGCTGTTGTTAAGGATTCCTGAGAATTTTTCTGGCACCAGATTTCTCTCTAACCCCAATTTTGTTACCTGTATCAAGATATTTCATTCATTGATCTCCATCTCTGTCCTTCCCTCATCTCGACCATCCCATCCTTCATTTCTCCTTGCCCTCCCCTTCTTCCCTCTCCTTCCTCCTCCTCCAACCTTTCTTCCCCCAATGCTCCCAATTTTCTCAGGGGCTATTTTCTATTTCCCCTTCCCAGGGGTATCCATGCACACATCTCTTAGGATTTTCCTTCTTAATTTGTTGTTGACAGATGATTCTATCTTGCTGAGTCCCACAGCCATTCAGTTCCAAAGAGCACTCAGAGGTTTATATTAATTAGGAACTCTTTGGCCTATTAGCTCACACTTATTATTAGCTAGCTTTTACATCTTATATTGACTCTTAATTCTTATGTATGTTTAGCCCACATGGTTTGGTACCTTTTCTCAATAAGGCATTCTCATCTTGTTTCTTCTGCCTCTAGCTGATAAATCACTCTGCCTTTCCCCTTTCCATAATTCTCTTAGTCTAGTAGCCTCACCTATACTTCCTACCTAGCTACAGGACTGTCTGTGTTTTATTAAACTAATATGAGTGACAAATCTTTATAATCTGTAAGAATATTATCCCACAGCATTCCCCCTTTTTTTAAAAAAAAAAAAGCTCTGAATTTGATCTCATTTGTTTAGCTTTAGCATATATGTTGAAGGTACAATTTGCAGTCTATAGGTATGGGTGGCCTCAGGCCAGTGACAAGTCCTATCAGGCCAGTCACAAGGAAGTTGAATTTTCATCATCTGGAGCTTTGCAGAGATGGAGAGTTTGAAAGCTTGGTCAAAACTTTCTGGAATTAAAAGGGAAGAGTCCTTTTTCTCTGACAGTATAGAAAGTCTCAATTATGAGGAAATGGTTTTCTTTGTGTTTTTTTTATACTCTTTTTTTTGAGAAAAGGAAAAAAACAATTTTCTGCCTCCTCCCAGCCTCGCATTTTCCTCCCCCTCCTCCCACCCTTCTCCCCCGCCTCCCACCCTTCTCCCCTTCCCCCCACTCCTCTCCCCCTCCCTCTCCAGTCCAAAAAGCAGTCAGGGTTCCCTGTCCTGTGGTAAGTCCTAGGTCCTCCCCCCCTCTGTCCATATCTGGGAAGGTGAACATCCAAACTGGCTAGGCTCCCACAAAGCCAGCACATTAAGTAGGATCAAAACCCCGTGCCATTGTCCTTGGACTCTCATCAGCCCTCATTGTTCGCCATGTTCAGAGAGTCCGTTTTTTTCCCATGCTTTTTCAGTCACAGTCCAGCTGGCCTTGGTGAGCTCCCAATAGATCAGCTCCACTGTCTCAGTGGGTCGGTGCACCCCTCGTGGTCCCGACTTCTTTGCTCGTGTTCTCACTCCTTCTGCTCCTCATTGGGACCTTGGGAGCTCAGTCCAGTGCTCCAGTGTGGGTCTCTGTCTCTATCTCCGTCCATCACCAGATGAAGGTTCTTTGGTGATATGCAAGATATTCGTCAGTATTTGCTATAGGATAGGGTCATTTCAGGTTCCATATCATCAGCTGCCCAAGGAACTAACTGGGGACATCGCCTTGGGCTCCTGGGAGCCACTCTAGATTCAAGTCTCTTGCCTACTCTAAAGTGGCTCCCTTAACTAAGAATTGTGGTTCAGTGCTCCCCTATCCAACCTTCCTTTTTCCCAATCCTCCTGTTTCCCCAAGTTCCCCCCATCCTCCCCTTCTCCCTTTTCTCTCCCCATCTCCCCTTACCCCCATCCCACCCCACCCCCAAGATGCCAATTTTCTCCCCGGCAATTTTGTCTACTTCCCATAGCCAAGAGGATAACTATATGTTTTTTCTTTGGTTCACCTTCTTACTTAGCTTCTTTAGGTTACCAATTGTAGATTCCATGACCCTTATTTATTGCTAGAAACCAATTATGAGTGAGTACATCCCATGTTCATTTTTTTGGGTCTGGGTTAACTCACTCAGGATAGTGTCTTCTATTTCCATCCATTTGCATGCAAAATTCGAGAAGTCATTTTTTTTTTTACCACAGCAGTACTCTAATGTGTATATATTCCATACTTTCTTCATCCATTCTTTCATTGAAGGGCATCTAGGTTGTTTCCAGTTTCTGGCTATTACAAATAATACTGCTCTGAACATAGTTGAACAAATGTTCTTGTCATATGATAGGTCATCAGTGGTATTGCTGGGTCCAGGGGTAGGTTGATCCCGAATTTCCTGAGAAACCGAAACACAGATTTCCAAAGTGGTTGCACAAGATTGCATTCCCACCAGCAATGGATGAGGGTACCCCTTCAAACTCAGGAACACGACAAGGCTGTCCACTCTCTCCATACCTCTTCAATATAGTGCTTGAAATTCTAGCAATAGCAATAAGACAACATAAGGGGATCAAGGGGATTCGAATTGGAAAGGAAGAAGTGAAACTTTCGTTATTTGCTGATGATATGATAGTGTACATAAGCCACCCCAAAAACTCCACCAAAGAACTTTTACAGCTGATAAACACCTTTAGTAATGTGGCAGGATACAAGATCAAATCCAAAAAATCAGTCGCCCTCTTATACAAAAAGGACATGGAAGCAGAGAGGGAAATCAGAGAAGCTTCACCTTTCATGATAGCCACAAACAGTATAAAATATCTTGGGGTAACGCTAACCAAGGAAGTGAAAGATCTATGTGACAAGAACTTTAAGGCATTGAAGAAAGAAATTTAGGAGGATACAAGATAACGGAAGGACCTCCCTTGCTCTTGGATTGGGAGGATCAACATAGTAAAAATGGCAATTCTACCATGAAGGCATAAGTCACAAACAATGCCACACCAATTTGGGATTATGATTATTAGGGTGGTATTTATTTAAAGGGGAAAAAACTTACAGATCACTGTCCCAGGCCACAGCCCTCTATACAACCAGGAAAGGAGTCTAGTCGCCGGCGGAGCAGGAAGTGAAGAGAGGAGAGGGAAGTGGCCGCTTTTTTAAAGGGAGAGAAACCACGCCCCAATGGGCTGGTACCTCAGCGGTGATAGGCTGGAGGAGTGGGAGGACCTCCCGCAACACCTCCACCTTTTGTTTAAATAAGAGAGATCTAAACCTACTATGAAATTATATACAATAAGTACAAATATCCTATGCCAACTAGCTTATGTCTTGTATAATAAATAACTTGGCCAAGTCATGAGAGAAAGTAACTACATTTATATAGTCTTCAACCCCATCAAAGATCTGAGAAGGGAAATAATGTTACCTGGGTAATTAGGAAGTTCAGTAAAACAACTTCCAAAACATGCAACAAATCACAGAGACAACTGGCTACCTGGGCAATCACCCAAAATCATGTTAGCAACGTTGAAGCAACCAACTTTGGCTAAGGCCTAACATAACTGACATACCATTTTCAAAGGCAAGCAACTTTTCAAAACTAGCTTACCCTGTCTTGGCAGGATATGATAGCCCTGTTTTATCCATTGATGCACGCTCTGTATCTTTGTCAGTTGTTGAGGTATGGGCATTTCTTTGCCCCAAGGTCAGTTCTGCCAAAAAGAAGGCTCCAGGTGGAGTGTCTTTGGTGCTCAACATTCTCTCGGGAATTGAGTGGTGTTGCCAGGAGCAATTTTGTCTCACTACCACAAAACTCTGAGTTAGATTAAAGGCCATTTTCTACAGCTCTTTGAAGAAGTTGAAGATTATCTATCTATACTGAGTATAATCTCTATATATCTAAAGAACCTGATTAGTCTATTATAAATGACAAACTTAGATGACTATTAGTCTATATAATTCTCAATATCTATCTAACTTAAAGACTAAGACAATAAACGACTGTGAAACAAATGAGGACAATCACCTCCAAATATAAACAATGTACAAATATACATTGCAGTAGGTAAATATATATCAATACACAATCATTATTTAAGTATCTTAATCAGAGGTAGAAATGTACACTGCAATATGGTAAATATATACAATATATATTTATATATATCAATACAATATATGTCAATACATAAAAATGTTTTAAACAGAGGTAGAAACATGCATGCGTACAATAGTCAATATAATTTAACTTTGTATCAATATACAAGAATCTATACCAATGTATTTGTCTAAAAACAGTAACTCACAATTAAAATCTATTATCCCATCATCCCTCTTTTTTTTTTCAAAATGATCCCTGAGCGTATAAAATTCCTCCCCCAACCCTCAATCGTATACTAATTATAATCAACCCCTAAATGATGTCCCTAAACCCAAGAGCAAACTTTACTGGGAGAGGGGACGTCGTCCTCTAGAATTACTTCTAGCTGTCATGGGGGCGACGTTCTTTCTGGGGGATCCTGTGAAAGTAAAATGATGGTTAACTTTCAAGATCAATGTCTTTTAAAATTGCCAATAGTCTCTGAGTATTTTGTGCAGGTCTGGCCAAAATGTTGTATAAGATGTGCACCATTTCAGCTAACCAAGTTGGAACTGTCTTGTGCAGCTGGTACCAAAAGCAGGTCTTGTAGTAGTGCTATCAGTATCATGACGTCATATCAACCAGGTGGAGTTGTTATTATGGGGCCCCATCATCTTCCTGGAAACTTCAAATGTCACTTCAGGAAAAACTCATTGTTCATTATGAAAAACTTAAACATTAATCACATAGACATATATATATATATATATATATATATATATATATATATTCAATGAAAGACATGATAGATATATTCAATGAAAAGTATGATAGATATGAAGAAAAGCAAAGATGTTTTCTAAACTCATATTTCTTTCTGTCCCATATCATGGCTCTTGACATGAGACAGAAACTCCAGAAACTCTGGGTTTTTCTCTTACTAACAGGCTTGGAATTGGAGAGGGACTGAGCCAGAGTCCAACTTCAAAACCAGCTTTATAAATTTAGAAATATGGTTTAATATTACTTACACAACCCATTCAGTTGTCTTGATATTTCCTATTTTGCCGGTATTTTTCCATCTGTCAGCATCCAAACATCCAGGGTCCCTTGAATTTCTCAAAGATGAGTGTTTTCCTGTGGAGATAAGAACAGAACCCTGCCCCCATTCTATATGTTTTTCTTACCACCTGTATGAATATCATCGTTGTGGATGAGTTGTCATTTCTCCTTTCCAAGAGGTTTCTCCTCTTCAAATCGAAACTTTATTAATTTTGATGGTATCCACAATTTTTCTTCTCCTGTGGAAACAAGAGCAAAACCCCTTCCCCAACATAGCACATCTCCTGGCTTCCACTGAGAGGTCAGCACATCTTTGAAATAAATCGGTTGATTTAGTTCAGCAGACTTTTCCATTATCCAATGTCTTTCTGCTGCCATCGTTCCTTTCTCATTAGCGTTAAGAAAATTCAAGGTTAATAAAGCATTATGTAATCTATTTCTGGGGGTATTTTCGGTCCCTTTCTGTTTGTTCAGCATATCCTTTATAGTACGATTTGATCTTTCTATAACTGCCTGACCTGTAGGATTATTTGGTATACCTGTAATGTGTTTTATATTATAATAATCAAAAAAGCGTTTCATTTTCTTAGATACATATGCTGGACCATTATCTGTCTTTATTTGCGCAGGTATACCCATGATGGCCATAACTTCCAATAAATGTGTGATTACTGAATCAGCCTTTTCTGAGCTCAGGGCAGTAGCCCATTGAAAACCTGAATACGTGTCTATGGTGTGGTGTACATATTTTAATTTACCAAATTCCATAAAGTGGAACACATCCATCTGCCAGATTTCATTTCTCTTAGTACCCTTTGGGTTACACCCTGCAGGCAACGGTGTTTGATTATAGAAAGAACAAGTAGGACTTCTCTTTATAATGTCCTTAGCTTGTTGCCAAGTAATGGAAAATTCTTTCTTTAGGCCTTTACTATTGACATGATGCTTTTTATGAAATTCCGAGGCCTGCAACACACTTCCAATCAATAATTGATCAATCTCAGCATTGCCTTGGGCTAGAGGACCAGGCAGACCTGTATGGGACCGGATGTGTGTTATGTACATCGGACAAAGCCTGTTCCTGATTATGTCTTGTACCTGGATAAACAATGAAGTCAACTCTGTGTCATCTGGTATAAATTCAGCGGTTTCAATATGCAAGATAACTCTTTCTGCATATTGTGAATCTGTAACTATATTAAGAGGTTCTTTAAAATCCCTTAGCACCATAAGAATGGCATATAATTCTGCCTTCTGGACAGAATTATAAGGGCTTTGTTCCACCTTAATCAATTCATCTGACTTGTAACCTGCTTTCCCTGATTTATTTGCATCAGTATAGAACGTACGGGCTCCAGTTATTGGAGCATCACGTACAATTCTAGGAAGAATCCAAGAAGTTCTTTTTATGAGATTAAGTCTATCACTTTTGGGATAGTTGCTATTAATTTCTCCCAAAAAGTTAGCACAAGCTCTTTGCCACGGTTCATTGTCTTCCCATAACTTTTTTATTTCTTCAGTAGTAAAAGGCACTATAATTTCTGCTGGGTCTATACCTGCTAGTTGACGAAGTCTCAGCTTACCTTTTATAATTCAGAGACTTTTTCCACAAAAGTTTTTAATTTTTTACTTGGTTTATTAGGTATAAATATCCACTCTAAAATAATATCTTCCCTCTGCATTAGAATCCCTGTAGGAGAAGTTCTGGAAGGCAATATGACTAGGATGCAGCTAAGATTTGGGTTCACCCTATCCACATGTGCCTCCTGTAATTTTTCCTCAATCATTGTCAGTTCCTTTTCTGCTTCAGCTGTCAGTTCTCTTGGACTATTCAAATCTTTATCACCATCTAAGGTTTTGTTTAAATGAACTATTAGATCAGGTGTTATCCCAACAGCTGGTCGTAGACTGGAAATGTCTCCTAACAATCTTTGGAAGTCATTAAGTGTCTTTAACCGGTCTCTCTTAATTTGTGCCTTTTGCGTTTTAATTTTCTCTAATCCTATTCTGTAACCTAGGTAATTAATAGAATTTCCTCTTTGAATCTTTTCAGGGGCAATTTGTAATCCCCACCTAGGCAAGACTTTCTTTACTTCTTCAAACATCCTTTCTAAAGTATCTTTATTTGAATCAGATAACAAGATGTCATCCATGTAATGATAAATGATGGACTTGGGGAATTGTTTACGAATTATTTCCAATGGCTTACTTACAAAATATTGGCACAGTGTAGGACTATTGAGCATACCCTGTGGGAGGACAGTCCATTGATATCTCCTATTAGGCTGAGAATTATTATAAGTAGGCACTGTGAAGGCAAATTTTTCTCTATCCTTTTCTTGTAACGGTATAGTGAAAAAACAATCTTTCAAATCAATAACTATAAGAGGCCATCCTTTTGCTAACAGAGAAGGCAAAGGAATTCCAGATTGTAGTGGGCCCACAGGTTGAATTACTTTGTTGACAGCTCTTAGATCTGTCACCATTCTCCATTTACCAGATTTCTTTTTTACAACAAACACAGGAGAATTCCAAGGGCTGGTTGATTCTTCAATATGGTGAGCATCTAGTTGCTCTTGCACCAGCTGTTCCAATGCCTGTAGTTTATCTTCAGCTAGAGGCCATTGTTTGGTCCATATTGGCTTCTCAGTTAGCCATATTAAAGGTAGGGCTGTTGGTACCTCTAAAGGTTTGGTATTTGCTGTATGTTCTTGTACAGCCTGAATGGCTGGTGACCTTTTCCCATAATACCTCATCATATCCTTCCCAGAATTATGAGTTCCTGGAAATACAGGAATGTTAATCTGGGTATCCCATTGCTGTAGCAGGTCACGGCCCCATAAATTTATGGCAATATTGGCTATATATGGCCTTAGTCTTCCTATTTGCCCTTCGGACCCTATGCATTCAACCCATCTTGTGCTTTGTTTTACACGAGATAGGGTTCCAATTCCCAGGAACTGAACATCTACCTCTTGAAGAGGCCAATTCGGATGCCAAGATTCTGGGGTAATGATACTTACATCCGCACCTGTGTCTAATAAGCCTTCAATAAAAGTGCCATTTATACAGACTCTTAGCTTTGGTCTTTGATCATTAATAGAAGTCTGCCAAAATATATGTTTACTCTGTCCTACTGGGTTTTTTGACTCATCCACCACACGTAATTCATTATTTAGACCAGTATTACTTTTTACAGCACAAATTGGAGCTTTTAATTTTCTTGGTGAGGCACGTTCTCCACTGTGACTGGGAATGACTGGGCCACTGTTGGCTTGGGGGCCTGCGAGAGGCCCCCCAAGGAGTTTCCCAATGATATCGGATTGCCCCGTCTGTCTGTTGTTGACCTACATTCGTTGGACCAATGTCGGCCTTTACCGCATCTCCTACATATACCTGAAGGCCGAGGTCTCCTATTTTTGTCACTGCCAGAAGAGACATTATTCCTAGAAATTCTTTGCCTGCAATCCCTTTGCAAATGTCCTAATTTACCACAATTAAAACACCTGGCAGTTTGACGTCTCCTCGTTGCTTTGGAAATCACTTCTCCTACCCAAGATTCGTCATTATAGCTAAATGTCTCAACATTCATCGTATGCTGAATCCATTCATCCATAGGTGCTGATCTAGACTTTAAAGGCCCAATTATCTTTTTGCATTCTATGTTTGCATTCTCAAAAGCTAGAGATTCAAGAAGTATTCGTCTAGCTTCTGGGTCTGTTACCCCTATGTCCAGAGCCTTAATCTTTGCAAAAAGTCAATAAAGGGTTCTCTCTGTCCCTGCCTAATTCTGGTATATGATTCAACCCTTTTTGCTGGATCTTGTATCCTATTCCAAGCATTTAAAGCTGCTTGGTGACATAGACACAGTACTTCATCGTCATAAAGAGCTTGGACCTGTGGATCAGCATATTCTCCTGCACCAAGAATTTGATCTTGGGAAACCTCAATACCTTTTGCTCTTCCTTGCTGTTCCATATGTTTGGATTCTTCTCTGAAATAAATTCCAAACATCAAGGAAGGTCCATTATCTAAAACTGCAGATACTAACTGATGGAAATCATGGGGAGTAGCTTTAGCATTAGAAGCCCAAGTCCTTATTATTTCCTTTACATATGCATTGTGAAAGCCAAAATTAACAACAGCTTGCTTAATTTCTTTCAGATCATTCATTGCTATTGGCGTCCATCTAGCTTCTCTGACTCCCTTTGAGCCTTTAGAAGTTGATGCTTTTTCAGAATTAAGTATGACGCTAAAACCTTGGGTAAGCCAGTTCTAATAGCTGGTGGAGGCATTGTATCCTGTCCTTGTGCCTCCTTACTCTGTTCACCAGCTGCAATAATTTCCCCAATCTTTTCAAATCTTTTTATCATTGTCTCTCTTAAATCCTGAATCTCCTGACCTGTATATATTTCCAGTGATTTCACTGAGGTATCAATTTTTTGGTTCCCATTCTGCACCTGTGATTCCAAAGCTTTAATTTTTTCCTTCAAAGATAACATGTCCTCCTTAAACTTTTCTTGTATATCATGTAGATTCCCATCTTGGAGGTACATTCTGTCTGTTACCTTATCAAAACTTTGTGATAAAGTCTGAAGGTCAAATTCAACAGCCTGAACCCTTTCAGGTAACTTTCTAATACCCTTGGATATGGAATCAATTTTGTCTGTCATAGTATCCACTTGTTCAGATAACCTCTGATTTTCAATAATTTTAATCCTGTCCATTAGTTGTTTATTATTAGTTCGTAAAGATTCTATAATTCTTAGGAGTGCCATATTCTTCTGTTCATTATTAGTTTGTAAAGATTCTATCGTTTTTAGGAGTGCCATATTCTTCTGTTCATTATTAGTACGTAAAGATTCAATCGTTCTTAGGAGTGCCATATTCTTCTGTTCATTATTAGTACGTAAAGATTCAATCATTCTTAGGAGTGCCATATTCTTCCTTAATGATAGAATATGGAAAAGAAAACTGAAGCCTAGTAACAAGCAAATTAAGGTATCCCCATAATCATATAAACCTTGTATGATGTAATTCATTGTATTAGTAAATATAAATTTACTAATCCATTGTATTAGTGAAAACAAAGCAGTAAAATTTGCGTTAGAAACGAAAACTGCAATATTACCTATTATCCAGCAGGTGGCGCTGTTGCAGAGTCGCGGTGAAAACATGGTCCTGTTTCAGTGCCTTAGTAGATGTTAAAAACTGGAAAATGCAAGTTTCTCAACAAAGTAAATGTAATTAAATCAATTCCTGAGACGGAACCAGAAACCCAGAATCCAGGGGTAGAGAAGAGCAATCTGGAAGCCGCTTATGCCTCCACGTGACAGTCATCCTGAGGGATTGCAGCTTTCAGCAACTGCGTGCTCTGGTTCGTGCCACTTAAGAGCTGTACTTGCAAGGGAGATTTAAAAATGACTCAGAAAAGAGCAAACCACGCGGGCAGAGACTATGCGGGCCTGTGTAGTTTAAATCCACGTGGGGAGTCCAAGGCCACCGCTGCAAGGCACAGGAGGCTGCTGAGGAAGGGAGGGCTCCCGCCTAGCCAAACTCGCAGCTGCCAAGCCGAACTCGCGGCCGCCAAGCCGAACTTGTGGCCGCCAAGCCGAACTCACGGCTGCGAGCGGGGAAAGGAGAGGTTCTGAAACCAAACGTTGGGTGCCAAAATGAAGGCGTAAGTCACAAACAATGCCACACCAATTTGGGATTATGACTATTAGGGTGGTATTTATTTAAAGGGGAAAAAACTTACAGATCACTGTCCCAGGCAACAGTCCTATACACAACCAGGAAAGGAGTCTAGTCGCCGGCAGAGCAGGAAGTGAAGAGAGAGGAGAGGGAAGTGGCCGCTTTTTTAAAGGGAGAGAAACCACGCCCCAATGGGCTGGTACCTCAGCGGTGATAGGCTGGAGGAGTGGGAGGACCTCCCGCAACATCAGCAAAGGCAATTTATAGATTCAATGCAATCCCCATCAGGGTCCCATCAAAATTCTTCACGGATCTTGAGAGGAAAATAATCAACTTTATATGGAAAAACAAAAAACCCAGGATAGCCAAAACAATCCTATACAATAAAGGAGATTCTGGAGGCATTACCATCCCTGACTTCAAACTCTATTACAGAGCTACAGTGATGAAAACAGTATGGTACTGGCATAAAAACAGAGAAGTCGACCAATGGAATCGTATAGAAGACCCGAATTTTAACCCACAAACCTATGAACACCATTTTCGATAAAGGAGCTAAAAGCATACAATGGAAGAAAGAAAGCATCTTCAACAAATGGTGCTGGCATAACTGGATGTCAACCTGTAGAAGAATGTAAATAGACCCATATCTATCACCATGCACAAAACTCAAGTCCAAATGGATTAAAGGCCTCAATATCAGTCAGAATACACCGAACCTGATAGAAGAGAAAGAGGGAAGTACCCTACAACAGATGGGGACAGGAGATCGCTTCCTATGTATAACCCCAGCAGCACAGACATTAAGGGCAAAATTGAATAAATGGGACCTACTAAAACTGAGAAGCTTCTGTAAAGCAAAGGACACTGTCACTAAGACAAAAAGGCAACCTACTGACTGCGAGAAGATCTTCACCAACCCTGCAACAGACAAAGGTCTGATCTCCAAAATACATAGAGAGCTCAAGAAACTAGACTTTAAAATGCTAATTAACCCAATTAAAAAATGGGGCACTGAACTGAACAGAGAATTCTCAACAGAAGAAGTTCAAATGGCCAAAAGACACTTAAGGTCATGCTCAACCTCCTTAGCAATCAGGGAAATGCAAATCAAAACAACTTTGAGATATCATCTTACACCTGTCAGAATGGCTAAAATAAAAAACTCCAATGATAGCCTTTGCTGGAGAGGAGATGGGTTTTTAAAAGTTCAGTTCTACACTCTATGTGTCAGCCTTGACCCCCCAGTCATGTTGACAGCCAATGGTCCACTCCACATGTGTCATCTTAAATGCTTCTGGAAGAATATATAGAGTGATTTGCTTAGCCCTAGAACTACTCTGTACCCAATAATTTGTTTCTGTGGCTTTTACTGACTCATGTATATAGTGAGGGAACTCCCAAATTAGTTTTCCTATGTGCCTTTTATGGCTTGAGAGAGGGCCCTGACCTTGTGGAAAAGTGTCTTAATACAGTGTAACTTAGTAGACTAGATCTCTATGGTAAGGCTCCAAGACCTATATATTACAAAAGTGGCCAGGATAGAACTCAGTTATCTTGAAGTATTGTGACATGTTGTTTGCTACTGTGGGATAATGCTCTTGTATCCTGTAAATATTTGTCATTTGTGTTGGTTTAATAAAATGCTCATTGGCCAGAAGCCAGGCAGGTAGTATAAGCAGGGTGAATAGACTAGGAGAATTCTGGGAAGAGGAAAAGCTCAGTCTGCAGTCACCACCCAAATGCTGAGAAAACAAGATGAGAATGCTGCACTGAGTAAGGTACCAAACCATGTGGCTAAACATAGATAAGAATTATGGGTTAATTTAAGCTATAAGAGCCAGCTAGGAATATGTTTGAGCTGTTGGCCAAACAATGTTGTAATTAATATGGCTTTGTGTGATTATTTGGGTCTGGGTGACCAAGAAATGAATTTGCAGTGTCTATTTGCAATTTGCTGCCCTCTCTATATGCAATTCTCTATTTCTCTCTATACCTTTCTTTATCTCTCTATCATTCTGTCATCTCTCTATCATCTCTATACTCCATCATTTCTTTCTCTATTATATCATCTATTCCTCTATCATCTGTCATCTCTTTCGCTATCATCTCTCTGTAATCTATTTCTCTATCATCTCAATTATCTCTCTGTCATCTCTTTCTCTATCATCTCTTTTTCTGCCATATCTCTATCATCTATTATCTCTATCTCTATCCTTCATCATTTCTTTCTCTAGTCTATCTATCATCCATTTCTCTATCACCTCTCTACCATCTCTTCTATTTCTTTATCATGTCTCTATCATCTCTTTCTCATCATCTTTTCCTCTATTATCTCTCTGTCATCTCTTCCTCTATCATCTCTTTATCTTCTCTTTCTCTATCATCTCTCTATCATCTCTTTCTCTATTATTTCTTTCTCTATCCTCCATAATTACTTTCTCTAGTCTATCATCCCTTTCTCTATCATCTCTTCCTCTATTATCTTTCTGTCATCTCTTCCTCTATCATCTCTTCCTCTATCATCTCTTTCTCTATTATCTCTCTATCATCTCTTTTGCTATTATCTCTTTATTACCTCTGTCTCTATCATCTCTCTATCATCTCTTTTTTATTATCTCTTTATTACCTCTTTTTCTGTCATCTCTTTCTCTATCATCTCTTCTTTTATCATCTCTCTGTCATCTTTCTCTCTATCATCTCTTTCTCTATCATCTCTATCCTCCATAATTTCTTTCTCTAGTCTATCATCTCTATCTCTATCATCTCTCTGTGATCTCTTTCTCTATCATATCTCTGTCATCTTTTCCTCTATCATCTCTTCCTCTATCATCTCTTCTTCTATCATCTTTCTCTATCATCTCTCTATTATCTCTTTCTCTATTATCTATTTATTACCTCTTTCTCTATCATCTTTTTCTCTATTATCTCTTCCTTTATCATCTCTATCATCTTTTTCTCTATCATCTCTGTCCTTCATAATTTCTTTCTCTAGTCTATCATCTCTTTCTCTATCATCTCTCTATGATCTCTTTCTCTATCTTCTCTTTCTCCATCATATCTCTATCATCCCTTTCTCTTTCATCTCTCCCTCTATTATCTCTCTGTCATCTCTTTTCTATCATCTCTTTGTCTTTTCTTCCTCTATCATCTCTTCCTCTATTATCTATCTGTCCTCTCTTCTATCTTCTCTTTCTCTATTTTCTCTTTCTCTATCATCTCTATCATCTCTTTCTCTATTATTTCTTTCTCTATTCTCCATAATTTCTTTCTTTAGTCTATCATCCCCTTCTCTATCATCTCTTCCTCTATTATCTTTCTGTCATCTCTTCCTCTATCATCTCTTCCTCTATCTTCTCTTCCTCTATCATCTCTTTATCATCTCTCTATCATCTCTTTCTTTATTATCTCTTTTTTTATTTTTTTAACTTTTTTTATTGAGAAAAGAGAAAAAAAACAAATTTCCTCCTCCTCCGAGCCTCACATTTCCCTCCCCCTCCTCCCACCCTTCTCCCCATCCCCCCACTTCTCTCCCCCTCCCTCTCCAGCCCAAAGAGCAGTCAGACTTCCCTGCCCTGTGGTAAGTCCTAGGTCCCCCCCCCCTCCATGCATTTCTAGGAAGGTGAACATCCAAACTGGCTAGGCTCCCACAAAGCCAGCACATTACGTAGGTTCAAAACCCCGTGCCATTGTCCATGGGTTCTCATCAGCCCTCATTGTTCGCCATGCTCAGAGAGTCCAGTGTTATCCCATGCTTTTTCAGTCACAGTCTAGCTGGCCTTGGTGAGCTCCCAATAGATCAGCTCCACTGTCTCAGTGGGTGAGTGCTCCCCTCGTGGTCCCGACTTCTTTGCTCATGTTCTCCCTCCTTCTGCTCCTCATCGGGACCTTGGGAGCTCAGTCCAGTGCTCCAGTGTGGGTCTCTGTCTGTCTCCATCCATCACCAGATGAAGGTTCTATGCAAGATATTCGTCAGTATTGCTCTAGGATAGGGTCATTTCAGGTTCCCCATCCTCAGCTGCCCAAGGAACTAACTGGGGACCTCGGCTTGGGTATCTGGGAGCCACTCTAGGTTCAAGTCTCTTGCCAACTCTAAGGTGGCTCCCTTAACTAAGAACCGTGCTTCCGTGCTCCCCCATCCAACCTTCCTTCATCCCAATCCTCCCCCTTTCCCAAGCTCCCCCCCATTCTCCCCCTCTCCCCCCTCTCTCCCCATTTCCCCTTACCCTCATCCCACCCCACCCCCAAGATCTCAATTTTCTCCCCGGCAATTTTGTCTACTTCCCATAGCCAAGAGGACAACTATATGCTTTTCCTTTGGTTCACCTTCTTACTTAGCTTCTTTGGGATCCCCAAGTGTAGACTCCGTGACCCTTGTTTATGGCTAGAAACCAATTATGATTGAGTACATCCCATGTTCATCTTTTTGGCTCTGGGATACCTCACTCAGGATAGTGTCTTCTATTTCCATCCATTTGCATGCAAAATTTGAGAAGTCATTGTTTTTTAACGCAGCATAGTACTCTAATATGTAGATATTCCACACTTTCTTCATCCATTCTTCCATTGAAGGGCATCTAGGTTGTTTCCAGGTTCTGGCTATTACAAATAATACTGCTATGAACATAGTTGAACAGATGTTCTTTTCATGTGATAGGGCATCTCTTGGGTATATTCCCAGGAGTGGTATTGCTGGGTCCAGGGGTAAGTTGATCCCGAATTTCCTGAGAAACCGAAACACCGATTTCCAAAGTGGTTGGACAAGATTGCATTCCCACCAGCAATGGATGAGTGTTCCCCTTCCTCCACAGCCTCTCCAGCAAAGGCTATCATTGGAGTTTTTTATTTTAGCCATTCTGACAGGTGTAAGATGATATCTCAAAGTTGTTTTGATTTGCATTTCCCTGATTGCTAAGGAGGTTGAGCATGACCTTAAGTGTCTTTTGGCCATTTGAAATTCCTCTGCTGAGAATTCTCTGTTCAGTTCAGTGCCCCATTTTTTTAATTGGGTTAATTAGCATTTTAAAGTCTAGTTTCCTGAGTTCTCTATATATTTTGGAGATCAGACCTTTGTCTGTTGCGGGGTTGGTGAAGATCTTCTCCCAGTCAGTAGGTTGCCTATTTGTCTTGGTGACAGTGTCCTTTGCTTTACAGAAGCTTCTCAGTTTTAGTAGGTCCCATTTATTCAATGTTGCCCTTAAAGTCTGTGCTGTTGGGGTTACACATAGGAAGAGATCTCCTGTGCCCATCTGTTGTACGGTATTTCTCAATTTCTCTTCTATCAGGTTCAGTGTGTTTGGGCTGATAATGAGGTCTTTAATCCATTTGGACTTGAGTTTTGTGCATGGTGATAGATATGGGTCTATTTTCATTCTTCTACAGGTTGACATCCAGTTATGCCAGCATCATTTGTTAAAAATGCTTTCTTTCTTCCATTGTATACTTTTGGCTCCTTTATCAAAAATGAGGTGTTCATAGGTTTGTGGGTTAAAATTCGGGTCTTCTATACGATTCCATTGGTCAACTTCTCTGTTTTTTGCCAGTACCACACTGTTTTCATCACTGTAGCTCTGTAATAGAGTTTGAAGTCAGGGATGGTAATGCCTCCAGACAATCCTTTATTGTATAGGATTGTTTAGGCTATCCTGGGTTTTTTTTGTTTTTCCATATAAAGTTGATTATTGTCCTCTCAAGATCTGTGAAGAATTTTGATGGGACCCTGATGGGGATTGCATTGAATCTATAAATTGCCTTTGGTAGAATTGCCATTTTTACTATGTTGATCCTCCCAATCCAAGAGCAAGGAAGGTCCTTCCATTTTCTGGTATACTCCTCAATTTCTTTCTTCAATGCCTTAAAGTTCTTGTCAAATAGATCTTTCACTTCCTTGGTTAGAGTTACCCCAAGATATTTTATGCTGTTTGTGGCAATTGTGAAAGGTGAAGCTTCTCTGATTTCCCCCTCTGCTTCCATATCCTTTGTGTATAAGAGGGCGACTGATTTTTTGGAGTTTATCTTGAATCCTGCCACATTACTAATGCTGTTTATCAGCTGTAAAAGTTCTTTGGTGGAGTTTTGGGGGTCGCTTAAATACACTATCATATCATCTGCGAATAACGAAAGTTTAACTTCTTCCTTTCCAATTTGAATCCCTTTGATCCCCTTATGTTGTCTTATTGCTATTGCTAGAACTTCAAGTACTATATTGAAGAGGTATGGCGAGAGTGGACAGCCTTGTCGTGTTCCTGAGTTTAGTGGGATGGCTTTAAGTTTCTCTCCATTTAATTTAATGTTAGCTGTCGGCTTGCTGTATATAGCTTTTATTATATTTAGGTGTGACCCTTGTATCCCTAATCTCTGCAATACTTTTATCATAAAGGGGTGTTGAATTTTGTCAAATGCTTTTTCAGCATCTAATGAAATGATCATATGGTTTTTTTCTTTCAGTTTATTTATATGCTGGATTACATTGATAGATTTTCGTATGTTGAAACAGCCCTGCATCCCTGGGATGAAGCCTACTTGATCATAATGGATAATTTTCCTAATGTGTTCCTGGATTGGGTTTGCCAGTATTTTGTTGAGGATTTTTGCATTGATGTTCATGGGTGAGATTGGTCTATAATTTTCTTTCTTGGTTGAATCTTTGTGCGGTTTTGGTATCAGAGTAACTGTAGCTTCATAAAAGGAATTTGGCAATGACTCTTCTGTTTCTATATTGTGAAATACATTAAGGAGTATAGGTATTAGGTCTTCTTGGAAGTTCTGGTAGAATTCCGCATTGAATCCATCTGGTCCTGGGCTTTTTTTGTTAGGGAGGTTTTTGATAACCTCTTCTAATTCTTCGCAACTAACTGTTCTATTTAGATTGTTCACCTGGTCCTGGTTTAACTTTGGTATATGGTATTTATCTAAAAAAGTGTCCATTTCCTTTACATTTTCCAGTTTTGTGGCATATAGGCTTTTGTAGTAAGATCTAATGATTCTCTGAATCTCCAATGTGAGCTTTCTCTGTTTTCTTTAAGTGGGCACTTAGTGCTATGAACTTTCCTCTTAGGACTGCTTTCATAGTGTCCCATAAGTTTAAGTATGTTGTTTCTTTATTTTCATTGAATTCCAGAAAGACTTTAATTTCTTTCTTAATTTCTTCCTTAATCCAGGTATGGTTCAGTAGTTGACTGTTCAGTTTCCATGAATTTGTAGGCTTTTTGGGGGTAGCATTGTTGTTGAATTCTAACTTTAATCCATGGTGATCTGATAAGACACAGGTGGTTACTAATATTTTTTTGTAACTGTGGATGTTTGCTTTGTTACCGACTATGTGGTCGATTTTTTTTAATTTATTTATTTATTAAGGATTTCTGCCTCGTCCCCACAACCGCTTCCCATTTCCCTCCCCCTCCCCCGATCAAGTCCCCCCCCCCCCTCATCTGCTCGAAGAGCAATCAGGGTTCCCTGACCTGTGGGAAGCCCAAGGACTGCCCACCTCTATCCAGGTCTCGTAATGTGAGCATTCAAACTGCCTAGGCTCCCACAAAGCCAGTATGTGCAGTAGGATCAAAAACCCACTGCAATTGTTCTTGAGTTCTCAGTATTCCTCATTGTCCGCTATGTTCAGTTAGTCCAGATTTATCCCATGCTTTTTCAGACCTAGGCCAGCTGGCCTTGGTGAGATCCCAATAGAACATCCCCATTGTCTTAGTGTGTGGGTGCGCCCCTCGTGGTCCTGAGTTCCTTACTCGTGCTCCGTCTCCTTCTGCTCCTGATTTGGACCTTGAGATTTCTGTCCGGTACTCCCGTGTGGGTCTCTGTCTCTGTCTCCTTTCATCGCCTGATGAAGGTTAATGTTCCTGAGGATGCCTATGTGTTTGTCTTTGGATTCACCTTATTTAGCTTCTCTAGGAACATGAATTATAGGCTCAATGTCCTTTCTTTATGGCTAGAAACCAAATATGAGTGAGTACATCCCATATTCATCTTTTTGGGTCTGGCTTACCTCACTCAGGATAGTGTTTTCTATTTCCATCCATTTGTATGCAAAATTCAAGAAGTCCTTGTTTTTTACTGCTGAGTAATACTCTAATATGTATATATTCCATACTTTCTTCATCCATTCTTCCGTTGAAGGGCATCTAGGTTGTTTCCAGGTTCTGGCTATTACAAACAATGCTGCCATGAACATAGTTGAGCATATACTTTTGTTGTATGATAGGGCCTCTCTTGGGTATATTCCCAAGAGTGGTATTGCTGGATCCAGGGGTAGATTGCTCCCGAATTTCCTGAGAAACCGAAACACTGCTTTCCAGAGTGGTTGCACAAGTTTGCATTCCCACCAGCAATGGGTGAGTGTACCCCTTTCTCCACAACCTATCCAGCAAAGGCTATCATTGGTGTTTTTTATTTTAGCCATTCTGACAGGTGTAAGGTGGTATCTTAAAGTTGTCTTGATTTGCATTTCCCTGATCGCTAAGGAAGTTGAGCATGACCTTAAGTGTCTTTTGGCCATTTGAAGTTCTTCTGTTGAGAATTCTCTGTTCAGATCAGTGCCCCATTTTATAATTGGGTTGATTAGCCTTTTACGGTCTAGTTTCTTGAGTTCTTTATATATTTTGGAGATCAAACCTTTGTCAGTTGCAGGGTTGGTGAAGATCTTCTCCCAGTCAGTTGGTTGTCTTTTTGTCTTAGTGACAGTGTCCTTTGCTTTACAGAAGCTTCTCAGCCTAAGGAAGTCCCATTTATTCAATGATACCCTTAGTGTCTGTGCTGCTGGGGTTATACATAGGAAGTGGTCTCCTGTGCCCATGTGCTGTAGAGTACTTCCCACTTTCTCTTCTATCAGGTTGAGTGTGTTCGGACTGATATTGAGTTCTTTAATCCATTTTAATTTGAGTTTTGTGCATGGTGATAGATATGGATCTATTTTCATTCTTCTACAGATTGACATCCAGTTTTGCCAGCACCATTTGTTGAAGATGCTCTCTTTTTTCCATTGTATACTTTTAGCTCCTTTATCGAAGATCAGGTGTTCATAGGTTTGTGGGTTAATGTCAGGGTCTTCTATTCTATTCCATTGGTCGACTTCTCTGTTTTTATTCCAATACCAAGCTGTTTTCAATACTGTAGCTCTGTAATAGAGTTTGAAGTCAGGGATGGTAATGCCTCCAGACAAACCTTTATTGTATAAGATTGTTTTTGCTATCCTGGGTTTTTTGTTTTTCCATATAAAGTTGATTATTGTCTTCTCCAGATCTGTGAAGAATTTTGATGGGATTTTGATGGGGATTGCATTGAATCTATAGATTGCTTTTGGTAGAATTGGCATTTTTACTATGTTGGTCCTCCCAATCCAAGAGCAAGGGAGGTCTTTCCATTTTCTGGTGTCTTCTTCAATTTCTTTCTTCAAAGACTTATAGTTCTTGTCAAGTAGATCTTTCACTTCCTTGGTCAGGGTTACCCCAAGGTATTTTATGCTATTTGTGGCTATCGTGAAAGGTGATGCTTCTCTGATTTCCCTCTCTGCTTCCTTATCCTTGATGTATAGGAAGGCAACTGATTTTTTGGAGTTGATCTTGTATCCTGCCACGTTACTAAAGCTGATTATCAGCTGTAGGAGTTCTTTGGTAGAATTTTTGGGGTCGCTTATGTACACTATCATATCATCTGCAAATAATGAAAGCTTAACTTCTTCCTTTCCAATACGAATCCCCTTGATCTCCTTATGTTGTCGTATTGCTATTGCTAGAATTTCAAGCACTATATTGAAGAGGTATGGCGAGAGTGGACATCCTTGTCGTGTTCCTGATTTTAGTGGGATGGCTTTGAGTTTTTCTCCGTTTAATTTAATGTTAGCTGTTGGCTTGCTGTAAATAGCTTTTATTATATTTAGGTAGGACCCTTGTATCCCTATTCTCTCCAAGACCTTTATCATAAAGGGGTGTTGAATTTTGTCGAATGCTTTTTCCGCATCTAGTGAAATGATCATATGTTTTTTTTTTCTTTCAGTTTATTTATATGCTGGATTACATTGATAGATTTGCGTATGTTGAACCAGCCCTGCATCTCTGGGATGAAGCCTACTTGATCATAATGGATAATTTTTCTTATGTGTTCTTGGATTCGGTTTGCCAGTATTTTATTGAAGATTTTGCGTCAATGTTCATGAGTGAGATCGGTCTGTAATTCTCTTTCTCGGTTGGGTCTTTTTGTGGTTTTGGTATCAGGGTAACTGTAGCTTCATAAAAGGAATTTGGCAATGACTCTTCTGATTCTATATTGTGAAATACCTTAAGGAGTATAGGTATTAATTCTTCTTGGAAGTTCTGGTAGAATTCTGCATTGAAACCATCTGGTCCTGGGCTTTTTTTCGAAGGGAGATTTTTGATAACCATTTCTAATTCTTCGCAAGAAACCGGTCTATTTAGATCATTCACCTGGTCTTGGTTTAGCTTTGGTATATGATACTTATTGAAAAAAATGTCCATTTCTTTTGTATTTTCCAGTTTTGTGGCATACAGGCTTTTGTAGTAAGATCTAATGATTCTCTGAATTTCCTCTGTGTCTGTGGTTATGTCCCCCTTTTCATTTCTGATCTTATTTATTTGCGTGTTCTCTCTGTCATTTAATTAGTTTGGATAGGGGTTTGTCGATCTTGTTTCATTGATTCTTTGGACTGTTTTCTGTGTTTCTATTTTGTTGATTTCAGCCCTCAGTTTTATTATTTCCAGTCTTCTACTTCTCCTGGGCGCGTCTGCTTCTTTTTTTTCTAGAGCTTTCAGGTGTGTTTTTAAGTCCCCAATGTATGCATTCTCCCTTTTCTTTAAGTGGGCACTTAGTGCTATGAACTTTCCTCTTAGCACTGCTTTCATTGTGTCCCATAGGTTTGAGTATGTTGTCCCTTTATTTTCATTAAATTCAAGGAAGACTTTAATTTCTTTCTTGATTTCTTCCTTGACCCAGGTGTGGTTCAGTAGTTGACTGTTCAGTTTCCATGAGTTTGTCGGTTTTTTGGGGGCAGCGTGGTTGTTGCCTTCTAACTTTAATCCGTGATGATCTGATAAGACACAGGTGGACACTGATATTTTTTTGTATCTGTGGAGGTTTCCTTTGTTTCCGAGTATGTGCTCAATTTTTGAGAAGGTTCCATGAGCTGCAGAGAAGAAGGTATATTCTTTCCTATTTGGGTGGAATGTTCTATAGATGTCTGTTAAGTCCATTTGCTTCATTACCTCCAATAATTATCTTAATTCTCTATTAGGTTTCTGTCTGATTGACCTGTACCTTGGAGAGAGAGGTGTGTTGAAGTCTCCTACTACTAGTGTGTGTGGATTGATGTCTGCCTTGAGTTCTAGTAATATTTCTTTTACATAAGTAGGTGCTTTTATATTGGGGGCGTATATATTCAGGATTGAGACGTCCTCCTGATGAATTGTTCCTGTTATGAGTATAAAGTGACCGTCTCGGTCTCTTCTGATTGATTTTAGTTTGAAGTCAGTTTTGTTAGAAATTAGTATGGCCACACCTGCTTTTTTCTTAGGACCATTTGCTTGAAACACCTTTTCCCAACCCTTTACTCTGAGTAGGTGCCTGTCTTTGTGGTTGAGATGTGTTTCTTGCAAACAGCAGAATGTTGGATCCTGTTTTCGTATCCAATCTTTTAGCCTGTGCCTTTTTATAGGTGAATTGAAACCATTAATATTAAGTGATATTAATGACCAGTGGTTGTTTACTCCGGTTATTCTTATTGCTTTTGGTAGTAGAGATTGTGTGTCTCCTTTCTTTGAGATGTGCTCGTGAAGGGTCATTAGATGCCTGGGTTATTGTAGGCAGTGTTGGCAGTGTTGGATTCCTTGGGTTGCGATTTTCCTTCTATTACTTTCTGTAGGGCTGGATTTGTGGCTACGTATTGTTTAAATTTGTTCTTATCCTGGAATGTCTTGTTTTCTCCGTTGATAGTGAACGATAGCTTGGCTGGGTATAGTAGTTTGGGTTTGCATCCATGGTCTCTTAGCTTCTGCAGAACCTCTATCCAGGACCTTCTGGCTTTCATAGTTTCCATCGAGAAGTCAGGTGTAAGTCTGATCGGTTTACCTTTATAAGTTACTTGCCCTTTTTCTTTTGCAGCTCTTAATATTCTTTCTTTAACCTGTATATTTTGTGTTTTGATTATTATATGGCGAGGAGATGTTTTTCTTTGATCCAGTCTGTTTGGTGTTCTGTATGCTTCTTGAATATTTAAATGAATATCTTTCTTTAAGTTGGGAAAGTTTTCTTCCATAATTTTGTTGAAAATATTTTCTGAGCCTTTGAGTTGTGACTCTTCTCCTTCTTCTATTCCTATTATTCTTAGGTTTGGTTTTTTTATTGTGTCCCATAGTTCCTGAATGTTTTGTGTTGAGAATTTGTTGGCTTTGCTGTTTTCTTTGATCTGTTCGTTTATTTTCTCTATGGTGTCCTCAGCATCTGAGAGTCTTTCTTCTAGCTCTTGTATTCTATTGATTATGCTTGTTTCTGTAGACTCTGCTCGTTGGCCTAGATTTTCCATATCCAGCTGGTCCTCAGTTTGTATTTTCTTCTTTGCCTTCATTTCAGTTTTCAATTTTTGAACTGTTTCCATTACCTGTTTGATGGTTTTTTCTTGGTTTCCCAGGGTATCATGTACGTATTTACTCAATTCTTCAAACTTTTTGTTATACTTCTCATCCATTTCTATAAGGGCATTTTTTACATGTTGTTTAAGGGACTCTATTATCTTCATAAAGTCGATTTTTTCCACTTCTTCTGTGTTAGGTTGTTCAAATACTTCTGCTGTAAGATCATTGGGTTCTGATGTTTTCATGTTGTTTTTCGGATTATTGGGTGAGTTCTTGCCTTGGCGCCTGCCCATCTCCTCCTATTGATCCTATCCAATGGATCCTTTAGAAACCGGATCAGGTTTCCCTGCTGGCCAAGGGCTCCACTTACAAAATGCCCTCACTCTCTTTTGTGGTTCCTGCTGCAGGCCAAGAACCCTCTCACCCCTCCGAAGGATCTTCAGGACAGGACCAGTCTCCCCTTGTGCCAGTGACCTGGCCAACCAAAGGCCTACCTCTTTGATTCAATTGTAGTAGGGAGATCTGCTCTCCTTATTGCACGCCTGTCCCAGCTGCTTGGGTCTGGCCGCTGCTCAGCCGCGTCGGGCGCCGCTGCGCCTCTGTGCGTCTGGCGCCGCTGCCGCTGCGCCTCTGTGCGTCTCTGTGGTCGATTTTTGAGAAGGTTCCATGAGCTGCAGAGAAGAAGGTATATTCTTTCCTATTTGGGTGGAATGTTCTATAGATGTCTGTTAAGTCCATTTGATTTATTACCTCCATTAATTCTCTTATTTCTCTGTTAGGTTTCTGTCTGTTTGACCTGTCCATTGGTGAGAGAGGAGTGTTGAAGTCTCCTACTATTAGTGTGTGCAGTTTGATGGCTGCCTTGAGTTTTAGCAATGTTTCTTTTATGTACGTGGGTGCTTTTAAATTAGGGGCATAGATGTTCAGAATTGAGACTTCATCCTGCTGAACTGTTCCTGTTATGAGTATAAAATGCCCCTCTCCATCTCTTCTGATTGATTTAAGTTTGAAGTCAACTTTGTTAGAGATTAGTATGGTCACACCTGCTTGTTTCTTAGGTCCATTTGCTTGATAAGCCTTTTCCCAGCCCTCTACTCTGAGTAGGTGCCTGTCTTTGTGGTTGAGGTGTGTTTCTTGTAAACAGCAGAATGTTGGATCCTGTTTTCGTATCCAATCTCTTAGCCTGTGCCTTTTAATAGGTGAGTTGAGTCCATTGACATTAAGTGATATTAATGACCAGTGGATGTTAACTCCGGTCATTTTTTTAGTCGTAGAGTTTGTGTGTTTCCCTTCTTTGATTTGTGTTGGTGAAGGGTCTCTATATGTCTGAGTTATTGTGGTCATTGTTGGACACCTTGGTTAGTGATTTTCCTTCTATTACTTTCTGTAAGACTGGATTTGTGGCTGCATATTGTTTAAATTTGTTTTTATCCTGGAAAATTTTATTTTCTCCATTTATAGTGAACGAAAGCTTGGCTGGGTATAGTAATCTGGGCTTGCATCCATGGTCTCTTAGTTTCTGAAGTACATCTATCCAGGACCTTCTGGCTTTCATGGTTTCCATGGAGAAGTCAGGTGTACGTCTGATAGGTTTACCTTTATAAGTTATTTGGCCTTTTTTCCTTTGCAGCTCTTAATATTCTTTCCTTATTCTGTATGCTTTGTGTTTTGATAATTATATGGCGAGGGGATGTTCTTTTTTGATCCAGCCTATTCGGTGTTCTGTATGCTTCTTGAACCTTCATAGGTATATCTTTCTTTAGGTTGGGAAAGTTTTCTTCTATAATTTTATAATTTTATTAAATATATTATTTTATTAAATATATTATCTTTGTCTTTTCTTCCTCTATCATCTCTTACTTTATTATCTATCTGTCCTCTCTTCCTCTATCTTCTCTTTCTCTATTTTCTCTTTCTCTATCATCTCTATCATCTCTTTCTCTATTATTTCTTTCTCTATCCTCCATAATTTCTTTCTTTAGTCTATCATCCCCTTCTCTATCATCTCTTCCTCTATTATCTTTCTGTCATCTCTTCCTCTATCATCTCTTCCTCTATCTTCTCTTCCTCTATCATCTCTTTATCATCTCTCTATCATCTCTTTCTTTATTATCTCTTTATTACCTCTTTCTCTATCATGTCTTTCTCTATCATCTCTTCCTTTATCATCTCTCTATCATCTTTTTCTCTATCATCTCTGTCCTTCATAATTTCTTTCTCTAGTCTATCATCTCTTTCTCTATCATCTCTCTATGATCTCTTTCTCTATCTTCTCTTTATCATATCTCTATCATCTCTCTCCTTCATCTCTTCCTCTATTAACTGTCTGTCATCTCTTTTCTATCATCTCTTTATCTTCTCTTTCTCTATCATCTCTATTATCTCTTACTCTATCATCTCTTCCTCTATTATCTCTCTATCATATCTTCCTCTTCTTCTCTTTCTCCATCATCTCTCTATCATCTCTCTATTATTTCTTTCTCTATCCTCCATAATTCCTTTCTCTAGTCTATTATCTCTCTATCATCTCTTCCTCTATTATCTTTCTGTCATCTCTTTTTCTATCACCTCCTACTCTATCATCTCTTCCTCTACTATCTTTGTCATCTCTTCCTCTATCATCTCTTTCTTTATCATCTCTTTCTCTATCATTTCTCTACCATCTCTTTCTCTGTTATCTCTTTATTACCTCTTTCTCTATCATCTCTTTCTCTATCATCTCTTCCTTTATCATCCCTCTGTCATCTTTTTCTCTAGCATCTCTTTCTTTATCATCTCTTTCTCTATCATCTCTGTCATTTTTCTCTCTATCATCTCTCACTATCATCTCTTTATTATTTCTTCTCTATCATCTCTATCCTCAATAATTTCTTTGTCCAGTCTATCATCTCTTTCTCTATCATTGTTTCCTCTATTATCTTACTGTCATCTCTTTATCTATCATCTCTATCCCGGTAGCGAGGTGTCTCTGTCATTTCTAGAGTTTTGGAAATTGATTATAATGTACTTCCTATATACTTAGGTTATATCATATTCTTCTGAAGTCTTTGATGGAATTGAAGAATTTATAGATATAGTTTTTCTTAGTTATTATAAAAGATAAAGTAAATATAAATATTGTAAATGTACTTTTTGTTTGATACCTGTTTTGTTATATATAATTTGACTATGTTAAAGTCTTCCTTTTTGTTTAAACAGAAAAGGGGAAATGGTGTGGGAGGGCCTATTGACTTTGTGTTGCTTTTCTTGCTTAATGAATAAAGAAACTGACATGGCCTATTGATAGGGCAAAACTTAGGTAGGTGGGGAAAATGGAACTGAATACTGGGAGAAATAAAACAGAGTCAGAGAGATGTCATGGATCTGTCAGCAACAGACACTATGAATTTTACCTGGTAAGACACTGCCATGTGGCAGTACACAGTTTAATAGAAATGGGTTAAATTAAGTTGTAAGAATTAGCCAAAAAGAAACTAGAACTAATGGGCCAAGCAATGATTTAATTAATACAGTTTCTCTGTGGTTGTTTCAGGGCTACGCTAGCCAGGTGGCCAGGACAAAGAAGCAGCCCTCTTCTTGCAACATGAAAATAATGTCCAGTAAGTCAAAATAAAATCTATTAAAGGGTAAAATAAGTTGATTGATACTCTATTCTATGAATGTAATACATTATATTTATCCATTCATCGGTTGAAGGGCATCTAGGTTGCTTTGAGATTCTGTCTATTACAAATATCACTTCTATGAACATAGTTGAGCAAATGTCCTTATAGTATGGTTGAGCATCTTTTGGGAATATGCTGTGTCTTTTGGTAGATTGATTCCCAGTTTTTGGAGAAATTGCCACTTGACTTCCAGGCAAATGGATGGAACTAGAAAAAGAATCATCCTGAGTGGGGGTAATCCAGACCTAGAAAGAGAACCATGGTATATACTCACCCATAAGTGTATATTTTATGTGAAGTAAAGGATAACTGTGTCAGTGCTTTTCTTTTGGACCATTGAGGAATTCCCAAATAATGACACAGAAACTTCTTATTTTTATGAATGATGGCCTTATCTTATTTATTATTTTAATCTGTTTGTCATCATCTACCCTTTTTCTGAGGACTTTTTACCTTACTTTCTCTATATCTTACTTTCTTGCTGTTTCTATGTCTGTCTGTCTGGTGGCTGCCTGGTTTCTCACTCTAGAAACATCTCTCCTTCTTGTTTTCTTCTCTCTCCTCTTTTAATCCTTCTTTTTAAGCCTAGATTTCTCCTATTTATTCTCACTGTCTATCAGTCACACCTACCCTTCTCCTGCATACCTAATGGCATTCAGCTATTTATTAGATCAAGGCAGGCAAGGTGAAACAGCAACATTTTTATATAATTAAACCAAATGCAGAAAAAAACAAAAGTAACATCTCTTTACATCATTAACAAATACAGCAGAAACATAGCACACATATTTATATAGTTGAAGTAACCTTCCACAGCATAAACAAATGTAACATATCTATACCTAGTAAAAGATACCAGATGACAATGCCACAACCCACATATCCAAAGAGACTAAGTAACAAGGAGGGTTCATGTCAGGGGAGGCCCCTAGATCTCCCTGGGAAGGGCAGTAGAAGAAATTTTGCAGCTAGGGAAAGAACACATGAGCAATCAGGTTGGGGGAAGGGAAAGAGTACTGAAAGAGACAACAGGAAATGGGAAACATTTCAGGGTCAGGTAAAAACCTGGCACAATGAATCTCATAGGACTCTACAAGGCTGAACACATGCAAGAGTCCTAGCAATAGTGGATATATAGCCTGAACTGGTCATCTCTTGTAACCAGATTGGTACCTAGACCAATTGTCCTCAAAGAGTCTTTGTCCAGCAACTGATGTAAACAGATTCAGACCCACAACCAAACTAATGTTTGAACTCAGGGAATGGCAGAACTGATGGAATCCTGCACAAGAGGGTGAGAAATGATTGTAGGAGCCCAAGGGATCAACGACACCACAAGAAAACACAGAATCAACTAATCTGGGCTCATAGAGACTGAACCAACAACCAGGGACCCTGTATGGGACTGACCTAGGCACTTTGCATGTGTTACAGTTGTGTAGCTTGGTCTGCTTTTCAGACTCCTAAAAGTGGGAAAAGGTTCTGTCTCTAACACCTTTGCTAGCTTTTGCTAGAACTCTTCATAGTGGGTTTTCTCGCCCAACCTAAATACATGATGAAGTGCTGTTTAGTCTTACATGCCATGTTCTGTTGCTATTCATGGGAGATCTGCACTTTCCTGAACAGAAACAGAGAAGGAGTGGGTTAATTAAACATGGGGAGCATAACGGAGTGGGGGGAGGAACTGAAAGAAGAGGAGGGAGGGACAACTGTGGCCAAGATGTAAAATAAACAAATTTACTTTTAAAAAAGATAAGATAAACAAAACCTTAAATATCCAAGTGTTAAATGGAGAAGATGGGATTAAAAACTAAAGGCACTAGGAATGTATTCAATGAAATTAAAACAGACATTTCTTGAGGTTTATAGAAAGAAATGAATATTCAAACACGAGATGCATTTGAATTCCAAATAGGTATGAGCAGAGAAGAACCTCTCCATAGCATAGCATAGCATGCTCAAGATTTCAAAAATACAATAAAGGACAGAATATTAATAGTGCAGAGCAAATAACAGAACACTTAAATAGAAAGGCAGAAACATCACAATAGCATCAGATATCTCACTGGAATTCTTTAAATCCAGAAAAGCACAGAATGTCATCTTTGAAGTTCAGAAAATGTGTGACTAGCAGCCCAAAGAGATTACTTACAAAGTAATAAGGATATTCAAGGCAAACACATAGATGTTGTTGGAGGGAGTGGGCCTGCTTTTGGCCCCAGCCACCCCACTAGCTTACACCTGAAATAATCACACAGAAACTGTATTCATTTAAACACCTCATGCCCCATTAGTTCTAGCCTCTTATTGGCAAACTCTCACATCTTGAGTCAACCTATTTCTAATAATCTGTATGTCACCATGAGGTCATGGCTTACTGGGAAAGATTCAGCATGTGTGACCTGGCAGCTTCATGGCAGCTCTCTCCCTGCGCTTCTTCCCAGCATTCAGTTCTGTCTTCTCTGCCTACCTAAGTGCTGCCCTATCAAAAAGCCAAGACAGTTTCTTTATTCAACCAATGAAAACAACCCATAGACATAAGAACCTCCTACACCACATAGAACATGGTGACAGTTTTAATCATGAAAGCACAGAAAGTGTTGTATTGGAGGAGTACATGAACAAGGAAGAGCTACGAAATAACCCATCAAGTATAACTCAGTAAAGCAGTAAACCCTCAAAATAAGAGAAAAAGAAACAGAAAATAGTAATATAAATAAATCCAAAAAGAGAAACAACAAAGTCACAAGATTGTTAAACATCTTTTAATAACAACTATAAATATAAATAACTTTAACTCACCCATAATGAGATGAAGATTAGATGACAGGATTGAAACTAGGATCAATTGTCCTGTTGTTTCAAAGAAGCACAATTCACTGGTACAATCACTTATAGACAAAGAGCAAAATGATAGATGACTAGCTAACAAGTGAGTAGATAGGAAACAAGCCAATAAAACTATTTTGGTTTATGAATAAGTAGACTTCAAATCAAAATTAGTTAAAATAGGTAGCTAAATTTTAGTAAATGTATAGTAAATTTTAGTAAAAGTGAATTTTTACTAATCTGTCAAGGATATATGAGTATTATAAACACAGAGATACCAAATCTTGGTGCACTCAATTTTATACAATAAACACTAATAGAAAATGTCATATAGGTCCTCATAAAAATAACCAGGGATTTCAATACCACATTCTCATCAGTAATTAGATTATCTGTATTGGTTACTTGTTTGATTTCTATCATAAAGTACTCTGAGAAAAGCAACATAAGGAATAAAGAGTTTATATTGGCTCACTATTCCCAGGGTACAGTCTAAAACAGCAGGGAAGTTGTGGCCACAGGGGCTTCAGGCAGTTAGTAATTGTGCATGTACAATCAGGAAGCAGAGGGAGATGAATGTTTTTTATTCAGGTGTCTTCATTTTTAATTCTGTCCAGGACCTCTGGCCATGAAAATGTACCTACCACATTTAGGGTGAGTCTTCCCAACTCAGGTGAGCCAGTCAATATATTCTGACAGGCACACACAGAGGATAACTAAATCTAGATAATCCCTCAAATGCATGCCCATAGGCTCCTTTTCTTCATTATAGGTATTGTTGGCAATCCACATAAAGCATCACATCATATAAACTAAAATTATCAAAGAAATATCAGATTTGGACTAGACGATACATAGACTGGATTTAACAGATACCTACGGAATACTTTAGTAAATTGGAATGGCATACACATTCTTCTTGGCACCCTATGGAATCTCTTCTAAAATATACCACATGTGTTGGTTTTCTCCGCAAATTAAATCTTAACAAATCCAAAACAATAAATACAGTTTATTTCATAAAACATAGAGGAAATAAAACTAGAAGTCAACATAAAAAAACACGGAAACTATACAAATATACAGATGCTGAACATGCACATACATTATGAGGCTTAAAACTTAGCATCCAAAGTGAGATTCATTATGGCATTTTAATTCACTCCCTTTTCTTACTTATTTTTATGTGTATAGGTATTTTGCCTGCACATATGTCTGTGTACCACATACATGCCTGGTGCCTGCAGAAGTCAGAAGAGGGTATCATATACCACTAGGGCTGGAGTTACAGATAATTGTGAGACAACATGTGGATCTGGAAATCAAACCCAGGTCCTCTGGAAGAGCATCCAGTTCCCTTGACTGCTAAGCCATCTCTCCACTCTTCCCTTTTCCATGTTGGTCTTCCTTCTGTAGTGACATCCCAGATCCCATGACTCCCTCCTACTGGTTCATTGCTTCCCCCAATAGTCATCCTGTGCTGGTGTGAGTGAGTGACATGGCTCCTATAGTCTCAGTCATTTGAATACTTGGTCCCTAGTTTTTGGCTGTTTGGGGGTGTCTTAGGAGGCATGACCTTCCTAAAGAAATTATGTCCCTAGGGGTATGTTGTTTTGAAAGCTGAAAGAATCACACCATTTCAAGTTCACTCTCTCAGTCTCTTACTTATGGTTTCAGATGTGACCTCTCAGCTCCTATTCCAGGTACCATGCTTGCTGATCACTGCCATACTTTCCCTCCTTGATGGACTCATTTCCCTCTGGAACCATAAGACAAAGAACTTCTCCATTCCACATGTGCCTTGGTTAATGTGCTTTATCTCAGTAATAACACAGTAACTAGTAAACACTCCTTTATGTCTTTATGTCATATGTATTCTATTACACTTCTTAATTTTACCCCTGTAGATCTCTTTTCTCCTCTCATGCTTCATTTTCTAGTTTTATTCCTGTAGAAGGAGTGGTGGGCCGCTTACTGCCACCCAGCTTCAGGCTGCCTGACTAGCTTTTGCCACGAAACGACAACACACAAATTGTATTCTTTTAAACACTGCTTGGCCCATTAGCTCTAGCCTCTTCTTGGCTGATTCTCACATCTTGCTTAACCCATTTCTAATAATCTGTGTAGCACCACGAAGTGGTGGCTTACTGGGAAAGATGCAGCATGTCTGACCTGGTGGCTGCCTCCATGGCATCTGCTCTGGAGAGGAGAGGCATGGTGTCTGGCTCACTTCCCTTCTTCCCAGCATTCTGTTCTGTCTACTCTACCTAACTAGTTTTCTGACCTATCAAGCCAAGCAGTTTTCTTTATTGATTAATCAATGAAACAATAGATTGACAAATGACCTTCCCACATCATTTCCCCTTTTTCTGTTTAAACAAAAAGGAAAGGATTTCACTTTAACATAGTAAAATTACATATAACAAAACAGTTATCAAGCAAGAATTACAATTACAATATTTATATTTATTTTAACTTTCATCATAACAAAGGAAAATTATAACTATCTATCTATTCTTTAACTCCATCAAAGACTCCAGAAGGATATAATATTACCTAAGAAAATGAGAAGTAAGCAATTTACAAAACTGTAGAAATCAAAGAGATATCTCTCTGCCTGGACAGTCAACCAAAGTTCCTATCCAGCAGCCTTTTCCATGAAGCAGGAAATTTCAAAGGCAGTTCAGTCACTATCTGCTGTGTCCTGCAGAATGTCTCACGACTCTTTCATGAATCAGGAACCCCGAAAGATCATCTCACCTTTAAGTAAGTTCACCAGTCCTCTCTCTGAGGGTTCTCTGTGTCCAGTTCATGAAATAGTCCAGACAAGAGCAGTTTCTTGCCCAAATGGCTAACCAACTCCATAAGGAGCATCTTCACTGCCCATCTTCCTCTTGAAGTAGATTGGTGCTATCAGGAGCAGATGTGTCTCATTGTCATGAAAAGTTATTAAAACATTTAAAATGCCATATTCTGTAGTCTTTGAAAGATATGAAGAATGCCTATCTGAAATATATCTATGCACATCTAGAAAATGTAACTAATATGAATACAAGCTTGATTATTATTAATGAATATCCATTAACAACCTATATACATTACATTTTTACATGAACTACACAATCAGTATCAGAAATACATATACATATACATATAACAAGATTGACCTTAAATTTATATCAATAAAGTCAAATCCATACCAATGCTAATTATTCATATCTCTACCATATCCTCCTTTGAATGTAAAAGGACATTTATAAACAATATTTGGAACCATGGGAGCAGTTTCTTCTCTCTAAACAGCTTCGTGCTGAATGGGGGCACTGTTATTTAGGTCTTTCATGGTATAACCTGTCTGCTAGGTTTATCGTAGTTAGCAGTTGAGCAAAGTAATTTTTTGAAGGCGTTCACAGCAACCTTTCAGGAGGGTGTGGTCTATCATACCATATTGGGATAGAAGCAATCCACAGGGTCTCATCCTCTGTGAAAACAAAACAAGAATCTCCGTTCCAAAGTATCATATCCTTTGATCCAAATTCTGAAGTCAAGGTATTTTCAAATATCTATCTTGGATTGGTTCAGTAGCATTTATAAACAAATATCTTTTAGCAGCTGTTGCTCCTTCCTCAGCATTCAAACAATTCAAAGAAGGCATAATAGCATGCAGTATCAAGATTCTCTGTGGGGGCTGGAGAGATGGCTCAGAGGTTAAGAGCACTGTCTGCTCTTCCAGAGGTCCTGAGTTCAATTCCCAGCAACCGCATGGTGGCTCCAAACCATCTGAAAAGAGATCTGGCACCCTCATCTGGCATGTGGGTATGAGGCAGAAAGTTGTATACATAATAAATAAATCTTTTTTTTTTAAAAGATTCTCTGTGCTTTTTGTGGCTTTGTTTTAATCTCTATTTCTTTTATTTTTAGTTTTATTTTTTGAGACAGGTTCTCTCTTTATCTTTGTCCTGGAATAACCTGATCCTGTAGACCAGGCTGTTCTTGAACTCTTAAAGATCCGTCTGTCTCTGCCTCCCAAGCATTGGGATTAAAGGTGTGTCTTGATACACATTGAAGTCATAGAGGTTAATTTACCTCTGACTCCCAAGTGTTGGGATTAAAGGTGTGTACTACCACACTCAGCTACTCTCTTTCTTTCTTTACTTTAAAAACTTTAACTTTTTTTCCTCTCAAGCCTGAATATATTTTTAAACACACTGTAAACCATTTAAAGGTTTTTTTTTAAATCTCTCTTTACTGTATATATCTCTTTTTCTGACTACATGAGTCTTTAAGGAGAGGGTTAAAGCCATGGCATTGATGGCTGGATACAGCCCATTCCTTAGCTTTCCAGCCTCATGGTGGAGGTACTGGCTATAGCCATTTTTATTGCCACAACTCTATGGCGTTTCAAAGTCCCTGCCAGCAAACAATCTGCAGCATTCTGCTCACAGACCACACTCAGTTGGCCTGCCTGTCTAAAAGTGTCAGAGTTTGCCCAGGCAGGACAGCCCAGAAAGCCAGCATCTCTAAATGGTACAGCTTTTTTCCTGCTATGGCTGAAAACCGAAAAGCATGATTCAGCTTTTCACGAACACCATGTGTTTCGTGGCAGGACCTCTTAAGAGCAGCAGGGTTTTGCAGCTAAAGCTGAGTCAGGAAGCCTCTCTTAGATGAGAGCACTTGCTTGGCTCTAGCAAGCAGAGCAGACCCGAGAAATTGCTGCTACCAAGAAATCATGCTTTACTCTATTCTTTCCCAAGCTTTCTCAGGATTTCTGTGGATTCAGTTATCCACGTCTGGGTGCCATTTGTAAAAGGAGCTGTGGGCCAGCCTGTTTTTCATCCCCCACACAGTTAGCCCGGCTCCCACACGGTCAGCTTTACACCCGAAATATCAACACACAAATTATATTCTTTTAAACACTGCTTGGCCCATTAGCTCTAGCCTCTTCATGGCTAATCCTCACATTTTGCTTAACCCGTTTCTAATAATCTGTGTAGCACCACGAAGTGGTGGCTTACCGGGAATGATGCAGCATGTCTGACCTGGTGGCTGGCTCAATGGCATCTGCTCTGGAGAGGAGAGGCATGGTGTCTGGCTCACTTCCCTTCTTCCCAGCATTCTGTTCTGTCTACTCTACCTAACTAGTTTTCTGACCTATCAAACCAAGCAGTTTTCTTTACTGATTAACCAATGAAACAACAGATTGACAAATGACCTTCCCACATCGTATTTCCTGCACTATTCAACCACACATATGTATACCAATATATAAAAATTAAATCTCAATTCCACATATGAGGAAAAAAAGCCTCTGATATTTCTCTCTTTCCAAATCTGTACCTCTTCACCTAACATTAGAACCTTCGATTCTATCCATTTCCCTCCAAATGGCATGATTTCAACAATCTTTTCAGTGGAATAAAATTCCATGGGTATGTATATATATATATATATTACATTTTATCTATTCATCTTATAATGTAAAGGAATGGTTCTCTTTAACGACTGTGAATATTGGGGCAATAAACATGAATTGCAAGTCTGTCAGAAGTAATAGTTAGGGTCTTTTGAGTATTTGTCTAGAAGTATTTTAGTTAGGTCTCATAATAATTCTATTTTTATTTTTGAAAACCTATGTGCTGATTTATTGGTTTGGCACCAGTTTACATTCCAACAGGCATACAAACAGGAAAGCAAGAATTCAATTTTTGCCTAATTATAGCTAATATAATCTATCCTTTAAAGTCTTTAATAGAAAACTCACATATAGACACTTTCAGGAAAGTAGCAGGATACAAAATCAACATAAACATCAGAAGCTTTTTATATATGTCAACAAAGAACATGGTGAGAACGAAATAAAGGAAATAAAATCAGTTTTAATAGCATTGAAAATAATAGGTGCTAGGAGATAGTTCAGTGGATAAAGTCCTTGCCACACATATGAACAAGAGTTCAAATCTGCAGTACCCAAATAAATGGTAAGTGTGGCTGCTCATCTGTACTTTAGAGAGTTAGAGACCAGAGATCACAAGGGACATGCTAACTAGCTAAACAAGCCAAATTATGTTTCAGTAATAACATGTGTAGAGTCTTCAAAGACAACCAACATCAACATGGGGTCTCCATATGCACATACACACATACAAACATATACCCATTCACCTGTGCACCTATATATATATAAAACACACTACACATTCATGCTAATAACACACACACATGCTGGTATGCTCATGTGTATGTACACACACACACACACACACACACACACATACACACACACACACAAGGTGGTGTTAGAGGAACATAAGTAGGCACGGTAAACAAAGACAGGCTCCCTCAGATAGTGTCTTCTTGTTCCCAAAAGATCCTGCCAGGAGAAAAAGCATGAAGGCACACAGATGTGCTGTAATTTTTTAAAAAGTGGCTTGTGTGAGAAAGATGCCTTGCGACAAGCTCAGGTAGAGTTTTTTTTTTTTAATTGGAGGAAAGTGAATGGGAAAATGGGTGGGGAGAGGGGGAGCCCAGCTTCTGGGGCCAGGAGTAGCAGATAGAAGAGAAGAAAGAGGGAGGGAGAGAGAGCAAGAGGGACAGATGGACAGATGAAGACAAAGAGAGAAAGAGAGTTAGGAGGTTGGCACGGTCATTTTAAAAGGGAATGTAGTGAATGTGCACAGAAGGAGCTCTGAGTGACTACAGCTGAGGACATTTACCCCAAGCCCAGGCCAGTACACATGCCTGAATACTAACAGGTGGATAGTTAGACAGGACCAATACTGGAAAGGAAAGGACCCAGGGGTCCTAGAAAGCATCCTTGTTAACATCTGCTTAACTGAATTCCTGCTCCAAGCTTCTCCTAGAACGGATGGATAAAGCTAATAATTTTGTTTTCTACTGTCTTTCCTGTTCATCCACTTGGTTCGTCATGCCAGGAAATAAACTGGGCAGTCACCTAGGCAAAAATGGCTATTCCCATTACACACACACTAAATAAATCAATGAAAGCATATGTATGAAATTGTTATAGTGAAACTCATTTCCTTGTATGCTGACAAAATTAATAAAATATAAACACTTTAGAAAAGAATGTTAATTACTGAGTTAAAGGCTAAAAAGTATACTATTCAGTTATTTTCATTATTAAATCTACTATACATTAAAGTTCTTGTAGTTGAACAACCTTATCAAATTGAAACCTTAAAATCTCTTAAGCATTCTTTGAGCAGTCACTCATATACGTATAAACTACCTTCGATAGATTATCTGAACTAAACACAGTCACTGTAACTTAAATTGAGAGAAGTGTTTTGTCCTGATATTAGAACTGCCAAGCAAATTCTCATTAGGTATATATTATATAAATTGATATTCATAATTCTTTATGAATTGTGGCCTACACTAAGTTTTTCATACCTAGAAGCATTATGCTGGTGTGTAAATTCAATGTCTCGAAGGACCTCAAGGGACCAACAGAAAATTCAGATAAATGGTTGAAAGGTATACGAGAGTTAGGATATGTGCTAGTATGCAGATAAACACGGTGAACGATAAAATTCCTGAAGATAGATATCTTTCAAAATGAAATTAGTGAGGTAAATTAGGGCTAAAGAAAGGGAGTGATGAAGTTTTCCAAAAATTACAAGGAGAAAGCATGTGCCAAATCACTAAGACAATGGCACAGGAAGATAATTAGATGATAGAAAAGTGCGCCCAATGCTTCTGAAGCCGTATTGTCTGTGTAGCCAAAGGGAGACAGAAATACTTCACAAAAATCAGATATAGCACTGACATAAATAAACAAGAACCTTTCATCCAGCAAGAACAAAAAGTTCTCAAAGTAAAATTGGAAAAACGTGTAACAAGCAAAGCAAGTTTCTCTATCAGTAAGATAACATCTTCATCCATATCCTCAAATTTGCACTTTCTCAGTATATCAAATGCTCAATAAACATGACCTTTCAAAGAATCAACTTGTCTAAGGGTTTCCAAAATTATGCTTCAGCTTCATCATTAGAATGGAAGTGAAAGGCCCATGCAGAGCTACTAATATGAGCCATTAGCCATATTGTGCCTTCAGGAAAATTATATGACCTTCCAAAACAATCAAATATGTAAATGTTATAGCACCCAACATGTAAAGTGAGACAAAGCAATTGCTTAAGGCCATAAGGGCTACATAAGGGAGTCCAACTGTGTCTGTTCTGAATTGGTGAACTTAGCCAAAAGCAGATAAAAGTATTTGAAAAACAACTTGCTTTTGTACTATAAGAATATTATTTTTTCTTATCCTTATTTTCATATATATATATATATATATACATACATTCTGACATTTATATAATAATAGCACTGCAGTAAGTACTATTAAGCAGTCTAGAGAGGCATTTCAGCATACAGAATGATGTTCACAGAATTGTCACCAATTTACCTGAAAATCCCAGGATAGGTCATCCTTAAAATACAGAATACCATTTGTAATACCAGTTCCAGACATCCTCTGCTCTATTCAAGCACTATTACTTATTCTTTCCCTAGCACAACCAGTGATTGCCTGGCCCCCACAGTCTCTGAGAAGCAAACGCCTGGATCACCCTTTCTCATTCAGTTATGAGGCTCAAATGGATCTAACTGCAACACTGACGACCTCCTGACAGCGGGACCAGACTGGTGTAAGAGGAACCCGAAAGCAAAGTCTCCCAAGCACCCCCTTGCCTTCCCAATCATGTTGCCTCTTCAATAGTCCATATCCTGGTCACTGACAGTGGGCACCAGACTACCTAGCACTCTCGAGCCTAATGAAGAAGAGAGGGTCCAAGGTGCCCTCCTCATTCAGAAAGCTTGGATGTTTGCCTGGCTAGTGCACACAAAACCGCCAGGTGAGACAGCTCGGGACTGGCCCGTGCAGGCCCGAGGACATCCATTCCAAGTGCAGCTCTCGAGCTTTGTTCGATTTCTGAGGCCAACTGTCACTCGAGTACTGTGCGCTTCGGCTACCGGACGTGTCCACAGTTCTTGGGAAGGAGAGCATCTCTCTGAGGATATTGCTTTGCTGCTGCTTGCCACGAGTCACCATTGGCAAGTACATTCGTTGCCCCTTGCGAGGGGTAATTTCCCTTTATATTTTTCAACTATTTAATTGGCTAAATGATCAAACCTGTGGAGAGAGGTCAGCGAGCCTCAGCTGGTCCATCACACTCTGACCAGAGACCACAGTTTTCCCAGCCTCCCCGGCCTGGGACCCCCTTCAGTGGACCCCGTCCAGGGTCCCCCTTCTGGGTCCCCCAATGGGATGATGACATCCTATCCCAATGGGGGAAGCGCTTGTCTCATAGGCCTGGGACCCCTTTCAGAGGCCGACGGCCTGGGACCTCCTTCAGTGTCTCCCAAGGGATTGATGACAGCGCACCCCAATGGGAGACATACTTGACCAGCACCAAATTCCCGAGGGACTTTGCACCTCCGGGGGTGCTTCGACTGGCTCGGCACAAGTTCAGGTGCCAAAAGCCTTATAAAGACAAAACAGCCAAAATTCCCCACACTGCTACTGCAGATAGTCTGCAGAGTCTTAGAGCTCTTATAAAGACTACATCCAGTAAGAAGACCCTGGATCCCTTAAAAGAGCTGAAAGAGATCAAGGAAGGACAAGTTCTACTTTCTCCAGAGGTTCCTGACTGCAGGAGAAACCCACTGAGCAGGGAACCCAGACCATCTGTCTTACCTCCTGCTACATGCACAGGAACTTTCTTTATCTACTTCCCAGGCCCTAGAACATTTTGTAACTACCCAAGGGCCTCTGCAAATTAACACACCTAACAAACAGACTCTTTGCTCTTTGACATCTAGAGTAGAGGATGTAGAACATTCCACTTTTTCTCCAGAGGTTAGAAAAGAATCCCAAATGCTCCCAAATGTTCTTGACCATCTGTCCAATAGAGGAGAGTCTCAAGAATTTTCTTTCTCTGCTCCAGGAACTAAGAACATTTCCTTGCTTGCTCCAGAGATTTTAGAACATTCCTCCCTACAAAATGCAACTCAAGCAACTTCCCATTGTCGTCAAGAGGTGGTGGCATCTTTGCTATCTGTACAAGGGTCTTTGGGACAGTCTTCATTTGATCATGGTTCTCTGGGACCACTGGCATCTACACTAGGAGCTGGGCGACCTTCCCTATCTGAAGCAGATACTATTCAGCTATCTGCATCTGCACCAGTGACCAAAGCACATTTGACCTCTTCCCTTGGGCCTTCAGCATCTAAGTATTATGACCAGATAGCAGTGGGAATTTTGCCAGCTCTCCATGGAGATCTTGAAGCTTCTCAGTCTGATCAAAGGACTGGAAATGACCAAGTTTGCAGAAGGGGATCTAGAAAATGTATCAGTTGCTCAAAGAACTACAAAATTTTCTTCAACTTGTTCCCAGGAGACTAATAAATCTTCTCTATCTGACCAAGGTCATCTATTACATTCAGCACATGTCAAAGAGGCTTTGATGCCTGCTCTGTCTGATCAGGAAACTGAAAAATCATTGTTATCCCCCTCAAAAGATACAGAATATCCACCATCTTCAGTTAGTGTTCAGATGCAGGAACCTTCTCTCTCTACCATAGAGCCTTAAGAATCTTTGCTAACTCCACCAATGCCCCGCAAACTTTCCATATCTGTCTGTGACTCTCTGTGTCCTTTTCCATCTTCCCAAGAGTCTGATACTTTGACTGTAGCACTTTCCATATTATCGCCAGAGTACCTGGAACCATCTCAATCTGCACAAGGGGAATTAGAATATTTTTCAACTGTAGAACAGTGTAAAGAACATTCTTCAACAACCTCACAGACTACAAGAAAATTCTTCTCACCCCAGGAGTGTGGAGGGCATTTGTCATCTGACAGAAGTATTCAGGAACCTTTCCAATCTGGCCCAGTGGATCTAGCAACTTTGCTTTCTTCCCAAGGGCCTCATAAACCCTTTAAATTGACTGAAGCATCGTTGTATCCTTCAATATCTGGCCAAGAGTCTCAAGAACATTCTGAATCTTCCCAACATGTTATGGGAACTTATGAATCCTCTGAGAGCATTCATGGATATATTTTACCTGAAGTAGAGCCTGTGGAAACTTTTACAGCATTTTCAAGGACTACAGTGACTTCATCTGCTCCACAACCTCTGGAACTTTCTTCATTACTACATGTGACTTCAGCAACTTCTCTAACTGACCAAAAGTTAGTGGGACCTAGACCACCTTCACAAAGAACTCTAGAAGTGTTGTCATTGGCACAAGGGACCCTAGAACCTTTGGCATCTCCCCAAGGGAATGAGAGAAATTCTCAGTTTGAAAAAGATACTGGAACTTTCCATGTGTGCACAAGGAACTCTGTGTCCTTTTTCATCTCCTCAAGGAGAACTTGATCCTTTGCATTGTTTCTCTGGTAATCTAGAATCATCTCAACCTGCCCAAATGAATCTTAGGCATTTGTCATCTGTCAGAGAGCCTGTGGAAAAATCTCCATCTGTTCCAGGTCCTAGAGAGCCTTCACCATTTAACAAAGTGCCTAGAGGAATTTCATCACATGTCCCAGGTGATCCAGCATCTCTAATCTCTGACCATCTGCCTCTAGAACTTAATGTATCTGCTCAGTGTTCACTGAGTCCATCAGCATCTTCAAAAGGAACCCCAGGGTCCTTGTTATCTTCTGAAAACATCCAAGGAAAAGTTCAAAATACACAAAGTTATTATGGGCAATTGCCACATATAAGAGAGATGTTGGAAACTTCTCCATCTCATGTAAGAAGTTCAGTATATGAACCCTGTCCTCAGGAAACTCTGGGACTTTACTCCTTTGGCCAGGGGAGTTAAGCAACTTCTCAATGTGCTCAAGGAACTGTGGCTTCCTGCCTATCTCCACAAGAGTCTATGGGACTGTCCACATTTGCACAAAGGAGTCTAGGACATCCTTCACCTTCCCAAGGGCTCTCAGGCACTTCCTCATATACACAACATACATGCTCACAGTCCACGTCTGCACAGAGCACAGCAGCATATTCATCATCTACCCAGTATCTCAGCCAGCATGCCGAAAAGACAGTAGAAAATTTGAAATCTGACCCAGGGTTTCCAAGAATTTCTATCACAGCACAGCATCTGTAGAACCTTTACTAACTCCCCAGGAGTCCCCAAGATATTCATCATCTATACCAGGTGCATGCAAAACTTCGACATCTACCAGAGGACATGTGGTATCTGATGATGGGCCTCTGGAACTTTCCATATCTGCCCAGGAAAACTTGAGTCCTTTCTATTCTTCCCAATGCCTTTTGAAACCTTCCCTGTCTGTTGAAGGGACTTTTGGTCTCTCTACACCTATTCATGGCACTCTAGGACCCTCTGTTTCTTCCCTGGGACATCTTGGATCCTGGCAGTCTGCCCAAAGTGTTCAACAAACAAATCCATCTGCTTCAGACTCTTTAGGATCTATGCCTTCTTCAAAAGGGCAAACAGTCATTTCTTTATCTGGACAAGGGACTCTATCATCTTTCCTAGAGCCATTGAAAATTTCTTTATCTGTTCAAGTGAGTTCCAGACCTTCATTGTCTTTACAAGAACCTGGGGGATCTTGCCTTTCTTCACATGGAGAAAATACTCTAGAAGTTTCTACCTGTTCACATAGCAATCTAGTGTTATCCAATTCCTCAAGAGGAGATTTGGGATCTTCATCATCTACTCCAGTGACCCTAGGATCTTCTCCACCTGCCAAAGTGGATTTAGGAATGTCTCCATCTGTTTCGTGGACTCCGACTCCTCCTGTTTCTGCCCAGGGTGTTCAAGGGACATCTACATCTGCGCAAGAGGTTAGGAAACCTTCATTAGATAGTCAGGGGAGAACAGAACCTTTGCCATATGACCAAGATGATCTGGGACTCAGATCTCTTTCCCTGGAAACTGAGGCAAATTCCCAGTTTTCAACGGAGGAATTAAAAGTCTTGCCATCTGCCCAAGGGGGTTTTAAACCTGTTCTGTCTACTCCAGGGTCTGTAGAAAAATTGCTATCTGCCTCAAGGACACAAAGACTTCAATTGTACACTCCAAGATGCTGGGAGCTTTTCTCTTTCCTCCAAAAATAACTCAGAACTGTCCATATCTTCAAAGAAGCATCTAGCATCTTCACCAACTACCAAACCTTCTCTGAAACATTCTCCATCTTCCCAAGAGTCTTGGGTACCTTCCCCATCTACATCAGATACTCTGGAACATTCCCTACAAGACCAAGGGCGGCAGAAACTGTCTGTACCCACAAAAGTGACTCTAGGACAAACACCACATCAGAAGGGTTATGAAGGAAGTTCATTATCTGTTCAAGGAACTGTGAAATTGTCTATATCAGGACAAGAGTCTCTAGGACCTTGCTCATTCGACCAAGGGTCTCCAGAATCATCCACATCTTCCCACAAAGTGCAGGACCCATCTTATAATCAAGGGTCTGTAGCATAATTCTCATCTGTCCCAGGAGATATACCTTCTCTCTATGCCCAGGGAATATTGCAAAATTTGTCATCTTTCAAAGTTACTCTAGAAACATCATCTTCTCTCCAGAAAGATATAGGAGGTCTATTAGATGTGCATGGTGCTCAGCAACTTCAACGTCATTCCCCAGGGTATCTGGAACATTCCTAATATACTCCAGAGTCATCAGAAACTTTGACATCTCCCCAAATGGTTTTTAAATGTTCAGAATCTTCATCTCTGACTCTAGAAACGTTGCCACCTCTCCCAGGAACTCTAGGATATTCGCCATCTTCGCAAAGTGCTGTGTTCCCTTCTGATTCTGACCAACAGATTCAGGAATCATCATCATCTCTCCAAAAATCTGTTCAATTTTCTCCATCTTCCAAAGGTTCACTGAGACCTAGTCCATCTGCTCTAGGGACCTCCCAATCTTTATTATCAGCCCAGTTGTGCCCCAAATTGTCTATATTTGCCCAATGGTTTCTAGGATCTTCACCACCTCAGCAAGGGTGTTTAGGAGATTCATTATCCATGCAAAGGGCTCTTGGAACTTTGATATCAGCACAAGAGTTTGTAGGACATTCAAAATCTAATCAAGAGTCTCCAGAAATGTTCACATCTTCCCAAGAGAATCTAGACCCTTCTTTACTCCAAGAGGCTTTAGTACATTCATCATCTATTCCACAAGATTGTGGACTTTCTCAATCTTCAAAAGATATGTTAGGAACATCACTATCTACACAAGATGCTAGGAAAACACCATCATCTGTACAAGGGTCTATAGTAACTGTACCATCAGCTCAAAGTGTTCTAGAATTTCAGACTTCTTTGGAGCGGCCTCTGGGTTCTTCCCAGTTTTCTTCAGAGACAACAAAACCTTTGCCATCTTCTGAAGAGTTTTATAGTATTTTGAAATCTCTCTCAAGGTCTATAGAAACTTTGACATCTATTTTAGAGACACTGACATTTTCAACATTTGCCAAAGGTGCAGCAGGCCCTTCTAAAACTGACCAAGTGATACTGAGATCACCAACAGTTTCCCACAAACCTCTGGAATTTTCTATATCTGACCAATAGTATGTGAAAACTGCCTCATCTCAAATGGGGCCTGATAGAACTTCACTAACAGACAAAGGTTTACAGGAAATATCTTCAGGTGAAAAGGTGCCTTTAGGAGATTCACCACTGCAGCAAATCTGTTCAGGAAATGCATTATCTACACAAGGGGCTCTAGGACTGTCCATATCAGTACAAGAAGCTCTTGGATATCCACCATCTACTCATGGGTCTCCAGATACTTCTATGTCATCTGAAGAGGCTTCAGGCACTTGTTTGGACCAAGGGCATTCAAGACAGTCATTATCATTATCGTTATCTAATCTAGGAGATCTTGGACTATCTGAATATTCACAGTGGCCATTAGAAACATCTATGTCTACCCATAGCACTCTAGAAATACCATCTTCTACCCATGGGATTTTAGAAACTTCACCACCTGCCCAAGATTCTCTAGGACATCTGCCTCCTTCAGTGCAGATTCTACAACAGGCTCCCCTTATGCCAGAGATATCAGAACCTTTGTCATCTACCAAAAAGGCTTGTAATATATATCAGACTCTTCCCCAGGAACTTCAGAAACTTTTCCATCTATACCAGGATCTCTGGAAATTTCATTCTCTGCCCAGAGTACTGTGGGACCCTCTGTATCTGAAAAGGAAATTTTAGGACAATCAGTATCTCTGGAGGAATCCCTGGGACCAACTTTTCCTGACCAAGGGTCTCTGAGAAGCACTCCACCTGCATCTGGGACTGGGACACTCTCCCTCTCAGAACAAGGTTGCCAGAAAATATCTTCATGTGTACAAGGACATTCACCATCTCAGCAATGCTATACAGGAAATTCATTGCATTCACAAGAGGCTCTGGGACTGTCCATATCAGCAGACAGACATTCACCATCTGCTCATGGGTCTCCAGATACCTCCTTGTCACCTGAAGAGGCTTCAGGCACTTGTTTGGACCAAGGGCATTCAGGACATTCATTATCATTATCATTATCATTATCTGGTCTAGGAGATTTTGAACTATCTGAATATTCACAGGGGCCACTAGAAACACCACCATCTACCCATCACACTCTAGAAATACCATCTTCTACCCATGGGATTTTAGAAACTTCACCACCTGCTCAAGATTCTCTAGGACATCTGCCTCCTTCAGTGCAGATTCTACAACAGGCTCCCCTTATGCCAGAGACATCAGAACCTTTGTCATTTGCCAAAGAGGCTTGTAATATATCAGACGTTTCCCCGGGAACTTCAGAGATGTTTTCAGCTTCCCCAGGGTCTCTGGAAATTCCATTCTCTGCCCAAAGTACTATGGGACCCTCTGTATCTGAAAAAGAAATTTTAGGACCATCAGTATCTCTGGAGGAATCCCTGGGACCAACTTTTCCTGATCAATGGTCTCTGAGAAGCACTCCACCTGCATCTGGGACTGGGTCACTCTCCCCCTCAGAACAAGGTTGCCAGAAAATATCTTCTTGTGTACAAGGACATTCACCATCTCAGCAATGCTATACAGGAAATTCACTGTATTCACAAGAGGCTCTGTGTCTGTACATATCAGCACAGGAATCACTTGAATATTCACCATCTGCTCAAGGGTCTCCAGATACTTCTTTGTCATCCCAAGAAGCTTCAGGCCCTTCTTTGCACTTTGTGTCTTCAGGACATTCATCATCTGATCCAGGAATGCTTGGACTTTCTGACTCTGATGACCGGACACCTGAAACTCCACCATTTACCCAAAGCATTCTAGAAATACAATCGTCTAACAATGGCGTTACAGAAACTTCAATAACTTCCCAAGATTCTTTAGAATACCTGCCCCCTTCAGTGCAGAATCTGCAACCTTCTCTTATACCACAGACCTCAGAACTTTTGCCAACAGCCAAAGAGATTCGTAAGACTTCACAATCTGTATTAGGTGCTCTGGAATCTTTACCATCTTTTTTAGAGGCTCTGAGATATTTGAATTCTGACCAATGTACTCTGGGCCCTTCAGTATATGACCAAGGGAATCTGGAGCCATCAACACCTCTCCACGATACTCTTGGAAACCCCAAACCATCCCAAAGTGTTCTAGAATGTATACCATATACCAAAAAAGGTGTAGGAACTTTCTTTTCAATGGAGTTTTTGGGACTGTCCACTTGTGCACATGACGACTTTATTCCTATTCATTCTCATGGTGACTGCCTGAGATATTCCTCTTATCCCAATAAAAGTCATAGACGTTCCAATTCTACCAAAAAAAATAGGGATTCATGCTCCATTTCCTGAAGGAGATATCAGATATTCACTTTCAGAACTTGATGCCTTAAGATCACTCCCTTCTGCCAAAAGTAGACTCACATCTTCCATATATGTCAGAAAGGACTCAAGTTCTACCTCTACTCCTCCAAGGAGTGTCTGACCCCCAGCATCATCAGAATTGACCTTTAGATCTAGTTCCCCTCCTAAAGAAGATCTCAGATGTTCTCTCTCTCCACGAGGTGGCTCCAGACATTCGAAATCAAAGAAAACAAAATTGAAACATGCTCCTAAAGAATCATTCCTCAAATCTGTCCCATCAGAAGATGAAGGCTTGAAATTTCACCATTCTCCCACAAGGGTGGGTAGAGATTTGGTTTCTAACAAAGTTGGTTCAAGGCTTAAAACTGAGCCCAAATAGAGCCTCACTACTACTTCAGCAAAGGGAGGTTGTAGATCCTCACAATCTCATGAGGAGGGCCTCAGATGTTCTCCATCTCCTCAAGGCAGCCCTAGATGTTCCAGATCTACCAAAATCAAATTGAAACAGGTCCCCTCTAACAAAGCAGATGTTCCTGTTTCCCATTCAGAACACGGGGGCTGCAAATTATGCTCTTTGTCCAAAATAGAGTCTAAGCATTCATCTTCCAAAAGGGACTAGAAACCAAAATCTACTCATCAAGAGTGCATAGAACCTTCCATCTCTAAGGGAGGCTTCAGATCCTTACGATCTCATGAGAAGGGTGGAAGAAGTTCTGCATCTCCCCAAGCCAGCCATAAATATTCCAGGTCTTTAAAACTAAATTGGAACAGGCCCCCTCTAACAAAGCAGATGTTCATGCTTCCCATAGAGAACATGAGGACTGTAAGCATCTGTCACAAAGAGGATTTAGTCATGCTTCATCTGCCAAAAGGGACAAGAAACCAGACACTACTCCCCAACAGAGCATAGAAGCTTTCACTTCTACAGAAGAGGACATAGGAACTAATCCCTCTCATGAAGAGACCCTCAGACATTCTACCTCTCCTCGTGGGACTTCCAGCCTTACTTCTACTTCTACCAGAACAAGACTCAGGCATTTACCTTATACTCAAGAAGTCATCAAAACTTTCATTGAAGTCCGAGAAAGCTTCAGGTCATCTCCAGATGGAGACAGTCCCAGGGGGAGTGTCAAGTCTTCCTCTTTGTCCCAAAGTAATGATGTCAGACATCCTGTTTCTACAAAGGAGGACTTTAAACACACTCTTTCCATTCAAGAGGGACACAAACCTTCCACTGGTGCCAGAGAGGGGAGTGGGACTTGGATTCCTGTACAATGGGGACTCATATATCCACCAATTCCAAAAGGGAGTGGCACATCATTCCCTGTTGTCCAAGGAAATTTCAGACATACCCGACCTCAACTAGCAGACCTAAGATCTTCCCTCTCTTACCAAGGCAGAGACACAGCCTTCCAATATGAACATGGGACCCCCATATGTAACCCTTCTGTCCTAGGAAGGCACAGATATTCACATTCAGTCTCATGCAGTCTCCGAAGGATCCCGCTGCAAGAAAGGAGCCTGAGTTCTTACCTCTCCACTCAAGAAGACATCAGACCTTCTCAATGTGACCAAAGGGGCCTCAGACTTTCCTATGGCCACCCTGTCCAAGGCAGCTTTAGAATCTTTCAATCTGAAAGAAAGAGCCTCAAGAATAGCCCATCTAAATCACTGAGCCTCACATTTGCTCCTTGTGACCAAAGGGAATTCAGAAATGTGCCCTTTAATGTAGAGTGGGTTAGAACTTCAACTTCTGCTCCAGGGAGCCTCCAACATAATCCTTCTGCCCATGGAGGCTTCAAACCTTACAAGCTTGTCAAACCGAAGTTCTAAAGATGCTCTTCTCAAGAGGGGATCCTGGGTCCTACTCTCTCTTATCATGCCATCTTTATATCTTCTTATTCACAGGCCAGCCCCATATTTTCCTACTCTGTGCCCCACATGAACAACAGGAGTTTATAACTTTCCCTTCTCATCAAACACCTGTTAAACATTTGATTTCCATTCCTGGCTATCTCAGATGCACATTGAGGCATCAGATTGTTCCATCTGACTATAAAGAAGGCAGGCATTTTCCATCTGATTATTAATAGGTCACAGTTTCTACATAGAACATGATATACAATCTATTACCCACGGAGAATAGCATGTGCTTCTTCTGATTAATGTGGCCCTAGACTTACTTCATATGGCTTAGTGGGTGACAGATCAACTCCCTTTGTCTATGAGGTTCTGGGTGTTTCTTATTCTAATCATCTGACTTCAAAGCCTCTGTCCAAAAATAAATCTACCCTGGTGCCTAAAGTTCTAGAATGTTAGATCACCCAGCAGTGCCCTAAACCCAGTATATGAGCCTTAACCTGATCAGCAGAAATAAAGAAATCACACCCTTCATGTTCAGATGTAGATAGCTGAATTGGTACAGAGACCTAGCTGAGAATTGCCTCCTAGCAGGTTGGAGACTGATCACACTGTTGCCTGCCCTGCACGACATGGATATCCTATATTCCCATGAAGATTTGATCAGGAAATGTTCAGACTTCTCTAATTCCCAAATTAACTGTTGATATCACACACTTCCCACAAGAGTCTTTGACCTTTCTGTATTTCTCAAAATAGCATAAGACTTTCTGTCTCTGAAGACCGAAAATTTTGTACGCAAAATTCCCTGTTTGTCTGTGGATGCTTCATTCTCATTCTGTACAGGGGTTCTCCATTGTGTTTCTGCCAAAGGGGCCCCAGACTTATTCTTTCAGGCCCAGGAGGACTCATCCTTTTTCCCAGTGACTGAAGTGTAGCTCAAATTATTTTCAAGGGCTTACCGGGTGCCCAGGCACATCTCTTCTGAACCAGGATGCAGAATGCACTCCACTAATTCCCAAGCAGGCTATAGCCCTATCAATACAGAACCAGAGCTATTCCAAATGGATGTATGGATGAAGGGAGCTTCTGACCTCTCCTTCAGTACGGGGGGTCTCAGATCTTTCCCAATGGCCAAGGTGGCCTCAATCTTTTCTGTCTAGAACAAAAGTAACTCATAACTTTTACCAGTAAACCAATAACCCATCAACAACAAAAGCTTCAGTCATTACCTGGTGTTCAAGGGAAGATTGGCACACTATTCCATTGAGAACCAGGAGACCCCAGACATTCACTAATTGCCCAAATGGAGCTCATACTTACAACTTCAGAACAAGGGTGCCATGCACATCCTCAATGCTGAAGGAAGCCTGAGACATAACTTGAGAAGTAAAGAGGCCTCAGACTTCCACAATGCCCCAAGAAGGCCACAAATACAAACCCTTTAGAATTAATGAGCCATAGAATTTCTGCTAAGTTACACTGGGGATTCAGATTTATTCCAGAATCAGGACAGTTCAGGACTCCAGCTACCAACTCCATCATGTCTGAGATATTCCCTTCAAAATTAAATTAATTCACTAGTTGAGGAAGCTTACACCTTGGTGCACTGTCTTATGAAGAGGGATTTTAAAGTTATTTCCTTCATCCACAGTAGCCCCTGACTTTCATACTTTGCCAAAGGGGGGTTTCTGTAACACACTGCTTCCTTTGTCTTCACTGGGGGAATCTGAGACATGCCCGTTTGATGAAGTAAGCTACAGAACTGTCCCTGTGACTGAAAAATGTCTCAGATATTCAGACTTGATTTACAGGTACTTGAGATTGACTCCCTATTACTAGGTAAACATCACAGCTTCTCTTTGTGTTTATGGCCAACTCAGGTCTACCAAATAACTAATTGAGACTAGAGCTTCTCCCTCAGAACTGAAAGGCTAGGAAATATGCTTCTGACCACCAAAGGAATCTCATGGAACTCTAGATTGAAGTTGCATGGCAGAAGAATAAAAAGTACCCTGGATCTAAGATCATCTGTTTTCAAGCTGCACACCAGATATATGCCTCTCCTCCATGTCTACACCTGTGCAGCTTATCCAGAGTTTAAGTAGGGAACAGACCTAGGGACTATAATTCAACTTGTAAGAAGAACCCTCTGATTGCTGTTAAGCCTCAAAAGGAGTCCTCAGAGATAAGAATTTTCTGGAGTTCACTGAAGAGTTGGAGAAGGACTAGGGAGTGCCTAGATCTTCTCCTCTACAAAAGGTAAACAGTGGCATTCCCATTTGATCAACAAGGTCTGGGATCTGTCTCCTTTCTAAAACCTTATTATTATTATTTTTTGCTCTGAAAACTTAGGTCTAAAAATACCCCTTTTAGCCCAAATGGCCTTCAGAAATTTCCCTCTGAGGAAGGGCACATGGATTATTTCACCATTGAACAAAGAGCATTGGTCACTGTGGTTAGTTCACAGAAGTCAAGAAGAGTAGACAAATCCAGGAACCCATGCCAAATAAAGTAGCCATGGTATAGACTTCTCAGTCTGTTTGCCTGCACAGAATTCTTAGGCATCAACCACACTGTGCCTTCCACCAAGTATCTTAATGAATCCTGATAGTGATGCTTGGTCTCTTGCAGATTCAGCTAAAGATATGGACATCCTAAACTATAAGAAGACTTAGATGGTGAGGCAATTCTAGGAGCTTATGAGGTATCAAAGTCAACTGAATTTTTGATCATGGTTATATGGGATTTTCACATTCTGATCATATCTCCCCTGCCTCATGGGTCTCAGAAACTCCTTTCTTCACAGGGCTACTCACTCTTCCCTTTGGTCAAGGAGATATCTGATCTTCATCCTGGAATAAAGGGAGTCCTACATCTTTCCAGTTTGTTCAAAGGAGGTTTAGATGTTCCTTTCGTGTGAGGGCCCATATAATTCCTGATATTATGGAATGGACCTCAGACATTATTCTTAATAAATGGATCGCAGATTTGCACTTCAGTAAACTGTAGACACAATATTGATCCAATGAGAGCCTCTGACAATAAATACCCTGTGAAAGATGGTGGTTATATTCTACTTTCCTTGAAAAGGGGGATTTTAGACACACCATTTACCTTCATGGGTACTGATAGAAACTCATCCGATTAAGGGGATACAGACCAGACCAGTGACATGAAGACTTACTCAGATGTTCATCTTTTTGTCATGTAAACTCCAAATAAGCACTCCCTGACCTTGGCTTCCTCAGAAAAACCACTTTTATCTGCAGAAACCTCAGCTCTATTTCTCTCACTGAGAAGATGTTTATCTTTTCCCTTCTGACCTAGGTGTTCAGGTATGCCCAAATGACCAAAGGGATGTCAGAGTACTCTGAACTGATATCCTGGGACAAACCAGTAAAAAACTTTTCCCTGATTAAACCCTTTTACTTTTAAGATTCTTACCAGAAATGGAGTGATCTCATCTTGTCTCATATGCCTGTGCTACTGATGAAAGGCTTGTGGAGGACACAGAGCTAGGAGCTGCCAACCAACCTGTAAGAGAAACACTCTGCTTCCCGTGTGGATCTCCTGAGGAAACTGGGAGCATGGGGACATTGGGAGAGAGTTGAAGGGGAGGGGAGATGCAGAGAGGGGAGCAAAGAAAAATGTAGAGCTCAATAAAAATCATTTAAAAAAGAAAAAAAACTCTGATTGCTTGAAACCAAGCTTCAGAGCCCCAAAACACATGGGTATTCCATAGTGTGAGGACATTTGGACCTGATAAGATATTGGCTGATCCTTCTAGTTTTCAAAGTAACCTGGGGACTTCATCTTCTCCCTGAGGGTTCCTGGAACTTAGGGCTCTTTCCTACCTTCCCAAAACACTCTCCCTGAACATGGGGCCTGAAACCTTCCATGAATGGCCTAATAGGTCTTCTATCAAGCTGTTCAGGAATAGGTCTGTGGGAGACTCTCTCTATAAACAAGGGACAATAGTCCACTCTGGTTTGAGGTCCCATAGGCATGTTTGGCAATCAGAGCATAGAACCCCATGCCATCTGCCTTCAGGTCAGTCAATATAAATGGAATGACTTCAACATCTCTGCTGAGATCAGGACTGCTGAACACAAACTACAGGAAGTAACCTAGCCAGGAACAATCATCCACATCTTTGGAAGAAGACATAGATTGTTACTGCCTGTCTCTCTCAGAAGGAACACAAACTATGAATAAGAGTTGGAAGCTCATGATCAGTGCTGGGAACTTTCTCCACTATATGAGGTGCCCAAGATATTCCCCTTCAACAGAAATGTGTATGACACTTTCACACTCTGCCCAAAGGCGATTCTGTCCTCATTTTTCAATGGGGTCTCAGAGGTTTCCTCTCTTACATTGGGCTCAGAATTTTCAATTTTCTTCTTCTTCTTCTTCTTCTTCTTCTTCTTCTTCTTCTTCTTCTCCTTCTCCTTCTCCTTCTCCTTCTCCTCCTCCTCCTCCTCCTCCTCCTCCTCCTCCTCCTCCTCCTCCTTCTTCTTCACCTATTCCTTCTCAATACATGGAACAGGATGTCAGAACTCTCCTAAGATGTAGATTTTCCTAAACCCCATTTTCCAATGAGCCCTACCCTAAAATATTTGTTTGGTGTTATACGGTCCTTATATATTCCCATTCCTCCCAAGTGACTCTGTCTTTATCTTCTCATTACAGGGGTGTCAGACCAAGAGTGCATTATACCACCAAGTAAAACAAGTATCAGACATTCATGATCTTCCCTGAAGGTTTGTGAGTAAATTATCTACTTCCATCTAGGAAGAGGATTTCAGAAGTTCGGTTTCCACAAAAGGAAATCTGAAAAATCAAACCCTATTGAATGGTCTCTCGAAACTGGCCCCTGTATACAAGGGATGTCTCAGACCTCCATCCTCTGATCTTCAGCACTTTAGTCCACTATAAGACTAAAGAACCATCAAGCTTCCCATCTTTAGTTGGTGACCTCGCAAGTTCCCCTACTAACTAAGATTGCTTTGGAGCTGGCCCCTCTGACCAAGACAACCATACAAACACATATGAGAACAATGGGATCTCACAACTTTCTGCTTTAAGATTACAGGACAGAACCTCTCAAGCCATCTGTCTCCAAGTTTGGTTATCAAAAACACACTGTTTCTTTTATTCACAGATATGTACAGCTGAACACAACCTTGAGGAAACATCAATGCTTGCATAACCACTTAGCCTGTTGGAAGATTGTTAGGAGATTTGCCTTAGACTCTCAAAGATTTCACACAAGGTATGCATTTGCATTGGGAAAAATAGCTGATGTTAGTGCAGAGCCAGAACCTTTTCCCATTATCCAAGATGCCTTGGGACCTTCCTGTTCTGATCATGATTGAAGTGCATAGTAGTATTCTACCAAATGTGACTGGAGCCCTCCTCGCTGTGAATAAAGACATTTGGGATTTCTCATTTGCTGAAGGTAGTCTCAAAACTTCCCATTCTGAGAAGAGGTTGTCAGAACTTCCCTGTTTACAAGAGACCTCATGTATACTTTGTTTATTGAAGTTTTCATGAGAACTACCCTGGGTCAGACTGGGACATCATCCTTCCCTCCATTAAAAAATGTGTACTTACACCTTATCCACCTGTACAAGGGAGAATAGGAAGCACTGTCTTTGACTCCAGGAAACTCATTCATTTCTTTTATTCACAAGGTGGCATTAGAGATGTTATTTTGAATAATACTGCATCCTACCTTGTAGGATTCTATCAAAAATCCTCAAACATTCCATTCTGTCTTTGAAGTACCTCCAAAATATGCTGCTCTAAACAAAAATGAATTAAACCTTTTATATTTGGTGCTGGTGGCTAGGGAACTGCATTGCTCCACTCTAGGTTGTAGGCCCCTGTCATAACTTTAAAATTAGAAACTGAATCCTAAGCTATGTTTTTCAATCCAATCACTATAAATCAACTGACCCCATCACTGCTGCCTAGACATGGACCATGAAAACAACCTGAAAAAAAAAGAGGAGACCTAGCTGTTGACAGCCATCCAGGTATATTGAAGAAGGCTCTCGTTGCTGCCTGAACTCTCTAAGACTCAACACAAGATGAGGAAGCTCTAAAGAAGAGTTGGAAGCTGAAGTGCAGTAATGGTACCTTCCTTCACTGAGTAAGGTAGTAAGGGCATTCACCTTCAACAGGATGGTACATGACATTTCTCCTCTCTGTGCAAGGGTTTTCCAACTCCTACCCTTGCCCTAAACAGGTCTCACAAAGGGCCAGTGCTTCCACTCTCCTCAAGTTATCTTATTCCTTTTACTGCACTGATGAAAATGGTAGACCTTCCTCCTAGGACAAAGCCTACTGCAGACCTTCCCCATTTTCCTAAGGTGGTCTCAAGTATTCATTTTGTGGCAAAGACCCTCAAACTTTACCTTTGAATAAAGAGGCCCCATATTAAATATTCATTACACCACTCACACTGTAACAGTGAGAGTCAGATTTGTCCATATTCAGTACAGTGTAGTGAAAGGGGGAACTACGATTACAAACTTCAACCACAAAAATTATAAAGTGTAGTGAGCCGGACAAAGATCCCATTTTTTGCCAAGAGGTGTCTGGGCTATTCCACACTGATGAATAAGAGCTCAGAATTGCAACCAAAGGGGTTGCAAATCATTCACTCTGTATTTAATTGAGCTACAGGTCTAGCCACTGACCCTGGGAGGCCCTAGAGCATCCCCTTCCTTTCATGGACACATTTCACTTGACCCTTGGACTCATATTACCTTAGTGCCAATCCCAGGGGCTAAGATTGCTAAGAAAACACTTTTGTAACCATGGGACCTCACAAGATTCTAGGTAGAGGGAAAAATATAAAAAGCTAAAACTAATAATTATGTCATCTGCCTAGAATGTAGCTGTCAGAAATGCAAAATGTTCTCATCTTTTATGTAAATGAAGACTGTGCTTATGTTTCCCAACTGCCCAAGCACAAATAATTACACAGAAAATATATTAATTACAATTCCACGTAGCCTATTAGCTCAGGCTTCGTATTAACTAACTCTTACATCTTAAATTAACTTATTTATATTAATCTATGTATCACCATATGGCTGTGGCCTACTGGAAAAGTTCTGGCGTAGTTCTACTTCAGTAGCTACATGTCCTCTCCTGGACTCCAACTAATTTCTTTTTCTATCTCTTCCAGCCTGGCTATATTCTGCCCTTCCATAGGTCAAAGCAGATTTATTCATTAACCAAAAAAAAGAAAAGCATATACAGAAGGACATTCCACATTACTTACATTGATGGATAAACACAGATCAATACAACCCTGAGGAAGCATCAAAGTTTACACAACCACTCATCATGTTGAAAGAGTGTTGTAATTGCTTCTTGTACTCTTCCCAACAGTTGATGTAATATATGGATCATGGAAGTTGGGAGCACAGTAAGAATAAAATGATGCTGAACCAAACCATTCAAGTAGAACTAGCATTTTCCCTTTCTGCACAATGGGGTGATTGTATCTTGCTATTTGGTCAAACATAGTCAGGCACTTTCTCTCTAAGCAAGACAGTTCAAAATGACCTCAGAAGTTTCCCCTCTGAATATAATGTGGGCTTCCCAAGCTGTTCCTATTCTCAAGGCATCTCACATTGTGCCTTTTTGGTGACTGGTTATCAGAAGATCCCTTTGATTAAAGTAGCTGTCAGGCCTTTCTGTTATTATAAATAACACCCAAGGCCATCCCTCTTTGTTTAAGGAAATTCATAAGAATAACTGATTTTTTAACTAAAGTTATCTCAGAATTTCCATTTTTCTCAAGATGACCAAGATCAAAGTATCCTCAGATCACCTCCTATAAGCATGTGGGTTTCAGAATTATCCCCATAATGGAGATCTTTCCCCTCTAACTACATCCAATATGAAAATACATGTGTGACCAAAGGGACTTCATCTTGCTCTGCTTTGAGGTGACAGAGCCTGAGACTTAGGTCATCTTTGCTTCATTAAAGTCACCAAAATGAAGAGGTCTCATCCTTGATACACACACCAATGTAGCTGATGAGAACTGGAGCCTGCCAATCATGACTGATAGATGATGCTCAGATTACTGCCAGGCCTGCCACAGTGTGCCTGAAGATGTGAATCTTCTAAACGGTGATGAAGTCCTTCCTCCAATGCACAAGGTAGACTAGGATACTCCCTTTTGCCTAAGTGGTTTGTGACTTTGCTTCTCTCTTTAAGTCTGCCAAAGTCTTGCATGCCTAACCACCATCTATTTCTGTCAATTAGACTTCAAATGCACACTCTGTAACCAAGAGGGCCTGATATCTATCCTGCATGACTGAGGGGGCCAGGGTAGATCTATACCTGCCCAAGGCCCCAAAACTTTCAAATTCCAATCAAAAAGGCCTTCAAAACTTACCCTCACTTAGTAAGGATTCAATCATTCCCTTTTGATGAAGGAGGGCACAGACCTTCTTCCCCTTTACTTAAATATGCTTCACCTACAATACATCATCTGAAAGGGTCATAATTATCCTCTTTTTGTCAGGGTCCTCAAATTCCTCCCCACTGGCCAAAAGGTCTGAAAATGTCTTTCTTTCATAGAAGAGATTCAGAGCATCGTATTATAGCATCAGACACTCTTCGGAAATACTTGGCCTTTCCCCTCTATCCAGGGGGAAGTAAATCTTTCTCCCAAAGCCCAAGATGGCTTGTAATATGTTCTCTTTTGCCCAAGGATGACTCAGGCCTACCATATCTACTATGGGGCTTATAGATCTTGTTCTCTTGACTATGTATGTCTGCTATATTCCCAACTGTCTAGGATTGCTTCAAATTTTCTTCCTGCTACATATATGGGATTATCTTATCTGACCAATAACTTCTTAGACTGAAAATGACCATCCAACCACTTGGAAAACAGGCAATGATTACTTCCTGGCCTTTCACAAGCCCACAAAGGTATGGATATTCTCAATACTGAAAAAGATTTGGAAGCTGACTAGGCCAAACCAGACCTTCCTCTGCTCCACAAGGGGTTTAGTTTATGCTTAATGGAAAATTGCGATTCCTATTTTATTGAACATTGCCATATACTTTATACCCCTGACAAATAGGTGTAGACCTTCACTTGTGCACAAAATGTCTCAGAAATTCCAGTTATGACCAGAGTGCATTAATATTTCTCATTATTCCCATGAATTTTGCCACATAACATTTTTGATGAAGGGTATAATAGTCCTTCTATTTCTGTCCCAAGTACCAAGGCCCTACCCCATCTTACATAGTGGATTTAGACCTTCACATCAATAAAGACTGCCTCAGGCCTGCCTTGTGTAATCAAGGAAATTTCACAGTTGATTCCATACCTATAACCTCTAATTTGGGTGGCCTGGGAAGTACTGTTCTGACTAAAGAGAACTCAGATCTCTCTGGAACGAGGTCCCTGAACACAAGAACAGCAAGATGGGGATAACTCATAACACTGCCTTCACTCTAGTTCCTTAGACAAAGAATTCCTGTCCTACATGAAGAGGAATTTGTGGATGGACCTCTACCGGATAAAGAAACTGAGTCACAGACTTCTGTCGTGCAGCCTCTTAGAAGACTTCTAAGACTGCTGACATGCCTGAAAAGGACATTCAGAAAATGTGTATTCTAGATTTTGATTTCAAGTTTGGTGCCGATGAAGAAGTGAGTGTCTGGGACTTTCTATAATTCTCAGGGTGTCATTCAAGTTTCAGCTTCTGCCCAATAGGTACACAGACATATGACCAAGGGAGGCTGAGATTATTCCACCTAGTCATAGGGAGCTCCTGACTCCTCCTTCTAGGTTAGAGGAGTTTAGATCTTTTACCGGCTCCCAAAGTGGTAGCAAGAATTCTTCTTCTGCCCACATAGGCTTTCTCTGCCTACCTAAGATCTTTCTTGCTATAGGTCCACAACAGTCTCTTATATATTCATGGTGATCACATCACACAGAAGGTACTCCCTCATCATGGATATGCTCCACCTACCGAGAGAAGTCTGAGAGTATCCTCTCTTTCTTACTGAAGTGGCTTTTAGACTATCCCCTCTCCCAAGTATACCCCCAAGTTTTGTCTTCTGACCAAAGGGTTTCAGACCTGCCTGCTCTACTAGAGAGGTACATACAAGCGTTCTCAGATCTTCTGAACATGACCCTGTGGGAGTACAATTACTAGGACCATATAATTGGGCCACATACCATTCTGATGTGACCAAAGGAGTTTCAGTTTACTGCCTATGATTTACCAGACAGCCTCAGATCTACTCATTCTGCAAGTTGTCTTCAAATAGACCCTTCGGTCCAAGGATGAGCCTCACACTCTTCTCCTTGATTCAGTGGCCTCAGACATTCCCCCACCCAAACCTGAGACCATAGAATACTTTTCTTCACACAATGACTTCTCCAGACATCCCAGGCTTAAAGACTCCAAGTCCATGTGTAGGAAGTAGAGTCTAGAACTAAAGCCCACTGCCTCAAAGCCAAAATCATTATAATGTGGTCCCCATCATTCAAACTTAGATCTGAGCAGCTGAACAGATGCTTGAGAAGGAGAACAAGCTTGGGACTCTGATGCAGACTTTTGGAATATACTCAGACTGCTGCCTCACCTACCACACATTCTCTACAGTGGACAGATATCCAAGTATCTGATGAAGAGCTGGAAGCTGATAAGGCAGTTTCTGGAATGTGTTCCATTGTATGAGGTGGGCTGGGACTTTTATCATGTCTTCTAAGCCCATCTGAGTGCATGAAATACTCTGTATTTGGCCAGTGGGATTTCTTCCATTAGTGGTTCATGCTAGTGTTGTAGACATTATGAATCCCTTTAGAAAAAGATGGCCTATGTGGCCAGTGAATGTAGACAGCACAGGATCTGATGTGGTAAGGAAATAGTATGGAAGGGTAGAGCAGATGGAGAAGGGAAGGCTTTACAAGGAGCATTGATGGGTTCAAGAACGGAAAAGAAATGGATTGAGGATGACCAGCTGGGGAAAGGGGACAGAAACAGAGAACAGAACCTGGTATATACAATGTGGCGACTTCTGTATCTCAATTTCTGCAATGAATGTTCAAGTTGCCTTCAACAAATCCTGCCAGAAAGTATGTCCGTGTCAGTAGGGGCTCAAGAATAGGGTTCCATTTAGATGAGATCTCTCCTACAATGTCATAGAACAAAAATACCCCTTTTTCACCAAAAAGGCTTCCAAGAACATGGAATCTGGTACTGATGCCCACACAAGGTAAAGCTACAAGAGGAAAAAGTTTGCGCCCAGGAGGAGACTATCAAAAGAAGCTTAGCATTCTAACCCATTCTCGGAGAGCCAGCCTCCCAGGTGTCTTAAGACTCCAGAGTTAAGTCCACCCTGACCAGCTTCACAGAAGCTGCCTGAAGCAAGGTTTCTGGAATATGATTCATGATCGATGTCAAGTATATAGGTAAGGAGTGAAGGCTCACGTGGAAGTATGAGTACCTGGGGTCCCAGAGGAGAGGCCTAGGACCTCAGGGATGGTGAAGTTCCAACATCACAACTATGAAAGGAAAACATTGACTGAATTCTCCAGCGGTAGAAAGAGAGGCTTATCCCAGGCGGGGCGGGGGAGGGTCATCCAGAGAGAAATAGGAAAAGGAGCTGAGATCAGGTTCAGGGTGGGACAAAGTCAACACAGCTTGTAGCGAATTGTCCTCTTTGGCCTAAACACTGAGTGACCAGGGCTCTGACCCCGACTGTGGAAAAGAAACAGAAGTTTAGCTTCTTCTTCTGTTATATCATGCATTTAGGGATATAACTGATGTCACTGTCACTACAATGAAGCCTGGTTGGGACTAGAGAGATGACGCAGTGCTTAAGAGTACTTGGTGCTCTTGCAGAAGACCCAGGTTCAGTTACTGTTACCAACATGGTGGGTCACAGCTGTCTAGAGCCCCATTTCCAGGGTATCCACTAACTTCTTCTGAGCTCCACGGACATTAGAAGGGAACGTAGTACACATACATACAGGCAGCCCAAACAGTCACACACATAAACTAACAGAAATAGATCTAAGAACAATGGCAACCTGGGAATGTGGGAATTCACAGTTTAAGAGAGGGTTGGAGTAGTGTCTGGAAACTCTATTCACAGAAATCCTTTCAATAAGGAAGAATTCGATTGACTAAAGATAATAAGACTTTGACAAAGTAAGGCCAGGCTGTGCAGCCTTCTGCTGGGTGTGCACAAGGATGTGGAGGCAGAGCAGACATCGGCAGTGCTAGCCTATGTGGGACGGCTCAACTGACTGAGTGTGAGCTTTGCTAAACCTGCACCAGGCAGACACAAACTCATAAGTTCAGAGTCCAAGCCCAGTCTCAAAGAACTCAGGAGAGTCTGGATGTCAGGCTTCTTTCCTCAATGGCCTCAAGATTGATAGCAGTGAGAAAAAAGAGCACTGTGTCGTAAAATTGGAGGAACATGCCAGTGAGTCTGAGGTGATAGACATGGCTGCATAGACAGGACTGTGAGGGAGAGCAGGGGGAGCAGGACACATCCTGAGAGAGAGAGAGAGGAAGCTGAGAATGTTCAGGAGTAGGGTGGAGAAAAGGTTGCACTCTCATGGAGTGAAGGGAGGTAAGGAAAGGGGCAGGAGGCGGCGGGACACAAATATCAAGACTCAGAAGTGTGATGTCAGAAGCATGAAATGAGCCAAGGAGTGGGAAATAAGGTCTGAGCACAGCCCTTGCTCAGGCCATGAGCATGGTGCTTAACACACAAACATAAGGACTAGGAACATTAGGAATATTAGGGAAATATTGTCCCAGCTCTGGAATCACAAGCTGAAAGCATGAAGTCCCAGGGCTTCTAGACTGACGCTTTCTGGATGGAGACCAAGGAACAGTGGTTAGAATGGAAGGGGGATAAATGGGAGTCAGGGAGGGCGAGAGGTTGAGAGGAGAGGAAGGAAAAAAAACCTGTGATCCCTATGTAAAATAAAGGGAAATGTTAATTTAAAAAGAGATTTTAGCCTCTTCCCCTGTATAAAGGACTGCAAGCCGTAATAAAGACATTAATGCTAAAAAAAATAAAGAGAAAGAAAAAAATTTAAATGATTCCCTATTCTATAACTGTAAACAGATTTAGCCATTCATTTTATATCTATATTGTGTATGCAGGGTAAACAGATATGACTACTGATCCCAAAAATTCTAAGAGCAAGGAAAACCCTAAGGAATCTGTCAGGAAGACTGGACTGAACCTCCCCAACTTCCAACCTTGAATAACTCTGACACCTATTCTTTTGTTGAAAACGTGTCACATGCTATATGTCATAGGCCAAGTATTATTCTAAATATTGCCTGAATATTTGTGTGTTTACCTTCAGTCAAACAGGAGTAAGGAAGTGACCAAATCAATACCCTCGGTGTTAAGAGCTGATGCAAATATTACACCTGAAATATAACAGAAATTATAAAATATCTGAGGTGATTATTATCATTATTATTATTTTGGCTTTTTGAAACATGATTTCTTTGTGTAACAGTCCTAGAAGTCCTGGAACTAGCTCTTCTTTTTTTCTATTTTTTTTTTTTATTTTGTTTTGTATTGTTTTGTTTTTTTGACACAGGGTTTCTCTGTAGCTTTGAAGCCTGTCCTGGAACTAGCTTTTGTAGCCCAGGCTAGCCTAGAACTCACAGAGGACTGTTTGTCTCAGCCACTGTTGCCTGGCCATGTCATAACTTCTTAAGCAGATCATTTTTCTTTTGGATGAGCACACGGTTTGTTTTAATTGGACAGTGTCGTTAGCTAGAATTCTATTCCAACCCAGTCCCAAAACCTTGATGTTGTACTTGAAAAGCAATGTCTGGCTAGCATTCAGTGTGGTAACAGGCACTCCTGAACTAGCAGCCACTAAATCTGACCATGTCCACTTAGTTCTAAACCCATTTTTCTGAGCCGCTAGTGCTGGGTGGCGGGTGAGGTCACAGAAATTTTTACATGTTTACTCGAGCATCCTGGAGTCAAGCGTGTGCCTCTGTCCCATGCTCCATTCCAAATGATCTTGCCCTTCCACACAATCCACCCGTCATCTCCTCCCTAAAACCTAGGAGGAACAGGCAGCATGCTGATACACATTAAAGCTCATTCTGGAAGCATGCCCTAGGAGCAATATTTATCTCCATGCTACCTTTTCACACCCCATCAGTCACCCTCAGGTTCTCCTCATTTGGGCCACACCCATCATTTGTGAGCTAAAACGGACAGCACTTACCTCAGCAAGTGGGCACAAGGGCCAGTGCAGTCAGTCAGGGCAGCAGTGAGTGAAGGGCGCTCGGGTGTCCAGCTACTTCTTGCAAGTGAGCGCCTGGACGTCGTGCATGAGGACCCCTGAGAACTGGGGAGCATGCGCGGACCTGCGTGTTGACGCATTGACGTCATCCTTTGCTCCCGTCCTCTCGTTGTTTGGTCGGTAGCCCTGCCGAGACTCTAGACCTCGAGGTCAGTCATTCCTGGGACCCGAGTGCTGTTTGAGGTCCACAGTTGTAGTTATGGCCAAGAAGCTTTATTATGAGCATAAATATTATACTCAGAAAGATTATGAGGAGGAAATAGTTTGTGAGAACGAAGTTGTGGCCTCCACGTCAGCTGCGGCCATGGAGGCAGATGGTGGCCATAGCCACCCGGATTCTTCTTTGGAGCTTGACCTGGAAGAATTGAACACCTCAGAGGCTGGTGTGGCAAGGATTCCTCAGAGGCACCAGGGTCATCAAAACCTCTTCCATTTCACACCGCGTCAGATCAGAAAAATGGAACGCGTCTTTAAAAAATCCCGGGACTCAGATTTGGCTGCCAGGTATGTGGTTTGGACCAAGAGCTCCCCAACCTCCCTGGCCTTTGGCTCATGTTGAGGTGCCTTTGGTTCTTTGAGGCACTGTATTCCTTATCGTCCCTCTCCAAGTCACAGGGGCCTTCTCCTTTGGTGGTGGGCACAGGAGGATGCCCCGTGTGAGGCCCGAGCTCAGTACCAAACAGGTAGTGCTGGCGTGAAGCAAATGTCCATAGTCAACACCTCTCATTCCGAGTCATATTTTAATTTCTGTGAAATATAGAGACCAGAGTTTGTGGACCCAAACAACTTACTAGCATCAAGTTCACGAGTGCTAGGAGTTTATAGTTTGTTGTGTGACCTCCTCATCTTTTCAGGGACTGTGTACCTAGCCATCAACTCCTTTTGGTTTCTCTTTCCCCTCCCCTAGTGCTGTTTTTAATTTAGCATACTTTGCTCAGGATCGACTTTGACATTTATTTTTAATTTTCAATAGTTTGTTAAAATTGTTTGTCTCTATCATTTAGAAACTTTTGCAGGAGATGAATTCATTTCAAAAGTGAGACTGCCTCTGAGAATAAATGTTAATGCCAAGTGTGAGGGAGGACGGTGATATTTTAAAAGGCATAGAATTCATGTATGTCATTGTATTGCATGTAAAACCCTGCATGATAAACATCCATGGTTTTCATTACACAGGAAAGAACTTGCAAGAGCTCTGAAAGTGCCTGAAGCAAAACTGAAGGTCAGTGAATCCAAACAAAGCAATTGGACAGACAATCTATAGCCTTCCTTAGGCATTAGCTAGCCTTGTCCTAGGCACTTTTCAATGAATCTGTGTAACCCTTGCTGTCCTTGAACTCATGGTTCTTTTGCCTCCACCTCCACCCCCCAATTGCTGAGTTTACAGCACTTGACAAACTGAACTTTAAATCGATTTTAACCTTAATTGAAACAGCACTACATAAAAGGGACATCATCTCTAGGTGGACAACATTCACAGCACATGGTTTTCATTGTGATGCAATTTTGGACCCCCAGCTGGCCACACACTTAGCCTCCTATGGAAATACTCCTTGCCCCTTTAACTCTTTAATTGTCCCCGTCTTTCTATTTTGTGTCTTGAATATCATGGTTAAAAGTGCTACACTGCATAAAGAAAAAAATGATCCTAACTTGAGACGATGGTATTAATAGTGACAACCCTTAATGTTAATTTTTCTGGGATTCTGTGTGTGGCTAGCCAAACACATTGCCAAATAGTTATATTAGGGTTGAGAGGAGGCATGGACTGATAGGTATGGAAGAATAACACTTAAAATACAGAGATTAATATTGTGCAGGGCAGGATTCTGGAAATCTCGCTGAAGCAGAGATAGTATTCTCCATCCTGATGCTGGAGAACTTTGTGTAACATGAAAGAATATGCTGGTCAAAAAAAAAAAAAAAAGAATATGCTGGTCAGATTTACCATGGGTGGAAGTCCCCACTGAAGTGTATATACTGCGGGAAAAAGACAAAATCATAGCCCTGTTTGCAGAGGTTGACACAGCCGGGGCTTGCTTTTGTGAGCTGAGTAGAAAGTTCCATGTTAGATGCCTTAAAGTGACTTCTCTCTCTCGGCTCTGGGGGTGGAAGCCAATGCTAAAACAATCTTGTCTCCCTCTGATTTTAGGTGTGGTTCGCCAACCGAAGAGCCAAAGAGAGGAGGGAAACACTCCTACTGTTAGGAAACACAACTCCTGTTGAAGACATCATCATACTTAGGGACTTTAAGGAAGATTCTTCCTAGAATGGCATCATCCTTCATTCAGGAGCCAAATGGCTAATTGGTGACCCATGTCCCCATTGCCAAGATTAACTAAAATTGAACACTCATGTTAACAATAAACACATAAGCTCCGCATGCTTTCTGGTATTTTGTAGGATAAGATGTACACTTTTCAGGAAATTCCATTTAAACAGAATGACAAAGTCTAGTTACATAATTTAGCATTTTAAGTCATGAGTGTTGCATGCATAGATGAATATTCCCAATACATGGTGATTCAGGCTTAGTAGATCTTCTGAGCAAGTGATTCAGAAGTAATCCTGAAACATGAAATCTAAGGAGAAGTTGGCACAGACGATATTGATGGTGATGAAAACTTTTATTTGGGGGATTGTACCAATACTTTTTTATTCTTAAAGAAATTAGATTTTTTTGTCATACCTGTTTATGGTTTTCCTTCCTCCCAGTTCCTCCCCACTTACCCTCCCATCTGGATACATTCCCCTTTCTGCCCCTCTTTGAAAACAGCTCAGGTGGGTGGAAGCTGCCCATATGCCTTCCTGGACCTGCTGAAGACATTCATGGGCAGGAGACGGTCACTGTGATGAGCAAATGTGTGGTGGAGAAATTGGAGGGAACGTATCAGAATGATTCATGTGCTGTAGAAAGAGGGAGAACAGAAGGAGCGAAGGGGCTGAGGAGCAGGCTGCTGTGGGCGTCCTGGTAACCACCCAGGTTTGACGTGTTACCCAGACCTTGCCGGGCTGCTACCAAGGTTCTGTGGGTCCATGGTCCTACTGCGGGCAGGGACTGTGTGGACATACATGGGTTGTGCCATCATCAAAGACCACTGGACGCCCTGTGTCTTTGTTTTCACCTGTTGGTGGAACATGCCACTTCAGGGGCTGTACTGATCTAAGTGTCCTGCACTGCCACCGGTGCCATTGTGACATCAGGGACTGAGATGCTGCTGAAGGACATGTCTGAGAGAGTTGCTAGAGTCTCTGTGTTGATGTCCATGGCTCCTGCTACCACTGAAGGCTATGTGTATGCCTGGCCTCTGGGCTACCACCTGAGGCCATCTTGGTGTCCTGGGTCATGCTGCTGATGGAACCATTCCAATTTGAATACCTCTACCTCTACCTAGGGTCTTAGTGGCATCCACTTGTGCCTCCTGCCGAGGACCATTCTGGGTCCATGTCAGAACTGCAGCCAGGGTCTGTGTTGAAGTCCATGTCCTGTGTTGTCACCAAAGGCCACAGGGATGCTCAGGGCCTGGGCTGCAATCTGGGACCTTGTTGGTGTGCAAGCTTCCAGAGCCATGCTGATCTGAGTAATCTGTGCTGCCACCCAGGGCCTTGATGTCATCCAGGTCCAAGTATCTGCTTAGTGCCATGTGTATGTCTGTGTCCCTATGGCAGGCAGGGTCTGAGTTGATATCCATGGCTCCTGTTACCACCAAGGGCCATGAAGTTGTCTGGGGTCTGGTCTGCCACCTGAGGCCATGAGGGTTTCCCAGGGTGAAGTTGCTGCCAGCGACTGATCTGAGTGAACTTTGTCACCACCTGGGGCCCTGGTAGACTAGGCAGCCTGCCCTTTCCACTCTTTTATGCCCAATTTTCTGTCTTTCCCCCTCTCTTCCTTCTCAAAGTTTAGAATCCAAGGATTTCCTAGCAGTGAGTGAAAAGGGAAGGTGAGTGTGTCCTGTTCTGCTGATGCTCGCACGATGCACATATCAGGGGCTTTTCTGTGTGAGGCATCACACTTGAAGACCTCAGCTTCTGCCATTAGCAGGATTCAGACTCAGGGACTCTGCTTTTTTTTATGGCTCAAATCTACAAAAGAACTCATCTTTATAAAAACACACAGTATATTAAAACTTCAGGAAGGATAGTATTGTCTCCTAGTGGCTATTCTACCCTTTCTGCTGATAGTGTGTTTAGGAGGGAATTTGATGGGATATACTTAGTTCATGAATTCTTGGGGGAAACTGTGATGATTTATAAACCCCTATAGTGTATGAAGGGCTCAATGTTCAGTAAGCTGAATATTCAAGAGAATTTTTTGTTTGTTTTTCAAGACAGCGTTTCTCTGTAGTTTTTGGAGGTTGCTACGGATCTAGCTCTTGCAGACTAGGCTGGCCTTTAATCCACAGATGTTCACCTGCCTCTAACTCCCAAGTGCTGGCATTAAAGGTGTGTGCCACCTGATCCTGGTAAAAGTATTCTTAATGTTGTTTGAAGATTTTAATCAACCATACTGTTATGGGGTCATGACTATCCCTCACTCCTTATACATAAAAATGAAGCCATGGAGGTGTTTTTCTGCAATGATTCCTTAGTAAAGATGCTTGCTGGCAAGCCTGATTGTTGTAAGGGGGGATGCTTGTTCTTCTTGGCTGCCAAGATTGCTTAGCCCAGAAATAACCAGACAGAAACTGTATTAATTAAATCACTGATATGTATATTAACTCTAACTTCTCATTGGCTAACTCTTACATATTAATTTAACCCACTTCGATTGATCTGTGTATCACCATGAGGTATTGGCCTACCAGCAGAGTTACAGCACATCTATTTCTGGTGGCAGTTCCATGGCGTTTCTCTCACTCTGCTTTCTCACTCCCAGCATTCAGTTCTGTCTTCCCTGCCTACCTAAGTACTGTCCAATCAAAATGCCAATGGAGTTTCTTTATTCCTTTACATATGAAAGGAGCACATAAACAGAAGGATCTCCTGCACCACAGATGACCTGAACCTGATCTCTGAAAAGTGCATGATTGAAAGAGAGAACTGATTTTCCCAAGTTGTCTTCTGACTTCCAAACATGTGCTGTGACATGCACTAAATGGTAAAAATCCAAACTCACGTAACAAATAAATTCAACAATTAGAAGGAATCCTAATTTACTTAGCTACTAACTCTACAGGTATTTGACAATGACTTTGTGTTTACAGATGTTGATTTTCACATTTATAAGTCAAAATAATTGCACTACAACTTTCTTAGGAATCTTGCTAGCTGTCCTAATATCACAGCGCTCTAGGGTTCTACAATTAAAAGGAAGAAAGAAAAAGTTTGCATTTGTGTGATTAGAGTGCATAGACGACTAAATGGCTAAGAGATTTTGTTGTTCTTTCAGAGGACCAGTGTACAGTTCTCAGGATGCACCTCGGTAACCATCTATCTCTAAGTAGAGCTTCAGGAGATCCAGTGCTCCCTGTAGGCATGCATAAGTACAAGCACACCAACTAATAATGATCTTCTATTTAAAAAAAAAGCTTTCTAAAAATCTGAAAATCACAATTTGTGATTTCTTAACCTGTAACTTCTACAAATTTAATATTAATTTTTAGATTGGTTTATTTTTCATGTGTACAGAGTTCTACCTGCATGCATGCCTTCACGCCAGAAGAAGGCACCAGATCTCATTATAGACGGTTGTGATCCACCATGTGGTTCATGGGAATTGAACTCAGGACATCTAGAAGAACAGGCAGTGCCCTTAACCTTTAAGCCATCTCCTTAATATTAATTTTTAAAAGCAATGTTAAACTCTAGTTTTCTTTTTATTAATTAATTATTTTCCCAATCACATTTCCTCTCCCTTCTTTCTCTCTTCCCAGACCCTTCTACTAACCTGCCTCTTCCCCCCATCTACTTCTTCTCTTTTCAGAAAAGAGCGGGTCTCCCATGTATATCAGCCATCTGTGGCATATCAAGATGCAGTAAGACTAGGCACGTCATCTAGTATTAAGGTTGAATAACACAACCCAGTAGGAGGATAAGGTTCCCAAAGCAGATCACAGGGTCAGAGACATCCCTACTGTTAGGAGCCCCAGCAAAAGGCCAAGACCATAATTTACACAACTGTAAAACATGGGTAGAGGGCCTAGGTCAGTCCCTTGCAAGCTCTCTGGATGGCAGCCTAATCTCTGTGATCCTCTCTGGACCTAGGTTAGTAAATTCTGTGGTTTCTCTTTTGGTGCCCTTGGCCTCTCTGTGTCCCACAATCCTTTCTCCACCTCTTCCACAGGATTCTCTGAGGTTCACCAGTGTTTGTAGTTCTGAATCTGTTTCCATCAGTCGCTGGGTTACACTTTCTTAATGAGATCCTCTTGATATTTTCCAACATCTCAGCTCACTGAGGAAATTTCTTTGAGAATATTGTTTGAATGGAAGCTAGCCCGAGGTTATTTCACTTTTGTATACTTACTGTATATATGGTGCTTTCTCAGCTCAAGTACTGTTACAGAGCACTTTCAAGCTTCAGGAGTTTGCGGACACTATGAAAAGGGCAAACACCCACACAGTGTCAGCCTAGTCAGACATGAGAAGTACTGGGCAGGACATTGTACAGTGACTGTGATGGAGAGTCCCAATCAACCATCTGGAGCATTTTCATTGTTTCAATGGTGACGTCAAGTGTTTTGCAGCGACTTGTCCCCCCAGAATGCTACATAAACTCCACTTCACAAGCATGACACTCCTTCAGGTAGAGGACAGTGTTGGTGTGTTTTCAATGTCCTCTCAAGGAAACTGGCACAAACACTAGCTGACATAACCATGTCCACTTAATTCCCAGATCTTGCAGTGTGCACCCAGTGAGATACAGAAGCTAGAGTTCTCCAGGGATTCACCCAGAGGCCATGTGCTCGGTGTAAATGCATGTTCTCATCCCTACTTGTGCACCTGCAACAGCTTTCTTTCTCTTCCACTCCATTCCTCGAGGCTTTGGTGTACTTGGTTGGATCCATGTTAGATCCATTCTGCACATGCTCCCTAGAGCCACCTTCAGTGGGCACGTATCTCCTATAGGGGTTGTGTGATGGAAAGAGGACAGATGTGAAACTTGCTAAAAACCTACATGCTGCAAAGTCATTTCAATCCACAAACCATTTATGGAGATGACACTTCTCTCTTTTAGGTCTCATCATGGCTTTCCAATCCCAACATGTGGACCACAATTTCTAAAAACTGGATGAAAATGAGATTGAGGGGAGCCTTGATTTTGAACATGGAGCCACTGCAGCAAGAGAAATTGTCATCTACAGTGAAGATTCTCTAAAAGGTTCCGACAAACCAAAGAACCAGGGCATTTCACACCACGAGGATGATGTGACCCACGTTGTTAACTTCAACTACGTTGGTGATGACATCAGGCATGAGAGCCATGGGAGCCACCAAGGGTACAGAAACCCACAGTTGAAGGAGCAGGAGAACGTGGCTGCTGGCAGAGTGTCACAGGTCCAGCGCACAAGGCCACGGGATCCAGTACCCCAATAAGATCATAAGGTATGTGATCCAGTCATACAGGTCCAAGTATCTGCTTAGTGCCATGTGTATGTCTGTGTCCCTATGGCAGGCAGGGTCTGAGTTGATATCCATGGCTCCTGTTACCACCAAGTGCCATGAAGTTGTCTGAGGCCATGCTGGTTTCCCAGGGTGAAGTTGCTGCCAGCGACTGATCTGAGTGACATGTGTCACCACCTGGGGCTCTGGTGATGTCTCTGTCTCTATCTCCATCCATCACCAGATGAAGGTTCTATGGTGATATGCAAGATATTCGTGAATATTGCTCTAGGATAGGGTCATTTCAGGTCCCCTATCCTCAGCTGCCCAAGGAACTAACTGGGGACCTCAGCTTGGGCACCTGGGAGCCCCTCTAGGTCCAAGTCTCTTGCCCACCCTAAAGTGGCTCCCTTAACTAAGAATTGTGGTTCCGTGCTCCCCTATCCAACCTTCCTTTATCCCAATCTTCCTGTTTCCCCAAGTCCTCCCCTCCTTCCCTTCTACCTTTTCTCTCCCCATCTCCCCCTACCCCCATCCCACCCCACCCCCAAGATCCCAATTTTCTCCCCGGCAATTTTGTCTACTTCCCTTAGCCAAGAGGATAACTATATGTTTTTCCTTGGGTTCACCTTCTTACTTAGCTTCTTTAGGTTCACCTATTGTAGACTCCGTGACCCTCATTTATGGCTAGAAACCAATTATGAGTGAGTACATCCCATGTTCATCATTTTGGGTCTGTGTTACCTCACTCAGGATAGTATTTTCTATTTCCATCCATTTGCATGCAAAATTCGAGAAGTCATTATTTTTTACCGCAGCGTAGTACTCTAGTGTGTATATATTCCATACTTTCTTCATCCATTCTTCCATTGAAGGACATCTAGGTTGTTTCCAGGTTCTGGCTATTACAAATAATACTGCTATGAACATAGTTGAACAAATGCTTTTGTCATATGATAGAGCATCTCTTGGGTATATTCCCAAAAGTGGTATTGCTGGGTCCAGGGGTAGGTTGATCCCGAATTTCCTGGGAAACCGAAACACTGACTTCCACACTGGTTGCACAAGATTGCATTACCACCAGCAATGGATGAGGGTACCCCATCCTCCACAGCCTCTCCAGTAAAGGCTATCCTTGGTGTTTTTGACTTTAGACATTCTGACAGGTGTAAGATGACATCTCAGAGTTGTTTTGATTTGCATTTCCCTGATTGCTAAGGAAGTTGAGCACGACCTTAAGTTTAGACCTTATGTATAGAAGATGTCCTCTTCTAAACTTAAAAGTAAACAATAACACCAAGAAGAGAACAACAATCAAAACAACAACAAAGTAACAGTATCATCTGTGGCATCTTCAGAAGGATATGCAGTAATCTGAACATTATTGCAAGAGCGTGGCTGGTGTCTGTCACTTTTGAAGCCTCACGGGTTGGTGTCCAGTCATCCTGTTCAGGGCACTAAGGTTGGAAGAAGTCCACTTCTGATGTTCTGATGAATGCCCTGAAGTCTGATGGCTGTTTTCCAGACTCTCCTTGTTACTGTTGCACTCTGAGGCCTCAATCTTGAGGGGAAGAATGTTACTGATTAGAAGGAGTATGCCCAAGACTTCTGTCTACCTCATGAACCTGTGTCTTTGAGCAGAGTGGGAATGTCAGACATTTGCTTGGTCAGAAGGTAAAATTAGAGGCCCTTTAGATAAGCATGTTAGTATAGACACCATACATTACAGAAAAGGAAGATCTGAAATTCTCTTGGCCAGATGTGGAGTTTGAATACTCCATTCATTAAAGGAAAAGAGTATGTGTGAGACACCCTTGGTCAATGGGAACACTATTGAAGGCCTCATATGCAGACCTTGAATGCCCCCCACATAAGTCAGAAATATACAAATAGGGATCAAAGGGTCAGCGATGAGAGGTCAGAAGCTTGCCAAGGTGCATGGGGAAGAAGGGAGGAAACAAGAGCCCCGGAGAAATACAAGGACCCCAGGGTCAGAGGGGAAATGTTTGATGGTGTCTTGTGAGGAGTGTGGAAATCTGGGGGTTATTATAGATATTGAATAGCATGTTGGATTGGATAAAGTTGGAAATCAGCATACCCACTGCTTGACATGAGATAAAAGTCCCAGCCCACCTCATACAATGGAACACATTCCAGAAACTGCCTTATCAGCTTCCAGCTCTTCATCAGATACTTGGATATCTGTCCACTGTAGAGAATGTGTGGTAGGTGAGGCAGCAGTCTGAGTATATTCCAAAAGTCTGCATCAGAGTCCCAAGCTTGTTCTCCTTCTCAAGCATCTGTTCAGCTGCTCAGATCTAAGTTTGAATGATTGGGACCACATTATATTGATTTTGGCTTTGAGGCAGTGGGCTTTAGTTCTAGACTCTACTTCCTACACATGGACTTGGAGTCTTTAAGCCTGGGATGTCTGGAGAAGTCATTGTGTGAAGAAAAGTATTCTATGGTCTCAGGTTTGGGTGGGGGAATGTCTGAGGCCACTGAATCAAGGAGAAGAGTGTGAGGCTCATCCTTGGACCGAAGGGTCTATTTGAAGACAACTTGCAGAATGAGTAGATCTGAGGCTGTCTGGTAAATCATAGGCAGTAAACTGAAACTCCTTTGGTCACATCAGAATGGTATGTGGCCCAATTATATGGTCCTAGTAATTGTACTCCCACAGGGTCATGTTCAGAAGATCTGAGAACGCTTGTATGTACCTCTCTAGTAGAGCAGGCAGGTCTGAAACCCTTTGGTCAGAAGACAAAACTTGGGGGTATACTTGGGAGAGGGGATAGTCTAAAAGCCACTTCAGTAAGAAAGAGAGGATACTCTCAGACTTCTCTCGGTAGGTGGAGCATATCCATGATGAGGGAGTACCTTCTGTGTGATGTGATCACCATGAATATATAAGAGACTGTTGTGGACCTATAGCAAGAAAGATCTTAGGTAGGCAGAGAAAGCCTATGTGGGCAGAAGAAGAATTCTTGCTACCACTTTGGGAGCCGGTAAAAGATCTAAACTCCTCTAACCTAGAAGGAGGAGTCAGGAGCTCCCTATGACTAGGTGGAATAATCTCAGCCTCCCTTGGTCATATGTCTGTGTACCTATTGGGCAGAAGCTGAAACTTGAATGACACCCTGAGAATTATAGAAAGTCCCAGACACTCACTTCTTCATCGGCACCAAACTTGAAATCAAAATCTAGAATACACATTTTCTGAATGTCCTTTTCAGGCATGTCAGCAGTCTTAGAAGTCTTCTAAGAGGCTGCACGACAGAAGTCTGTGACTCAGTTTCTTTATCCGGTAGAGGTCCATCCACAAATTCCTCTTCATGTAGGACAGGAATTCTTTGTCTAAGGAACTAGAGTGAAGGCAGTGTTATGAGTTATCCCCATCTTGCTGTTCTTGTGTTCAGGGACCTCGTTCCAGAGAGATCTGAGTTCTCTTTAGTCAGAACAGTACTTCCCAGGCCACCCAAATTAGAGGTTATAGGTATGGAATCAACTGTGAAATTTCCTTGATTACACAAGGCAGGCCTGAGGCAGTCTTTATTGATGTGAAGGTCTAAATCCACTATGTAAGATGGGGTAGGGCCTTGGTACTTGGGACAGAAATAGAAGGACTATTATACCCTTCATCAAAAATGTTATGTGGCAAAATTCATGGGAATAATGAGAAATATTAATGCACTCTGGTCATAACTGGAATTTCTGAGACATTTTGTGCACAAGTGAAGGTCTACACCTTTTTGTCAGGGGTATAAAGTATATGGCAATGTTCAATAAAATAGGAATCGCAATTTTCCATTAAGCATAAACTAAACCCCTTGTGGAGCAGAGGAAGGTCTGGTTTGGCCTAGTCAGCTTCCAAATCTTTTTCAGTATTGAGAATATCCATACCTTTGTGGGCTTGTGAAAGGCCAGGAAGTAATCATTGCCTGTTTTCCAAGTGGTTGGATGGTCATTTTCAGTCTAAGAAGTTATTGGTCAGATAAGATAATCCCATATATGTAGCAGGAAGAAAATTTGAAGCAATCCTAGACAGTTGGGAATATAGCAGACATACATAGTCAAGAGAACAAGATCTATAAGCCCCATAGTAGATATGGTAGGCCTGAGTCATCCTTGGGCAAAAGAGAACATATTACAAGCCATCTTGGGCTTTGGGAGAAAGATTTACTTCCCCCTGGATAGAGGGGAAAGGCCAAGTATTTCCGAAGAGTGTCTGATGCTATAATACGATGCTCTGAATCTCTTCTATGAAAGAAAGACATTTTCAGACCTTTTGGCCAGTGGGGAGGAATTTGAGGACCCTGACAAAAAGAGGATAATTATGACCCTTTCAGATGATGTATTGTAGGTGAAGCATATTTAAGTAAAGGGGAAGAAGGTCTGTGCCCTCCTTCATCAAAAGGGAATGATTGAATCCTTACTAAGTGAGGGTAAGTTTTGAAGGCCTTTTTGATTGGAATTTGAAAGTTTTGGGGCCTTGGGCAGGTATAGATCTACCCTGGCCCCCTCAGTCATGCAGGATAGATATCAGGCCCTCTTGGTTACAGAGTGTGCATTTGAAGTCTAATTGACAGAAATAGATGGTGGTTAGGCATGCAAGACTTTGGCAGACTTAAAGAGAGAAGCAAAGTCACAAACCACTTAGGCAAAAGGGAGTATCCTAGTCTACCTTGTGCATTGGAGGAAGGACTTCATCACCGTTTAGAAGATTCACATCTTCAGGCACACTGTGGCAGGCCTGGCAGTAATCTGAGCATCATCTATCAGTCATGATTGGCAGGCTCCAGTTCTCATCAGCTACATTGGTGTGTGTATCAAGGATGAGACCTCTTCATTTTGGTGACTTTAATGAAGCAAAGATGACCTAAGTCTCAGGCTCTGTCACCTCAAAGCAGAGCAAGATGAAGTCCCTTTGGTCACACATGTATTTTCATATTGGATGTAGTTAGAGGGGAAAGATCTCCATTATGGGGATAATTCTGAAACCCACATGCTTATAGGAGGTGATCTGAGGATACTTTGATCTTGGTCATCTTGAGAAAAATGGAAATTCTGAGATAACTTTAGTTAAAAAATCAGTTATTCTTATGAATTTCCTTAAACAAAGAGGGATGGCCTTGGGTGTTATTTATAATAACAGAAAGGCCTGACAGCTACTTTAATCAAAGGGATCTTCTGATAACCAGTCACCAAAAAGGCACAATGTGAGATGCCTTGAGAATAGGAACAGCTTGGGAAGCCCACATTATATTCAGAGGGGAAACTTCTGAGGTCATTTTGAACTGTCTTGCTTAGAGAGAAAGTGCCTGACTATGTTTGACCAAATAGCAAGATACAATCACCCCATTGTGCAGAAAGGGAAAATGCTAGTTCTACTTGAATGGTTTGGTTCAGCATCATTTTATTCTTACTGTGCTCCCAACTTCCATGATCCATATATTACATCAACTGTTGGGAAGAGTACAAGAAGCAATTACAACACTCTTTCAACATGATGAGTGGTTGTGTAAACTTTGATGCTTCCTCAGGGTTGTATTGATCTGTGTTTATCCATCAATGTAAGTAATGTGGAATGTCCTTCTGTATATGCTTTTCTTTTTTTTGGTTAATGAATAAATCTGCTTTGACCTATGGAAGGGCAGAATATAGCCAGGCTGGAAGAGATAGAAAAAGAAATTAGTTGGAGTCCAGGAGAGGACATGTAGCTACTGAAGTAGAACTACGCCAGAACTTTTCCAGTAGGCCACAGCCATATGGTGATACATAGATTAATATAAATAAGTTAATTTAAGATGTAAGAGTTAGTTAATACGAAGCCTGAGCTAATAGGCTACGTGGAATTGTAATTAATATATTTTCTGTGTAATTATTTGTGCTTGGGCAGTTGGGAAACATAAGCACAGTCTTCATTTACATAAAAGATGAGAACATTTTGCATTTCTGACAGCTACATTCTAGGCAGATGACATAATTATTAGTTTTAGCTTTTTATATTTTTCCCTCTACCTAGAATCTTGTGAGGTCCCATGGTTACAAAAGTGTTTTCTTAGCAATCTTAGCCCCTGGGATTGGCACTAAGGTAATATGAGTCCAAGGGTCAAGTGAAATGTGTCCATGAAAGGAAGGGGATGCTCTAGGGCCTCCCAGGGTCAGTGGCTAGACCTGTAGCTCAATTAAATACAGAGTGAATGATTTGCAACCCCTTTGGTTGCAATTCTGAGCTCTTATTCATCAGTGTGGAATAGCCCAGACACCTCTTGGCAAAAAATGGGATCTTTGTCCGGCTCACTACACTTTATAATTTTTGTGGTTGAAGTTTGTAATCGTAGTTCCCCCTTTCACTACACTGTACTGAATATGGACAAATCTGACTCTCACTGTTACAGTGTGAGTGGTGTAATGAATATTTAATATGGGGCCTCTTTATTCAAAGGTAAAGTTTGAGGGTCTTTGCCACAAAATGAATACTTGAGACCACCTTAGGAAAATGGGGAAGGTCTGCAGTAGGCTTTGTCCTAGGAGGAAGGTCTACCATTTTCATCAGTGCAGTAAAAGGAATAAGATAACTTGAGGAGAGTGGAAGCACTGGCCCTTTGTGAGACCTGTTTAGGGCAAGGGTAGGAGTTGGAAAACCCTTGCACAGAGAGGAGAAATGTCATGTACCATCCTGTTGAAGGTGAATGCCCTTACTACCTTACTCAGTGAAGGAAGGTACCATTACTGCACTTCAGCTTCCAACTCTTCTTTAGAGCTTCCTCATCTTGTGTTGAGTCTTAGAGAGTTCAGGCAGCAACGAGAGCCTTCTTCAATATACCTGGATGGCTGTCAACAGCTAGGTCTCCTCTTTTTTTTTCAGGTTGTTTTCATGGTCCATGTCTAGGCAGCAGTGATGGGGTCAGTTGATTTATAGTGATTGGATTGAAAAACATAGCTTAGGATTCAGTTTCTAATTTTAAAGTTATGACAGGGGCCTACAACCTAGAGTGGAGCAATGCAGTTCCCTAGCCACCAGCACCAAATATAAAAGGTTTAATTCATTTTTGTTTAGAGCAGCATATTTTGGAGGTACTTCAAAGACAGAATGGAATGTTTGAGGATTTTTGATAGAATCCTACAAGGTAGGATGCAGTATTATTCAAAATAACATCTCTAATGCCACCTTGTGAATAAAAGAAATGAATGAGTTTCCTGGAGTCAAAGACAGTGCTTCCTATTCTCCCTTGTACAGGTGGATAAGGTGTAAGTACACATTTTTTAATGGAGGGAAGGATGATGTCCCAGTCTGACCCAGGGTAGTTCTCATGAAAACTTCAATAAACAAAGTATACATGAGGTCTCTTGTAAACAGGGAAGTTCTGACAACCTCTTCTCAGAATGGGAAGTTTTGAGACTACCTTCAGCAAATGAGAAATCCCAAATGTCTTTATTCACAGCGAGGAGGGCTCCAGTCACATTTGGTAGAATACTACTATGCACTTCAATCATGATCAGAACAGGAAGGTCCCAAGGCATCTTGGATAATGGGAAAAGGTTCTGGCTCTGCACTAACATCAGCTATTTTTCCCAATGCAAATGCATACCTTGTGTGAAATCTTTGAGAGTCTAAGGCAAATCTCCTAACAATCTTCCAACAGGCTAAGTGGTTATGCAAGCATTGATGTTTCCTCAAGGTTGTGTTCAGCTGTACATATCTGTGAATAAAAGAAACAGTGTGTTTTTGATAACCAAACTTGGAGACAGATGGCTTGAGAGGTTCTGTCCTGTAATCTTAAAGCAGAAAGTTGTGAGATCCCATTGTTCTCATATGTGTTTGTATGGTTGTCTTGGTCAGAGGGGCCAGCTCCAAAGCAATCTTAGTTAGTAGGGGAACTTGCGAGGTCACCAACTAAAGATGGGAAGCTTGATGGTTCTTTAGTCTTATAGTGGACTAAAGTGCTGAAGATCAGAGGATGGAGGTCTGAGACATCCCTTGTATACAGGGGCCAGTTTCGAGAGACCATTCAATAGGGTTTGATTTTTCAGATTTCCTTTTGTGGAAACCGAACTTCTGAAATCCTCTTCCTAGATGGAAGTAGATAATTTACTCACAAACCTTCAGGGAAGATCATGAATGTCTGATACTTGTTTTACTTGGTGGTATAATGCACTCTTGGTCTGACACCCCTGTAATGAGAAGATAAAGACAGAGTCACTTGGGAGGAATGGGAATATATAAGGACCGTATAACACCAAACAAATATTTTAGGGTAGGGCTCATTGGAAAATGGGGTTTAGGAAAATCTACATCTTAGGAGAGTTCTGACATCCTGTTCCATGTATTGAGAAGGAATAGGTGAAGAAGAAGGAGGAGGAGGAGGAGGAGGAGGAGGAGGAGGAGGAGGAGGAGGAGAAGGAGAAGGAGAAGGAGAAGGAGAAGAAGAAGAAGAAGAAGAAGAAGAAGAAGAAGAAGAAGAAAATTGAAAATTCTGAGCCCAATGTAAGAGAGGAAACCTCTGAGACCCCATTGAAAAATGAGGACAGAATCGCCTTTGGGCAGAGTGTGAAAGTGTCATACACATTTCTGTTGAAGGGGAATATCTTGGGCACCTCATATAGTGGAGAAAGTTCCCAGCACTGATCATGAGCTTCCAACTCTTATTCATAGTTTGTGTTCCTTCTGAGAGAGACAGGCAGTAACAATCTATGTCTTCTTCCAAAGATGTGGATGATTGTTCCTGGCTAGGTTACTTCCTGTAGTTTGTGTTCAGCAGTCCTGATCTCAGCAGAGATGTTGAAGTCATTCCATTTATATTGACTGACCTGAAGGCAGATGGCATGGGGTTCTATGCTCTGATTGCCAAACATGCCTATGGGACCTCAAACCAGAGTGGACTATTGTCCCTTGTTTATAGAGAGAGTCTCCCACAGACCTATTCCTGAACAGCTTGATAGAAGACCTATTAGGCCATTCATGGAAGGTTTCAGGCCCCATGTTCAGGGAGAGTGTTTTGGGAAGGTAGGAAAGAGCCCTAAGTTCCAGGAACCCTCAGGGAGAAGATGAAGTCCCCAGGTTACTTTGAAAACTAGAAGGATCAGCCAATATCTTATCAGGTCCAAATGTCCTCACACTATGGAATACCCATGTGTTTTGGGGCTCTGAAGCTTGGTTTCAAGCAATCAGAGTTTTTTTTCTTTTTTAAATGATTTTTATTGAGCTCTACATTTTTCTTTGCTCCCCTCTCTGCATCTCCCCTCCCCTTCAACTCTCTCCCAATGTCCCCATGCTCCCAGTTTCCTCAGGAGATCCACACGGGAAGCAGAGTGTTTCTCTTACAGGTTGGTTGGCAGCTCCTAGCTCTGTGTCCTCCACAAGCCTTTCATCAGTAGCACAGGCATATGAGACAAGATGAGATCACTCCATTTCTGGTAAGAATCTTAAAAGTAAAAGGGTTTAATCAGGGAAAAGTTTTTTACTGGTTTGTCCCAGGATATCAGTTCAGAGTACTCTGACATCCCTTTGGTCATTTGGGCATACCTGAACACCTAGGTCAGAAGGGAAAAGATAAACATCTTCTCAGTGAGAGAAATAGAGCTGAGGTTTCTGCAGATAAAAGTGGTTTTTCTGAGGAAGCCAAGGTCAGGGAGTGCTTATTTGGAGTTTACATGACAAAAAGATGAACATCTGAGTAAGTCTTCATGTCACTGGTCTGGTCTGTATCCCCTTAATCGGATGAGTTTCTATCAGTACCCATGAAGGTAAATGGTGTGTCTAAAATCCCCCTTTTCAAGGAAAGTAGAATATAACCACCATCTTTCACAGGGTATTTATTGTCAGAGGCTCTCATTGGATCAATATTGTGTCTACAGTTTACTGAAGTGCAAATCTGCGATCCATTTATTAAGAATAATGTCTGAGGTCCATTCCATAATATCAGGAATTATATGGGCCCTCACACGAAAGGAACATCTAAACCTCCTTTGAACAAACTGGAAAGATGTAGGACTCCCTTTATTCCAGGATGAAGATCAGATATCTCCTTGACCAAAGGGAAGAGTGAGTAGCCCTGTGAAGAAAGGAGTTTCTGAGACCCATGAGGCAGGGGAGATATGATCAGAATGTGAAAATCCCATATAACCATGATCAAAAATTCAGTTGACTTTGATACCTCATAAGCTCCTAGAATTGCCTCACCATCTAAGTCTTCTTATAGTTTAGGATGTCCATATCTTTAGCTGAATCTGCAAGAGACCAAGCATCACTATCAGGATTCATTAAGATACTTGGTGGAAGGCACAGTGTGGTTGATGCCTAAGAATTCTGTGCAGGCAAACAGACTGAGAAGTCTATACCATGGCTACTTTATTTGGCATGGGTTCCTGGATTTGTCTACTCTTCTTGACTTCTGTGAACTAACCACAGTGACCAATGCTCTTTGTTCAATGGTGAAATAATCCATGTGCCCTTCCTCAGAGGGAAATTTCTGAAGGCCATTTGGGCTAAAAGGGGTATTTTTAGACCTAAGTTTTCAGAGCAAAAAATAATAATAATAAGGTTTTAGAAAGGAGACAGATCCCAGACCTTGTTGATCAAATGGGAATGCCACTGTTTACCTTTTGTAGAGGAGAAGATCTAGGCACTCCCTAGTCCTTCTCCAACTCTTCAGTGAACTCCAGAAAATTCTTATCTCTGAGGACTCCTTTTGAGGCTTAACAGCAATCAGAGGGTTCTTCTTACAAGTTGAATTATAGTCCCTAGGTCTGTTCCCTACTTAAACTCTGGATAAGCTGCACAGGTGTAGACATGGAGGAGAGGCATATATCTGGTGTGCAGCTTGAAAACAGATGATCTTAGATCCAGGGTACTTTTTATTCTTCTGCCATGCAACTTCAATCTAGAGTTCCATGAGATTCCTTTGGTGGTCAGAAGCATATTTCCTAGCCTTTCAGTTCTGAGGGAGAAGCTCTAGTCTCAATTAGTTATTTGGTAGACCTGAGTTGGCCATAAACACAAAGAGAAGCTGTGATGTTTACCTAGTAATAGGGAGTCAATCTCAAGTACCTGTAAATCAAGTCTGAATATCTGAGACATTTTTCAGTCACAGGGACAGTTCTGTAGCTTACTTCATCAAACGGGCATGTCTCAGATTCCCCCAGTGAAGACAAAGGAAGCAGTGTGTTACAGAAACCCCCCTTTGGCAAAGTATGAAAGTCAGGGGCTACTGTGGATGAAGGAAATAACTTTAAAATCCCTCTTCATAAGACAGTGCACCAAGGTGTAAGCTTCCTCAACTAGTGAATTAATTTAATTTTGAAGGGAATATCTCAGACATGATGGAGTTGGTAGCTGGAGTCCTGAACTGTCCTGATTCTGGAATAAATCTGAATCCCCAGTGTAACTTAGCAGAAATTCTATGGCTCATTAATTCTAAAGGGTTTGTATTTGTGGCCTTCTTGGGGCATTGTGGAAGTCTGAGGCCTCTTTACTTCTCAAGTTATGTCTCAGGCTTCCTTCAGCATTGAGGATGTGCATGGCACCCTTGTTCTGAAGTTGTAAGTATGAGCTCCATTTGGGCAATTAGTGAATGTCTGGGGTCTCCTGGTTCTCAATGGAATAGTGTGCCAATCTTCCCTTGAACACCAGGTAATGACTGAAGCTTTTGTTGTTGATGGGTTATTGGTTTACTGGTAAAAGTTATGAGTTACTTTTGTTCTAGACAGAAAAGATTGAGGCCACCTTGGCCATTGGGAAAGATCTGAGACCCCCCGTACTGAAGGAGAGGTCAGAAGCTCCCTTCATCCATACATCCATTTGGAATAGCTCTGGTTCTGTATTGATAGGGCTATAGCCTGCTTGGGAATTAGTGGAGTGCATTCTGCATCCTGGTTCAGAAGAGATGTGCCTGGGCACCCGGTAAGCCCTTGAAAATAATTTGAGCTACACTTCAGTCACTGGGAAAAAGGATGAGTCCTCCTGGGCCTGAAAGAATAAGTCTGGGGCCCCTTTGGCAGAAACACAATGGAGAACCCCTGTACAGAATGAGAATGAAGCATCCACAGACAAACAGGGAATTTTGCGTACAAAATTTTCGGTCTTCAGAGACAGAAAGTCTTATGCTATTTTGAGAAATACAGAAAGGTCAAAGACTCTTGTGGGAAGTGTGTGATATCAACAGTTAATTTGGGAATTAGAGAAGTCTGAACATTTCCTGATCAAATCTTCATGGGAATATAGGATATCCATGTCGTGCAGGGCAGGCAACAGTGTGATCAGTCTCCAACCTGCTAGGAGGCAATTCTCAGCTAGGTCTCTGTACCAATTCAGCTATCTACATCTGAACATGAAGGGTGTGATTTCTTTATTTCTGCTGATCAGGTTAAGGCTCATATACTGGGTTTAGGGCACTGCTGGGTGATCTAACATTCTAGAACTTTAGGCACCAGGGTAGATTTATTTTTGGACAGAGGCTTTGAAGTCAGATGATTAGAATAAGAAACACCCAGAACCTCATAGACAAAGGGAGTTGATCTGTCACCCACTAAGCCATATGAAGTAAGTCTAGGGCCACATTAATCAGAAGAAGCACATGCTATTCTCCGTGGGTAATAGATTGTATATCATGTTCTATGTAGAAACTGTGACCTATTAATAATCAGATGGAAAATGCCTGCCTTCTTTATAGTCAGATGGAACAATCTGATGCCTCAATGTGCATCTGAGATAGCCAGGAATGGAAATCAAATGTTTAACAGGTGTTTGATGAGAAGGGAAAGTTATAAACTCCTGTTGTTCATGTGGGGCACAGAGTAGGAAAATATGGGGCTGGCCTGTGAATAAGAAGATATAAAGATGGCATGATAAGAGAGAGTAGGACCCAGGATCCCCTCTTGAGAAGAGCATCTTTAGAACTTCGGTTTGACAAGCTTGTAAGGTTTGAAGCCTCCATGGGCAGAAGGATTATGTTGGAGGCTCCCTGGAGCAGAAGTTGAAGTTCTAACCCACTCTACATTAAAGGGCACATTTCTGAATTCCCTTTGGTCACAAGGAGCAAATGTGAGGCTCAGTGATTTAGATGGGCTATTCTTGAGGCTCTTTCTTTCAGATTGAAAGATTCTAAAGCTGCCTTGGACAGGGTGGCCATAGGAAAGTCTGAGGCCCCTTTGGTCACATTGAGAAGGTCTGATGTCTTCTTGAGTGGAGAGGTAAGAACTCAGGCTCCTTTCTTGCAGCGGGATCCTTCGGAGACTGCATGAGACTGAATGTGAATATCTGTGCCTTCCTAGGACAGAAGGGTTACATATGGGGGTCCCATGTTCATATTGGAAGGCTGTGTCTCTGCCTTGGTAAGAGAGGGAAGATCTTAGGTCTGCTAGTTGAGGTCGGGTATGTCTGAAATTTCCTTGGACAACAGGGAATGATGTGCCACTCCCTTTTGGAATTGGTGGATATATGAGTCCCCATTGTACAGGAATCCAAGTCCCACTCCCCTCTCTGGCACCAGTGGAAGGTTTGTGTCCCTCTTGAATGGAAAGAGTGTGTTTAAAGTCCTCCTTTGTAGAAACAGGATGTCTGACATCATTACTTTGGGACAAAGAGGAAGACTTGACACTCCCCCTGGGACTGTCTCCATCTGGAGATGACCTGAAGCTTTCTCGGACTTCAATGAAAGTTTTGATGACTTCTTGAGTATAAGGTAAATGCCTGAGTCTTGTTCTGGTAGAAGTAGAAGTAAGGCTGGAAGTCCCACGAGGAGAGGTAGAATGTCTGAGGGTCTCTTCATGAGAGGGATTAGTTCCTATGTCCTCTTCTGTAGAAGTGAAAGCTTCTATGCTCTGTTGGGGAGTAGTGTCTGGTTTCTTGTCCCTTTTGGCAGATGAAGCATGACTAAATCCTCTTTGTGACAGATGCTTACAGTCCTCATGTTCTCTATGGGAAGCATGAACATCTGCTTTGTTAGAGGGGGCCTGTTCCAATTTAGTTTTAAAGACCTGGAATATTTATGGCTGGCTTGGGGAGATGCAGAACTTCTTCCACCCTTCTCATGAGATCGTAAGGATCTGAAGCCTCCCTTAGAGATGGAAGGTTCTATGCACTCTTGATGAGTAGATTTTGGTTTCTAGTCCCTTTTGGAAGATGAATGCTTAGACTCTATTTTGGACAAAGAGCATAATTTGCAGCCCCCGTGTTCTGAATGGGAAACAGGAACATCTGCTTTGTTAGAGGGGACCTGTTTCAATTTGATTTTGGTAGATCTGGAACATCTAGGGCTGCCTTGAGGAGATGGAGAACATCTGAGGCCCTCCTCATGAGATTGTGAGGATCTACAACCTCCCTTTGCTGAAGTAGTAGTGAGGCTCTATTTGGGCTCAGTTTTAAGCCTTGAACCAACTTTGTTAGAAACCAAATCTCTACCCACCCTTGTGGGAGAATGGTGAAATTTCAAGCCTTCATCTTCTGATGGGACAGATTTGAGGAATGATTCTTTAGGAGCATGTTTCAATTTTGTTTTCTTTGATTTCGAATGTCTGGAGCCACCTCGTGGAGAGAGAGAACATCTGAGATCTTCTTTAGGAGGGGAACTAGATCTAAAGGTCAATTCTGATGATGCTGGGGGTCAGACACTCCTTGGAGGAGTAGAGGTAGAACTTGAGTCCTTTCTGACATATATGGAAGATGTGAGTCTACTTTTGGCAGAAGGGAGTGATCTTAAGGCATCAAGTTCTGAAAGTGAATATCTGATATCTCCTTCAGGAAATGGAGCATGAATCCCTATTTTTTTTGGTAGAATTGGAACGTCTATGACTTTTATTGGGATAAGAGGAATATCTCAGGCAGTCACCATGAGAATGAATAGGAATAAAGTCGTCATGTGCACAAGTGGACAGTCCCAAAAACTCCATTGAAAAGAAAGTTCCTACACCTTTTTTGGTATATGGTATACATTCTAGAACACTTTGGGATGGTTTGGGGTTTCCAAGAGTATCGTGGAGAGGTGTTGATGGCTCCAGATTCCCTTGGTCATATACTGAAGGGCCCAGAGTACATTGGTCAGAATTCAAATATCTCAGAGCCTCTAAAAAAGATGGTAAAGATTCCAGAGCACCTAATACAGATTGTGAAGTCTTACGAATCTCTTTGGCTGTTGGCAAAAGTTCTGAGGTCTGTGGTATAAGAGAAGGTTGCAGATTCTGCACTGAAGGGGGCAGGTATTCTAAAGAATCTTGGGAAGTTATTGAAGTTTCTGTAACGCCATTGTTAGACGATTGTATTTCTAGAATGCTTTGGGTAAATGGTGGAGTTTCAGGTGTCCGGTCATCAGAGTCAGAAAGTCCAAGCATTCCTGGATCAGATGATGAATGTCCTGAAGACACAAAGTGCAAAGAAGGGCCTGAAGCTTCTTGGGATGACAAAGAAGTATCTGGAGACCCTTGAGCAGATGGTGAATATTCAAGTGATTCCTGTGCTGATATGTACAGACACAGAGCCTCTTGTGAATACAGTGAATTTCCTGTATAGCATTGCTGAGATGGTGAATGTCCTTGTACACAAGAAGATATTTTCTGGCAACCTTGTTCTGAGGGGGAGAGTGACCCAGTCCCAGATGCAGGTGGAGTGCTTCTCAGAGACCATTGATCAGGAAAAGTTGGTCCCAGGGATTCCTCCAGAGATACTGATGGTCCTAAAATTTCTTTTTCAGATACAGAGGGTCCCATAGTACTTTGGGCAGAGAATGGAATTTCCAGAGACCCTGGGGAAGCTGAAAACATCTCTGAAGTTCCCGGGGAAACGTCTGATATATTACAAGCCTCTTTGGCAAATGACAAAGGTTCTGATGTCTCTGGCATAAGGGGAGCCTGTTGTAGAATCTGCACTGAAGGAGGCAGATGTCCTAGAGAATCTTGAGCAGGTGGTGAAGTTTCTAAAATCCCATGGGTAGAAGATGGTATTTCTAGAGTGTGATGGGTAGATGGTGGTGTTTCTAGTGGCCCCTGTGAATATTCAGATAGTTCAAAATCTCCTAGACCAGATAATGATAATGATAATGATAATGAATGTCCTGAATGCCCTTGGTCCAAACAAGTGCCTGAAGCCTCTTCAGGTGACAAGGAGGTATCTGGAGACCCATGAGCAGATGGTGAATGTCTGTCTGCTGATATGGACAGTCCCAGAGCCTCTTGTGAATGCAATGAATTTCCTGTATAGCATTGCTGAGATGGTGAATGTCCTTGTACACATGAAGATATTTTCTGGCAACCTTGTTCTGAGAGGGAGAGTGTCCCAGTCCCAGATGCAGGTGGAGTGCTTCTCAGAGACCCTTGGTCAGGAAAAGTTGGTCCCAGGGATTCCTCCAGAGATACTGATTGTCCTAAAATTTCCTTTTCAGATACAGAGGGTCCCACAGTACTCTGGGCAGAGATGAAATTTCCAGAGATCCTGGTATAGATGGAAAAGTTTCTGAAGTTCCTGGGGAAGAGTCTGATATATATTACAAGCCTTTTTGGTAGATGACAAAGGTTCTGATATCTCTGGCATAAGGGGAGCCTGTTGTAGAATCTGCACTGAAGGAGGCAGATGTCCTAGAGAATCTTGGGCAGGTGGTGAAGTTTCTAAAATCCCATGGGTAGAAGATGGTATTTCTAGAGTGCTATGGGTAGACATAGATGTTTCTAATGGCCACTGTGAATATTCAGATAGTCCAAGATCTCCTAGATTAGATAACGATAATGATAATGACTGTCTTGAATGCCCTTGGTCCAAACAAGTGCCTGAAGCCTCTTCAGATGACATAGAAGTATCTGGAGACCCATGAGTAGATGGTGGATATCCAAGAGCTTCTTGTACTGATATGGACAGTCCTAGAGCCCCTTGTGTAGATAATGCATTTCCTGAACAGATTTGCTGCAGTGGTGAATCTCCTAAAGGCACCTTTTCACCTGAAGATATTTCCTGTAAACCTTTGTCTGTTAGTGAAGTTCTATCAGGCCCCATTTGAGATGAGGCAGTTTTCACATACTATTGGTCAGATATAGAAAATTCCAGAGGTTTGTGGGAAACTGTTGGTGATCTCAGTATCACTTGGTCAGTTTTAGAAGGGCCTGCTGCACCTTTGGCAAATGTTGAAAATGTCAGTGTCTCTAAAATAGATGTCAAAGTTTCTATAGACCTTGAGAGAGATTTCAAAATACTATAAAACTCTTCAGAAGATGGCAAAGGTTTTGTTGTCTCTGAAGAAAACTGGGAAGAACCCAGAGGCCGCTCCAAAGAAGTCTGAAATTCTAGAACACTTTGAGCTGATGGTACAGTTACTATAGACCCTTGTACAGATGATGGTGTTTTCCTAGCATCTTGTGTAGATAGTGATGTTCCTAACATATCTTTTGAAGATTGAGAAAGTCCACAATCTTGTGGAATAGATGATGAATGTACTAAAGCCTCTTGGAGTAAAGAAGGGTCTAGATTCTCTTGGGAAGATGTGAACATTTCTGGAGACTCTTGATTAGATTTTGAATGTCCTACAAACTCTTGTGCTGATATCAAAGTTCCAAGAGCCCTTTGCATGGATAATGAATCTCCTAAACACCCTTGCTGAGGTGGTGAAGATCCTAGAAACCATTGGGCAAATATAGACAATTTGGGGCACAACTGGGCTGATAATAAAGATTGGGAGGTCCCTAGAGCAGATGGACTAGGTCTCAGTGAACCTTTGGAAGATGGAGAAAATTGAACAGATTTTTGGAGAGATGATGATGATTCCTGAATCTGTTGGTCAGAATCAGAAGGGAACACAGCACTTTGCGAAGATGGCGAATATCCTAGAGTTCCTGGGAGAGGTGGCAACGTTTCTAGAGTCAGAGATGAAGATTCTGAACATTTAAAAACCATTTGGGGAGATGTCAAAGTTTCTGATGACTCTGGAGTATATTAGGAATGTTCCAGATACCCTGGGGAATGACGTTGAAGTTGCTGAGCACCATGCACATCTAATAGACCTCCTATATCTTTCTGGAGAGAAGATGATGTTTCTAGAGTAACTTTGAAAGATGACAAATTTTGCAATATTCCCTGGGCATAGAGAGAAGGTATATCTCCTGGGACAGATGAGAATTATGCTACAGACCCTTGATTATAAGATGGGTCCTGCACTTTGTGGGAAGATGTGGATGATTCTGGAGACCCTTGGTCGAATGAGCAAGGTCCTAGAGACTCTTGTCCTGATATAGACAATTTCACAGTTCCTTGAACAGATAATGAACTTCCTTCATAACCCTTCTGATGTGGTGTTTGTCCTAGAGTCACTTTTGTGGGTACAGACAGTTTCTGCCGCCCTTGGTCTTGTAGGGAATGTTCCAGAGTATCTGATGTAGATGGGGAAGGTACCCAAGACTCTTGGGAAGATGGAGAATGTTTCAGAGAAGGTTTGGTAGTTGGTGAAGATGCTAGATGCTTCTTTGAAGATATGGACAGTTCTGAGTTATTTTTGGAGGAAAGAGAAAAGCTCCCAGCATCTTGGAGTGTACAATTGAAGTCTTTGTGTCCTTGAGGCAGATAGCAATTTTTCTACAGACCCTGGAGTAGACAGAACAGGTTTAAAACCCCCTTGGGCAGATGGCAAGACTTTTAATTCCTCCGTTGAAAACTGGGAATTTGCCTCAGTTTCCAGGGAAAGAGATCTGAGTCCCAGATCATCTTGGTCATATGGCAAAGGTTCTGTTCTCCCCTGACTATCTAATGAAGGTTTCCTAACCTCTTGCGCAGATGTAGATGTCCCTTGAACACCCTGGGCAGAAACAGGAGGAGTCGGAGTCCACGAAACAGATGGAGACATTCCTAAATCCACTTTGGCAGGTGGAGAAGATCCTAGGGTCACTGGAGTAGATGATGAAGATCCCAAATCTCCTCTTGAGGAATTGGATAACACTAGATTGCTATGTGAACAGGTAGAAACTTCTAGAGTATTTTCTCCATGTGAAGAAAGGCAAGATCCCCCAGGTTCTTGTAAAGACAATGAAGGTCTGGAACTCACTTGAACAGATAAAGAAATTTTCAATGGCTCTAGGAAAGATGATAGAGTCCCTTGTCCAGATAAAGAAATGACTGTTTGCCCTTTTGAAGAAGGCATAGATCCTAAAGAGTCTGAAGCAGATGGATTTGTTTGTTGAACACTTTGGGCAGACTGCCAGGATCCAAGATGTCCCAGGGAAGAAACAGAGGGTCCTAGAGTGCCATGAATAGGTGTAGAGAGACCAAAAGTCCCTTCAACAGACAGGGAAGGTTTCAAAAGGCATTGGGAAGAATAGAAAGGACTCAAGTTTTCCTGGGCAGATATGGAAAGTTCCAGAGGCCCATCATCAGATACCACATGTCCTCTGGTAGATGTCGAAGTTTTGCATGCACCTGGTATAGATGATGAATATCTTGGGGACTCCTGGGGAGTTAGTAAAGGTTCTACAGATGCTGTGCTGTGATAGAAATTCTTGGAAACCCTGGGTCAGATTTCAAATTTTCTACTGTCTTTTCGGCATGCTGGCTGAGATACTGGGTAGATGATGAATATGCTGCTGTGCTCTGTGCAGACGTGGACTGTGAGCATGTATGTTGTGTATATGAGGAAGTGCCTGAGAGCCCTTGGGAAGGTGAAGGATGTCCTAGACTCCTTTGTGCAAATGTGGACAGTCCCATAGACTCTTGTGGAGATAGGCAGGAAGCCACAGTTCCTTGAGCACATTGAGAAGTTGCTTAACTCCCCTGGCCAAAGGAGTAAAGTCCCAGAGTTTCCTGAGGACAGGGTTCATATCCTGAACTTCTTACATGAGATGGAGAAGTTTCCAACATCTCTCTTATATGTGGCAATTGCCCATAATAACTTTGTGTATTTTGAACTTTTCCTTGGATGTTTTCAGAAGATAACAAGGACCCTGGGGTTCCTTTTGAAGATGCTGATGGACTCAGTGAACACTGAGCAGATACATTAAGTTCTAGAGGCAGATGGTCAGAGATTAGAGATGCTGGATCACCTGGGACATGTGATGAAATTCCTCTAGGCACTTTGTTAAATGGTGAAGGCTCTCTAGGACCTGGAACAGATGGAGATTTTTCCACAGGCCCTCTGACAGATGACAAATGCCTAAGATTCATTTGGGCAGGTTGAGATGATTCTAGATTACCAGAGAAACAATGCAAAGGATCAAGTTCTCCTTGAGGAGATGAAAAAGGACACAGAGTTCCTTGTGCACACATGGAAAGTTCCAGTATCTTTTTCAAACTGAGAATTTCTCTCATTCCCTTGGGGAGATGCCAAAGGTTCTAGGGTCCCTTGTGCCAATGACAACACTTCTAGAGTTCTTTGTGAAGGTGGTCTAGGTCCCACTAACTTTTGGTCAGTTAGAGAAGTTGCTGAAGTCACATGTAGTAATGAAGAAAGTTCCAGAGGTTGTGGAGCAGATGAAGTCACTGTAGTCCTTGAAAATGCTGTAAAAGTTTCCACAGGCTCTACTTCAGGTAAAATATATCCATGAATGCTCTCAGAGGATTCATAAGTTCCCATAACATGTTGGGAAGATTCAGAATGTTCTTGAGACTCTTGGCCAGATATTGAAGGATACAACGATGCTTCAGTCAATTTAAAGGGTTTATGAGGCCCTTGGGAAGAAAGCAAAGTTGCTAGATCCACTGGGCCAGATTGGAAAGGTTCCTGAATACTTCTGTCAGATGACAAATGCCCTCCACACTCCTGGGGTGAGAAGAATTTTCTTGTAGTCTGTGAGGTTGTTGAAGAATGTTCTTTACACTGTTCTACAGTTGAAAAATATTCTAATTCCCCTTGTGCAGATTGAGATGGTTCCAGGTACTCTGGCGATAATATGGAAAGTGCTACAGTCAAAGTATCAGACTCTTGGGAAGATGGAAAAGGACACAGAGAGTCACAGACAGATATGGAAAGTTTGCGGGGCATTGGTGGAGTTAGCAAAGATTCTTAAGGCTCTATGGTAGAGAGAGAAGGTTCCTGCATCTGAACACTAACTGAAGATGGTGGATATTCTGTATCTTTTGAGGGGGATAACAATGATTTTTCAGTTTCCTGATCAGACAGAGCAGGCATCAAAGCCTCTTTGACATGTGCTGAATGTAATAGATGACCTTGGTCAGATAGAGAAGATTTATTAGCCTCCTGGGAACAAGTTGAAGAAAATTTTGTAGTTCTTTGAGCAACTGATACATTTTCTAGATCCCCTTCTGCAAACTTGGTCATTTCCAGTCCTTTGATCAGACTGAGAAGCTTCAAGATCTCCATGGAGAGCTGGCAAAATTCCCACTGCTATCTGGTCATAATACTTAGATGCTGAAGGCCCAAGGGAAGAGGTCAAATGTGCTTTGGTCACTGGTGCAGATGCAGATAGCTGAATAGTATCTGCTTCAGATAGGGAAGGTCGCCCAGCTCCTAGTGTAGATGCCAGTGGTCCCAGAGAACCATGATCAAATGAAGACTGTCCCAAAGACCCTTGTACAGATAGCAAAGATGCCACCACCTCTTGAAGACAATGGGAAGTTGCTTGAGTTGCATTTTGTAGGGAGGAATGTTCTAAAATCTCTGGAGCAAGCAAGGAAATGTTCTTAGTTCCTGGAGCAGAGAAAGAAAATTCTTGAGACTCTCCTCTATTGGACAGATGGTCAAGAACATTTGGGAGCATTTGGGATTCTTTTCTAACCTCTGGAGAAAAAGTGGAATGTTCTACATCCTCTACTCTAGATGTCAAAGAGCAAAGAGTCTGTTTGTTAGGTGTGTTAATTTGCAGAGGCCCTTGGGTAGTTACAAAATGTTCTAGGGCCTGGGAAGTAGATAAAGAAAGTTCCTGTGCATGTAGCAGGAGGTAAGACAGATGGTCTGGGTTCCCTGCTCAGTGGGTTTCTCCTGCAGTCAGGAACCTCTGGAGAAAGTAGAACTTGTCCTTCCTTGATCTCTTTCAGCTCTTTTAAGGGATCCAGGGTCTTCTTACTGGATGTAGTCTTTATAAGAGCTCTAAGACTCTGCAGACTATCTGCAGTAGCAGTGTGGGGAATTTTGGCTGTTTTGTCTTTATAAGGCTTTTGGCACCTGAACTTGTGCCGAGCCAGTCGAAGCACCCCCGGAGGTGCAAAGTCCCTCGGGAATTTGGTGCTGGTCAAGTATGTCTCCCATTGGGGTGCGCTGTCATCAATCCCTTGGGAGACACTGAAGGAGGTCCCAGGCCGTCGGCCTCTGAAAGGGGTCCCAGGCCTATGAGACAAGCGCTTCCCCCATTGGGATAGGATGTCATCATCCCATTGGGGGACCCAGAAGGGGGACCCTGGACGGGGTCCAATGAAGGGGGTCCCAGGCCGGGGAGGCTGGGAAAACTGTGGTCTCTGGTCAGAGTGTGATGGACCAGCTGAGGCTCGCTGACCTCTCTCCAGAGGTTTGATCATTTAGCCAATTAAATAGTTGAAAAATATAAAGGGAAATTACCCCTCGCAAGGGGCAACGAATGTACTTGCCAATGGTGACTCGTGGCAAGCAGCAGCAAAGCAATATCCTCAGAGAGAGGCTCTCCTTCCCAAGAACTGTGGACACGTCCGGTAGCCGAAGCGCACAGTACTCGAGTGACAGTTGGCCTCAGAAATCGAACAAAGCTCGAGAGCTGCACTTGGAATGGATGTCCTCGGGCCTGCACGGGCCAGTCCCGAGCTGTCTCACCTGGCGGTTTTGTGTGCACTAGCCAGGCAAACATCCAAGCTTTCTGAATGAGGAGGGCACCTTGGACCCTCTCTTCTTCATTAGGCTCGAGAGTGCTAGGTAGTCTGGTGCCCACTGTCAGTGACCAGGATATGGACTATTGAAGAGGCAACATGATTGGGAAGGCAAGGGGGTGCTTGGGAGACTTTGCTTTCGGGTTCCTCTTACACCAGTCTGGTCCCGCTGTCAGGAGGTCGTCAGTGTTGCAGTTAGATCCATTTGAGCCTCATAACTGAATGAGAAAGGGTGATCCAGGCGTTTGCTTCTCAGAGACTGTGGGGGCCAGGCAATCACTGGTTGTGCTAGGGAAAGAATAAGCAATAGTGCTTGAATAGAGCAGAGGATGTCTGGAACTGGTATTACAAATGGTATTCTGTATTTTAAGGATGACCTATCCTGGGATTTTCAGGTAAATTGGTGACAATTCTGTGAACATCATTCTGTATGCTGAAATGCCTCTCTAGACTGCTTAATAGTACTTACTGCAGTGCTATTATTATATAAATGTCAGAATGTATGTATATATATATATATATGAAAATAAGGATAAGAAAAAATAATATTCTTATAGTACAAAAGCAAGTTGTTTTTCAAATACTTTTATCTGCTTTTGGCTAAGTTCACCAATTCAGAACAGACACAGTTGGACTCCCTTATGTAGCCCTTATGGCCTTAAGCAATTGCTTTGTCTCACTTTACATGTTGGGTGCTATAACATTTACATATTTGATTGTTTTGGAAGGTCATATAATTTTCCTGAAGGCACAATATGGCTAATGGCTCATATTAGTAGCTCTGCATGGGCCTTTCACTTCCATTCTAATGATGAAGCTGAAGCATAATTTTGGAAACCCTTAGACAAGTTGATTCTTTGAAAGGTCATGTTTATTGAGCATTTGATATACTGAGAAAGTGCAAATTTGAGGATATGGATGAAGATGTTATCTTACTGATAGAGAAACTTGCTTTGCTTGTTACACGTTTTTCCAATTTTACTTTGAGAACTTTTTGTTCTTGCTGGATGAAAGGTTCTTGTTTATTTATGTCAGTGCTATATCTGATTTTTGTGAAGTATTTCTGTCTCCCTTTGGCTACACAGACAATACGGCTTCAGAAGCATTGGGCGCACTTTTCTATCATCTAATTATCTTCCTGTGCCATTGTCTTAGTGATTTGGCACATGCTTTCTCCTTGTAATTTTTGGAAAACTTCATCACTCCCTTTCTTTAGCCCTAATTTACCTCACTAATTTCATTTTGAAAGATATCTATCTTCAGGAATTTTATCGTTCACCGTGTTTATCTGCATACTAGCACATATCCTAACTCTCGTATACCTTTCAACCATTTATCTGAATTTTCTGTTGGTCCCTTGAGGTCCTTCGAGACATTGAATTTACACACCAGCATAATGCTTCTAGGTATGAAAAACTTAGTGTAGGCCACAATTCATAAAGAATTATGAATATCAATTTATATAATATATACCTAATGAGAATTTGCTTGGCAGTTCTAATATCAGGACAAAACACTTCTCTCAATTTAAGTTACAGTGACTGTGTTTAGTTCAGATAATCTATCGAAGGTAGTTTATACGTATATGAGTGACTGCTCAAAGAATGCTTAAGAGATTTTAAGGTTTCAATTTGATAAGGTTGTTCAACTACAAGAACTTTAATGTATAGTAGATTTAATAATGAAAATAACTGAATAGTATACTTTTTAGCCTTTAACTCAGTAATTAACATTCTTTTCTAAAGTGTTTATATTTTATTAATTTTGTCAGCATACAAGGAAATGAGTTTCACTATAACAATTTCATACATATGCTTTCATTGATTTATTTAGTGTGTGTGTAATGGGAATAGCCATTTTTGCCTAGGTGACTGCCCAGTTTATTTCCTGGCATGACGAACCAAGTGGATGAACAGGAAAGACAGTAGAAAACAAAATTATTAGCTTTATCCATCCGTTCTAGGAGAAGCTTGGAGCAGGAATTCAGTTAAGCAGATGTTAACAAGGATGCTTTCTAGGACCCCTGGGTCCTTTCCTTTCCAGTATTGGTCCTGTCTAACTATCCACCTGTTAGTATTCAGGCATGTGTACTGGCCTGGGCTTGGGGTAAATGTCCTCAGCTGTAGTCACTCAGAGCTCCTTCTGTGCACATTCACTACATTCCCTTTTAAAATGACCGTGCCAACCTCCTAACTCTCTTTCTCTCTTTGTCTTCATCTGTCCATCTGTCCCTCTTGCTCTCTCTCCCTCCCTCTTTCTTCTCTTCTATCTGCTACTCCTGGCCCCAGAAGCTGGGCTCCCCCTCTCCCCACCCATTTTCCCATTCACTTTCCTCCAATTAAAAAAAAAAACTCTACCTGAGCTTGTCGCAAGGCATCTTTCTCACACAAGCCACTTTTTAAAAAATTACAGCACATCTGTGTGCCTTCATGCTTTTTCTCCTGGCAGGATCTTTTGGGAACAAGAAGACACTATCTGAGGGAGCCTGTCTTTGTTTACCGTGCCTACTTATGTTCCTCTAACACCACCTTGTGTGTGTGTGTATGTGTGTGTGTGTGTGTACATACACATGAGCATACCAGCATGTGTGTGTGTGTTATTAGCATGAATGTGTAGTGTGTTTTATATATATAGGTGCACAGGTGAATGGGTATATGTTTGTATGTGTGTATGTGCATATGGAGACCCCATGTTGATGTTGGTTGTCTTTGAAGACTCTACATATGTTATTACTGAAACATAATTTGGCTTGTTTAGCTAGTTAGCATGTCCCTTGTGATCTCTGGTCTCTAACTCTCTAAAGTACAGATGAGCAGCCACACTTACCATTTATTTGGGTACTGCAGATTTGAACTCTTGTTCATATGTGTGGCAAGGACTTTATCCACTGAACTATCTCCTAGCACCTATTATTTTCAATGCTATTAAAACTGATTTTATTTCCTTTATTTCATTCTCACCATGTTCTTTGTTGACATATATAAAAAGCTTCTGATGTTTATGTTGATTTTGTACCCTGCTACTTTCCTGAAAGTGTCTATATGTGAGTTTTCTACTAAAGACTTTAAAGGATAGATTATATTAGCTATAATTAGGCAAAAATTGACTTCTTGCTTTCCTGTTTGTATGCCTGTTGGAATGTAAACTGGTGCCAAACCAATAAATCAGCACATAGGTTTTCAAAAATAAAAATAGAATTATTATGAGACCTAACTAAAATACTTCTAGACAAATACTCAAAAGACCCTAACTATTACTTCTGACAGACTTGCAATTCATGTTTATTGCCCCAATATTCACAGTCGTTAAATAGAACCATTCCTTTACATTATAAGATGAATAGATAAAATGTAATATATATATATATGTATATATATATATATATATATATATATATATATATATATATACCCATGGAATTTTATTCCACTGAAAAGATTGTTGAAATCATGCCATTTGGAGGGAAATGGATAGAATCGAAGGTTCTAATGTTAGGTGAAGAGGTACAGATTTGGAAAGAGAGAAATATCAGAGGCTTTTTTTCCTCATATGTGGAATTGAGATTTAATTTTTATATATTGGTATACATATGTGTGGTTGAATAGTGCAGGAAATACGATGTGGGAAGGTCATTTGTCAATCTGTTGTTTCATTGGTTAATCAGTAAAGAAAACTGCTTGGCTTGATAGGTCAGAAAACTAGTTAGGTAGAGTAGACAGAACAGAATGCTGGGAAGAAGGGAAGTGAGCCAGACACCATGCCTCTCCTCTCCAGAGCAGATGCCATTGAGCCAGCCACCAGGTCAGACATGCTGCATCATTCCCGGTAAGCCACCACTTCGTGGTGCTACACAGATTATTAGAAACGGGTTAAGCAAAATGTGAGGATTAGCCAAGAAGAGGCTAGAGCTAATGGGCCAAGCAGTGTTTAAAAGAATATAATTTGTGTGTTGATATTTCGGGTGTAAAGCTGACAGTGTGGGAGCCGGGCTAACTGTGTGGGGGATGAAAAACAGGCTGGCCCACAGCTCCTTTTACAAATGGCACCCAGACGTGGATAACTGAATCCACAGAAATCCTGAGAAAGCTTGGGAAAGAATAGAGTAAAGCATGATTTCTTGGTAGCAGCAATTTCTCGTGTCTGCTCTGCTTGCTAGAGCCAAGCAAGTGCTCTCATCTAAGAGAGGCTTCCTGACTCAGCTTTAGCTGCAAAACCCTGCTGCTCTTAAGAGGTCCTGCCACGAAACACATGGTGTTGGTGAAAAGCTGAATCATGCTTTTCGGTTTTTAGCCATAGCAGGAAAAAAGCTGTACCATTTAGAGATGCTGGCTTTCTGGGCTGTCCTGCCTGGGCAAACTCTGACACTTTTAGACAGGCAGGCCAACTGAGTGTGGTCTGTGAGCAGAATGCTGCAGATTGTTTGCTGGCAGGGACTTTGAAACGCCATAGAGTTGTGGCAATAAAAATGGCTATAGCCAGTACCTCCACCATGAGGCTGGAAAGCTAAGGAATGGGCTGTATCCAGCCATCAATGCCATGGCTTTAACCCTCTCCTTAAAGACTCATGTAGTCAGAAAAAGAGATATATACAGTAAAGAGAGATTTAAAAAAAACCTTTAAATGGTTTACAGTGTGTTTAAAAATATATTCAGGCTTGAGAGGAAAAAAAGTTAAAGTTTTTAAAGTAAAGAAAGAAAGAGAGTAGCTGAGTGTGATAGTACACACATTTAATGCCAACACTTGGGAGTCAGAGGTAAATTAACCTCTATGACTTCAATGTGTATCAAGACACACCTTTAATCCCAATGCCTGGGAGGCAGAGACAGACGGATCTTTAAGAGTTCAAGAACAGCCTGGTCTACAGGATCAGGTTATTCCAGGACAAAGATAAAGAGAGAACCTGTCTCAAAAAATAAAACTAAAAATAAAAGAAATAGAGATTAAAACAAAGCCACAAAAAGCACAGAGAATCTTTTAAAAAAAAAGATTTATTTATTATGTATACAACTTTCTGCCTCATACCCACATGCCAGATGAGGGTGCCAGATCTCTTTTCAGATGGTTTGGAGCCACCATGCGGTTGCTGGGAATTGAACTCAGGACCTCTGGAAGAGCAGACAGTGCTCTTAACCTCTGAGCCATCTCTCCAGCCCCCACAGAGAATCTTGATACTGCATGCTATTATGCCTTCTTTGAATTGTTTGAATGCTGAGGAAGGAGCAACAGCTGCTAAAAGATATTTGTTTATAAATGCTGCTGAACCAATCCAAGATAGATATTTTGAAAATACCTTGACTTCAGAATTTGGATCAAAGGATATGATACTTTGGGACGGAGATTCTTGTTTTGTTTTCACAGAGGATGAGACCCTGTGGATTGCTTCTATCCCAATATGGTATGATAGACCACACCCTCCTGAAAGGTTGCTGTGAACGCCTTCAAAAAATTACTTTGCTCAACTGCTAACTACGATAAACCTAGCAGACAGGTTATACCATGAAAGACCTAAATAACAGTGCCCCCATTCAGCACGAAGCTGTTTAGAGAGAAGAAACTGCTCCCATGTTTCCAAATATTGTTTATAAATGTCCTTTTACATTCAAAGGAGGATATGGTAGAGATATGAATAATTAGCATTGGTATGGATTTGACTTTATTGATATAAATTTAAGGTCAATGTTGTTATATGTATATGTATATGTATTTCTGATACTGATTGTGTAGTTCATGTAAAAATGTAATGTATATAGGTTGTTAATGGATATTCATTAATAATAATCAAGCTTGTATTCATATTAGTTACATTTTCTAGATGTGCATAGATATATTTCAGATAGGCATTCTTCATATCTTTCAAAGACTACAGAATATGGCATTTTAAATGTTTTAATAACTTTTCATGACAATGAGACACATCTGCTCCTGATAGCAACAATCTACTTCAAGAGGAAGATGGGCAGTGAAGACGCTCCTTATGGAGTTGGTTAGCCATTTGGGCAAGAAACTGCTCTTGTCTGGACTATTTCATGAACTGGACACAGAGAACCCTCAGAGAGAGGACTGGTGAACTTACTTAAAGGTGAGATGATCTTTCGGGGTTCCTGATTCATGAAAGAGTCGTGAGACATTCTGCAGGACACAGCAGATAGTGACTGAACTGCCTTTGAAATTTCCTGCTTCATGGAAAAGGCTGCTGGATAGGAACTTTGGTTGACTGTCCAGGCAGAGAGATATCTCTTTGATTTCTACAGTTTTGTAAATTGCTTACTTCTCATTTTCTTAGGTAATATTATATCCTTCTGGAGTCTTTGATGGAGTTAAAGAATAGATAGATAGTTATAATTTTCCTTTGTTATGATGAAAGATAAAATAAATATAAATATTGTAATTGTAATTCTTGCTTGATAACTGTTTTGTTATATGTAATTTTACTATGTTAAAGTGAAATCCTTTCCTTTTTGTTTAAACAGAAAAAGGGGAAATGATGTGGGAAGGTCATTTGTCAATCTATTGTTTCATTGATTAATCAATAAAGAAAACTGCTTGGCTTGATAGGTCAGAAAACTAGTTAGGTAGAGTAGACAGAACAGAATGCTGGGAAGAAGGGAAGTGAGCCAGACACCATGCCTCTCCTCTCCAGAGCAGATGCCATGGAGGCAGCCACCAGGTCAGACATGCTGCATCTTTCCCAGTAAGCCACCACTTCGTGGTGCTACACAGATTATTAGAAATGGGTTAAGCAAGATGTGAGAATCAGCCAAGAAGAGGCTAGAGCTAATGGGCCAAGCAGTGTTTAAAAGAATACAATTTGTGTGTTGTCGTTTCGTGGCAAAAGCTAGTCAGGCAGCCTGAAGCTGGGTGGCAGTAAGCGGCCCACCACTCCTTCTACAGGAATAAAACTAGAAAATGAAGCATGAGAGGAGAAAAGAGATCTACAGGGGTAAAATTAAGAAGTGTAATAGAATACATATGACATAAAGACATAAAGGAGTGTTTACTAGTTACTGTGTTATTACTGAGATAAAGCACATTAACCAAGGCACTTGTGGAATGGAGAAGTTCTTTGTCTTATGGTTCCAGAGGGAAATGAGTCCATCAAGGAGGGAAAGTATGGCAGCGATCAGCAAGCATGGTACCTGGAATAGGAGCTGAGAGGTCACATCTGAAACCATAAGTAAGAGACTGAGAGAGTGAACTTGAAATGGTGTGATTCTTTCAGCTTTCAAAACAACATACCCCTAGGGACATAATTTCTTTAGGAAGGTCATGCCTCCTAAGACACTCCCAAACAGCCAAAAACTAGGGACCAAGTATTCAAATGACTGAGACTATAGGAGCCATGTCACTCACTCACACCAGCACAGGATGACTATTGAGGGAAGCAATGAACCAGTAGGAGGGAGTCATGGGATCTGGGATGTCACTACAGAAGGAAGACCAACATGGAAAAGGGAAGAGTGGAGAGATGGCTTAGCAGTCAAGGGAACTGGATGCTCTTCCAGAGGACCTGGGTTTGATTTCCAGATCCACATGTTGTCTCACAATTATCTGTAACTCCAGCCCTAGTGGTATATGATACCCTCTTCTGACTTCTGCAGGCACCAGGCATGTATGTGGTGCACAGACATATGTGCAGGCAAAATACCTATACACATAAAAATAAGTAAGAAAAGGGAGTGAATTAAAATGCCATAATGAATCTCACTTTGGATGCTAAGTTTTAAGCCTCATAATGTATGTGCATGTTCAGCATCTGTATATTTGTATAGTTTCCGTGTTTTTTTTATGTTGACTTCTAGTTTTATTTCCTCTATGTTTTATGAAATAAACTGTATTTATTGTTTTGGATTTGTTAAGATTTAATTTGCGGAGAAAACCAACACATGTGGTATATTTTAGAAGAGATTCCATAGGGTGCCAAGAAGAATGTGTATGCCATTCCAGTTTACTAAAGTATTCCGTAGGTATCTGTTAAATCCAGTCTATGTATCGTCTAGTCCAAATCTGATATTTCTTTGATAATTTTAGTTTATATGATGTGATGCTTTATGTGGATTGCCAACAATACCTATAATGAAGAAAAGGAGCCTATGGGCATGCATTTGAGGGATTATCTAGATTTAGTTATCCTCTGTGTGTGCCTGTCAGAATATATTGACTGGCTCACCTGAGTTGGGAAGACTCACCCTAAATGTGGTAGGTACATTTTCATGGCCAGAGGTCCTGGACAGAATTAAAAATGAAGACACCTGAATAAAAAACATTCATCTCCCTCTGCTTCCTGATTGTACATGCACAATTACTAACTGCCTGAAGCCCCTGTGGCCACAACTTCCCTGCTGTTTTAGACTGTACCCTGGGAATAGTGAGCCAATATAAACTCTTTATTCCTTATGTTGCTTTTCTCAGAGTACTTTATGATAGAAATCAAACAAGTAACCAATACAGATAATCTAATTACTGATGAGAATGTGGTATTGAAATCCCTGGTTATTTTTATGAGGACCTATATGACATTTTCTATTAGTGTTTATTGTATAAAATTGAGTGCACCAAGATTTGGTATCTCTGTGTTTATAATACTCATATATCCTTGACAGATTAGTAAAAATTCACTTTTACTAAAATTTACTATACATTTACTAAAATTTAGCTACCTATTTTAACTAATTTTGATTTGAAGTCTACTTATTCATAAACCAAAATAGTTTTATTGGCTTGTTTCCTATCTACTCACTTGTTAGCTAGTCATCTATCATTTTGCTCTTTGTCTATAAGTGATTGTACCAGTGAATTGTGCTTCTTTGAGACAACAGGACAATTGATCCTAGTTTCAATCCTGTCATCTAATCTTCATCTCATTATGGGTGAGTTAAAGTTATTTATATTTATAGTTGTTATTAAAAGATGTTTAACAATCTTGTGACTTTGTTGTTTCTCTTTTTGGATTTATTTATATTACTATTTTCTGTTTCTTTTTCTCTTATTTTGAGGGTTTACTGCTTTACTGAGTTATACTTGATGGGTTATTTCGTAGCTCTTCCTTGTTCATGTACTCCTCCAATACAACACTTTCTGTGCTTTCATGATTAAAACTGTCACCATGTTCTATGTGGTGTAGGAGGTTCTTATGTCTATGGGTTGTTTTCATTGGTTGAATAAAGAAACTGTCTTGGCTTTTTGATAGGGCAGCACTTAGGTAGGCAGAGAAGACAGAACTGAATGCTGGGAAGAAGCGCAGGGAGAGAGCTGCCATGAAGCTGCCAGGTCACACATGCTGAATCTTTCCCAGTAAGCCATGACCTCATGGTGACATACAGATTATTAGAAATAGGTTGACTCAAGATGTGAGAGTTTGCCAATAAGAGGCTAGAACTAATGGGGCATGAGGTGTTTAAATGAATACAGTTTCTGTGTGATTATTTCAGGTGTAAGCTAGTGGGGTGGCTGGGGCCAAAAGCAGGCCCACTCCCTCCAACAACATCTATGTGTTTGCCTTGAATATCCTTATTACTTTGTAAGTAATCTCTTTGGGCTGCTAGTCACACATTTTCTGAACTTCAAAGATGACATTCTGTGCTTTTCTGGATTTAAAGAATTCCAGTGAGATATCTGATGCTATTGTGATGTTTCTGCCTTTCTATTTAAGTGTTCTGTTATTTGCTCTGCACTATTAATATTCTGTCCTTTATTGTATTTTTGAAATCTTGAGCATGCTATGCTATGCTATGGAGAGGTTCTTCTCTGCTCATACCTATTTGGAATTCAAATGCATCTCGTGTTTGAATATTCATTTCTTTCTATAAACCTCAAGAAATGTCTGTTTTAATTTCATTGAATACATTCCTAGTGCCTTTAGTTTTTAATCCCATCTTCTCCATTTAACACTTGGATATTTAAGGTTTTGTTTATCTTATCTTTTTTAAAAGTAAATTTGTTTATTTTACATCTTGGCCACAGTTGTCCCTCCCTCCTCTTCTTTCAGTTCCTCCCCCCACTCCGTTATGCTCCCCATGTTTAATTAACCCACTCCTCTGTTTCTGTTCAGGAAAGTGCAGATCTCCCATGAATAGCAACAGAACATGGCATGTAAGACTAAACAGCACTTCATCATGTATTTAGGTTGGGCGAGAAAACCCACTATGAAGAGTTCTAGCAAAAGCTAGCAAAGGTGTTAGAGACAGAACCTTTTCCCACTTTTAGGAGTCTGAAAAGCAGACCAAGCTACACAACTGTAACACATGCAAAGTGCCTAGGTCAGTCCCATGCAGGGTCCCTGGTTGTTGGTTCAGTCTCTATGAGCCCAGATTAGTTGATTCTGTGTTTTCTTGTGGTGTCGTTGATCCCTTGGGCTCCTACAATCATTTCTCACCCTCTTGTGCAGGATTCCATCAGTTCTGCCATTCCCTGAGTTCAAACATTAGTTTGGTTGTGGGTCTGAATCTGTTTACATCAGTTGCTGGACAAAGACTCTTTGAGGACAATTGGTCTAGGTACCAATCTGGTTACAAGAGATGACCAGTTCAGGCTATATATCCACTATTGCTAGGACTCTTGCATGTGTTCAGCCTTGTAGAGTCCTATGAGATTCATTGTGCCAGGTTTTTACCTGACCCTGAAATGTTTCCCATTTCCTGTTGTCTCTTTCAGTACTCTTTCCCTTCCCCCAAGCTGATTGCTCATGTGTTCTTTCCCTAGCTGCAAAATTTCTTCTACTGCCCTTCCCAGGGAGATCTAGGGGCCTCCCCTGACATGAACCCTCCTTGTTACTTAGTCTCTTTGGATATGTGGGTTGTGGCATTGTCATCTGGTATCTTTTACTAGGTATAGATATGTTACATTTGTTTATGCTGTGGAAGGTTACTTCAACTATATAAATATGTGTGCTATGTTTCTGCTGTATTTGTTAATGATGTAAAGAGATGTTACTTTTGTTTTTTTCTGCATTTGGTTTAATTATATAAAAATGTTGCTGTTTCACCTTGCCTGCCTTGATCTAATAAATAGCTGAATGCCATTAGGTATGCAGGAGAAGGGTAGGTGTGACTGATAGACAGAGAGAATAAATAGGAGAAATCTAGGCTCAAAAAGAAGGATTAAAAGAGGAGAGAGAAGAAAACAAGAAGGAGAGATGTTTCTAGAGTGAGAAACCAGGCAGCCACCAGACAGACAGACATAGAAACAGCAAGAAAGTAAGATATAGAGAAAGTAAGGTAAAAAGTCCTCAGAAAAAGGGTAGATGATGACAAACAGATTAAAATAATAAATAAGATAAGGCCATCATTCATAAAAATAAGAAGTTTCTGTGTCATTATTTGGGAATTCCTCAATGGTCCAAAAGAAAAGCACTGACACAGTTATCCTTTACTTCACATAAAATATACACTTATGGGTGAGTATATACCATGGTTCTCTTTCTAGGTCTGGATTACCCCCACTCAGGATGATTCTTTTTCTAGTTCCATCCATTTGCCTGGAAGTCAAGTGGCAATTTCTCAGAAAACTGGGAATCAATCTACCAAAAGACACAGCATATTCCCAAAAGATGCTCAACCATACTATAAGGACATTTGCTCAACTATGTTCATAGAAGTGATATTTGTAATAGACAGAATCTCAAAGCAACCTAGATGCCCTTCAACCGATGAATGGATAAATAAAATGTATTACATTCATAGAATAGAGTATCAATCAACTTATTTTACCCTTTAATAGATTTTATTTTGACTTACTGGACATTATTTTCATGTTGCAAGAAGAGGGCTGCTTCTTTGTCCTGGCCACCTGGCTAGCGTAGCCCTGAAACAACCACAGAGAAACTGTATTAATTAAATCATTGCTTGGCCCATTAGTTCTAGTTTCTTTTTGGCTAATTCTTACAACTTAATTTAACCCATTTCTATTAAACTGTGTACTGCCACATGGCAGTGTCTTACCAGGTAAAATTCATAGTGTCTGTTGCTGACAGATCCATGACATCTCTCTGACTCTGTTTTATTTCTCCCAGTATTCAGTTCCATTTTCCCCACCTACCTAAGTTTTGCCCTATCAATAGGCCATGTCAGTTTCTTTATTCATTAAGCAAGAAAAGCAACACAAAGTCAATAGGCCCTCCCACACCATTTCCCCTTTTCTGTTTAAACAAAAAGGAAGACTTTAACATAGTCAAATTATATATAACAAAACAGGTATCAAACAAAAAGTACATTTACAATATTTATATTTACTTTATCTTTTATAATAACTAAGAAAAACTATATCTATAAATTCTTCAATTCCATCAAAGACTTCAGAAGAATATGATATAACCTAAGTATATAGGAAGTACATTATAATCAATTTCCAAAACTCTAGAAATGACAGAGACACCTCGCTACCGGGATAGAGATGATAGATAAAGAGATGACAGAAAGATAATAGAGGAAACAATGATAGAGAAAGAGATGATAGACTGGACAAAGAAATTATTGAGGATAGAGATGATAGAGAAGAAATAATAGAGAGATGATAGTGAGAGATGATAGAGAGAAAAATGACAGAGATGATAGAGAAAGAGATGATAAAGAAAGAGATGCTAGAGAAAAAGATGACAGAGGGATGATAAAGGAAGAGATGATAGAGAAAGAGATGATAGAGAAAGAGGTAATAAAGAGATAACAGAGAAAGAGATGGTAGAGAAATGATAGAGAAAGAGATGATAAAGAAAGAGATGATAGAGGAAGAGATGACAAAGATAGTAGAGGAAGAGATGATAGAGTAGGAGGTGATAGAAAAAGAGATGACAGAAAGATAATAGAGGAAGAGATGATAGAGAGATAATAGACTAGAGAAAGGAATTATGGAGGATAGAGAAAGAAATAATAGAGAGATGATAGAGAGATGATGGAGAAAGAGAAGAAGAGGAAGATATGATAGAGAGATAATAGAGGAAGAGATGATAGAGTAAGAGATAATAGAGATGATAGAGAAAGAGAAGATAAAGATATGATAGAAAAGAGATGACAGACAGTTAATAGAGGAAGAGATGAAAGAGAGAGATGATAGAGATATGATAAAGAGAAGATAGAGAAAGAGATCATAGAGAGATGATAGAGAAAGAGATGATAGACTAGAGAAAGAAATTATGAAGGACAGAGATGATAGAGAAAAAGATGATAGAGAGATGATAAAGGAAGAGATGATAGAGAAAGACATGATAGAGAAAGAGGTAATAAAGAGATAATAAAGAGAGATGATAGAGAGATGATAAAGAGATGATAGAGGAAGAGAAGATAGAGGAAGAGATGATAGAGGAAGAGATGACAGAAAGATAATAGAGGAAGAGATGATAGAGAAGGGGATGATAGACTAAAGAAAGAAATTATGGAGGATAGAGAAAGAAATAATAGAGAAAGAGATGATAGAGATGATAGAGAAAGAGAAAATAGAGAAAGAGAAGATAGAAGAAGAGAGGACAGATAGATAATAGAGTAAGAGATGATAGAGGAAGAACAGACAAAGAGATAATATATTTAATAAAATAATATATTTAATAAAATTATAAAATTATAGAAGAAAACTTTCCCAACCTAAAGAAAGATATACCTATGAAGGTTCAAGAAGCATACAGAACACCGAATAGGCTGGATCAAAAAAGAACATCCCCTCGCCATATAATTATCAAAACACAAAGCATACAGAATAAGGAAAGAATATTAAGAGCTGCAAAGGAAAAAAGGCCAAATAACTTATAAAGGTAAACCTATCAGACGTACACCTGACTTCTCCATGGAAACCATGAAAGCCAGAAGGTCCTGGATAGATGTACTTCAGAAACTAAGAGACCATGGATGCAAGCCCAGATTACTATACCCAGCCAAGCTTTCGTTCACTATAAATGGAGAAAATAAAATTTTCCAGGATAAAAACAAATTTAAACAATATGCAGCCACAAATCCAGCCTTACAGAAAGTAATAGAAGGAAAATCACTAACCAAGGTGTCCAACAATGACCACAATAACTCAGACATATAGAGACCCTTCACCAACACAAATCAAAGAAGGGAAACACACAAACTCTACGACTAAAAAAATGACCGGAGTTAACATCCACTGGTCATTAATATCACTTTATGTCAATGGACTCAACTCACCTATTAAAAGGCACAGGCTAAGAGATTGGATACGAAAACAGGATCCAACATTCTGCTGTTTACAAGAAACACACCTCAACCACAAAGACAGGCACCTACTCAGAGTAAAGGGCTGTGAAAAGGCTTATCAAGCAAATGGACCTAAGAAACAAGCAGGTGTGGCCATACTAATCTCTAACAAAGTTGACTTCAAACTTAAATCAATCAGAAGAGATGGAGAGGGGCATTTTATACTCATAACAGGAACAGTTCAGCAGGATGAAGTCTCAATTCTGAACATCTATGCCCCTAATTTAAAAGCACCCACGTACATAAAAGAAACATTGCTAAAACTCAAGGCAGCCATCAAACTGCACACACTAATAGTAGGAGACTTCAACACTCCTCTCTCACCAATGGACAGGTCAAACAGACAGAAACCTAACAGAGAAATAAGAGAATTAATGGAGGTAATAAATCAAATGGACTTAACAGACATCTATAGAACATTCCACCCAAATAGGAAAGAATATACCTTCTTCTCTGCAGCTCATGGAACCTTCTCAAAAATCGACCACAGAGACGCACAGAGGCGCAGCGGCAGCGGCGCCAGACGCACAGAGGCGCAGCGGCGCCCTACACGGCTGAGCAGCGGCCAGACCCAAGCAGCTGGGACAGGCGTGCAATAAGGAGAGCAGATCTCCCTACTACAATTGAATCAAAGAGGTAGGCCTTTGGTTGGCCAGGTCACTGGCACAAGGGGAGCCTGGTCCTGTCCTGAAGATCCTTCGGAGGGGTGAGAGGGTTCTTGGCCTGCAGCAGGAACCACAAAAGAGAGTGAGGGCATTTTGTAAGCGGAGCCCTTGGCCAGCAGGGAAACCTGATCCGGTTTCTAAAGGATCCATTGGATAGGATCAATAGGAGGAGATGGGCAGGCGCCAAGGCAAGAACTCACCCAATAATCCGAAAAACAACATGAAAACATCAGAACCCAATGATCTTACAACAGAAGTATTTGAACAACCTAACACAGAAGAAGTGGAAAAAATCGACTTTATGAAGATAATAGAGTCCCTTAAACAACATGTAAAAAATGCCCTTATAGAAATGGATGAGAAGTATAACAAAAAGTTTGAAGAAATGAGTAAATACGTACATGATACCCTGGGAAACCAAGAAAAAACCATCAAACAGGTAATGGAAACAGTTCAAAAATTGAAAACTGAAATGAAGGCAAAGAAGAAAATACAAACTGAGGACCAGCTGGATATGGAAAATCTAGGCCAACGAGCAGAGTCTACAGAAACAAGCATAATAAATAGAATACAAGAGCTAGAAGAAAGACTCTCAGATGCTGAGGACACCATAGAGAAAATAAACGAACAGATCAAAGAAAACAGCAAAGCCAACAAATTCTCAACACAAAACATTCAGGAACTATGGGACACAATAAAAAAACCAAACCTAAGAATAATAGGAATAGAAGAAGAAGAGTCACAGCTCAAAGGCTCAGAAAATATTTTCAACAAAATTATGGAAGAAAACTTTCCCAACTTAAAGAAAGATATTCATTTAAATATTCAAGAAGCATACAGAACACCAAACAGACTGGATCAAAGAAAAACATCTCCTTGCCATATAATAATCAAAACACAAAATATACAGGTTAAAGAAAGAATATTAAGAGCTGCAAAAGAAAAAGGGCAAGTAACTTATAAAGGTAAACCGATCAGACTTACACCTGACTTCTCGATGGAAACTATGAAAGCCAGAAGGTCCTGGATAGAGGTTCTGCAGAAGCTAAGAGACCATGGATGCAAACCCAAACTACTATACCCAGCCAAGCTATCGTTCACTATCAACGGAGAAAACAAGACATTCCAGGATAAGAACAAATTTAAACAATACGTAGCCACAAATCCAGCCCTACAGAAAGTAATAGAAGGAAAATCGCAACCCAAGGAATCCAACACTGCCAACACTGCCTACAATAACCCAGGCATCTAATGACCCTTCACGAGCACATCTCAAAGAAAGGAGACACACAATCTCTACTACCAAAAGCAATAAGAATAACCGGAGTAAACAACCACTGGTCATTAATATCACTTAATATTAATGGTTTCAATTCACCTATAAAAAGGCACAGGCTAAAAGATTGGATACGAAAACAGGATCCAACATTCTGCTGTTTGCAAGAAACACATCTCAACCACAAAGACAGGCACCTACTCAGAGTAAAGGGTTGGGAAAAGGTGTTTCAAGCAAATGGTCCTAAGAAAAAAGCAGGTGTGGCCATACTAATTTCTAACAAAACTGACTTCAAACTAAAATCAATCAGAAGAGACCGAGACGGTCACTTTATACTCATAACAGGAACAATTCATCAGGAGGACGTCTCAATCCTGAATATATACGCCCCCAATATAAAAGCACCTACTTATGTAAAAGAAATATTACTAGAACTCAAGGCAGACATCAATCCACACACACTAGTAGTAGGAGACTTCAACACACCTCTCTCTCCAAGGTACAGGTCAATCAGACAGAAACCTAATAGAGAATTAAGATAATTATTGGAGGTAATGAAGCAAATGGACTTAACAGACATCTATAGAACATTCCACCCAAATAGGAAAGAATATACCTTCTTCTCTGCAGCTCATGGAACCTTCTCAAAAATTGAGCACATACTCGGAAACAATGGAAACCTCCACAGATACAAAAAAATATCAGTGTCCACCTGTGTCTTATCAGATCATCACGGATTAAAGTTAGAAGGCAACAACCACGCTGCCCCCAAAAAACCGACAAACTCATGGAAACTGAACAGTCAACTACTGAACCACACCTGGGTCAAGGAAGAAATCAAGAAAGAAATTAAAGTCTTCCTTGAATTTAATGAAAATAACGGGACAACATACTCAAACCTATGGGACACAATGAAAGCAGTGCTAAGAGGAAAGTTCATAGCACTAAGTGCCCACTTAAAGAAAACGGAGAATGCATACATTGGGGACTTAAAAACACACCTGAAAGCTCTAGAAAAAAAAGAAGCAGACGCGCCCAGGAGAAGTAGAAGACTGGAAATAATAAAACTGAGGGCTGAAATCAACAAAATAGAAACACAGAAAACAGTCCAAAGAATCAATGAAACAAGATCGACAAACGCCTATCCAAACTAATTAAACGACAGAGAGAGAACACGCAAATAAATAAGATCAGAAATGAAAAGGGGGACATAACCACAGACACAGAGGAAATTCAGAGAATCATTAGATCTTACTACAAAAGCCTGTATGCCACAAAACTGGAAAATACAAAAGAAATGGACATTTTTTTCAATAAGTATCATATACCAAAGCTAAACCAAGACCAGGTGAATGATCTAAATAGACCGGTTTCTCGCGAAGAATTAGAAATGGTTATCAAAAATCTCCCTTCGAAAAAAAGCCCAGGACCAGATGGTTTCAATGCAGAATTCTACCAGAACTTCCAAGAAGAATTAATACCTATACTCCTTAAGGTATTTCACAATATAGAATCAGAAGAGTCATTGCCAAATTCCTTTTATGAAGCTACAGTTACCCTGATACCAAAACCACAAAAAGACCCAACCGAGAAAGAGAATTACAGACCGATCTCACTCATGAACATTGACGCAAAAATCTTCAATAAAATACTGGCAAACCGAATCCAAGAACACATAAGAAAAATTATCCATTATGATCAAGTAGGCTTCATCCCAGAGATGCAGGGCTGGTTCAACATATGCAAATCTATCAATGTAATCCAGCATATAAATAAACTGAAAGAAAAAAAAAAACATATGATCATTTCACTAGATGCGGAAAAAGCATTCGACAAAATTCAACACCCCTTTATGATAAAGGTCTTGGAGAGAATAGGGACACAAGGGTCCTACCTAAATATAATAAAAGCTATTTACAGCAAGCCAACAGCTAACATTAAATTAAACGGAGAAAAACTCAAAGCCATCCCACTAAAATCAGGAACACGACAAGGATGTCCACTCCCGCCATACCTCTTCAATATAGTGCTTGAAATTCTAGCAATAGCAGTAAGACAACATAAGGAGATCAAGGGGATTCGTATTGGAAAGGAAGAAGTTAAGCTTTCGTTATTTGCAGATGATATGATAGTGTATATAAGCGACCCCAAAAATTCTACCAAAGAACTCCTACAGCTGATAATCAGCTTTAGTAACGTGGCAGGATACAAGATCAACTCCAAAAAATCAGTTGCCTTCCTATACACCAAGGATAAGGAAGCAGAGAGGGAAATCAGAGAAGCATCACCTTTCACGATAGCCACAAATAGCATAAAATACCTTGGGGTAACCCTGACCAAGGAAGTGAAAGATCTACTTGACAAGAACTATAAGTCTTTGAAGAAAGAAATTGAAGAAGACACCAGAAAATGGAAAGACCTCCCTTGCTCTTGGATTGGGAGGACCAACATAGTAAAAATGCCAATTCTACCAAAAGCAATCTATAGATTCAATGCAATCCCCATCAAAATCCCATCAAAATTCTTCACAGATCTGGAGAAGACAATAATCAACTTTATATGGAAAAACAAAAAACCCAGGATAGCCAAAACAATCTTATATAATAAAGGTTTGTCTGGAGGCATTACCATCCCTGACTTCAAACTCTATTACAGACCTACAGTATTGAAAACAGCTTGGTATTGGCATAAAAACAGAGAAGTCGACCAATGGAATCGAATAGAAGACCCTGACATTAACCCACAAACCTATGAACACCTGATCTTCGATAAAGGAGCTAAAAGTATACAATGGAAAAAAGAGAGCATCTTCAACAAATGGTGCTGGCAAAACTGGATGTTAATCTGTAGAAGAATGAAAATAGATCCATATCTATCACCATGCACAAAACTCAAATCCAAATGGATTAAAGACCTCAATATCAGTCCGAACACACTCAACCTGATAGAAGAGAAAGTGGGAAGTACTCTACAGCACATGGGCACAGGAGACCACTTCCTATGTATAACCCCAGCAGCACAGACACTAAGGGCATCATTGAATAAATGGGACTTCCTGAGGCTGAGAAGCTTCTGTAAAGCAAAGGACACTGTCACTAAGACAAAAAGACAACCCACTGACTGGGAGAAGATCTTCACCAACCCTGCAACTGCCAAAGGTTTGATCTCCAAAATATATAAAGAACTCAAGAAACTAGACCGTAAAAGGCTAATCAACCCAATTATAAAATGGGGCACTGATCTGAACAGAGAATTCTCAACAGAAGAACTTCAAATGGCAAAAAGACACTTAAGGTCATGCTCAACTTCCTTAGCGATCAGGGAAATGCAAATCAAGACAACTTTAAGATACCACCTTACACCTGTCAGAATGGCTAAAATAAAAAACACCAATGATAGCCTTTGCTGGATAGGTTGTGGAGAAAGGGGTACACTCACCCATTGCTGGTGGGAATGCAAACTTGTGCAACCACTCTGGAAAGCAGTGTTTCGGTTTCTCAGGAAATTCGGGAGCAATCTACCCCTGGATCCAGCAATACCACTCTTGGGAATATACCCAAGAGAGGCCCTATCATACAACAAAAGTATATGCTCAACTATGTTCATGGCAGCATTGTTTGTAATAGCCAGAACCTGGAAACAACCTAGATGCCCTTCAACGGAAGAATGGATGAAGAAAGTATGGAATATATACATATTAGAGTATTACTCAGCAGTAAAAAACAAGGACTTCTTGAATTTTGCATACAAATGGATGGAAATAGAAAACACTATCCTGAGTGAGGTAAGCCAGACCCAAAAAGATGAATATGGGATGTACTCACTCATATTTGGTTTCTAGCCATAAAGAAAGGACATTGAGCCTATAATTCATGTTCCTAGAGAAGCTAAATAAGGTGAATCCAAAGACAAACACATAGGCATCCTCAGGAACATTAACCTTCATCAGGCGATGAAAGGAGACAGAGACAGAGACCCACACGGGAGTACCGGACAGAAATCTCAAGGTCCAAATCAGGAGCAGAAGGAGACGGAGCACGAGTAAGGAACTCAGGACCACGAGGGGTGCACCCACACACTAAGACAATGGAGATGTTCTATTGGGATCTCACCAAGGCCAGCTGGCCTAGGTCTGAAAAAGCATGGGATAAATCTGGACTAACTGAACATAGCGGACAATGAGGAATACTGAGAACTCAAGAACAATTGCAGTGGGTTTTTGATCCTACTGCACGTACTGGCTTTGTGGGAGCCTAGGCAGTTTGAATGCTCACCTTACGAGATCTGGATAGAGGTGGGCAGTCCTTGGGCTTCCCACAGGTCAGGGAACCCTGATTGCTCTTCGAGCAGATGAGGGGGGGGGACTTGATCACGGGAGGGGGAGGGAAATGGGAAGCGGTTGTGGGGACGAGGCAGAAATCCTTAATAAATAAATAAATTAAAAAAAATCGACCACATAGTCGGTAACAAAGCAAACATCCACAGTTACAAAAAAATATTAGTAACCACCTGTGTCTTATCAGATCACCATGGATTAAAGTTAGAATTCAACAACAATGCTACCCCCAAAAAGCCTACAAATTCATGGAAACTGAACAGTCAACTACTGAACCATACCTGGATTAAGGAAGAAATTAAGAAAGAAATTAAAGTCTTTCTGGAATTCAATGAAAATAAAGAAACAACATACTTAAACTTATGGGACACTATGAAAGCAGCCTAAGAGGAAAGTTCATAGCACTAAGTGCCCACTTAAAGAAAACAGAGAAAGCTCACATTGGAGACTTAACAGCCCAACTGAAAGCTCTAGAAAAAAAAGAAGCAGACTCACCTAGGAGGAGTAGAAGACTGGAAATAATCAAACTGAGGGCTGAAATCAACAAAATGGAAACACAGAAAACAATCCAAAGAATCAATGAAACAAAAAGCTGGTTTCTGGAGAAAATCAACAAGATTGACAAACCCCTATCCAAACTAATCAAACGGCAGAGAGAGAATTTGCAAATTAATAAGATCAGAAATGAAAAGGGGGACATAACCACAGACACAGAGGAAATTCAGAGAATCATTAGATCTTACTACAAAAGCCTATATGCCACAAAACTGGAAAATGTAAAGGAAATGGACACTTTTTTAGATAAATACCATATACCAAAGTTAAACCAGGACCAGGTGAACAATCTAAATAGAACAGTTAGTTGCGAAGAATTAGAAGAGGTTATCAAAAACCTCCCTACCAAAAAAAGCCCAGGACCAGATGGTTTCAATGCAGAATTCTACCAGAACTTCCAAGAAGACCTAATACCTATACTCCTTAATGTATTTCACAATATAGAAACAGAAGAGTCATTGCCAAAATCCTTTTATGAAGCTACAGTTACTCTGATACCAAAACCGCACAAAGATTCAACCAAGAAAGAAAATTATAGACCAATCTCACTCATGAACATCAATGCAAAAATCCTCAACAAAATACTGGCAAACCCAATCCAAGAACACATTAGGAAAATTATCCATTATGATCAAGTAGGCTTCATCCCAGGGATGCAGTGCTGTTTCAACATACGAAAATCTATCAATGTAATCCAGCATATAAATAAACTGAAAGAAAAAAACCATATGATCATTTCATTAGATGCTGAAAAAGCATTTGACAAAATTCAACACCCCTTTATGATAAAAGTATTGCAGAGATTAGGGATACAAGGGTCACAACTAAATATAATAAAAGCTATATACAGCAAGCCGACAGCTAACATTAAATTAAATGGAGAGAAACTTAAAGCCATCCCACTAAACTCAGGAACATGACAAGGCTGTCCACTCTCGCCATACCTCTTCAATATAGTACTTGAATTTCTAGCAATAGCAATAAGACAACATAAGGTGATCAAAGAGATTCAAATTGGAAAGGAAGAAGTTAAACTTTCGTTATTCGCAGATGATATGATAGTGTATTTAAGCGACCCCCAAAACTCCACCAAAGAACTTTTACAGCTGATAAACAGCTTTAGTAATGTGGCAGGATACAAGATAAACTCCAAAAAATCAGTCGCCCTCTTATACACAAAGGATATGGAAGCAGAGGGGGAAATCAGAGAAGCTTCACCTTTCACAATTGCCACAAACAGCATAAAATATCTTGGGGTAACTCTAACCAAGGAAGTGAAAGATCTATTTGACAAGAACTTTAAGGCACTGAAGAAAGAAATTGAGGAGTATACCAGAAAATGGAAGGACCTTCCTTGCTCTTGGATTGGGAGGATCAACATAGTAAAAATGGCAATTCTACCAAAGGCAATTTATAGATTCAATGCAATCCCCATCAGGGTCCCATCAAAATTCTTCACAGATCTTGAGAGGACAATAATCAACTTTATATGGAAAAACAAAAAAACCCAGGATAGCCTAAACAATCCTATACAATAAAGGACTGTCTGGAGGCATTACCATCCCTGACTTCAAACTCTATTACAGAGCTACAGTGATGAAAACAGTGTGGTACTGGCAAAAAACAGAGAAGTTGACCAATGGAATCGTATAGAAGACCCGAATTTTAACCCACAAACCTATGAACACCTCATTTTTGATAAAGGAGCCAAAAGTATACAATGGAAGAAAGAAAGCATTTTTAACAAATGGTGCTGGCATAACTGGATGTCAACCTGTAGAAGAATGAAAATAGACCCATATCTATCACCATGCACAAAACTCAAGTCCAAATGGATTAAAGACCTCATTATCAGCCCGAACACACTGAACCTGATAGAAGAGAAATTGAGAAATACCGTACAACAGATGGGCACAGGAGATCTCTTCCTATGTGTAACCCCAACAGCACAGACTTTAAGGGCAACATTGAATAAATGGGACCTACTAAAACTGAGAAGCTTCTGTAAAGCAAAGGACACTGTCACCAAGACAAATAGGCAACCTACTGACTGGGAGAAGATCTTCACCAACCCCGCAACAGACAAAGGTCTGATCTCCTAAATATATAGAGAACTCAGGAAACTAGACTTTAAAATGCTAATTAACCCAATTAAAAAATGGGGCACTGAACTGAACAGAGAATTCTCAGCAGAGGAAGTTCAAATGGCCAAAAGACACTTAAGGTCATGCTCAACCTCCTTAGCAATCAGGGAAATGCAAATCAAAACAACTTTGAGATATCATCTTACACCTGTCAGAATGGCTAAAATAAAAAACTCCAATGATAGCCTTTGCTGGAGAGGCTGTGGAGGAAGGGGAACACTCATCCATTGCTGGTGGGAATGCAATCTTGTCCAACCACTTTGGAAATCGGTGTTTCGGTTTCTCAGGAAATTCGGGATCAACTTACCCCTGGACCCAGCAATACCACTCCTGGGAATATACCCAAGAGATGCCCTATCACATGACAAGAACATTTGTTCAACTATGTTCATAGCAGTATTATTTGTAATAGCCAGAACCTGGAAACAACCTAGATGCCCTTCAATGGAAGAATGGATGAAGAAAGTGTGGAATATCTACACATTAGAGTACTATGCTGCGTTAAAAAACAATGACTTCTCAAATTTTGCATGCAAATGGATGGAAATAGAAGACACTATCCTGAGTGAGGTATCCCAGAGCCAAAAAGATGAACATGGGATGTACTCAATCATAATTGGTTTCTAGCCATAAACAAGGGTCACGGAGTCTACACTTGGGGATCCCAAAGAAGCTAAGTAAGAAGGTGAACCAAAGGAAAAGCATATAGTTGTCCTCTTGGCTATGGGAAGTAGACAAAATTGCTGGGGAGAAAATTGAGATCTTGGGGGTGGGGTGGGATGGGGGTAAGGGAAAATGGGGAGAGAGGGGGGAGAGGGGGAGAATGGGGGGGGAGCTTGGGAAAGGGGGAGGATTGGGATGAAGGAAGGTTGGATGGGGGAGCACGGAAGCACGGTTCTTAGTTAAGGGAGCCACCTTAGGGTTGGCAAGAGACTTGAACCTAGAGGGGCTCCCAGATACCCAAGCCGAGGTCCCCAGTTAGTTCCTTGGGCAGCTGAGGATGGGGAACCTGAAATGACCCTATCCTAGAGCAATACTGACGAATATCTTGCATAGAACCTTCATCTGGTGATGGATGGAGACAGACAGAGACCCACACTGGAGCACTGGACTGAGCTCCCAAGGTCCCGATGAGGATCAGAAGGAGGGAGAACATGAGCAAAGAAGTCGGGACCACGAGGGGAACACTCACCCACTGAGACAGTGGAGCTGATCTATTGGGAGCTCACCAAAGCCAGCTGGACTGTGACTGAAAAAGCATGGGATAACACTGGACTCTCTGAGCATGGCGAACAATGAGGGCTGATGAGAACCCAAGGACAATGGCACGGGGTTTTGAACCTAGGTAATGTGCCTGCTTTGTGGGAGCCTAGCCAGTTTGGATGTTCACCTTCCTAGAAATGCACGGAGGGGGGGGACCTAGGACTTACCACAGGGCAGGGAAATCTGACTGCTCTTTGGGCTGGAGAGGGAGGGGGAGAGAAGTGGGGGGAGGGGGAGAATGTTGGGAGGAGGGGGAGGGAAATGGGAGGCTCGGAGGAGGAGGAAATTTGTTTTTTTTTCTCTTTTCTCAATAAAAAAAGTTAAAAAAATAAAAAAAGAGATAATAAAGAAAGAGATGATAGAGAGATGATAAAGAGATGATAGAGGAAGAGAAGATAGAGGAAGAGATGATAGAGGAAGAGATGACAGAAAGATAATAGAGGAAGAGATGATAGAGAAGTGGATGATAGACTAAAGAAAGAAATTATGGAGAATAGAGAAAGAAATAATAGAGAAAGAGATGATAGAGATGATAGAGAAAGAGAAAATAGAGAAAGAGAAGATAGAAGAAGAGAGGACAGATAGATAATAGAGGAAGAGATGATAGAGGAAGAAAAGACAAAGAGATGATAGAAAAGAGATGACAGAGAGATAATAGAGGGAGAGATGAAAGAGAAAGGGATGATAGAGATATGATGGAGAAAGAGAAGATAGAGAAAGGGATCATAGAGAGATGATAGAGAAAGAGATGATAGACTAGAGAAAGAAATTATGAAGGACAGAGATGATAGATAAAAAGATGATAGAGAGATGATAAAGGAAGAGATAATAGAGAAAAAGATGATAGAGAAAGAGGTAATAAATAGATAATAGAGAAAGAGATAATAGAGAGATGATAGAGAAAGATGATAGAAGAAGAGATGATAGAGGAAGAGATGATAGAGGAAAAGATGACAGAGATATGATAGAGAAAGAGATCACAGAGAGATGATAGAGATAGAGATGATAGACTAGAGAAAGAAATTATGGAGGATAGAGATGATAGAGAAAGAGATGATAGAGAGAAAGATGACAGAGAGATGATAAAAGAAGAGATGATAGAGAAAGAGATGACAGAAAAAGAGGTAATAAAGAGATAATAAAGAAAGAGATGATAGAGAGATGATAGAGACAGAGATGATAGAGACAGAGGTAATAAAGAGATAATAGCAAAAGAGATGATAGAGAGATAATAGAGAAAGAGATGATAGAGGAAGAGATGATAGAGGAAGAGATGACAGAAAGATAATAGAGGAAGAGATGATAGAGAAAGGGATGATAGACTAGAGAAAGTAATTATGGAGGATAGAGAAAGAAATAATAGAGAAAGAGATGATAGAGATGATAGAGAAAGAGAAGATAAAGAGATGATAGATGAAGAGATGACAGATAATAGAGGAAAAGATGATGAGAAAGAGATGATAGAGACATGATAGAGAAATAGAAGAGATGGTAGAGAGGTGATAGAGAAATGGATGATAGATAGACTAGAGAAAGAAATGATGAAGGATAGAGATAGAGATAATAGATGATAGAGATATGGCAGAAAAAGAGATGATAGAGAAAGAGATGACAGAGAGATAATTGAGATGATAGAGAAATAGATTACAGAGAGATGATAGCGAAAGAGATGACAGATGATAGAGGAATAGATGATATAATAGAGAAAGAAATGATGGAGTATAGAGATGATAGAGAGATGACAGAATGATAGAGAGATAAAGAAAGGTATAGAGAGAAATAGAGAATTGCATATAGAGAGGGCAGCAAATTGCAAATAGACACTGCAAATTCATTTCTTGGTCACCCAGACCCAAATAATCACACAAAGCCATATTAATTACAACATTGTTTGGCCAACAGCTCAAACATATTCCTAGCTGGCTCTTATAGCTTAAATTAACCCATAATTCTTATCTATGTTTAGCCACATGGTTTGGTACTCAGTGCAGCATTCTCATCTTGTTTTCTCAGCATTTGGGTGGTGACTGCAGACTGAGCTTTTCCTCTTCCCAGAATTCTCCTAGTCTATTCACCCTGCTTATACTACCTGCCTGGCTTCTGGCCAATGAGCATTTTATTAAACCAACACAAATGACAAATATTTACAGGATACAAGAGCATTATCCCACAGTAGCAAACAACATGTCACAATACTTCAAGATAACTGAGTTCTATCCTGGCCACTTTTGTAATATATAGGTCTTGGAGCCTTACCCTAGAGATCTAGCCTACTAAGTTACACTGTATTAAGACACTTTTCCACAAGGTCAGGGCCCTCTCTCAAGCCATAAAAGGCACATAGGAAAACTAATTTGGGAGTTCCCTCACTCTATACATGAGTCAGTAAAAGCCACAGAAACAAATTATTGGGTACAGAGTAGTTCTAGGGCTAAGCAAATCACTCTATATATTCTTCCAGAAGCATTTAAGATGACACATGTGGAGAGGACCATTGGCTGTCAACATGACTGGGGGGTCAAGGCTGACACATAGAGTGTAGAACTGAACTTTTAAAAACCCATCTCCTCTCCAGCAAAGGCTATCATTGGAGTTTTTTATTTTAGCCATTCTGACAGGTGTAAGATGATATCTCAAAGTTGTTTTGATTTGCATTTCTCTGATTGCTAAGGAGGTTGAGCATGACCTTAAGTGTCTTTTGGCCATTTGAACTTCTTCTGTTGAGAATTCTCTGTTCAGTTCAGTGCCCCATTTTTTAATTGGGTTAATTAGCATTTTAAAGTCTAGTTTCTTGAGCTCTCTATGTATTTTGGAGATCAGACCTTTGTCTGTTGCAGGGTTGGTGAAGATCTTCTCGCAGTCAGTAGGCGACTAGACTCCTTTCCTGGTTGTGTATAGGACTGTTGCCTGGGACAGTGATCTGTAAGTTTTTTCCCCTTTAAATAAATACCACCCTAATAGTCATAATCCCAAATTGGTGTGGCATTGTTTGTGACTTACGCCTTCATATTGGCACCCAACGTTTGGTTTCAGAACCTCTCCTTTCCCCGCTCGCAGCCGTGAGTTCGGCTTGGCGGCCACAAGTTCGGCTTGGCGGCCGCGAGTTCGGCTTGGCAGCTGCGAGTTTGGCTAGGCGGGAGCCCTCCCTTCCTCAGCAGCCTCCTGTGCCTTGCAGCGGTGGCCTTGGACTCCCCACGTGGATTTAAACTACACAGGCCCGCATAGTCTCTGCCCGCGTGGTTTGCTCTTTTCTGAGTCATTTTTAAATCTCCCTTGCAAGTACAGCTCTTAAGTGGCACGAACCAGAGCACGCAGTTGCTGAAAGCTGCAACCCCTCAGGATGACTGTCACGTGGAGGCATAAGCGGCTTCCAGATTGCTCTTCTCTACCCCTGGATTCTGGGTTTCTGGTTCCGTCTCAGGAATTGATTTAATTACATTTACTTTGTTGAGAAACTTGCATTTTCCAGTTTATAACATCTACTAAGGCACTGAAACAGGACCATGTTTTCACCGCGACTCTGCAACAGCTCCACCTGCTGGATAATAGGTAATATTGCAGTTTTCGTTTCTAACGCAAATTTTACTGCTTTGTTTTCACTAATACAATGGATTAGTAAATTTATATTTACTAATACAATGAATTACATCATACAAGGTTTATATGATTATGGGGATACCTTAATTTGCTTGTTACTAGGCTTCAGTTTTCTTTTCCATATTCTATCATTAAGGAAGAATATGGCACTCCTAAGAACGATTGAATCTTTACGTACTAATAATGAACAGAAGAATATGGCACTCCTAAAAACGATAGAATCTTTACAAACTAATAATGAACAGAAGAATATGGCACTCCTAAGAATGATAGAATCTTTACGAACTAATAATAAACAACTAATTGACAGGATTAAAATTATTGAAAATCAGAGGTTATCTGAACAAGTGGATACTATGACAGACAAAATTGATTCCATATCCAAGGGTATTAGAAAGTTACCTGAAAGGGTTCAGGCTGTTGAATTTGACCTTCAGACTTTATCACAAAGTTTTGATAAGGTAACAGACAGAATGTACCTCCAAGATGGGAATCTACATGATATACAAGAAACGTTTAAGGAGGACATGTTATCTTTGAAGGAAAAAATTAAAGCTTTGGAATCACAGGTGCAGAATGGGAACCAAAAAATTGATACCTCAGTGAAATCACTGGAAATATATACAGGTCAGGAGATTCAGGATTTAAGAGAGACAATGATAAAAAGATTTGAAAAGATTGGGGAAATTATTGCAGCTGGTGAACAGAGTAAGGAGGCACAAGGACAGGATACAATGCCTCCACCAGCTATTAGAACTGGCTTACCCAAGGTTTTAGCGACATACTTAATTCTGAAAAAGCATCAACTTCTAAAGGCTCAAAGGGAGTCAGAGAAGCTAGATGGATGCCAATAGCAATGAATGATCTGAAAGAAATTAAGCAAGCTGTTGTTAATTTTGGCTTTCACAATGCATATGTAAAGGAAATAATAAGGACTTGGGCTTCTAATGCTAAAGCTACTCCCCATGATTTCCATCAGTTAGTATCTGCAGTTTTAGATAATGGACCTTCCTTGATGTTTGGAATTTATTTCAGAGAAGAATCCAAACATATGGAACAGCAAGGAAGAGCAAAAGGTATTGAGGTTTCCCAAGATCAAATTCTTGGTGCAGGAGAATATGCTGATCCACAGGTCCAAGCTCTTTATGACGATGAAGTACTGTGTCTATGTCACCAAGCAGCTTTAAATGCTTGGAATAGGATACAAGATCCAGCAAAAAGGGTTGAATCATATACCAGAATTAGACTGGGACAGAGAGAACCCTTTATTGACTTTTTTTGCAAAGATTAATTAAGGCTCTGGACATAGGGGTAACAGACCCAGAAGCTAGACGAATACTTCTTGAATCTCTAGCTTTTGAGAATGCAAACATAGAATGCAAAAAGATAATTGGGCCTTTAAAGTCTAGATCAGCACCTATGGATGAATGGATTCAGCATACAATGAATGTTGAGACATTTAGCTATAATAACGAATCTTGGGTAGGAGAAGTGATTTCCAAAGCAACGAGGAGACGTCAAACTGCCAGGTGTTTTAATTGTGGTAAATTAGGACATTTGCAAAGGGATTGCAGGCAAAGAATTTCTAGGAATAATGTCTCTTCTGGGAGTGACAAAAATAGGAGACCTCGGCCTTCAGGTATATGTAGGAGATGCAGTAAAGGCCGACATTGGTCCAACGAATGTAGGTCAACAACAGACAGACGGGGCAATCCGATATCATTGGGAAACTCCTTGGGGGGCCTCTCGCAGGCCCCCAAGCCAACAGTGGCCGAGTCATTCCCAGTCACAGTGGAGAACGTGCCTCACCAAGAAAATTAAAAGCTCCAATTTCTGCTGTAAAAAGTAATACTGGTCTAAATAATGAATTACGTGTGGAGGATGAGTCAAAAAACCCAGTAGGACAGAGTAAACGTATATTTTGGCAGACTTCTATTAATGATCAAAGACCAAAGCTAAGAGTCTGTATAAATGGCACTTTTATTGAAGGCTTATTAGACACAGGTGCAGATGTAAATATCATTACCCCAGAATCTTGGTATCCGAATTGGCCTCTTCAAGAGGTAGATGTTCAGTTCCTGGGAATTGGAACCCTATCTCGTGTAAAACAAAGCACAAGATGGGTTGAATGCATAGGGTCCGAAGGGCAAATAGGAAGACTAAGGCCATATATAGCCAATATTGCCATAAATTTATGGGGCCGTGACCTGCTACAGCAATGGGATACCCAGATTAACATTCCTGTATTTCCAGGAACTCATAATTCTGGGAAGGATATGATGAGGTATTATGGGAAAAGGTCACCAGCCACTCAGGCTGTACAAGAACATACAGCAAATACCAAACCTTTAGAGGTACCAACAGCCCTACCTTTAATATGGCTAACTGAGAAGCCAATATGGACCAAACAATGGCCTCTAGCTGAAGATAAACTACAGGCATTGGAACAGCTGGTGCAAGAGCAACTAGATGCTCACCATATTGAAGAATCAACCAGCCCTTGGAATTCTCCTGTGTTTGTTGTAAAAAAGAAATCTGGTAAATGGAGAATGGTGACAGATCTAAGAGCTGTCAACAAAGTAATTCAACCTATGGGCCCACTACAATCTGGAATTCATTTGCCTTCTCTGTTACCAAAAGGATGGCCTCTTATAGTTATTGATTTGAAAGATTGTTTTTTCACTATACCGTTACAAGAAAAGGATAGAGAAAAATTTGCCTTCACAGTGCCTACTTATAATAATTCTCAGCCTAATAGGCGATATCAATGGACTGTCCTCCCACAGGGTATGCTCAATAGTCCTACACTGTGCCAATATTTTGTAAATAAGCCATTGGAAATAATTCGTAAACAATTCCCCAAGTCCATCATTTATCATTACATGGATGACATCTTGTTATCTGATTCAAATAAAGATACTTTAGAAAGGATGTTTGAAGAAGTAAGGAAAGTCTTGCCTAGGTGGGGATTACAAATTGCCCCTGAAAAGATTCAAAGAGGAAATTCTATTAATTACCTAGGTTACAGAATAGGGTTAGAGAAAATTAAAACGCAAAAGGCACAAATTAGGAGAGACCGGTTAAAGACACTTAATGACTTCCAAAGATTGTTAGGAGACATTTCCAGTCTACGACCAGCTGTTGGGATAACACCTGATCTAATAGTTCATTTAAACAAAACCTTAGATGGTGATAAAGATTTGAATAGTCCAAGAGAACTGACAGCTGAAGCAGAAAAGGAACTGACAATGATTGAGGAAAAATTACAGGAGGCACATGTGGATAGGGTGAACCCAAATCTTAGCTGCATCCTAGTCATATTGCCTTCCAGAACTTCTCCTACAGGGATTCTAATGCAGAGGGAAGATATTATTTTAGAGTGGATATTTATACCTAATAAACCAAGTAAAAAATTAAAAACTTATGTGGAAAAAGTCTCTGAATTATAAAAGGTAAGCTGAGACTTCGTCAACTAGCAGGTATAGACCCAGCAGAAATTATAGTGCCTTTTACTACTGAAGAAATAAAAAAGTTATGGGAAGACAATTAACCGTGGCAAAGAGCTTGTGCTAACTTTTTGGGAGAAATTAATAGCAACTATCCCAAAAGTGATAGACTTAATCTCATAAAAAGAACTTCTTGGATTCTTCCTAGAATTGTACGTGATGCTCCAATAACTGGAGCCCGTACGTTCTATACTGATGCAAATAAATCAGGGAAAGCAGGTTACAAGTCAGATGAATTGAGTAAGGTGGAACAAAGCCCTTATAATTCTGTCCAGAAGGCAGAATTATATGCCATTCTTATGGTGCTAAGGGATTTTAAAGAAGCTCTTAATATAGTTACAGATTCACAATATGCAGAAAGAGTTATCTTGCATATTGAAACCGCTGAATTTATACCAGATGACACAGAGTTGACTTCATTGTTTATCCAAGTACAAGACATAATCAGGAACAGGCTTTGTCTGATGTACATAACACACATCCGGTCCCATACAGGTCTGCCTGGTCCTCTAGCCCAAGGCAATGCTGAGATTGATCAATTATTGATTGGAAGTGTGTTGCAGGCCTCGGAATTTCATAAAAAGCATCATGTCAATAGTAAAGGCCTAAAGAAAGAATTTTCCATTACTTGGCAACAAGCTAAGGACATTATAAAGAGAAGTCCTACTTGTTCTTTCTATAATCAAACACCGTTGCCTGCAGGGAGTAACCCAAAGGGTACTAAGAGAAATGAAATCTGGCAGATGGATGTGTTCCACTTTATGGAATTTGGTAAATTAAAATATGTACACCACACCATAGACACGTATTCAGGTTTTCAATGGGCTACTGCCCTGAGCTCAGAAAAGGCTGATTCAGTAATCACACATTTATTGGAAGTTATGGCCATCATGGGTATACCTGCGCAAATAAAGACAGATAATGGTCCAGCATATGTATCTAAGAAAATGAAACGCTTTTTTGATTATTATAATATAAAACACATTACAGGTATACCAAATAATCCTACAGGTCAGGCAGTTATAGAAAGATCAAATCGTACTATAAAGGATATGCTGAACAAACAGAAAGGGACCGAAAATACCCCCAGAAATAGATTACATAATGCTTTATTAACCTTGAATTTTCTTAACGCTAATGAGAAAGGAACGATAGCAGCAGAAAGACATTGGATAATGGAAAAGTCTGCTGAACTAAATCAACCGATTTATTTCAAAGATGTGCTGACCTCTCAGTGGAAGCCAGGAGATGTGCTATGTTGGGGAAGGGGTTTTGCTCTTGTTTCCACAGGAGAAGAAAAATTGTGGATACCATCAAAATTAATAAAGTTTCGATTTGAAGAGGAGAAACCTCTTGGAAAGGAGAAATGACAACTCATCCACAATGATGATATTCATACAGGTGGTAAGAAAAACATATAGAATGGGGGCAGGGTTCTGTTCTTATCTCCACAGGAAAACACTCATCTTTGAGAAATTCAAGGGACCCTGGATGTGTGGATACTGACAGATGGAAAAATACCGGCCCAATAGGAAATATCAAGACAACTGAATGGGTTGTGTAAGTAATATTAAACCATATTTCTAAATTTATAAAGCTGGTTTTGAAGTTGGACTCTGGCTCAGTCCCTCTCCAATTCCAAGCCTGTTAGTAAGAGAAAAACCCAGAGTTTCTGGAGTTTCTGTCTCATGTCAAGAGCCATGATATGGGACAGAAAGAAATATGAGTTTAGAAAACATCTTTGCTTTTCTTCATATCTATCATACTTTTCATTGAATATATCTATCATGTCTTTCATTGAATATATATATATATATATATATATATATATATATATGTCTATATGATTAATGTTTAAGTTTTTCATAATGAACAATGAGTTTTTCCTGAAGTGACATTTGAAGTTTCCAGGAAGAAGATGGGGCCCCATAACAACAACTCCACCTGGTTGATATGACGTCATGATACTGATAGCGCTACTACAAGACCTGCTTTTGGTACCAGCTGCACAAGACGGTTCCAACTTGGTTAGCTGAAATGGTGCACATCTTATACAACATTTTGGCCAGAGCTGCACAAAATACTCAGAGACTATTGGCAATTTTAAAAGACATTGATCTTGAAAGTTCACCATCATTTTACTTTCACAGGATCCCCCAGAAAGAATGTCGCCCCCATGACAGCTAGAAGTAATTCTAGAGGACGACGTCCCCTCTCCCAGTAAAGTTTGCTCTTGGGTTTAGGGACATCATTTAGGGGTTGATTATAATTAGTATACGATTGAGGGTTGGGGGAGGAATTTTATACGCTCAGGGATCATTTTGAAAAAAAAAAAGAGGGATGATGGGATAATAGATTTTAATTGTGAGTTACTGTTTTTAGACAAATACATTGGTATAGATTCTTGTATATTGATACAAAGTTAAATTATATTGACTATTGTATGCATGCATGTTTCTACCTCTGTTTAAAACATTTTTATGTATTGACATATATTGTATTGATATATATAAATATATATAGTATATATTTACCATATTGCAGTGTACATTTCTACCTCTGATTAAGATACTTATATAATGATTGTGTATTGATATATATTTACCTACTGCAATGTATATTTGTACATTGTTTATATTTGGAGGTCATTGTCCTCATTTGTTTCACAGTCGTTTATTGTCTTAGTCTTTAAGTTAGATAGATATTGAGAATTATATAGACTAATAGTCATCTAAGTTTGTCATTTATAATAGACTAATCAGGTTCTTTAGATATATAGAGATTATACTCAGTATAGATTGATAATCTTCAACTTCTTCAAAGAGCTGTAGAAAATGGCCTTTAATCTAACTCAGAGTTTTGTGGTAGTGAGACACAATTGCTCCTGGCAACACCACTCAATTCCCGAGAGAATGTTGAGCACCAAAGACACTCCACCTGGAGCCTTCTTTTTGGCAGAACTGACCTTGGGGCAAAGAAATGCCCATACCTCAACAACTGACAAAGATACAGAGCGTGCATCAATGGATAAAACAGGGCTGTCATATCCTGCCAAGACAGGGTAAGCTAGTTTTGAAAAGTTGCTTGCCTTTGAAAATGGTATGTCAGTTATGTTAGGCCTTAGCCAAAGTTGGTTGCTTCAACGCTGCTAACGTGATTTTGGGTGATTGCCCAGGTAGCCAGTTGTCTCTGTGATTTGTTGCATGTTTTGGAAGTTGTTTTACTGAACTTCCTAATTACCCAGGTAACATTATTTCCCTTCTCAGATCTTTGATGGGGTTGAAGACTATATAAATGTAGTTACTTTCTCTCATGACTTGGCCAAGTTATTTATTATACAAGACCTAAGCTAGTTGGCATAGGATATTTGTACTTATTGTATATAATTTCATAGTAGGTTTAGAACTCTCTTATTTAAACAAAAGGTGGAGGTGTTGCGGGAGGTCCTCCCACTCCTCCAGCCTATCGCCGCTGAGGTACCAGCCCATTGGGGCGTGGTTTCTCTCCCTTTAAAAAAGCGGCCACTTCCCTCTCCTCTATTCACTTCCTGCTCCGCCGGCGACTAGACTCCTTTCCTGGTTGTATAGAGGGCTGTTGCCTGGGACAGTGATATGTAAGTTTTTTCCCCTTTAAATAAATACCACCCTAATAATCATAATCCCAAATTGGTGTGGCATTGTTTGTGACTTATGCCTTCATGGTAGAATTGCCATTTTTACTATGTTGATCCTCCCAATCCAAGAGCAAGGGAGGTCCTTCCGTTATCTGGTATCCTCCTAAATTTCTTTCTTCAATGCCTTAAAGTTCTTGTCACATAGATCTTTCACTTCCTTGGTTAGCGTTACCCCAAGATATTTTATACTGTTTGTGGCTATCATGAAAGGTGAAGCTTCTCTGATTTCCCTCTCTGCTTCCACGTCCTTTTTGTATAAGAGGGCGACTGATTTTTTGGATTTGATCTTGTATCCTGCCACATTACTAAAGGTGTTTATCAGCTGTAAAAGTTCTTTGGTGGAGTTTTTGGGGTGGCTTATGTACACTATCATATCATCAGCAAATAACGAAAGTTTCACTTCTTCCTTTCCAATTCGAATCCCCTTGATCCCCTTATGTTGTCTTATTGCTATTGCTAGAATTTCAAGCACTATATTGAAGAGGTATGGAGAGAGTGGACAGCCTTGTCGTGTTCCTGAGTTTGAAGGGGTACCCTCATCCATTGCTGGTGGGAATGCAATCTTGTGCAACCACTTTGGAAATCTGTGTTTCGGTTTCTCAGGAAATTCGGGATCAACCTACCCCTGGACCCAGCAATACCACTGATGACCTATCATATGGCAAGAACATTTGTTCAACTATGTTCAGAGCAGTATTATTTGTAATAGCCAGAAACTGGAAACAACCTAGATGCCCTTCAATGAAAGAATGGATGAAGAAAGTATGGAATATATACACATTAGAGTACTGCTGTGGTAAAAAAAAAAAAATGACTTCTCGAATTTTGCATGCAAATGGATGGAAATAGAAGACACTATCCTGAGTGAGTTAACCCAGACCCAAAAAAATGAACATGGGATGTACTCACTCACAATTGGTTTCTAGCAATAAATAAGGGTCATGGAATCTACAATTGGTAACCTAAAGAAGCTAAGTAAGAAGGTGAACCAAAGAAAAAACATATAGTTATCCTCTTGGCTATGGGAAGTAGACAAAATTGCCGGGGAGAAAATTGGGATCTTGGGGGTGGGGTGGGATGGGGGTAAGGGGAGATGGGGAGAGAAAAGGGAGAATGGGAGGATGGGGGGAACTTGGGGAAACAGGAGGATTGGGAAAAAGGAAGGTTGGATAGGGGAGCACTGAACCACAATTCTTAGTTAAGGGAGCCACTTTAGAGTAGGCAAGAGACTTGAACCTAGAGTGGCTCCCAGGAGCCCAAGGCGATGTCCCCAGTTAGTTCCTTGGGCAGCTGATGATATGGAACCTGAAATGACCCTATCCTATAGCAAATACTGACGAATATCTTGCATATCACCAAAGAACCTTCATCTGGTGATGGACGGAGATAGAGACAGAGACCCACACTGGAGCACTGGACTGAGCTCCCAAGGTCCCAATGAGGAGCAGAAGGAGTGAGAACACGAGCAAAGAAGTCGGGACCACGAGGGGTGCACCGACCCACTGAGACAGTGGAGCTGATCTATTGGGAGCTCACCAAGGCCAGCTGGACTGTGACTGAAAAAGCATGGGAAAAAACCGGACTCTCTGAACATGGCGAACAATGAGGGCTGATGAGAGTCCAAGGACAATGGCACGGGGTTTTGATCCTACTTAATGTGCTGGCTTTGTGGGAGCCTAGCCAGTTTGGATGTTCACTTTCCCAGATATGGACAGAGGGGGGGAGGACCTAGGACTTACCACAGGACAGGGAACCCTGACTGCTTTTTGGACTGGAGAGGGAGGGGGAGAGGAGTGGGGGGAAGGGGAGAAGGGTGGGAGGAGGGGGAGAAGGGTGGGAGGAGGGGGAGGAAAATGGTAGGCTGGGAGGAGGCAGAAAATTGTTTTTTTCCTTTTCTCAAAAAAAAGAGTATAAAAAAAACACAAAGAAAACCATTTCCTCATAATTGAGACTTTCTATACTGTCAGAGAAAAAGGACTCTTCCCTTTTAATTCCAGAAAGTTTTGACCAAGCTTTCAAACTCTCCATCTCTGCAAAGCTCCAGATGATGAAAATTCAACTTCCTTGTGACTGGCCTGATAGGGCTTGTCACTGGCCTGAGGCCACCCATACCTATAGACTGCAACTTGTACCTTCAACATATATGCTAAAGCTAAACAAATGAGATCAAATTCAGAGCTTTTTTTTTAAAAAAAGGGGGAATGCTGTGGGATAATATTCTTACAGATTATAAAGATTTGTCACTCATATTAGTTTAATAAAACACAGACAGTCCTGTAGCTAGGTAGGAAGTATAGGTGAGGCTACTAGACTAAGAGAATTATGGAAAGGGGAAAGGCAGAGTGATTTATCAGCTAGAGGCAGAAGAAACAAGATGAGAATGCCTTATTGAGAAAAGGTACCAAACCATGTGGGCTAAACATACATAAGAATTAAGAGTCAATATAAGATGTAAAAGCTAGCTAATAATAAGTGTGAGCTAATAGGCCAAAGAGTTCCTAATTAATATAAACCTCTGAGTGCTCTTTGGAACTGAATGGCTGTGGGACTCAGCAAGATAGAATCATCTGTCAACAACAAATTAAGAAGGAAAATCCTAAGAGATGTGTGCATGGATACCCCTGGGAAGGGGAAATAGAAAATAGCCCCTGAGAAAATTGGGAGCATTGGGGGAAGAAAGGTTGGAGGAGGAGGAAGGAGAGGGAAGAAGGGGAGGGCAAGGAGAAATGAAGGAATGGGATGGTCGAGATGAGGGAAAGACAGAGATGGAGATCAATGAATGAAATATCTTGATATAGGTAACAAAATTGGGGTTAGAGAGAAATCTGGTGCCAGAAAAATTCTCAGGAATCCTTAACAACAGCCCAGCAAAGACTCCTAGTACTAGTGGAGAGGGTGTCTGAACTGGCCTGCCTCTGTAATCAGATTGTTGACCACCCTAATTACCATGATAGAATTTTCATTCAACCACTGATGGAAGAAGATGATGAGATCCAAAGCTAAACATTGAGCCAATCTCATGAAGTCCAGTAGAAGAAAGGCAGAAGAGAGTATACAGGCAATGGAGTCAAGACCATGGTGGGTAAACCCACAGAGACCGCTTACCTGAGCTAGTGGGAGCTCACTTACTCCAGGATGAAAGCTGGGAGTACCTACATTGGACCAAACCAGGTCGTCGGAATGTGACTGACAGGTATATGGCTTGGGCAGACTGTGCGTCCACTGGCAGTGAGACTAGGATTTAACCCTACTGCATGTACTGGCTTTTTGAAACCAAATTTCTTTGGAGGGATGTATATCTTGCTCACACTAGATACAGGGGGAGGGCCTTGATCCTGCATCAAAGTGATGTATCAGACTTTGTTGACTTCCCGTGAGAAGGCTTACCGTCTCTGAGGTGTTAATGGGACTTTTGGGTGGGTAGAAATTGGGGGTGGGAGCAGAAGAAACAGAGGGAGTAGTATTGGTATAAAAAATAAGAAAAGATTGTTTTAGAACAATAAATAAATTAAGTTGTTATTCCCTAGCATGATATCTATGTCTGGCATATTCAGTGCTCTTTTGGAGTAGTGCATGTAGACAATGAACAAATCAAGTACAAATTTTAGTGATCTTGAAACTTAGTTTAAAGCATTTTCCTATAATCTTCTTTCCCAGTTATGCACTCCAGAGTTAAGGTTACATTTCCTTGCTTCCAACTCTGCCCTATCTAGACTTTCATGCTTTGTATTGAATATGCTTCAACATAGAAATGATTCTCTGCCTTTGAGTTGACAGTTCAAGGCTCAATAGAGTGCATTGATAAGTTCCAATCAAATGACGATGGAAAACAAGTCTGAATTCAAGTAATGAAAGACCCTTACCTAGTCGAGCAAGTCATATTATTGTATATTCTTTCTTGTGCCTTGTGATTAAGATAGAAAAAGAAATAAAATCATTTTGAACTAAATAAATCTGTGGTTTAACTTGCCCAAGCACATCTGTAATCCAGGCGGGGGTTGGGGGGTGGACCTTGATGAGAATTGTCTTCTGGATTCTAGTTCAGGGATCTCGGTGTGTAGAAATCAGCTTTCATTATAATTTATTTTTGAGACTTGCCACTGTGAATATATATGAGACCTAATGGCTTCTTTCTTTTTATTGTAAGAGTTTAATGATCTTGCAAATTATTGATTGATTGCATATTATAAAACTTCTTACCAGTTGAAAATGTAACATAGAAGTGACTTTAAAAGGCATTTTTTTTTGCTTTCACAGTCTATTTGTGATGAGTAGCTATCATGAGTATGTATGATAGTGCTGGCTGCTTACTGGCCTGCCTTATTCACTGCCTCATTCACCTCACCTTCTGACTTCCTCCTTCTTGCTTCCCTCCCTGTCCTCTCTCCCTGTCCCTTCTTTCCTCCTTCCATTCTCTACTTTTATATAACATCATCAACCCTGCATCATTTTCTGCTACCTTCTTTTATCTTCTTGATGTTGTTTCTCTAGCTGATGAATGATGTATGTCCGTGTGTGCATATGTGTATATACATTCACGAGAGAAGAAGTGAAATGAGAAAAATATGCTTTCTGCTTAAAGGAACAATCAAGCTCAATTGTATATTGTTCCTCATTCTTGTAAACAAAAAGAACATAACATCTAGCACTTGTTGAGCTCCTGGGAAGCTCAGAGACCAATCAGATTCTCACATGAGCTACTCAAAGTTCAGAAATGTGAAAGGACTCACATAAGCCAGACCCCAAACATGTCAGTTTTATACACAAAGGACATAATAAATACACAAAAGTCCTTTATATACATTTTAAGGTAAAGGAGATCTGAGAAGGAAGGTGAGGTAAGTACAGATAAAAGAGCATTTAAATAGCTTTACATGCTCTGTTTCAACTTGAACTGAAGGAGGACAGTAAAATAAAATTCCCAGATACGTGAATATTGTTCTTATACTTTCCTAAACTGCTGCATATAACTACAATTACTGTTTGAACTTTCTTGAGCTTTATTAAATAAACTGTAAGCATCTAAACAATGAAACAATAATTGTGTATGTATGACAATGTTGTTGGGTAAGCATATAACTTGTTAGTATTGACTTTCACTATCGACTGTGCCCCAGTTTGGACATAATTTTGCAGGAACCATGATGGGAAAATGTCAGAATACTCACATACTTTAAAGTCCTTTAATATTACGGCAAAAAGTTCCAAGTAGCAGTTTATTATTAATTCACATAACTGCAATGCACTTCATGTACACATAATCCTGTCATCAGAGTCTCTTATATGGGTCATTATTTTTATAACAATTTGCAGTATTACACCAATATTACTAATAAGTTTTAGTGGGCAAGGTACCCTGTCAGTTTATATTGGAGCAAACTTGGAAACATCATAGTCAACAACATGACTAAATATGGTAACAGTTCTTCTAGTTCCTGAGTTATTTCCTTCAAATCCATGATCTGTGTCAGCTTTATATTAAACAGAAAATGAAGGCTAACTGAATATTAAAATAGAATCAAATAAAGGAATTCTAATGCACAGTAGTTAACGTCCTCTTTATAAATAACAGCAATCTTCAGAAATTGTTAGTATGAGACTAGTTGTTCTATGAAATCCTTAGGAAACATAATTCTTCTGTCAGCCCTATTAGACCATATGCTTCCTCCTAGTCAGCATATAATCTCACTATTGTTTGACCTACACAAACTAGGCCATCAAATCAGATTCATCAACATCTTCTCCATGGATGTGCTTGTATGAATGCTAGTCATCTTTAACTCTTCTTATATTTTCTCTATTATAGGGTCTCATGATATGGATTGAGATACATATTGTTGGAACACAGGGCGAAATAAAAGGTGATTAGTTCAGGATGACAATGCCATCATAAATGCATTAGTTATCAGCATTTTGTTCACTCTTATTCTCTTGGTCTTTTGTTCTCTCCTCTCTTCCTGCCTTCCAACGTAGTATGACACTTTCAAAACATGATACTTCCTGGGTATTGGACTTTGTAGCCTACATAATGGTGAAAAATAAATTTCTTTTCTTATAAAATACCCACTGTGTAGTATTCTTCTAAAGAAACACGGAGCAAGCAATGACACTTATCTGAGTCCTTCTTCTGATGCAAAGATTAACTTACTTCTGCAATCTTAGTTTTTATCACTTACCTGAAATTCAAGCTAGATTTGTAATAGTTACAAGTTCTCTCTCATTTTAAATAATATGGGAACACTACAAACTAAGTGTCATAATTCTGTATATTGCTTTAGAAACCTTGTTAGGACCTTCCATGTTTAATATTAACAGAAATAACTATGTACACTCAATTATCTCCATTTTTACTTTTCTATTTATTCTTTTTAATTATCTTTGCACAAAAGTTTTTATTATGGCCAAGGAAAAGAATTGCTTGATATTTCTTACCCAAAATTAAATATTAAGTATTGATGTGAAAATAGCTTTGTAAATGTTGGGTGACAACCAAACAAATAATACAGGAAAAGCTCTTATAACACAAGACAATACAGGACAAACTTTTAATAAATCTTTACATTTTGTCATTACTACCAGACACTATCCTTGTCTCTCTATACTGTCAAGTTTGATAAATTTCTTTATAAGGCAAAAGCTGAACTTGTTTCTTTCTATTACAATGCTTTTCCTGTTTTCCCCCATCTGTTTAACCATTCTCTCATCAATGTATCATCCCTCAATACACCATTATTTTTTGCTTGCTTATACTATTTTTCTCATTAAAATATTTATTGTTTTTAGGGGGGATAAGGTCTTACTATGTAGCTCTGGCTGTCCTGCTTCATTTAAAAATTTTAAACACATTGATTTATTAATTGTTAATATGTGCATAGGTATGGATATATGTATGCTATGGTGTGCATATGGAGTTGTAGCAATGCTTGCAGGAGATGGCTCCTGTCTACCATGTTATTCTGGGAGATTGAACTTGCTAGATTACCATGCTTCCTGGAATGTACCCTTATCCACTGAGCCATTTTGGTGGTCAAATTTTTCTTAGTTTTATACCCTTTCCAGGTGATAGGATCCCTATAACATACATTTCATTTGCCTTAACTCATTAATTTTCATAGTTCACAAGGAAAATAGAAGAGTAGGAGGAAGAAGCAACAGTAGGAGAGAAGATGGAAGAGAAATAAATGGAGGGAGATAAAGATCTGGAGACAAAACAAAAAATAGAGAAAATATTTTCTAAAAGGAAGAATTGATAGGAAAAATATGAAATTAAAATGGATTATATATGATAGAAGCTAGACAAATCCTGGCGAGGAAATCTGAATTCTGTTTTAAAAGCCAGAAAATGTCTCAAGTGCACACCACTGCTCCAGAACTCACTGAGTAATGCCAAAGCTGGGAGTTAAACGAGTACTTGGAAAGAAATTTATTGTTTCATAAAAACTTCTCAAAAAAATTGATGAATGATCTGTACACTAACTTTTATTTCAACTTAAAAGCACAGTAGAAGTATCTGTGGAGTAGGATGACATGCATTTGGCCCTATGAGAACACGGGGCATCGTTAGAGAATATAATAGATTTAATTTTGTTTTTTTGAGGATTCTTCATACTGATATTCAGAGTGGCTGCATAAATTTGCATTCTCATCAACAGTTATGACTATTCCTCTTTCCCTCTAACCAGCGTCGTTTGTCGGTTGTTTTCTTCATCTTAACCATTCAGACTTAGACTGAGCTGAGACAAAATCTCAAAGTTTATTTGAATTAACATTTCCCTAGGTGCTAAGGATGATGTATATGTTTGTATTACTCTGAAGAGACACCATGACCAAGACAAACTATTTTAAAAAGCATTTAATTTGAGTCTTGCTCACAGTACAGAGGATGAGTGCATGGTAGAAATACTTTTATCTCTAAAAAGATTAATATGGTAGACTGATATCCATCTAGACTTGCCAAAACATAAAGAGTGAACATTATAGGAGAATAAGAACATAGTTAAAGGGGAAACAGATACAGATACTACTCAAAATAATTAAATACTATAATTTTAGGCAAATACTATAACTAAATGTCAAAATAACCATTTAGTAGTCTTGAAAATACTTTGTATGAAGTAAAATCAATAAAGCAGAATAATTTATCTTTCAAGGGCATATAAATATTATAAGAAAAAGAATTTACTCAAGAAGATGTGGTTTTGAAAACAACCATTAACATGAGAGCTACTTGGTAATATGAAAGGACAGTTTACCAATCGAATATGTCAATATGAATGAACACGTTGATACAAATAAAAAAACATTCTTAACCAAAGTGTGCAAATAAAAATATATCACTGAATACAGTACCAATTATGAATAACTAGAAAAATGTCATAAACTAGGATGTAAAGATACTTCCTTATCTTAAAAAGGCAATAAGCTATCAATATATAGCAGCCATACTTACTTAGACCCTATAATCCCATAAAAAACGGAGTACAGACATGAACAGAAAATTCTCAACAGAGAAATCTAAAATGGTTGAAAGACACTTAGGGAAATGCTCAACATCCTTAGCCATCAGAGACATGCAAATCAAATCAAAACAACTTCCTTTTAACTGTAGAATCCTAGAGCACTGTGACATCAGGACAGCTAGTAAGATTCCTAAGGAAGTTGTAGCGCAAATATTTTGACTTATAAATAAATGTGAAAATCAACATCTGTAAACACAAAATCATTGTCAAATACCTGTAGAGTTAGTAGCTAAGTAAATTAGGATTCCTTCTAATTGTTGAATTTATTTCTTATGTGAGTATGGACCTATACCATTTTGTGCATGTCACAGCACATGTTTGGATGTCAGAAGACAACTTGGGAAAATCAGTTCTCTCTTTCCATCATGAACATCCCAGAGATCAGGCCATCTGGTGGTGCAGGAGATCGTTCTGCTTTTATGTTCTTTTCATACGTAAAGGAATAAAGAAACCCTTGGCATTTTGATAGGACAGTACTTAGGTAGGCAAGGAAGACACAACTGAATGCTGGGAGGAAGAAAGCAGAGTGAGAGAAACGCCATGGAACTGCCACCAGAAATAGATGTGCTGTACCTTTGATGGTAGGCCAATACCTCATGGTAATACACAGATTAATAGAAATGGATTAAATTAATATAAGACTTAACCAGTAATGCTGGCCAGTGGTGGCATATAACTTTAATCCCAGCACAGGGGAGGCAGAGGCAGGCAGATCTCTGTGATTTCAAGGCCAGCCTGGTCTACTAGAACTAGTTCCAGGACAGGCTCCAAAGCTACAGAGAAACCATGTCTAGAAAAACAAAAAAAAAGAAAGGTAGCAAATAAGAAGTTAGCTAATGGGCCTATCAGTGATTTAATTAATACATTTTTCTGTGTGGTTACTTCTGGGCTAAGCAAGCTGGGCAGCCAAGAAACAAAAGCATCCCCCTTACAACAATCAGGCTTGCCAGCAAGCATCTTTACTACTGAATCATTGCAGAAAACCACCTCCATGGCTTCATTTTTATGTATAAGGAATGAGGTACAGTTATGATCCCATAACAGTATGCTTGTTCAAAATCTTCAAACAACATTAAAAATACTTTTACCCGGATAAGGTGGCACAAACCTTTCTTTACCAGCATTTGGGGCTAAGAGGCAGCTAAATATCTTTAAATTCAAGGCCAGTCTAGTCTGCAAGAGCAAGATCCAGAGCAAGCTCCAAAAACTACAGAGAAACCATGTCTCAAAAAAAATCTTTAGAATATTCAATTTACTGAACATTGAGCCCTACATACACTATAGGTGTTCATAAATCATAACAATTTCCCCCAAGAATTCGTGACCTGAGTATATCCCATCAAATCCCTCCTAAACACCCTATCAAGAGAAAGGGTAGAATATCCACTCTGAAGACAATACTATCCTTCCTGAAGTTGTATTACACCCTTTTTAATATACTGTGTGTTTTTATACAGATGAGTTCTTTTGTAGATTTGAACCATAAAAATAAAAAGCAGAGTCTCTGAGTCTGAATCCTGCTAATGTCAGAAGCTGAGGTCTTCAAGGGTGATGCCTCACACAGAAAAGCCCCTGATATGTGCATCGTGTGAGCATCAGCAGAACAGGACACACTCACCTTCCCTTTTCACTCACTGCTAGGAAATCCTTGGATTCTAACCTTTGAGAGGGAAGAGAGGGGGAAAGACAGAAGAATGGGCATAAAAGGAGTTGAAAGGGCAGGCTGCTGTGAAGCAAGGAGATGCTTGACAGTGGGAGGTGGCACATGGTGCCCAGCTCCAAAGCCTGAACATTGTGTCTTAGGACCCTAGACGACTGTCTGATTATCAGTTAGACTGGCCTCCTGTATTGCTGCTTCACCTACTCCTTTTGCCTCTAGCAACATCTTACTCTCATCTCCTATTGCAAAACACACTTTTTCTAAGGAAACAACACACATTTACTACTGCAGAAAGAAATTCTGCCCCAGACAGAAGGAACAACAATACCAGAGTCCACCTGGAGAACAAATTCCATTTATCAGACTTCCTTACAGGAATATGGGTGAGGGGTTGCTTACAGGAGAGAAATGACTCCAAGTCAGCTTTGTCACCAAAGCCTACCACGGTAGGACTGATGGCTCTCCAAATCTGGAAACCTGAGCCACACTGTGCAGTCCACAGACAGGACAGCAGGCTGCAGTCTTTCCAGACAGATCAGCTCCTCTAAGCCTCTTCCAGGCAGCTCACCTGGTCTCTGCTCCTGCTGAGCTGTTCTACTGGTTTCTTCCAGACTGCTCTGCTGGTCTGAGACTGACTCCCTGCAGTCTCTACTATTTATCTACTCTTGGGAGTACGGAGACTACTGGATCCATTCAGTGTGGGGCTCTCCCTGAAGTTACTCACAATAGGTTACTCCTTAAAGAGCTTTTCTGCTGGAGTGAATGCTTTAACCAGAGAGGACACTGCTAAGGAACTGCAAAAACGAGAGACAATGACAGAAATGTGCACTTTAGCCTCTCATGATCCTCATGACACTCTCCCCGTGACGTCACATGATGCTTGGAAATCCATAGGCCCTTATACCTTTCACGTACCTGGGGACAGAGCAGAGCAAGCCACAAAGGAACTCCTGTCATCTTTGTTAAACATACATGTTTCTGACACATTTTGGATATAAGAGAGTTTGTTGTTGTTCCCGGGCAACTAATCACGTCATATTTACAGAACAAGACAGTTGGGGAGCAGAAGAACGCACAGGGGTAAGGAATACACTTCCCCATGTTCACAAAACGATCCCAGGCCACAGAACACCTAAACATGTGGAGAGGCCAATGTTGGCCAATGACCCACAATGTCCCAAGGACTTCATTTGAGGAATTTGGAGGCAGAATTGTTGTAGACGTAGATTGCAATGCCACTAAGTCCATCTGACCTGGCACAGAGAGAACAGCTTTCTATATGATTCTAAAGCAGTGGCTCTCAACCTTCCTAAAGATTCAACCATTTATACAGTTCCCCATGTGGTGGTTGACCTACAAACATAAAATTTTTTCTTGCTACTTCATGACTGTAATTTGTTATTGTTATGAATTATAATGTAAATATCTGACATGCAGGATATCTGAGAAGCAACCCGAAGTGGGTCACAACTTGTTGAGAACCACTATTCTAAGCAAAGGTAGATTTTATATGAGTTGTATGTACCTGGTTTCCTCAAGCTAACCTCAGGGAATTTGGGTGCATCTGGACCCTACAACAACACAGTCCACTTCAAAGTTCCACGTCCCTAATCAAATACATATTTGATGCTGCCTATTTGTGCTCATGGCACATTCAAAACAAGATTAGGAGCCACAAGTACTGTTGTTGTTTCAGAAGAAGCCACTAGTTTTCTGGGTACTACCGACAATCTCCAGTTCAAATGTTTTCTAATTCACACCTAGTTAACTACTCATCAGTTCTCATTGCAAAACACAGTAAAAATGTGTACTTGAGAAAATATAGTTTGCTTTCCTTCTTTCTGTGAGATGTGTGGATATTTAATTTATGTAAGGTATTATTTATTTCCTACCCAATGCAAGGGGAAATCCTTTAAGAGAGTTGGTGCACTCAATAATGACTCTGGTCATTCCAACTATATCGGGAATTTAATTGTAATTCTAATTTTCATATATAAACTCAAGTCTAATATTTTATACTTCTATAAGAAATAGTCAACATTGTTGGGCATGGTATCACATACCTATAATCCCAGCATTAAGAAAGCGATCGCAACAATACCACTACATATTTGAGGATCTCCTGGTAGATGTAGGAAATTCCAGGTCAGAAAGCAATCCATAATGAGATCTTTTCTCACACAAACAAACAGAATTTAAAAATCCTTGTGTAATATAAATGAATGCAATACAGATAAACAACAGTCTTCACTGCTGTGCTGGCTAGTTTTATGTCAGCTTGACACAAGCTAGAGTCATTTTGGAAAAGGAAACTTGAACTGAGAGAGTACCCTCACCAGATTGGCCTATAGTACATTATCTTTCCTTTTTAATGAAATAAAATAAAATATGCTAAAAAGGTTTATCACATCGAAGTTGGACAAGGCAAACTAACAGAAGGAAAAGAGCCCAGGAGTCAGATACCATTTGTTCTCACACTCAGGAGTCCCATAAAAACACTAAACTGAAAGCTATAGTTTATATGTAGAGGACTAGCAGAGACACTGTAGGCCATGAACTTGCTGTCGCAGTCTCATGAGAGTTCCTATGAGCTGTGCTCAGTCCACTTAGAGGGACTTGTTATCCTGGTGTCTTCCATCCCCTCTAGCTCTCGCACCCCTCCTACCTCGTCTTCCATGGGGTTCCCTGAGCTCTGATGGGAGGGATTTGGTGGAGACATCCCATTAGTGCTGAGTATGAGGGACAATGAATTGGTAAATCACTTTCAATGGGCTATTTACAGTACTACAGAAGTCAGCAGCTTCCATGCTGACGAGAGCTCTGAAAGTATTATCCTAGTGCTGAGACTGTCATTCAGGTAAGGTACTCTGATTGGGAGCGATGTCTGCCACTCTGCAGTGCACGTGTGGATGCCACCACGGTGCTTGATGCATTCACCAATACCCACACTGCATGAGCTCTGTGTCCCACAGCATATGACCTGATCTGTGTTCCATTAGGGCACTTCCCGTTGCAGGCTGACTCCCAAAGCTTGGGTGTTACCTGAGCAGGGCTCCTGCAATGGAACTGTCTGACTTTCAATGCTTCCTCTGCCTTGTCCTTCTATCTAGCTGCTCTAGGTGTGTGCACCGCCAGTAACTCTGCCAGGAAATCATCTCTTTGACACACTTGGTACAGTTGCTATTGTGGCCTACTACACGTTTTATTATATCCATGAAAGTGATGAGGCTGAACTCCGTTGCACATATTAAGTGCCTCTCCTGAGCACAAGCCAAAGAGAAACATCATAAGGTGTAATAAGGTGCAGCAACAGGGCTGAATCCATAGGCCCATCCTCCACCACTGTTGAATGGAAGGAGGTGCAAGGAAGAAAAGGTCCAAGCCAGAAAACGGAAGCTAATATAAAATCTAACTAGGTGGCGAGTTACTAGGCTTTGGGGAAGACATCAAGAGCTTTGAGGATGTGCTTCCCAGGGGAAGGAAACTGTAGTTGCTGGTACACTGGTTTGTGAAGCTGAAGTAAAAGGATGCCAAAATTCTGCAAGTAATTCATGAACCCAGATGGTATCCCAGTCCTGTGCCATTGATGTTATCCCCATTCATGGTTTTGGAAGCTGTGAATGAAGCATTTCATTCAGGGTCCCAAGATATGTAGAGCTCAGGCTTTGGGATTTAGCTTCCTATTAGACAAAGCTGGCACTGCCCATCCCATTTTCTTTTTCTTATGCTGCTTCTTTCTTTGTCGTCTACTCTCTTCTTCCTCTGAAGTTACAATCCAGAGGTCTCCTAGAAAGGGCTTGGTAGTCAGTGAGAGGGGGAAACTGTTCTGAGGCCCAAGTATAAATGTCAAGTATCATCCCATGTTTCCATGTCATCAGAAAGACCCCAGCTTCCTCACTGGCATACTGCAGACTCAGGGTCCCTGTCTCTTCATCTACTCTGCCAAATCCACAGTCAAGTAATCAACTTGTATAAACACACAGAATAAGGCATGTGACACCTTTCCGGGAAAATAATCGGTGCCTGAGTTAACCATCATAGGAAATAGGGAAGTGTCACTACCCTTCTTCCTGAGAGATTCCCTGGATGTCCTGGAGCGAGAGTTATAGGTGGTTGTGAGCTTTCTTATGTGGGCTCTGGGAGCCCAACTCTGGTCCTCTACTAGAGCAGCAAGGGACCTTGATCACTGAACCATCTCTCTATCCAGTCCTTCATTGTGTGTTTTTAGCAAAATTTTGGTGTAGTCAATTTAAAGACTACCATCGTTGCACTTACTCAAAAGAAACCTCTCTCAAAAATCTAATGATTTACAGAGATTCACTAGAGAAAAAAATCAAATGATTCAAAGACATTTGCAGCCAAGCACTGGGCTGAGCTCTGGGAGTCCCCCTGAGGAAGGGAGAAGGGATTTTATGAGCCAGGGAGTCAAGGTAATAACGGAGGATCCAAAGGCACAGCTGATCTAAGCTCGTGGGTCCACATGGGCTCTGGACCCACAGTTAGGGAGCTTGCATGGACCCGACCTAGGCCCTCTGCAGGTGTGGGAAAATTGTGTAGCTTGCTCTGTTTGTAAGGTTCCTAGCTATGAGATCAGGACCTGTCCCTGATGATTAGCTGACTTTTGGGAACCTATTCCCCATGCTGGATTACCTTACCCAGCCTTTATACAGGGGGAAGAGCTTGGTCCTCCCTCAACTTGATGTGCCCTGCTATGTTCAAGTCCATGGGAGGCCCGCACCTTTCTGGATGGAGACCAAGGAACAGTGGGTAGAAGGAAAGACGGATAGATGGGAGTCAGGGAGGTGGAGAGGTTGAGAGGAGAGGAAGGAAAAAAACTGTGATCCCTATGTAAAATAAAGGGAAATGTTAATTTAAAAAGAGATTTTAGCTTCTTCCCTTTATAAAGTACTGCATTATGCCGTAATAAAGACACCAATGGTTAAAAAAAAGAGAAAGAAAATATCAAATGATTCCTTATTTTATAACTGTAAACAGATTTAGCCATTCATTTTACATCTATATTGTGTATACAGTGCAAACCTATATGACTACTGATCTCAAAAATTCTAAGAGCAAGGAAAACCCTAAGGAATCTGTCAGGAAGACTGGACTGAACCTCCCCAACTTCCAACCTTGAATAACTCTGACACCTATTCTTTTGTTGAAAATGTGTCACATGCTGTATTATTATTATTATTATTATTATAATAATAAATGTTGCCTACATATTTGTGTATTTACCTTCAGTCAAACAGGAGAAAGGAACTGACCAAATCAATACCCTCGGTGTTAAGAGCTAATGCAAATATTACACCTGAAATTTAACAGAAATTAAAAAATATCTGAGGTAATTATTATCATTATTATTATTTTGGCTTTTTGGGACATGATTTCTTTGTGTAACAGTCCTAGAGGTCCTGGAACTAGCTCTTTTTTTTCCTTTTTTTTTGTTTTTTTTTTTTTGTTTGTTTTTTGAGACAGGGTTTCTCCATAGCTTTGAAGCCTGTCCCGGAACTAGCTCTTGTAGCCTAGGCTAGCCTAGAACTCAGAGACGTTTGTCTCAGCCACTATTACCCAGCCATGTAATAACTTCTTAAGCAGATCATTTTTCTTTTGGATGAGCACATCGTTTGTTTTAGTTGGACAGTGTCATTAGCTAGAATTCTATTCCAACCCAGTCCCAAAACTTTGATGTTGTACTTGAAAAGCAATGTCTGGCTAGCATTCAGTGTGCTAACAGGCACTCCTGAACTAGCAGCCACTAAAGCTGACCATGTCCACTTAGTTCTAAACCCATTTTTCTGAGCCGCTAGTGCTGGGTGGCGGGTGAGGTCACAGAAATTTTCACATGTTCACTCGAGCATCCTGGAGTCAAGCGTGTGCCTCTGTCCCATGCTCCATTCCAAATGATCTTGCACTTCCACACAATCCACCCGTCATCTCCTCCCTAAAACCTAGGAGAAACAGGCAGAATGCTGATACACATTAAAGCTCATTCTGGAAGCATGCCCTAGGAACAAGATTTAACTCCATGCTACCTTTTCACAACCCCATCATTCACCCTCAAGTCCTCCTCATTTGGGCCACAACCATCATTTGTGAGCTAAAACGGACAGCACTTACCTCAGCAAGTGGGCAGAAGGGCCAGTGCAGTCAGTCAGGACAGCAGTGAGTGAAGGGCTCGCGAGTGTCCAGCTACTTCTTGCAAGCGAGCGACTGGACGTCATGCGAGAGGACCCCGGAGAACTGGGGAGCATGCGCAGACCTGCGCATTGATGCATTGACGTCACCCTCTGCTCCCGTCCTCTCTTTGTTTGGTCGGTAGCCCTGCCGAGATTCTAGACCTCGAGGTCAGTCATTCCCGGGACCCGAGTGCTGTTTTAGGTCCACAGTTGTAGTTATGGCCAAGAAGTTTTATTATGAGCATAAATATTATACTCGGAAAGATTATGAGGACGAAATAGTTTGTGAGAACGAAGTTGTGGCCTCCACGTCAGTTGCGGCCACGGAGGCAGATGGTGGCCATAGTGGAGGCCACATCGCCCACCTATATTTCAGAATCAATGAGAGTAACCAGGGCCAGGATAGCGAGAGGGACCGTAAGGAAAGTGATGCCAAAGTGAGAGAAAACAGTAGCCACCCGGATTCTTCTTTGGAGCTAGACACGAAAGAACTGAACACCTCAGAGGCTGGTGTGGCAAGGATTCGTCGGAGGCACAGGGGTCATCCAAACCACTTCCATTTCACACCGCTCCAGATCAGGGAAATGGAAAGCTTCTTTAAAATATCCCAGTACCCAAATTTGGCTGCCAGGTATGTGGTTTGGACCAAGAGCTCCCCAACATCCCTGGCCTCTGGCTCATGTTGAGGTGCCTTTGGTTCTTTGAGGCCCTGTATTCCCTGTTGCTCATCTCCAAGTCACAGGGGCCTTCTCCTTTGGTGGTGGGCACAGGAGGATGCCCCGTGTGGGGCCCGAGCTCAATACCAACATGTAGTGCTGACATGAAGCAAATGTCCATAGTCAACACGTCTCATTCAGAGTCATATTTTAATTTCTGTGAAATATAGATATTTGTGGGCCCAAACAACTTACTAGCATCAAGTTCAAGAGTACTAGGGGTTTCTAGTTTGTTGGGTGACCTCCTCACCAGTAGTCTGCTCATCTTTTCAGGGACTGTGTACCTAGCCATTAACTCCTTTTGGTTTCTCTTTCCCCCAGCCTAGTGCTGTCTTTTTGTTCTGTTTTTTCTTTTGTTTAGTTTTCTTTGTCTTTTTTGGTTGGGGGGGGTCTTTGAGACATGTTTTTTCTGTAGATTTTGGAGCCTATCTTGGAACTACGTTCTGTAGACCAGTCTGGTCTCAAACTCACTGCCTTTGCATCCCAAGTGCTGGGATTGAAGGCATGTACCACCACCACCTGGCCCCTAGTACTGTTTTCAAATTAGCATACTTTGCTCAGCAGAGACTTTGATATTTATTTTAATTTTTGATACTTTGTTAAAATTATTTGTCTCTATCATTTAGAAACTTTTGCAGGAGATGAATTCATTTCAAAAGTAAGACTGCCTCTGAGAATGAATGTTAATGCCAAGTGTGAGAAAGGACAGTGATATTTTAAAGGCATAGAATTCATGTATGTCATTGTATTGCATGTAAAACCCTGCATGATAAACATCCATGGTTGTCATTACACAGGAAAGAACTTGCAAGAGCTCTGAAAGTGCCTGAAGCAAAACTGAAGGTCAGTGAATCCAAACAAAGCAATTGGACAGACAATCTATAGCCTTCCTTAGGCATTAGCTAGCCTTGTCCTAGGCACTTTTAAATGAATCGATTCCATTACCTTTTTTCCCTGTTTGAATGTTGGTTTTTTTGGCACAGGGTTTCTCTGTGTAACCCTTGCTGTCCTTGAACTCATGGTTCTTTTGCCTCCACCTCCACCCCCCAAGTGCTGAGATTACAGCACTTGACAAACTGAACTTTAAATCGATTTTAACCTTAATTGAAACAGCACTACATAAAAGGGACATCATCTCTAGGTGGACAACATTCACAGCACATGGTTTTCATTGTGATGCAATTTTGGACCCCCAGCCGGCCACACACTTAGCCTCCTATGGAAATACTCCTTGCCCCTTTAACTCTTTAATTGTCCCCATCTTTCTATTTTGTGTCTTGAATATCATGGTTAAAAGTGCTACACTCTATAAAGAAAAAAATGATCCTAACTTGAGACGATGGTATTAATAGTGACAACACTTAATGCTAATTTTTCTGGGATTCTATGTGTGGCTAGCCAAACACATTGCCAAATAGTTATGTTAGGGTTGAGAGGAGGCATGGACTGATAGGTATGGAAGAATAACACTTGAAATACAGAGATTAATATTGTGCAGGGCAGGATTCTGGAAATCTCGCTGAAGCAGAGATAGTATTCTTCATCCTGATGCTGGAGAACTTTGTGTAACATGAAAGAATATGCTGCTCAGATTTACCATGGGTGGAAGTCCCCACTGAAGTGTATATACTGCGGGAAAAAGACAAAATCATGGCCCTGTTTGCAGAGGTTGACACACAGCCGGGGCTTGCTTTTGTGAGCTGAGTAGGAAGTTCTATGTTAGATGCCTTAAAGTGACTTCTCTCTCTCTGCTCTGGGTGTGGAAGCCAAGCCAATGCTAAAACAATTTTGTCTCCCTCTGATTTAAGGTATGTGACTTGTTTCAGTAGCCGTTCCAGCTCCCATCCATCAGCATCTCATTAGGAGATATGTTCTTCACACTGTGGGTCCTATCTGTTTTGAGCCCCAAGCATGAGGTCGTTGTTTAGTTGCAGGGTATGGGAAGGATGTTTGAGAGGACAAAGTCAACCTACACTCAAACACACACACACACACACACACGCACGCACGCACACACACACACACACACACACACATGCAGTGTTGATTCTAGAAACTGGTTGGTGCCCCTCAATTTGTTCTTAAATTTTGCTTTTGTTTTTTTTTCCTCCTCCGTCTTATACTCTTCTTCTTTATGGCCCCTGTTTTATAATGGGAATTTAAGTCAAGACCTAGTGGTTTCTAAGCAATCCCTCTACTAATATAACATATGAGCCTGGTGTTGATTAATGTGGTTATTTTTTTGCAATAAAATGGAGATCAATGAAAAGCCGCTTTCATTCTTTAGAGCTCACCATCTCTACATAGTTTTGTGTTGGGTATGATCCATCTCCAGAAATCTCTTCATCTTGCCAAGCTGAAATCTGTATTTCCCTAACAGCTCCACTTTCCATCTTCTTCTCACAGGAAGGACCTTGCAAAGCGCTTGTTCCTGGGAGAATCCATAGTGCGTGTTAGTATGTCTGAAAAGGCTTTGGGCAGGGCACTCTGCTTCAGGTCATGGTCCATGTTCTTGTTCCCATTATGAAAATTAAGCGTGGGTGAGAGGTGTCCTTGTCTGGGTTATAACAGTAACTGAGCACTGACTCTTGAAGTTTTCCAGAGTTAAAATGGAACAGGCACCCACTAAGTGTCTTTTCCCATTATTGGAAACATCGTAGTCTCTTATTTGAATAAAAGAAACTAAAAAATGCACACAGTTTTTAACATTTATATTTCATTTAATTGTCTTTATTGATCTTTATATTTTTCTCTGCTCCCCTCCCTTTTTCCCTTCTCCCAGTCAGTGTTTCATAACTTAGCTGTGTTTAATTTGTCCAAGAGTCATGTGGGAAGACACTCACAAGTGCACATGGTTGGCCCTCCACCTTTGTAAGTTTGTGTAAAGCCAATGTAGACAGCAGCAAAGTTGAACCTTCATGTTCCCCGATGCTGTGTTTAGATTATCTAAAAACAATGCCAAAATAGTCATGTCAGTGTTATGACATGTATGTGGCTGACAGCTTTAAAGGATTAATTTTATTACAATTAAACAAAAGAAAATAACATTGAGCTCATTTCAGTTAATCAAATAAAGAGAACGTGATCAGGGGATGTTATTGATAGTCAAAATGCAGGTAGGTACTGAGGAGAGGGCCCGAAGGATAAAGCTCTTGCCACATGAGTCTGAGGATTTGAGTTGGGACCCTCAGCATAAAGTTTAGCAGGTGTCAGCTCACCTGTAGTCAGAATCTCTTATTCAGGAGGCAGAGACTGCGAATCCTTAGGGAGACCTAGATTAGCTCAGTTGCTGAGCTGAGTTTCAGGGACAACCCTGCCAGTGTAAATCATGTGGGGAGCAAGCTAGGAAGATGCTTGACTCTGACCTTGGTCCTCTGCATGCACGAGTGTGCATTTGCACATAGATACACATGTATATCACACACCTTTGCAAGTTTTTATGTGTTTGCAAATACATAAAAAGCAAAGGTGCCAAGCCACAGTCAAGTGTGTCTTCTGTTGACTAACTTGAAAACTGAAAGTGTTCTTTTCCTTTAAAGGAGACTATGTTTAACATGTGGGTTTTTTGGAATGTGGGAAAAGATAGAGCTCACTTGAAGGAAGTGATATAGATATCTTATTTTCAAATGAATTTCTTTCCTTCAGACATTAAAGACTAATGTTTAGATCATGGGATAAAAGCTGAGGCCATGAGCCCAGAGAAACTGACTGCTCCATAGCAAATGAGAAAAGGGAAAGGCATTGCAGAGTGCTATTCATGCTTACTTCCTTCAGCTTGGATCAGGTCAGTCTTGATGTAAGCGAACACCCTACCTGCATTAGAAGCTTGTATAGAATAGCAGTCCTGACTAGCTGTAGATGGAGCAGGGGGCTGTGTTCCTGCTACCCAGTTCCTTGCTGCCTGACTAGCTCATGCCCCGAAATAACAATGTTGGGCACCATTAGTATTGATGTGTGTAGCACCACGAGGTGGTGGCTTACTGGGGAAGATCGAGCATGTCTGACCTGGTGGCTGGATCTTTGACATCTGCCCCAGAGAGATGAGGCATAGTGATTGCCTCACTTTCCTCTTCCTCCCAGCATTCCGTTCTATCTTCCCTGCCTACCTATGTTCTGACCTATCAGGCCAAGCAGTTTTCTTCATTAATTAACCAATGGAAGCAGCAGATAGATAGAAGACCAGCCTACATCACATAGAGTCCCTGATGGCTGGTATCCTATTGATGTGGGAGTTTCATATATAAATCTGTTGCTTTCATTGGTTAAGCAATAAAGAAACTGCTTGGCCCTGATAGGTTAAAACATAGGTGGGAGGAGTAAACAGAACAGAATGCTGGGAGGAAGAGGAAGTGAGCTCAGAGAGACGCCATGCTCCCCTCTCCTGGGCAGACACGATTCAGCTCCGACCCTGGATGGACGTACGCTAGAATCTTCCCGGTAAGCACACCTTGGGGTGCTACACACATGATTGGAAATGGGCTAGTGCAGGTGGGAGAGTTAGCCAAGAAGAGGCTAGATATAATGGACCAAGCAGTGTTTAAAAGAATACAGTGTCCGTGTAATTATTTCGGGGTATAAGCTAGCCAGGCAGCCGGGGTGCTGGGGAATCAGCCCCGCCGCTCGTATTACTACAGAGTGGTGCCCAACGTATGGACAACTGAATCCACTGAAAGCCTGAGAAAGCTTGGGAAAAAGTAAAGCATGTTTTCTTGGTAGCAGCGATTTCTCAGGTCTGCTCTGCTTGCTAGAAGCAAGCAAGCACTCTCATCTAAGAGAGGCTTCCTGACTCAGCTTCAGCTGCAAAACCCTGCAGCTCTAAAGAGGTCCTGCCACAAAACATTTAAATGGTGTTGATAAAAGCCGACTGAATGCTTGTTTGTTTTCAGCAGTAGCAGGAAAAAAAACCTGTATTGTTTTAAAATGCCTGCTTTCTGGGCCATCCTGCCAGGGCAAACTCTGACTGTTTGAGGCAGGAGGGCCAGCTACATAGAGAGGACTTGAGTGTTGTCTGTTGCAGCTTGTTTTATGGCAAGGACCTTGAAACACTGTAGACTTGTGGCACTGAATGCAGCTCTGGCTGGTACCTCAGCCACAAGGTTGGAATGGCAGAAAGCTAAGGAATGGGCTACATCTAGCCGGCAAAGCCACAGCTTTATTCCTACTGAGATTGCTTGGTAAATTAAAGACTCATGTGCTCTGAAAAACAGAGAGAGATACAGTAAAGAGAGCGTCAAAGACAAAGAAAAGTTTTAAATGATTTACAGTGTGTTAAAAATATATGCAAGCTAAAAGTTAAAAGTTCTTAAAAGTAAAAAAAAAGGAAGGAAGAGAGTTGTTGGGTGTGGTAGTACACAACTTAAATCTCAACACTTGGGAGGCAGAGGGAGATTGACCTCTGTGACTTCAAGGTGTGGTAGCACACGCCTTTAATCCCAATGCCTGGGAGGCAGAGACAGGCGGATCTCTGAGAGTTCAAGGACAGCCTGGTCTACAGAGTTACTCCAGGTCAAAAATATACAGAGAACCTATCTCAATAAGCAAAAAATAAAAGTAAAATTAAACGAAATAGAGGTTAAAACAAAGCTGCACAAAGATGGAAAATACACAGAGAATCTTGATACTGTATGCTATTATGCTCTCTTTGAATTGTTTGAATGCTGAGGAAGGAGCAACAGCTGCTAAAAGATATTTGTTTATAAATGCTGCTGAACTAATTCAACATAGATACTTTGAAAATGCCTTGACTTTGAAATTTGGATCTAAGGACATGATGCTTTGGAAAGGAGTTTATTATTTTGTTTTCACAGAGGGTGAGTCTGTGGATTGCTTCCATCCCAATATGGTATGATAGACCACATCCTCCTGAAAGGTTGCTGTGAATGCCTTCAAAAAATTACTTCACTCAATTGACGACTGAGGTGAAACTAGCACACAGGTTATACCCTGAAATACCTAAATAAGAGTGCCCCCATTCAGCAGGAAGCAGATTGGAGAGAAAAAACTGCGCCCATATTCCCAAATATTGTTTATAAATGTTCTTTTACATTTAAAGGGGGATATGATATAGGTATGAATAATTTGCGTTGATATGGATTTTGCTTTAGTGATATAAATTTAAGGTCAATTTTGTTATATGTATATGTATTTCTGCTCTCAATTAAGGTATTGTGATTGTGTAGTTTATGTAAAAATGTAATGTATATAGGTTGTTAATAGTCATAATAGTCAAGTTTGTAGTCATGTTAGTTAAGATTTATTAGATGTACATAGATATATTTTAGATAGGCATTCTTTATATCTTTCAAAAATAATAGAATATGGCATTTTAAATGTTTTAATAACTTAGGTTTTCTCATGACAATGAGACACTCTGCTCCTGGCAGCACCAGTCTACTTCAAGAAGAAGATGAGCATCAAAGAGGGTCCTTATGGAGTTTGATAGCCATTTGGGCAAGAAACTGCTCTTGCCTGGACTATTGCATAAACTGGACACAGAGACCCCACAGAGAGAGGACTACTGAACTTGCCTAAAGGTGAGATGATCTTTCCGGGTTTCTGATTCATGAAAGAGTCTGCAAGACATACTGCAGGACATAACAGATAGTGACTGAAATGACTTTGAAATTTCTGGATTCATGGAAATGTCTGCTGGATACTATGGGCCTGAAGGCTGAAGATTGATGCCCAAATGGTAGAGAGGAACTTTGGGTGACTGTACAGGCAGCGAAATATCTCTGTCATTTCTAGAGTTTTGAAAAGTGTTCACTTTTTGTTTGCTTAGGTAATATTGTATTCTTCTAGAGTCTTTGATGGCGTTGCAGAATAGATAGATAGTTAAAGTTATAGTTTTCCATTGTTATGATAAAAGATAAAGTAGATATAAATATTGTAACTGTAATTCTTGCTTGATAACTGTTTTTTTATATGTAATTTTGCTATGTTAAAGTTAAAGCCTTCCTTATTTTTTGTTTAAAACGAAAAAGGGGAAGTGATGTGGGAGTGTCATATATCAATCTGTTGATTTCATTGGATACGCAATAAAGAAACTGCTTGACCCTGATAGGTTAGAACATAGGTGGGAGGAGTAAACAGAACAGAATGCTGGGAGGAAGAGGAAGTGAGCTCAGAGAGACGCCATGCTCCCCTCTCCTGGGCAGACGTGATTCACCTTCAACCCAGGATGTACATAGGCAAGAATCTTCGCGGTCAGCGCACCATAGGGTGCTACACACATGATTGGAAATGGGCTTGTCCAGGTGCAAGAGTTAGCCAGTAGAGGCTAGATGTAATGGGCCAAGCAGTGTTTAAAAGAATACAGTGTCCATGTAATTATTTCGGGGTATAAGCTAGGCAGGCGGCCGGGGTGCTGGGGACACAGTCCCACCGCTCCTATTACTACATCCAATCACCACGAAGTGTAAACGACAGTAGGACCAGGCTCAGCTTGGAGAAACTGGGAGAGAAGAGGGAGATTCCCCCAGGATGGAGAGGAAGAGCTATTGGAAAACAAAAGCTGAAGGAGTGAGGAATTCTCCCCCTGTCGAGCTGACGGGACCCTGAACTACAGCTCCAGAGAGACAGAGGTGCTGTAGACCCAGAGACTGATGTGAGGCACCTCTAGAGACACAGATGCATTGCAGCTTCATAGAGGCCAATGCACTACAGCTCTAGAGGCTGATGCAATGCAGCTCTAGAGATGCTGATGAATCGCAGCTCCAGTGAGACGGATGATGCACTGCAATTCGAGAAAAGCTGATGGACTATCACTCCAGAGCCATTTGTATTGCAGCTCTAGAGAGACTGATGATGAACTGCATCTCTAGAGAGACTGATGGACTATCACTCCAGAGATGATGATGCACTGGAGCTCCAGAGAGGATGATAAACTGCACCTCTAGAGGCCTATGCACTACAGCTCTAGAGTCTAATACACTGCAGTTCCAGAGAAGCTGATGCACTGCAGCTTAGGGATGCTGATGTGGTGCAGCTCTAGAGGCTGATGCACTGCAGCTCCAGAGAAGATGATGCAGTGCAGCTCTAGAGGATGATGAATATCAGCTCTGGAGATACTGATATACTTCATATATAAAGGCTGATGCACTATCACCCTAGTGGCCTATGCACTACAGCTCTAGATGCTGATGAACTGCAGCACCAGAGAGAGGCTAATGCATTTCAGCTCCAGAGAGCCTCATTTACTGCAGCTCTAGGGGCTGATGCAGTGCAGCTCTAGAGGCTGATACACTGCAGAACTAGCTTTATTAGCTAGACTAATATGCCAACAGTGACTTAATTAATATAGTTAGTTGCTTTGTGATTATTTCGGGGCTAAGCTAACCGGAGAGTTGAGAACCAACAAGTGGCCTCCTCTCAACATAATGGGGCTTTGATTGAGTTCATGGAGGCATCATGTTGGTTTGTTTGAGTTTCCCTCATGGATTCTGGTCCTTTAGTTGGCCTTTTTTATACTATACATCCACATAATAGAAGGAGCAGGGAGGGAGAGAAATGGCATGGACACAAAGATGTGCAGTTTGAGGACTTCCCAATATAATGGACCCTTATTCCCTAGGAGCCTGAGAGGATGGTGACATCTAACAGGTAACTGTGACTGTATTTCCATAGCTGGCTAAGTATTAAGGAAGAGGCGGTTTTGTTAACTGTTCTCTACATTGTTAAAGATCACATTGCTGTCTGGAGGTTCAGCCTAAAAACGTTGGATCTCCTGGTATAAGAACAGAGCCCAGGATGCCCTACATGTTGGGCAGGAAGTAGGGCATCACTATCAAGCTTTAATTCTCATTGAGACCATTGCTTTTGTCCTGAGCCCAGTAAACTTTAGAGGGCATGGAAGAGGGCCAGGGCAAAAGTCCATAGGTGACAGTGACTTACCCTTATTATCTACATGATGGAAGCAGGGAGTCCCAAGATATCTTAATGAATTGTCTGAATTGGCTCATTTTCCTAATCCTATAGATGACAACATCACATCTCTGTGCAGGCCTCCCATGGAGTAGTGTTAGCTCTCCCAAGTCAATTTGGGAAGGATGTTTGTTTGTTTGTTTGTTTGTTTGTTTGAGCTGGGGATAGTCTGTGACTTTGCACATTCTTTTGGCAAGGTTGATTCCTTGTAATCACCCCACCTGCTTAAGGTGTTGAACCAATAAGAAGCCATCCATCGATAAATGATAAGCTGAAATAATGGGAGTATAGCGGTTGACCGTGGAGAAATTTTGTGTTTTGATAAAGAAAAATATGGTAAAGTAGATCCAGAAACACTGGAACAGAAGGAGAAGAAGCTGGAGGGAGAAAATGGAGAGGGGAATGAAAAGGAGGAGGAGGAGAAGCAGGAGGAGGAGGAGGAGGAGGAGGAGGAGGATGAGGAGGAGGAGGAGGAGGAGGAGAAGGCTGGGAAAGAAGGAGACTGTTTTCTGACAGTGAGGGGAAGTAGGAAGCAGGTATCCCACTATCCTAAGTGGTGAATCTCACAGCACCCCTTGTCCTTCCTGACATGGGCATCTTGTGTGGAGCCCCACTGGGAGTTAGGATTGAGGTGTCTGTACAAGGCAGTACAATCAAGTGTATTGTTGTGGGGTGTTGTGTTGACTTCATTTTGGTTTTTGACCTTTTGTACAGAAAATAGATTTTTGTTCCTTTAGAGTCATCCAGCACCTTTGTATATTCCAGTTTTTCTGCTTGTTCTTCTGCTTTGATCCCTGAGCCTTGAAGGGAAGAGGTTATGAAGACATTCCAATTAGGATAGAGCACTCCATAGTTGTGAGCAGAGATGACCACTTACACGGTCTATAGCTAATGGAAAGTCTTTATTCCAGCTGACTAGGATGACACCCATGCATCTGGGCACCGAGCCGTGCCTCCAGGTGTCCAGAACACGGGGGTTGTAAGGACATCTTAAAACTTAGATTTCCTATCATCTAGCTCAGCAGAAGCAGAATCCTGTGCAGAAGTAAGCAGTTTGAATCAAGCTGTTTACTGAAGCTAAGATAGCAGTTAGCTGGAGGATGGGTTCATGCAAACAGGAAGTTTAACCACAGCTAAGTTAGCTAGAATATCCCTGATCTTTGGTCCCTAGAATAGACTTAATTAATTTCCCGTGGGATTCTCCATGACAGAGTCAAAGTCTATTTCTACCTGAAATGGCCTCAACAAGAATAGAAGATGGAGGAACCTCTTCACTGGCTTAAACTGTCACATTTCACAAGATCACAGGGCATGAGTCCAATCATTGACTCGTCCTGATCTATGAGGTCATAGTAGTTTCTAGGGACCAGTAATTTTCTGCTTGAGGCAGTTGGCCATGCAGGTGAAGATGCAGGGTTCCACCGTTAGGCTGAGCAGGACAAGAATCAATGGTCCCGTTAATGCTGACACTAAGCTATAGGGATCCAGCCATCAGAGATTGATAACAGTGTCCTGATCTATATCTTCTTTATTTCCTTCCTTTCAGCTTTTCTCTCTCCTTTCCTTTTCCTCTTCCCCTTCTCTTTTCTTCTGCTTTCTTTCTTCTATCGACTATTCTTGTCCCCTCACTTACCCTTTTCACCTTCCTTCCTCATCATCCCCCAGTCCTTGCTCCTCTACTTATTTAAAAAGCAGTTACTCATGTATGCAATCCAGGGCACGGGCAGCCCATTCCCAACACCTCATCTTCACACTCCTCTCCTCTCTGGGACCAATATGCTGCTGAATTTTCAGGAAGCCTGCTGAAAACCAGACTTGGCCCAGGCATTGGCCCATCACTTCGTACCAGCTTCCTTTCCTGTGCATAGGAGATTAGAGGCCTCTATGGGAAGACACAGAAATCTCCACAGTCACCCAGCAAGGGCCTTGCATTTTTGTACATCTTTCATGGATAAAACAGTACAGGGTCAAAGTAAAAGAAATTAGTAATATATTCAGGTTTCTGGCTCTTCAATTTAGATCAGAAATCTTGGGATCATCTCAAACAATCAAATTTGAATAATCTATGGCAGTTGTTTCAGCTGTTCCTGCACCTATTTAAACAGAACCAGAATTGGAACGTGTTGTGCCTTTGTTGACATAGATTCAATGCCAAATATGAGCTCTCCCATCTTCTCTATTATAGGCATATATCATGAGGATTACATAGACAAGAATTCATGCAGTAGGGTGTTACTTTCAAGAGAGTCAGGGGAGATATCATTATTCTAAGCAGTAGTTCAAGTAAGTCAGATAATTCAAGGGAATGATGAGGTACCTTTTACTTGACAGAGAGTGTGCAGATTGTAATAAATGAAGACCTTTTGATATCTGGTCTTCTCCATATCCTGATTTACTGATCCTCGTTCTCTTTCTTAGAGCCATATTTCCCTATTCCTTGAAAGAAAATAAGACAGGAAAGATACTAGCTAATGAATTTCCCATTTCAGGTTGTTCTGAATTCCAACTTCCAGGGCTGGGATTGCATAGGATTTTGTGTGTCCTTGGTTAGAAAAGTCTGGTCAATCTAAAGCCTCACTGGCATTTACTGTTACACATAGTTGTGTTTTCCACTTGTGATACTGACTGTTGAATACACTAAAGCCATCTCTTTCACCATGTTATTGCAGAGCTGGTTTAAGAAAAGAAGCGGCCGATACAGGAAACATCAGAAGTCTCAGATTCTCCAGTGTGCATCTTCTGATGGCCAGGACACCTTGCAATAAAGCTTTTGTAGGGGTTCTGAAGCATCATCCTGTCCAGGCCCCAATGAAGACAGGATCTTCAGGTGTCACTGACACCTTCTGATGGCTGTGACACCTTATCCCTTCAGCAATAAAGAGTTGTTTATTCAAAATATTTCATGTCCTTTTTGGGGGTCTCTAAGGTGTGTATGTCCATTATTGAGAAAATACTTAACAGAAGATAAAAGGAAGGGATCAAACCCTGAGTCAACATTACTACTCCACAAGTCACAAAAGTTTCTCAAAACTACGGTAATCCGTCCTCAGACTTATATTCTTCTCTGTTGTCACACAGTACCATCCTCACCTTAACTCGATCCTGTGGGAAAAAGCACATAAATAATAACAGATCAAGTCCCCAGTGAGAACAAGTTCACAACGAATGCTTAGTTTCCCCCAAACCGACAAGTTCACTCTCATACTACAACAAATACAAAAGAATATTTTCTGAGCATTCATCTGAGGGTAGAGTGACCAGTCACCAAGGCTGCTCCCAGGTCTGTTCACTGTCCCTCCTTTCAATGGCACAGTTATGGTACTAGGAGTCCTCCTGACACAGATCCTACTGTTTAAAAAGAAACACAAGAGCCCATCCCATGCCCAATAGAAAGAGGCTTCCTCTTTGCTCCCATACCTAGCCCGAAATGCACAAGAGGCGTATTGATCGATTCCTCCCTGCTCATGCAGGAGAGGAGAATGATTCTCAGCAGATACACCAGGCCAGGTTAGAGGTAGACATAGGATGCAGACTTCAGAGCATGCAGGGAGCAATGGGCTGTGTTAGCCCAAGGGTGATTGGAGGAGAGGCAGTGTGGAAAGCCTACAGAGATGGTTACGCCTGAGTTCCGGCTAGGAGGACACATCAGGGTGGCATTAACATGGTGTTGTATGTCATGGGGTTAGAACACATGACCTGTGAGAAAGTGGCCAAGGCATGATCTGGTTTTGATGCTGTAATTACTTGTGACATATGGCAGACTCTAGAAATGGGGGTGCAGCAGGATGTGTTAAATCCTATTTGTAAACTGAGTACAGGTAAAGTGGGAATCCGGACTTTGTAATAGAGAAGATGGGTAAACAGGGCTTTGTACTGAGGACGCACATACAGAAGTCTGGTGTGACAGAGGAGGGGCAGATAGACTGGCTATTGTACAGCCTTGTATTAGTAAAGTTTGTGGATTATAGAAGCACTGTGGAGAGATGGAGGACGTGAATCCCCACAGCAAGGGTTTCAAGAGGACATATAAAGTGTGTACTGGGTGGTTTTGTGTGTGTCATGTTGACACAGGCTAGAGTCATCAGAGAGGAAGGAGCCCCAGTTGAGGAAAGGCCTTCATGAGGTCCAACTCTAAGTCACTTTCTTTATTATTGATCAACAGGCTAAGGTGCCATTCCTGGGCTTAGTCTAAGAAAGCAGGCTGAGTAAGCCATGGGAAGCAAGCCAGTAAGCAGCTCTCCTCCATACCCTCCTCATAATATCCTGCTTCTGTGAACCTTCCCTGTTTGTGTTCCTGTTCTGACTTCCTTGAGTGATGAACAGCAATGCTGAAGTGTACATAAAATAAACCCTTCTTCTCCAACTTCCATTTTTCATGGTGTTTTGTCAAAGTGACAGAAACCTTGAGACAACATCCTTCTACTCAAAGAGGAACTGGGAACTCTGGTGCTGGGATTATAAGCACCAAGGTGGATGCTGTATTAGGGACATATACAGGACTTAGATGGAAGGTAGATTCATTGGGGTGTGTGTGAGGTGGAGCTGGTGAGAAAGACTCCCTGGGGTACTACCACAGATTGCAGTCAGGCTCTTAGTATAGTCCTGAGAAACTGACAGTACCTGGCCACACAAAGTAGGCCTGTGGATCAGAGCCCTACAAATGCAGAGGAAGATTCCTCTGTAGAGACCTAAGAACAGTGAGGGACGGGCCCATTGCTCCTAATTAGGTCCTGGTGTGGGGCCAGAGAGAACACCTGCAGATTCACATTCCAGGAGAGGAGGGCACATATGTATCTAATATACACATGAGGAGATGACCACATTGGGATCTGTGTTCTTATCCCATGACTGTCATTCCCACAACAAAACATTCCAAACCAACACACATCTCTTGGGGCCAAACAAATCCCAGAATAAGGGCATAGAAAGATGGCACAGCAAATATGTGAGTATGTAGGATTCCCCTCTGTATGCTGTGAATATCATTGGTTAATAAAGAAACAGCTTTAGGCCTATAGTAACATATATGGAAACAGAGCTAGGTGGGGAAAACTAAACTGAATGCTGGGAGAAAGGAGAGCAAAACCAGAGAGAAGCTATGTAGCTCCTCCAGAGATTCATTCCAGAAATTTAGCTATTAATTCAAAGCCACGTGGCGATACACAGATTAACAGAGATGGGTTAGATAAGGATATGAGTTAGCCACAAATATGCTCTGGCTATTGGCCAAACGGCATTGCAAATAATATGGTTTCTGTGTGATTATTTCTGGGCTGAGCAGTCAGGAGACACACAAGTGGCCTTGCAACAGCTATAGACCAGTCATGATCTTTCATGGTACATTTTTCAGAACCTACGTTGTCTCGCATCTTCCTGTAACTCCAGCTCCAGGGAAGAGGACACCGTCCTCTGGCCTATACAGGTTGCTGCATGCATACATGTACAGACTCATGCACATTATTAAAAATAACATAAGTTTTCAAAAAGAAGGTCCAGATTGACAGTTCTAGGCAACAGATTTTCATCCATGGGTCTTTGTGTACCAGGATCCCTCCAGCTCCTGCCACCATCAGCAGGTGCCCAATGCACCATGGTTTTGATGTATGTATCTGGACAGGGTCACGACTTCTGTGGAAGTTCAGAAGGTAATTCAATTCTTTTGTATTATTTCAGCTCAAAATTCCACATCATACACCATTGTTGCAAGGAAATTGGGGCAACAGGATTGTAAAATAGCTGGACACATTACTTTCATATTCAGGTGTGGAGAGAGGGGAGTGCATTCGTGCTTACTACTTGGCTTTGCTGACAGAAATTTATTCAGCTGTATACAGTTCAAGATGCCCTAGCTAGGGAATGGTGTCTCCAAGGTGGGCCAGATCCTCCTATAACAACTAACTCAGACAATTTTCCTGAGATCATCCAGAGTAGATGATCTCTCATTGAGATTCCCTTCCCAGGTAATTTGTCTAAACATGACAATTAAAACAAACTATCCCAGAAGGTCAAGGTGCCTGTCACCAAGACAGCAGACCTTAAATTCATCCCCAGGATTTACACAGTGGAGGAAAATTCAGCCCATGAATACTGTCCTCTTCTCTCCACACTGGGAAGTGGGGTCCCAATAAATGAGCGACAATAATAAAATAGTAATGACTAATAATGCTACTTCACACTACAATTCATGTGCTGCATGACAGAGCTTGCCTCGTTTGCACCAGGTCCTGAGGTCTAGTCCCTCAAGAAAGTTGAAATATTGTCATTGGCAGGCACAGGTTTCAAACATTAAAGAAGGTGTCAAGGAAAAGTATCGATGTTTCTGATGTTCACAGGGGCTGTATCTGCCTCTAGCCCCAAGCTTTGTCAGGACCCACACAGCAGCAAAGCATAGGGCCTGCCTGGATTCTAGAGATTAGAATTCCAGCAGGTTACCTTCCTTCCAATTTGATCTAGGCCAGCTCAAAGCCACTTCAGACAGTGCCTCACTATCCTTCTTTCCCTAGATGTTGGGCTCAGAGTTTGACTCTCACAGATTTACTGAGATGAAATCTTTCCTCTGTTCTCCCAGCTCGATGTGATCTCCTGAGCACTGAGCACTGCTAACACAGGGGTCCAAGACAGGAGACCGTCCAGTGAGAGTCACAGTGGTTTCAGGGCAATGTGGGCCTGAACCTTCTTTCTGGCCCAACCTAACCTAAATTTGCAGCAGTTACTCCTGAGACTGAAACAGTCCACCATACAGGTTTGGAAGCTCATTAAGCAGGGTGATAACTCAAAATAACTTCAAGAACTTCCCCAAACTGACCAGATTCACTAGCACCATCCCTTCTAGAGCAAATAATGAAAGCAGAAAGCCCTCTCAGAGGAACAAAAGCCCAATTGCTAAGAAGACTCTCAGAGAGCATGGCACGATGGCACATGCCTTTCTTTTATTCCAACACTCAGCAGGAAGAGGCAGGTGAATCTCTGTGAGTTCGAGACCAGCCTATTTCAAGAGCAAGCTCCAGGACTGGTTTCAAAGATACAGAGTAACCCTATCTTGTAAAACAACAACAACAAAAAACTCTCAGAGAACAAAAGGGACAAACAACACTAAGACCAGACCAAGTGTCTGGAAGAAGCAAAGGCCAGCCTAGCTAACTGGAAGGGGTTTAGACAAACTGATCAACTGAGCCACATGGAGAGGACAGGTCCAACCTGTTGAACTGCCCGTGGGCTGTGCAGATTGCTCCAGGTTTCCAGGATCCTGTGAGCTGTCTGTCACCTGTGCTGGTATGGGCTTTGGTGGTACACTTACTTTTGAGTCATTTCTGCTCCAGTAAGTAACCCCTCTCTCATATCTCTGTACCCCAGTAAAACCCAATGGCCCACCAAGTTGGTCTTCAGTGGCATCTGTACTTTGTTCTATCATGGGCTCTCTATCTGGGATGAGGAGATGAGTGTGTTTCACCGCCCCAGGAAAAGACTTGTTACACAGCACATGCAGGTACCTTGAGGGCACCTCAAGAAAACATCTCCTCAGATAACTGACTGGATGACGTCAGGGCTGCCCAGAGGAGAGATGCTTCCTGTGATTAAGTACTTGTTTGTGCAAATTCTGCACTCCCTCTTTGTTGTAAAGAGGAGCGGTGGGCTGCATACCAGGCACCATGCCGCCAACATGGCTAGCCTTTGTCCCGAAATAATTACACGGAAACTGTATTCTTTTAAACAATGCCTGCCACATTAGTTCCAGCCTCTTTTTGGCTAGGTCTTACATATTGATCTAACCCATTTCTAATAATCTGTGCAGCCCATGAGGTGGCTTACCAGGGAAGATCTTAACCTGCATCTGTCTGGAGTGGGAGAATCATGGTGACTGCCTGACTCAGCTTCTTTCTCCCAGCATTCTGTTCTGTGTAATCTGCCTACCTAATTTTCTGTTCTATCAGGACAAGCAGTTTTCTTTATTAGTTAACCAATGAAAACAACAGATAGAAAGATGACCCTCCTCCATCACCTCTTGTATACCCATTTTTGGATTTTCTTCAGTTAAAATTCAACCTTGAGTTTCAATGACATGGGGCCTTTCTGTATGATTCTGTGCCCTCTCTGTATGCATGTATTCCCCTTTACCTCCAGGCTGCAGAATTCACGAAGAAGATGGTGGTGGGAATGTATATGACTTCTTCCCTGCACATTTCTTCCCAGAATGATGGTGTTGCATTTGTTCTGTCTGCTTTTGATTTTAGTGAACACCTTTATTATTCTTAAACATTGACAGTTGTTACTTTGTGTGCCTACAACTGCAGAGAGATTGAGAAGAATCTAGTTGATAGAAATAATGCATTTTTCTGTTCCTGAAATGTTGAAGTGTGAAAAACAATAAGTCATTGCAAGGACATGCTAGATAGTGAGGCAAATTTTTGCTGCAAAAAGAAATTCTTTTAAATGTTGCTTTCATGTTTATTTTATTTTATGTGAATGAACGCCTTGCATGCGCACATGTATGTATGCCATCTGTGTGTGTAGTACCTATGAAAGTCAGAAGGGGTGGTGTGTCCCTCAGGAAGTGAAGTTACAGATTGATGATAGCCACCATGTGAGTGCTGACCCCAGCTCTTCTTGAAGAACTGCCAATACTCTTTTAAACTAAGTCACCATTCCATTCTCCTACATAATTCTTTTAGCATAAATATGTCTCCAATACTTTATGGAGAATACATATCAGACAGGAACTTGTGTCTACACTGGCAAGTGGCAGCGGCACCACATTGGAGAACCCGAGGCAGTTGGCCTAGAGTACAAGGTCACCCTGGGCTAAATCCCAAGGCTCAGACTCAACACCATGCATTTCGTGTTTACCTCTACTTTACATATACCTTAATAGTTCTCTAGTGGAGCTACAATTGTAAAAATGTTGTAATTATTTGATTTACAATGAGCTTAAACAATTGTCCCGCAGATCAGCTATCCTCCATTTCCTCTTCAGAGAAGAGCAGGCCTCTAAGAGGGAAGAGCCAGACAGAATAAAACAAGATATAATAAAACTAGGCAAAAGCCGTCATACAGATGATGGACAAGACAGCCCAACAAAAGGAAAACATTCACAAAAGCAGGTCAAACAGTTTTCCACTCATAAGTGCCCAATCAAGAACAACAAGCTAACAGTCACAATACTCACACAGAGGATCTATTACAGACCCTTGCAGGTCCTATGCTTGCTGTTTTGGTCTCCGTGAGCCCATGTGAGCTATGCTTAGTTGATTCAATGAGCCATGTTCTCCTGGTGTCGGCCATCTTCTCTGAGAGTCCACATTCTTTTCAGACAGGGTTTCTTGCAGGCCTCCTGCTGTGTTTCCTTCTCAGCTTGTTGTGTGATTTTGGAATCGTCACTTGACCTCTCTGCTTTATTCTCCCCATGCACAAGATGAGTGTATGAAGGCATCATTCTCATGCCTGGCTACATGATACTAGTCAGGGCTTCAGTCAAGCTTGCTGCTCCATCCCCTAATATGCCTTGGAACTCTGACAAGGCTGGCCTTTACCTGTTCACTGGATATACCCTTATAGCTCTCAAGCACAGCTACATCTACAGACTAAAGCTAATTTTGAGCTTTCTATGTGTTTCACTTCTGGAAACACCTGATGCAGGTGCAGTAAATAGGTCTACACACATCTGTCCACCGTAACCATGACCCTGCCTCTGTTGAAAACTCACCTGCCTTTGGTGATCAAGTGCTGTCTCTTGGCCCTTGTTACTCTAAAGTCCAAGTAGATTCATTTCCTTTGACTTATTCTCTTGAGACCCCGGACTTCTACTAGGAAGTGTGACATGTGGACAAGAGCCACGTTGGTGCTCTTCAGTCATGGGGATTCACAAGTCTGCTTTCTGCAGTATTCCAGAAGAACAATCCTTTGGGTCATCCCTGCATGCAGACCTCTGTTATAGGACAGACTGATGCCAGCATTCCAATTTCTCTACGCCGTTGATTCCTTTTATCAACATGGAGTAAGCCATGCTCATTCACAGAGGCCATCTCCTTACACTTGTTTCTAAATCAATGAATAAACACCAGCACCTTCTTTTAAGGATTTGTTTCTTTTCCTGTGTCTGAGTGTTTTGTGTGTGTGTGTGTGTGTGCCATGTGTCTGCCTTGTGTCTGTGGAGATCAGAAGAGGGTGTCAAATCCCTTGGGACTGGAGCCTAACTGAAGCCAAAGATCACTGTAAGTAACCATGTGAGTGGTGGGAATGAGCCTGTGTCTACTGCAAAGGCAGACATTAACCACAGAGCCATCTCTCCAGTCCATCATATCATTTACAAAGATGTGTAAACTGCGACATGAAATCCAGGACAATTGTTCAAGGACCATTGATGATTCCTTGACTTTGGTGTAGTTTTCTGTTCCCATCCGAATTATTCCCCCTCCTCAAAGTCCATAGCCTATTATGAGGGCCTGTTCTCTGCTACTATGCATGAGGAAAATTCAGGATTTCTTTACAACTTCACCTGCCTATTATGGAACAATCATTTTCACTGTGGACATATGTCACTCTCACAGGTTTAATAAAAGTCTAATTGACCAATCACTGGGCAGGATTTTCAGGGTAGAGAGAATGCTAGAAGAAGAAGGGCAGAGACATGCAAGTCACCAGTCAGATGCATAGGAGGCATCATGGGCACTACAATGCACAGGCAAGTGAGCCACATCAAAAAGGAAGATTAAAAGGAGTGGGTTAATTTAAGATGTAAGCACTAGTTAGAAACAAGCCTAAGCTATTGGCTGGGGTTTCATAATTAATAATAATTCTCAGAGTTGTGATTCAGGAGCTAGTAGCAGAGACAGAAAAATCTTCCTACACCTACCTGCCTTTTCTGTTTCTTCTCAGTACTGTCATACTGGACCAGAGCAGTGTGGATGAGGATGCTTATATTAGAGAGGCCTACAGCTGCTGTTCTCAAACTGTGGGCTACGACTCCTTCGGGGACCAAAAGCCTTTTCACAGAGGTTGACTGTGGAAGACCATTGAAAAATACAGATATTGGCATAACGATTCATAATAGTATAAAATGACAGTTATAAAGAAGAAATGGAGTAATTTTATGGTTGGGGGTCACAACATGAGGAACTATATTATAAAGGGTCACAGTCTTAAGAAGGTTGAGAAGCCATGGCCAAACACACATATAGTTCCTGTTTCTCAACTCCAGTTCCTTTTAGAACCGTACTTACTTTAACTATGTGTGTGAGCATGACACACCTGAACATGTGGATGAAGGGGGAAATCTGGGAGTCTGTTATCTCCTTCCCTCATGTGAGGACCAGAGTTTGGGATCTCATCTTCAGGAGTGCCATCAGGTCCTTCTAAGCACTAAGTGATCTCCCCAGGCTGCACTAGGGGTTCTTTTTCTGATAACAATTAATTATTATTTTTTTCACAGCCTGACCACATTTTCCTCTCTTCCCTCTTCTCCTCCCAGTGCCTCACTTCAACCCTCGCCCCTTCCCCTGTCCTTTCCCTTCAGGAATGTGCAGGCCTCCCATGTATATCGCCAGCAATGGCATAACAACACTAGAGGGTCCTTAAAAACAACCTTTGTTGTTTTCACAAGATGAGGTCAGTTCTAAACAGTTCTCTCTGAAAAATTACAAAATTAGAATATGCTGGAAGATGGTCAGAATAACAATTAAAAATGAGAGAGATTATACTGTGTAGTTTCCTTACCTGCCTGCCCCACGGTGGTGGGCAAAGGTAGTAACTACCAACCAGCCCTTCCCTTCCTCCGAGTTTCTGGTTCCTTATTTTTCCTGGACATATCTGTTTTGTCAGGAATGTTAGCTCCTTAGGCACACACAGCTGCAGCTGCAAGTGCCTAGTACTTATGTCCATGGTCTCCTGATGCTGCTCACACCCTCTTCCCCCAAGACCCTCTCCACAGACACCATACCAGAATTGGTAGGCTAGTTGTCTTATCATACAAGTCTCAGGAGAGTTCGTACAGGCACCTCGGAGGGTGCAGCAGAACCTGAAGCTAGAGAAGTACTGCCCACGAATGCTGCTGATGCAGAGCCTTCCCTTGAAGTGGGAGTGTCATATATCAATCTGTTGATTTCATTGGTTAAGCAATAAAGAAACTGCTTGGCCCTGATGGGTTAAAACATAGGTGGGAGGAGTAAACAGAACAAAACGCTGCAAGGAAGAGGAAGTGATCTCAGAGGCCATGCTCCCCTCTCCCAGGCAGATGTAATGAAGCAAGCCGCCAGGTCAGACATGCTGAATTTTTCCCGGTAAGACTGATGCTACATAGATTATTAGACATGGGTTGATCGGGATATGAGAATTAGCCTGTAAGGGCTAGAGTTAATGGGCCAAGCAGTGTTTAAAAGAATACAGTTTGTTTGTTGTTATTTCGGGTAAAGCTAGCCTATGGCTGGAGCTGGGTGGCAGAATGCAACCCGCAGCTCCTACTACAGAATGGTGCCAAACGTGGGGATAACTGAATCCACAGAAAGCGTGAGAAAGCTTGGGAAAGAATGGAGTGAAGCATGTTTTCTTAGTAGCAGCAATATCTCGGGTCTGCTCTGCTTGCTAGAATCAAGCAAGCGCTCTCATCTAAGGGAGGCTTCCTGACTCAACTTTAGCTGCAAAGCTTGCAGCTCTTTTAAGAGGTCCTGCCATGAAACACTTAAATGGTGTTGATAAAAGCCGACTGAATGCCTGTTTGTTTTCAACAGTAGCAGGAAAAAACCTGTGTTGTTTTAAAATGCCGGCTTTCTGGGCCGTACTGCCAGGGCAAACTCTGACTGTTTGAGGCAGGAGGGCCGACTACAGAGAGAGGACTTGTGTGTTGTCTGTGGACATAATGCTGCAGCTTACTTACTGGCAGGGACCTTGAAACGCCATAGACTTGTGGCAATAAACATGGCTACAGAGGTACCTCCACCATGAGGCTGGAAAGCTAAAGAATGGGCTGGATCCAGCCATCAAAGCCACAGCTTTAGTCCTACCAATATTGCTTGGTAAATTAATGACTCATGTGGTCAAAAAAGAGACGTGTACAGTAAAAGAAAGATTCAAAGTCAAAGAAAATGTTTAAATGATTTACAGTGTGTTAAAAATATATGCAGGCTAAAAGTTAAAGTTCTTAAAGTTAAAAAACAAAAAAAAGGAAGAAAGAGAGTAGTTGGGTGTGGTAGTACACACCTTTAATCCCACCACTTGGGAGGCAAAGGGAGATTGACCTCTGTGACTTCAAGGTGTGGTAGCACACGCCTTTAATCCCAGTGCCTAGAAGGCAGATACAAACAGATCTCTGTGAGTTCAAGGTGTAGTAGCATACAACTTTAATCCCAATGCCTTGGAGTCAGAGACAGGTGGATCTCTGTGAGTTCGAGGTCAGCCTGGTCTACAGAGTTATTCCAGGACAAAGATATACAGAGAATATAAAATAAAAGTAAAAATAAACAAAATAGAGTTAAAATAAAGCCGTACTAAGATGGAAAATAAAGAGAATTTTGATACTCTATGCTATTAGGTTATCTTTGAATTGTTTGAATGCTGAGGAAGGAGCAATAGCTGCTTAAAGATATATGTTTATAAATGCTGCTGAACTAATCCAACATAGATATTTTGAAAATGACTTGACTTTGAAATTTGGATCTAAGGACATGATGCTTTGGAAAGGAGTTTCTTATTTTGTTTTCATAGAGGGTGAGAGTCTGAGGATTGCCTCTATCCCAATATAGTATGATGGACCATGCCCTCCTGAAGGGTTGCTGTGATCACCTTCAGAAAATTGCTTCGCTCAACTGCCAACTGAGATGAAACTAGCACACAGGTTATACCATGAAAGACCTAATTAACGACACCCCCATTCAGCAGGAAGCAGTTTGGAGAGAAAAAACTACACCCATGTTCCCAAATATGGTTTTTAAACGTTCTTTTACATTTAAAGGGGGATATGATATAGATATGAATAATTTGCATTAGTATAGATTTTGCTTTATTGATAGAGATTTAAGGTCAATTTTGTTATATGTATATGTATTTCTGATCTTTATTAAGGTATTGTGATTGTGTCGTTCACTTAAAATGTAATGTTTATAGGTTGTTAATGGATAATCAATAATAGTCAAGCTTGTAGTCATGTTAGTTAAGATTTTCTAGATTTACATAGATATATTTTAGATAGGCATTCTTCATATTTTTCAAAGATTATAGAATATGGCATTTTAAATATTTTAATAACTTAGGGTATTTCATGACAATGAGACACTGTGCTCCTGGCAGCACCAATCTACTTCAAGAAGAAGATGGGCATCGAAGAGGCACCTTATGGAGTTTGATAGTCATTTGTGCAAGAAACTGCTCTTACCTGGACTGTTGCCTCGACTACTGAACTTGCCTAAAGGTGAGATGGTCTTTCAGGGTTCCTGATTCATGAAGGAGTCTGCAAGACATTCTGCAGGACACAACAGATAGTGACTGAACTGACTTTGAATTTCTTGCTTCATGGAAATATCTGCTGGATACTATGGGCCTGTAGGCCGAAGATGGATGCCCCAACGGTACAGAGAAACTTTGGGTGACTGTCCAGGCAGCAAGATGTCTCTGTCATTTCTAGAGTTTGAAAGTTGCTTATTTCTTGTTTGCTTAGGTAATATTGTATCTTTCTGGAGTCTTTGATGGAGGTAAAAATAGTTATAGTTGTAGATTTCCTTAGTTATGGTAACGATAAAATAGATGGAAATATTGTAATTTTTACTTGATAACTGTTTTGTTATATGTAATTTTGCTATGTTAAAGTTAAAGCCTTCTTTTTTTGTTTAAACAGAAAAAGCAGAAATTATGTGGGAGTGTCATATATCAATCTGTTTATTTCATTGGTTAAGTAATGAAGAAACTGCTTGGCCCTGATAGGTTAAAACATAGGTGGGAGGAGTAAACAGAACAGAATGCTGGGAGGAAAAGGAAGTGAGCTCACAGGCCATGCTCTCCTCTCCCAGTAAGTTGCAATGAAGGAAGCCACCAGGTAAGACATGCTGAATCTTTCCCGGTAAGACTGATGCTACACAGATTATTAGACATGGGTTGATCGGGAGATGAGAATTAGCCTGTAAGGACTAGAGTTAATGGGTCAAGCAGTGTTTAAAAGAATACAGCTTGTGTGTTTTTATTTCGGGTAAAGCTATGTGTTCCAGTGACCACTGTGTGTTCCAGTGACCACTATGTGTTCCAGTGACCATTATGTGTTCCAGTGGCCACTATGTGTTCCAGTGACCGCTGTGTGTACCTGTGACTACTATGTGTTCCAGTGACCGCTGTGTGTTCCAGTGACCACCGAGTCTTCTATTGGCCACTACGTGTTCCAGTGACCACTGTGTGTTCCAGTGACCACTATGTGTTCCAGTGACCGCTGTGTGTTCCAGTGGCCACTGTGTTCCAGTGACCACTGTGTGTTCCAGTGGCCACTGTGTTTTCCAGTGACCGCTGTGTGTTCCAGTGACTACTGTGTTTTCCAGTGACTGCTATGTGTTCCAGTGACCGCTGTGTGTTCAAGTGACCTCTATGTGTTCCAGTGGCTGCTGTATATTCCAGTGAGCGCTATGTGTTCCAGTGACCTCTGTGTGTTCCAGTGACCACCGAGTGTTCCAGTGACCACTATGTGTTCCAGTGACCACTATGTGTTCCAGTGACCACCTTGTGTTCTAGTAGTCACTATGTGTTCCAGTGACTACCACGTGTTTTTCTGGCTGCTATATGTTCCAATAACCACTAAGTGTTCCAGTGACCACCGAGTGTTCCAGGTACCGTTATGTGTTCCAGTGGCTGCTATATATTCCAGTGACCACCATGTGTTTCACTGACTGTTGTGTGTTCCAGTGAACTCTATGTGTTCCAGTGACCGCTGTGTGTTCCAGTGAACGCTATGTGTTCCAGTGACTGCAATGTGTTCCAGTGGCTGCTATGCATTCCAATGGCTGGTATGTGTTTCTGCCCCTCACCTGCTCTGAGCTGACTTCTGTACAAATTGTAATAAAACACATCCTTTTCTGTGGAGGGCACACACAAGTTGTAAATGGATAAACTGTGCTTTATTGCTAATATAAGGAGAGAAAGATAGGAATGTCCTGGCCAGTATGGGCAACAAACAAGGGAAGGCTCTGCCTCAGCAACATTCATGGGCAGTACTTCTCTAGATTCACGTTCTGCTGCAGCCTCCTAGGTGCCTGTACAGAACTCTACTGAGACTTGCATGATAAGACAACTAGCCTACCAATTCTGGTATGGTGTCTGTGGAGAGGGTCTTGGGGGAAGGGGGTGTGAGCAGCATCAGGAGACCATGGACATGAGCACTGGGCAGTGGCAGCAGCAGCTGTGTGTGCATAAGGAGCTAACCTTCCACATAAAACAGACCAATCCAGGACCAAATAAGGAACCGGAAACCATGAGGAAGGGAAGGGCTGGTTGGTGGTTACTACATTTGCCCACCTCCGTGGGGGAGGCAGGTAGGAAAGTACACAGTATAATCTCTTCCATTTTTAATTGCTATACTTACCCTCTTCCAGCAAATTATCATTTTGTCATTTTCTGAGAGAACTGTTTAGAAGTGACCTCATCTTGTCATAACATTAAAGGTTGTTTTAAGGACCCACTAGTGTTGTTCTGCCATGGCTGGTGATATACATGGGATGCCTGCCCTTTTCTGAAGAGAAAGTAGGGGAGAGGTTGAGGGCAGGGACTCAGAGGAGTCAGGGGTCTCAAGAGAATAAGTCAAAGGCAATGATTCTACTTGGACTTTAGAGTAACAAGGACCAAGAGACAGCACTTGATCACCAAAGGCAGGTGAGTTTTCAACAGAGGCAGGGTCATGATTACGGTGGATAGATGTGTGCAGACCTATTTGCTGCACTTGCATCCAGTGGTTCCAGAAGTGAAACACATAGAAAGCTCAAAATTAGCCTCAGTCTGTACAGGTAGATATGCTTGAGAGCTATAAGTGTATATCCAGTGATCAGGTAAAGGCCAGCCTTGTCAGATTGCCAAGACTTATTAGGGGATGGAGCAGCAAGTCTGGCTGAAGCCCTGACTAGTATCATGTAGCCAGGCATGAGAATGATGCCTTCATACACTCATCTTATGCATGGGGAGAATAAAACAGAGAGGTCAAGTGACGTTTCCAAAATCACACAGCAAGCTGAGAAGGAAACACAGCAGGAGGCCTGTAAGAAACCCTGTCTGAAAAGAATGTGGACTCTCAGAGAAGATGGCCGACAGCAGGAGAACATGGCTCATTGAATCAACTAAGCATAGCTCACATGGATTCACAGAGACCCAAACAGCAAGCATAGGGCCTGCAAGGGTCTGTACTAGGTCCTCTGTGTGAATGTTGTGGCTGTTAGCTTGATGTTCGTGGGGGGCTCCAAGACTGGAAAACTTATTGAACTGCTTTAGGGAATGTTTTCCTCCTGTTGGGTTGTCTGTTCCATCATCTGTATGACGGCTTTTGCCTAGTCTCATTATATCTTGTTATATCCTGTCTGGCTTTTCCGTCTTAGAGTTCTGCTCTTCTCTGAAGAGGAAATGGAGGATAGCTGATCTGGGGGACATGGGACGTCAAAGATTTAGGGAGTGGAGGAAGGAGAATCTGTGGTCAGGATGTAGTGTATGAGAGAAGAATCTATTTTCAATAAAACATTTTCAATGTGGACTGCACCTGAAGCATGATACTAAAAGCTGCCCTTCCTCTCCACATCCATGAAGCATACATATACATGAACTCACACCAACAATGTGTATCCGTGCACACGACCATGTGACTACACATAAAATTGATGTCTCACATCCAATAATGTATTCAGTTTTCAAGTTCAGTTTTCTTTCAGGTGCCTTCCAGCTTTCCACTATTTATAGTGGTGTCTGCTTCTCTAATATACCCCCTGCCTGAATGATCTTCTGGCTTCTTTGGCATGAGTAAAATTTCATGGAGTTCAGAGATTAAACAGCAGAGACTTGCTCCTCGGAAAAGGCCTCTGAGGAATTTTCTTTGTATCCTCTCTTCTGCACTTGCCCAATCTCCGTAGTGGACACTGTCCTGGAACCTTTTTTTTCTGTTCAGGCCCTGTTCTTGCCCTGGGGCTTAAATGGAGATTTAGAAGATTTATTTCTGTGAATCAAGAGAAAAAAGCAGGGACAGGCAGGCGACAAGGAAACTATGGGAACAACAGGATGCAGGAGGAAAACAGAACAAGATTCCTAAAATCATGTCCCAGGCCACCTTCAGACCTGCAAAATCACAATGAGGGACAGAGAACACTGGCAATCCAGGGAAACTCGGGCAGGGTGATCTGCTGCCCAGGAATACCATGCCACAAGGCAGTAGGAAATTTGGCAGATGACAGTGACCAATAACTGAAGCTGTCGGGACAAGGACCTGTATATCAGTATTGGCAGTCCCCCTACCATCTCCAAGCTGTTCTCCTTATAAAACAGGGTTCACTGCACTGGGGTACACCACTAGTGCACAGGATATTCATGGGAATGTATGGGGCACATCCTCCCAAGATCACACCCCTGAACTGCAGCAGGACAAAGACAGGAAAACTAGGCTTTGGAGTTCAGCAACACTGGCAGCTTCTCTTCCTGTTCAGGCTTCCCATCCATGGAGTCAGAGGGGACGCCAAGGGCTCAGAGTCACTAGAAGTGGGAAAAGGCGCTGGACATTCAGAACCCGGCCCAGCCCAGGTACAGGATCTCCATTTAGTTCCACTCATCTGTAAGTACAGTCTCAGGCCGACAGGCTCTAATGGGGGCTGCAGAAGGAATACTGCAGAGAGGCATCTGTTCTCTGATGCTGTACCTGAGGACGTCACTGTTTGCTGTGTGGCTCAGGTAATGTGCCATATGACTGGGGAGGAAGGACATGACTAAAACAGGAAACCTCCTGAGGCTGTCTGGGCTCCAAGCAGGAGATTTGTCTTTGCTCCTTTGGCCTTGTTGTAGTACATCTGGTCCTCCTGGGGGAGACAAATGCCTCTGCCTTCAGCTCTTAGGCCTGTTTCTTTTTGTGCCATGCAGTCAGATGTCCTGTTCCTGGCCTCCTGCAGATTTCCTCCAGGCTCAGCCACTTCATGGGGCCGGCTCCTCTTGGAACTTCCGTATAGATGCAGCAGGATGTATTGGCCTGAAAACAGCCATCGGTGGAAATCAGGTTGTAGTTTAGCTTTTCTTTGATTCAGGGCCCATACTTGGGGACAACTGCTGTAGGAGATGTTTGGGGTGACCTTAAGGTGGGGAAGTCAAACGAACATGCATGTTGGGTCTTGGAGTTGGCCAGAGGGTGTTGGAGAAACTTCCACAGATGGGAGAGCAGCTGCTGGTACTTGAAACCACCAACAAGGGTCCCTGGAGGCCAGTTTTGCTCCAAGGCTGGTGGTACCTCAACCCTGTGCTTCTAGACGTTCCATTTATTTTTGCAAAAGCACATTTCATGGGCTCATATACATGCATGTCGGAGATTGAATTTCCAATTTGTTTGAGTTGCATGCTGCCTTGAGAGGCCGTTTCTAGTCTGGGTTAGGATGTGATTTTGAACTTCCTGAAAACTTTAGTACTCCACCCCTCTCATAGTAGCTGTGAGAGGGGGAACACCAAGGACTCCTTCCTGAACCAGAACTGTCTGTTCTATTATTGGACATGATTGCCACTGCCTCCTGCACAAACTAATCTCATCACAGCCTCCATCACACATTGACTTGTACACCGTGAACGTTAGATAAAGGAGTCAGTTCAGAGATGATAGTGGGATGGACTCAACTAACTCCAAACTACACGCAATGCTTGTAAAAGTGGACAGAGTGAAAAGCACTCAGCAGGAAAATTAATTCTTATATTACACACTCCAGGCCCTTTCTTAAGCTGATGGCTGCTTCGGGGTCCGTTTTATACTCCTGCAGTCCATGTCCTAAATAACCATGCAATGGACAGGTAGAGACTTACATCATCCAGGACCCAGAGGGAACAAAATACCTCCCTAGTAATAACTGGGCAACGGTGTGCAATATCGAGTTGCTATACAGGTGACTATTTCACGCAGGCTTCTAGATTTCCAAGATCAAACCATTTATGTGTTTCTATATATTAGGGGGTCACTGTCTGAAGTGGCTTTGAGCTGGCAAAGATCAAATGGGAAAGAAGGTAACTTGCTGGAATTCTGATCTCTAGAATCCAGGCAGGCCCTATGCTTTGCTGCTGTGTGGGACCTGACAAAGCTTGAGGCTAAGGGCAGATACAGCCCCTGTGGACATCAGAAACATCGATACTTTTCCTTGATACCTTCTTTAACGTTTGAAACCTGTTCCTGCCAATGGCAATATTTCAACTTTCTTGAGGGACTAGACATTAAATCAGGACCTGGTGCAAACGAGGCAAGCTCTGTCATGCAGCACATGAATTGTAGTGTGGAGTAGCATTATTAGTCATTACTATTTTATTATTGTTGCTGGTTATTGGGATGAAGCTTCACAGTGTGGAGAGAAGAGGATAGTATTCATGGGCTGATTTTTCCTCCACGGTGTAAATCCTGGGGATGAATTTCAATTCTGCTCTCTAGGTGACAGGCACCTTGACCTTCTGGGATAATTTGTTTTAATTGTCGTCTTAAGATAAAGTACAAAAACCTGGGAAGGGAGTCTCAATGAGAGATTATCTACACTGGATTATCTGAGGAAGATTGTCTGAGTTAGTTGTTAAAGGAGTATCTGGCCCAGCTTGGAGACACCATTCCCTAGCTAGGGCATCTTGAACTGTATACAACTGAATAAATTTCCATCAGCAAAGCCAAGTAGTAAGCACGAATGAACTCCCCTCTCTCCACACCTGAATATGAAAGTAATGTGTCCAGCTATTTTACAATCCTGTTGCCCCAATTTCCTTGCTAGAATGGTGTATGATGTGGTATTTTGAGCTGAAATAATACAAAAGAATTGAATTACCTTCTGAACTTCCACAGCAGCCGTGACCCTGTCCAGATACATACATCAAAACCATGGTGCATTGGGCACCTGCTGATGGTGGCAGGAGCTGGAAGGATCCTGGTACACAAAGACCCATGGATGAAAATCTGTTGCCTAGAATTGTCAATCTGGGCCTTCTTTTTGAAATCTTATGTTATTTTTCATAATGTGTATGAGTCTGTACATGTATGCATGCAGGGGCCTGTATAGGCCAGAGGAGAGTGTCCTCTTCCCTGGAGCTGGAGTTACAGGAAGATGCAATGTAGGGTTAAGCCAGCCCCTTAGGTGGCGGGCTTGCCTTGGGCGAAAGTTTACTTATAAATCAGACCCGTGGGAGCCCGCACACACCTTCTGCTTCCTGTACACTGCGGGAACCTTGGTCCTGTAAGTCTATTTCTTCATTAAAGCAGTATATATTCTTTAAAATCTGTCTGCATACGTTTATGCCGCTACAATGCAAGACACCATAGGTTCTGAAAAATGTACCATGAAAGAGCATGACTGGTCCATAGGTGTTGAAAGAAGGCCACCTGTGTGTCTCCTGACTGCTAAGCCCAGAAGTAATCATACAGAAACCATATTATTTCCAATGCCGTGTGACCAATAGCCTAAGCGTATTTGTGGCTAACTCATATCCTTATCTAAATCATCTCTATTAATCTGTGTATGGCCACGTGGCTTTGGATTAACAGCTAAAGTTCTGGAATCGCTCTCTGGAGGAGCTACAAAGCTTCTCTCTGGCTTTGCTCTTCTTTCTCCCAGCATTCAGTTTAGTTTTCCCCACCTAGCTCTGTTCCCAATAACTTGCTATAGGCCCATACAGTTCCTTTTTAACGACATAGAGAGCAGATTCCCACATCATCACATATTTACTGTGCCATCTTTCTATGCCCTTTTTCTGGGATTTGTTTGGCCCCAAGAGATGTGTGTTGGTTTGGAATGTTTTGTTGTGGGAATGACAGTCGTGGGATAAGAAAATAGATCCCAATGGGGTCATCTCCTTATGTGTATATTAGACACATATGTGCCCTCCTCTCCTGGAATGTGAAGCTGCAGGTGCTTTCTCTGGCAACACACCAGGACCTAATTAGGAGTAATGGGCCCATCCCTCACTGTTCTTAGGTCTCTACAGAGGAATCTTCCTCTGCATTTGTAGGGCTCTGATCCACAGGCCTACTTTGTGTAGCCAGGCCCTGTCAGTTTCTCAGGACTATACTAAGAGCCTGACTGCAATCTGTGGTAGTATCCCAGGTAGTCTTTCTCACCAGCTCCACCTCACACACACCCCAATGAATCTACCTTCCTTCTAGGTCCTATATATGTCCCTAATACAGCATCTACCTTGGTGCTTATAATCCCAGCACCAGAGTTCCCAGTTCTTCTTTGAGTAGAAGGATGTTGTCTCAAGGTTTCTGTCACTTTGACAAAACAATATGAAAAATAAAGTTTGGGTAGAAGAGTTTTATTTTATGTACACTTCAGCATTGCTGTTCATCACTCAAGGAAGTCAGAACAGGAACACAAACAGGGAAGGTGCACAGAAGCAGGATCTTATGAGGAGTCTATGGAGGAGAGCTGCTTACTGGCTTGCTTCCCATGGCTTACTCAGTCTGCTTTCTTATAGAACCCGGGACCACCAGCCCAGGAAGGTCAACTTATACTGTAAGCTGGGCTCTTGACTGTTGATGAATAATGGAGAAAATGACTTTGAGTTGGACCTCATGAAGGCATTTCCTCAACTGGTGCTTCTTCCTCTCTGATGACTCTAGCCTGTGTCAAGATGACACACAAAACCACCCTGTGCACATGTTATCTGTCCTCTGGACACTCTTGCTATGGGAATTCAGATACTCCATCTCTCTGAAGTGCCTCTACAATCCACAAACTATCCTAATACAAGTCTGTACTACAACCAGTCTACCTGTGCCTCCTCAGTAACACCAAACTTCTGTATGTGTTTCCTCGCTACACAGCCCTGTTTGCCCATCTTCTCCATTACAAAGTCCAGATTCCCCCCTTAATGGTACTCAGTTCAGAAAGAGGCTTTCTCACATCCTGCTGCACCCCCTTTTCTAGAGTCTGCCATATCTACAAGCAGTCACAGCATCAAAAGCAGCTCACGCCTTGGCCACTTTCTTACAGGTCATGTACTCTACCCCACGACATACACCACCATGCTAATGCCACCCTGATGTGTCCTCCCTGCCGGAACTCAGGCATAACCCTCTCTATAGGCTTTCCACACTGCCTCTCCTCCAATCACCCTTGGGCTAACACAGCCCATTGCTCCCTGCATGCTCTGAAGCCTGCATCCTATGTCTTCCACTAACCTGGCCTGTTGCATCTACTGAGAATCCTTCTCCTCTCCTGCTTGAACTGGGAGGATCGATCAATATGCCTCTTGTGCATCTCGGGCTAGGTGTGGGAGCAAAGAGGAAGCCTCTTTCTAATGGGCATAAAAAGGCCTCTTGTGTTTCCTTTGAAACACTACGACCTGTGTCAGGAGGACTCCTAGTAGCATGACTGTGCCATTGAAAGGAGTGATAGTGAACAGACCTGGGGGTAGCCTAGGTCACTGGTCACACTCCCCACTGATGAATGCTCAGAAAGTAGTCTTTTTGTATTTGTTGCAATACAAGAGTGAACGCGTAGATTTGGGGGAAAATCTGTTTTTGTCGTGAACAGTCTTCTCACTGGGGACTTGTCCTGTTCCTGTTCTTAGGTGTTTGTTCCCACAGGGTCAAGTTAAGGTGAAGATGGTACAATGTGACAAGAGAGAAGAATATATGTCTGAGCACGGATTGCCGTTGGTTTGAGAAACTTTTGTGACTTGTGGAGTAGTAAAGATGACTCAGGGTTTGATCCCTTCCTTTTATCTTCTGTTAAATATTTTCTCAATAATGGACATACACACCTTACTGACCCCCAAAACGGACATGAAATATTTTGAATACACAACTCTTTATTGCTGAAGGGATAAGGTGTCACAGCCATCAGAAGGTGTCAGTGACACCTGAAGATCCTGTCTTCATCTGGGGCCTGGACAGGATGATGCTTCAGGACTCCTACAAAAGCTTTACTGCAAGGTGTCCTGGCCATCAGAAGATGGACACTGGAGAATCTGAGACTGCTGATGTTTCCTGTATTGGCCTCTTCTTTTCTTAAACCAGCTCTGCAATAACATGGTGAAAGAGAAGGCTTTAGTGTATTCAACAGTCAGTATCACAAGTGGAAAACACAACTATGTGTAACAGTAAATGCCAGTGAGGCTTTAGATTGACCAGACTTTTCTAACCAAGGACACACAAAATCCTATGCAACCCCAGCCCTGGAAGTCGGAATTCAGAACAACAGGAAATGGGAAATTCATTAGCTAGTACCTTTCCTGTCTTATGCCCTTTCAAGGAAATGTGAAATATGGCTCTAAGAAAGAGAACGGGCATCAGTAAATCAGGATATGGAGAGGACCAGATATCAAAAGGTCTTCATTTATTACAATCTGCACACTCTCTGCCAAGTAAATGGCACCTCACCATTCCCTTGAATTATCTGACTTACTTGAACTACTGCTTAGAATAATGATATCTCCCCTGACTCTCTCGAAAGTCACAACCCACTGCATGAATTCCTGTCTATGTAATCCTCATGATATATGTATATAATAGAGAAGATGGGAGAGCTCATATTTGGCCTTGAATCTATGTTAAAAAGGCACAACACGTCCCAATTCTGGTTCCGTTTGAATAGATGCAGGAACAGCTGAAACAACTGCCATAGATTATTCAAATTTGATTATTTGAGATTATCCAAAGATTTCTGATCTAAGTTGAAGAGCCAGAAACCTGAATATATTACTAATTTCTTTTACTGTGACCCTGTACTGTTTCATCCATGAAAGATCTACAAAAATGCAAGGCCCTTGCTGGGTGACTGTGGAGGTTTCTGTGTCTTCCCATAGAGGCCTCTTATCTCCTATGCACAGGAAAGGAAGCTGCTGTGAAGTGATGGGCCAATGCCTGGGCCAAGTCTAGTTTTCATCAGGCTTCCTGAAAATTCAGCAGCCTATTGGTCTAAGAGAGGAGAGGATAGTGAAGATGAGGTGTTGGGAATGGGCTGCCAGTGCCCTGGAGTGCATACATGAGTTACTGCTTTTTAAATAAGTAGAGGAGAAAGGACTGTGGGATGATGAGGAAGGAAGGTGGAAAGGGAAAGTGAGGGGACAAAAATAGTCGATAGAAGAATGAAAGCAGAAGATAAGAGAAGGGGAAGAGGAAAAGGAAAGGAAAGAGAAAAGCTCAAAGGAAGGAAATAAAGAAGACATAGATCAGGACACTGTTATCAATCTCTGGTGGCTGGATCCCTATAGCTTAGTGTCAGCATGAACTAGACCATTGATTCTTGTCCTGCTCAGACAGACGGTGGAACCCTGCATCTTCACCTGCATGGCCAACTGCCTCAAACAGAAAATTACTGGTCCCTAGAAACAACTATGACCTCATAGAACAGGACGAGTCAATGATTGGACTCATGCCCTGTGATCTAATGGGAAATGTGACAGTTTATGCCAGTGAAGAGGTTCCTCCATCTTCTATTCTGTTGAGGCCATTTCAGGTAGAAATAGACTTTGATCTCTGTCATGAAGAATCCCACGGGAAATTAATTAAGTCTATTCTAGGGACCAAAGATCAGGGATATTCTAGCTAACTTAGCTGTGCTTAAACTTCCTGTTTGTATGAACCCATCCTCCAGCTAACTGCTATCTTAGCTTCAGTAAACAGCTTGATTCAAACTGCTTACTTCTGCACAGGATTCTGCTTCTGCTGAGCTAGATGATAGGAAATCTAAGTTTTAAGATGTCCTTACAACCCCCGTGTTCTGGACACCTGGAGGCACGGCTCGGTGCCCAGATGCATGGGTGTCATCCTAGTCAGCTGGAATAAAGACTTTCCATTAGCTATAGACCGTGTAAGTGGTCATCTCTGCTCACAACTATGGAGTGCTCTATCCTAATTGGAATGTCTTCATAACCTCCTCCCTTCAAGGCTCAGGGATCAAAGCAGAAGAACAAGCAGAAAAACTGGAATATACAAAGGTGCTGGATGACTCTAAAGGAACAAAAATCTATTTTCTGTACAAAAGGTCAAAAACCAAAATGAAGTCAACACAACACACTTCAACAATTCACTTGATTGTACTGCCTTGTACAGACACCTCAATCCTAACTCCCAGTGGGGCTCCACACAAGACGCCCATGTCAGGAAGGACAAGGGGTGCTGTGAGATTCACCACTTAGGATAGTGGGATACCTGCTTCCTACTTCCCCTCACTGTCAGAAAACAGTCTCCTTCTTTCCCAGGCCCCTCCTCCTCCTCCTCCTTCTCATTCCCCTCTCCATTTTCTCCCTCCAGCTTCTTCTCCTTCTGTTCCAGTGTTTCTGGATCTACTTTGGCATATTTTTCTTTATCAAAACACAAAATTTCTCTGCGGTCAACCGCTATACTCCCATGATTTCAGCTTATCATTTATCGATGGATGGCTTCTTATTGCTTCAGCACCTTAAGCAGGTGGGGTGATTCCAAGGAATCAACCTTGCCAAAAGAATGTGCAAAGTCACAGACTATCCCCAGCTCAAACAAACAAACAAACAAACAAAGAAACAAACAAATATCCTTCCCAAATTGACTTGGGAGAGCTAACACTACTCCAAGCGAGGCTGGCACAAAGATGTGATGTTGTCATCTATAGGATTAGGGAAATGAGCCAATTCAGACAATTCATTCAGATATCTTGAGACTTCCTGCTTCCATCATGTAGGTAATAAGGGTAGGTCACTGTCACCTATGGACTTTTGCCCTGGCCCTCTTCCATGCCCTCTAAAGTTTACTGGGCTCAGGACAAAAGCAATGGTCTCAATGAGAATTAAAGCTTGATAGTGATGCCCTACTTCCTGCCCAACATGTAGGGCATCCTGGGCTCTGTTCTTATACCAGGAGATCCAACGTTTTTAGGCTGAACCTCCAGACAGCAATGTGATCTTAAACAATGTGGAGAGCAGTTAACAAAACCGCCTCTTCCTTAATACATAGCCAGCTATGGAAATACAGTCACAGTTGCCTGTTGGATGTCACCATCCTCTCAGGCTCCTAGGGAATAAGGGTCCATTATATTGGGAAGTCCTCAAACTGCACATCTTTGTGTCCATGCCATTTCTCTCCCTCCCTGCTCCTTCGATTATGTGGATGTATAGTATAAAAAAGGCCAACTAAAGGACCAGAATCCATGAGGGAAACTCAAACAAACCAACATGATGCCTCCATGAACTCAATCAAAGCCCCATTATGTTGAGAGGAGGCCACTTGTTGGTTCTCAACTCTCCGGTTAGCTTAGCCCCGAAATAATCACAAAGCAACTAACTATATTAATTAAGTCACTGTTGGCATATTAGTCTAGCTAATAAAGCTAGTTCTGCAGTGTATCAGCCTCTAGAGCTGCACTGCTTCAGCCCCTAGAGCTGCAGTAAATGAGGCTCTCTGGAGCTGAAATGCATTAGCCTCTCTCTGGTGCTGCAGTTCATCAGCATCTAGAGCTGTAGTGCATAGGCCACTAGAGTGATAGTGCATCAGCCTTTATATATGAAGTATATCAGTATCTCCAGAGCTGATATTCATCATCCTCTAGAGCTGCACTGCATCATCTTCTCTGGAGCTGCAGTGCATCAGCCTCTAGAGCTGCACCACATCAGCATCCCTAAGCTGCAGTGCATCAGCTTCTCTGGAACTGCAGTGTATTAGACTCTAGAGCTGTAGTGCATAGGCCTCTAGAGGTGCAGTTTATCATCCTCTCTGGAGCTCCAGTGCATCATCATCTCTGGAGTGATAGTCCATCAGTCTCTCTAGAGATGCAGTTCATCATCAGTCTCTCTAGAGCTGCAGTACAAATGGCTCTGGAGTGATAGTCCATCAGCTTTTCTCGAATTGCAGTGCATCATCCGTCTCACTGGAGCTGTGATTCATCAGCATCTCTAGAGCTGCATTGCATCAGCCTCTAGAGCTGTAGTGCATTGGCCTCTATGAAACTGCAGTGCATCTGTGTCTCTAGAACTGCCTCTCATCAGTCTCTGGGTCTACAGCACCTCTGTCTCTCTGGAGCTGTAGTTCAGGGTCCCGTCAGCTCGACAGGGGGAGAATTCCTCACTCCTTCAGCTTTTGTTTTCCAATAGCTCTTCCTCTCCATCCTGGGGGAATCTCCCTCTTCTCTCCCAGTTTCTCCAAGCTGAGCCTGGTCCTACTGTCGTTTACACTTCGTGGTGATTGGATGTAGTAATAGGAGCGGTGGGACTGTGTCCCCAGCACCCCGGCCGCCTGCCTAGCTTATACCCCGAAATAATTACATGGACACTGTATTCTTTTAAACACTGCTTGGCCCATTATAACTAGCCTCTTCTTGGCTAACTCTTGCACCTGGACAAGCCCATTTCCAGTCATGTGTGTAGCACCCTATGGTGCGCTGACCGCGAAGATTCTTGCCTACGTACATCCTGGGTTGAAGGTTAATCACGTCTGCCCGGGAGAGGGGAGCATGGCGTCTCTCTGAGCTCACTTCCTCTTCCTCCCAGCATTCTGTTCTGTTTACTCCTCCCACCTATGTTCTAACCTATCAGGGTCAAGCAGTTTCTTTATTGCGTATCCAATGAAATCAACAGATTGATATATGACACTCCCACATCACTTCCCCTTTTTCGTTTTAAACAAAAAATAAGGAAGGCTTTAACTTTAACATAGCAAAATTACATATAAAAAAACAGTTATCAAGCAAGAATTACAGTTACAATATTTATATCTACTTTATCTTTTATCATAACAATGGAAAACTATAACTTTAACTATCTATCTATTCTGCAACGCCATCAAAGACTCTAGAAGAATACAATATTACCTAAGCAAACAAAAAGTGAACACTTTTCAAAACTCTAGAAATGACAGAGATATTTCGCTGCCTGTACAGTCACCCAAAGTTCCTCTCTACCATTTGGGCATCAATCTTCAGCCTTCAGGCCCATAGTATCCAGCAGACATTTCCATGAATCCAGAAATTTCAAAGTCATTTCAGTCACTATCTGTTATGTCCTGCAGTATGTCTTGCAGACTCTTTCATGAATCAGAAACCCGGAAAGATCATCTCACCTTTAGGCAAGTTCAGTAGTCCTCTCTCTGTGGGTTCTCTGTGTCCAGTTTATGCAATAGTCCAGGCAAGAGCAGTTTCTTGCCCAAATGGCTATCAAACTCCATAAGGACCCTCTTTGATGCTCATCTTCTTCTTGAAGTAGACTGGTGCTGCCAGGAGCAGAGTGTCTCATTGTCATGAGAAAACCTAAGTTATTAAAACATTTAAAATGCCATATTCTATTATTTTTGAAAGATATAAAAAATGCCTATCTAAAATATATCTATGTACATCTAATAAATCTTAACTAACATGACTACAAACTTGACTATTATGACTATTAACAACCTATATACATTACATTTTTACATAAACTACACAATCACAATACCTTAATTGAGAGCAGAAATACATATACATATAACAAAATTGACCTTAAATTTATATCACTAAAGCAAAATCCATATCAACGCAAATTATTCATACCTATATCATATCCCCCTTTAAATGTAAAAGAACATTTATAAACAATATTTGGGAATATGGGCGCAGTTTTTTCTCTCCAATCTGCTTCCTGCTGAATGGGGGCACTCTTATTTAGGTATTTCAGGGTATAACCTGTGTGTTGGTTCACCTCAGTCGTCAATTGAGTGAAGTAATTTTTTGAAGGCATTCACAGCAACCTTTCAGGAGGATGTGGTCTATCATACCATATTGGGATGGAAGCAATCCACAGACTCACCCTCTGTGAAAACAAAATAATAAACTCCTTTCCAAAGCATCATGTCCTTAGATCCAAATTTCAAAGTCAAGGCATTTTCAAAGTATCTATGTTGAATTAGTTCAGCAGCATTTATAAACAAATATCTTTTAGCAGCTGTTGCTCCTTCCTCAGCATTCAAACAATTCAAAGAGAGCATAATAGCATACAGTATCAAGATTCTCTGTGTATTTTCCATCTTTGTGCAGCTTTGTTTTAACCTCTATTTCGTTTAATTTTACTTTTATTTTTTGCTTATTGAGATAGGTTCTCTGTATATTTTTGACCTGGAGTAACTCTGTAGACCAGGCTGTCCTTGAACTCTCAGAGATCCGCCTGTATCTGCCTCCCAGGCATTGGGATTAAAGGCGTGTGCTACCACACCTTGAAGTCACAGAGGTCAATCTCCCTCTGCCTCCCAAGTGTTGAGATTTAAGTTGTGTACTACCACACCCAACAACTCTCTTCCTTCCTTTTTTTTACTTTTAAGAACTTTTAACTTGTAGCTTGCATATATTTTTAACACACTGTAAATCATTTAAAAATTTTCTTTGTCTTTGACGCTCTCTTTACTGTATCTCTCTCTGTTTTTCTGAGCACATGAGTCTTTAATATACCAAGCAATCTCAGTAGGAATAAAGCTGTGGCTTTGCCAGCTAGATGTAGCCCATTCCTTAGCTTTCTGCCATTCCAACCTTGTGGCTGAGGTACCAGCCAGAGCCGCATTCAGTGCCACAAGTCTACAGTGTTTCAAGGTCCTTGCCATAAAACAAGCTGCAACAGACAACACTCAAGTCCTCTCTATGTAGCTGGCCCTCCTGCCTCAAACAATCAGAGTTTGCCCTGGCAGGATGGCCCAGAAAGCAGGCATTTTAAAACAATACAGGTTTTTTTCCTGCTACTGCTGAAAACAAACAAGCATTCAGTCGGCTTTTATCAACACCATTTAAATGTTTTGTGGCAGGACCTCTTTAGAGCTGCAGGGTTTTGCAGCTGAAGCTGAGTCAGGAAGCCTCTCTTAGATGAGAGTGCTTGCTTGCTTCTAGCAAGCAGAGAAGACCTGAGAAATCGCTGCTACCAAGAAAACATGCTTTACTTTTTCCCAAGCTTTCTCAGGCTTTCAGTGGATTCAGTTGTCCATACGTTGGGCACCACTCTGTAGTAATACGAGCGGCGGGGCTGAGTCCCCAGCACCCCGGCTGCCTGGCTAGCTTATACCCCGAAATAATTACACGGACACTGTATTCTTTTAAACACTGCTTGGTCCATTATATCTAGCCTCTTCTTGGCTAACTCTCCCACCTGCACTAGCCCATTTCCAATCATGTGTGTAGCACCCCAAGGTGTGCTTACCGGGAAGATTCTAGCGTACGTCCAACCAGGGTCGGAGCTGAATCGTGTCTGCCCAGGAGAGGGGAGCATGGCGTCTCTCTGAGCTCACTTCCTCTTCCTCCCAGCATTCTGTTCTGTTTACTCCTCCCACCTATGTTTTAACCTATCAGGGCCAAGCAGTTTCTTTATTGCTTAACCAATGAAAGCAACAGATTTATATATGAAACTCCCACATCAATAGGATACCAGCCATCAGGGACTCTATGTGATGTAGGCTGGTCTTCTATCTATCTGCTGCTTCCATTGGTTAATTAATGAAGAAAACTGCTTGGCCTGATAGGTCAGAACATAGGTAGGCAGGGAAGATAGAACGGAATGCTGGGAGGAAGAGGAAAGTGAGGCAATCACTATGCCTCATCTCTCTGGGGCAGATGTCAAAGATCCAGCCACCAGGTCAGACATGCTCGATCTTCCCCAGTAAGCCACCACCTCGTGGTGCTACACACATCAATACTAATGGTGCCCAACATTGTTATTTCGGGGCATGAGCTAGTCAGGCAGCAAGGAACTGGGTAGCAGGAACACAGCCCCCTGCTCCATCTACAGCTAGTCAGGACTGCTATTCTATACAAGCTTCTAATGCAGGTAGGGTGTTCGCTTACATCAAGACTGACCTGATCCAAGCTGAAGGAAGTAAGCATGAATAGCACTCTGCAATGCCTTTCCCTTTTCTCATTTGCTATGGAGCAGTCAGTTTCTCTGGGCTCATGGCCTCAGCTTTTATCCCATGATCTAAACATTAGTCTTTAATGTCTGAAGGAAAGAAATTCATTTGAAAATAAGATATCTATATCACTTCCTTCAAGTGAGCTCTATCTTTTCCCACATTCCAAAAAACCCACATGTTAAACATAGTCTCCTTTAAAGGAAAAGAACACTTTCAGTTTTCAAGTTAGTCAACAGAAGACACACTTGACTGTGGCTTGGCACCTTTGCTTTTTATGTATTTGCAAACACATAAAAACTTGCAAAGGTGTGTGATATACATGTGTATCTATGTGCAAATGCACACTCGTGCATGCAGAGGACCAAGGTCAGAGTCAAGCATCTTCCTAGCTTGCTCCCCACATGATTTACAATGGCAGGGTTGTCCCTGAACCTCAGCTCAGCAACTGAGCTAATCTAGGTCTCCCTAAGGATTCGCAGTCTCTGCCTCCTGAATAAGAGATTCTGACTACAGGTGAGCTGACACCTGCTAAACTTTATGCTGAGGGTCCCAACTCAGATCCTCAGACTCATGTGGCAAGAGCTTTATCCTTCGGGCCCTCTCCTCAGTACCTACCTGCATTTTGACTATCAATAACATCCCCTGATCACGTTCTCTTTATTTGATTACCTGAAATGAGCTCAATGTTATTTTTTTTTGTTTAATTGTAACAAAATTAATCCTTTAAAGCTGTCAGCCACATACATGTCATAACACTGACATGACTATTTTGGCATTGTTTTTAGATAATCTAAACACAGCATCGGGGAACATGAAGGTTCAACTTTGCTGCTGTCTACATTGGCTTTACACAAACTTACAAAGGTGGAGGGCCAACCATGTGCACTGTGAGTGTCTTCCCACATGACTCTTGGACAAATTAAACACAGCTAAGTTATGAAACACTGACTGGAAGAAGGGAAAAAGGGAGGGGAGCAGAGAAAAATATAAAGCTCAATAAAGACAATTAAATGAAATATAAATGTTAAAAACTGTGTGCATTTTTTAGTTTCTTTTATTCAAATAAGAGACTACGATGTTTCCAATAATGGGAAAAGACACTTAGTGGGTGCCCGTTCCATTTTAACTCTGGAAAACTTCAAGAGTCAGTGCTCAGTTACTGTTATAACCCAGACAAGGACACCTCTCACCCACGCTTAATTTTCATAATGGGAACAAGAACATGGACCATAACCTGAAGCAGAGTGCCCTGCCCAAAGCCTTTTCAGACATACTAACACGCACTATGGATTCTCCCAGGAACAAGCGCTTTGCAAGGTCCTTCCTGTGAGAAGAAGATGGAAAGTGGAGCTGTTAGGGAAATACAGATTTCAGCTTGGCAAGATGAAGAGATTTCTGGAGATGGATCATACCCAACACAAAACTATGTAGAGATGGTGAGCTCTAAAGAATGAAAGCGGCTTTTCATTGATCTCCATTTTATTGAAAAAAAATAACCGCATTAATCAACACCAGGCTCATGTGCTATATTAGTAGAGGGATTGCTTAGAAACCACTAGGTCTTGACTTAAATTCCCATTATAAAACAGGGGCCATAAAGAAGAAGAGTATAAGACGGAGGAGGAAAAAAAACAAAAGGAAAATTTAAGAACAAATTGAGAGGCTCCAACCAGTTTCTAGAATCAACACTGCATGTGTGTGTGTGTGTGTGTGTGTGTGTGTGCGTGCGTGTGTGTGGGTTTGAGTGTAGGTTGACTTTGTCCTCTCAAACATCCTTCCCATACCCTGCAACTAAACAACGACCTCATGCTTGGGGCTCAAAGCAGATAGGACCCACAGTGTGAAGAACATATCTCCTAATGAGATGCTGATGGATGGGAGCTGGAACGGCTACTGAAACAAGTCACATACCTTAAATCAGAGGGAGACAAAATTGTTTTAGCATTGGCTTGGCTTCCACACCCAGAGCAGAGAGAGAGAAGTCACTTTAAGGCATCTAACATAGAACTTCCTACTCAGCTCACAAAAGCAAGCCCCGGCTGTGTGTCAACCTCTGCAAACAGGGCCATGATTTTGTCTTTTTCCCGCAGTATATACACTTCAGTGGGGACTTCCACCCATGGTAAATCTGAGCAGCATATTCTTTCATGTTACACAAAGTTCTCCAGCATCAGGATGAAGAATACTATCTCTGCTTCAGCGAGATTTCCAGAATCCTGCCCTGCACAATATTAATCTCTGTATTTCAAGTGTTATTCTTCCATACCTATCAGTCCATGCCTCCTCTCAACCCTAATATAACATTTGGCAATGTGTTTGGCTAGCCACACACAGAATCCCAGAAAAATTAACATTAAGGGTTGTCACTATTAATACCATCGTCTCAAGTTAGGATCATTTTTTCTTTATGCAGTGTAGCACTTTTAACCATGATATTCAAGACACAAAATAGAAAGACGGGGACAATTAAAGAGTTAAAGGGGCAAAGAGTATTTCCATTGGAGGCTAAGTGTGTGGCCAGCTGGGGGTCCAAAATTGCATCACAATGAAAACCATGTGCTGTGAATGTTGTCCACCTAGAGATGATGTCCCTTTTATGTAGTGCTGTTTCAATTAAGGTTAAAATCGATTTAAAGTTCAGTTTGTCAAGTGCTGTAATCTCAGCACTTGGGGGGTGGAGGTAGAGGCAAAAGAACCATGAGTTCAAGGACAGCAAGGGTTACACAGAGAAACCCTGTGCCAAAAAACCAACATTCAAACAGTGAAAAAAATAAAATGGAATCCATTCATTGAAAAGCGCCTAGGACAAGGCTAGCTAATGCCTAAGGAAGGCTATAGATTGTCTGTCCAATTGCTTTGTTTGGATTCACTGACCTTCAGTTTTGCTTCAGGCACTTTCAAAGCTCTTGCAAGTTCTTTCCTGTGTAAAGACAACCATGGATGTTTATCATGCAGTGTTTTACATGCAATACAATGACATACATGAATTCTATGCCTTTAAAATATCACCGTCCTCCCTCACACTTGGCATTAACATTTATTCTCAGAGGCAGTCTCACTTTTGAAATGAATTCATCTCCTGCAAAAGTTTCTAAATGATAGAGACAAACAATTTTAACAAACTATTGAAAATTAAAAATAAATGTCAAAGTCGATGCTGAGCAAAGTATGCTAAATTAAAAACAGCACTAGGGGAGGGGAAAGAGAAACCAAAAGGAGTTGATGGCTAGGTACACAGTCCCTGAAGAGATGAGGAGGTCACACAACAAACTATAAACTCCTAGCACTCGTGAACTTGATGCTAGTAAGTTGTTTGGGTCCACAAACTCTGGTCTCTATATTTCACAGAAATTAAAATATGACTCGGAATGAGAGGTGTTGACTATGGACATTTGCTTCACGCCAGCACTACCTGTTGGTACTGAGCTCGGGCCCCACACGGGGCATCCTCCTGTGCCCACCACCAAAGGAGAAGGCCCCTGTGACTTGGAGAGGGACGATAAGGAATACAGTGCCTCAAAGAACCAAAGGCACCTCAACATGAGCCAAAGGCCAGGGAGGTTGGGGAGCTCTTGGTCCAAACCACATACCTGGCAGCCAAATCTGGGTGCCGGGATTTTTTAAAGATGCGTTCCATTTTTCTGATCTGACGCGGTGTGAAATGGAAGAGGTTTTGATGACCCTGGTGCCGCTGAGGAATCCTTGCCACACCAGCCTCTGAGGTGTTCAATTCTTCCAGGTCAAGCTCCAAAGAAGAATCCGGGTGGCTATGGCCACCATCTGCCTCCATGGCCACAGCTGACGTGGAGGCCACAACTTCGTTCTCACAAACTATTTCCTCCTCTTAATCTTTCTGAGTATAATATTTATGCTCATAATAAAGCTTCTTGGCCATAACTACAACTGTGGACCTCAAACAGCACTCGGGTCCCAGGAATGACTGACCTCGAGGTCTAGAATCTCGGCAGAGCTACCAACCAAACAATGAGAGGACGGGAGCAAAGGATGACATCAATGCGTCAACAAGCAGGTCTGTGCATGCTCCCCAGTTCTCAGGGGTCCTCATGCACGACGTCCAGGCGCTCACTTGCAAGAAGTAGCTGGACACTCGAGCGCCCTTCACTCACTGCTGCCCTGACTGACTGCACTGGCCCTTGTGCCCACCTGCTGAGGTAAGTGCTGTCCGTTTAAGCTCACAAATAATGGGTGTGGCCCAAATGAGGAGAACCTGAGGGAGAATGATGGGGTGTGAAAAGGTAGCATGGAGTTAAATCTTGTTCCTAGGGCATGCTTCCAGAATGAGCTTTAATGTGTATCAGCATGCTTCCTGTTCCTCCTAGGTTTTCGGGAGGAGATGACGGGTGGATTGTGTGGAAGTGCAAGATCATTTGGAATGGAGCATGGGACAGAGGCACACGCATGACTCCAGGATGCTCGAGTAAACATGTAAAAATTTCTGTTACTTCCCCCTCCACCCAGCACTAGCGGCTCAGAAAAATGGGTTTAGAACTAAGTGGACATGGTCAGCTTTAATGGCTGCTAGTTCGGGAGTGCCTGTTAGCACAGTGAATGCTAGCCAGACATTGCTTTTCAAGTACAACATCAAGGTTTTGGGACTGGGTTGGAATAGAATTCTAGCTAACGACACTGTCCAATTAAAACAAACCGTGTGCTCATCCAAAAGAAAAATGATCTGCTTAAGAAGTTATTTTTTTTACATCTTTTTTTATTGAGAAAATGAGAAAAAAAAACAAGTTTACACCTCCTCCCAGCCTCCCATTTCCCTCCACCTCCCCCCACTCCTTTCCCCCTCCCTCTCCAGTCCAAAGAGCAGTCAGGGTACCCTGCCCTGTGGTAAGTACTAGGTCCTCCCCCCTCCATCCAGGTCCAGGAAGGTGAATATCCAAACTGGCTAGGCTCCCGCAAAGCCAGCACATTACGTAGGTTCAAAACCCCGTGCCATTGTCCTTGGGTTCTCATCAGCCCTCATTGTTGGCCATGCTCAGAGAGTCCAGTTTTATCCCATGCTTTTTCAGTCACAGTCCAGCTGGCCTTGGTGAGCTCCCAATAGATCAGCTCTACTGTCTCAGTGGGTGAGTGCACCCCTCGTGGTCCCTACTTCTTTGCTCATGTTCTCCCTCCTTCTGCTCCTCATTAGGACCTTGGGAGCACAGTCCAGTGCTCCAGTGTGGGTCTCTGTCTCTATCTCCGTCCATCACCAGATGAAGGTTCTATGATGATATGCAAGATATTCGTCAGTATTGCTATTGGATAGGGTCATTTCAGGTTCCCTATCCCCAGCTGCCCAAGGAATTAACTGGGGACCTCGGCTTGGGCACCTGGGAGGCACTCTAGGTTCAGGTCTCTTGCCAACCGTAAGGTGGCTCCCTTAACTCAGAATTGTGCTTCCGTGCTCCCCTATCCAACCTTCCTTTATCCCAATCCTCCTTTTTCCCCAAGTTCCCCCCATCCTCCCCTTCTCCCCTTTCTCTCCCCATCTCCTTTTACCCCCATCCCACCCCACCCCCAAGCTCTCAATTTTCTCCCCAGCAACTTTGTCTACTTCCCATAGCCAAGAGGATAACTATATGTTTTTCCTTTGGTTCACCTTCTTACTTAGCTTCTTTAGGATCACCAATTGTAGGCTCCGTGTCCCTTATTTATGGCTAGAAACCAATTATGAGTGAGTACATCCCGTATTCATCTTTTTGGGTCTGGGTTACCTCACTCAGGATAGTTTTTTCTATTTCCATCCATTTGCATGCAAAATTTGAGAAGTCATTGTTTTTTACCGCAGCATAGTACTCTAATGTGTAGATATTCCATACTTTCTTCATCCATTCTTCCATTGAAGGGCATCTAGGTTGTTTCCAGGTTCTGGCTATTACAAATAATACTGCTATGAACATAGTTGAACAAATACTTTTGTCATATGATAGGGCATCTCTTGGGTATATTCCCAGGAGTGGTATTGCTGGGTCCAGGGGTAGGTTGATGCCGAATTTCCTGAGAAACCGAAACACTGATTTCCAAAGTGGTTGCACAAGATTGCATTCCCACAAGCAATGGATAAGGGTATCCCTTCCTCCACAGCCTCTCCAGCAAAGGCTATCATTGGAGTTTTTTATATTAGCCATTCTGACAGGTGTAAGATGATATCTCAAAGTTGTTTTGATTTGCATTTCCCTGATCACTAAGGAGGTTGAGCATGACCATAAGTGTCTTTTGGCCATTTGAACTTCCTCTGCTGAGAATTCTCTGTTCAGTTCAGTGCCCCATTTTTTTAATTGCGTTAATTAGCATTGTAAAGTCTAGTTTCCTGAGTTCTCTATGTATTTTGGAGATCAGACCTTTGTCTGTTGTGGGCTTGGTGAAGATCTTCTCCCAGTCAGTAGGTTGCCTTTTTGTCTTGGTGACAGTGTCCTTTGCTTTACAGAAGCTTTTCAGTTTTGGTAGGTCCCATTTATTCAATGTTGCCCTTAATATCTGTGCTGTTGGGGTTACACATAGGAAGCAATCTCCTGTGCCCATCTGATGTAGGGTACTTCCCACTTTCTCTTCTATCAGGTTCAATGTGTTCTGACTGATAGTGAGTTCTTTAATCCATTTGGACTTGAGTTTTGTGCATGGTGATTGATATGGGTCTATTTTCATTCTTCTACAGGTTGACATCCAGTTATGCCAGCACCATTTGTTGAAGATGCTTTCTTTATTCCATTGTATACTTTTGGCTCCTTTATCAAAAATGAGGTGTTCATAGGTTTGTGCCTTAAAATTCGGGTCTTCTATACGATTCCATTGGTCGACTTCTCTGTTTTTATGCCAGTACCATACTGTTTTCATCACTGTAGCTGTGTAATAGATTTTGAAGTCAGGGATGGTATTGCCTCCAGACAGTACTTTATTGTATAGGATTGTTTTGGCTATCCTTGGTTTTTTGTTTTTCCATATAAAGTTGATTATTGTCCTCTCAAGATCTGTGAAGAATTTTGATGGGACCTTGATGGGGATTGCATTGAATCTATAAATTGCCTTTGGTAGAATTGCCATTTTTACTATGTTGATCCTCCCAATCCAAGAGCAAGGGAGGTCCTTCCATTTTCCGGTATACGCCTCAGTTTCTTTCTTCAATGCCTTAAAGTTCTTGTCAAATAGATCTTTCAGTTCCTTGGTTAGAGTTACCCCAAGATATTTTATGCTGTTTGTGGCTATCGTGAAAGGTGAAGCTTCTCTGAATTTCCTCTCTGCTTCCATATCCTTTGTGTATAAGAGGGCGACTGATTTTTTGGAGTTGATCTTGTCTCCTGCCACATTACTAAAGCTGTTTATCAGCTGTAAAAGTTCTTTGGTGAAGTTTTGAGGGTCGCTCATGTACACTATCATATCATCTGCAAATAACAAAAGTTTTACTTCGTCCTTTCCAATTCGAATCCCCTTGGTCCCCTTATGTTGTCTTATTGCTATTGCTAGAACTTCAAGCACTATATTGAAGAGGTATGGCGAGAGTGGACAGCCTTGTCGTGTTCCTGAGTTTAATGGGATGGCTTTGAGTTTTTCTCCATTTAATTTGAAATTAGCTGTTGGATTGCTGTATATAGCTCTTATTATATTTAGGTATGACCCTTGTATCCGTAATCTCTCCAATGCTTTTATCATAAAGGGATGTTGAATTTTGTCAAATGTTTTTTCAGCATCTAATGGGATGATCTTATTTTTTTCCTTTCAGTTTATTTATATGATGGATTACATTGATAGATTTTCGTATGTTGAACCAGCCCTGCATCCCTGGGATGAAGCCTACTTGATCATAATGGATAATTTTTCTAATGTGTTCTTGGATTCGGTTTGCCAGTATTTTGTTGAGGATTTTTGCATCGATGTTCATGAGTGAGATTTGTCTATAATTCTCTTTCTTTGTTGGGTCTTTGTGCGGTTTTGGTATCAAAGTAACTGTAGCTTCATAAAAGGAATTTGGCAGTGCCTCTTCTGTTTCTATATTGTGAAATACATTAAGGAGTATAGGTATTAGATCTTCTTGAAAGTTCTGGTAGAATTCCGCATTGAAACCATCTGGTCCTGGGCTTTTTTTGGTAGGGAGGTTTTTCGCAACTAACAGGTCTATTTAGATTGTTCACCAGGTCCTGATTTATCTTTGGTATATGATTCTTATCTAAAAAAGTATCCATTTCCTTTACAATTTCCAGTTTTGTGGCATATAGGCTTTTGTATTAAGATCTAATGATTCTCTGAATTTCCTCTGTGTCTGTGGTTATGTCCCCCTTTTCATTTCTGATCTTATTAATTTGCAAATTCTCTCTCTGCCGTGTGATTAGTTTGGATAGGGGTTTGTCAATCTTGTTGATTTTCACCAGGAACCAGTTTTTTGTTTCACTGATTCTTTGTATTGTTTTCTGTGTTTCTCTTTTTTTGATTTCAGCCCTCAGTTTCTACTCCTCCTAGGTGAGTCTGCTTCTTTTTTTTCTAGAGCTTTCAGGTGGGCTGTTAAGTCTTCAATGTGTGCTTTCTCTGTTTTCTTTAAGTGGGCACTTAGTGCTATGAACTTTCCTCTTAAGACTGCTTTCATAGTGTCCCATTAGTTTGAGTATGTTACCTTCCTCCATCAATGTTGTTTTTTATTTTCATTGAATTCATGGAAGACTTTAATTTCTTTCTTTATTTCTTCCTTAATCCAGGTATGGTTCAGTAGTTGACTGTTCAGTTTCCATGAGTTTGTAGGCTTTCTGGGGGTAGCATTATTGTTGAATTCTAACTTTAATCCATGGTGATCTGATAAGACACAGGTGGTTACTAATATTTTTTTGTAAATGTGGATGTTTGCTTTGTTACCGACTATATGATCGATTTTCGAGAAGGTTCCATGAGCTGCAGAGAAGAAGGTATATTCTTTCCTATTTGGATGTAATGTTCTATAGATGTCTGTTAAGTCCATTTGCTTCATTACCTCCCTTAATTCTCTTATTTCTCTGTTAGGTTTCTGTCTGATTGACCTGTCCATTGGTGAGAGGGGAGTGTTGAAGTCTCCTAATATTAGTGTGTGCGGTTTGATGGCTGCCTTGAGTCTTAGCAATGTTTCTTTTATGTACGTGGGTGCTTTTATATTAGGGGCATAGATATTCAGGATTGAGACTTCATCCTGATGAATTGTTCCTGTTATGAGTATAAAATGCCCCTCTCCATCTCTTCTGATTGATTTAAGTTTGAAGTCAACTTTGTTAGAAATTAGTATAACCACACCTGCTTGTTTCTTAGGTCCATTTGCTTGATAGGCCTCTTCCCAGCCCTTTACTCTGAGTAGGTGCCTGTCTTTGAGGTTGAGGTGTGTTTCTTGTAAACAGCAGAATGTTGGATCCTGTTTTCTTATCCAATCTCTTAGCCTGTGCCTTTTTATAGGTGAGTTGAGTCCATTGACATTAAGTGATATTAATGACCAGTGGTTGTTAACTCCGGTCATTTTTTTTATTCATAGAGTTTGTGTGTTTCCCTTCTTTGTTTTGTGTTGTTGAAGGGTCTCTAGATGTCTGAGTTATTGTGGTCATTGTTGGACTCCTTGGTTAGTGATTTTCCTTCATTTACTTTCTGTAAGGCTGGATTTGTGGCTGCGTATTGTTTAAATTTGTTTTTATCCTGGAAAATTTTATTTTCTCCATTTATAGTGAATGAAAGCTTGGCTGGGTAGAGTAATCTGGGCTTGCATCCATGGTCTCTCAGTTTCTGCAGTACATCTATCCAGGACCTTCTGGCTTTCATGGTTTCCATGGAGAAGTCAGGTGTAAGTCTGATAGGTTTACCTTTATAAGTAATTTGGCCTTTTTTCTTTGTAGCTCTTAATATTCTTTCCTTATTCTGTATACTTTGTGTTTTGATAATTATATGGCGAGGGGATTTTTTTTTTTTTGATCCAGTCTATTCTGTGTTCTGTATGCTTCTTGAACCTTCATAGGTACATCTTTCTTCAGGTTGGGAAAGTTTTCTTCTATAATTTTATTAAATATATTTTCTGGACCATTGAGCTGCACTTCTTCTCCTTCTTCTACTCCTATTACTCTTAGGTTTGGTCTTTTTATTGTGTCCCATATTTCCTGAAAGTTTTGTGATGAGAGTTTGTTGGACTTGCTGTTTTCTTTGATCAGTGTGTTTATTTTCTCTATGGTATCTTCAGAATCCGAGAGTCTTTCTTCTATCTCTTGTATTCTGCTGGTTATGCTTGTTTTTGTAGTCTCTATTCGTTTACCTAGATTTTCCATGTCCAGCTGGCCCTCTGTTTGTGTTTTCTTCTTTGCCTCCATTTCAGTTTTCAGGTCTTGAACTGTTTCGATTATCTGTTTGATTGTTTTTCCTTGGTTTTCTAGGGTATCATTCACTGATTTATTCAATTCGTCAAACTTTCTGTTATATTTCTCATCCATTTCTATAAGGGCGATTTTTACATGCTGTTTAAGGGTGTCAATCACTTTCATGAAGTCAATCTTTTCTCCTTCTTCTTGATTAAGGTGTTCATGTCTACCCGTTGTGAGGTCGCTGGTTTCTGGTGGCTTCATGTTACTTTTCAGCTTGTTGGGCGAATTCTTGCCTTGGCATCTGCCCATCTCTTCTTCCAAATGCTCCCTATGGATCTTCTTTTATCGGATCAGATCTCCTTGCCTACCCAACGCTGGCTCTCCCCAATGTTGGCTCTCCTGGCGTCAAGAGATCAGGTCTCCGTGCTGGTTGGGCAGCTCGCAAGCAAAGCGCCTACCCCGCTTGGTGCAGGCAGGCCACAGAAACAAAGGAACTGCAGCCCGCCCGGGTGCCCTGTGGACTCAGACCCAGTGCCCAGACAGGCTGGGCTGGGCCATGCCAAGCGCCAAAAGAGGGGAGTGGGGCCGAAGTGGGGAGGGCTCAGGACGGAAGCTGGGTGTGCCAGGAAGAAAGAGGCAGCACCCAGGGAGTAGAGGGCCTGCAGAGAGCCCAAGAGGGACAGGGGGCCAAGGAACCCCCGAGCTCCGCATCCCAGGCTGGCGCCGCGGGCCAGAAACTCACCCCAAGGCTGGGTCTCCTGGCGCCAAGAGATCAGGCCTCCATGCTGGTTGGGCAGCTGGCAAACAAAGTGCCTACCCTGCTTGGAGCAGGCAGGCCACAGAAACAAAGGAACTGCAGCCCACCCAGGCGCCCTGAGGACTCTGACCCAGCACCCAGACAGGCTGGGCTGGGCGATGCCATTCACCAAAAGAGGGCGGTCTGCTTAAGAATTTATTACATGGCCAGGCAATAGTGGCTGAGACAAACAGATCTCTGTGAGTTCTAGGCTAGCCTGAGCTACAAAAGCTAGTTCCAGGACAGGCTTCAAAGCTACAGAGAAACCCTGTGTCAAAAAAACAAAATAATACAAAACAAAATAAAAAAAGCAAATAGAAAAAAAATAAGAGCTAGTTCCAGGACATCTAGGACTGTTACACAAAGAAATCATGTTTCAAAAAGCCAAAATAATAATAATGATAATAATCACCTCAGATATTTCATAATTTCTGTTATATTTCAGGTGTAATATTTGCATCAGCTCTTAACACCGAGGGTATTGATTTGGTCAGTTCTTTACTAATGTTTGACTGAAGGTAAACACACAAATATTCAGGCAATATTTAGAATAATACTTGGCCTATAACATATAGCATGTGACACGTTTTCAACAAAAGAATAGGTGTCAGAGTTATTCAAGGTTGGAAGTTGGGGAGGTTCAGTCCAGTCTTCCTGACAGATTCCTTAGGGTTTTCCTTGCTGTTAGAATTTTTGGGATCAGTAGTCATATCCGTTTACCCTGAATACTCAATATAGATATAAAATGAATGGCTAAATCTGTTTACAGTAATAGAATAGGGAATCATTTAAATTTTTTTCTTTCTCTTTATTTTTTTTAGCATTAATGTCTTTATTACGGCTTGCAGTCCTTTATACAGAGGAAGAGGCTAAAATCACTTTTTAAATTAACATTTTCCTTTATTTTACATAGGGATTACAGGTTTTTTTTCCTTCCTCTCCTCTCAACCTCTCGCCGTCCCTGACTCCCATCTATCCCCCTTCCCTTCTAACCACTGTTCCTTGGTCTCCATCCAGAAAGGGTCAGTCTAGAAGCCCTGGGACTTCATGCTTTCAGCTTGTGATTCCAGAGCGGGGAAAATATTTCCCTAATATTCCTAATGTTCCTAGTCCTTATGTTTGTGTGTTAAGCACCATGCTCATGGCCTGAGCAAGGGCTGTGCTCAGACCTTATTTCCCACTCCTTGGCTCATTTCATGCTTCTGACATCACACTTCTGAGTCTTGATATTTGTCTCCCCTGCCTCCTGCCCCTTTCCTTACCTCTCTTCACTCCATGAGGGTGCAGCCCTTTCTCCACCCTACTCCTGAACATTCTCAGCTTCCTCTCTCTCTCTCAGGATGTGTCCTGCTCCCCCTGCTCTCCCTCACAGTCCTGTCTATGCAGCCATGTCTATCACCTCAGACTCACTGGCATGTTACTCCAATTTTACAACACAGTGCTCTTTTGTATCACTGCTATCAATCTTGAGGCCATTGAGGAAAGAAGCCTGACATCCAGACTCTCCTGAGTTCTTTGAGACTGGGCTTGGACTCTGAACTTATGAGTATGTGTCTGCCTGGTGCAGGTTTAGCAAAGCTCACACTCAGTCAGTTGAGCCGTCCCACATAGGCTAGCACTGCCGATGTCTGCTCTGCCTCCACATCCTTGTGCACACCCAGCAGAAGTCTGCACAGCCTGGCCTTACTTTGTCAAAGTCTTATTATCTTTAGTCAACCGAATTATTCCTTATTGAAAGGATTTCTGTGAATAGAGTTTCCAGACACTACTCCAACCCTCTCTTAAACTGTGAATTCCCACATTCCCAGGTTGCCATTGTTCTTAGATCTATTTCTGTTAGTTTATGTGTGTGACTGTTTGGGCTGCCTGTATGTATGTGTACTACGTTCCTTTCTAATGTCCATGGAGCTCAGAAGAAGTTAGTGGATACCCTGGAAATGGGGCTCTAGACAGCTGTGACCCACCATGTTGGTAACAGAAACTGAACCTGGGTCTTCTGCAAGAGCACCAAGTACTCTTAAGCACTGCGTCATCACTCTAGTCCCAACCAAGCTTCATTGTAGTGACAGTGACATCAGTTATATCCCTAAATGCATGATATAACAGAAGAAGAAGCTAAACTTCTGTTTCTTTTCCACAGTCGGGGTCAGAGCCCTGGTCACTCAGTGTTTAGGCCAAAGAGGACAATTCGCTACAAGCTGTGTTGACTTTGTCCCACCCTGAACCTGATCTCAGATCCTTTTCTTATTTCTCTCTGGATGACCCTCCCCCCGCCCCGCCTGGGATAAGCCTCTCTTTCTACCGCTGGAGAATTCAGTCAATGTTTTCCTTTCATAGTTGTGATGTTGGAACTTCACCATCCCTGAGGTCCTAGGCCTCTCCTCCGGGACCCCAGGTACTCATACTTCCACGTGAACCTTCACTCCTGACCTATACACTTGACATCGATCATGAATCATATTCCAGAAACCTTGCTTCAGGCAGCTTCTGTGAAGCTGGTCAGGGTGGACTTAACTCTCGAGTCTTAAGACACCTGGGAGGCTGGCTCTCCGAGAATGGGTTAGAATGCTAAGCTTCTTTTGATAGTCTCCTCCTGGGCGCAAACTTTTCCCTCTTGTAGCTTTACCTTGTGTGGGCATCAGTACCAGATTCCATGTTCTTGGAAGCCTTTTTGGTGAAAAAGGGGTATTTTTGTTCTATGACATTGTAGGAGAGATCTCATCAAAATGGAACCCTATTCTTGAGCCCCTACTGACACGGACATACTTTCTGGCAGGATTTGTTGAAGGCAACTTGAACATTCATTGCAGAAATTGAGATACAGAAGTCGCCACATTGTATATACCAGGTTCTGTTCTCTGTTTCTGTCCCCTTTCCCCAGCTGGTCATCCTCAATCCATTTCTTTTCCGTTCTTGAACCCGTCAATGCTCCTTGTAAAGCCTTCCCTTCTCCATCTCCTCTACCCTTCCATACAATTTCCTTACCACATCAGATCCTGTGCTGTCTACATTCACTGGCCACATAGGCCATCTTTTTCTAAAGGGATTCATATTGTCTACAACACTAGCATGAACCACTAATGGAAGAAATCCCACTGGCCAAATACAGAGTATTTCATACACTCAGATGGGCTTAGAAGACATTCAAATACAGCCTTAGTCCCTCACCTAATATATAGTCTACAGATTACAGAAAATCTCATATCAGCATCCAAGGAAATCTGTGTAGGTTTTTTTTTTACAGATATTCATTGTGTGTGTGTTTGTGTGTGTGTGTGTGTGTGTGTAAAGGAATGCTAGTGTACCATTGGCTTTTGTGTATGTATTTATATATGATTTAACACTTAGAAGGACAAGTTTACGATCTGTCTCTCCAGTTATATGTTTGTTAAGTAGCACATACATAATACATACTAGATAGTTCCCAAATGTGACTGCAAGTACTTATTGAGTGCGCCAACTCTCTTAAAGCATTTCCACTTACATTGAGTTAGAAATAAATAAGCCCTTACATAAATTAAATATTCACACATCTCACAGAAACAAGGAAAGCAAACTATATTTTTCTCAAGTACACATTTTCACTGTGTCTTGCAATGAGAACTTAAGGGTAGCTAACTAGGTGGGTATTAGAAAATATTTGAACTGGAGACTGTTGGCAGTACCCAGAAAACTATTGGCTTTTTCTGAAACAACAATTGTACTTCTGGCTCCTAAAATTCATTGTGAAGTTGCCATGAGCACAAATATGCAGCATCAAATATGTATTTGATTAGGGATGTGGAACTTTGAAGTGGACTGTGGTGTCGTAGGTGCCAAATGAACCCAAATTCCCTGAGGTTCTCTTGAGGAAAAGCAGGTACATACAACTCAGATGAAAGTCACCTTTGCTTAGAATAGTGGTTCTCAACAAGTTTGACCCACTTGGGGTTGCTTCTCAGATATCCTGCATGTCAGATATTTACATTATAATTAATCACAATAACAAATTATAGTCATGAAGTAGCAACAAACAATTTTATGGTTGTAGGTCACCACCACATGGGTAACTGTATAAAGGGTTGAACCATCAGGAAGGTTGAGTACCACTGCTTTAGAATCATATAGAAAGCTGTTCTCTCTGTGCCGGGACAGATGGACCCAGTGCCATTGCAGTCAATGTCTACAACAACTCTGCCTGCAAATTCCTCAAATGAAGTCCTTGGGACATTCTGGATCATTGGCCAACATCGGCCTCTCCACAAATTTAGGTGTTCTGTGGCCTGGGATCGTTTTGTGAACACGGGGAATTGTATCCCCACCCCTGTGCCTTCTTCTGCTCCCAAAATGTCTTGTTTTGTAAATATGACCTGATTAGTTGCCCAGGAACAACAACATACACTCTTATATCCAAAATGTGTCAGAAACATGTATGTTTAACAAAGATGAGAGGAGTTCCTTTGTGGCTTGCTCTGCTCTGTCCCCAGGTACGTGAAAGGTAAAAGGGCCTATGGATTTCCAAGTATCATGTGACATCACGGGGAGAGTGTCATGAGGATCATGAGAGGCTAAAGTGCACATTTCTGTCATTGTCTCTTGTTTTTGCAGTTCCTTAGCAGTGTCCTCTAGCGCTAAAGCATTCACTCCAGCAGAAAAGCCCTTTAAGGAGTAACCCATTGTGAGTAACTTCAGGGAGAGCCCCACACTGAATGAATCCAGTAGTCTCCGTACTCCCAAGAGTAGATAAATAGTAGAGACTGCTGGGAGTCAGTCTCAAACCAGTAGAGCAGTCTGGAAGAAACCAGTAGAACAGCTCAGCAGGAGCAGAGACCAGGTGAGCTGCCTGGAAGAGGCTTAGAGGAGCTGATCTGTCTGGAAAGACTGCAGCCTGCTGTCCTGTCTGTGGACTGCACTGTGTGGCTCAGGTTTCCATATTTGGAGAGCCATCAGTCCTACCGAGGTAGGCTTTGGTGACAAAGCTGACTTGGAGTCATTTCTCTCCTGTATGCAACCCCTCACCCATATTTCTGTAAGAAAGTCTTATAAATGCAATTTGTTCTCCAGGTGGACTCCGGTATTGTTGTTCCTCCTGTCTGGGGCAGGATTTCTCTCTGCAGAAGTAAATGTGTGTTGTTTTCTTACAAAAAGTGTGTTTTGCAATAGGAGGTGTGAGTAAGATGTTGCTAGAGGCAAAAGAGTAGGTGAAGCAGCAATACAGGAGGCCAGTGTAAGTGATAATCAGACAGTCGTCTAGGGTCCTAAGACACAAAGCTCAGGCTTTGGAGCTGGCCACCATGTGCCACCACCCACTGTCAAGCATCTCCTTGTTTCACAGCAGCCTGCCCTTTCCACTCTTTTATGCCCAATTTTCTGTCTTTCCCCCTCTCTTCCTTCTCAAAGGTTAGAATCCAAGGATTTCCAATCAGTGAGTGAAAAGGGAAGGTGAGTGTGTCCTGTTCTGCTGATGCTCGCACGATGCACATATCAGGGGCTTTTCTGTGTGAGGCATCACACTTGAAGACCTCAGCTTCTGCCATTAGCAGGATTCAGACTCAGGGACTCTGCTTTTTATTTTTATGGCTCAAATCTACAAAAGAACTCATCTTTATAAAAACACACAGTATATTAAAAAGGGTAATACAACTTCAGGAAGGATAGTATTGTCTCCTAGTGGCTATTCTACCCTTTCTGCTGATAGGGAGTTTAGGAGGGAAATGATGGGATATACTTAGGTCATGAATTCTTGGGGGAAACTGTGATGATTTATAAACCCCTATAGTGTATGTAGGGCTCAATGTTCAGTAAGCTGAATATTCAAAAGATTTTTTTTGTTTGTTTTTCAAGACAGCGTTTCTCTGTAGTTTTTGGAGGTTGCTACGGATCTAGCTCTTGCAGACTAGGCTGGCCTTTAATCCACAGATGTTCACCTGCCTCTAACTCCCAAGTGCTGGCATTAAAGGTGTGTGCCACCTGATCCTGGTAAAAGTATTCTTAATGTTGTTTGAAGATTTTAATCAACCATACTGTTATGGGGTCATGACTATCCCTCACTCCTTATACATAAAAATGAAGCCATGGAGGTGTTTTTCTGCAATGATTCCTTAGTAAAGATGCTTGCTGGCAAGCCTGATTGTTGTAAGGGGGGGATGCTTGTTCTTCTCGGTTGCCCATATTGCTTAGCCCGGAAATAACCACACAGAAAATGTATTAAGTAAATTACTGATAGGCACATTAACTCTAACTTCTCATTGGCTAACTCTTACATATTAATTTAACCCACTTCGATTGATCTGTGTATCATCATGAGGTATTGGCCTACCAGCAGAGTTACAGCACATCTATTTCTGGTGGCAGTTCCATGGCATTTCTCTCACTCTGCTTTCTCACTCCCAGCATTCAGTTCTGCCTTCCCTGCCTACCTAAGTACTGTCCTATCAAAATGCCAATGGAGTTTGTTTATTCCTTTACATATGAAAGGAGCACATAAACAGAAGGATCTCCTGCACCACAGATGACCTGAACCTGATCTCTGGAAAGTGCATGATGGAAAGAGAGAACTGATTTTCCCAAGTTGTCTTCTGACATCCAAACATGTGCTGTGACATGCACTAAATGGTAAAGATCCATACTCACATAACAAATAAATTCAACAATTAGAAGGAATCCTAATTTACTTAGCTACTAACTCTACAGGTATTTGACAATGACTTTGTGTTTACAGGTGTTGATTTTCACATTTATAATTCAAAATAATTGCACTACAACTTCCTTAGGAATCTTGCTAGCTGTCCTGATATCACAGCGCTCTAGGGTTCTACAATTAAAAGGAAGAAAGAAAAAGTTTGCATTTGTGTGATTAGAGTGCACAGACGACTAAATGGCGAAGAGATTTTGTTGTTCTTTCAGAGGAGCAGAGTACAGTTCTCAGGATCCACCTCGGTAACCATCTATCTCTAAGTAGAGCTTCAGGAAATCCAGTGCTCCCTGTAGGCATGCATAAGTACAAGCACACCGACTAGTAATAATATTCTATTTAAAAAAGATTTTTAAAAAATCTGAAAATCACAATTTGTGATTTCTTAACCTGTAACTTCAATAAATTTAATATTAATTTTTAGATTGGTTTCTTTTTCATGTGTATAGAGTTCTACCTTCATGCATGCCTTCATGCCAGAAGAAGGCACCAGATCTCATTATAGACGGTTGTGATCCACCATGTGGTTCATGGGAATTGAACTCAGGACATCGAGAAGAACAGGCAGTGCCCTTAACCTTTAAGCCATCCCCTTAATATTAATTTTTAAAAGCAATGTTAAACTCTAGTTTTCTTTTTATTAATTAATTATTTTCCCAATCACATTTCCTCTCCCTTCTTTCTCTCTTCCCAGTCCCTTCTACTAACCTGCCTCTTCCCCCCATCTACTTCTTCTCTTTTCATAAAAGAGCGGGGCTCCCATGTATATCAGCCATCTGTGGCATATCAAGACGCAGTAAGACTAGGCACATCATCTAGTATTAAGGTTAAATAATACAACCCAGTAGGAGGATAAGGTTCCCAAAGCAGATCACAGGGTCAGAGACATCCCCACTGTTAGGAGCCCCAGCAGAAGAGCAAGACCATAATTTACACAACTGTAAAACATGGGTAGAGGGCCTAGGTCAGTCCCTTGCAAGCTCTCTGGATGGCAGCCGAGTCTCTGTGATCCTCTCTGGACCTAGGTTAGTAAATTCTGTGGTTTCTCTTTTGGTGCCCTTGGCCTCTCTGTGTCCCACAATCCTTTCTCCACCTCTTCCACAGGATTCTCTGAGGTTCACCAGTGTTTGTAGTTCTGAATCTGTTTACATCAGTCTCTGGGTTACATTTTCTTAATGAGATCCTCTTGATATTTTCCAACATCTCAGCACACTGAGGAAATTTTTTTGAGAATATTAATTGTTTGAATGGAAGCTAGCCCGAGGTTATTTCACTTTTGTATACTTACTGTATATATGGTGCTTTCTCAGCTCAAGTACTGTTACAGAGCACTTTCAAGCTTCAGGAGTTTCCTGACACTATGAAAAGGGCAAACACCCACACAGTGTCAGCCTAGTCAGACATGAGAAGTACTGGGCAGGACATCGTACAGTGACTGTGATGGAGAGTCCCAATCAACCATCTGGAGCATTTTCATTGTTTCAATGATGACCTCAAGTGTTTTGCAGCGACTTGTCCCCCCAGAATGCTACATAAACTCCACTTCACAAGCATGACACTCCTACAGGTAGAGGACAGTGTTGGTGTGTTTTCAATGTCCTCTCAAGGAAACTGGCACAAACACTAGCTGACATAACCATGTCCACTTAATTCCCAGATCTTGCAGTGTGCACCCAGTGAGATACAGAAGCTAGAGTTCTCCTGGGGTTCACCCAGAGGCCATGTGCTCGGTGTAAATGCATGTCCTCATCCCTACTTGTGCACCTGCAACAGCTTTCTTTCTCTTCCACTCCATTCCTCGAGGCTTTGGTGTACTTGGTTGGATCCATGTTAGATCCATTCTGCACATGCTCCCTAGAGCCACCTTCAGTGGGCACGTATCTCCTATAGGGGTTGTGTGATGGAAAGAGGACAGATGTGAAACTTGCTAAAAACCTACATGCTGCAAAGTCATTTCAATCCACAAACCATTTATGGAGATGACACTTCTCTCTTTTAGGTCTCATCATGGCTTTCCAATCCCAACATGTGGACCACAATTTCTAAAAACTGGATGAAAATGAGATTGAGCGGAGCCTTGATTTTGAACACGGGGCCACTGCAGCAACAGAAATTGTCATCTATGGTGAAGGTTCTCTAAAAGGTTCCGACAAACCAAAGAACCAGGGCATCTCACACCACGAGGATGATGTGACCCACGTTCTTAACTTCAACTACGTTGGTGATGACATCAGGCATGAGAGCCATTGGAGCCACCAAGGGTACAGAAACCCACAGTTGAAGGAGCAGGAGAACGTGGCTGCTGGCAGAGTGCCACAGGTCCAGCACACAAGGCCACGGGATCCAGTACCCCAATAAGATCATAAGGTATGTGATCCAGTCATACAGGTCCAAGTATCTGCTTAGTGCCATGTGTGTGTCTGTGTCCCTATGGCAGGCAGGGTCTGAGTTGATGTCCATGGCTCCTGTTACCACCAAGGGCCATGAAGTTGTCTGGGTTCTGGTCTGCCACCTGAGGCCATGCTGGTTTCCCAGGGTGAAGTTGCTGCCAGCGACTGATCTGAGTGACATGTGTCACCACCTGGGGCTCTGGTGATGTCAAGGCCTAAGCTGCAGCCTAGGGATATCTTTGGGTCTGCGGTCGTACAGCAGCCAGGGTCTGAGTCAATGCCCATGGCATCTGTCGCCACCATGGGTCGTGCTGATGCCTAGGGTCTGTTTAGCTATCTCAAACCATGTTGGCGTCTGAGAGCCCTGCTGATGCTGGCGCCATACTGATCTGAGTGACCTGAGCTGCCACTGGTGCCATGGTGACATCTGAGCCAGAGATGATGCAGATGGCCATGTCTGGATCCGTGGTCCTGCTGCATCTGGGCTCTGTCATGATGTCTTTGGTCTATGTTTTCATAGAAGGTCATGCATGATGAAAGCCAAGAGCCATGCTGAACCAGCCCAGGAATTCAGATAAAAGGCAGGAAGTTATTTCAATTTTCTTGCATCTGTTGATACTCTGTGTACAAATATGTGGTTAGTTTTGGAGACAGTTCCACTAGGTTCTCCCAAAAGAAGGTATATCCTCACAAAATAAAGTACATCCTTTGTTCCTTCGGTGAAATATTCTGTAAATATCTATTAAGTCCATTTGGATCACGATGTCATTTAGCACCACCATTTCTACATTTAGTTTTTGTCTTTATGACCTGTCTATTTACAAGACTGAGATATCAGAAGTGAGTGCCAGACCGACAGGTCGACACCCTGGGAATGGAGCACAGGCACCCCCCCCATCCCCTAAACTTTCTCACCATTCAGCAGGGCTTCTCTATTGCTACTGCCTTTCTCTTCTTATCCCTTCCCAGCTTGCCCCCATGCACCCCTTACCATCTGAGGGGGTCATAGGATCCCCCAAGTCAGCCTGCTTCAGGGCTGAGGGTCTGGGGAAAAAGTGGTGAGGACAACTACTGCAGGAGTTTCTTTGTCCCTCTGAGGTTGCACCCAGCAAGCATGCCCTTTTGTCTGCCAGGTCCCTGGCCTGATCCTGTACTAGAAGTTCCATCTCTCAGGAGGGTAAGTGAGTGACAGACTGGCTAATCAGTTGTCCTGGGAATGGAGCACAGGGTCCCGACAATCCCCTAAACTTTCTGACCATTCAGCAGGGCTACTCTCTGGCTACTACCTTTCTCTACTCACCCCATCACAGCTTGCCCCCCCCCAGCACTTCTTTCCATCTACGGGGTCCTTAGATCCACCACCACAGCATACTACAGGGTGAAGTGGATCTGAGAGACTCCAGTACTGAGGGGACCTAAGAGAGAGCAGACCAAGAAAAACACCGAAGTACACAGGCAGCCATAGCAAAGATCGGACCAAGCCACCAAGAATCTCCTAACAGCATTTGAAGGAAGAGATGGGCAGGCGTCAATGCAAGAATTACTCCAACAATCTGAAAAACAACATAATAACAACAGACTCCCATGAACATACAAAAAGAAGATTTGAACACTGACTCAGACCCTGGCTCCTGTAGAATTACGGACCCAGAGATATCCCAAGGGTGCAGCTTAGGCCTTGACATTACCTGATCCCCAGGTGGTGGCAAAGTTCACTCAGATCAGTCGCTGGCAGCAACTTCACCCTGGGAAACCATCATGGACTCAGGTGGCAGACCAGACCCCAGACAACTTCATGGCCCTTGGTGGTAACAGGAGCCATGGATATCAACTCAGACCCTGCCTGCCATAGGGACACAGACACACACATGGCACTAAGCAGATACTTGGACCTGTATGACACCAAGGCCCTGGGTGGCAGCACAGATTACTCAGATCAGCATGGCTCTGGAAGCTTGCACACCAACAAGGTCCCAGATTGCAGCCCAGGCCCTGAGCATCCCTGTGGCCTTTGGTGACAACACAGGACATGGACTTCAACACAGACCCTGGCTGCAGTTCTGACATGGACCCAGAATGGTCCTCGGCAGGAGGCACAAGTGGATGCCACTAAGACCCTAGGTAGAAGCAGAGGTATTCAAATTGGCATGGTTCCATCAGCAGCATGACCCAGGACACCAAGATGGCCTCAGGTCGTAGCCCAGACGCCAGGCATACGCATAGCCTACAGTGGTAGCAGGAGCCATGGACATCAACACAGAGACCCTGGCCACTCTCTCAGACATGTCCTTCAGCAGCATCTCAGTCCCTGATGTCACAATGGCACCGGTGGCAGTGTAGGACACTCAGATCAGTACAACCCGTGAAGTGGCATGTTCCACCAACAGGTGAAAACAAAGACACAGGGCGTCCAGTGGTCTTTGATGATGGCACAACCCATGTATGTCCACACAGTCCCTGCCCGCAGTAGGACCATGGACCCACAGAACCTTGGTAGCAGCCCGGCAAGGTCTGGGTACCACCTCAAACCTGGGTGGTTAGCAGGACGCCCACAGCAGCCTGCTCCTCACCCCCTTCGCTCCTTCTGTTCTCCCTCTTTCTACAGCACATGAATCATTCTGATATGTTCCCTCCAATTTCTCCACCACACATTTGCTCATCACAGTGACCGTCTCTTGCCCATGAATGTCTTCAGCAGGTCCAGGAAGGCCTATGGGCAGCTTCCACCCACCTGAGCTGTTTTCAAAGAGGGGCAGAAAGGGGAATGTATCCAGATGGGAGGGTAAGTGGGGAGGAACTGGGAGGAAGGAAAACCATAAACAGGTATGACAAAAAATCTAATTTCTTTAAGAATAAAAAAGTATTGGTACAATCCCCCAAATAAAAGTTTTCATCACCATCAATATCGTCTGTGCCAACTTCTCCTTAGATTTCTTGTTTGCAGGATTACTTCTGAATCACTTGCTCAGAGGATCTACTAAGCCTGAATCACCATGTATTGGGAATATTCATCTATGCATGCAACACTCATGACTTAAAATGCTAAATTATGTAACTAGACATTGTCATTCTGTTTAAATGGAATTTCCTGAAAAGTGGACATCTTATCCTACAAAATACCAGAAAGCATGCAGAGCTTATGTGTTTATTGTTAACATGAGTGTTCAATTTTAGTTAATCTTGGCAATGGGCACATGGGTCACCAATTAGCCATTTGGCTCCTGAACGAAGGATGATGCCATTCAAGGAAGAATCTTCCTTAAAGTCCCTAAGTATGATGATGTCTTCAACAGGAATTGTGTTTCCTAACAGTAGGAGTGTTTCTCTCCTCTCTTTGGCTCTTCGGTTGGCGAACCACACCTAAAATCAGAGGGAGACAAGATTGTTTTAGCATTGGCTTCCACCCCCAGAGCCGAGAGATAGAGAAGTCACTTCAAGGCATCTAACATGGAACTTTCTACTCAGCTCACAAAAGCAAGCCCCGGCTGTGTGTCAACCTCTGCAAACAGGGCCATGATTTTGTCTTTTTCCCGCAGTATATACACTTCAGTGGGGACTTCCACCCATGGTAAATCTGACCAGCATATTCTTTCATGTTACACAAAGTTCTCCAGCATCAGGATGAAGAATACTATCTCTGCTTCAGCGAGATTTCCAGAATCCTGCCCTGCACAATATTAATCTCTGTATTTCAAGTGTTATTCTTCCATACCTATCAGTCCATGCCTCCTCTCAACCCTAATATAACATTTGGCAATGTGTTTGGCTAGCCACACACAGAATCCCAGAAAAAGTAACATTAAGGGTTGTCACTATTAATACCATCGTCTCAAGTTAGGATCATTTTTTCTTTATGCAGTGTAGCACTTTTAACCATGATATTCAAGACACAAAATAGAAAGACGGGGACAATTAAAGAGTTAAAGGGGCAAAGAGTATTTCCATAGGAGGCTAAGTGTGTGGCCAACTAGGGGTCCAAAATTGCATCACAATGAAAACCATGTGCTGTGAATGTTGTCCACCTAGAGATGATGTCCCTTTTATGTAGTGCTGTTTCAATTAAGGTTAAAATCGATTTAAAGTTCAGTTTGTCAAGTGCTGTAAACTCAGCACTTGGGGGGTGGAGGTGGAGGCAAAAGAACCATGAGTTCAAGGACAGCAAGGGTTACACAGAGAAACCCTGTGCCAAAAAACCAACATTCAAACAGGGAAAAAAGGAAATGAAATCGATTCATTGAAAAGTGCCTAGGACGAGGCTAGCTAATGCCTAAGGAAGGCTATAGATTGTCTGTCCAATTGCTTTGTTTGGATTCACTGACCTTCAGTTTTGCTTCAGGTACTTTCAAAGCTCTTGCAAGTTCTTTCCTGTGTAAAGACAACCATGGATGTTTATCATGCAGGGTTTTACATGCAATACAATGACATACATGAATTCTATGCCTTTTAAAATATCACCGTCCTCCCTCACACTTGGCATTTACATTTATTCTCAGAGGCAGTCTCACTTTTGAAATGAATTCATCTCCTGCAAAAGTTTCTAAATGATAGAGACAAACAATTTTAACAAACTATTGAAAATTAAAAATAAATGTCAAAGTCGATGCTGAGCAAAGTATGCTAAATTAAAAACAGCACTAGGGGAGGGGAAAGAGAAACCAAAAGGAGTTGATGGCTAGGTACACAGTCCATGAAAAGATGAGGAGGTCACACAACAAACTATAAACTCCTAGCACTCGTGAACTTGATGCTAGTAAGTTGTTTGGGTCCACAAACTCTGGTCTCTATATTTCACAGAAATTAAAATATGACTCAGAATGAGAGGTGTTGACTATGGACATTTGCTTCACGCCAGCACTACCTGTTGGTACTGAGCTCGGGCCCCACACGGGGCATCCTCCTGTGCCCACCACCAAAGGAGAAGGCCCCTGTGACTTGGAGAGGGACGATAAGGAATACAGTGCCTCAAAGAACCAAAGGCACCTCAACATGAGCCAGAGGCCAGGGAGGTTGGGGAGCTCTTGGTCCAAACCACATACCTGGCAGCCAAATCTGGGTCCCGGGATTTTTTAAAGACGCATTCCACTTTTCTGATCTGGCGCGGTGTGAAATGGAAGAGGTTTTGATGACCCTGGTGCCGCTGAGGAATCCTTGCCACACCAGCCTCTGAGGTGTTCAATTCTTCCAGGTCAAGCTCCAAAGAAGAATCCGGGTGGCTATGGCCACCATCTGCCTCCATGGCCGCAGCTGACGTGGAGGCCACAACTTCGTTCTCACAAACTATTTCCTCCTCATAATCTTTCTGAGTATAATATTTATGCTCATAATAAAGCTTCTTGGCCATAACTACAACTGTGGACCTCAAACAGCACTCGGGTCCCAGGAATGACTGACCTCGAGGTCTAGAATCTCGGCAGGGCTACCGACCAAACAACGAGAGGACGGGAGCAAAGGATGACGTCAATGCGTCAACACGCAGGTCCGCGCATGCTCCCCAGTTCTCAGGGGTCCTCATGCACGACGTCCAGGCGCTCACTTGCAAGAAGTAGCTGGACACTCGAGCGCCCTTCACTCACTGCTGCCCTGACTGACTGCACTGGCCCTTGTGCCCACTTGCTGAGGTAGGTGCTGTCCGTTTTAGCTCACAAATGATGGGTGTGGCCCAAATGAGGAGAACCTGAGGGTGACTGATGGGGTGTGAAAAGGTAGCATGGAGTTAAATCTTGTTCCTAGGGCATGCTTCCAGAATGAGCTTTAATGTGTATCAGCATGCTTCCTGTTCCTCCTAGGTTTTAGGGAGGAGATGACGGGTGGATTGTGTGGAAGTGCAAGATCATTTGGAATGGAGCATGGGACAGAGGCACACGCTTGACTCCAGGATGCTCGAGTAAACATGTATAAATTTCTGTGACCTCACCCGCCACCCAGCACTAGCGGCTCAGAAAAATGGGTTTAGAACTAAGTGGACATGGTCAGCTTTAGTGGCTGCTAGTTCAGGATTGCCTGTTAGCACAGTGAATGCTAGCCAGACATTGCTTTTCAAGTACAACATCAAGGTTTTGGGACTGGGTTGGAATAGAATTCTAGCTAACGACACTGTCAAATTAAAACAAACCGTGTGCTCATCCAAAAGAAAAATGATCTGCTTAAGAAGTTATGACATGGCCAGGCAATAGTGGCTGAGACAAACAGATCTCTGTGAATTCTAGGCTAGCCTGGGCTACAAAAGCTAGTTCCAGGACAGGCTTCAAAGCTACAGAGAAACCCTGTGTCAAAAAAAACAAAACAATACAAAACAAAATAAAAAAAAATAGAAAAAAAAGAAGAGCTGGTTCCAGGACATCTAGGACTGTTACACAAAGAAATCATGTTTCAAAAAGCCAAAATAATAATAATGATAATAATCACCTCAGATATTTTATAATTTCTGTTATATTTCAGGTGTAATATTTGCATCAGCTCTTAACACCGAGGGTATTGATTTGGACAGTTCCTTACTCCTGTTTGACTGAAGGTAAACACACAAATATTCAGGCAATATTTAGAATAATACTTGGCCTATAACATATAGCATGTGACACGTTTTCAACAAAAGAATAGGTGTCAGAGTTATTCAAGGTTGGAAGTTGGGGAGGTTCAGTCCAGTCTTCCTGACAGATTCCTTAGGGTTTTCCTTGCTCTTAGAATTTTTGGGTTCAGTAGTCATAACCGTTTACGCTGCATACACAATATAGATATAAATTGAAAGCTAAATCTGTTTACAGTTATAGAATAGGGAATCATTTAAATTTTTTTCTCTCTTTATTTTTTTTTAGCATTAATGTCTTTATTACGGCTTGCAGTCCTTTATACAGGGGAAGAGGCTAAAATCACTTTTTAAATTATCATTTCCCTTTATTTTACATAGGGATCACAGTTTTTTTTTCCTTCCTCTCCTCTCAACCTCTCGCCCTCCCTGACTCCCATCTATCCCCCTTCCCTTCTACCCACTGTTCCTTGGTCTCCATCCAGAAAGGGGCGGGCCTCCTGTGGACTTGCACATAGCAGGGCACATCAAGTTGAGGGAGGACTAAGCTCTTCCCCCTTATAAAGGCTGGGTAAGGTAATCCAGCATGGGGAATAGGTTCCAGAAAGTAAGCTAAGCACCAGGGACAGGTCCTGATCTCATAGCTAGGAACCTTACAAACAGAGCAAGCTACACAATTGTCCCCCACATGCAGAGGGCCTAGGTCGGGTCCATGCAAGCTCCCTAACTGTGGGTCCAGAGCCCATGTGGTCCAACGAGCTTAGATCAGCTGTGCCTTTGGTTCCTCCATCATGACCTTGAACCCCCTGGCTCATACAATCCCTTCTCCCTTCCTCAGGGGAACTCCTAGAGCTCAGCCCAGTGCCTGGTTGCAGATGTCTTTGAATCATTTCATGTTTTTTTTCTCTTGGGAATCTCTGTGAATCATTAGATTTTTGAAAGAGGTTTCTTTTGAGTAAGTGCAAAGATGGAAGTCTTTATATCAATTACACCAAAGTTTTGCTAAAAACGCACAATGGGGGACTGGATAGATAGATGGTTCAGTGATCAAGAGCCCTTGCTGCTCTAATAGAGGACCCGAGTTCGGCTCCCAGAGCCCACATAAGAAAACTGACAACCACCTATTATTCTAGCTCCCGGGTATCCAGTGTCCTTATCTGGACACTGCAGACACTCACCCATATGTACAAATACTTACACATGAACACACACACACATACACATAAATAAAACCTAAAATATATCTAAAAATGAGCTCAATCTTCCAAGAACTGGGAAAACCCTAGGGAATCTGTTAGGAAGAGGAGTCGTGACCCTTCCCCATTTCCTCCCGTGGTTAGCTCAGGCACCGATTATTTTCCCGGAAAGGTCTCAAATGCCTTATTTTGTGTTTTTATACAAGTTGATTACTTGACTGTGGATTTGGCAGAGTAGATGAAGAGACAGGGACCCTGAGTCTGCAGTATGCCAGTGCAGGAAGCTGGGGTCTTTCTGATGACATGGAAACATGGGACGATACTTGACATTTATACTTGGGCCTCAGAACAGTTTCCCCCTCTCACTGACTACCAAGCACTTTCTAGGAGACCTCTGGATTATAAGTTGAGAGGAAGAAGAGAGTAGATGGCAAAGAAAGAAGCAGCATAAGAAAAAGAAAATGGGATGGGCAGTGCCAGCTTTGTCTAATAGGAAGCTAAATCCCAAAGCCTGAGCTCTACATATCTTGGGACCCTGAATGAAATGCTTCATTCACAGCTTCCAAAACCATGAATGGGGATAACATCAATGGCACAGGACCGGGATACTGTCCGGGTTCATGAATTACTTGCAGAATTTTGGCATCCTTTTACTTCAGCTTCACAAACCAGTGTACCAGCAACTACAGTTTCCTTCCCCTGGGAAGCACATCCTCAAAGCTCTTGATGTCTTCCCCAAAGCCTAGTAACTCGCCACCTAGATAGATTTTATATTAGCTTCCGTTTTCTGGCTTGGACCTTTTCTTCCTTGCACCTCCTTCCATTCAACAGTGGTGGAGGATGGGCCTATGGATTCAGCCCTGTTGCTGCATCTTATTACACCTTATGATGTTTCTCTTTGGCTTGTGATCAGGAGAGGCACTTAATATGTGCAACGGAGTTCGGCCTCATCATTTTCATGGATATAATAAAACATGTAGTAGGCCACAAAAGCAACTGTACCAAGTGTGTCAAAGAGATGACTTCCTGGCAGAGTTACTGGCAGTGCACACACCTAGAGCAGCTAGATAGAAGGACAAGGCAGAGGAAGAGTTGAAAGCCAGTTCTGTTGCAGGAGCCCTGCTCAGGTAACACCCAAGCTTTGGGAGTCAGCCTGCAACGGGAAGTGCCCTAATGGAACACAGATCAGGTCATATGCTGTGGGACACAGAGCTCATGCAGTGTGGGTATTGGTGGATGCATGAAGCACCATGCTGAGGTCCACACGTGCACTGCAGAGTGGCAGACATCGCTCCCAATCAGAGTACCTTACCTGAATGACAGTCTCAGCACTAGGATAATACTTTCAGAGCTCTCGTCAGCATGGAAGCTGCTGACTTCTGTAGTACTGTAAATAGCCCAATGAAAGTGACTTTACCAACTCATTGTCCCTCATACTCAGCACTAATGGGATGTCTCCAACAAATCCCTCCCTTCATAGCTCAGGGAACCCCATGGAATAGGAGGTAGAAGGGGTGTGAGAGCCAGAGGGGATGGAGGACACCAGGATAACAAGTCCCTCTAAGTGGACTGAGCACAGCTCATAGGAACTCTCAGAGACTGTGACAGCAAGTTCATGGCCTACAGTGTCTCTGCTAGTCCTCTACTTATAACGTATAGCTTTCAGTTTAGTGTTTTTATGGGACTCCTGAGTGTGAGAACAAATGGTATCTGACTCCTGGGCTCTTTTCCTTCTGTTAGTTTGCCTTGTCCAACTTCGATGTGATAAAACTTTTTAGCATATTTTATTTTATTTCATTAAAAAGGAAAGATAATGTACTATAGGCCAATCTGGGGAGGGTACTCTCTCAGTTCAAGTTTCCTTTTCCAAAATGACTCTAGCTTGTGTCAAGCTGACATAAAACTAGCCGGCACAACAGTCAAGACTGTAGTTTATCTGTATTGTATCCGTTTATATTACACAAGGATTTTTAAATTCTGTTTGTTTGTTTGTTTTATCTCATTATGGATTGCTTTCTGACCTGCAATTCCCTACATCGACCAGCAGAGCCTCAAATATGTGGTGGTATTGTTGCATTTGCTTTCTTAATGCTGGGATTATAGGTATGTGATACCATGCACAACATTGTTGACTGTTTCTTACAGAAGTATAAAATATTAGACTTGAGTTTATATATGAAAATTAGAATTACAATTAAATTCCTGATAACAGTTGGAATGACCAGAGACCAGATCCCCCATCCGTCTTCATGAACGGCATTGTTAGTTCACAAAGGCTTTCTTCTCGCCCATGGAAGCATCAGTTCCTCGTCACAGAAAGGCAGTCCCTTCATCTAGTGATAGTAAATATATTTGGAACCTGTAGCAGAAATGCTGACACCAGAAACAGACATATCAAGAGGGGCAGATCCTACTAAGGACAAAACCCCTCGACCCACATGACAATGGCAGAGGACCAAAGGACATGCTTTGCGGAGGCAAATGCTTTGTTCACCACATTCAGGCCATGGAGTCTGCACAGTTAAGTGAGAGCTGACGCATGGATGTCCATCTGAGCATGAAAGAGGACATGGAGGTGCTTTGTGGTCCGAGCCAGGATGATGGCTGGTGTCCCAATTAACTCCCAGATATTACATATCTCTGGGGATAGCTCAGTGTTCTTCTCCTGTTCTAAATCTGCAACTTTTGGTTTCCCATCACCCACTCTGGCACCCAGGGCTCTAATACCTCCCACAGCCAGTGTGTGTGTGTGTGTGTGAGTGTGAGTGTGTGTGTGTGTGTGTGTGTGCGTGTGTTGTGTTCATTTTCTCTTCTTTTCCTTTTTCTTTTTTATGTATTTTTGAATCAGGCTTTTTATGTAGCTTTTTGTACCTGTAATGGAGCTAGGTCTTGTAGAACAGACTGGCCTTGAACTCACAGAGATCAACCTGCGTCTGCCTCCTGGGTGCTGGGATTAAATGCATGTGCCACCACTGCCCGGCAATGTGTTCATTTTCTGTATGGTGAACTGTTCGTGGATGACCGGAGAGACCATGAGTGTAAACCCTCTCAGGAACAGAGAGCCCTGCCATAGTAGCTATAGCAGTGGAAGATAATGGAAAGAGGATGTGGCCAGAAGCACAGGTAACCTGGGGTCAGTCTAGAAGCCCTGGGACTTCATGCTTTCAGCTTGTGATTCCAGAGCTGGGAGAATATTTCCCTAATATCCCTAATGTTCCTAGTCCTTATGTTTGTGTGTTAAGCACCATGCTCATGGCCTGAGCAAGGGCTGTGCTCAGACCTTATTTCCCACTCCTTGGCTCATTTCATGCTTCTGACATCACACTTCTGAGTCTTGATATTTGTCTCCCCTGCCTCCTGCCCCTTTCCTTACCTCTCTTCACTCCATGAGGGTGCAGCCCTTTCTCCACCATACTCCTGAACATTCTCAGCTTCCTCTCTCTCTCTCTCTCTCAGGATGTGTCCTGTTCCCCCTGCTCTCTCTCACAGTCCTGTCTGTGCAGCCATGCCTATCACCTCAGACTCACTGGCATGTTCCTCCAATTTTACAACACAGTGCTCTTTTTTCTCACTGCTATCAATCTTGAGGCCATTGAGGAAAGAAGCCTGACATCCAGACTCTCCTGAGTTCTTTGAGACTGGGCTTGGACTCTGAACTTATGAGTTTGTGTCTGCCTGGTGCAGGTTTAGCAAAGCTCACACTCAGTCAGTTGAGCCGTCCCACATAGGCTAGCACTGCCGATGTCTGCTCTGCCTCCACATCCTTGTGCACACCCAGCAGAAGTCTGCACAGCCTGGCCTTACTTTGTCAAAGTCTTATTATCTTTAGTCAACCGAATTCTTCCTTATTGAAAGGATTTCTGTGAATAGAGTTTCCAGACACTACTCCAACCCTCTCTTAAACTGTGAATTCCCACATTCCCAGGTTGCCATTGTTCTTAGATCTATTTCTGTTAGTTTATGTGTGTGACTGTTTGGGCTGCCTGTATGTATGTGTACTACGTTCCTTTCTAATGTCCGTGGAGCTCAGAAGAAGTTAGTGGATACCCTGGAAATGGGGCTCTAGACAGCTGTGACCCACCATGTTGGTAACAGAAACTGAACCTGGGTCTTCTGCAAGAGCACCAAGTACTCTTAAGCACTGCGTCATCTCTCTAGTCCCAACCAGGCTTCATTGTAGTGACAGTGACATCAGTTATATCCCTAAATGCATGATATAACAGAAGAAGAAGCTAAACTTCTGTTTCTTTTCCACAGTCGGGGTCAGAGCCCTGGTCACTCAGTGTTTAGGCCAAAGAGGACAATTCGCTACAAGCTGTGTTGACTTTGTCCCACCCTGAACCTGATCTCAGATCCTTTTCTTATTTCTCTCTGGATGACCCTCCCCCCGCCCCGCCTGGGATAAGCCTCTCTTTCTACCGCTGGAGAATTCAGTCAATGTTTTCCTTTCATAGTTGTGATGTTGGAACTTCACCATCCCTGAGGTCCTAGGCCTCTCCTCTGGGACCCCAGGTACTCATACTTCCACGTGAGCCTTCACTCCTGACCTATACACTTGACATCGATCATGAATCATATTCCAGAAACCTTGCTTCAGGCAGCTTCTGTGAAGCTGGTCAGGGTGGACTTAACTCTGGAATCTTAAGACACCTGGGAGGCTGGCTCTCCGAGAATGGGTTAGAATGCTAAGCTTCTTTTGATAGTCTCCTCCTGGGCGCAAACTTTTCCCTCTTGTGTGGGCATCAGTACCAGATTCCATGTTCTTGGAAGCCTTTTTGGTGAAAAGATGTATTTTTGTTCTATGACATTGTAGGAGAGATCTCATCAAAATGGAACCCTATTCTTGAGCCCCTGCTGACCCAGACATACTTTCTGGCAGGATTTGTTGAAGGCAACTTGAACATTCATTGCAGAAATTGAGATACAGAAGTCGCCACATTGTATATACCAGGTTCTGTTCTCTGTTTCTGTCCCCTTTCCCCAGCTGGTCATCCTCAATCCATTTCTTTTCTGTTCTTGAACCCGTCAATGCTCCTTGTAAAGCCTTCCCTTCTCCATCTGCTCTACCCTTCCATACAATTTCCTTACCACATCAGATCCTGTGCTGTCTATATTCAAGGCCACATAGGCCATCTTTTTCTAAAGGGATTCATATTGTCTACAACACTAGCATGAACCACTAATGGAAGAAATCCCACTGGCCAAATACAGAGTATTTCATACACTCAGATGGGCTTAGAAGACATTCAAATACAGCCTTAGTCCCTCACCTAATATATAGTCTACAGATTACAGAAAATCTCATATCAGCATCCAAGAAAATCTGTGTAGGTTTTTTTTTACAGATATTCATTGTGTGTGTGTGTGTGTGTGTAAAGGAATGCTAGTGTACCATTGGCTTTTGTGTATGTATTTATATATGATTTAACACTTAGAAGGACAAGTTTACGATCTGTCTCTCCAGTTATATGTTTGTTAAGTAGCACATACATAATACATACTAGATAGTTCCCAAAAGTGACTGCAAGTACTTATTGAGTGCGCCAACTCTCTTAAAGCATTTCCACTTACATTGAGTTAGAAATAAATAAGCCCTTACATAAATTAAATATTCACACATCTCACAGAAACAAGGAAAGCAAACTATATTTTTCTCAAGTACACATTTTCACTGTGTCTTGCAATGAGAACTTAAGGGTAGCTAACTAGGTGGGTATTAGAAAATATTTGAACTGGAGACTGTTGGCAGTACCCAGAAAACTACTGGCTTTTTCTGAAACAACAATTGTACTTCTGGCTCCTAAAATTCGTTGTGAAGTTGCCATGAGCACAAATAGGCAGCATCAAATATGTATTTGATTAGGGATGTGGAACTTTGAAGTGGACTGTGGTGTCGTAGGTGCCAGATGAACCCAAATTCCCTGAGGTTCTCTTGAGGAAAAGCAGGTACATACAACTCAGATGAAAGTCACCTTTGCTTCGAATAGTGGTTCTCAACAAGTTTGACCCACTTGGGGTTGCTTCTCAGATATCCTGCATGTCAGATATTTACATTATAATTCATAACAATAACAAATTATAGTCATGAAGTAGCAACAAACAATTTTATGGTGGTAGGTCACCACCACATGGGTAACTGTATAAAGGGTTGAACCATCAGGAAGGTTGAGAACCACTGCTTTAGAATCATATAGAAAGCTGTTCTCTCTGTGCCGGGACAGATGGACCCAGTGCCATTGCAGTCAATGTCTACAACAACTCTGCCTGCAAATTCCTCAAATGAAGTCCTTGGGACATTCTGGATCATTGGCCAACATCGGCCTCTCCACAAATTTAGGTGTTCTGTGGCCTTGGATCGTTTTGTGAACACGGGAATTGTATCCCTACCCCTGTGCCGTCTTCTGCTCCCCAAATGTCTTGTTCTGTAAATATGACCTGATTAGTTGCCCAGGAACAACAACATACACTCTTATATCCAAAATGTGTCAGAAACATGTATGTTTAACAAAGATGAGAGGAGTTCCTTTGTGGCTTGCTCTGCTCTGTCCCCAGGTACGTGAAAGGTATAAGGGCCTATGGATTTCCAAGTATCATGTGACATCACGGGGAGAGTGTCATGAGGATCATGAGAGGCTAAAGTGCACATTTCTGTCATTGTCTCTTGTTTTTGCAGTTCCTTAGCAGTGTCCTCTAGCGCTAAAGCATTCACTCCAGCAGAAAAGCTCTTTAAGGAGTAACCCATTGTGAGTAACTTCAGGGAGAGCCCCACACTGAATGGATCCAGTAGTCTCCGTACTCCCAAGAGTAGATAAATAGTAGAGACTGCTGGGAGTCAGTCTCAAACCAGTAGAGCAGTCTGGAAGAAACCAGTAGAACAGCTCAGCAGGAGCAGAGACCAGGTGAGCTGCCTGGAAGAGGCTTAGAGGAGCTGATCTGTCTGGAAAGACTGCAGCCTGCTGTCCTGTCTGTGGACTGCACTGTGTGGCTCAGGTTTCCATATTTGGAGAGCCATCAGTCCTACCGAGGTAGGCTTTGGTGACAAAGCTGACTTGGAGTCATTTCTCTCCTGTATGCAACCCCTCACCCATATTTCTGTAAGAAAGTCTTATAAATGCAATTTGTTCTCCAGGTGGACTCCGGTATTGTTGTTCCTCCTGTCTGGGGCAGGATTTCTCTCTGCAGAAGTAAATGTGTGTTGTTTTCTTACAAAAAGTGTGTTTTGCAATAGGAGGTGTGAGTAAGATGTTGCTAGAGGCAAAAGAGTAGGTGAAGCAGCAATACAGGAGGCCAGTGTAAGTGATAATCAGACAGTCGTCTAGGGTCCTAAGACACAAAGCTCAGGCTTTGGAGCTGGCCACCATGTGCCACCACCCACTGTCAAGCATCTCCTTGTTTCACAGCAGCCTGCCCTTTCCACTCTTTTATGCCCAATTTTCTGTCTTTCCCCCTCTCTTCCTTCTCAAAGGTTAGAATCCAAGGATTTCCAATCAGTGAGTGAAAAGGGAAGGTGAGTGTGTCCTGTTCTGCTGATGCTCGCACGATGCACATATCAGGGGCTTTTCTGTGTGAGGCATCACACTTGAAGACCTCAGCTTCTGCCATTAGCAGGATTCAGACTCAGGGACTCTGCTTTTTATTTTTATGGCTCAAATCTACAAAAGAACTCATCTTTATAAAAACACACAGTATATTAAAAAGGGTAATACAACTTCAGGAAGGATAGTATTGTCTCCTAGTGGCTATTCTACCCTTTCTGCTGATAGGGTGTTTAGGAGGGAAATGATGGGATATACTTAGGTCATGAATTCTTGGGGGAAACTGTGATGATTTATAAACCCCTATAGTGTATGTAGGGCTCAATGTTCAGTAAGCTGAATATTCAAAAGATTTTTTTTTTTGTTTTTCAAGACAGCGTTTCTCTGTAGTTTTTGGAGGTTGCTACGGATCTAGCTCTTGCAGACTAGGCTGGCCTTTAATCCACAGATGTTCACCTGCCTCTAACTCCCAAGTGCTGGCATTAAAGGTGTGTAAAAAAGGTGTGTGGTAAAAGTATTCTTAATGTTGTTTGAAGAATTTAATCAACCATACTGTTATGGGGTCATGACTATCCCTCACTCCTTATACATAAAAATGAAGCCATGGAGGTGTTTTTCTGCAATGATTCCTTAGTAAAGATGCTTGCTGGCAAGCCTGATTGTTGTAAGGGGGGGGATGCTTGTTCTTCTCGGCTGCCCAGCTTGCTTAGCCCGGAAATAACCACACAGAAAATGTATTAAGTAAATTACTGATAGGCACATTAACTCTAACTTCTCATTGGCTAACTCTTACATATTAATTTAACCCACTTCGATTGATCTGTGTATCATCATGAGGTATTGGCCTACCAGCAGAGTTACAGCACATCTATTTCTGGTGGCAGTTCCATGGCATTTCTCTCACTCTGCTTTCTCACTCCCAGCATTCAGTTCTGTCTTCCCTGCCTACCTAAGTACTGTCCTATCAAAATGCCAATGGAGTTTGTTTATTCCTTTACATATGAAAGGAGCACATAAACAGAAGGATCTCCTGCACCACAGATGACCTGAACCTGATCTCTGGAAAGTGCATGATGGAAAGAGAGAACTGATTTTCCCAAGTTGTCTTCTGACATCCAAACATGTGCTGTGACATGCACTAAATGGTAAAGATCCATACTCACATAACAAATAAATTCAACAATTAGAAGGAATCCTAATTTACTTAGCTACTAACTCTACAGGTATTTGACAATGACTTTGTGTTTACAGGTGTTGATTTTCACATTTATAATTCAAAATAATTGCACTACAACTTCCTTAGGAATCTTGCTAGCTGTCCTGATATCACAGCGCTCTAGGGTTCTACAATTAAAAGGAAGAAAGAAAAAGTTTGCATTTGTGTGATTAGAGTGCACAGACGACTAAATGGCGAAGAGATTTTGTTGTTCTTTCAGAGGAGCAGAGTACAGTTCTCAGGATCCACCTCGGTAACCATCTATCTCTAAGTAGAGCTTCAGGAAATCCAGTGCTCCCTGTAGGCATGCATAAGTACAAGCACACCGACTAGTAATGATATTCTATTTAAAAAAGATTTTTAAAAAATCTGAAAATCACAATTTGTGATTTCTTAACCTGTAACTTCAATAAATTTAATATTAATTTTTAGATTGGTTTCTTTTTCATGTGTATAGAGTTCTACCTTCATGCATGCCTTCATGCCAGAAGAAGGCACCAGATCTCATTATAGACGGTTGTGATCCACCATGTGGTTCATGGGAATTGAACTCAGGACATCGAGAAGAACAGGCAGTGCCCTTAACCTTTAAGCCATCCCCTTAATATTAATTTTTAAAAGCAATGTTAAACTCTAGTTTTCTTTTTATTAATTAATTATTTTCCCAATCACATTTCCTCTCCCTTCTTTCTCTCTTCCCAGTCCCTTCTACTAACCTGCCTCTTCCCCCCATCTACTTCTTCTCTTTTCAGAAAAGAGCGGGTCTCCCATGTATATCAGCCATCTGTGGCATATCAAGAAGCAGTAAGACTAGGCACGTTATCTAGTATTAAGGTTGAATAATACAACCCAGTAGGAGGATAAGGTTCCTAAAGCAGATCACAGGGTCAGAGACATCCCTACTGTTAGGAGCCCCAGCAGAAGTCCAAGACCATTATTTACACAACTGTAAAACATGGGTAGAGGGCCTAGGTCAGTCCCTTGCAAGCTCTCTGGATGGCAGCCGAGTCTCTGTGATCCTCTCTGGACCTAGGTTAGTAAATTCTGTGGTTTCTCTTTTGGTGCCCTTGGCCTCTCTGTGTCCCACAATCCTTTCTCCACCTCTTCCACAGGATTCTCTGAGGTTCACCAGTGTTTGTAGTTCTGAATCTGTTTCCATCAGTCTCTGGGTTACATTGTCTTAATGAGATCCTCTTGATATTTTCCAACATCTCAGCACACTGAGGAAATTTTTTTGAGAATATTAATTGTTTGAATGGAAGCTAGCCCGAGGTTATTTCACTTTTGTATACTTACTGTATATATGGTGCTTTCTCAGCTCAAGTACTGTTGAGAGCACTTTCAAGCTTCAGGAGTTTCCTGACACTATGAAAAGGGCAAACACCCACACAGTGTCAGCCTAGTCAGACATGAGAAGTACTGGGCAGGACATCGTACAGTGACTGTGATGGAGAGTCCCAATCAACCATCTGGAGCATTTTCATTGTTTCAATGGAGACGTCAAGTGTTTTGCAGCGACTTGTCTCCCCAGAATGCTACATAAACTCCACTTCACAAGCATGGCACTCCTTCAGGTAGAGGACAGTGTTGGTGTGTTTTCACTGTCCTCTCAAGGAAACTGGCACAAACACTAGCTGACATAACCATGTCCACTTAATTCCCAGATCTTGCAGTGTGCACCCAGTGAGATACAGAAGCTAGAGTTCTCCAGGGGTTCACCCAGAGGCCATGTGCTCGGTGTAAATGCATGTCCTCATCCCTACTTGTGCACCTGCAACAGCTTTCTTTCTCTTCCACTCCATTCCTCGAGGCTTTGGTGTACTTGGTTGGATCCATGTTAGATCCATTCTGCACATGCTCCCTAGAGCCACCTTCAGTGGGCACGTATCTCCTATAGGGTTTGTGTGATGGAAAGAGGACAGATGTGAAACTTGCTAAAAACCTACATGCTGCAAAGTCATTTCAATCCACAAACCATTTATGGAGATGACACTTCTCTCTTTTAGGTCTCATCATGGCTTTCAAATCCCAACATGTGGACCACAGTTTCTACAAACTGGATGAAAATGAGATTGAGGGGAGCCTTGATTTTGAACACGGGGCCACTGCAGCAAGAGAAATTGTCATCTATGGTGAAGGTTCTCTAAAAGGTTCCGACAAACCAAAGAACCAGGGCATCTCACACCACGAGGATGATGTGACCCACGTTCTTAACTTCAACTACGTTGGTGATGACATCAGGCATGAGAGCCATGGGAGCCACCAAGGGTACAGAAACCCACAGTTGAAGGAGCAGGAGAACTAAGTACCCTGATGAGATCATAAGGTATGTGACTTGTTTCAGTAGCTATTCCAGCTCCCATCCATCAGTATCTAATTAGGAGGTATGTTCTTCACACTGTGGGTCCTATCTGCTTTGAACCCCAAGCATGAGGTCTTTGTTTAGTTGCTGGGTATGGGAAGGATGTTTGAGAGGTCAAAGTCAACCTACACTCACACACACACACACACACACACACACACACACACACGCAGTGTTGATTCTAGAAACTGGTTGGTGCCTCTCAATTTGTTCTTTAAGTTTTCCTTTTGTTTTTTTCCTCCTCCTTCTTATCCTCTTCTTCTTCATGGCCCCCGTTTTATAATGGGAATTGAACTCAAGACCTAGTGGTTTTTAAGCAATCTCTCTACTAGTATAGCATATGAGCCTGGTACTGATTAATGTGGTTATTTTTTTGCAATAAAATGGAGATCAATGGAAAGCCACTTTCATAGTTAAGAGCTCACCATTTCTACATAGTTTTGTGTTGGGTGTGATTCATCTCCAGAAATGACTTTCATCTTGCCAAGCTGAAATGCTGTATTTCCCTAAGAGCTCCACCTTCCATCTTCTTCTCACAGGAAGGATCTTGCAAAGAGCTTGTTCCTGGGAGAATCCAGAGTGCAGGTCAGTATGTCTGAAAAGGCTTTGGGCAGGGCACTCTGCTTCAGGTCATGGTCCATGTTCTTGTATCCACTATGAAAAGCGAGCGTGGGTGAGAGGTGTCCTTGTCTGGGCTATAACAGTAACTGAGCTCTGGCTCTTGAAGTTTTCCAGAGTTAAAATGGAACGGGCACCCACTAAGTGTCTTTTCCCATTATTGGAGACACAATAGTCTCTTAATTGAAAAAAAAAAACTAAAAAATGCACACATTTTTATTTTATTTTATTGTCTTTATTGAGCTTTATATTTTTCTCTGCTCCCTCCCTTTTTCCCTTCTCCTAGTCCCACTGTCCTGTGACCCCCACACTCCCAGTTTACTTAGGAGATCTTGTCTTTTCCTACTTCCTAAGTAGATCTATTTATGCCTGTCTCAGCGTCCTCTTTGTTGTCTAGTTTTCCCGGAATTGCCAGTTTTCTTTGTTTTATGTGTTAAAACCACTTATAAGTGAGTACATATTATATTTGTCTTTCTGTTTCTGAGTTACATCACTCAATATGGTGATTTCTAGATCTATCCATTTGCCTGCAAATTTCAATATGTCATTATTATTTTTTTTACTGTTGTGCACATGTACAATTTTCTCATCCATTCTTTGACTGATGGGCATCTAGGTTGTTTCCAGGCTCTCGCTCTTATGAATAATGCTGCTATGAACATATTTGAGCTGATGTTCTTGTAGTGTGATTGAGTATTTGGGGTATATAACCAACAGTAGTATTGCTGGGTGTGGAGGTGGATTGTTTCCTAATTTTCTGTGAAATCGCCATACTTATTTTCAAAGCATCTGTACAAGTTTACACTCCCACCACCAATGCAGGAGTGTTCCCTTTACCCCACATCCTCCCCAGCATAAATTGTCATCTGTGTTTTAATCATGGCCATTCTTATAGGTGTAAGATAGAATCTTAGAGTTGTTTTGGTTTGCATTTCTCAGATGACTAAGGATGTTGAACATTTCCTCAAATGTCTTTCAGCCATTTGAGATTCACAGAACACTTCCAATCAGTATGGAAGCATCATATATATAGACATTATTGAGTATTATATGGTCATGCATATAGGAAAACATTAATGTTTACTGGTATGTGTACAGAGATTAATACTGAAGTCCGGACACTCAGGTCATTTCAGGGTACTTATGTGTACTGTTGTAGTAGGACTCTAAGTGACCTTGGGGACATTCGAATTGATGTAGCAAGTAGTAGGAGAAAACCAGGGCTGTGTTTCAACAAATGAACACTTAGTTATGAGTGTGGATTAAGTGAGGCCAGAGAGATATTCAGTGTTTCATAACTTACCTGTGTTTAATTTATCCAAGAGTCATGTGGGAAGACACTCACAAGTGCACATGGTTGGCCCTCCACCTTTGTAAGTTTGTGGAAAGCCGATGTAGACAGCAGCAAAGTTGAACCTTCATGTTCCCCCATGCTGTGTTTAAATTATCTAAAAACAATGCAAAATTGTCATGTCAGTGTTATGAGATGTATGGGGCTGACAGCTTTAAAGGGTTAATTTTGTTACAATTAAACAAAAAGATTAACATTGAGCCCATTTAAGTTAATCGAGTAAAGAGAATGGGATCAGGGGATGTTATTCAAAATCAAAATGCAGGTTGGTACTGAGGAGAGGGCCCGAAGGATAAAGCTCTTGCCACATGAGTCTGAGGATCTGAGTTGGGACCCTCAGCATAAAGTTTAGCAGGTGTCAGCTCACCTGTAGTCAGAATCTCTTATTCAGGAGGCAGAGACTGCAGATCCTTAGGGAGATCTAGATTAGCTCAGTTGCTGAGCTGAGGTTCAGGGACACCCTGCCAGTGTAAATCATGTGGGGAGCAAGCTAAGAAGATGCTTGACTCTGACCTTGGTCCTCTGCATGCACGAGTGTGCATTTGCACACAGATACACATGCAGATCAGACACCTTTGCAAGTTTTTATGTGTTTGCAAATACATAAAAAGCAAAGGTTCCATGCCATGGTCATGTGTGTCTTCTGTTGACTAACTTGAAATCTGAAAGTATTCTTTTTCTTTAAAGGAGACCATGTTGAACATGTGGGTTTTTTGGAATGTGGGAAAAGATAGAGCTCACTTTAAGTAAGAGCTGTAGATATCTTATTTTCAAATAAATTTCTTTCCTCCAGACAGTAAAGACTAATGTTTAGATCATGGGATAAAAGCTGAGGCCATGAGCCCAGAGAAACTGACTGCTCCATAGCAAATGAGAAAGGGGAAAAGCAGTACAGAGTGCTATTCATGCTAACTTCATTCAGCATGGATCAGGGCAGTCTTGATGTAAGCAAATTCCCTACCTGCAGCAGTAGCTTGTGCAGAATAGCAGTCCTGCCTAGGAGCCCCTGATGGCTGACATCCTAACACCACTAGGTGTAAACTACAGTGGGACCAGGCTCAGGTTGGAGAAACTGGTAGAGAAGAGGGAGATTCCCCCAGGATGGAGAGAAAGAGAGATTGGATAAGAAAAGCTGAGCAAGTGAGGAATTCTCCCCCTGTCGAGTTGACAGGACCCTGTACTTCATCTCCAGAGAGACAGAGGTGCTGCAGCCCCAGAGACTGATGTGAGGAAGCTCTGGAGACACAGATGCATTGGAGCTTCAGAGAGGCCAATGCATACAGCTCTAGAGATGCTGATGAATCGCAGCTCCATTGAGACGGATGATGCACTGCATCTCTAGAGAGACTGATGGACTATCACTCCAGAGCCGTTTGTACTGCAACTCTAGAGAAACTGATGATGCACTGCATCTCTAGAGAGACTGATGGACTATCACTCCAGAGCCATTTGTACTGCAGCTCCAGTGAGACTGATGATGCACTGCATCTCTAGAGAGGCTGATGGACTGTCACTCCAGATACACTTGTACTGCAGCTCTAGAGAGACTGATGATGCACTGCATCTCTAGAGAGGCTGATGGACTATCACTCCAGAGCCATTTGTACTGCAGCTCCAGTGTTACTGATGATGCACTGCATCTCCAGAGGGGCCAATGCACTGCAACTCCAGAGAGGCTGATGCACTGGAACTCCAGAGAGGATGATAATCTGCACCTCTAGAGGGCTATGCACTACAGGTCTAGAGCCTAATTCACTGCAGTTCCAGAGAAGCTGATGAACTGCAGCTTTAGAGAAGATGATGCAGTGCAGCTCTAGAGGATGATGAATATCAGCTCTAGAGATACCGATGTACTTCATATATAGAGGCTGATGCACTATCACTCTAGTGGCCTATACACTACAGCTCTAGATGCTGAGGAACTGCAGCACCAGAGAGAGGCTAATGCATTGCAACTCCAGAGAGGCTCATTTACAGAAGCTCTAGGGGCTGATGCAGTGCAGCTCTAGAGGCTGATACACTGCAGAACTAGCAAGATTTGCTAGAGCTAATATGCCAACAGTGACTTAATTAATATAGTTGCTTTGTGATTATTTCGGAGCTAAGCTAACTGGACAGCTGGGGCTTTGATTGAATTCATGGAGGCAATCAATTCATTGTTACAGATCACATTGCTGTCTGGAGGTTCAGCCTAAAACCTGGTATAAGGACAGAGCCAAGGATGCCCTTCATGTTGGGCAGGAAGTAGGGCATCACTATCAAGCTTCAACTCTCATTGACACCACAGCTTTTGTCCTGAGCCCAGAAAACTTTAGAGGGCATGGAAGAGGGCCAGGGCAAAAGTCCATAGGTGATAGTGACATCCCCCCTATTACCAACATGATGGAAGCAGGAAGTCCCAAGATATCTGAATGATTTGTTTGAATTGGCTCATTTCCCTAATCCTATAGATGACAACATCACATCTCTGTGCAGGCCTCCCTTGGAGTAGTGTTAGCTCTAATAACACTTTGGGAAGGATGTTTGTTTGTTTGTTTGTTTGTTTGTGCTGGGGATAGGCTGTGACTTTGCACACTCTTTCGGCAAGTGTGATTCCTTGTAATCACCCCACCTGCTTAAGGTGCTGGAGCAATAAGAAGCCGTCCATCGATCAATGATGAGCTGAAATCATGGGAATATAGCAGTTTACCGAGGAGAAATTTTGTGTTTTGATAAAGAAAAATATGCCAGAGTAAATCCAGAAACACTGGAACAGAAGGAGAAGATGCTACAGGTAGAAAAAGGAGAGGGGAATGAGAAGGAGGAGGAGGAGGAGGAGCCTGGGAAAGAAGGAGACTGTTTTCTGACAGTGAGGGGAAGTAGGAAGCAGGTATCCCACTATCCTAAGTGGTGAATCTCACAGCACCCCTTGTCCTTCCTGACATGGGTGTCTTGTGTGGAGCCCCACTGGGAGTTAGGATTGAGGTGTCTGTACAAGGCAGTACAATCAAGTGTATTGTTGTGGGGTGTTGTGTTGACTTCATTTTGGTTTTTGACCCTAAGTACAGAAAATAGATTTTTGTTCCTTTAGAGTCATCCAGCACCTTTGTATATTCCAGTTTTTCTGCTTGTTCTTCTGCTTTGATCCCTGAGCCTTGAAGGGAGGAGGTTATGAAGACATTCCAATTAGGATAGAGCACTCCATAGTTGTGAGCAGAGATGACCACTTACACGGTCTATAGCTAATGGAAAGTCTTTATTCCAGCTGACTAGGATGACACCCATGCATCTGGGCACCGAGCCGTGCCTCCAGGTGTCCAGAACACGGGGGTTGTAAGGGCATCTTAAAACTTAGATTCCCTATCATCTAGCTCAACAGAAGCAGAATCCTGTGCAGAAGTAAGCAGTTTGAAACAAGCTGTTTACTGAAGCTAAGATAGCAGTTAGCTGGAGGATGGGTTCATACAAACAGGAAGTTTTACCACAGCTAAGTTAGCTAGTATATCCCTGATCTTTGGTCCCTAGAATAGACTTAATTAATTTCCCGTGGGATTCTCCATGACAGATATCAAAGTCTATTTCTACCTGAAATGGCCTCAACAAGAATAGAAGATGGAGGAACCTCTTCACTGGCTTAAACTGTCACATTTCCCATTAGATCACAGGGCATGAGTCCAATCATTGACTCGTCCTGTTCTATGAGGTCATAGTTGTTTCTAGGGACCAGTAATTTTCTGCTTGAGGCAGTTGGCCATGCAGGTGAAGATGCAGGGTTCCACCGTTAGGCTGAGCAGGACAAGAATCAATGGTCTAGTTCATGCTGACACTAAGCTATAGGGATCCAGTCACCAGAGATTGATAACAGTGTCCTGATCTATGTCTTCTTTCTTTCCTTCCTTTCTCTCCCTTCCTTTTCCTCTTCCCCTTCTCTTATCTTCTGCTTTCTTTCTTCTTTCTATTGACTAATCTTGTCCCCTCACTTACCCTTTCCACCTTCCCGTCCTCTTCATCCCCCAGTCCTTTCTCCTCTATTTATTTAAAAAGCAGTTACTCATGTATGCACTGCAGGGCACTGGCAGCCCATTCCCAACACCTCATCTTCACTATCCTCTCCTCTCTTAGACCAATAGGCTGCTGAATTTTCAGCAAGCCTGCTGAAAACCAGACTTGGCCCAGGCATTGGCCCATCACTTTGCAGCAGCTTCCTTTCCTGTGCATAGGAGATTAGAGGCCTCTATGGGAAGACATAGAAACCTCCACAGTCACCCAGCAAGGAGCCTGCATTTTTGTAGATCTTTCATGGATAAAATAGTACAGGGTCACAGTAAAAGAAATTAGTAATATATTCAGCTTTCTGGCTCTTCAACTTAGATCAGAAATCTTGGGATCATCTCAAACAATCAAATTTGAATAATCTATGGCAGTTGTTTCAGCTGTTCCTGCACCTATTTAAACAGAACCAGAATTGGGACCCATTTGGCATTTGTTAATATAGATTCAAGGCCAAATATGAGGTCTCCCATCTTCTCTATTATAGGCATATATCATGAGGATTACATAGACAAGAATTCATGCAGTGGGATGTGACTTTCCAGAGAGTCAGGGGAGATATCATTATTCTAAGCAGTAGTTCAAGTAAGTCAGACAATTCAAGGGAATGATGAGGTACCTGTTCCTTGGCAGAGAGTGTGTAGATTGTAAAACCTAAAGACCATTTGATATCTGGTCTTCTTCATATCCTGATTTATTGATCCCCGTTCTCTTTCTTAGAGCCATATTTCCCATTTCCTTGAAAGGGCATAAGACAGAAAAGGTACTAGCTAATGAATTTCCCATTTCCGGTTGTTCTGAATTCCGACTACTAGGGCTGGGGTTGCATAGGATTTTGTGTGTCCTTGGTTAGAAAAGTCTCGTCAATCTAAAGCCTCACTGGCATTTACTGTTACACAGAGTTGTGTTTTCCACTTGTGATACTGACTGTTGAATACACTAAAGCCATCTCTTTCACCATGTTATTGCAGAGCTGGTTTAAGAAAAGAAGAGGCCAATACAGGAAACATCAGCAGTCTGAGATTCTCCAGTGTGCATCTGCTGATGGCCAGGACACCTTGCAGTAAAGCTTTTGTAGGAGTCCTGAAGCATCATCCTGTCCAGGCCTCAGATGAAGACAGGATCTCCAGGTGTCACTGACACCTTCTGATGGCTGTAACACCTTATCCCTTCAGTAATAAAGAGTTGTGTATTCAAAATATTTCATGTCCTTTTTGGGGGTCTGTAAGGTGTGGATGTCCATTATTGAGAAAATATTTAAGAGAAGATAAAAGAAAGGGATCAAACCCTGAATCATCTTTACTACTCCACAAGTCACAAAAGTTTCTCAAGACCGATGGCAATCCTCACTCAGATATATTTTCTTCTCTGTTGTCACACTGTACCATCCTCACCTTAACTCGACCCTGTGGGAACGAACACCTAAGAACAGGAACAGGACAAGTCCCCAGTGAGTAGACTGTTCACAATGAAATCTGAGTTTCCCCCAAATCTATGAGTTCACCCTTGTACTACAACAAATACAAAAGACTACTTTCTGAGCATTCGTCTGAGGGTAGAGTGACCAGTCACCTAGGCTGCCCCCAGGTCTCTTCACTGTCCCTCCTTTCAATGGCACAGTTATGGTACTAGGAGTCCTCCTGACACAGATCCTACTGTTTCAAAGGAAACACAAGAGCCCATTCCATGCCCATTAGAAAGAGGTTTCCTCTTTGCTCCCACACCTAGCCCAAGATGCACAAGAGGCATATTGATCGATCCTCCCAGTTAAGGCAGGAGAGGCAAAGGATTCTCAGCAGATTCACCATGCCAGGTTAGTGGAAGACATGCAGGGAGCAATAGGCTGTGTTAGCCCGAGGGTGATTTGAGGAGAGGCAGTGTGGAAAGCCTATAGAGAGTGTTATGCCTGAGTTCTGGCAGGGAGGACACATCAGGATGGCATTAACATGATGTTGTATGTCGTGGGCTTAGAACACATGACCTGTGAGAAATTTGCCAAGGCGTGAGCTGCTTTTGATGCTGTGACTGCTTGTAGATATGGCAGACTCTAGAAAAGGGGGTGCAGCAGGATGTGTTAAAGCCTCTTTCTAAACTGAGTACCAGTAAGGGGGGAATCTGGACTTTGTAATAGAGAAGATGGGTAAACAGGGCTGAGTACTGAGGGCACACATTCAGAAGTCTGGTGTGACAGAGGAGGGGCAGATAGACTGGCTGTTGTACAGCCTTGTATTAGTAAAGTTTGTGGATTATAAAAGCACTGTGGAGAGATGTAGGACATGAATCCCCACAGCAAGAGTTTCCAGAGGACAGATAATATCTGTACGGGGTGGTTTTGTGTGTCTTGACACAGGCTAGAGTCATCAGAGAGGAAGCAGCCCCAGTTGAGGAAATGCCTTCATGAGGTCCAACTCAAAGTCACTTTCTTAATTATTGATCAACATGCAAGAGCCCAGCTTAGAGTATAATGTGCCATTCCTGGGCTGGTGGTCCTGGGTTTAGTATAAGAAAGCAGGCTGAGTATGCCATGGGAAGCAAGCCAGTAAGAAGCTTTGCTCCATGGCCTCCTCATAAGATCCTGTGTCTGTGAACCTTCCCTGTTTGAGTTCCTGTTCTGACTTCCTTGAGTGATGAACAGCAATGCTGAAGTGTACATAAAATAAAACTCTTCTTCCCCAACTTCCATTTTTAATGGTGTTTTGTCAAAGTGACAGAAACCTTGAGACAACATCCTTCTACTCAAAGAGGAACTGGGAACTCTGGTGCTGGGATTATAAGCACCAAGGTGGATGCTGTATTAGGGACATATACAGGACCTAGAAGGAAGGTAGATTCAGGCCAGAGGTGGGGTATATGAGGTGGAGCTGGTGAGAAAGTCTCCCGCTCTTATTATAGTCCTGAGAAACTGACAGTGCCTGGCTACACAAATTAGGCCTGTGTATCAGAGCCCTAAAAATGCAGAGGAAGTTTCCTCTGTAGAGACCTAAGAACAGTGAGTAGGGGGCCCATTGCTCCTAATTAGGTCCTGGTGTATGGCCAAAGACAGCACCTGCAGCTTTACATTCCAGGAGAGGAGGGCACATACGTGTCTAATATACACATGAGGAGATGACCCCATTAAGATCTGTCTTCTTATCCCATGACTGTCATTCCCACAACAAAACATTCCAAAGCAACACACATCTCTTGGGGCCAATCAATTCCCACAATAAGGGCATAGAAAGATGGCACAGTGAATATATGACTATGTAGGATTCCCCTCTGTATGTTGAGAATACCATTGATTAATAAAGAAACAGCTTTGGGCCTCTAGTAAGTTATATGGAAACAGAGCTAGGTGGGGAAAACTAAACTGAATGCTGGGAGAAAGAAGAGCAAAGCCAGAGAGAAGATATGTAGCTCCTCCAGCGATGCATTCCAGAACTTTAGCTGTTAATCCAAAGCCACGTGGCGATACACAGATTAATAGAGATGGGTTAGATAAGGATATGAGTTAGCCACAAATATGCTCTGGCTATTGGCCACAAGGCATTGCAAATAATATGGTTTCTGTAAGATTATTTCTGGGCTGAGCAGTCAGGAGACACACATGTGGCCTTCTTGCAACAACTATAGACCAGTCATGCCCTTTCATGATACATTTTTCAGAACCTACATTGTCTCGCATCTTCCTGTAACTCCAGCTCCAGGGAAGAGTACACCATCATCTGGCCTATACAGGTCGCTGCATGCATACATGTACAGACTCATGCACATTATTAAAAACAACATAAGATTTCAAAAAGAAGGTCCAGATTGACAATTCTAGGCAACAGATTTTCATCCATGGGTCTTTGTGTACCAGGATCCCTCCTGCTCCTGCCACCATCAGCAGGTGCCCAATGCACCATGGTTTTGATGTATGTATCTGGACAGGGACACGGCTGCTGTGGAAGTTCAGAAAGTAATTCAATTCTTTTGTTTAATTTCAGCTCAAAATTCCATATCACACAACATTCTAGCAAGGAAATTGGGGCAACAGGATTGTAAAATAGCTGGACACATTACTTTCATATTCAGGTGTGGAGAGAGGGGAGTGCATTTGTGCTTACTACTTGGCTTCCCTGATGGAAATTTATTCAGTTTGTATACAGTTCAATATGCCCTAGCTAGGGAATGGTGTCTCCAAGCTGGGCCAGATACTCCTTTAACAACTAACTCAGACAATCTTCCTCAGATCATCCAGTGTGATAATCTCTCATTGAGACTCCCTTCCCAGGTACTTTGTCTAAAGATGACAATTAAAGCAAACTATTGCAGAAGGTCAAGGTGCTTTTCACCAAGACAGCAGACCTAAAATTCATCCCCAGGATTTACACGATGGAAGAAAAATCAGCCCATGAATACTGTCCTCTTCTCTCCACACTAGGAAGGGGGGTCCCAATAAATGAGCGACAATAATAAAATAGTAGTGACTAATAATTCTACTCCACACTACAATTCATGTGCTGCATGAAAGAGCTTGCCTCGTTGGCACCAGGTCCTGATTTAATGTCTAGTCCCTCAAGAAATTTGAAATATTGTCATTGGCAGGCACAGGTTTCAAACGTTAAAGAAGGTGTCAAGGAAAAGTATCGATGTTTCTGATCTTCACAGGGGCTGTATCTGCCTCTAGCCCCAAGCTTTGTCAAGACCCACACAGCAGCAAAGCATAGGGCCTGCCTGGATTCAAGAGATTAGAATTCCAGCAGGTTACCTTCCATTCAATTTGATCTAGGCCAGCTCAAAGCCACTTCAGACAGTGCCTCACTATCCTTCTTTCCCTAGATGTTGGGCTCAGAGTTTGACTCACAGATTTACTGAGATGAAATCTTTCCTCTGTTCTCCCAGCTCGATGTGATCTCCTGAGCACTGAGCACTGCTAACACAGGGGTCCAAGACAGGAGACCGTCCAGTGAGAGTCACAGTGGTTTCAGGGAAAGGCGCGCCTGAACCTTCTTTCTGGCCCAACCTAACCTAAATTTGCAGCAGTTACTCCTGAGATTGAAACAGTCCACCATACAGGTTTGGAAGCTCATTAAGCAGGGTGATAACTCAAAATAACTTCAAGAACTTCCCCAAACTGACCAGATTCACTAGCACCATCCCTTCTAGAGCAAATAATGAAAGCAGAAAGTCCCTCTCAGAGAAACAAAAGCCCAATTGCTAAGAAGACTCTCAGAGAGCCTGGCACGATGGCACATGCCTTTCTTTTATTCCAGCACTCGGCAGGCAGAGGCAGGTGAATCTCTGTGAGTCGAGACCAGCCTGGTTCAAGAGCAAGCTCCAGAACTGGTTTCAAAGATACAGAATAACCCTATATTGAAAAACAACAACAACAAAAAACTCTCAGAGAACCAAAGGGACAAACAACACTAAGACCAGACCAAGTGTCTGGAAGAAGCAAAGGCCAGCCTAGCTAACTGGAAGGGGTTTAGACAAACTGATCAACTGAGCCACATGGAGAGGACAGGTCCAACCTGTTGAACTGCCCGTGGGCTGTGCAGATTGCTCCAGGTTTCCAGGATCCTGTGAGCTGTCTGTCACCTGTGCTGGTATGGGCTTTGGTGGTACACTTATTTTTGAGTCATTTCTGCTCCCGTAAGTAACCCCTCTCTCATATCCCTGCACCCCAGTAAAACCCAATGGCCCACCAAGTTGGTCTTCAGTGGCATCTGTACTTTGTTCTATCATGGGCTCTCTATCTGGGATGAGGAGATGAGTGTGTTTCACCGCCCCAGGAAAAGACTTGTTACACAGCACATGCAGGTACCTTGAGGGCACCTCAAGAAAACATCTCCTCAGATAACTGACTGGATGACGTCAGGGCTGCCCAGAGGAGAGATGCTTCCTGTGATTAAGTACTTGTTTGTGCAAATTCTACACTCCCTCTGTTATAAAGAGGTGCGGTGGGCTGCATACCCGCACCCAACTGCCAGCATGGCTAGCTTTTGTCCCGAAATAATTACACGGAAACTATATTCTTTTAAACAATGTCTGCCCCATTAGTTCCAGACTCTTATTGGCTAGCTCTTACATATTGATCTAACCCATTTCTAATAATCTGTGTAGCCCACAAGGTGGCTTACCAGGGAAGATCTTAACCTGCATCTGTCTGGAGTGGGAGAATCATGGTGACTGCCTGACTCAGCTTCTTTCTCCCAGCATTCTGTTCTGTGTAATCTGCCTACCTAATTTTCTGTTCTATCAGGACAAGCAGTTTTCTTTATTAGTTAACCAATGAAAACAACAGATAGAAAGATGACCCTCCTCCATTACCTGTTGTATTCCCATTTTTAGATTTTCTTCAGTTAAAATTCAACCTTGAGTTTCAATGACATGGGGCCTTTCTGTATGATTCTGTGGCCTCTCTGTATGCGTGAATTCCCCTTTACAGGAAGAGAAGCTGCCAGTGTTGCTGAACTCCAAAGCCTAGCTTTCCAATCTTCGTCCTGCTGCAGTTCAGGGGTGTGATCATCCATGGGAGGGTGTGCCCCATACTTTCCCATGAGTATCCTGTGCACTAGTGGTATACCCCCAGTGCAGTGAACGCTGTTTTATAAGGAGAACACCTTGGAGATGTTAGGGGGACTGCCAATACTGATATACAGGTCCTTGTCCTGACAGCTTCAGTTATTGGTCACTGTCATCTGCCAAATTTCCTTCTGCCTTGTGGCATGGTCTTCCTTGGCAGCAGATCACCCTGCCCGAGTGTCCCTGGATTGCCAGTGCTCTCTGTCCCTCACTGTGACTTTCGCAGGTCTGAAGGTAGCCTGGGACATGATTTTAGGAATCTTGTTCTCTTTTCCTCCTGCATCCTATTGTTCCCATAGTTTCCTTGTCGCCTGCCTGTCACTGCTTTTTTTCTCTAGATTAACAGAAATAAATATTCTCAATCTCCAATGAAGCTCCAGGGCAAGAACGGGGACTGAACAGAAAAACACCTTCCAGGACAGTGTCCACCACGGAGATTGGGCAAGTGCAGAAGAAAGGATACACAGAAAATTCCTGGGAGGCCTTTTCGGCGGGGCAAGTCTCTGCTATTTAATCTCTGAACTCCATGAAATTTTACTCATGCCAAAGAAGCCAGAAGATCATTCAGGCAGGGGGTATATTAGAGAAGCAGACACCACTATAAATAGTGGAAAGCTGGAAGGCACCTGAAAGAAAACTGAACTTGAAAACTGAATACATTATTGGATGTGAGACATCATTTTTATGTGTAGTCACATGGTCGTGTGCACGGATACAAATTGTAGGTGTGAGTTCATGTATATGTATGCTTCATGGATGTGGAGAGGAAGGGCAGCTTTTAGTATCATGCTTCAGGTGCAGTCCACATTGAAAATGTTTTATTGAAAATAGATTCTTCTCTCATACACTACATCCTGACCACAGATTCTCCTTCCTCCACTCCCTAAATCTTTGACGTCCCATGTCCCCCAGATCAGCTATCCTCCATTTCCTCTTCAGAGAAGAGCAGGCCTCTAAGAGGGAAGAGCCAGACAGAATAAAACAAGATAAAATAAAACTAGGCAAAAGCCGTCATACAGATGATGGACAAGACAGCCCAACAAAAGGAAAACATTCACAAAAGCAGGTCAAACAGTTTTCCACTCATAAGAGCCCCATCAAGAACACCAACCTAACAGCCACAACATTCACACAGAGGACCTAGTACAGACCCTTGCAGGTCCTATGCTTGCTGTTTTGGTCTCCGTGAGCCCATGTGAGCTATGCTTAGTTGATTCAATTAGCCATGTTCTCCTGGTGTCGGCCATCTTCTCTGAGAGTCCACATTCTTTTCAGACAGGGTTTCTTACAGGCCTCCTGCTGTGTTTCCTTCTCAGCTTGTTGTGTGATTTTGGAAACGTCACTTGACCTCTCTGTTTTATTCTCCCCATGCATAAGATGAGTGTATGAAGGCATCATTCTCATGCCTGGCTACATGATACTAGTCAGGGCTTCATCCAGGCTTGCTGCTCCATCCCATAATATGCCTTGGAACTCTGACAAGGCTGGCCTTTACCTGTTCACTGGATATACCCTTATAGCTCTCAAGCAGAGATACATGTACAGACTGAGGCTAATTTTGAGCTTTCTATGTGTTTCACTTCTGGATGCAGGTGCAGTAAATAGGTCTACACACATCTGTCCACCGTAACCATGACCCTCCCTCTGTTGAAAACTCACCTGCCTTTGGTGATCAAGTGCTGTCTCTTGGCCCTTGTTACTCTAAAGTCCAAGTAGATTCATTTCCTTTGACTTATTCTCTTGAGACCCCTGACTTCTACTAGGAAGTGTGACATGTGGGCAAGAGCCACGTTGGTGCTCTTCAGTCATGGGGATTCACAAGTCTGCTATGTGTAGTATTCCAGAAGAACGATCCTCTGGGTCTTCCCTGCATGCAGACCTCTGTTATAGGACAGACTGATGCCAGCATTCCAACTTCCCTCCGCCGTTGATTCCTTTTATCAACATGGAGTAAGCCATGCTCATTCACAGTGGCCATCTTTTTACATTTGTTTCTAAATCAATGAATAACCCCAGCACCTTCTTTTAAGGATTTGTTTCTTTTCCTGTGTCTGAGTGTTTTGTGTGTAAGTGTGTGTGCCATGTGTCTGCCTTGTGTCTGTGGAGATCAGAAGAAGGTGTCAAATTCCTTGGGACTGGAGACTAACTGAAGCCAAAGATCACCGTAAGTAACCATGTGAGTGGTGGGAATGAGCCTGTGTCTTCTGCAAGAGCAGACATTAACCACAGAGCCATCTCTCCAGTCCATCATATCATTTACAAAGATGTGTAAACTGCGACATGAAATCCAGGACAATTGCTCAAGGACCACTGATGATTCCTTGACTTTGGTGTAGTTTTTTGTTCCCATCCAAATTATTCCCCCTCCGCAAAGTCCATAGCCTATTATGAGGGCCTGTTCTCTGCTACTATGCATGAGGAAACATCAGTATTTGTTTACAACTTCACCTGCCTATTGTGGAACAATCCTTTTCAGTGTGGACACATGTCACTCTCACAGGTTTAATAAAAATCTAATTGACCAGTCTCTGGGCAGGATTTTCGGGGTAGAGAGAATGCTAGAAGAAGAAGGGCAGAGACATGCGAGTCACCAGGCAGATGCATAGGAGGCATCGTGGGCACTACAATGCACAGGCAAGTGAGCCACATCAAAAAGGTAGATTAGAGACGCACAGAGGCGGAGCAGCGGCGGACAGACGCACAGAGGCGGAGCTGCGGCGGCCAGATGCACAGAGGCGGAGCAGCGGCAGACAGACGCGGCGGATCGGCGGGTGCCAGACGCGGCGGAGCGGCAGTGGCCAGACGCGGCGGAGCGGCGGCGGCCAGACGCGGCGGAGCGGAGGCGGCCAGACGCGGCGGAGCGGTGGGGCGCAGAGACAGACCCAAGAGGTGGGAACAGGCGTGCAATAAGGAGAGCAGATCGCCCTACTACAATCGAATCAAAGAGGTAGGCCTTTGGTTGGCCAGGTCACTGGCACAAGGGGAGCCTGGTCCTGTCCTGAAGATCCTTCAGAGGGGTGAGAGGGTTCTTGGCCTGCAGCAGGAACCACGAAAGAGAGTGAGGGCATTTTGTAAGCGGAGCCCTTGGCCAGCAGGGAAACCTGATCCGGTTTTTAAAGGACCCATTGGATAGGATCAATAGGAGGAGATGGGCAGGCGCCAAGGCAAGAATTCTCCCAATAATCCGAAAAACAACATGAAAACATCAGAACACAATGATCTTACAACAGAAGTATTTGAACAACCTAACACAGAAGAAATGGAAAAAATCGACTTTATGAAGATAATAGAGTCCCTTAAACAACATGTAAAAAATGCCCTTATAGAAATGGATGAGAAGTATAACAAAAAGTTTGAAGAAATGAGTAAATACGTACATGATACCCTGGGAAACCAAGAAAAAACCATCAAACAGGTAATGGAAACAGTTCAAGAATTGAAAACTGAAATGAAGGCAAAGAAGAAAATACAAACTGAGGACCAGCTGGATATGGAAAATCTAGGCCAACGAGCAGAGTCTACAGAAACAAGCATAATCAATAGAATACAAGAGCTAGAAGAAAGACTCTCAGATGCTGAGGACACCATAGAGAAAATAAACGAACAGATCAAAGAAAACAGCAAAGCCAACAAATTCTCAACACAAAACATTCAGGAACTATGGGACACAATAAAAAAAACCAAACCTAAGAATAATAGGAATAGAAGAAGGAGAAGAGTCACAGCTCAAAGGCCCAGAAAATATTTTCAACAAAATTATGGAAGAAAACTTTCCCAACTTAAAGAAAGATATTCACTTAAATATTCAAGAAGCATACAGAACACCAAACAGACTGGATCAAAGAAAAACATCTCCTCGCCATATAATAATCAAAACACAAAATATACAGGTTAAAGAAAAAATATTAAGAGCTGCAAAAGAAAAAGGGCAAGTAACTTATAAAGGTAAACCGATCAGACTTACACCTGACTTCTCGATGGAAACTATGAAAGCCAGAAGGTCCTGGATAGAGGTTCTGCAGAAGCTAAGAGACCATGGATGCAAACCCAAACTACTATACCCAGCCAAGCTATCATTCATTATCAATGGAGAAAACAAAACATTCCAGGATAAGAACAAATTTAAACAATACGTAGCCACAAATCCAGCCCTACAGAAAGTAATAGAAGGAAAATCGCAACCCAAGGAATCCAACACTGCCAACACTGCCTACAATAACCCAGGCATCTAATGACCCCTCACGAGCACATCTCAAAGAAGGGAGACAATCTCTACTACCAAAAGCAATAAGAATAACCGGAGTAAACAACCACTGGTCATTAATATCACTTAATATTAATGGGCTCAATTCACCTATAAAAAGGCAGAGGCTAAAAGATTGGATACGAAAACAGGATCCAACATTCTGCTGTTTGCAAGAAACACATCTCAACCACAAAGACAGGCACCTACTCAGAGTAAAGGGTTGGGAAAAGGTGTTTCAAGCAAATGGTCCTAAGAAAAAAGCAGGTGTGGCCATACTAATTTCTAACAAAACTGACTTCAAACTAAAATCAATCAGAAGAGACCGAGACGGTCACTTTATACTCATAACAGGAACAATTCATCAGGAGGAGGTCTCAATCCTGAATATATACGCCCCCAATATAAAAGCACCTACTTATGTAAAAGAAATATTACTAGAACTCAAGGCAGACATCAAACCACACACACTAGTAGTAGGAGACTTCAACACACCTCTCTCTCCAAGGGACAGGTCAATCAGACAGAAACCTAATAGAGAATTAAGAGAATTATTGGAGGTAATGAAGCAAATGGACTTAACAGACATCTATAGAACATTCCACCCAAATAGGAAAGAATATACCTTCTTCTCTGCAGCTCATGGAACCTTCTCAAAAATTGACCACATACTCGGAAACAAAGGAAACCTCCACAGATACAAAAAAATATCAGTGTCCACCTGTGTCTTATCAGATCATCACGGATTAAAATTAGAAGGCAACAACCACGCTGCCCACAAAAAACCGACAAACTCATGGAAACTGAACAGTCAACTACTGAACCACACCTGGGTCAAGGGAGAAAACAAGAAAGAAATTAAAGTCTTCCTTGAATTTAATGAAAATAAAGGGACAACATACTCAAACCTATGGGACACAATGAAAGCAGTGCTAAGAGGAAAGTTCATAGCACTAAGTGCCCACTTAAAGAAAACGGAGAATGCATACATTGGGGACTTAACAACACACCTGAAAGCTCTAGAAAAAAAAGAAGCAGACGCGCCCAGGAGAAGTAGAAGACTGGAAATAATAAAACTGAGGGCTGAAATCAACAAAATAGAAACACAGAAAACAGTCCAAAGAATCAATGAAACAAAAAGCTGGTTCTTGGAGAAAATCAACAAGATCGACAAACCCCTATCCAAACTAATTAAACGACAGAGAGAGAACACGCAAATAAATAAGATCAGAAATGAAAAGGGGGACATAACCACAGACACAGAGGAAATTCAGAGAATCATTAGATCTTACTACAAAAGCCTGTATGCCACAAAACTGGAAAATACAAAAGAAATGGACATTTTTTTAAATAAGTACCACATACCAAAGCTAAACCAAGACCAGGTGAATGATCTAAATAGACCGGTTTCTCGCGAAGAATTAGAAATGGTTATCAAAAATCTCCCTTCGAAAAAAAGCCCAGGACCAGATGGTTTCAATGCAGAATTCTACCAGAACTTCCAAGAAGAACTAATACCTATACTCCTTAATGTATTTCACAATATAGAATCAGAAGAGTCATTGCCAAATTCCTTTTATGAAGCTACAGTTACCCTGATACCAAAACCACAAAAAGACCCAACCAAGAAAGAGAATTACAGACCGATCTCACTCATGAACATCGACGCAAAAATTTTCAATAAAATACTGGCAAACCGAATCCAAGAACACATAAGAAAAATTATCCATTATGATCAAGTAGGCTTCATCCCAGAGATGCAGGGCTGGTTCAACATACGCAAATCTATCAATGTAATCCACCATATAAATAAACTGAAAGAAAAAAACCATATGATCATTTCACTAGATGCTGAAAAAGCATTCGACAAAATTCAACACCCCTTTATGATAAAGGTCTTGGAGAGAATAGGGATACAAGGGTCCTATCTAAATATAATAAAAGCTATTTACAGCAAGCCAACAGCTAACATTAAATTAAACAGAGAAAAACTCAAAGCCATCCCACTTAAATCAGGAACATGACAAGGATGTACACTCTCTCCATACCTCTTCAATATAGTGCTTGAAATTCTAGCAATAGCAATAAGACAACATAAGGAGATCAAGGGGATTCGTATTGGAAAGGAAGAAGTTAAGCTTTCGTTATTTGCAGATGATATGATAGTGTACATAAGCGACCCCAAAAATTCTACCAAAGAACTCCTACAGCTGATAAACAGCTTTAGTAATGTGGCAGGATGCAAGATCAACTCCAAAAAATCAGTTGCCTTCCTATACACTAAGGATAAGGAAGCAGAGAGGGAAATCAGAGAAGCATCACCTTTCACGATAGCCACAAATAGCATAAAATACCTTGGGGTAACCCTGACCAAGGAAGTGAAAGATCTACTTGACAAGAACTATAAGTCTTTGAAGAAAGAAATTGAAGAAGGCACCAGAAAATGGAAAGACCTCCCTTGCTCTTGGATTGGGAGGATCAACATAGTAAAAATGGCAATTCTACCAAAAGCAATCTATAGATTCAATGCAATCCCCATCAAAATCCCATCAAAATTCTTCACAGATCTGGAGAAGACAATAATCAACTTTATATGGAAAAACAAAAAACCCAGGATAGCCAAAACAATCTTATACAATAAAGGATTGTCTGGAGGCATTACCATCCCTGACTTCAAACTCTATTACAGAGCTACAGTATTGAAAACAGCTTGGTATTGGCATAAAAACAGAGAAGTCGACCAATGGAATCGAATAGAAGACACTGACATTAACCCACAAACCTATGAACACCTGATCTTCGATAAAGGAGCTAAAAGTATACAATGGAAAAAAGAGAGCATCTTCAACAAATGGTGCTGGCAAAACTGGATGTCAATCTGTAGAAGAATGAAAATAGATCCATATCTATCACCATGCACAAAACTCAAATCCAAATGGATTAAAGACCTCAATATCAGTCCGAACACACTGAACCTGATAGAAGAGAAAGTGGGAAGTACTCTACAGCACATGGGCACAGGAGACCACTTCCTATGTATAACCCCAGCAGCACAGACACTAAGGGCATCATTGAATAAATGGGACTCCCTGAGGCTGAGAAGCTTCTGTAAAGCAAAGGACACTGTCACTAAGACAAAAAGACAACCCACTGACTGGGAGAAGATCTTCACCAACCCTGCTACTGACAAAGGTTTGATCTCCAAAATATATAAAGAACTCAAGAAACTAGACCGTAAAAGGCTAATCAACCCAATTATAAAGTGGGGCACTGATCTGAACAGAGAATTCTCAACAGAAGAACTTCAAATGGCCAAAAGACACTTAAGGTCATGCTCAACTTCCTTAGCGATCAGGGAAATGCAAATCAAGACAACTTTAAGATACCACCTTACACCTGTCAGAATGGCTAAAATAAAAAACACCAATGATAGCCTTTGCTGGAGAGGTTGTGGAGAAAGGGGTACACTCACCCATTGCTGGTGGGAATGCAAACTTGTGCAACCACTCTGGAAAGCAGTGTTTCGGTTTCTCAGGAAATTCGGGATCAACCTACCCCTGGATCCAGCAATACCACTCTTGGGAATATACCCAAGAGAGGCCCTATCATACAACAAAAGTATATGCTCAACTATGTTCATGGCAGCATTGTTTGTAATAGCCAGAACCTGGAAACAACCTAGATGCCCTTCAACGGAAGAATGGATGAAGAAAGTATGGAATATATACATATTAGAGTATTACTCAGCAGTAAAAAACAAGGACTTCTTGAATTTTGCATACAAATGGATGGAAATAGAAAACACTATCCTGAGTGAGGTAAGCCAGACCCAAAAAGAGGAACATGGGATGTACTCACTCATATTTGGTTTCTAGCCATAAATAAAGGACATTGAGCTTATAATTCATGTTCCTAGAGAAGCTAAATAAGAAGGTGAATCCAAAATCAAACACATAGGCATCCTCAGGAATATTAACCTTCATCAGGCGATGAAAGGAGACAGAGACAGAGACCCACACGGGAGCACCGGACAGAAATCTCAAGGTCCAAATCAGGAGCAGAAGGAGACGGAGCACGAGCAAGGAACTCAGGACCACGAGGGGTGCACCCACACACTAAGACAATGGGGATGTTCTATTGGGATCTCACCAAGGCCAGCTGGCCTAGGTCTGAAAAAACATGGGATAAATCCGGACTAGCTGAACATAGCGGACAATGAGGAATACTGAGAATTCAAGAACAATTGCAGTGGGTTTTTGATCCTACTGCATGTACTGGCTTTGTGGGAGCCTAGGCAGTTTGGATGCTCACCTTACGAGACCTGGATAGAGGTGGGCAGTCCTTGGGCTTCCCACAGGTCAGGGAACCCTGATTGCTCTTCGAGCAGATGAGGGAGGGGGAATTGATCGGGGGAGGGGGAGGGAAATGGGAAGCGGTTGTGGGGACGAGGCAGAAATCCTTAATAAATAAATAAATTTAAAAAAAAAAAGGTAGATTAAAAGGAGTGGGTTGATATAAGTTTTAAGCATGAGTTAGAAACAAGCCTAAGCTATTGGCTGGCGTTTCATAATTAATAATAATTCTCAGTGTTGTGATTCAGGAGCTAGCAGCAGAGACAGAAAAATCTTCCTCCACCTAGCTGCCTTTTCTGTTTCTTCTCAGTACTGTCATACTGGACCAGAGCAGTGAGGATGAGGATGCTGATATTAGAGAGGCCTACAGCTGCTGTTCTCAAACTGTGGGCTACGACTCCTTCGGGGACCAAAAGCCTTTTCACAGAGGTTGACTGTGGAAGACCATTGAAAAATACAGATATTGGCATAACGATTCATAATAGTATAAAATGACAGTTATAAAGAAGAAATGGAGTAATTTTATGGTTGGGGGTCACAACATGAGGAACTATATTATAAAGGGTCACAGTTTTAGGAAGGTTGAGAAGCCATGGCCAAACACACATATAGTCAATTCCCTTCCTGTTTCTCAACTCCAGTTCCTTTTAGAACCGTACTTACTTTAACTATGTGTGTGAGCATGACACACCTGAACATGTGGATGAAGGGGGAAATCTGGGAGTCTGTTATCTCCTTCCCTCATGTGAGGACCAGAGTTTGGGATCTCATCTTCAGGAGTGCCATCAGGTCCTTCTAAGCACTAAGTGATCTCCCCAGGCTGCACTAGGGGTTCTTTTTCTGATAACAATTAATTATTATTTTTTTCACAGCCTGACCACATTTTCCTCTCTTCCCTCTTCTCCTCCCAGTGCCTCACTTCAACCCTCGCCCCTTCCCCTGTCCTTTCCCTTCAGGAATGGGCAGGCCTCCCATGTATATCACCAGCAATGGCATAAAAACACTAGGGGGTCCTTAAAACAACCTTTGATGTTTTACAAGATGAGGTCACTTCTAAATAGTTCTCTCTGAAAAATTACAAAACTAGAATATGCTGGAAGATGGTCAGAATAACAACTAAAAATGGGAGAGATTATACCGTGTACTTTCCTTACCTGCCTGCCTCACAGAGATGGGCAAAGGTAGTAACCACCAACGAGCCCTTCCCTTCCTCCGAGTTTCTGGTTCCTTATTTTTCCTGGATATATCTGTTTTGTCAGAAATGTTAGCTCCTTAGGCACACACAGCTGCAGCTGCCAGTGCCTAGTACTTATGTCTAGGGTCTCCTGATGCTGCTCACACCCCCTTCCCCCAAGACCCTCTCCACAGACACCATACCAGAATTGGTAGGCTAGTTGTCTTATCATACAAGTCTCAGGAGAGTTCTGTAGAGGCACCTCGGAGGGTGCAGCAGAACCTGAAGCTAGAGAAGTACTGCCCACAAATGCTGCTCATGCAGAGCCTTCCCTTGAAGTGGGAGTGTCATATATCAATCTGTTGATTTCATTGGTTAAGCAATAAAGAAACTGCTTGGCCCTGATGGGTTAAAACATAGGTGGGAGGAGTAAACAGAACAAAACGCTGCAAGGAAGAGGAAGTGATCTCAGAGGCCATGCTCCCCTCTCCCAGGCAGATGTAATGAAGCAAGCCGCCAGGTCAGACATGCTGAATTTTTCCCGGTAAGACTGATGCTACATAGATTATTAGACATGGGTTGATCGGGATATGAGAATTAGCCTGTAAGGGCTAGAGTTAATGGGCCAAGCAGTGTTTAAAAGAATACAGTTTGTTTGTTGTTATTTCGGGTAAAGCTAGCCTATGGCTGGAGCTGGGTGGCAGAATGCAACCCGCAGCTCCTACTACAGAATGGTGCCTAACGTGGGGATAACTGAATCCACAGAAAGCCTGAGAAAGCTTGGGAAAGAATGGAGTGAAGCATGTTTTCTTAGTAGCAGCAATATCTTGGGTCTGCTCTGCTTGCTAGAAGCAAGCAAGCGCTCTCATCTAAGGGAGGCTTCCTGACTCAACTTTAGCTGCAAAGCTTGCAGCTCTTTTAAGAGGTCCTGCCATGAAACACTTAAATGGTGTTGATAAAAGCCGACTGAATGCTTGTTTGTGAGTGTGTGTAAATGGCATTTTTATTACTGGCCTGCTGGACACAGGTGCTGATGTAAGTATCATTACCCCAGAATCTTGGCATCCGTGTTGGCCTCTTCAGAATGTTAATGTTCAGCTCCTGGGAATTGGAACCCTATCTCGCGTAAGGCAGAGCACGAGATGGGTTGAATGTATAGGGCCAGAGGGACAAATAGGAAAATTAAGGCCATATGTAGCCAATATTGCAATGAATTTATGGGGCCGTGACCTATTACCACAATGGAATACCAAAATTAACATTCCTGCTACTTCTAGAGCCTATATGTCTGAAAATAATATTAAAAGTTATTACAAATGGAGAAAAACGGCCATTAGGGCTGTGCAAGAACAAGCAATTGATGTCCCTTCAGAGATACCAACAGCCTTGCCTCTAAAATGGTTGACTGAGAAACCAATATGGACAAAGCAATGGCCTTTAGCTGAGGAAATGTTACAGGCTTTAGAACAGCTGGTACAAGAACATTTAGATGTTGGACATATAGAAGAATCTACCAGCCCTTGGAATTCTCCTGTATTTGTGGTTAAGAAAAAAATCAGGTAAATGGAGAATGGTAACAGATCTCAGTGCCATCACCAAGGTTATTCAACCTATGGGCCCTCTGCAATCTGGAATTCCTTTGCCCTCTTTATTACCAAAAGGATGGCCTCTCATAGTTATTGATTTAAAGGATTGTTTTTTCACTATACCTTTGCAAAAAGAAGATAGAGAAAAATTTGCCTTCACAGTGCCTACTTATAACAATTCTCAACCTTCGAGGAGGTACCATTGGGCCGTTCTCCCCCAGGGTATGTTAAATAGCCCCTCCCTGTGCCAATATTTTGTGAACCAACCATTGCAAATAATACACAAGAAATTTCCCAAATCTATAGTATACCATTACATGGACGACATATTGTTATCTGATTCAAACACAGATACCTTGAACAGACTGTTTGAAGAAATACAGACACTGTTACCTAAATGGGGATTGCAAATCACTCCTGAAAAGATTCAGAAGGGAGATTCTGTTAATTATATAGGTTATAGAATATGTTTGTAAAAAATTAAGACACAAAAGGCACAAATTTGGAGAGATCGCCTACGGACTCTTAATGACGTTCAAAGACTGTTAGGAGACATTTCCAGTCTACGACCAGCTATTGGAATAACACCTGATCTAATAATTCATTTGAACAAAACCTTGGATGGTGATAAAGATTTAAACAGTCCCAGAGAATTAACAGCTGAAGCAGAAAAGGAACTGACAATGACTGAGGAGAAATTACAACAGGCACATGTGGACAGGATGAATCCAGAGCTCGATTGTATTCTCGTCATATTACCGTCAAAAATTTCTCCTACAGGAATTTTTATGCAGAGAGATGATATTATCTTGGAATGGATCTTTTTACTACATAAACCCAGTAAGAAACTGAAAACTTATGTGGAGAAAGTCTTTGAGTTAATTATAAAAGGCAAGCTGAGACTTTGTCAACTAGCAGGCATAGACCCAGCAGAAATTATAGTGCCTCTCACTGCTGATGAACTAAAGAAATTATGGGAAGATAATGAACCATGGCAAAGAGCTTTTGCTAATTTTTTGGGAGACATTAATAACAACTATCCAAAAAGCAAGAGGCTTAACTTCATAAAGAGAACTTCTTGGATCTTTCCTCAAAACGTCCCTGATGCTCCAATAACTGGAGCCCATACATTCTATACTGATGCCAATAAATCAGGGAAGGCAGGTTACAAATCAGAAGACTTGGGTAAGGTGGAACAAAGTCCTTATGATTCTGTCTAGAAGGCAGAATTATATGCCATTCTTATGGTACTAAGAGATTTTAAAGAACCTATTAATATAGTTACTGATTCACAAAACGCAGAAAGAGTTATTTTACATATTGAAACTGCTGAATTTATACCTGATGGTACAGAACTAACCTCATTGTTTATCCAGGTTCAAGATTTGATCAGGAACAGGCTTCGCCCTATGTACATAACACACATCCGATCCCATACAGGTCTGCCAGGTCTTTTAGCACAAGGTAATGCAGAAATTGATCAATTATTGATTGGTAGTGTGCTACAAGCCTCTGAATTTCATAAAAAAACATCATGTTAATAGCAAAGGTTTGAAGAATGATTTTTTCTATTACATGACAACAAGCTAAGGAGATTGTGAAGAAATGCCCTACCTGCTCTTTCTATAGCCAAACGCCAATGCCAGGAGGGGCTAATCCAAAGAGCACCCATAGAAATGAAATCTGGCAGATGGATGTGTTCCACTTTGCAGAATTTGGCAAATTAAAATATGTTCATCACACCATTGACACTTATTCAGGCTTTCACTGGGAAACTGCTTTAAGTTCAGAAAAAAAGCTGATTCAGTAATCACTCATTTATTAGAAGTCATGGCTATCATGGGCATACCTACACAAATAAAGATGAATAATGGTCCTGCTTATGTCTCTAGGAAAATGAAACGGTTTTTTGATTATTACAATTTCAAGCATGTTACAGGTATACCATATAATCCTACAGGTCAAGCAGCCGTAGAAAGATCAAATTGAACTATAAAGGATATGTTGAGCAAGCAGAAAGGGGTGGAAAACACCCCCAGAAATAGGTTACATAATGCTTTGTTAACCTTGAATTTTCTCAACGCTAATGAGAAGGGAACAACGGCTGCAGAAAGACATTGGATAATGGAAAAGCCTGCTGAACTAAATCAACCAGTTTATTTCAAGGTTGTGCTGACCTCACAATGGAAGCCAGGAGATGTGCTGTGTTGGGGAAGGGGTTTTGCTCTTATCTCCAAAGGTGAGGAAAAATTATGGATACTGTCAAAATTAATAAAGGTTCAGTTTCATAGCGCCTCCCTGCCCAGCCTGCTAGGGTGCTGGGACCGAATCCAAACCGGGAGGACAAAGGGGTGGCCGGTAGCTCCTTTGTTCCCTAGCCTGCCTGCAGCGAGCAGGGTGGGCCCTTTGTTCACGAGCTAACCAAGCAGCACAGAGTTTCAATCTGGGCACCGAGTGAAACATCATTGTGGTGAGTGAGTGCTGCAGCAGCTGGGATCATACCTCAGCCCGCCCACACTTCCTGGCCATCCTACAGGGGCTATACTGCCCAAACCGCCTCTCTCTTCCTATCCCATTCAGCTTACATCCAGATCCCCACACCCCCTGTCTCCCTCCCTCCGTCCCTCCTTTGGGGCATAGCGCCTCCCTGCCCAGCCTGCTAGGGTGCTGGGACCGAATCCGAACTGGGAGGACAAAGGGGTGGCCGGTAGCTCCTTTGTTCCCATAGCCTGCCCGCAGCGAGCAGGGTGGGCCCTTTGTTCGCGAGCTAACCAAGCAGCACAGAGTTTCGATCCGGGCACTGAGTGAAACATCATTGTGGTAAGTGAGTGCTGCGGCAGCTGGGATCATACCTCAGTCCGGCCACACTTCCTGGCCATCCTACAGGGGCTATACTGCCCAAACCGCCTCTCTCTTCCTATCCCATTCAGCTTACATCCAGATCCCCACACCCCCTGTCTCCCTCCCTCCCTCCCTCCTTTGGGGCATAGCGCCTCCCTGCCCAGCCTGCTAGGGTGCTGGGACCGAATCCGAACCGGGAGGACATAGGGGTGGCCAGTAGCTCCTTTGTTCCCACAGCCTGCCCGCAGCGAGCGGGGTGGGCCCTTTTTTCGTGAGCTAACCAAGAAGCGCGGAGTTTCGATCTGGGCACCGAGTGAAACATCATTGTGGAGAAACATCTCTGGGGAGTGACATCACTGGGAAGGTACATCATTGGGCAAGAAGACCTGATCCTATAAAAGAAGATCCAAAGGGGAGTATTGGGAGGAAGATATGGGCAGACGCAAATGCAGGAATTCTCCCAACAATCTGAAAACCAACATGAAACCACCAGAAGCCAGTGACCCCACAACAGGAGGATATGAACACCTTAATCAAGAAGAAGTAGAAAAAACTTACTTCATGAAAGTGATTGACACCCTTAAACAGCATATAAAAAATGCCCTTATAGAAATGGATGAGAAGTATAATAGAAAGTTCGAGGAATTGAGTAAATCAGTGAATGATACCCTAGGAAACCAAGGAAAAACAATCAAGCAGATAAAGGAAACAGTTCATGACTTGAAAACTGAAATGGAGGCAAAGAAGAAAACACAAACAGAGGGCCGACTGGACATGGAAAATCTAGGTAAACGAATAGAGACTACAGAATCAAGTATAACCAGCAGAATACAAGAGATAGAAGAAAGAATTTCAGATTCTGAGGATAACATAGAGAAAATAAACACTCTGATCAAAGAAAACAGCAAGTCCAACAAACTCTCATCACAAAACATTCAGGAAATATGGGACACAATAAAAAGACCAAACCTAAGAATAATTGGAGTAGAAGAAGGAGAAGAAGTGCAGCTCAACGGTACAGAAAATATACTTAATAAAATTATAGAAGAAAACTTTCCCAACCTGAAGACAGATGTACCTATGAAGGTTCAAGAAGCATACAGAACACCAAATAGGCTGGATCAAAAGAAAACATCCCCTCGCCATATAATAATCAAAACACAAAATATACAGAAGAAAGAAAGAATATTAAGAGCCGCAAAGGAAAAAGGCCAAGTTACTTATAAAGGTAAACCTATCAGACTTACTCCTGACTTCTCTATGGAAACCATGAAAGCCAGAAGGTCCTGGATAGATGTTCTCCAAAAACTAAGAGACCACGGATGCAAGCCCATACTACTATATCCAGCCTAACTTTCATTCACTATAAATGGAGAAAACAAAATTTTCCAGGATAAAAACAAATTTAAACAATACGTAGCCACAAATCCAGACTTACAGAAAATAATAGAAGGAAAATCACTAACCAAGGATTCCAACAATGACCACAATAACTCAGACATCTAGAGACTCTTCACCAGCACAAATCAAAGAAGGAAAACACACAAACCCTACTACTTAAAAAGTGACCGGAGTTAACAACCACTGGTCATTAATATCACTTAATATCAATGGGCTCAACTCACCTATAAAAAGGCACAGGCTAAGAGATTGGATAAAAAAACAGGATCCAACATTCTGCTGTCTACAAGAAACACACCTCAACCACAAAGACAGGCACCTACTCAGAGTAAAGGGCTGGGGAACGGCTTATCAAGCAAATGGACCTAAGAAACAAGCAGGTGTGGCCATACTAATTTCTAACAAAGTTGACTTCAAACTTAAATCAATCAGAAGAGATGGAGAGGGACATTTTATACTCATAACAGGAACAATTCATCAGGAAGGAGTCTCAATCCTGAACATCTATGCCCCTAATATAAAAGCACCCACGTACGTAAAAGAAATATTACTAAAACTCAAGGCAGCAATCAAACCGCACATACTAATAGTAGGAGACTTCAACACTCCTCTCTCACCAATGGACAGGTCAATCAGACAGAAACCTAACAGAGAAATTAGAGAATTAATGGAGGTAATGAAGCAAATGGACTTAACAGACATCTATAGATTATTCCACCCAAAGAGGAAAGAATATACCTTCTTCTCTGCAGCTCATGGAACCTTCTCGAAAATTGATCACATACTTGGTAACAAAGCGAACTTACACAGTTACAAAAAAATATTAGTAACCACCTGTGTCTTATCAGATCACCATGGATTAAAGTTAGAATTCAACAACAATGCTACCCCCAGAAAGCCTACAAACTCATGGAAACTGAACAGTCAACTACTGAACCATACCTGGATTAAGGAAGAAATAAAGAAAGAAATTAAAGACTTCCTCGAATTCAATGAAAATAAAGAAACAACATACTCGAACTTATGGGACACTATGAAAGCAGTCCTGAGAGGAAAGTTCATAGCACAAAGTGCCCACCTAAAGAAAACAGAGAAAGCAGAAAGCACATATTGGAGACTTAACAGCCCACTTGAAAGCTCTAGAAAAAAAAGAAGCAGACTCACCTAGGAGGAGTAGAAGACTGGAAATAATCAAACTGAGGGCAGAAATCAACAAAATAGAAACACAGAAAACAATCCAAAGAATCAATGAAACAAAAAGCTGGTTCCTGGAGAAAATCAACAAGATTGATAAACCCCTATCCAAACTAATCAAATGGCAGAGAGAGAATATGCAAATTAATAGGATCAGAAATGAAAAGGGGGACATAACCACAGACACAGAGGAAATTCAGAGAATCATTAGATCTTACTACAAAAGCCTGTATGCCACAAACCTGGAAAATGTAAAAGAAATGGACAATTTTTTAGATAAATACCATTTACTAAAGTTAAACCAGGACCAGGTGAACAATCTAAACAGACCTGTAAGTCGCGAAGAATTAGAAACTGTTATCAAAAACCTCCCTACCAAAAAAAGCCCAGGACCAGATGGTTTCAATGCAGAATTCTACCAGAACTTCCAAGAAGACCTAATACCTATACTCCTTAATGTATTCCACAATATAGAAACAGAAGGGTCATTACCAAATTCATTTATGAAGCCACAATTACTCTGATACCAAAACCACTCAAAGACTCAACCAGGAAAGAGTACTACAGGCCAATCTCACTCATGAATATCGACGCAAAAATCCTCAACAAAATACTGGCAAATCGAATCCAAGAACACATCCGAAAAATTATCCATTATGATCAAGTAGGCTTCATTCCTGAGATGCAGGGCTGGTTCAACATACGAAAATCTATCAATGTAATCCAGCATATAAATAAACTGAAAGAAAAAAAACCATATGATCATTTCATTAGATGCTGAAAAAGCATTTGACAAAATTCAACATCCATTTATGTTAAAAGTCTTGGAGAGATTAGGGATACAAGGGTCATACCTAAATATAATAAAAGCTATATACAGCAAGCCGACAGCTAACATCAAATTAAACGTAGAGAAACTCAAAGCCATCCCACTTAACTCAGGAACACGGCAAGGCTGTCCACTCTCGCCATACCTCTTCAATATAGTGCTTGAAGTTCTAGCAATAGCAATAAGACAACATAGTGGGATCAAGGGGATTCGAATTGGAAAGGAAGAAGTTAAACTTTCGTTATTTGCAGATGATATGATAGTGTACATAAGCGACCCCCAAAACTCCACCAAAGAACTTTTACAGCTGATAAACACCTTTAGTAATGTGGCAGGATACAAGATCAACTCCAAAAAATCAGTCGCCCTCTTATACACAAAGCATATGGAAGCAGAGAGGGAAATCAGAGAAGCTTCAACATTCACGATAGCCACAAACAGCATAAAATATCTTGGGGTAAATCTAACCAAGGTAGTGAAAGATCTATTTGACAAGAACTTTAAGGCATTGAAGAAAGAAATTGAAGAGGATACCAAAGAATGGATGGACCTCCCTTTCTCTTGGATTGGGAGGATCAACATAGTAAAAATGGCAATTCTACCAAAGGCAATTTATAGATTCAATGCAATCCCCATCAAGATCCCATCAAAATTCTTCACAGATCTGGAGAAGACAATAATCAACTTTATATGGAAAAACAAAAAACCCAGGATAGCCAAAACAGTCCTATACAATAAAGGATCTTCTGGAGGCATTACCATCCCTGACTTCAAACTCTATTACAGAGCTACAGTAATGAAAACAGTGTGGTACTGGCATAAAAACAGAGAAGTCGACCAATGGAATCGTATAGAAGACCCGGATTTTATCCCACAAACCTATGAACACCTCATTTTCGATAAAGGAGCTAAAAGTAAATAATGGAAGAAAGAAAGCATCTTCAACAAATGGTTCTGGCACAACTGGATGTCAACCTGTAGAAGAATGAAAATAGACCCATATCTCTCACCGTGCACAAAACTCAAGTCCAAATGGATTAAAGACCTCAATATCAGTCCGAACACACTGAACCTGATAGAAGAGAAAGTGGGAAATACCCTACAACAGATGGGCACAGGAGATCGCTTCCTATGTATAACCCCAGAAGCACAGACATTAAGGGCAACATTGAATAAATGGGACCTACTTAAACTGAGAAGCTTCTGTAAAGCAAAGGACATGGTCACTAAGACACAAAGGCAACCTACTGACTGGGAGAAGATCTTCACCAACCCCGCAACAGACAAAGGTCTGATCTCCAAAATATATAGAGAACTCAAGAAACTAGACTTTAAAATGCTAATTAACCCAATTAAAAATGGGGCACTGAACTGAACAGAGAATTCTCAACAGAAGAAGTTCAAATTGCCAAAAGACACTTAAGGTCGTGCTAAACTTCCTTAGCAATCAGGGAAATGCAAATCAAAACAACTTTGAGATATCATCTTACACCTGTCAGAATGGCTAAAGTCAAAAACACCAAGGATAACCTTTGCTGGAGAGGCTGTCGAAGAACGGGTACCCTCATCCATTGCTGGTGGGAATGCAATCTTGTGCAACCACTGTGGAAGTTAGTGTTTCGGTTTCTCAGGAAATTCGGGATCAACTTACCCCTGGACCCAGCAATACCACTCTTGGGAATATACCCAAGAGATGCTCTATCAAATGACAAAAGCATTTGTTCAACTATGTTCATAGCAGTATTATTTGTAATAGCCAGAACCTGGAAACAACCTAGATGCCCTTCAATGGAAGAATGGATGAAGAAAGTATAGAATATATACACGCTAGAGCACTACGCTGCGATAAAAAACAATGACTTCTCGAATTTTGCATGCAAATGGATGGAAATAGAAAACACTATCCTGAGTGAGGTAACCCAGACCCAAAAGATGAACATGGGATGTACTCATTCATAATTGGTTTCTAGCCATAAATAAAGGTCACAGAGTCTATAATTGGTGAACCTAAAGAAGCTAAGGAAGAAGGTGAACCCAAGGAAAAACATATAGTTGTCCTCTTGGCCAAGGGAAGTAGACCAAATTTCCGGGGAGAAAATGGGATCTTGGGGGGGGGGTGGGATGGGGGTAAGGGGAAATGGGGAGAGAAAAGGTAGAAGGGAAGGAGGGGGGACCTGGGAAACAGGAGAATTGGGATAAAGGAAAGGTGGATAGGGGAGCACGGAACCACAATTCTTAGTTAAGGGAGCCACTTTAGGGTGGGCAAGAGACTTGACCCTAGAGGGGCTCCCTAGTACCCAAGATGAGGTTCCCAGTTAGTCCCTTGGGCAGCTGAGGATTGGGAACCTGAAATGACCCTATCCTAGAGCAATACTGACGAATATCTTGCATATCATCATAGAATCTTCATCTGGTGATGGATAGAGATAGAGACAGAGACCCACACAGGAGCACTGGACTGAGCTCCCTAGGTCCCAAGGAGGAGCAGAAGGAGGGAGAACATGAGCAAATAATTCAGGACCACGAGGAGTGCATCCACCCACTGAGACAGTGGAGCTGATCTACGGGGAGCTCACCAAGGCCAGCTGGACTGTGACCGAAAAAGCATGGGATAAAACCGGACTCTCTGAACATGGCGAACAATGAGGGCTGATGAGACACCAAGGACAATGGCAGGGGGTTTTGATCCTACTTAATGTGCTGGCTTTGTGGGAACCTAGCCAGTTTGGATGTTCACCTTCCTAGATATGGACGGAGGGGGGAGGACCTAGGACTTAACACAGGGCAGGGAACCCGGACTGCTCTGTGGACTGGAGAGGGAGGGGGAGAGGAGTGGGGGGAGGGGGAGAAGGGTGGGAGGAGGGGGAGAAGGGTGGGAGGAGGGGGAGAAGGGTGGGAGGAGGGGAAGGGAAATGGGAGGCTGGGTGGAGGTGGAAACTTGTTTTTTGTTTAAGTTTTTTTCTTCTTTTCACAATAAAAAAAATAAATAAAGGTTCAGTTTGTGGAAGAGAAGTCACTTGGAAAAGATAAATAACAATTCATTCACAAGGAAGACCGGCATTCAGATGGTAAGGATTACAGAAAGGATGGGGGCAGAGTTCTTTTCTTATCTCCACAGGAAAATATTCATCTCCAAAGAATTTAAGGGACCCTGAATATTTAATTACTGATGGATGGAAAATAGTTACGACGCACTAAACATCAACAATAAAATTCTATACATATTGTATGTATTGATTTTTTATATATATTTATATGTTTTATTGAACACTTCTTTATAAATGTGTAGAGCTGGTTTTGGAGTTGGACTATGGCTCAGTCCCTCTCCAATTCCATGCCTGTTGATAAGAGATATTTCAGAGTTTCTGTTTCAGGTCAGGAGCCATGAAATGGGACAGAATAAGAATTATTTTATATTTGATAAACTTTCTTTGCCTTTCCTCATATCTGTGTCTTTCTTTATATGTCAGTATATGTCCTTGTTGTTAATGTTTAAATTTCTCGTAACAAGCAACATATTTTCCTACAGTAATCTTTGAGATTTCCAGGATGAAGATGGGGCCCCACAACATCAACTCAATCTGGCTTTTATGACGTCATGAATTTTTCTTTTTTTTTTAAGCGCTAATATTAGACCTGTTTTTTGGTACCAACTGCAAGAGACAATTTCGAATGATGCACATTTTTGACAACACTCTGGCTGGACCTTCTCAAAACACTCAGAGACTAGTTATAATTTTCTTAACTCAAAGGTTAATTTGGGAATTTTACCATCATTTGCTTTCACAGGGGCCCCTAAAAAGAACGTCGCACCCGTGTCAGCTAGAAGCAATCTAAGAGGACGACGTCCCCTCTCCCAACAGAGTTTGCCCACAGGGTTAGGGACATCTTTTAGTGGTTGGTTTAGGGTTGAGGGGATGGGGAGATATTGTATGGAATTAGGGGTATATTAAAAAAAAGAGGGGGTTAACTGGTTTGATGGGATGATTGGTATTTGTGACTTACTGTTTTTAGAAAATTATATTGGTACTGTTTCTTGTATATTGATATATTGAATATTGAATGTGAGTGTTCCTACCTCTATTTTTGTATAAGAGTATGCTTATATTGTATGGATACATCTATCATATCATAATGTACATTTCTACCTCTGGTACTATTTATGTAATAACATTGTTTACATTTTGATATGTAATGACATTGTTTACAGGTGAAGATCATTGTCTTCATATATTGCACAGTTGTTTATTCTCTTAATTTTCAAATTAGATAGGTATTGAGAATTATATGTTTGTCATATTATTTTTAGGTTAATCAGGTCTTTTAGATACATGGAGATTATTTTTAGTATAGATAGTATAATCCTCAGCCTCTTTGAAGAGCTGTAGAAAATGGCCTTTAATCTAACCTAGAATTCTGTGCCATCGAGACACAATTACTCCTGGCAACACCACTCTACTCCTGAGAGAATATTGAGCTCCAAAGACACTCCACTAGGAGCTTGTCTTCTTGGCAGAACTGGCCTTTGGGTTAAGAAAAACCCATACCTCAACTACTGACTAAGATATGAAACAGGATTGTCTTATCTTGCCAAGACAGGGTAGGATAATTCTAAGAAAGTTCCTTGCATTTGATAATGGTATGTCAGTTATGTTAGGCCTTAGCCAAAGTTGGTTGACTCAACATTGCAAACGAGATTTTGGGTAATTGCCCAGGTAGTCAGTTGTCTCTGTCATTTGTTGCACATTTTGGATATCTCTCATTTGTTAAGTAATATTTACTCCCTTCTCAGATCTTTGATGGAGTTGAAGATTATTTAATTGTAGTTACTCTCTAGCAAAACTTTTGTTCTCAATATTGTTTGTTATATTTATCATTTGTTATTATTGCTTATAGTTATATTTGGTTTAGTTCTGTCTTATTTAGACAAAAGGGGGAGATGTAGGGTTAAGACAGCCCCTTTAGGGGGTGGGGTTTGCCTCGGGCAAATGCCTGCCAATAAATGGGCGCACGGAGAGGCGGCTCGGCCCTTTTTCCTTCCTACCTCCTGTGCCACGCAGGAACTTCGGTTCTGTAAGTTTATCATTAAAGTGTGAATATTCTTTAGTATCTGCATTGCATTTATTTACGCCGATACAGCATGGGGCTTCCTAATTTTCCTGACGAGGCATGTTCTCTGCAGAAACTGGAAATGACTGAACCATGTTTGCCATGGGGGCTTGTGAGGCCCCCCTCTCACGTTTCCCGACTGTATCGGGTTGCCTTGTCTATCTCTTGTAGACCTGCATTCATACGTCCAATGTCTGCCTATTCCACATCTTCTACATAAACCTGAAGGGTGAGTCCTTCTTTTTCTGTTATTTCTAGAAGATGCATTATAATTATTTCTGAAAATCCGTTGTCTACAATTCCTTTTCATATGACCCATTTTGCCACAATTAAAACATTTGGTATTCTGGTGTCTCCTTTTACCATTGGAAATTGCTTCTTCTACCCATGCTTCAGTGCCATAATCAAATGTATCAACATTGAGTGTATGCAAGACCCATTCTTCCAAGGGTGCTGATCTGAGCTTTAAAGGACCCAAAATCCTTTTGCATTCCACATTTGCATTTTCATAAGCCAAAGACTCAATCATTATACGTCTTGCTTCTGGGTCAGATATTCCTATTTGTACAGCCTTAGTTAATCTTTGTAAAACGTCACTAAAGGGTTCTCTCTGACCCTGTTTAACTCTAACAAATGATTCCACTCTCTGTCCTGGGTCTTGTACCCTGTCCCAAGCCCTTAAGGCTGCTGTAGTACACATGGAGAGTGTGTTTTCATCCAAATTAGCTTGTTCCTGAGGGTCGGAAAAGAGCCCTTCACCTAGAATTTTATCTAGGGAAATGTCAATTCCCTTCGCTTTTTCCTGCTGTTCTAAGAGTCTAACCTCTTGCCTGAATAAGCATTTCCATTTCAATTGCGGTCCACTCTCAAGTACCGCAGAGCTCAGCTGGAGTTAGTCCGAGGGGGGTACTATGCTTGTCGTGGCCCAAGTTCTTAGCATCTCTTTAACAAAAGAGGCTTGCATCCCAAAAGTCATGACAGCCTGTTTAATTTCTTTGAGATCATTCATACGGACAGGCTCCCATGTATCCTCCTTGATGACCCAAGGGTTTCTGGAAACAATCACCTTCTCTGTTGTTATTACTGGAAAGGCAGGTAGAGCTGTAGGTAGAGCTTTGTGGAAATTGTCCTGGAGAGATTTACCCATAGATGTAGTTAAAATTTGCCTTTCTACCCTTTGCTCTTCTTCATCAGAATTTAGAAATTTTCAATCTTTTCAATTCTATTCACCATTGCCTTCTGCAATGTCTGAATCTCCTGTCCAGAATTATGTTCCAAAGCCTTCATTGGGGATTCTAAATTATGAAGTTTGTCTGTTAGAGATAACATTTCATTTTTTGGACATAGTTTTTGATGGCATAAACCGTGCCTTCTTGTAGTGACAATCTTTCCATCAATCTGTCATAAGCTTTAGACAAAATCTGATTGTCACATTCAGCAGTTTTGATTCTCTCAGTTAATGTTTCATTTCCTACAGAAAGGGACTGAATCTTTTGGTCCTAATCAGCTGTTCCCTCTTCACAGTAATGAATTTCTCCTTAATATCAGCCACTAATGTTTCAGTACCTACAGAAAGGGACTGAAGCTTACGATTCAAATCAGCTGTTCCCTCTTCCATAGTAATGAATTTCTCCTTAATATCAGCCACTAATGTTTCAGTTCCTACAGAAAGGGACTGAAGCTTATGATCCAGATCAGCTCTTCCCTCTTCCATTGTAATGAATTTCTCCTTAACATCAGCCTGGAGAACTTCAAACTGATTCTCAATTGTTTTTAAGCGTTCAATCTCTGCCTTAAGAATCCTGGATTCATCTCGTAAAGACTTTATCATATTTCTATTATCAAACCATTTAGTGCCAATGAAAACTACGAATCCCAGAAGGATCCATAGATGTGGGGTGAGAGACACCTCTTGTAAAATCTCCCACATGGTACAATTAAAAAAGCTGTTAAATTCTTGAATACTAACATGTTCAGACATTTTATTTATAAAAGAAAAATATTTTACCTGCAATGATCGGTTCCTGCCAGTGGTGGTCTCTGTGTTTTTGGAGCCTGTCCTAGAACTAGCTCTTGTAGACCAGGCTGGCCTCGAACTCACAGAGATCTGCCTGTCTCTGCCTCCCGAGTGCTGGGATTAAAGGTGTGCACCCCTACCGCCTGGCTGGTCTCAAACTCACAGAGATCCGCCTGCCTCTGCCTCCTAAGTGCTGGGATTAAAGGTGTGCGCTACCACTGCCTGGCAGGCCTCAAACTCATAGAGATCTGCCTGTCTCTGCTTCCCAAGTGCTGGGATTAAAGGTGTGTGCTACCACCGCCTGGCTGGCCTCAAACTCACAGAGATCCACCTGAGTTTGACTCCCAAGTGCTGGTATCAAATGTGTGCACCACCACCACCGGGGCAAGTCAGTTTGTATCAGAACAAATCTGCCACTGTGGCGGCTTTTGTTGCAAAACCGCAGGTACTTGAGTTTCTGCTAATTCAGGCAGTGGGGTTCTGCCCCAAACTTAGGCAAGGCAGGCAGGGAGGGGTTAATTGCTCTGGCGAGCAGGCGGGGCAGAATGGGCCTGTGTGGCCAAGTGTGTCTCGAACTCGGCACTGGGGCCCGAGTCACAAACTAAAAAACAGCACCCAGGAGGGTGCTGTGTTAGCTAGCAGGCTACCCGCTTGAGTCAGGGGCAAAATAGCCCAGGTTGGACGCCAAAATGTAGTAGCGTAAATGAATGCAGACATATTGTAAAAATATATATATCTATAGCTTTAATGTAGAAATAGACTTACAGAACCACCGTCCCACGGAGACCAGGAAAGCAGAAGAGACGGCTGGGAGCAAGCTCGCCAAATTTATAGGCAGACATTAGCCCGAGGCGAACACGCCCCCCAAGGGGCGGGACTTATCCCTACAGTTATATGTAATTTTGCTCTGTTCAAGTTAAAGACTTCTTTTTTTTTTTGTTTAAACAGAAAAGGGGGAAATGATGTGGGAGTGTCATATATCAATCTGTTGATTTCATTGGTTAAGTAATAAAGAAACTGCTTGGCCCTGATAGGTTAAAACATAGGTAGGAGGAGTAAAAAGAACAGAATGCTGGGAGGAAGAGGAAGTGAGCTCAGAGGCCATGCTCCCCTCTCCCAGGCAGACACAATGAAGCAAGCCGCCAGGTCAGATGTATTGAATCTTTTCCAGTAAGACTGATGCTACATAGATTATTAGACATGGGTTGATCGGGATATGAGAATTAACCTGTAAGGACTAGAGTTAATGGGCCAAGCAGTGTTTAAAAGAATACAGTTTGTGTGTTGTTATTTCGGGTAAAGCTAGCCGATGGCTGGAGCTGGGTTGCGGAATGCAACCCACAGCTCCTACTATATTCCCTTGTTCTGAGGACGTGTGACAGCTATAAGTTCCAGTGTCCACTATGTGTTTCAGTGACTGCTTCGTGTTCTAGTTACCACTATGTGTTCCAGTGATCACTATGTGTTCCAGTGACCGCTGTGTGTTCCAGCCACTGGTATGTGTTCCGGTGTCCACTATGTGTTCCAGTGACTGCTATGTGTTTTAGTGACTGCTTGATGATCCAGCGAAAACTGTGTGTTCCAGTGGCCACTATGTGTTCCAGTGACCGCTGTGTGTTCCAGTGAACACTATGTGTTCCAGTGAACGCTATGTATTCCAGTGGCTGCTATATGTTCCAGTGACCACCATGTGTTTCACTGACCGCTGTGTGTTCCAGTGACCACTAAGTGTTCCAGTGACTGCTGTGTGTTCCAGTGAACGTTATGTGTTCCAGTGGCTGCTATGCATTCCAATGACCGGTATGTGTTTCTGCCCCTCACCTACTCTGAGCTGACTTCTGTACAAATTGCAATAAAACACATCCTTTTCTGTGGAGGGGACACACAAGTTGTAAATGGATAAACTGTGCTTTATTGCTAATATAAGGAGAGAAAGAGAGGAATGTCCTGGCCAGTATGGGCGACAAACTTCCTGCGACACCAGAAGAGCCCATATCCCACTTGCTCCTGGAGAATGAAGATGTTCTTGGTCTCCACCAGAGTCTTCATGTCAAGGTTGTACTTGATAGCAGGGGAATGCTTTTTTCTCAGTATTGCCCTCTGGTTTTTCCTAAGTTTAGCTCTCTTGTTGTTAAATCAGTCCTGAAATTAGAGGGATAGAGTTGTTAGACCACTATTAATAGTTTCTAAAATATTAAATAGTTTTTTTTTAAATTTAGTTCAAATGTTTTCTCTAATAGGGGCTTCCTTTATCCCAGAGACACATGTTTTGAGGATATATTTCAGTGTTTCATAATGTCTGGCAAATCAGGTTTCTGTCTAAGAATATTTACATGTAATTTTCTATCTTTAGAGATATGGTCGCCAATATTCAGAGTAATAAAGGATTTGTCTCCTACCCAATTTCTGGCTATCTCAGAATCTTTAATATAATACCCTTTCTTTTAGTCAGTGTGATGAAACAGGACTTCCACCATTTAAGGTCAAAAATTAGCCCATGGAATCTCATAGAATTTAAATGCTTCTATAGCATGGGAAAGTGTCAATTGAGTATAGAGGAAGTCCTAAAAGTTGGCAAATATCTTTGTCAGTTACATGTCTGATAGAAGATTAATATTCTGAATATACAAAGAACTTTAAAAACTAAACAATCAAGAAAACAAACCCAATTAAAACGAAGCTATGGAAATAAACAGGGAGTTCTATTAGGAAGAAATAAAAATCACAAAGGAATATTCCAGATGTTTTCAACATCCTTAGGAGTTAGGGAAATGCCAAGTAATATTAATTTCATATTTTCTTAGAATCTTTTTAAAAATTATGTAAACACAATGGCCTCCATGGCTAGATATCCCTAAAGATATAATAACTGCACTTCTATTTTAGCAGTATCCAAAAGTTGTCTAATTAGACTTAAGATCTTCTTAACAGGAGAGGAATCATAATTTCTACTACTATAGATCCACTCAATTATGTCTTTCTGTTGAGGTTAAATCTCTTAGAGGAAAACGTACTATTGTCACTTTGTTAAACTAGTATAATTTTTTTTTATTTTTCTAGAAAAGGTTTCTCTGTGTAGCTTTGGAGCCTGTTCTGGAACTAGCTCTTATAGACTAGGCTGGCCTCAAACTCACAGAGATCTGATTCCCTTTGCCTCCCAAATGCTGAGATTAAAGGAGTATGCTACCACAACTTGTCAAGCTAGTATAATTTCCTTTTTTTCATATATATACATATATATATTTATATTAAAAAATTTCCACTTCCTTCCTTCCATACCCCTCCAGTCTTTTTTATTCTTTTTTCACTTTTTTTAAATTTATTTATTCATTAAAGATTTCTGTCACTTCCCTGCCACTGCCTCCCATTTCCCTCCGCCTCCCCCAATTAACTCCCCCTCCCTCATCAGCCCAAAGAGCAATCAGGGTTCCCTGCCCCTTGGGAAGTCCAAGGACCACCCACCTCCATCCAGGTCTAGTAAGGTGAGCATCCAAACTGCCTAGGCTCCCACAGAGCCAGTATGTGCAGTAGGATCAAAAACCTATTGCCATTGTTCTTGAGTTCTCAGTAGTCCTCATTGTCCACTATGTTCAGAGAGTCCGGTTTTATCACAGGCTTTTTCAGACCCAGGCCAGCTGGCCTTGGTGAGTTCACGATAGAACATCCCCATTGTATCAGTGTGTGGGTGCACCCCTCGTGGTCCTGAGTTCCTTGCTCGAGCTCTCTCTCCTTCTGCTCCTGATTTGGACCTTGAGTTTTCAGTTCAGTGCTCCAATGTGGATCTCTGTCTCTGTCTCCTTTCATCGCCTGATGAAGGTTAATATTCAGGAGGATGCCTATATGTTTTTCTTTGGGTTCACCTTCCTTTTTAGCTTCTCTAGGATTACAAATTATAGGCTCAATGTCCTTTATTTATGGCTAGAAAACAAATATGAGTGAGTAAATCCCATGTTCCTCTTTTTGGGTCTGGCTTACCTCACTCAGGATAGTGTTTTCTATTTCCATCCATCTGCATGCAAAATTCAAGAAGTCCTTGTTTTTTACGCTGAGTAGTACTCTAATATGTATATATTCCATACTTTCTTCATCCATTCTTCCATTGAAGGGCATCTCGGTTGTTTCCATGTTCTGGCTATTACAAACAATTATGCTATGAACATAGTAGAGCATATACTTTTGTTGTATGATAAGGCCTCTCTTGGGTATATTCCCAAGAGTGGTATTGCTGGGTCCAGGGGTAGGTTGATCCCGAATTTCCTGAGAAACTGCAACACTGCTTTCCAAAGTGGTTGCAAAAGTTTGCATTCCCACCAGCAATGGATGAGTGTACCCATTTCTCCACCACCTCTCCAGCAAAGGCTTTCATTGGTGTTTTATATTTTAGCCATTCTGACAGGTGTAAGATGGTATCTTAAAATTGTCTTGATTTCCATTTCCCTGCTCACTAAGGAAGTTGAGCATGACCTTAAGTGTCTTTTGGCCATTTGAACTTCTTCTGTTGAGAGTTCTCTGTTCAGCTCAGTGCCCCATTTTATAATTGGGTTGATTACCCTTTTACGGTCTAGTTTCTTGAGTTCTTTATATATTTTTGAGATCAGACCTTTGTCAGTTGTGGGATTTGTGAAGATCTTCTCCCAGTCAGTGGTTTGCCTTTTTGTCTTAGTAAGCTAGTATAATTTCTAACTTCACTTTAAATATTTATTTTCTACCCACAGGTAAGGGTAGATCTCACCCATCAGCAAAGACACATCTTTTGGCATCAGGAAATAATTATCATCAAAAGATCATTAAATAAAGCCACAACTGATCAAATTGCAGATAATAACTCAACATGTGGTGCCCTTCCCAAACTTACACATCTGCAAAGCTTAAGGTTTGGGAAACATGGAGGAATAGGGGACAGAAAGACTGTAAAATCCAGAAGACCTGGAAGTCTGTTGTGAGATTGTGTCTTCTAACTATGAAAAGGAAGCTATACCCATGAAATCTCAACAAGACTGCTCTATAAACAATATTCATTTTCCAATTCCACCATCAAGTGACATCCCTATATAGATGGGTGAAATCTTACCAAACCTAACTCCTAAATGAAGAGCTTTAAGTAATTATCAATGGCTGATAAATGGAGAATTAGTCTTCTGCAGTATTGAAGCTGTTAATTGGCTATCCAATACCAAATAGTCTTCCCTAAATACATATACATACGAGCAACACTAAACAGACTCAGCAGGTTGTATTTATATACCTATTCACCAGTATGTAACAACAATTTTTGAAAAGAGGTTGAGTGGAGTCAGTCAATGGATGAGAGAGGAACAAGAATGGGAGACACTAAGTAACTACATTTCAATTAAATTTCACTGAAAAATAAAACTGCAAACTTCAGCATGAAGCTCAGAATTCCTGTTCAAGGGACCATATTCATGCATATATCTTGATGTGGTTTTATGTTTCCCAAAATATCCAACTGTCAAAAGTCCATTTACATAATTCCAAGACTTCTGCTCATATGCCTAAGAAAATCCAAGAATTTCTTTAAGGCTACAACTCCCCTGTATGGGTCTCCTGAGGTATCAGTATAGTTATATATCTGAAGGCAAAACTGGGTGGTGACATTTGGCCATGAGGGTCGTCAGCCTTGTATTGGTGAAAAACTCCTTCCGGAGTGCAGGGCCATATCTATTGACTCTACAAGATGAATTCCCCTCCACCAGAGGTGAGGAGAATAGAACTGTCAGAGTACAGGTAAGGAGGCAGAACCCAGAAAATGAAGAAAAACTTTTTCCATGCATAAAATAAAATCTTGAGAAATCAAGCAGCTCAGTATCCTAGGTTTCATCAGTGTCTTAGGTCTCATTGGGGTCCTCCCTTATATCTCTACCCCACTGTACAGATTCCCGTCTGTTTACAATCATAGTCCTGATGCCAACTCCCTGTCCCCTTCAAGTCTGAAATTTATTTATATAACATTGTAAGTCAGCCAGTCTCACAATAAAGGCTTTCTTTTTTATTTTCTTTGCTTTTTTTGGACAGTTTTAGGTCTGGTTTCTGAATGGAGGTTGTTTATAGAATTAGATTGTGTATGTGAATTTGGACCTAAGAAAAGGCATCTCTCTACATTTTTTCTTTTCTTTGTTACTTTATCTAGATCTGCCAGAAACAACTACCCAACATCTTTATATACCTTAGGAATACTTTTTCAGACATGTTCAAACGTGTTGTATATACAATCCTTAAATCCTCTGTCTCTCCCAGTGGTGAATCTACAGTATGGAGTGCTTTGTCTTCTGTATTTCATTAAGCATTTTTTTTTCAATGAGAAATCACTCATCTCCATACTATCTGGAGAGAAATTTTGCTAATTTAAGTATACCCAAATTAGGTACTCAGCTCCTGACACCATCAAGCCTGGTAGAGAAATTTGTAATTAGCAACTATTTCTCTAGTAGCAGATCAGATCTAAAGAAAACTTCCTAAATTGACTTACAGAGCAGAAGTGGAGTAATCCAAAAAGGCTACCTTTACACTGGAGTGGCAGAAAACTCAGCAGCTTCTCAATCCAAGAAACTGGACCCCTCAGCAATTCTAATCTGTAGCAGGAGGCCCCTTGTTGATTCCCAGCCACTTAGCCCCAAAATAATCACACAGAAACAGTTTAAATCACTGCTTGTCCCATTAGCTCTAGCTTCTTATTGGCTCTTATTTATTAATTTAACCCATTTCTAGTAATCTGTGCATCGCTATGACGTTGTGGCTTACTGGGTAAAATTCCCAGAGTCTGTCTCTGGTGGAGGTTCCATGGCTTCTCTCCCAGCCCTTCTTTCTCCCATCATTCAGCTTAGTTTTCCCCACCTAGCTAAGTTCTGTCCTGATATAGGTTCCAAGCAGTTTCTTTATTCATTAATGGTTATCACAGCATACAGAGGGAAAACCCACATCACTAATCTGAAAATCTAAATGGTCTCTGGAAAGCCTTGTGTTGCGTATGCTTTCGAAGACTGAAGAATCTATGGTCTATCAGACAAGGCCAGAGCAGAATTGATAGACTTGCCCAGAAAAAAGGAAGTGAATGCTTTTCCTTTGACCTCATTATATCTTGATTTCCAGTTGGAACATGTTACCCATATCAAGGGGTAATTCTCTATAGAAAACCCTCACAGCCTCCCAGGGGTGTGATTCCTAGGTAATTATCAATCCAGTCAGGTTAACATCTATCGCAGGGGTCCCAGAGAATGGAAATGCCTCTGAAGACTTCAGAAAAGCTATCTAGCCAAGGAGTCAGGAGTAAATCCTCCTTCCCTGAAATTACATTTCAAAGTAAGCCCATGGCCATTATCCAACACTCTGGGTGGACTGAAGAAAAGCACAGAAAAGGCACAAGGCACAAAGACACAAAAATGGTGAGAGTAAGGTTTGTAATGCTAGAACCCAGATTATGAGTTTGGTAACCAACTCTACAGACTGCCTTGTCATTGCAGGCCAAGTTAGGCACTTCTCTCAGATAGGGACACAAGAAAGAATGCTAGTGAAGAGTCACCAGTGGACACTGTCCAGATCATAGATAGTGAGGTAGTATCATCCAGGTTGCTTTAGCAAGATTTGACTGAAGTCACCCTGCAGCCAGGAGTAAGAGTGGTAGGCAGTGATGAGCCCTCATAATCCCTGTGTATCTATCGACTGTGGGGCTCTTTACACAGATGCAGACAACTCTAGATACCCAGCCCCTGCTGAAGGTGATAAGTCTGATCCATAAAAGAGTCCTAGAACTTTCACTTCTGAAAGGCTGCATAGAACACTAAACATTTTAAACTGTGACCCATTTTGGACCTAAAATTTTATGTCATCAAAGGTAGACAGGCATGAAACACTTGTATACAAATCGAATACTTACTAATAATAAATCATGAAATTTTTTTATTTTGAAATGATTGTATATAAAACTATAAGGGGGCCCAAGACCTTAGCAGGACCTGAGACTCCATGATGACTCTCATTCAGGTTGCAAAACTCAGCATGCAGATGGCAACACCTGACACTATGAAAACAAAGACCTAAACCGTCAAAGTCCACAGTTTTGGCAAAGTCTCTAAATGTACTAACCTTGCCTTTTGACTCCTGTAGTTCTGCTTCTGGCTAACTCCTCTTATTAACTGAAATGTGTCAACCCAAGACATGGATTTTGTGTTTAAAATGTCACCCTGATGAAGGTTTGGGGTTTGGGGTTTGGGGTAGCAAACACTTAAACTCCTGTCCAAGCAATTGTCTCTGGTGGCTACCCTGCAACATGTACATACATACATATGTATGATCATACTATTTGTTAAAATTAAAAATAAATCTTCAGAGTTACACATATGTGCTTTTTTGTTCTTTTTACAGATAATTAAATCATAGCCTAATTTGATTTTCCAGGATGTAATAAATCAGCCAATATTTTTCAGAGTTGATCATTATTTTGATTTCATAATTTCCAACAATGAAAACGATGCTTCAAATAACAGGTAGCACAAAAAGATTAAGGTTTATTTAGGGCCATATCAAAATGTGAAAATTATGTCCTAATATGATAGTTTATTTAATTATCTTATTTTTATTCATATCCTTCCTCCACCTCTAAATCACCTTAAAATGCATTCTCAAGCTTCGTCAAGATTAGCTCGTAGTTCTAAAAGAAACTCCTCAGCTCAGGACCAACTGCTGGTCTGTTTCTCCAGCAAGTCAGAAAACTAGCGTTCTCCTTCAAGCAGTCTTTTTTATTTATTTCTACTTTTTTATTTTTTCCCCAACACTACTTATTGCAACTGTCATTATTCCATGCACAAGTTCGTGCCCACACTCCACCCCTTGTTTGCCTAAACTAGAGCCTCGCCCAGGGTTGTGAGTTGAAAGCCAATAGCAGCGATAGCAGTCTGGAGTAACAATTTTAGCCTGGAAATCCCAGACAGTTCCTCAGGGGGCTTCAAGGCGCACAGCCATTTCAGAACCCACAAGGGGGCGCTTTCTGATGCGCTCAGATCATGGCCCGCAAGTACTTCTACTTCGACTATGACTTTTACCGGGTGAACTTCTATGAGGAAGAAATAATGACTGAACCTGAGAAAACAGTGGCCTACACGATAAACAGTGGCAGCTTTGACCAGGGAGTCATAGAGGCCCTGAATAATCTGTTCTGTGAGGGCCAGAAGAGCTCTGTAGACGACCACAGCTACCAGAACTGGGATATAAGTAACAGCCAAGACATTGAGCAAGAAGAGCTGGAGATGGCCATGAACATGGTCGAAGCCAGTGAACAGCCATTAGTCAAGATTCGCCAGAAACCATACATATTCACGCCTGGACAGCTGTGGGAACTGCGAGCAGTCTTTGAAGAAACTCAGTACCCAGACGCCATCAGACGGTATGTATTGGGTCTGTCCTTTAGGAATTTGGGCTCCTTCTCCTCTCCCCTGGCCTCTCCTTACTCTTGTTAAAAGTTTTTAATATTTTTGAGGTTCAGAATACGGACTCATACTAAGCATAGCTTTTGGCCACTGAGGTACAAGCTCCTCAGCAAACCTCAGCGCACGGGAGCCTAGGTGGAAGCCACAGGAGTGCGCCCTCTGGCGAGCTAAGGGCATTGGCCTCACTCTGAGGAAGAAAGCCGCGAAACTTGAGGGTGACCCATGCAGCAGACAGATGTGGCTTTTTTGTAAAGGAGTCTCAGGCTCCCTGCATGAGCTGTGTTGCCTGTAGGGGACCACAGCCTCTTTTTAGTTTTGTTGAATCGGAGTTTGAGTTGTACAGGCTGGACTTGAACCGGCTTGGTAGCCCAATCAGTCCTTGAAGTTGTGATTGATTACTGGTTTGTGTCATCAGGCTTGACTTCCTATCCATTCTTGGCTCTGAATCCACAATCTTCACCTGACTCTTTGATGATGTTTAGGGGGAGTTGTTGTCTAGAAGTCCTAAGTAAAGTCTGTTTTCTTCATCCATTAAAGAATTCAAAGGCAGAAAGATCCCAGGCACAGCAGGCGGCAATGGTACTTACGAAAAGTACTAAAAGTGAAGTAGGAAACACACACACTGAGGCATGAGAGAGAGAGAGAGAGAGAGAGAGAGAGAGAGAGAGAGAGAGAGGAAGAAGAAGGAGGAGGAAGAGGAGGAGAGGAGAGGGAGAGGGAGAGAGAGAGAGGGAGAGGGAGAGGGAGAGAGAGAAAGAGAAAGAGAAAGAGAAAGAGAAAGAGAAAGAGAGAGAGAGAGAGACTCCCCAAAAAGTAGAAAGGGGAATCTGAAAACGAAATGGTTTTCATTTGGAGACCTGGAAGTTTTCAGCTGACTAGTCCTCTCATAAACTGAACCATGTTTAGGACAGACCTTGAACATAGGGTAGCAGGCTGGAAAATTAGCCAACGGCAGGAGAAAACGCCTACTAGGCCTTTGGCTCAGGTAAAGAGGGTGAGAGAGAAGCAGAAAGTTTGCCCTCTTATTAGTTTGAGGCCTCTTTCCCTGTATGTCTGCAGGTCAGGTCTAGCTCTTGGTCCCTCAAGAGCATGCCTCTTGGGTGACCAAGGTTGAACTTTCCATGCATCCTGGTGCAAACCAGGTCTCCAAAATGCTCACTGACCACTCCTTTGGTTCCTTTCTGTTTAAAAAGTGTCCAAAAGTAAACATAGAAACATAAAGGGCATTGCTTAAATCAAATCTGAAGGTCAGAACTCAGCAGACTGAAGTCTTCTCAAGTGATTTGGGGATAGGTCCCTGGGAGTCTGTCTATGACGCCACAGCAAAACCTGAACCCATTAAATAAGTGCCCTTTCCATGTCCCCTAGTCCCCAACTACCACTCTCCTGTTTATTTGTCCTCTCTATATGATTCCTCTAAGGACCTCATATAAGGAAAATCAGGCAGAATTTGTCCTTCCTGAACTAACCTGCCTCAATTAGTATGTCTTTGAGCCTTGTTAGTGTGTTAGCATCAGACAAAATTTCTGCTTTCTCGGGGGTCAGTCATACCCAAACTCCCCTATGCACAGCCATGTGAAAAGCTATCTGGGCAGATTTTCCCTGTGGCCCATGTGGCTTGTGCTGCACTGGTGTGATCTAGTGGAGCAGACAAATACTTTTAAAACTCCATTTCAGTCACTCAGGGTGCACACCCAGAAGCAGGCTTGTGTCATGTGATCATCCCTGCTCACTATTTGAGGAACCACCTCACCCTTCCTTTGTGCTGTACTGTTTGACATTTCCCCAGAGGGAGCATCATGTTTCCAATGTCTTCAGGGACTCACCACGCTTTATTCTGTGGGTGTTGTTAGTAGCCACCTTCTAGGTGTGGGGACCTTCTGGGTGTGGTTTGAACTGCTTTTCACTACTGCTGCCTGAATTTCCCTGTGTTTATGGATACCGTGACCTATGCTCGTGGTCAAATACGTCTTTAGCAAGGTCTTTTTCTCCTATCTAAGTCAGGGTGTGTTTTGTGGTGAGTTATTGGTGTTCAAATATGCTGTCTGATTGCATGTAATGTTTTCTTCCCAGAATTATCTCTTTCAATACACAGACATACTAAAATCTGCTAAACATCCACATTTATCATTTCATTTGTATTGCCTGTGTGGGGCCTGCTTTTTGTGTGCAAAATTTTTCAGAGATCAAATATCCAGAAGAATGAAGACTTGTGTGCCCTCACAAACATACCATTAGGCAGTCACTTTGCATAGTTATCTGTACCTAGTGGCACAGATCTATAACCTCAGCCACACGGGAGGGAGATCCAGAAAGAGGGACACTTCCAGGTTTAGCAGGGCTCAGGAGGATGCTCAAGGTCAGCAGACGCAGCTTAGTGAAACTCTGTTTCAAAATAAGACTGAAAAACACATAAATACAAATATAAATATAAAACCATACAGCTCAGTGGTAGACCCCTTGCCTAGCATATCTGGGATTGTAGGTTCAATTCCTGACGTCACAAAATATGTATAATTTGTATGTGGCAGATATAGACACGTACAAATTTTCTTTTTTCTTTTGTTTATATATATTTTTGAGTCAGGGTTTCTCTGTGTAATAGCCCCGTCTGTCCTGGAACTCTATCTGTAGACTAGGCTGGTCTCAAACTCACTGAGATCCACCTGCCTCTGCCTCCCGAGTGCTGGGATTAAAGGTGTGCACCACCACCACTCTCTCTCTCTCTCATACATTACATCCCTTCTACAGTTTCCCTTCCCTCCACTATTCTCAGCCTCCCCAGACTACCCCTCTCCCCTAGATCCACTGCTCCCACACTTCCCTTCAAACCACTTCTACATAAAGCTCCTTCTAAAGGTTGCTGAAAAGTCTGCTTATAGAGGTGTGAGCGGAGATAGCAATTATTTACATTTTTATTAAAATATTTTTCATGCAATATATTTTAATCATATTCTCTCTCTCCCCCAACTCCTCCCATATCCTCCTTACTCATTCAACTTCATGAACTTTCTCTTTCTCAAAAACAAAGGAAAAAAACAGAAAAAACAACAAAACCAAAACCCAAATCAAAGAAGACAAACTTAAAAAAGAAAACAAGACAAGAAGTAACAGAAGAAAACAAAAGGTTCACACACACACACACACAAAAAAAAAACAAACAAACAAACAAAAAAAAACATAAAGTATCTTTTGTGTTGGCCAACTACTCTGGACTTGGGGCCTACCCTGGAGTGTTGTGCTGATGATGGTGTCTTTTGCTGTCCAGAAGCATACAGAAGCTTTTCAGTTTCATGAGGTCCCATTTAGTAACTTTTAGTCTTAGTGCCTGTGCTACTGGTGATCTATCTGTTCAGAAGGTCTTTTCCTGTGTCAATGAGTTCAAGGTTATTTATTACTTTCTTTGAGACAGGGTTTCTTACAGGCCTGCTGTATTTCCTTCTCAGCTTGCTATGTGATTTTGGAAACATAACTTGACCTCTCTGTTTTATTCTATTAGGTTCAGTGTATCTGGGTGTATGTCTATAATAGTAATTTTTTTTCTCTTGGTGGATTTTTTCTTTAATGGATATATAGTGTTCTTTCTTATCTTGTCTGATTAGTTTTGTTTTGAAGTCTCTCAGATATTAAAATAGCTACACCTGTTGCATCTTGGTTCTGTTTGCTTGGAATGCCATTTCCCATCCTGTTACTCTAAGGTAACATCTGTCCTTGCTGTCCTTGGTGGTGAGCTGTTTCTTGAATGCAGCACAAAGATGGATCCCATTTTCTTACCAAATCTGTTATTCTGTGTTTTCTGGTGTGTGTGGGGAAGAGTATAGACCATTAAATTAGATAGTTTTTAATGATCGGTGTTTACTGATTTCTGTTATTTTGTTGTGGTGTAGCATTTTTCCATCATTTGATTAACTATCGTGAGATTATTTATTCCTTGTGTCCTCTTGGATTCAGTTAACTTTCTCTCTTCAGTTTGAAATTTCCTTCTAGTGCCTTCTGCAGAGCTGTATGTGTGGACAGAAATTGCTCAAATTTGTTTTTCTCTTGAAATATTTTTCTTTCTCTGTTAATTGTGGTTAGTAGTTTTGCTGGATCTAGTAGTCTGATCTGACATCTGTGGTCTCTTAGGGCTTCTACAACATCTAACCAATCCCTTCCAGCATTCAGACTCTCCAATGGGCCCATCTTTACATGTGACTTGGTCCTTTTCCCTTGAAGCTTTTAATATTCTTTCTTTGTTCTATATCTTTAGTATTTTAATTATGTGGCAAAGGTATTTTCTTTTCTGCTCCAGTCTATTTGGTGTTCTGTATGCTTCTTGTACCTTAATAAGCATCTCTTTCTTTAGAGTGGGTGAGTTTTCCTTCATGATTTTATTGAAAAGACTTTTTGTGCTTTTGGCATGTGTTTTTCTCCTTCTCTATACCGATTATTCATAGGTATGGTATTTAAATATTGTCCCAGATTTCCTGGGTTAATTATGTCTGGATATTTATTTTTAATATTTAACACTTTCTTTGACCAAGATATTCATTTTTCTACCCTGTCTTCAAGATGTGAAACTCTATCTTCCATGTCTTTTAATCTGTTGTTGAGACTTTCATATAAAGTTTTTGTTCGACATCCTGAGTTTTTCACTTCTCTTTTTATTTCATCTTGGGTTTTCTTTGGTGATTCTATTCCTTTGTTAAATTCAACTTTCATGTCCGGAATTGTTTTTACTTGCGTTTTTTTGGCAAGTTTTTGTGGTCTTTCAGACATTTATTTGGATCTTCTTTAAGGTAATTGAACATATTAATAATTGGTGTCTTGGAGTCCTTGTCTTATGCTTCAGCTAAATCGCTTTTCTTATAGCCTATCACAATAGAGTTGCTGACATCTTGAGGAAGCATGTTGTATTGATTCATGTTTGTGTTTGGCGCTGGGATCTAGGCATCTAAAGCTATGATGTTTGAGGTGTTTCTTAGTGTAGACATCTGGTGTCGTATTTGTTGGGTGGGTCCTTTGGTCCTAGTCAAGTGTAGCTGCTGTGGGTAGCTGTGTCCCAGCAAGTATGGTGGCTGAGGGTCCTTGGCAGAATTGTTTTGCACTTCAATGGGGAGTCACAAAGGGATGGAGCTGAGCTGAGAGGGGCAGTGGGGGAAGAACTAGAGTTATTCTGCATCTGCCCCAGGAGGGCGAGTCCCTAAGGGATTGGGTTGGGCTAGGCAGAGGGCCTCCTGAAGGCAGGCTGCAACAGAACTAAGCCAGAACTGGGATTTGTATATAAAATGATATTGTTTTAAAAATAAAATAAAAAGAATAAGTATGGAGAGCAAGTTCTTAAATTTTAAAATATACATGGAATGTACTAATTATAGTTAATTCCATGTCTAGGATGGAATATTAAATATTTTTCTTTTTTCTCTTCACAGAAGAGAACTGGCAGAGCTCATGAATGTGGATGAACAGAAGGTGAAGGTCAGTCAGTCTGCGTATTTAGTTTACCAGTGTGCTGATCTCAGAGTTGCCTCCGGACATGGATGACTTTGCCCTAGGCACATGAAACTACTTTATTTTTTCCTTGTGTCTTATGCTGGGGAAAAAGATCTGGAATATGAGACCTTGGCAATGAAAAATGGAAAAGGAAAACTTTAGCTAATGTTTACTCCGTGAGGGGCAGTCACTTGTGATCCTAAAATAAAAGCAAAATCAAACATATAGCATCTACACCTCTGTCTGTCTCTCTCATGTATGTATAAATGTGTATATATACGTGTGTGTATATAGTATCTATGTTACATAAATATTTTGCATGTGTGTGTGTGTGTGGCATAATTAACATTTGATTCCGTGTAACACACAAGAGTGCTTCACAGGGGTCTTCTGTTGAGTATCATTTTGAAACTCAGGGTGACTTGGAAATGATCATGTGGCTGCCGGGAATATCTTGGATGTAAAACATAACATGTGCACTTGGTAAAAGTAGGAATGAATGACAAACTAAAGGGGAAATGGGATAATTGAGCCATGTAATATATTTTCATAAACTAAAGAATTTTTCTATCATGTGAGACAAATGTGGAAAGAGAACTTAAAGTCCAAGAGGGTAAATTTCTTTGTTTCCTTTAGAAGGTTTTGAAAAGGTGATTCAGACAGTGGTGGTTCTAAATTTAGTTTCTGGTATTATTATATTGCATATCCAGGAAAAATATTTCCCCGAGTTTCCACTAGGGCAGAGGAGTCAGTTCTTGAATACAAAGGGAGTTCATGACCACCCGGAATACAGGGGACTGTTTCTAAGGACAATTTTGAAAGAATAACTGTAAGCCTATGCACATAGAGCTTGGTACATGACTCTAATTGGGTGTGCAGAATAAAGGGTTTGGTATTGTGCATAATGAATTTTTCTTTGCTTTTCTGGTAGTGATATACAAACCAGGAACTATGAAACTGTAGGCAGGTCATTGGCCATGAAATGGCTAGTAGCTTGAGCCATACAAAGCATGTGAGCACTTAAAAAACTGCATTGTGGGTTCAAAAGAGATTCATAGGGTCAAATGAGAGCAGCAGCTGCTAAATATGTTAATCGAACCCTTCTCTCCCTCGGATTTCAGGACTGGTTTAACAGCAAGAGAGCTTAACTTAGGAAGAACCAGAGGGCAATACTGAGAAAAAAGCATTCCCCTGCTATCAAGGACAACCTTGACATGAAGACTCTGGTGGAGACCAAGAACATCTTCATTCTCCAGGAGCAAGTGGGAGATGGGCTCTTCTGGTGTCACAGGAAGTTTGTCGCCCATACTGGCCAGGACATTCCTCTCTTTCTCTCCTTATATTAGCAATAAAGCACAGTTTATCCATTTACAACTTGTGTGTCCCCTCCACAGAAAAGGATGTGTTTTATTACAATTTGTACAGAAGTCAGCTCAGAGCAGGTGAGGGGCAGAAACACATACCGGTCATTGGAATGCATAGCAACCACTGGAACACATAACGTTCACTGGAATACACATGGTGCATGAGTCTGTACATGTATGCATGCAGGGGCCTGTGTAGGCCAGAGGAGGGTGTCCTCTTCCCTGGAGCTGGAGTTACAGGAAGATGCAATGTAGGGTTAAGCCAGCCGTTAGGGGGCAGGCTTGCCTAGGGTGAATGTTTACTTATAAATCAGGCACGCTGGAGCCCGCATGCTCCTTCTGCTTCCTGTGCTCCTTGGGATCCTTGGTCCTGTAAGTCTATTTCTTCATTAAAGCTGTATATATTCTTTACAATCTGCCTGCATTCATTTATGCCGCTACAATGCAAAACACCATAGGTTCTGAAAAATGTACCATGAAAGATCAGGACTGGTCTATAGCTGTTGCAAGAAGGCCACTTGTGTGTCTCCTGACTGCTCAGCCCAGTAATAATCATACAGAAACCATATTATTTGCAATGCCTTGTGGCCAATAGCCTAAGCGTTTTTGTGGCTAACTCATATCCTTATCTAACACATCTCTATTAATCTGTGTATCACCACGTGGCTTTGGATTAACAGCTAAAGTTCTGGAATCGCTCTCTGGAGGAGCTACATAGCTTCTCTCTGGCTTTGCTCTTCTTTCTCCCAGCATTCAGTTTAGTTTTCCCCACCTAGCTCTGTTCCCAATAACTTGCTATAGGCCCATGTAGTTCTTTTTTAACAACATAGAGAGGGGAATCTAACATCATCACATATTCGCTGTGCCATCTTTCTATGCCCTTATTCTGGGAATTGATTGGCCCCAAGAGATGTGTGTTGGTTTGGAATGTTTGTTGTGGGAATGACAGTCATGGGATAAGTACACGGATCCCAATGGGGTCATCTCTTCATGTGTATATTAGACACATATGTGCCCTCCTCTCCTGGAATGTAAAGCTGCAGGTGCTCTCTTTGGGGCCACACCAGGACCTAATTAGGAGCAATGGGCCCCTCCCTCACTGTTCTTAGGTCTCTACAGAGGAATCTTCCTCTGCATTTGTAGGGCTCTGATCCACAGGCCTACTTTGTGTAGCCAGGCCCTGACAGTTTCTCAGGAGTATACTAAGAGCCTGATTGCAATCTGTGGTAGTATCCCAGGGAGTCTTTCTCAACAGCTCCACCTCACACACACCCTAATGAATCTACCTTCCATCTAGGTCCTGTATATGTTCCTAATACAGCATCTACCTTGGTGCTTATAATCCCAGCACCAGAGTTCCCAGTTCCTCTTTGAGTAGGATGTTGTCTCAAGGTTTCTGTCACTTTGAAAACACCATTAAAAATGGAAGTTGGGGAAGAAGAGTTTTATTTTATGTACACTTCAGCATTGCTGTTCATCACTCAAGGAAGTCAGAACAGGAACTCAAACAGGGAAGGTTCACAGAAGCAGGATCTTATGAGGAGGCTATGCAGGAGAGCTGCTTACTGGCTTGCTACCCATGGCTTACTCAGTCTGCTTTCTTATAGAACCCAGGACCACCAGTCCAGGAAGGGCATCTTTTACTGTATGCTGGGCTCTTGCCTATTGATGAATAATTGAGAAAATGGCTTTGAGTTGGACATCATGAAGGCATTTCCTCAACTGGGGCTCCTTCCTCTCTGATCACTATACCCTTTTTCAACATGACACACAAAACCACCCAGTACACATGTTATCTGTCCTCTGGACACTCTTGCTATGGGGATTCACGTCCTCCATCTCTCTGCAGTGCCTCTACAATCCACAAACTATCCTAATACAAGTCTGTACTACAACCAGCCTATCTGTCCCTCCTCTGTCACACCAAACTTCTGTATGTGGATCCTCGGTACACAGCCCTGTTTACCCATCTTCTCTATTGCAAAGTTCAGATCCCCGGCTTACTGGTACTCAGTTTAGAAAGAGGCTTTATCACATCCTCCTGCACCCCCTATTCTAGAGTCAGCCATATCTACAAGCAGTCACAGCATCAAAAGCAGCTCACGCCTTGGCCACTTTCTCACAGGTCATGTACTCTACCCCACTACATACACCACCATGCTAATGCCACCCTGATGTGTCCTCCCTGCCAGAACTCAGGCATAACACTCTCTATAGGCTTTCCACACTGCCTCTCCTCCAATCACCCTCGGGCTAACACAGCCTATTGCTCCCTGCATGCTCTGAAGCCTGCATCCTATGCCTTCCACTAACCTGGCCTGGTGTATCTACTGAGAATCTTATGCCTCTCCTGCTTGAACTGGGAGGATCGATCAATATGCCTCTTGTGCATCTCGGGCTAGGTGTGGGAGCAAAGAGGAAGCCTCTTTCAAATGGGCGTAAAAAGGCCTCTTGTGTTTCCTTTGAAACACTACCTGTGCCAGGAGGACTCCTAGTAGCATGACTGTGCCATTGAAAGGAGTGATAGTGAACAGACCTGGGGGTAGCCTAGGTCCCTGGTCACACACCCCACTGATGAATGCTCAGAAAGTGGTCTTTTTGTATTTTTTGCAGTACAAGAGTGAACTTGTAGATTTGTGAGAAACTCTGTTTTTGTCGTGAACAGTCTTCTCACTGGAGACTTGTCCTTTTCCTGTTCTTAGGTGTTTGTTCCCACAGGGTCGAGTTAAGGTAAGGATAGTACAGTGTGACAACAGAGAAGAATATATGTCTGAGCGCGGGTTGCCGTTAGTTTGAGAAACTTTTGTGACTTGTGGAGTAGTAAAGATGACTCAGGGTTTGATCCCTTCCTTTTATCTTCTGTTAAATATTTTCTCAATATTGGACATACACACCTTACTGACCCTTAAAAAGGACATGAAATATTTTGAATACACAACTCTTTATTGCTGAAGGGATAAGGTGTCACAGCCATCAGAAGGTGTCAGTGACACCTGAAGATCCTGTCTTCATCTGGGGCCTGGACAGGATGATGCTTCAGGACTCCTACAAAAGCTTTACTGCAAGGTGTCCTGGCCATCAGCAGATGGACACTGGAGAATCTGAGACTGCTGATGTTTCCTGTATTGGCCTCTTCTTTTCTTAAACCAGCTCTGCAATAACTTGGTGAAAGAGATGGCTTTAGTGTATTCAACAGTCAGTATCACAAGTAGAAAACACAACTCTGTGTAACAGTAAATGCCAGTGAGCCTTTAGATTGACCAGACTTTTCTAACCAAGGACACACAAAATCCTATGCAACCCCAGCCCTGGAAGTCGGAATTCAGAACAACCGGAAATGGGAAATTCATTAGCTAGTACCTTTCCTGTCTTATGCCCTTTCAAGGAAATGGGAAATATGGCTCTAAGAAAGAGAACGGGGATCAGTAAATCAGGATATGGAGAAGACCAGATATCAAAGTGTCTTTAGGTATTACAATCTACACACTCTCTGCCGAGGAAAAGGTACCTCATCATTCCCTTGAATTATCTGACTTACTTGAACTACTGCTTAGAATAATGATATCTCCCCTGACTCCCTCGAAAGTCACACCCCACTGCATGAATTCTTGTCTATGTAATCCTCATGATATTTGCCTATAATAGAGAAGATGGGCGAGCTCATATTTGGCCTTGAATCTATATTAACAAAGGCCAAATGGGTCCTAATTCTGGTTTCCTTTGAATAGGTGCAGGAACAGCTGAAACAACTGCCATAGATTATTCAAATTTGATTGTTTGAGATGATCCCAAGATTTCTGATCTAAGTTGAAGAGCCAGAAAGCTGAATATATTACTAATTTCCTTTACTGTGACCCTGTACTATTTTATCCATGAAAGATCTACAAAAATGCAGGGTCCTTGCTGGGTGACTGTGGAGGTTTCTATGTCTTCCCATAGAGGCCTCTAATCTCCTATGCACAGGAAAGGAAGCTGCTGCGAAGTGATGGGCCAATGCCTGGGCCAAGTCTGGTTTACAGCAGGCTTCCTGAAAATTCAGCAGCCTATTGGTCTAAGAGAGGAGAGGAGTGTGAAGATGAGGTGTTGGGAATGGGCTGCCAGTGCCCTGGAGTGCATACATGAGTAACTGCTTTTTAAATAAGTAGAGGAGAAAGGACTGGGGAATGATGAGGAAGGAAGGTGGAAAGGGTAAGTGAAGGGACAAGAATAGTCAATAGAAAGAAGAAACAAAGCAGAAGATAGGAGAAGGGGAAGAGGAAAAGGAAGGGAGAGAGAAAAGCTCAAAGGAAGGAAAGAAAGAAGACACAGATCAGGACACTGTTATCAATCTCTGGTGACTGGATCCCTATAGCTTAGTGTCAGCATTAACTGGACCATTGATTCTTGTCCTGCTCAGCCTAATGGTAGAACCCTGCATCTTCACCTGCATGGCCAACTGCCTCAAACAGAAAATTACTGGTCCCTAGAAACAACTATGACCTCATAGAACAGGATGAGTCAATAATTTGACTCATGCCCTGTAATCTAGTGGGAAATGTGACACTTTAAGCCAGTGAAGAGGTTCCTCCATCTTCTATTCTTGTTGAGGCCATTACAGGTAGAAATAGACTTTGACTCTGTCATGGAGAATCCCACGGGAAATTAATTACGTCTACTCTAGGGACCAGAGATCAGGGATATACTAGCTAACTTAGCTGTGGTAAAACTTCCTGTTTGTATGAACCCCTCCACCAGCTAGCTGCTATCTTAGCTTCAGTAAACATCTTGATTCAAACTGCTTACTTCTGCACAGGCATCTGCATCTGCCGATCTAGATGCTAGGACATCTAGGTTTTAAGATGCCCTTACAACCCCCATGTTCTGGACAGCTGGGGCCATGCCTACGTGCACAGATACCTGGGTGTCATCCTAGTCAGCTGGAATAAAGACTTTCCATTAGCTAGAGACCATGTGAGTGGTCATCTCTGCTCACAACTATGGAGTGCTCTATCCTAATTGGAATGTCTTCATAACCTCCTCCCTTCAAGGCTCAGGGATCAAAGCAGAAGAACAAGCAGAAAAACTGGAATATACAAAGGTGCTGGATGACTCTAAAGGAACAAAAATCTATTTTCTGTACAAAAGGTCAAAAACCAAAATGAAGTCAACACAACACACTTCAACAATTCACTTGATTGTACTGCCTTGTACAGACACCTCAATCCTAACTCCCAGTGGGGCTCCACACAAGACGCCCATGTCAGGAAGGACAAGGGGTGCTGTGAGATTCACCACTTAGGATAGTGGGATACCTGCTTCCTACTTCCCCTCACTGTCAGAAAACAGTCTCCTTCTCTCCCTATCTCCTCCTTTGCCTCATGCTCTTCCTCCTCCTCATTCCTTCTCTTTTTTGTCCTTCCAGCATCTTCTCCTTCTGTTCCAGTGTTTCTGGATCTCCTCTGACATATTTTTCTTATCTAAACACATAATTTCTCCCAGGTGAACTGCTTTACTCTCATGATTTCAGCTCACCATTTATAGATGGACGGCTTCTTATTGCTCCAGCACCTTAAGGAGGTGGGGTGATTACAAGGAATCACACTTGCCAAAAGAGTGTGCAAAGTCACAGCCTATCCCCAGCTCAAACAAACAAACAAACAAACAAACAAACATCCTTCCCAAAGTGTTATTAGAGCTAACACTACTCCAAGGGAGGCCTGCACAGAGATGTGATGTTGTCATCTATAGGATTAGGGAAATGAGCCAATTCAGACAATTCATTCAGATATCTTGGGACTCCCTGCTTCCATCATGTAGGTAATAAGGGTAGGTTACTGTCACCTATGGACTTTTGCCCTCCCCCTCTTCCATGCCCTCTAAATTTTTCTGGGCTCAGAACAAAAGCTGTGGTCTCAGTAAGAGTTGAAGCTTGATAGTGATGCCCTACTTCTTGTCAACATGAAGAGCATCCTGGGCTCTGTTCTTATACCAGGAGATCCAACGTTTTTAGGCTGAACCTCCAGTCAGGAATGTGATCTGTAACAATGTGGAGAGCAGTTAACAAAACCGCCTCTTCCTTAATACATGACATCTAGAGCTTAAGTGAATAAACCTCTAGAGCTACAGTGCATCAGCCTCTTTAATCCTGCAATGCATCAGATTCTGGAATGGCAGTGAATCAGACTCTCTGGATCTTCAGTGCTTCAGCCTCTAGAGCTTCAGTACATCAGTCTCTCTGGAGCTGCAGTACATCAGCATCTCTAGAGCTACAGTGCATCAGCATCTCGAGAACTTCCATGCATCAGCCTCTCGGTAGCTACACTGCATTAACCTCTAGAGCTGCAGTACATTAGCCTCTCTGGATCTGCAGGTCATCATCCTCCAGAGTTTCAGTATATTGGCCTTTCTGGAGCTGCAGTGCTTCAACCTCTAGAGCTGCAGTGCTTGACATCTAGAGCTGAAGTGAATGAGCCTCTAGAGCTGCAATGCATCAGCCTGTCTAATCCTGCAGTGCATCAGTTTCTCTAACGACAGTGCATCAGCCTCTTTGGAGCTGTAGTGCATCAGCCCCTAGAGCGGCAGTAAATAGTCCTCTCTGGAGCAGCAGTGAATCAGGCTAGATAGCTGCAGTTCATAAGCTTCTCTGGAGCTGCAGTGAAATCAGCCTCTAGAGCTGCAGTGCTTCAGCCTTTCTGGAGCTGAATTGCATCAGCCTCTCTGGAGCTACAGTGCATCAGCTTTTCTGGAGCTGCATTGAATCTGCCTCTCTAGAGCAGGAGTGCATCAGCCTCTAGAACTGCACTTGATCAGACTCTCTGGACTTGCAGTTCATCGACCTCTCTGGAGATGCAGTGCATCATCAGTCCCTCTAGAGCTGCAGTACAAATGGCTCTGGACTGATAGTCCATCAGTCTCTCTAGAGATGTAGTGCATCATCAGTCTCTCTAGAGCTGCAGTACAAATGGCTCTGGAGTGATAGTCCATCAGTCTCTCTGGAGCTGCAGTAAGTCTGCCTCTATGGAGCTGGAGTGCATCAGCCTCTAGGTCTGCAGTGTATATGTGTCTTCAGAGCTGCCTCACATCAGTCTCTGGGGCTGCATCACCTCTGTCTCTCTGGAGCGGAAGTACAGGGTCCTGTAAGCTTGAAAGCAGGAGAATTCCTCACTCCTTCAGCTTTTCTTATCCAATCACTCTCTCCATCCTGGGGGAATCTCCCTCTTCTCTACCAGTTTCTCCAACCTGAGCCTGGTCCTACTGTAGTTTACACGTTGTGGTGTTAGGATGTCAGTCATCAGGGGCTCCTAGGCAGGAATGCTATTCTGCACAAGCTACTGCTGCAGGTAGGGAATTTGCTTACATCAAGACTGCCCTGATCCATGCTGAAGGAAGTTAGCATGAATAGCACTCTGCACTGCTTTTCCCCTTTCTCATTTGCTATGGAGCAGTCAGTTTCTCTGGGCTCATGGCCTCAGCTTTTATCCCATGATCTAAACATTAGTCTTTAATGTCTGGAGGAAAGAAATTCATTTGAAAATAAGATAGCTACAGCTCTTTCTTCAAGTGAGCTCTATCTTTTTCCACATTCCAAAAAACCCACATGTTCAACATAGTCTCCTTTAAAGAAAAGGAATACTTTCAGATTTCAAGTTAGTCAACAGAAGACACACTTGACCGTGGCTTGGCACCTTTGCTTTTTATGTATTTGCAAACAAATAAAAATTTGCAAAGGTGTCTGATCTGCATGTGTATCTATGTGCAAATGCACACTCGTGCATGCAGAGGACCAAGGTCAGAGTCAAGCATCTTCTTAGCTTGGTCCCCACCTGATTTACACTGGCAGGGTTGTCCATGAACCTCAGCTCAGCGACGGACCTAATCTAGGTCTCCCTAAGGATCCGCAGTCTCTGCCTCCTGAATAAGAGATTCTGACTACAGTGTGAGCTGACACCTGCTAAACTTTATGCTGAGGGTCCCAACTCAGATCTTCAGACTCATGTGGCAAGAGCTTTATCCTTCGGGCCCTCTCCTCAGTACCAACCTGCATTTTGACATTCTATAACTTCACCTGATCCCGTTCTCTTTACTCGATTAACTTAAATGAGCTCAATGTTATTCTTTTTGTTTAATTGTAACAAAATTAACTCTTTAAAGCTGTGAGCCCCATACATGTCATAACACTGACATGACAATTTTGCATTGTTTTTAGATAATCTAAACACAGCATGGGGGAACATGAAGGTTCAACTTTGCTGCTTTCCACACAATTACAAAGGTGGAGGGCCAACCATTTGCACTTGTGAGTGTCTTCCCACATGACTCTTGGACAAATTAAACACAGATAAGTTATGAAACACTGAATATCTCTCTGGCCTTACTTAATCCACACTTATAACTAAGTGTTTCTTTGTTGAAACAGAGCCCTGTTTTACTCCTACTGCTTGCTACATCAATTAGAATGTCCCCAAGGTCACTTAGAGTCCTACTACAACAGTACATATAAGTACCCTGAAATGACCTGAGTGTCCGGACTTCAGTATTAATCACTGTACACATACCAGTAAACATTTATGTTTTCCTATATGCATGACCATATAATACTCAATGCTCTCTATATATATGATGTTCCCATACTGATTCTAAGTGTTCTGTGAATCTCAAATGGCTGAAAGACATTTGAGGAAATGTTCAACATCTTTAGTCATCTGAGAAATGCAAATCAAAACAACTCTGTGTCCCATCTTACACCTATAAGAATGGCCATGATCAAAACACAGATGACAACTTATTCTGGGGAGTATTTGGGGTAAAGGGAACACTCCTGCATTGGTGGTGGGAGTGTAAACTTGTACAGCCACTTTGGAAGTAAGTATGGCGATTTCACTGAAAACAAGGAAACAATCCACCTCCACGCCCAGCAATACTACTGTTGGTTATATACCCCCAAACACTCAATCACACCACAAGAACACCAGCTCAAATATGTTCATAGCAGCATTATTCATAAGAGCGAGAGCCTGGAAACAACCTAGATGGCCTTCAGTCAAAGAATGGATGAAGAAAAAGTACATGTGCACAACAGTAAAAAAAAATGACTTCTTGAAATTTGCAGGCAAATGGATAGATCTGGAAAACACCATATTGGGTGATGTAACTCAGAAACAGAAAGACAAATATAATATTTACTCACTCATAAGTGGTTTTAACACATAAAGCAAAGAAAACCAGCAATACCGGGAAACCAAGACAACAAAGAGGACCCTGAGACAGGCATAAATGGATCTACTTAGGAGGTAGGAAAAGACAAGATCTCGTAAGTAAACTGGGAGTGTGGGGGTCACAGGACATAGAGACTGGGAGAAGGGAAAAGGGAGGGGAGCAGAGAAAAATATAAAGCTCAATAAAGACAATTAAATAAAATAAAAATGCTAAAAAATTGTGTGCATTTTTTAGTTTTTTTTTTCAATTAAGAGACTACAATGTCTCCAATAATGGGAAAAGACTTAATGGCTGCCCGTTCCATTTTAACTCTGGAAAACTTCAACACTCAGTGCTCAGTTACTATCATAACCCAGACAAGGACACCTCTCACCCACGCATGCTTTTCATATTGGGTACAAGAACATGGACCATGACCTGAAGCAGAGTGCCCTGCCCAAAGTCTTTTCGGATTTACTGACCTGCACTCTGGATTCTCCCAGGAACAAGCGCTTTGCAAGGTCCTTTCTGAGAGAAGAAGATGGAAATTGGAGCTGTTAGTGAAATACAGCATTTCAGCTTGGCAAGATGAATAGACTTCTGGAAATTCATCACAGGCCAACACAAAACTATGTAGAGAAGGTGAGACCTAAAGTATGAAAGCGGCTTTTCAATGATCTCTATTTTATTTTATAAAAATAACCACATTGAGCAGGGTGGTGGTGGCACACACCTTTAATCCCAGCACTCAGGAGGCAGAGGCAGGGAAATCTCTGTGAGTTCGAGTCCAGCCTGTTCTACAAGAGCTAGCTCCAGGACAGGCTCCAAAGCTACAGAGAAACCCTGTCTCAAGAAACGAAATAAATAAATAACCACATTAATTGACATAAGGTGGATATGCTATAGTAGTAGAGGGATTACTTAGAAACCACTAGGTCTTTTTTATTTATTAATTTACTTATTTATTAAAGATTTCTGTATCTTCTTCGCCACCGCCTCCCATTTCCCTCCTCCTCCCCCAATCAAGTCCCCCTCCTTCGTCAGCCCAACGAGCAATCAGGGTTACCTGACCTGTGGGAAGTCCAAGGACCACCCACCTCCATCCAGGTCTAATAAGTTGAGCATTCAAACTGCCTAGGCTCCCACAAAGCCAGTACGTGCAGTAGGATCAAAAACCCATTGCCATTGTTCTTGAGTTCTCAGTAGTCCTCATTGTCCGCTATGTTCAGCGAGTCCGGTTTTATCCTAGGCTTTATCAGACCAAGGCCAGCTGGCCTTGGTGAGTTCCCAATAGAACATCTTGAGTACAATTCCCATTATAAAACGGGGGCCATGAAGAAGAAGAGGATAAGAAGGAGGATGAAAAAAAAAACAAAAAGAAAACTTAAAGAAGAAATTGAGAGGCATCAACCAACACTAGATAGATAGATAGATAGATAGATAGATAGATAGACAAATAGATAAATATAGATATAGATACAGATATAGATGTTGACTTTGACCTCTTAAAACATACTTCCCATACTCAGGAACTAAACAGAGACTTCATGCTTGAGGCTCATAGCAGACAGGGCTCATAGTGTGAAGAACACACCTCCTAATGAGATGCTGATGGATGGGAGCTGGAACAGCTATTGAAACAAGTGACATACCTTATGATCTCATCAGGGTACTTAGTTTTTTCAAAAACATCTTCCAACTCATTCAGCTGCCTGGGTGTGAGACCAAACTGGATCCTTGGCCTTGTGCGCCGGACCTGGGGCACTCTGCCAGCAGCCACATTCTCTTGCTCCTTCAACTGTGGGTTTCTGTAACCTTGGTGGCTCCCATGGCTCTCATGCCTGATGTCATCACCAACGTAGTTGAAATTAGCAACGTGGGTCACATCATCCTTGTAGTGTGGGATGCCCTGGTTCTTTGGTTTGTCGGAACCTTTTAGAGAACCTTCACCATAGATGACACTTTCTGTTGCTGCAGTGGCCCCGTGTTCAAAATCAAGGCTCCCCTCAATTTCATTTTCATACAGTTTGTAGACATTGGGTTCCACATGTTGGGATTGGAAAGCCATGATGAGACCTAAAAGAGAGTAGTGTCATCTCCATAAATGCTTTGTGGATTGAAATGACTTTGCAGCATGTGGGTTTTAGCAAGATTCACATCTGTCCTCTTTCCATCACACAACCCCTATAGGAGATACGTGCCCACTGAAGGTGGCTCTAGGGAGCATGTGCAGAATGGATCTAACATGGATCCAACCAAGTACACCAAAGCCTCGAGGAATGGAGTGGAAGAGAAAGAAAGCTGTTGCAGGTGCACAAGTAGGGATGAGGACATGCATTTACACCGAGCACATGGCCTCTGGGTGAACCCCTGGAGAAGTCTAGCTTCTGTATCTCACTGGGTGCACACTGCAAGATCTGGGAATTAAGTGGACATGGTTATGTCAGCTAGTGTTTGTGCCAGTTTCCTTGAGAGGACATTGAAAACACACCAACACTGTCCTCTACCTGAAGGAGTGCCATGCTTGTGAAGTGGAGTTTATGTAGCATTCTGGGGGGACAAGTCGCTGCAAAACACTTGACGTCACCATTGAAACAATGAAAATGCTCCAGATGGTTTATTGGGAATCTCCATCAGAGTCACTGTACGATGTCCTGCCCAGTACTTCTCATGTCTGACTAGGCTGACACTGTGTGGGTCTCTGCCCTTTTCACAGTGCCAGCAAACTCCTGAAGCTGAGAGTGCTCTGTAACAGTATTGAGCTGAGAAAGCACCATATATACAGTAAGTATACAAAAGTGAAATAACCTCGGGCTAGCTTCCATTCAAACAATTAATATTCTCAAAGAAATTTCCTCAGTGTGCTGAGATGTTGGAAAATATCAAGAGGATCTCAATAAGAAAATGTAGTCCTTCACCCAGAGACTGATGGAAACAGATGCAGAACTATAAACACTGGTGAAGCTCAGAAAATCCTGTGGAAGAGGTGGAGAAAGGATTGTGGGACACAGAGAGGGCAAGGGCACCAAAAGAGAAACCACAGAATTTACTAACCTAGGTCCAGAGGGGATCACAGAGACTCGGCTGCCATCCAGAGAGCTTGCAAGGGACTGACCTAGGCCCTCTACCCATGTTTTACAGTTGTGTAAATTATGGTCTTGGTCTTCTGGTGGGGCTCCTAACAGTAGGGATGTCTCTGACCCTGTGATCTGCTTTGGGAACCTTATCCTCCTACTGTATTGCCTTACGCAAACTTAGTAGGAAATGAGGTGCCTAGTCTTACTGCAACTTGATATGCCACAGATGGCTGATATACATGGGAGACCCGCTCTTTTCTGAAAAGAGAAGAAGTGGATAGGGGGGAAGAGGCAGGTTAGTAGAAGGGTCTGGGAAGAGAGAAAGAATGGAGAGGAAATGTGATTGGGAAAATAATTAATTAATAAAAAGAAAACTAGAGTTTAACATTGCTTTTAAAAATTAATATTAAGGGGATGGCTTAAATGTTAAGGGCACTGCCTGTTCTTCTAGATGTCCTGAGTTCAATTCCCATGAACCACATGGTGGATCACAACCGTCTATAATGAGATCTGGTGCCCTCTTCTGGCATGAAGGCATGCATGCAGGGAGAACACTGTACATGTGATAAATAAACAAATCTAAAAATTAATATTAAATTTATTAAAGGTACAGATTAAGAAATCTAAAGAAATGCTTGTAGGGCAAGACCTCATGGTGATACACAGATCAATAGAAGTGGTTAAATTAGTATGTAAGAGTTAGCAAATGAGAAATTAGAACTAATGTGCCTATAATTGATCTAATTTATTTTTTTAAATAAAAGATCATTATTATTTTGTGTGCTTGTACTTTGGGTGCCTACAGGGAGCATTGGCTCTCCTGAAGCTCAACTTATAGATAGATGGTTACCAAGGTTGGTCCTGAGAACTGTACTCTGCTCCTCTGAAAGAACAACAAAATCTCTTAGCCATTTAGTCGTCTGTGCACTCTAATCACACAAATGCAATCTTTTTCTTTCTTCCTTTTAATTGTAGAACCCTAGAGCGCTGTGATATCAGGACAGCTAGCAAGATTCCTAAGGAAGTTGTAGTGCAATTATTTTGACTTATAAATGTGAAAATCAACATCTGTAAACACAAAATCATTGTCAAATACCCGTAGAGTTAGTAGCTAAGTAAATTAGGATTCCTCCTAATTGTTGAATTTATTTGTTATGTGAGTATGGACCTTTACCATTTTGTGCATGTCACAGCACATGTTTGGATGTCAGAAGACAACTTGGGAAAATCAGTTCTCTCTTTCCATCATGCACTTTCCAGAGATCAGGTTCAGGTCATCTGTGGTGCAGGAGATCCTTCTGTTTATGTGCTCCTTTCATTGGTAAATAAACAAAGAAACTCCCTTGGCATTTTGATAGTGCAGTATTTAGGTAGGCAGGGAAGACAGAACTGAATGCTGGGAGGGAGAATGCAGAGTGAGAGAAACGCCATGGAACTGCCACCAGAAATAGATGGGCTGTAACTTTGCTGGTAGGCCAAGACCTCATGGTGATACACAGATCAATAGAAGTGGGTTAAATTAATATGTAAGAGTTAGCCAATGAGAAGTTAGAGTTAATGTACATATCAGTGATATAATTAATACAGTTTCTGTGTGGTTATTTCCGGGCTAAGCAAGCTGGGCAGCCTAGAAGAACAAGCATCCCCCCTTACAACAATCAGGCTTGCCAGCAAGCATCTTTAACACGGAATCGTTGCAGAAAAACACCCCCATGGCTTTATTTTTATGTATAAGGAGTGAGGTACAGTCCGGATCCAATAACAGTATGCTTGATCAAAATCTTCAAACAACATTAAGAATACCTAACCCAGATAGGATGGCAAACATCTTCAATACCAGCACTTGAAAGTTAGAGGCAGGTGAATATCTGTGAATTAAAGGGCAGCCTAGTCTGCAAGGGCAAGATCCAGAGAAAGCTCCAAAAACTACAGAGAAACCATGTCTCAAAAAAAAAACATATTTTTTTTGAATATTCAGGTTACTGAATATTGAGCCACACATACACTATAGAGATTCGTAAATTAGAGCAGTTTCCCCCAAGAATTCTTGACCTAAGTATATCCCATAAAATTCCCCCTAAACACCCTAATAGGAGAAAGGGTAGAATATCCACTCTGAAGACAATACTATCCTTCCTGAAGTTGTATTAGAGCCTTTTTAATATACTGTGTGTTTTTATAAAGAAGAGTTCTTTTGTAGATTTGAACTATAAAAATAAAATGCAGAGTCTCTGAGCCTGCATCCTGCTAATGCCAGAAGCTGAGGTCTTCAAGGGTGATGCCTCACACAGAAAAGCCCCTAATATGTGCATCGTGTGAGCATCAGCAGAACAGGACACACTCACCTTCCCTTTTCACTCACTGCTAGGAAATCCTTGGATTCTAACCTTTGAGAGGGAAGAGAGGGGGAAAGACAGAAGAATGGGCAATAAAGGAGTGGAATGGGCAGGCTGCTGTGAAGCAAGGAGATGCTTGACAGTGGGAGGTGGCACATGGTGCCCAGCTCCAAAGCCTGAGCTTTGTGTCTTAGGACCCTAGACGACTGTCTGATTATCAGTTAGACTGGCCTCCTGTATTGCTGCTTCACCTACTCCTTTTGCCTCTAGCAACATCTTATTCTCAGCTGCTGTTGTGAAACATACTTTATCTAAGGAAACAACACACATTTACTACTGCAGAAAGAAATTCTGCCCCAGACAGAAGGAACAATAATACCAGAGTCCACCTGGAGAACAAATTGCATTTATCAGACTTCCTTACAGGAATATGGGTGAGGGGTTGCTTACAGGAGAGAAATGACTCCAAGTCAGCTTTGTCACCAAAGCCTACCACGGTAGGACTGATGGCTCTCCAAATCTGGAAACCTGAGCCACACTGTGCAGTCCACAGACAGGACAGCAGGCTGCAGTCTTTCCAGACAGATCAGCTCCTCTAAGCCTCTTCCAGGCAGCTCACCTGGTCTCTGCTCCTGCTCAGCTGTTCTACTGGTCCCTTCCAGACTGCTCTGCTGGTTTGAGACTGACTCCCAGCAGTCTCTACTATTTATCTACTCTTGGGAGTACGGAGACTACTGGATCCATTCAGTGTGGGGCTCTCCCTGAAGTTACTCACAATGGGTTACTCCTTAAAGAGCTTTTCTGCTGGAGTGAATGCTTTAACCAGAGAGGACACTGCTAAGGAACTGTAGTAACAAGAGACAATGACAGAAATGTGCACTTTAGCCTCTCATGATCCTCATGACACTCTCCCCGTGACGTCACATGATACTTGGAGATCCATAGGCCCTTATACCTTTAACGTACCTGGGGACAGAGCAGAGCAAGCCACAAAGGAACTCCTGTCATCTTTGTTAAACATACATGTTTCTGACACATTTTGGATATAAGAGAGTATGTTGTTCTTCCCGGGCAACTAATCAGGTCATATTTACAGAACAAGACATTTGGGGAGCAGAAGAAGGCACAGGGGTAGGGATACACTTCCCTGTGTTCACAAAACGATCCCAGGCCATAGAACACCTAAATTTGTGGAAAGGCCAATGTTGGCCAATGATCCAGAATGTCCCAAGGACTTCATTTGAGGAATTTGCAGGCAGAGTTGTTGTAGACATTGACTGCAATGGCACTGGGTCCATCTGACCTGGCACAGAGAGAACAGCTTTCTATATGATGCCAAAGCCGTGGTTCTCAACTATCCTGATGGTTCAACCCTTTATACAGCTACCCATGTGGTGGTGACCTACAACCATAAAACTGTTTGTTGCTACTTCATGACTATAATTTGTTATTGTGATTAATTATAATGTAAATATCTGACATGCAGGATATCTGAGAAGCAACCCCAAGTGGGTCAAACTTGTTGAGAACCACTATTCTAAGCAAAGGTGACTTTCATCTGAGTTGTATGTACCTGCTTTTCCTCAAGAGAACCTCAGGGAATTTGGGTTCATCTGGCACCTACGACATCACAGTCCACTTCAAAGTTCCACATCCCTTATCAAATACATATTTGATGCTGCCTATTTGTGCTCATGGCAACTTCACAACGAATTTTAGGAGCCAGAAGTACAATTGTTGTTTCAGAAAAAGCCAGTAGTTTTCTGGGTACTGCCAACAGTCTCCAGTTCAAATATTTTCTGATACCCACCTAGTTAGCTACCCTTAAGTTCTCATTGCAAGACACAGTGAAAATGTGTACTTGAGAAAAATATAGTTTGCTTTCCTTGTTTCTGTGAGATGTGTGAATATTTAATTTATGTAAGGGCTTATTTATTTCTAACCCAATGTAAGTGGAAATGCTTTAAGAGAGTTGGCGCACTCAATAAGTACTTGCAGTCACATTTAGGAACTATCTAGTATGTATTATTTTTGTGCTACTAAACAAACAAATAACTGGAGAGACAGATCGTAAACTTGTCCTTCTAAGTGTTAAATCATATATAAATACATACACAAAAGCCAATGGTACACTAGCATTCCTTTACACACACATACACAAACACATACACACACACACACACACACAATGAATATCTGTAAAAAAAAAAAACCTACACAGATTTCCTTGGATGCTGATATGAAATTTTCTGTAATCTGTAGACTATATATTAGGTGAGGGACTAAGGCTGTATTTGAATGTCTTCTAAGCCCATCTGAGGGTATGAAATACTCTGTATTTGGCCAGTGGGATTTCTTCCATTAGTGGTTCAGGCTAGTGCTGTAGACAATATGAATCCCTTTAGAAAAAGATGGCCTATGTGGACAGTGAGTGTAGACAGCACAGGATCTGATGTGGTAAGGAAATAGTATGGAAGAGTAGAGCAGATGGAGAAGGGAAGGCTTTACAAGAAGCATTGACAGGTTCAAGAACGGAAAAGAAATGGATTGAGGATGACCAGCTGGGGAAAGGGGACAGAAACAGAGAACAGAACCTGGTATATACAATGTGGCAACTTCTATATCTCAATTTCTGCAATGAATGTTCAAGTTGCCTTCAACAAATCCTGCCAGAAAGTATGTCCGTGTCAGTAGGGGCTCAAGAATAGGGTTCCATTTAGATGAGATCGCTCCTACAATGTCATAGAACAAAAATACCCCTTTTTCACCAAAAAGGCTTCCAAGAACAAGGAATCTGGTACTGATGCCCACACAAGGTAAAGCTACAAGAGGAAAAAGTTTGCTCCCAGGAGAAGTCTATCAAAAGAAGCTAAGTATTCTAACCCATCCTCGGAGAGCCAGCCTCCCAGTTGTCTTAAGACTCCAGAGTTAAGTCCACCCTGACCAGCTTCACAGAAGCTGCCTGAAGCAAGGTTTCTGGAATATGATTCATGATCGATGTCAAGTATATAGGTCAGGAGTGAAGGCTCATCGTGGAAGTATGAGTACCTGGGGTCCCAGAGGAGAGGCCTAGGACCTCAGGGATGGTGAAGTTCTAACATCACAACTATGAAAGGAAAACATTGACTGAATTCTCCAGTGGTAGAAAGAGAGGCTTTTCCTGGGCGGGGCGGGGGGGAGGGTCATCCAGGCAGAAATAGGAAAAGGAGCTGAGATCAGGTTCAGGGTGGGACAAAGTCAACACAGCTTGTAGCGAATTGTCCTCTTTGGCCTAAACACTGAGCGACCAGGGCTCTGACCCCGACTGTGGAAAAGAAACAGAAGTTTAGCTTCTTCTTCTGTTATATCATGCATTTAGGGATATAACTGATGTCACTGTCACTACAATGAAGCCTGGTTGGGACTAGAGAGATGACGCAGTGCTTAAGAGTACTTGGTGCTCTTGCAGAAGACCCAGGTTCAGTTACTGTTACCAACATGGTGGGTCACAGCTGTCTAGAGCCCCATTTCCAGGGTATCCACTAACTTCTTCTGAGCTCCACGGACATTAGAAAGGAACGTAGTACACATACATACAGGCAGCCCAAACAGTCACACACATAAACTAACAGAAATAGATCTAAGAACAATGGCAACCTGGGAATGTGGAAATTCACAGTTTAAGAGAGGGTTAGAGTAGTGTCTGGAAACTCTATTCACAGAAATCCTTTCAATAAGGAAGAATTCGGTTGACTAAAGATAATAAGACTTTGACAAAGTAAGGCCAGGCTGTGCAGCCTTCTGCTGGGTGTGCACAAGGATGTGGAGGCAGAGCAGACATCGGCAGTGCTAGCCTATGTGGGACGGCTCAACTGACTGAGTGTGAGCTTTGCTAAACCTGCACCAGGCAGACACAAACTCATAAGTTCAGAGTCCACGCCCAGTCTTAAAGAACTCAGGAGAGTCTGGATGTCAGGCTTCTTTCATCAATGACCTCAAGATTGATAGCAGTGAGACAAAAGAGCACTGTGTCGTAAAATTGGAGGAACATGCCAGTGAGTCTGAGGTGATAGACATGGCTGCACAGACAGGACTGTGAGGGAGAGCAGGGGGAGCAGGACACATCCTGAGAGAGAGAGAGGAAGCTGAGAATGTTCAGGAGAAGGGTGGAGAAAGGGCTGCACCCTCATGGAGTGAAGGGAGGTAAGGAAAGTGGCAGGAGGCAGGGGGAGACAAATATCAAGACTCAGAAGTGTGATGTCAGAAGCATGAAATGAGCCAAGGAGTGGGAAATAAGGTCTGAGCACAGCCCTTGCTCAGGCCATGAGCTTGGTGCTTATCCCACAAACATAAGGACTAGGAACATTAGGAATATTAGGGAAATATTGTCCCAGGTCTGGAATCACAAGCTGAAAGCATGAAGTCCCAGGGCTTCTAGACTGACCCCAGGTTACCTGTGCTTCTGGCCACTTCCTCTTTCCATTATGTTCCATTGCTCATGAGAGTTTCTATGAGCTGTGCTCAGTCCACTTAGAGGGACATATCCTGGTGTCCTCCATCCACTCTGGCTCTCACACCCCTCCTACCTCCTCTTCCATGGGGTTCCCTGAGCTCTGACGGGAGGGAATTGGTGGAGACATCCCATTAGTGCTGAGTATGAGGGACAATGAATTGGTAAAGGCACTTTCATTGGGCTATTTACAGTCCTACAGAAGTCAGCAGCTTCCATGCTGACGAGAGCTCTGAAAGTATTATCCTAGTGCTGAGACTGTCATTCAGGTAAGGTACTCTGATTGGGAGCGATGTCTGCCACTCTGCAGTGCACGTGTGGACCTCAGCATGGTGCTTCATGTATCCACCAATACCCACACTGCATGAGCTCTGTGTCCCACAGCATATGACCTGATCTGTGTTCCATTAGGGCACTTCCCGTTGCAGGCTGACTCCCAAAGCTTGGGTGTTACCTGAGCAGGGCTCCTGCAACAGAACTGGCTGACTTTCAACTCTTCCTCTGCCTTGTCCTTCTATCTAGGTGTGTGCACTGCCAGTAACTCTGCCAGGAATTCATCTCTTTGACACAATTGGTACAGTTGCTTTGTGGCCTACTACATGTTTTATTATATCCATGAAAATGATGAGGCCGAACTCCGTTGCATATATTAAGTGCCTCTCCTGAGCACAAGCCAAAGAGAAACATCATAAGGTGTAATAAGATGCAGCAACAGGGCTGAATCCATAGGTCCATCCTCCACCACTGTTGAATGGAAGGAGGTGCAAGGAAGAAAAGGTCCAAGCCAGAAAACGGAAGCTAATATAAAATCTATCTAGGTGGCGAGTTACTAGGCTTTGGGGAAGACATCAAGAGCTTTGAGGATGTGCTTCCCAGGGGAAGGAAACTGTAGTTGCTGGTACACTGGTTTGTGAAACTGAAGTAAAAGGATGCCAAAATTCTGCAAGTAATTCATGAACCCGGACGGTATCCCAGTCCTGTGCCATTGATGTTATCCCCATTCATGGTTTTGGAAGCTGTGAATGAAGCATTTCATTCAGGGTCCCAAGATATGTAGAGCTCAGGCTTTGGGATTTAGCTGCCTATTAGACAAAGCTGGCACTGCCCATCCCATTTTCTTTTTCTTATGCTGCTTCTTTCTTTGCCGTCTACTCTCTTCTTCCTCTGAAGTTATAATCCAGAGGTCTCCTAGAAAGTGCTTGGTAGTCAGTGAGAGGGGGAAACTGTTCTGAGGCCCAAGTATAAATGTCAAGTATCATCCCATGTTTCCATGTCATCAGAAAGACCCCAGCTTCCTGCACTGGCATACTGCAGACTCAGGGTCCCTGTCTCTTCATCTACTCTGCCAAATCCACAGTCAAGTAATCAACTTGTATAAACACACAGAATAAGGCATGTGACACCTTTCCGGGAAAATAATCGGTGCCTGAGCTAACCACGGGAGGAAATGGGGAAGGGTCACGACTCCCCTTCCTAACAGATTCCCTAGGGTTTTCCCAGGTCTTGGAAGATTGAGCTCATTTTTAGATATATTTTAGGTTTTATTTATGTGTATGTGTGTGTGTGATGGAGGAAGGTCATTGGCTAATAAAGGCACTGCCCTGGCCCATTTTATTGGTTAGAGAATAGGTGGGAGGAGTAAACAGAACAGAACGCTGGGAGGAAGAGGAAGTGATCTCAGAGACTCACAGCTCTCCTCTTGGGAACAGACGCCTGAGAGAGACGCCATGCCCCGCTCCCGGCATGAAGCTCCGACCCAGGATGGACTAGGCTAGAATCTTCCCGGTAAGACCGGTTCTCACAGATTATTAGAGATGGGTTGATCGGGATGTGAGAATTAGCCTGTAAGTGCTAGAGCTAAAGGGCCAAGCAGTGCTTAAAAGAATACAGTGTCTGTGTAATTATTTTGGGGCATAAGCTAGCCAGGTGGCTGGGGTGCCAGGGACGCAGCCCCCCGCCGCTCTTATTACTTCAGTTGGCGCCCAGACGTGTGGACAACTAAACCCACTTAAAAAACCTGAGAAGGCTTAAAAATAAGGGAAAGAGAGCTTAACACAGATTTTTGCTGTTTGTTGGTGGCATGCTGTAGAGAGATTCCCTGATTCGGCAACAGTAGCAGAAAAAACGCTGTGTCATTTTAAAGCGCGACTTCCTGGGGCTGTGTCGCCATTGAGATCTCTGTCTGGCTCCTGAGGGAGACAGAGCTTTTGACTAGAGCATTTGGAGTAAAGTGCTACGATTTGTTTGATGGCAACTAGACTCACTGTGTTCTCGGGTCTGCTCTGCTTGTTAGAGGCAAGCATGCGCTTTCTTCTAAGAGAAGCTTCCTGACTCAGCTTTAGCTGCAAACCCTGCAGCTCATTAAGAGGTCCTGCCAGGAAACACTTAAACGGTGTTGACGAAAAGCTGAACACATGCTTTTCGGTTTTCAGCCATAGCAGGAAAAAAGCTGCGCCGTTTAAAAATGCTGGCTTTCTGGGCTGTCAAGCCAGGGCAAACTCTGACTGTTTGAGGCAGGAGGGCCGGCTACCCAGAGGGGACTTGAGTGTTGTCTGCTGTAGCTCGCTGGCTGGCAGGGACCTTGAAACGCCATAGAGGCTATAAACATGACTGCAGCCTGTATATCCCCCATGAGGCTGGAAAGCTAAGGAATGGACTGGATCTAGCTGGCAAAGCCACGCCTTTAATCCTACCCATATTGCTCAGTAATTTTAAGGCTCGTGTGGTCAGAAAAAGAGAGATACAGTAAAGAGAGATTCAAAGACAAAGAAAATTTTTAAATGGTTTACAGTGTGTTAAAAATATATGCAGACTAAAAGTTGAAGTTCTTAAAGTAACAAAAAAAAAGGAAGAGAGTTGTTGTGTGTGGTACACACCTTTAATCCCAACACTTGGTAGGCAGAGGGAGATAGACCTCTGTGACTTCAAGGTGTGGTAGCACATGCCTTTAATCCCAGTGCCTAGAAGGCAGAGACAAACAGATCTCTGTGAGTTCAAGGTGTAGTAGTGTACACCTTTAATCCCGAATGCCTGGGAGGCAGAGACAGGCGGATCTCTGAGAGTTCAAAGACAGCCTGGTCTACAGAGTTACTTCAGGTCAAAGATACAGAGAAACTGTCTCAAAAAGCAAAAAGTTAAAAGTAAAAATAAACAAAATAGAGGTTAAAATAAAACGAACAAAGATGGAAAATACACAGAGAATTTTGATACTGTATGCTATTATGCTCTCTTTGAATTGTTTGAATGCTGAGGAAAGAGCAAAAGCTACTAAAAGATATTTATTTATAAATGCTGCTGAACTAATCCAACATAGATATTTTGATGCCTTGAATTTGAAATTTGGATCTAAGGACATGATACTTTGGAAAGGAGTTTCTTATTTTGTTTTCACAGAGGATGAGACGCTGTTCATTTCTTCTATTCCGATTTGGTATGATGGACCACGCCCTCCTGAAGGGTTGGTGTGAACACCTTCAGAAAATTGCTTTGCTCAACTGCCAACTGAGATGAAACTAGCACACAGGTTATACCATGAAAGACCTAATTAACGACGCCCCCATTCAGCAGGAAGCAGTTTGGAGAGAAAAAACTGCGCCCATATTCCCAAATATGGTTTATAAACGTCCTTTTACATTTAAAGGGGGATATGATAGAGATATGAATAATTTACATTGATATGGATTTTGTTTTAGTGATTTAAATTTAAGGTCAATTTTGTTATATGTATATGTATTTCTGATCTTTATTAAGGTATTGTGATTGTGTAGTTCATTTAAATATGTACTGTATAATTAAGAAATATAGGTTGTTAATGGATAATCATCGATAATAGTAAAGCTTGTAGTCATGTTAGTTAGATTTTCTAGATATATAGAGATATATTTTAGATAGACATTCTTCATGTCTTTCAAAGATTACAGAATAGGACATTTAATGTTTTAATAACTTAGGACTTTTCATGACAATGAGACACTCTGCTCCTGGCAGCACCAATCTACTTCAAGAGGAAGATGGGCATCGAAGAGGATCCTTATGGAGTTTGATAGCCATTTGGGCAAGAAACTGCTCTTGCCTGGACTATTGCATAAACTGGACACAGAGAACCCGCAGAGAGAGGACTACTGAACTTGCCTAAGGTGAGATGATCTTTCGGGGTTCCTGATTCATGAAAGAGTCTGCGAGACATTCTGCAGGACACAACAGATAGTGACTGAACTGACTTTGAATTTTCCTGCTTTATGGAAATGTCTGCTGGATACCATAGGCCTGAAGGCTGAAGATGGATGCCCCAACGGTACAAAAGAACTTTGGGTGACTGTCCAGGCAGCGAGATGTCTTTGTCGTTTCTAGAGTTTGAAGTTTCTTAGTTCTTGTTTACTTAGGTAATATATCTTTCTGGAGTCTTTGATGGAGTTAAGAATTGTTAGTTATAGTTATAGTTTTCCTTAGTTATGATAAAGATTATTGTAACTTTTACTTGATAACTGTTTTGTTATATGTAATTTTGCTATGTTAAAGCCTTTTTTTTTGTTTAAATCGAAAAAGGGGAAATGATGGAGGAAGGTCATTGGCTAATAAAGGCACTGCCCTGGCCCATTTTATTGGTTAGAGAATAGGTGGGAGGAGTAAACAGAACAGAACGCTGGGAGGAAGAGGAAGTGAGCTCAGAGACTCACAGCTCTCCTCTTGGGAACAGACGCCTGAGAGAGACGCCATGCCCCGCTCCCGGCATGAAGCTCCGACCCAGGATGGACTAGGCTAGAATCTTCCCGGTAAGACCGGTTCTCACAGATTATTAGAGATGGGTTGATCGGGATGTGAGAATTAGCCTGTAAGTGCTAGAGCTAAAGGGCCAAGCAGTGCTTAAAAGAATACAGTGTCTGTGTAATTATTTTGGGGCATAAGCTAGCCAGGTGGCTGGGGTGCCAGGGACGCAGCCCCCCGCCGCTCTTATTACTTCATGTGTGTGTTCATGTGTAAGTATTTGTACATATGTGTGGGTGTCTGCAGTGTCCAGATAAGGACACTGGATACCCTGGAGCTAGAGTAATAGGTGGTTGTCAGTTTTCTTATGTGGGCTCTGGGAGCCGAACTCGGGTCCTCTATTAGAGCAGCAAGGGCTCTTGATCACTGAACCATCTATCTATCCAGTCCCCCATTGTGCGTTTTTAGCAAAACTTTGGTGTAATTGATATAAAGACTTCCATCTTTGCACTTACTCAAAAGAAACCTCTTTCAAAAATCTAATGATTCACAGAGATTCCCAAGAGAAAAAAAAACATGAAATGATTCAAAGACATCTGCAACCAGGCACTGGGCTGAGCTCTGGGAGTTCCCCTGAGGAAGGGAGAAGGGATTGTATGAGCCAGGGGGGTCAAGGTCATGATGGAGGAACCAAAGGCACAGCTGATCTAAGCTCGTGGGTCCACATGGGCTCTGGACCCACAGTTAGGGAGCTTGCATGGACCCGACCTAGGCCCTCTGCATGTGTGGGACAATTGTGTAGCTTGCTCTGTTTGTAAGGTTCCTAGCTATGAGATCAGGAACTGTCCATGGTGCTTAGCTGACTTTCTGGAACCTATTCCCCATGCTGGATTACCTTACCCAGCCTTTATACAGGGAGAAGAGCTTGGTCCTCCCTCAACTTGATGTGCCCTGCTATGTGCAAGTCCACAGGAGGCCCGCCCCTTTCTGGATGGAGACCGAGGAACAGTGGGTAGAAGGGAAGGGGGATAGATGGGAGTCAGGGAGGGCGAGAGGTTGAGAGGAGAGGAAGGAAAAAAAAACTGTGATCCCTATGTAAAATAAAGGGAAATGTTAACTTAAAAAGAGATTTTAGCCTCTTCCCCTGTATAAAGGACTGCAAGCTGTAATAAAGACATTAATGCTAAAAAAATAAAGAGAAAGAAAAAAATTTAAATGATTCCCTATTCTATAACTGTAAACAGATTTAGCCATTCATTTTATATCTATATTGTGTATACAGTGTAAACGGATATGACTACTGATCCCAAAATTTCTAAGAGCAAGGAAAACCCTAAGGAATCTGTCAGGAAGACTGGAATGAACCTCCCCAACTTCCAACCTTGAATAACTCTGACACCTATTCTTTTGTTGAAAACGTGTCACATGCTATATGTCATAGGCCAAGTATTATTCTAAATATTGCCTGAATATTTGTGTGTTTACCTTCAGTCAAACAGGAGTAAGGAACTAACCAAATCAATACCCTCGGTGTTAAGAGCTGATGCAAATATTATTCCTGAAATTTAACAGAAATTAAAAAATATCTGAGGTGATTATTATCATTATTATTATTTTGGCTTTTTGAAACATGATTTCTTTGTGTAACAGTCCTAGAGGTCCTGGAACTAGCTCTTCTTTTTTCTATTTGTTTTTTTTTTTTGTTTGTTTGTTTTTGTTTTGTATTGCTTTGTTTTTTTGACACTGGGTTTCTCCGTAGCTTTGAAGCCTGTCCTGGAACTAGCTTTTGTAGCCCAGGCTGGCCTAGAAGTCACAGAAATCTGTTTGTCTCAGCCACTATGGCCTGGCCATGTAATAACTTCTTAAGCAGATCATTTTTCTTTTGGATGAGCACATCGTTTGTTTTATTTGGACAGTGTTGTTAGCTAGAATTCTATTCCAACCCAGTCCCAAAACCTTGATGTTGTACTTGAAAAGCAATGTCTGGCTAGCATTCAGTGTGCTAACAGGCACTCCTGAACTAGCAGCCACTAAATCTGACCATGTCCACTTAGTTCTAAACCCATTCTCTGAGCCGCTAGTGCTGGGTGGCGGGTGAGGGTCACAGAAATTTTTTCATGTTCACTCGAGCATTCTGGAGTCAAGCGTGTGCCTCTGTCCCATGCTCCATTCCAAATGCTCTTGCACTTCCACACAATCCACCCGTCATCTCCTCCCTAAAACCTAGGAGGAACAGGCAGCATGTGGACACGCATTAAAGCTCATTCTGGAAGCATGCCCTAGGAGCAATATTTAACTCCATGCTACCTTTTCACACCCCCATCAGTCTCCCTCAGGTTCTCCTCATTTGGGCCACAACCATCATTTGTGAGCTAAAATGGACAGCACTTACCTCAGCAAGTGGGCAGAAGGGCCAGTGCAGTCAGTCAGGACAGCAGTGAGTGACGGGCTCGCGAGTGTACAGCTTCTTCCTGCAAGCGAGCACCTGGACGTCGTGCGTGAGGACCCTGGAGAACTCGGGAGCATGCGCGGACCTGCGCATTGACGCATTGACGTCATCCTCTGCTCCCGTCCTCTCTTTGTTTGGTCGGTAGTCCTGCCGAGATTCTAGACCTCGAGGTCAGTCATTCCCGGGACCCGAGTACTGTTAGAGGTCCACAGTTGTAGTTATGGCCAAGAAGCTTTATTATGAGCATAAATATTATACTCGGAAAGATTATGAGGAGGAAATAGTTTGTGAGAACGAAGTTGTGGCCTCCACGTCAGCTGCGGCCATGGAGGCAGATGGTGGCCATAGCCACCCGGATTCTTCTTTGGAGCTTGACCTGGAAGAATTGAACACCTCAGAGGCTGGTGTGGCAAGGATTCCTCAGCGGCACCAGGGTCATCAAAACCTCTTCCATTTCACACCGCGCCAGATCAGAAAATTGGAACGTGTCTTTAAAAAATCCCGGGACCCAGATTTGGCTGCCAGGTATGTGGTTTGGACCAAGAGCTCCCCAACCTCCCTGGCCTCTGGCTCATGTTGAGGTGCCTTTGGTTCTTTGAGGCACTGTATTCCTTATCGTCCCTCTCCAAGTCACAGGGGCCTTCTCCTTTTGTGGTGGGCACAGGAGGATGCCCCGTGTGGAGCCTGAGCTCAGTACCAACATGTACTGCTGACATGAAGCAAATGTCCATAGTCAACACCTCTCATTCCGAGTCATATTTTAATTTCTGTGAAATATAGAGACCAGAGTTTGTGGACCCAAACATCTTACTTGCATCAAGTTCACGAGTGCTAGGTGTTTATAGTTTGTTGTGTGACCGCCTCATCTTTTCAGGGACTGTGTACCTAGCCATCAACTCCTTTTGGTTTCACTTTCCCCTCCCCTAGTGCTGTTTTTAATTTAGCATACTTTGCTCAGGATCGACTTTGACATTTATTTTTAATTTTCAATAGTTAAAATTGTTTGTCTCTATCATTTAGAAACTTTTGCAGGAGATGAATTCATTTCAAAATGAGACTGCCTCTGAGAATAAATGTTAATGCCAAGTGTGAGGGAGGACGGTGATATTTTAAAGGCATCGAATTCATGTATGTCATTGTATTGCATGTAAAACCCTGCATGATAAACATCCATGGTTGTCTTTACACAGGAAAGAACTTGCAAGAGCTCTGAAAGTGCCTGAAGCAAAACTGAAGGTCAGTGAATCCAAACAAAGCAATTGGACAGACAATCTATAGCCTTCCTTAGGCATTAGCTAGCCTTGTCCTAGGCACTTTTAAATGAATGGATTCCATTTTATTTTTTTCCCTGTTTGAATGTTGGTTTTTTTGGCACAGGGTTTCTCTGTGTAACCCTTGCTGTCCTTGAACTCATGGTTCTTTTGCCTCCACCTCCACCCCCCAAGTGCTGAGATTACAGCACTTGACAAACTGAACTTTAAATCGATTTTAACCTTAATTGAAACAGCACTACATAAAAGGGACATCATCTCTAGGTGGACAACATTCACAGCACATGGTTTTCACTGTGATGCAATTTTGGACCCCCAGCTGGCCACACACTTAGCCTCCTATGGAAATACTCCTTGCCCCTCTAACTCTTTAATTGTCCCCGTCTTTCTATTTTGTGTCTTGAATATCATGGATAAAAGTGCTACACTGAATATAGATAAAAATGATCCTAAATAGGGATGATGGTAATTAATAGTGACAACCATTAATGTTAATTTTTCTGGGATTCTGTGTGTGGCTAGCCAAACATTGCCAAATAGTTATATTAGGGTTGAGAGGAGGCATGGAGTGATAGGTATGGAGGAACAACACTTACAACACAGAGATTAATATTGTGCAGGGCAGGATTCTGGAAATCTCGCTGAAGCAGAGATAGTATTCTTCATCCTGATGCTGGAGAACTTTGTATAACATGAAAGAATATGCTGGTCAGATTTACCATGGGTGGAAGTCCCCACTGAAGTGTATATACTGCTGGAAAAAGACAAAATCATGGCCCTGTTTGCAGAGGTTGACACACAGCCGGGGCTTGCTTTTGTGAGCTGAGTAGGAAGTTCCATGTTAGGTGCCTTAAAGTGATGTCTCTTCCTCGGCTCTGGGGGTGGAAGCCAATGCTAAAACAATCTTGTCTCCCTCTGATTTTAGGTGTGGTTCGCCAACCGAAGAGCCAAAGAGAGGAGGGAAACACTCCTACTGTTAGGAAACACACCTCCTGTTGAAGACATCATCATACTTAGGGACTTTAAGGAAGATTCTTCCTAGAATGGCATCATCCTTCATTCAGGAGCCAAATGGCTAATTGGTGACCCATGTGCCCATTGCCAAGATTAACTAAAATTGAACACTCATGTTAACAATAAACACATAAGCTCCGCATGCTTTCTGGTATTTTGTAGGATAAGATGTACACTTTTCAGGAAATTCCATTTAAACAGAATGACAAAGTCTAGTTACATAGTTTAATATTTTAAGTCATGAGTGTTTCATGCATAGATGAATATTCCTAATACATGGTGATTGGGAGAAAGTTGGTCACATAAGCCTTCTTGATTCAGGCTTAGTAGATCCTCTGAGCAAGTGATTCAGAAGTAATCCTGCAAACAAGAAAGCTAAGGAGAAGTTGGCACAGACGATATTGATGGTGATGAAAACTTTTATTTGGGGGATTGTACCAATACTTTTTTATTCTTAAAGAAATTAGATTTTTTGTCACACCTGTTTATGGTTTTCCTTCCTCCCAGTTCCTCCCCACTTACCCTCCAATCTGGATACATTCCCGTTTCTGCCCCTCTTTGAAAACAGCTCAGGTGGGTGGAAGCTGCCCATAGGCCTTCCTGGACCTGCTGAAGACATTCATGGGCAGGAGACGGTCACTGTGATGAGCAAATGTGTGGTGGAGAAATTGGAGGGAACGTATCAGAATGATTCATGTGCTGTAGAAAGAGGGAGAACAGAAGGAGCGAAGGGGGTGAGGAGCAGGCTGCTGTGGGCGTCCTGCTAACCACCCAGGTTTGAGGTGGTACCCAGACCTTGCCGGGCTGCTACCAAGGTTCTGTGGGTCCATGGTCCTACTGCGGGCAGGGACTGTGTGGACATGCATGGGTTGTGCCATCATCAAAGACCACTGAATGCCCTGTGTCTTTGTTTTCACCTGTTGGTGGAACATGCCACTTCACGGGCTGTACTGATCTGAGTGTCCTGCACTGCCACCGGTGCCATTGTGACATCAGGGACTGAGAATCTGCTGAAGGACATGTCTGAGAGAGTGGCGAGGGTCTCTGTGTTGATGTCCATGGCTCCTGCTACCACTGAAGGCTATGTGTATGCCTGGCGTCTGGGCTACCACCTGAGGCCATGTTGGTGTCCCTGGGTCATGCTGCTGATGGAACCATGCCAATTTGAATACCTCTGCCTCTACCTAGGGTCTTAGTGGCATCCACTTGTGCCTCCTGCCAAGGACCATTTGGGTCCATGTCAGAACTGCAGCCAGGGTCTGTGTTGAAGTCCATGTCCTGTGTTGTCACCAAAGGCCACATGGATGCTCAGGGCCTGGGCTGCAATCTGGGACCTTGTTGGTTTGCAAGCTTCCAGAGCCATGCTGATCTGAGTAATGTGTGCTGCCACCCAGGGCCTTGGTGTCATACAGGTCCAAGTATCTGCTTAGTGCCATGTGTATGTCTGTGTCCCTATGGCAGGCAGTGTCTGAGTTGATATCCATGGCTCCTGTTAGCACCAAAGGCCATGAAGTTGTCTGGGGTCTGGTCTGCCACGTGAGGCCATGCTGGTTTCCCAGGGTGAAGCGGCTGCCAGTGACTGATCTGAGTGACCTGTGTCACCATCTCGGGCTCTGGTGATATCAAGGCCTAAGCTGCAGCCTAGGGCTATCTCTCTGTCCATGGTCCTACAGCAGCCAGGGTCTGAGTCAATGCCCATGGCTTTTGTTGGCAACAAGGGTTGTACCGATGCCTAGGGTCTGGTTAGCTACCTAAAACCATGTTGGCGTCTGAGAGCCCTGCTGCTGCTGGGGCCTTACTGTTCTGGGTGACCTGAGCTGCCACAGGTGCCATGGTGACATCTGAGCCAGATAGGATGCAGAAGGCCATGTCTGGATCCATGGTCCTGCTGCATCTGGGCTCTGTCATGATGTCTTTGGTCTATGTTACCACAGAAGGTCATGCATGATGAAAGCCAAGGGCCATGCTGAGCCAGGCCTGCCCTTCACTAGCCCTGGCAAACTTGACCCTGAAACTTGCTGTGGCAAGACAGCTGACCCTGACACTCACAGGCAAGCTGGTCCCAGTGGTCCAGACATGGAGGGCTGGTCCCTGCACTCAGGAGATATGGCTCCACCCCTCACCACAGGCATGCAACAGCTGACCCTGATGGAATGGGTGTAGGAGAGCTGGCTCCCCTTATCACCTGAGGGGGCAGCTCCAGGTTCCAGGACCGACCAGGTCGCCTACCACCCTGGACCAAATCAGGGCTTTGAGTTGCCCACCCTAGCATCTTCCCATCTAGGACCTGCTGGCAATTGTAAAGGGACTGGTTCTGAAGGATCTCCACGACATGGGGCAGCTGCGGGATATTGCAGAGGAGTTTCAGTGAGGGTCCAGATACCAGAGACCTTTAATCATATCAATAACTAATCACAATGAATGTTTTTGGGTGGTTCTGATTGGACAAAAAGGTTTCCTGCATGACACACCAGGGCTCCCAAGGCCACTAAAATAATTGGAGTGGCAGGAAAGTCAGACGAGTGATGTTGGGTTTTTTGTTTGGTTGGTTTGTTCATTGGTTGGTTTGGTATTTTTTTGATTTTCTTTTCCGGTAGGATACCACACAGGTAAAGGGAGGATATAGAGCGACTTGAAAATGAGCAGAATTGGGATGCATGTCATGAAATTCCCAAAGAATCAATAAAGTATTGCATATATTACATATTATATGTATAATGTATACAAACATACAGGCGTCTAAGGAGTAATAATAAAAGAAAATATAATGAATTAAATAGAAGCTACCATGTTAAAATTGAACAAAAGTTTGTGGGTCTGGGATCACTCAGAGATTCACTGTGACCATGAATAAATTTTAATAAGAAAAGGGTTTATCAAATAAATACTAGTGCTGTATGCTCATGACCTCAGGACTACAACTGAGAGCCCTCCCTAGTTGTAGTCCCTGGGCAGAGTATCCAAGGCTTATAGAGTCAAACCACAGGATTACAATGTATTCTACTGTATGTAGGCGGGGTCTGATTGTAACTGTATGTCTTGCAGTTGCAGAATCTTAGAGAGTTAAATTAAACCAATAGCTCAGTTTCTTTTTTTAAAGCTATCTTTCAAAAACATGATAAAATCGACTTTTATAGAATACTCAATAATTCAAAAGTCATATCTTTTAGAGCACACACAAAGTTTCATCAAGATAGAATTTACACCAGTCTAAATAATCTCTCCACCTTGACTGAAATTCTAAATATGGTCTTACCATAAAATAATTAACGAAAATTAAAATAATAAGTACATAAATAATTCACAAATAGTTGAAAATTATGTGACTGAGCAAAGTTCAAACTGAAGAAATAAAGTCTGAAGTACCATATATTATGTGAAATGACAAATGTGAACCTATAAAGAAAGTTATAATGTTGACAGATTAATCAGAGGATGAGATCACTGAAAATTGGAAGTTATTCAATGTAGGAGTACAGCTTCTACACTCAGTGGAGTAATGTCATAAATAAAACAAACATTGAATATAATATACAAAATAATAAAGTAGAACTGTACAGTTGTTCAAACAATATACAATTTATAAAGAATTTTTAAATAAAAATAACAACAGAAAAGATATTGTATAAAATATACTCAAAATACACAAATAAACTATTGAATCTGTTAAAATATGATCCAACTATATACTATTGATAAAGAACTCACTCAAATATAATAATGTAAATATGATATGAACACACCATGGAAACTACTCAGCAACTAAAAAAAAAACAAATTAGTGATGGATATGACAACTTGGATGGATCTCAAGGACTCTTCAGTAAATTTTTTTTATTGAAAAAAATTTCCGCGTCCTCCCAGCCTCACATTTCCCTCCGCCTCTTCCCACTCCTCTCCCCCTCCCCCACTCTTCTCTCCCTCCCTCTCCAGTACGAAAAGCAGTCAGGGTTCCAGGCCCTGTGGTAAGTCCTAGGTCCTCCCCTCTCCATCCAGGTCTAGGAAGGTGAGCATCCAAACTGGCTAGGCTCCCACAAAGCCAGAATATGAAGTAGGATCAAAACCCAGTGCCATTGTCCTTGGCTTCTCAGCAGCCCTCATTGTCCACCATGTTCAGAGAGTCCAGTTTTATCCCATGCTTTTTCAGTCCCAGTCCAGCTGGCCTTAGTGAGCTCCCAATAGATCACCCCCACTGTCTCAGTGGGTGGGCACAACCCTCGCAGTCCTGACTTCCTTACTCATGTTCTCCCTCCTTCTGCTCCTCATTTGGACCTTGGGAGCTCAGTTCAGTGCTCCAATGTGGGTCATCTGAGGAATACATCTTTCATGATAATTTTACATGGGAAGTTTTACTTTACTGACACAGCCTAGCACACAGAAATATGCTGTAGTGCTTAGGATGTAAAAACGGATTGAATGGGTGTGGTAGATTAAGTACATGGTTTTTAATGCTCTCAAGGCATGTTATTATTGTTATTTTTTTTGAGGCAAGGCTTCTTTGTGTAGCTCTGCCTATACTGGGACTTACTCTGTAGACCAGGCTGGCTTTGAACTCAGAGATCTGCTCAAGGCATATTAGTAACTTTATTTCAAGGCCAATCAAGAAGGTGTTTTCAGAAATGGGTATTGCAATGGTTCATGGGCGGGCCAGCTGAGGACGCATAGAACCCTGGGCTCAAGAACCAGGTTTCTTTATAACAGCTCTCCATCTGCCTGAGTGTGACTTTTACACACACCACCTATTAATTGGTGAGTTCCCCATCTGTTCATCTTAACCATTTCTACAAACATGAGGAATTATCATTTAGCTTCCAGAAGTACTCTAGTGTTTCTAGGAACAGGGGGACAGCCCCCAACCACGGTCTTTATGGCTACAGTTGAGCCCTTCGCTGACATTCATCTCTGGTTGCTTCCCTTAGCTAAATGGTGTTTTGATGACCTGGGACCAGTCCTCCTGCGACTGGAAGCCCAGGATCCCTCAGATTTTTCTTTTTTTCCTTTCTTCCCCCACTGTAAAATGCTGCTCAGAGAGGCCTCCGAGCCAGCCAGGCTTTAGCACTCCACCTGTAGGCAGAGGATGGTCTGCTACAGGCCTTGCAGTGTTCGCCACCTATTCACACCCTGCCTATAGAGGAGAGATGTCTTTGTATAGGCCTTGTGGTGTTGCTGTTTTCATAGTTTCAGCTATGGGTAGCAAGCCATCCATTCTGTCAATCCAGCCTCCCCCTGGGATGGACGTCTTTTAGGGGCCCTTAAACCTCAGGCCTTAATGCCCTACTTCGTCAGCTCTGCCCTCATGCTGCTAGTGTCCTAGGGCTCCATGTTTGTGGGAGCTTTCTAACTACTGTCAGTGCACAGGCAAATGGAAGGAGATTCCTCAAACTGTCCTTGCCACTGCTTCTGCTGCCATCAAGATTGATCGGATTCACAAGGCGGCTATTTTCAATTCTAGCCTTTTGCTCTCTGCTACGGCTTGTGATATGATGGCTCAGCGACAGGGCGGATCACACCTCTAGGTCTCTGTTATTATTAAACTTAAAATCCCTGCAGCTCAAAATCATGGCTTTTTCTTTTTTTTATTTAAATTTATTTATTTATTAAGGATTTCTGCCTCGTCCCCACAACCGCTTCCCATTTCCCTCCCCCTCCCCCAATCAAGTCCCCCTCCCTCATCTGCTCGAAGAGCAATCAGGGTTCCCTGACCTGTGGGAAGCCCAAGGACTGCCCACCTCTATCCAGGTCTAGTAAGGTGAGCATCCAAACTGCCTAGGCTCCCACAAAGCCAGTACGTGCAGTAGGATCAAAAACCCACTGCAATTGTTCTTGAATTCTCAGTATTCCTCATTGTCCGCTATGTTCAGCTAGTCCGGATTTATCCCATGCTTTTTCAGACCTAGGCCAGCTGGCCTTGGTGAGATCCCAATAGAATATCCCCATTGTATTTTTCATACAGCATGAGACTGCTGCCATTTTGACTGTGGTCAGGTGACCTTACCATTATTTTAACTGAGGTCAGGTGACTTCACAGCCAACTTAACTGAGTGACTTTTCCATACAACATGTGACCGCTGCCATTTTGACTGAGGTCAGGTGATCGTTCCACCATCTTAATTGAGGTCAGGTGACTTCATTGCCATCTTAACTGAGAGTCAGGTCAGATGACTGAGGTATTCTCTGTTTGGTTCCCTAGTGCTGACTCTGTTTCATGTGTGTTTTGCACAGTAGCATACCTTTGGTAGGGCCCACCAAGAGCATTCACTTCACCCAATTCCTGTTCACTATGTGTGTGTATGTTCATACATATAACTCAAATGCACCTATGTTTACTGTTAGAAGTTATAATTCTCTGTACATTGCGTGTCATTTCAGACTACAAAACAATTAGTCTCGGCACGCAGCAGAGATCGGTGCGCAGACGCATGTAGCAGAGACCGGCGCGCAGATGCACGCAGCAGATGTGGGATAGTCCAAGCATGAAACATTGAAGCCCACACTAAGAGCAGATCGCCCCACTACAATTAAATCAAGTAGGTTTTTGGGGGCCTGGCCTGCAGAGTGGTAGGCCTTTTATTGGTGAGGTCCACTGGCAAACAGGGAGCCTGGTCCTGTCCCTGAAGACTCTCCTGAGTGGCGAGAGTGTTCTTGGCCCACAGCGGGACACAGGAAACAGAGCGGGGGCATTCCCCGACCCCCTTGACCCCCCGGTTAGTCTGAGAGGGCTGGTCCCCTCTTCTGGGGCTGCTCCTCCTCTGCTGTGACCTCTCTCTCCCTGGCCCATCACAACTTGTGCCCAGGGGCCTCCTTCACTCTCCCTCCCTTCCGTGGGGCTACAGGATCACCCAGTTTAGCCTGTTTGGGCACTGGGTCGGGAGCTTGGGGCAGAGGGCAACAGGAGTTTCTCTGTTTTGGTGGCTGGCCTGCAGAGGGGTAGGCCTTTTGTTGGCGAGGTTCCTGTCGAACGGGGAGCCTGGTCCTGTTCCTGAAGACCCTTCTGAGTGGTGAGAGGGATCTTGGTCTGTGGTGGGAGCCAGGAAACGGAGCGAGGGCATTTTGTAAGCAGGGCCCCTGGCCAGCAGGGAAACCTGATCCTGTTTTAAAAGACCCATTAAATAGCATCGATAGGAGGAGATGGGCAGGTGCCAAGGCAAGAATTCACCCAACAATCTGAAAAACAATATGAAAACACCAGAAACCAATGATCTTAAAAGAGAAGGACTTGAACACCCTAACACAGAAGAAGTGGAAAAAATTGACTTTATGAAAGCAATAGAGTCCCTTAAACAACATGTAAAAAACGCGCTTATAGAAATGGATGAAAAGTATAACAAAAAGTTTGAAGAAATGAGTAAATACATAAATGATACCCTGGGAAACCAAGAAAAAAACAATGAAACAGGTAAGGAAAACAGTTCAAGAATTGAAAACCGAAATGAAAGCAAGGAAGAAAACACAAACTGAGGCCAGCTGGATATGGAAAATCTAGGTCAATGAGCAGAGTCTACAGAAACAAGCATAACCAACCAAATACAAGAGATAGAAGAAAGAATCTCAGACTCTGAAGATAACAAAGAGAAAATAAAAACACTGATCAAAGAAAACAGCAAAATCATCAAATTCTCATCACTAAACATTCATGAAATATGGGACACAATAAAAAGACTAAACCTAAAAATAATAGGGATTGAAGAAGGAGAAGAGTCACAGCTCAAAGGCCAGAAAATATTTTTAACAAAATTATGGAAGAAAACTTTCCCAACATAAAGAAAGATATTCCTTTGAATATTCAAGAAGCATACAGAACACCGAACAGACTGGATCAAAAAAAAATCCCCTCGCCATATAATAATCAAAACACAAAATACACAGATTAAAGAAGGAATATTAAGAGCTCCAAAGGAAAAAGACCAAGTTACTTATAAAGGTAAACTTATCAGACTTACACCTGACTTCTCTATGGAAACCATGAAAGCCAGAAGGTCCTGGATAGAGGTACTGCAAAAACTAAGAGACCATGGATGCAAGCCCAGACTACTATACTCAGCCAAGCTATCGTTCACTATCAATGGAGTAAATAAGACATTCCAGGATAAGAACAAATTTAAACAATACGTAGCCATAAATCCAGCCTTACAGAAAGTAATAGAAGGAAAATCACAACCCAAGGAATTCAACATTGCCAACACTGCCTACAATAATTCAGGCATCTAGCGACCCTACACCAGCACAATTCAAAGAATGGAGACACACAACTCTACTACCAAAAACAATTAGAATAACTGGAGTAAACAACCACTGGTTATTAATATCACTTAATATTAATGGTCTCAATTCACCTATAAAAAGGCACAAGCTAAGAGATTGGATACAAAAACAGGATCCAACATTCTGCTGTTTGCAAGAAACACACCTCAACCACAAAGACAGGCATCTACTCAGAGTAAAGGGTTGGGAAAAGGTGTTTCAAGAAAATGGTCTTAAGAAAAAAGCAGGTGTGGCCATACTAATTTCAAACAAAACTGACTTCAAACTAAAATCAATCAGAAGAGATAGAGATGGACACTTTATGCTCATAACAGGAACAATTCATCAGGATGAAGTCTCAGCCCTGAATATCTACGCCCCTAATATAAAAGCACCCACTTATGTAAAAGAAATATTATTAGAAGTCAAGGCAGACATGAAACCACACACACTAATAGTAGGAGACTTCTACACACCTCTCTCTCCAATGGACAGGTCAATCAGACAGAAACCTAATAGAGACTTAAGAGAATTGTTGGGGGTAATGAAGCAAATGGCCTTAACAGACATCTATAGAACACTCCACACAAATAGGAAATAATATACCTTCTTCTCTGTAGCTCATGGAAACTTCTCGAAAATTGACCACATACTCGGAAACAAAGGAAACCTCCACAGATACAAAAAAAATCAGTGCCCACCTGAGTCTTATGAGATCACCACGGATTAAAGTTAGAAGACAACAATGCTACCCCCAGAAAACCGACAAACCCATGGAAACTGAACAGCCAACTACTGGGTCAAGGAAGAAATTAAAAAAGAAATTAAAGTCTTCCTTGAATTTAATGAAAATAAAGAGACAACATACTCAAACATATGGGACACGATGAAAGCAGTGCTAAGAGGATAGTTCATAGCACTAAGTGCCCACTTAAAGAAAACAGAGAAGGCATACATTGAGGACTTAACAGCACACCTGAAAGCTCTAGGAAAAAAAAAGAAGGAGACGCATGAAGGAGGAGTAGAAGACTGGAAATAATCAAACTGAGGGCAGAAATCAACAAAATAGAAACACAGAAAACAGTCCAAAGAATCAATGAAACAAAAAGTTGGTTCTTGGAGAAAATCAACAACATCGACAAACCTCAACAACAAATGGGCACAGGAACTCACTTCCTAGGTATAACCCCAGCAGCACAGACATTAAGGGCAACATTGAATAAATGGGACCTAGTAAAACTGAGAAGCTTCTGTAAAGCAAAGGACACTGTCACTAAGACAAAAAGGCAACCTACTGACTGGGAGAAGATCTTCACCAAGCCCACAACAGACAAAGGTCTGATCTCCAAAATATATAGAGAACTCAAGAAACTAGACTTTAAAATGCTAATTAACCCAATTAAAAAATAAGGCACTGAACTGAACAGAGAATTCTCAAAAGAAGAAGTTCAAATGGCTAAAAGACACTTAAGGTCATGCTCAACCTCCTTAGCAATCAGGGAAATGCAAATCAAAACAACTTTGAGATATCAACTTACACCTGTCAGAATGGCTAAAATAAAAAACACCAATGATAGCCTTTGCTGGAGAGGCTGTGGAGGAAGGGGTACACTCATCCATTGCTGGTGGGAATGCAATCTTGTGCAACCACTTTGGAAATCAGTGTTTCGGTTTCTCAGGAAATTCGGGATCAACCTACCCCTGGACCCAGCCATACCACTCTTGGGAATATACCCAAGAGATGCCCGATCATATGACAAAAGCATTTGTTCAACTATGTTCATAGCAGTATTATTTGTAATAGCCAGATCCTGGAAACAACCTAGATGTCTTTCAATGGAAGAATGGATGAAGAAAGTGTGGAATATATACACATTAGAGTACTACGCTGTGGTAAAAAACAATGACTTCTCGAATTTTGCATGCAAATGGATGGAAATAGAAAACACTATCCTGAGTGAGGTAACCCAGACCCAAAAAGATGAACATGGGATGTACTCACTCATATTTGGTTTCTAGCCATAAATAAAAGTCACGGAGCCTACAATTGGTCAACCTAAAGAAGCTAAATAAGAAGGTGAACCCAAGGAAAAACATATAGGTATCCTCTTGCCTATGGGAAGTAGACTAAATTGCCCGGGAGAAAAGTGGGATCTTGGGGGTGGGGTGGGTTGGGGGTAAGGGGAGATGGGGAGAGAAAAGTGAGAAGGGGAGGATGGGGGGAACTTAGGGAAACAGGATGATTGGGATAAAGGAAGGCTGGATAGGGGAGCACGGATGCACAATTCTTAGTTAAGGAGGCCAGCTTAGGGCTGGCAAGAGACTTGGACCTAGAGTGGCTCCCAGGAGCCCAAGGCGATGTCCCCAGTTACTTCCTTGGGCAGATGAGGATAGGGAACCTGAAATGACCCTATCCTATAGCAATACTGACGAACATCTTGCATATCACCATAGAACCTTCATCTGGTGATGAATGGAGATAGAGACAGAGACCCACACTGGAGCACTGGACTGAGCTCCCAATGTCCCAAAGAGGAGCAGAAGGAGGTAGAAGATGAGCAAGGACGTCAGGACCACGAGGGGTGCACCCACCCACTGAGACAGTGGGGCTGATCTATTGAGAGCTCACCAAGGCCAGCTGGTCTATGACTGAAATAGCATGGGACAAAACTGGACTCTCTGAACATGGCGAACAATGAGGGTTGATGAGAAGCCAAGGACAATGGCACGGGGCTTTGATCCTATTTCATTTTCTGGCTTTGTGGGAGCCTACCAGTTTGGATGTTCATCTTCCTAGACATGGACGGAGGGGGGAGGACCTTGGACTTTCCACAGGACAGGGAACCCTGACTGCTCTTTGGACTGGAGAGGGAGGGGGAGAGGTGTGGGGGGAGGGGGGAAAGGGTGGGAGGAGGGGGAGGGAAATGGGAGGCTGGGAGAAGGGGGAAACTATTTTTTTCTCCTTTTCTCAATAAAAAAAAAATCTCCCTTCCAAAAAAATCCCAGGACCAGATGGTTTCAATACAGAATTCTACCAGAACATCCAAGAATACCTAATACCTATACTCATTATTTTCATTGAATTCAAGAAAGACTTTAATTTCTTTGTTTCTTTCTTCCTTGATCCAGGTGTGGTTCAGTAGTTGACTGTTCAGTTTCCATGAGTTTGTAGGCTTTCTGGGGGTAGCTTTGTTGTTGAATTCTAACTTTAATCCATGGTGATCCAATAAGACACAGGTGGTTACTAATATTTTTTTGTAACTGTGGAAGTTTGCTTTGTTACAGAGTATGTGGTCAATTTTCGAGAGGGTTCCATGAGCTGCAGAGAAGAAGGTATATTCTTTCCTATTTGGGTGGAATGTTCTACAGATGTCTGTTAAGTCCATTTGATTCATTACCTCCATTAATTCTCTTATTTCCCTGTTAGGTTTCTGTCTGATTGACCTGTCCATTGGTGAGAGAGGAGTGTTGAAGTCTCCTGCTATTAGTGTGTGTGGTTTGATGACTGCCTTGAGTTTTAGTAATGTTTCTTTTACATCAGTGGGTGCTTTTATATTAGGGGCATAGATGTTCAGGATTGAGACTTCATCCTGATGAATTGTTCCTGTTATGAGTATAAAATGTCCCTCTCCATTTCTTCTGATTGATTTTAGTTTGAAGTCAACTTTGTTAGAAATTAGTATGGCCACACCTGCTTGTTTCTTAGGTCCATTTGCTTGATAAGCCTTTTCCCAGACCTTTACTCTGAGTAGATGCCTGTCTTTGTGGTTGAGGTGTGTTTCTTGCAAACAGCAGCATTTTGGATCTTGTTTCCGTATCCAATCTCTTAGCCTGTGCCTTTTTATAGGTGAGCTGAGTCCATTGAAATTAAGTGATAGGCCCTCCTGCCTCAAACAGTCAGAGTTTGCCCTGGCAGGATGGCCCAGAAAGCCGGCATTTTCAAACAGCGCAGCTTTTTTCCTGCTATGGCTGAAAACCGAAAAGCATGCGTTCAGCTTTTCGTCAACACCCTTTAAGTGTTTCGTGGCAGGAACTCTTAATGAGCTGCAGGGTTTTGCAGCCAAAGCTGAGTCAGGAAGCCTCTCTTAGATGAGGTGCTTGCTTGCCTCTGGCAAGCAGAGCAGACCCGAGAACACAGCGAGTCTAGTTGCCATCAAACAAATCGTAGCACTTTACTCCAAATGCTCTATTCAAAAGCTCTGTCTCCCACAGGAGCCAGACAGAGATCGCAATGGAGGCACAGCCCCAGGAAGTTGCACTTTAAAATGACACAGCGTTTTTTCTGCTACTGTTGCCGAATCAGGAAATCTCTCTACAGCACGCCACCAACAAACAGCAAAAATCTGTGTTAAACTCTCTCTCCCTTATTTTTAAGCCTTCTCAGGTTTTTTAAATGGGTTTAGTTGTCCACACGTCTGGGCGCCAAACTGTAGTAATAGGGGCGGCAGCAGGGCTGCGTCCCCAACACCCCAGCCGCCTGCTCGGCTAGCTTATGCCCCGAAATAATTACACGGACACTGTATTCTTTTAAACACTGCTTGGCCCATTCTCTTCTAGGCTAATTCTCACGTATTAATTTAGCCCATTTCTAATCATCTGTGTGTAGCACCCCAAGGTGCGCTTACTGGGAAGATTCTAGCCTATGTCCATCCTGGGTCGGAGCTTCATCCCGGGAGCGGGGCATAGCGTCTCTCTCAGGCATCTGCTCCTGAGAGAAGAGCTGTTGAGACTCTGAGCTCACTTCCTCTTCCTCCCAGCATGCTGTTCTGTTTACTCCACCTACCTATGTCCTAACCAATAAAATGGGCCAAGGCAGTTCCTTTATTAGCCAATGACCTTCCTCCATCACCAGGTAGCCCAGTGATGGGTCTCCTGGTGCCAAGATCAGATCTCCTTGCTGGTCAGTTAGCTAGTAAACAAAGGGCCTAACTTGCTTGCTGCAGGCAGGCTATTGAGACAAAGGAACTACTGCCCGCCTGTAGCTCAGTTTCTTGACTGTTCTGCTTTGCCTTCCTTCCCCTGTCATAAAATCAGGTGGATCATCTAACACCTGATGAAGTGGAATGTTTGTTCGTTTTTTAAGCATGCTTAGGTCTAGAGCCATAAGGCAACTCCAGAACCTGCTCATCAGTAAAGTAGACCAGCATAAAACAATATTCCAGTATTATGAATATCTTTTTTTTTTGATTTTTCGAGACAGGGTTTCGCTGTGGCTTTGGAGCCTGTCCTGGAACTAGCTCTGTAGACCAGGCTGGTCTCGAACTCACAGAGATCCACCTGCCTCTGCCTCCCAAGTGCTGGTATTATGAATATCTTAACAATATTCAGATCCCTATAAAATGGAATCCAGTACCCAGGGAGAAATCTGGTTATCAAATGTCAAAGCAGCCAGGGCAGGCAGGTGGGGCAGCATCCGCTGTGGCAGTAGCCTCAGTGATAGTCCTCCCTTGCTGGATCCGCCCTTCATCTCCCCCATCACCAGGTAGGCCCTGAGTTCCCCCAAAGTGCCTCACTTCTGCAGGCACCTAGTGTTCAATCTACCACTGCTGTGGACCACTGGTTTTCTAATTTGATTTCCCTACATGCAGACATCCAATTTGACCAACACCATTTGTTGAAGAGGCTATCTTTTATCCAGACTGTATTTCTGGCCTCTTGATCAAAAATAATAGGGACAACCTTCAAAATAGCATGCCTGTGCACGGCAACTTTAAGGTGGTGGCGGCAGGTAACAGCAGTCAATAAGTCCTGGGCAGTCATCAATCAGGTCCTGGTTCTCTTCTCAGGAGGACATAATCGTACTAGGTGTGCATGATGACCCTGGGGACTAGTATTTGAAGAGAACAGCAGGTGCACTTACAAAGTCCTCAAGAGACCTATTTGTGGGGAGGGGACAACATGGGTGAGCCAGCCCTGAAGGCATGAGTGTGGTAGAGCGGGTCCTACTCCCCTGTCATGTAGCACACGAGAGAAGGAGAGATGCCCCCTTGCCCCTTCCCTCTCACTACCTTCTCCAGGTGGGAGTGCTGGCCCTGGTGTCCTGAGACTGTGACACCTGGCCCTGCCCCTCTCTATGTGCAGCATTTGGGAATGTGGGCCCTGCATGTCACCTAGGCAGTACAGTAGAGTTGTTCTTCTCAGGCCAGGTGCAGGTGAGCTGGCCCTGAGGTCACAAATGACAGCTGAGCACCCCCATCTGCCATGTGATGGAGTGGACAAGGAAAAGATGCCCCTTTTCCTCCTCACCCCTCGCCACTGAGTTGGTCCACCCCATCATCCACACTCTCTATGATCTGCAGGAGCGTGTAAAGTGGTCAGACCTGCAGATCCCAAAGCTGCAGGATCTCCACAACACAGGACAATGACGGGATATCCAATAGGAGTCCCAGTGAGGTCCCATCATCAGTGGTGGAGCACAAACCAGAGGCCTCAAACCAGACAAATGATTCATTGCAATGAACACTCACGAGTCAAGATGTGTGGACCAAAGGGTATACTGTGACTCACTGTCACACTGCAGCTTCCATGAGGAGATTAGAGGGCAGGGAGGTTGCAAGGGCAGAGGGCAGAGCCAAAAGGGGAAGGAAGATTTAATGGTATTGGGGTGCATATTGTGAATTCTACAAAAAATCAATTAAAAAGTTTTTTAAAATGTAATGATCCTATCCTATAGCCATACTGATGAATATTTTGCATATCACCATAGAACCTTCATCTGGTGATGGATGGAGATAGAGACAGAGACCCACACTGGAGTACTGGACTGAGCTCCCAAAGTCCCAATGAGGAACAGAAGGAGGGAGAAAACGAACAAGGAACACATGACCAAGAGGGGTACACCCACCCACGGAGACAGTGGGGCTGATCTATTGGGAGCTCACCAAGGCCAGCTGGACTGTGACTGAAAAAGCAGGGGATAAAACCGGACACTCTGAATATGGTGGACAATGAGGGCTGATGAGAAGCCAAGGACAATGGCACTGGGTTTTGATCCTACTTCATGTTCTGGCTGTGTGGGAGCCTAGCCAGTTTGGATGTTCACCTTCCTAGACATGGACGGAGGGAGGAGGACTTTGGACTTTCCACAGGGCAGGGAACCCTGACTGCTCTTTGGACTGGAGAGGGAGGGGGAGAGGAGTGGGGGGAGAGGAAGAGGAGTGGGGGGACGGGGAGAGGAGTGGGGGGGAGGAGTGGGAGGCTGGGAGGAGGCGGAAATTGTTTTTTTCTCAATATAACAAAAAGAAAGTTAAAAAAATGTAATCTCAACAATATTTTCCCTCTGCAAATCTCTCTCTAATTTGTCCAAAAGGTCTCCTGTCTCTGTTTAAGTGTCTGAAGTGCGATCTGAAAGACATTTTAATGGTGACAACATATATGAAATGCTCTGAGACTAAGGCTTCCTTTTAAACTGGAATTTTTATTCAGGTGAAGGCTTGTTTCTCTTTGGGCATTAGGAAGAACCAGAAGTGTTCTATTAAAGAGTTTTATCTTTTCCTCTTTCCTGACTATTTAGAGTGGATTTTCACATGGCCAGGGGAGAGGTGGGACAGTTCATGTGCTACATGAACCTTATAAACTAGTCTTCACTTTAATCAATTGTAATGTCTCTATCTCTTACAATATCTGTGACTTACATACTTCCCTGAATCTAGGACATCTTTTGTTCCACTTCAGGAACTAAATGCACAGGACATTTTTTCTTCATTCTATTTGCAATATATTTGTCCTTTGACATCTGAGCCCCCTCTCCCTTAGGCAGAACATTGTTTTGTCCTGCTTACTCAAATCTATTGGCCAACTCTCTCACTTCATGTTTAGACATAGCTCACTGCCTGCAAAAGGTAGAAACCTCGGGTCCTTCTAGCATGTTTTCTGTGCACATGTCCTGAACATGCATATAGCAATTCCATTTTTCCAAATCCACAATTCACAGGGAACTACCTCCTCACCTTTTTCTTTCCCAGTCTTTGCGGTCTGTTTGCTATTGTCCCTATCTACTGAATTCCTTGCCTGTCTCCCGCAGGTATGGGCAACATGCATCTGTAAAACCTCTCACAAGATGCCTGCTCTGGTGAACCTAACACCAGCCTGGAGGGAAAGAAACAAAGCTCAGCCCTTGAGCAGATCTCCAAGAAGCCATCAAAAGTCAAAATGAATTTTGTGCACGGTGATAGATATGGGTCTATTTTCATTCTTCTACGGGTTGACATCCAGTTGTGCCAGCACCATTTGTTGAAGATGCTTTCTTTCTTCCATTGTATACTTTTAGCTCCTTTATCGAAAATGAAGTGTTCATAGGTTTGTGGGATGAAATCCGGGTCTTCTATACGGTTCCATTGGTCGACTTCTCTGTTTTTATGCCAGTACCACACTGTTTTCATTACTGTAGCTCTGTAATAGAGTTTGAAGTCAGGGATGGTAATGCCTCCAGAAGATCCTTTATTGTATAGGATTGTTTTGGCTATCCTGGGTTTTTTGTTTTTCCATATAAAGTTGATTATTGTCCTCTCCAGATCTGTGAAGAATTTTGATGGGATCTTGATGGGGATTGCATTGAATCTATAAATTGCCTTTGGTAGAATTGCCATTTTTACTATGTTGATCCTCCCAATCCAAGAGCAAGGGAGGTCCATCCATTTTTTGGTATCCTCTTCAATTTCTTTCTTCAATGCCTTAAAGTTCTTGTCAAATAGATCTTTCACTTCCTTGGTTAGATTTACCCCAAGATATTTTATGCTGTTTGTGGCTATCGTGAATGGTGAAGCTTCTCTGATTTCCCTCTCTGCTTCCATATGCTTTGTGTATAAGACGGAGACTGATTTTTTGGAGTTGATCTTGTATCCTGCCACATTACTAAAGCTGTTTATCAGCTGTATAAGTTCTTTGGTGGAGTTTTGGGGGTCGCTTATGTACACTATCATATCATCTGCAAATAACGAAAGTTTCACTTCTTCCTTTCCAATTCGAATCCCCTTGATCCCATTATGTTGTCTTATTGCTATTGCTAGAACTTCAAGCACTATATTGAAGAGGTATGGCGAGAGTGCACAGCCTTGTCATGTTCCTGAGTTAAGCGGGATGGCTTTGAGTTTCTCTCCGTTTAATTTGATGTTAGATGTCGGCTTGTTGCCCTTCAATGGAAGAATGGATGAAGAAAGTATGGAATATATACACGCTAGAGTACTACGCTGCGGTAAAAAACAATGACTTCTCGAATTTTGCATGCAAATGGATGGAAATAGAAAACACTATCCTGAGTGAGGTGTCCCAGACCCAAAAAGATGAATATGGGATGTACTCACTCATAATTGGTTTCTAGCCATAAATAAGGGCCACGGAGTCTACAATAGGTGAACCTAAAGAAGCTAAGTAAGAAGGTGAACCCATGGAAAAACATATAGTTATCCTCTTGGCTAAGGGAAGTAGACCAAATTTCCAGGGAGAAAATGGGATCTTGGGGGGGGGTGGGTTGGGGGTAAGGGGAGATGGGGAGAGAAAAGATAGAAGGGAAGGAGGGGGGACCTGGGGAAACAGGAGAATTGGGATAAAGGAAAGGTGGATAGGGGAGCATGGAACCACAATTCTTAGTTAAGGGAGCCACTTTAGGGTGGGCAAGAGACTTGACCCTAGAGGGGCTCCCAAGTGCCCAAGATAAGGTTCCCAGTTAGTTCCTTGGGCAGTTGAGGATTGGGAACCTGAAATGACCCTACCCTAGAGCAATACTGATGAATATCTTGCATATCATCATAGAATCTTCATCTGGTGATGGATAGAGATAGAGACAGAGACCCACACAGGAGCACTGGACTGAGCTCCCAAGGTCCCAATGAGGAGCAGAAGGAGGGAGAACATGAGCAAAGAAGTCGGGACCACGAGGCGTGCACCCACCCACTGAGACAGTGGAGCTGATCTACGGGGAGCTCACCAAGGCCAGCTGGACTGTGACCGAAAAAGCATGGGATAAAACCGGTCTCTCTGAACATGGCGAACAATGAGGGCTGATGAGACACCAAGGACAATGGCACGGGGTTTTGATCCTACTTAATGTGCTGGCTTTGTGGGAGCCTAGCCAGTTTGGATGTTCACCTTCCTAGATATTGACGGAGGGGGGAGGACCTAGGACTTACCACAGGGCAGGGAACCTGACTGCTCTGTGGACTGGAGAGGGAGGGGGAGAGGAGTGGGGGGAGGTGGAGAAGGGTGGGAGGAGGGTAGGGAAATTGGAGGCTGGGAGGAGGTGGAAACTTGTTTTTTTGTTTATGTTTTTTTTCTTCTTTCCTCAATAAAAAAAAACATGAACAATAAAAAAAGTCAAAATGAAGGATCTTTGATTTAGAAAACAAGGCTTCTAGTAGTGGTGGTACACTTTCTCTATTCATTTCCCTGGTGGTAGGGATCTAGTTGGCTCCATTGAGATTTCACTGGGAAACATGCCTGTGCCACCCTGAAAGAGGCTATTGAGTTCCTTAGCCTACCAGTGGTCTATTAGTATAACAATGAAGGGGGAAGAACAGTCTGTGTTGAAGTTGTGAACAAGAGTCAGATTTACAGGACTCTATGTGTAATGCTGCTTCTGTTGTTGATTGTATCTCATCAAACCACTTAAAATCAGGTCTGTCAGTCCAGGATACAATCTGGATCATAAATGAAAAAAAAAATCCTGAGAGAAAATAGAAGGTTAATGAGAAAAAAAATTATATATATATACAAGATGAAGTTCAAAATAGTGGAAAATAATCATTGGGCACCCTCTTCTGGATCTGATGACTTTGTAACAAACAGTACCTCAAAGGAGATTGATGCACTCCTACAGGGGATGGAGTTTTAATAGGTGTCCCATTGTGCATCTGCATGGTGATGCTGCCTCTCTATCACCTGGTGAGTTTGGAGATACATTGGACTTTTACCCAGACCAGTTGGATTGCATGGATAAATGGGATAGTGGGAGGAAATTGCATTTCTTGGACCGTTTATATGCCCCAACACATGTGACTATAACCCCCATATCCTTGTCATCCAGACAACTGGAAAATACATGACTTTCCCTGATTTAGGAAACCTATTGGTTTCATTGTTATGGTTCTCTGTGTGGAATGAAATGCTGCTATCACTATACCACTATGCTATTTATATGCTCCCCACTTGATTGTTTCTCTAAGGCATGATAGGAAATGTAATGAATTCTTCTGATGACGAATACAGAGAGCCATTTCATGTTGGCTTCCTGGCGCATAAAATATCACCAGTATGGCTGTAGTTAAGGAAGATAATGTGTGCCAGGCAGTGGTGACACACACCTTTAATCCTAGAACTTGGGAGGCAGAGCTAAAAGAATCTCGGTGAATTTGAGGCCAGCCCTGTCTAGAGAGAGAGTTTGAAGACAGTTAGGGCTAAAAGGATACAGAAACCTCGAATCGAAAAAGCAATGATAGATGGATGGTTGGATGGATGGATGGATGGATGGATGGATGGATGGGTGGGTAGATGGTTGGATGGATGGCCAGACAGAAAGACAGATAATATAAAAGGAAGAAAATATGCTCTATGAAACTATTTCTCCACACCTTGGTTCTATATTGCCCATGCAACAAGACAATAGGAATTTGCAAGCTTACTGTTGATTTTGGCACCAACAGTACACGATATTTGTTCTGCCAGAGGCCATTGCTCAATGGAAGGAAATTTAGCATGTAGCAATTGATGTAGCAAATGCATATCTCTTCACTCAGATGATGTTCAGCTTACATTATGTGGCATGGATTATAAAAGGATTCGGTGGTTTGAATGAGACACCCCCACAGTCTCAGGCTTGATGGGGAACCCTGTTAGCCAACCATCTTTAAGAGGTGGGTCTTAGTTAAGGCGCAGCATATCATGGAGCTATCAACAAGATTATTCAACCTATGGGCCCTCTACAATCTGGAATTCCTCTACCTTCTCTGTTACCAAGACTGTCAAATCATGCCAAGACAGGGTAAGATGGTTCTAAAATTTTTCCTGCCTCTCAAAATGGTCTGTCAGTTACACTGGACCTTAGCCAATGTTGGTTTCTTTCAGTGTTACAAATGAGACTTTGGGTGATTGCTCAGGTAGCTAGTTGTCTCTGTTATATATTGCTCACTTTGGAAGCTGCTTGATTGCACTTCATGACTGCTCAAGTAATATTATCTCCTTTCTCAGGCCTTTGATAGGGTTGAAGATTAGATAGTCGCAGTTACCTTCCTCTTATGATTTAGCCAAGCTTCTTCTGGATGCAAAATTTAGACTCCTTGAAATAGAATTTTATTGAAACATTTGTCATGTATACTTTGCTTAATGTTGCTTATGTTGTTTGTAATTTTATACTTGATATCTATTCCTATTGTATATAGTTTTGAATTGGGTTTGGATCACTCTTGTTCATACAAAACGGGGAGATGATGGGTAACCTTGTTGCCAACCATCTTTAAGGTGAGTATTAGTTAAGATGTGGCCTCACTGGGACCCAGGGTAAAAGGTGTGCACCTCCCTGTGCTCTCTCTCTAGTCCTTTTCCCACGGGACATTGCTGTGCTTGGATTTCTCATTTCCTGTTTTGAGAGTTTTCCCCTTATAATAAATGAAATATAATTGTTTTTGCTTATCTGGCCTGGTTAACCCTACACAGGTTCTTCAACTGAAGGAGCTACCTGAGGAGGTTTAGTGAAGGGTGACCCTGTTGAAGGAAATATGTCACTGCGGACAGGCTTTGAAGCTGCATAACAGCACACCATTCCCAATGTATGCTCTCTGTTGCTTCCTTATGGATCAAGAATCCTCAGTGTCCTGCCCGTGCTGCAATGCCTCTTGACGTGAAGGACTCTTATCCCTCTCGAAACATAAGCTCAAATGAATTCATTCTTCTATAAGTAGCCGTGGTCATGGTATTTTGTCACAGCATAAAAAAATGTAACTGACACATGTACCTTTAATGCCCTTGTTTAAATGACCTGGCTATCTGAGAACACAATGCTCAACAAGGTTGTTTCTTCAGATATGCCAGAGAAATAAGGACTTATACAAAACAAACAAAACCAGAGGGAACTCGTCACACAAGGTCTGTCCAGTCTGTCTCACAACCACAGCTAAAGGGAGTTCTGCTGCCTATTTTCATGTCAACAGAAGCTAGAGTCACCTGGGAAGAGGGAACCATAATAGAGAAAATGCCCCCATAAGACTGACTTATAGGTAAGCGTGGAGCATTTTCTTAAGTATTGATTGTCACAAAGTGCCTGGTTCACTGTGGGTGGTGCCACCCCTGAGCAGGTAGGATTGGGGTGTAGAAAAAGCAAGTTTTGCAAGCCATGGGGAGGAAGTTACTAAGCGGTGAGTGCAGAAGGAATGGGGAAAGCAGGGAAGAAGAGCAGTGGAGTCGTAAGTAGATCAGAAGCAACTTCAGCAGCAGAGAACAGAGATGCAGAAAACTGAGCCAGGAGTGTGTGAAGAGGACAGCCACAGCTCCTTTCAGCTTATGTAGGCAGAAATCAACCCTGCACCTCTGGTGCCATGTGCTCAGACACCAATATGGTGAGCAAGTACAGGGTGGGGAAATGGACAAGGGCAGGCAGAATGGTCCAAGGACTAGGATAAGGTGGATCTGAAGAGTCAAGGGCAGTGACGAACGGGCTGACCTGAATGGCCCCCTTGCTTCCTGGGTCCAAGGCAATGGTTGTCTGGGCTTGGGCTGTTTCCAGGGGCAAAAACTTGGTCAAGGCCCTAACAAAACTGTGAGGGACTGTGTTGATGTCTGTGGCTCCTGTTGCCACCAAGGGCCGTGCAGAGGTTGTAGTCTGGGCCAACACCTGAGGTCATGTTGGTATTTGAGGGTCAGGGTACAGCTTGGGCTATATAAAGCCAGGTGACCTGTGTTGTCACCCTGGGTCCAGGTGTTGTCTGGACTGAACTGAGCCGAGGGTTAGTTCCATGACCCTACTGCAGTTAGTAGGGCTATATAAAGCCAGGTGACCTGTGTTGTCACCCTGGGTCCGGGAGTTGTCTGGACTGAACTGAGCCGAGGGTTATGTCTGGGTCCATGACCCTACTGCAGTCAGGGTCTGTGTTGATATCCATGACTCCTGTTACCATGGAAGACTGAGAGGATGCCTGGGATCTTATCGGGGACTTCTGAGTGCCAGCCTCGGTGTCCCCTTCAAAGCTCAGAAGAAGACTTACAACAGGCATGGGACTTAGATTTGAGGGCAAAATGAAGTCTCCACTACATACTTTTCTGATCAGTTTCTTTATTCTTCTCCGGCTGTTTCTATTCTGTAAAGTTTCCAACTTATATACACACAAAACAAAAGCTTCGACGTCCCTTTATCTTTGAAGGTCCCTAATGTGATCTGTATGAAAGATTCCTTTCCTGACTGCATGTCCTGTCAAATGGAAGAGAGTTGCAGGGAGGTGGCTTCTAACGTATCTCAGGGAAAGAAGCGGAAATTAGACTGTGGGAACCAAGGTTATTGCCTGTGTGACTAAATTTCCCACTAGTGTACCACAGAGTTGGGGAAGAATGACCCAATATACCAGTACATGGGGAAGAATCGTGCCCAATAATCCATACTCTGCTGAATCTTGTGCCAAGGGAGAGTGCTTATGGATTCACAAGAGATCTACTGTAAGAATCAGCTGATATACAAAAGGTGGTGTAGGCCCAGGGCCTTGTGGACTGGTTTATCTCCATCAGAACACATTCATTCTGGTGGGTCAGCCTTCTGCTCTATCAGCTGAAATCTGACTGGATGGCCCTGCTGACCACAGCAGGATCTGGGCTGCCACCTGGGGCCATGTTGTTGTTCAGGGGTCACACTGCCACTGGGCAGAATAGTATAGCTGAGCCTATTGATGGGGGCGCAAGTGATCTGGCCCCACAAACTTGCATGGGAAATCTGGTCCCACCCTCATCTGCCATATGGTGGAGTGGGTAAAGAAGAGAAGACCTCCCTGCTTCCTTGACCCTCACTACCTATGGCATCTGGGAGAGTTGGCCCTGACACATTCTTGAGAATGAGAGGGCTGGTACTGCCCCCTCACCAGCTACAGCACTGGGTAGAGGAGGCCCCGCCCTCACCTGGGCTGCACACTACAGCTAACCCTGATGGCAAGGGCACAAGAGAACTGCCTGAGGGCATGACAGGAGATATGACCTCACCCACTGCTCTCGCATGCCCCCTACCCAGCAATCTGGAGAGTGGGCCCTGCTCCTCTAGTGGGCAAAACTGAGAACCCACCCTGGTGGTGTGAGTGTGGGTGAGCAGTGTCTGGGAGCAGGAGAACGAGCCCCGCCCCTGGCTGCAGGCTGCACTGCGTGAGCTAGCCTGAGAAATGATGGCAAACTCACCTGGTAGTGACAGCGAGGGAAAGCTGGCAGGCTGACCAGCCAGCTCCACCCAGGCCCAGAACTAGGCCTATGAGTTGGCCCACGCCAGGATCCATCCCATCTCTGATCTGTTGGAGCATGTGGAGGGGTGAACCTGCAGAGCCAAAGTTGCAGGATCTCCACAACACAGGAGGCTATCCGAAAGGAGTCCCCCCGAGGGCCCATTACCTATAGTGTAGCAGAAGCCAGAGGCCAGACCAATGACTCATAGCAGTGAACACTTGCAGTAATGTTGTATGGACTAAGGGAAAACTGTGATTAACTGGACCACACCACAGCTTCCACAATGACATGGTGATTAATCTTCTCTTTCTCCTTCTTTTTTGCTTTTTGCTACTTATTCGGTTTAGCTTGTCTTTTAAATTTGGTTTTGTTTTGTGAGAGAGGTTGCAAGGGCAACCAAGGGGCAGGGAGATAAGTCAGATCCGGATGCATGATGTGAAATCCACAAAGAATGAATAAAATGTCTTATTTTTAAGATGAACCACGGGAGTACTCAGGTGAGAGGGCTCAGGGGAAAGGGAGCAAGTTCAAAGACCCCAAGGTCAGGATAGGAACATATCTCTGGTTGAGAAACAAGCAGCGTGGCTGAAGTAAGGAAGGTGAACAAAAAGGAAGTAAATAATAGATAACAGCTTCAAAATTAGAATTGGTTGGTAAAAGGGGGCTCAAATTTACTTGGGTTTTGCAGCCCATTGTCAAGACTTTTGGTTTTCCTTTCAATTTACTACATGACCACTGAGTTTTCCAGGCGCAAATTTTCCCTATCTTGGTGCTTCATTCTGGTGTTAGTCAGGAGCCCAGACTACAGCCCAGACATCAACGGAGACACACTCCAAAGCCAAATGCCCAGGAGTCACTTGCACCATTCAGTCCCAGAATGCTCTAGACACCCCTCTTACTGGATATCCCTAATGGTGCTTACAGTTCCACAGAGTAAGGATAAGAAGTCATCAGGCTTCCCTACTTCCTCCAGGAAGAACACCTGGACAGAATGGCCAGGGTCTAAGAAATTGCCCTGGGGCGGGAGTGGGGCTGCAGGATCAGATGAGCTGGCCAGAGCAACACAAACAGCTGGAAACATCCAGGGGCTAGGTGATCCGCCAACTTTAGATCGCCTCTGTTCAGAGAAAATGCAGTGGAAAGGGTTTCAAGCTGTTCTTTGTCTACAGCACCCTTTTATGATTATGCAAATATGATTATGCAAATCAGCCCTGAGTCTACTCCCCAAAACTATAGAAGCCACCCACAGGAAATAGAGCCAGACACATGGGAAAGAGTATGGAATTTGCAAGCATGATTTTCTGTGTGGTCAACATATTACAAAACAAAATCAAATATGTCTTTTGGCCCATTCACTTTGATATGAGCATATTAAAGTTGGTGACAGACAGTTCTTTTTGTAGATGTGCCCTCTTTAGAACAAAGATTGTCATTTCACACCTCGATCTGACCAAAATATTTAGTAGAGAATTTAACAGGGAAAATGTAGAGTTAAAATACAAACACTGGAAACTCGGACTGGTTTTCACCCCCACAGACTACTGTCCCTTGGATTTTAGAAGGCAGATAGGGACAATGCTTACTTGTTCAAGTTACTTTCAATATGATTCCTAGTGTATCTATACTTCAAACTTTATTTTTTCTTTTTAAAATTGATTTTATTGAGCTACACATTTTTCTCTGCTCCTTTTCCCTTCCTCTCCCCTTCTCTTCTATTCTCTCCCATGGTCCCCATGCTCCTAATTTACTCAGAAGATCTTGTCTATTTCTACTTCCCATGTTAGGGTCCTCATTGTTGTCTAGGTTCTCTGAGATTGTGAATTGTATGCTGGTTTTCTTTGCTTTATGTCTAAAAGCCAATTATGAGTGAGTACATATAATATTTGTCTTTCTGGGTTTGAGTTACCTCACTCAATATGATGTTTTCTAGATCCATCCATTTGCCTGCAAATTTTAAGATGTCATTTTTTTTTCTGCCTTGTAGTATTCCATTGTGCAAATGTACCACATTTTCCTTATCCAATCTTCTGGAATTAGTTTTGCTATTGAATTCTAATTTTATGCCATGGTGATCTGATTAGATACATGGGGTCATTCTAATTATTTTGTATCTGTTGAGGTTTGTTTTGTTACATAGTATGTGGTCAATTTTTGAGAAGGCTCCATGAGGTGTTGAGAAGAAGGTATATTCTTTTATATTTGTATAGAATGTTTTATAAATGTCTATTAAGTCTATTTGAGTCATAAGAACTGTTAGTTCCCTTATTTCTCTATTAATTTTTGTCTGACAGACCCATTCAATGGTGAGAGTGGAGTGTTGAAGTCTCCTACTATTAGTGTGTGGGGTTTAATGGGTGATTTAAGCTTTAGAAGTGTTTCTTTTACGTATGAGGTTGCCCTTGTGTTTGGAGCACAGATGTTCAGTATTGAAATTTCCTCTTGATGGGTTTTTCCTGTGACTAATATGAAATGTCCTTCTTTGTCTCTTTTGACTGATTTTAGTTTGAAGTCTATTTTGTTAGATATTAGGATAGCTACACCAGCTTGTTTCTTAGGTCCATTTGATTAAAGAAAATTTTCCCAACCCTTTACTCTGAGGAGATGTATGTCATTAAGGCTGAGGTGTGTTTCTTGTATGCAGCAGAAGGATGGGTTTTGTTTTTTTGTAGACAGTCTGTTAGCCTGTGTCTCTTTATAGGTGAGTTGAGTCCATTTATATTAAGGGATATTAATGATCAGTAATTGCTATCTCCTATTATTTTAGTTTTCATTGTTGGTGATGTGATTTTGTGTATTTTTCCCTTTTTTGGGATTTGCTGATGTGAGATCATCTATTGTCTGTGTTTTTGATGATGTGGCCAATTTCTTTGGGCTGTAGTTTTCCTTCTAGTACTTTTTGTAGTGGTGGGTTTTCTGTCTAGGTATTGGTTAAATCTGGTTCTGTCATGGAGTATCTTGTTTTGTCTTTCTATAGTGATTGAAAGTTTTCCTGGGTATGGTAGTCTGGGCTGGCAACTGTGGTCTCTTATTGTCTGCATAACGCTTGACCAGGACCTTGTGGCTTTCATTGTTTCCAATGAGAAGTCAGGTGTAATTCTGATAGGTCTGCCTTTGCAAGTTACTTGACCTTTTTCCTTCACAGCTCTTAATATTCTTTCTTTACTCTGGATGTTTACTGCTTTTGTTATTATGTGGCAAGGGGACTTTATTTTTGATCTGGTCTATTTGGTGTTCTGTAAGCTTCTTTTATCTTCATAGGCATATCTTTCTTTAGGTTAGGAAAGTTATCTTCTATGAGTTTGTTAAGTATATTTTCTGTGCTTTTGAGTCAAACTTCTTCTCCTTCTTCTACACCTATTATTCTTACATTTAGTCTTTTCATGGTGTCCCATATTTTCTGGATATTTTGTGTCAAGCTTTTGCTAGATTTAATGTTTTTTTTTTAACTGATGAGTCTGTTTCCTCTATTGTATCTTCAGTGCTTGAGATTCTCTCTTCAATCTCTTGTATGCTGTTTATGCTTGCATTTGTGGTTTCTGATCATTTTCTTGTGCTTTTTGTTTCTATAATTCCCTCAGCTTGTGTTTTCTTTGTTTTCCCTATTTCAGGTTTCCAGTCTTGAATAGTTTTTTTCATATGTTTGATTGAATTTTTTTCTTGCTTTTTTTTTAAGGGATTTGTTGATGTCTTCCAATTTCTTGTTTGTCTTTTCCTCCATTTCTTTGGGGGAGTTTTTTCATTTCCTCTTTAAGGGCCTCAAGCATTCTCCTAAAGTTATTTTTAGGTCATTTTCTTCTGCCTCATCTATATTTGGTTGTTCAAGTCTTGCTGTTGTAGGGCCACTAATTTTTACTGGTGTCGTGTTGCTCTTTGTGGTGGTGTGTGTGTTCTTACCTTGTCTACCCATCTTTTCCTCTAATTGGTGTAGTTGGGTCTGTCTGTGACTCTGGTGATCAATCTTTCGGGTGACAGCAGATCCAAGGCTCAGATGGTTGCTCCTTCTGGTGCAGTCAGGGCCAAGGTTCCAGTCACCCAGTTGATCTCTCCTTGTTCCTGGGAGTCACTCAGTGCTTGTGAGGTTCCTTCTGCCCATACCAGGGGTCATTAAGACCTGATACCAAGGAGATTGCTTGCTTGGGGCTCTTTTTACTGAGGTTGCTGCCTTGGGCCTGCTCTGGTAGAGGCCCTGGCTCAGACCTCGGTTGTCCCAGACTCATGGCCAGACCCGAAGAGGTCTCTGGTTGTGGTCTACTCTTTAGAATGTCCCAGACCCGTACCAGGATCGCAGAGGTCTCTGGTTCTGGCCTACTTCCTCAGCGGTTGCTCCCTTGTACCTGCTTCTGAGGAGTTCGCTGTCTCGCGCCTGTTCTAGCCGAGGTCCCTGGCTCAGATCTGCTTCTGTAACTGTCCCTTGTCTGGGCTGGCTCACTCCTGTGGAGGCCCCTGGCTTGAATCTGATCCCTTAAAGGTCTCTGGTTCCTGCCCACTCCCTCAAGCCTACTCCCTCAGGCCTACTCCCTCAGACCTCCTCCTGTCGAGTTTGCTCTCTCAAGCTTGATCTGGCCTCTCAAACTTTATTTTTATATTGTGCTGGAGACTCACTTCAGAGCCTTGGACATGCTACTGAAATACATCACTATTGTCATACATCATTTTTATCAAACTAGAAAAAAATTGTTGTTATTGCTGTTGTTAATTGTAGCACACCAAACCGGAATGATCAACTTACTGAAACAAATTTTCCTAGGGCCCAATTCTGACATGTTCCCTCACACATGAGCCACTTTATGTCTCTGCTGAGGGTTGTGCATCTCTAGTGTACACTCTTGGGCAGAAAATTCTTTAAGCTTTGCTAACTGTTCTTTACGTATCACTTGGTTTCTTGTTTCTGTTCCTTTGGATTATAAAGGCAACTAACTTTGAAAATAAAGTAACAACAGCAAAAACAACAGACTAAAACTCAGAGTGCAGATTAATCTCTCCATTCTGAATATTTATGCTAACAATTCATACTTGCATTAATGCAGATGTGTATGCTATCTTTGAGAGTTTATGTGTTTTCAGAACAAGGGAACCAAACAACAATGAAAATGTGTGGCCCAGGTGATCCAGCATCTCAGAGTGCATCTGTTACAGTTTCCTCAGAGTTTTGTATCCACAACAGCTTCAAGGCTTCTGGCTGAGATGGTCCAGCATCACAGACTATTCTAGCCAGGACTTGACCATTATCCTAATTTTCTCAGGGTCCTCCAAAGATTCCAGTACCCCCAAAGAACAGGAAACAGTCTAGAGAACACAAGACCCACATTCCCAAGAGGTGGGGTGGGTAGTTTTTAGTCATTTGCTGGGTTAAAGATGTTTTTCACAACCAAAATTGGTTAGAAATTGTTGGTTACAAATTGTTACTGGTCATGGTGAGGGAGAAAGCTAAACAAAGGAAATTCAGGGATATCTTCCTGAAGGGAAAAAGAGGGGAATATAGTATAGAAATGAAGGGATAAAAGGGTGGATTGTTGAACCTACTTTTCAACAACCACTAGTCTCAAATACTTTACACCGCTTTGAATTTATTTTGTGTATTGTTACAAATTTAAGGTTATTTTTGTTATACTAAATATATGTTTCTACTCTTCTTAAATGTAGTGTGCTAATGCAGCTCAATTAAAAATGTAACGTATAATTAAGAAATGCAGGTTAGTAGTAAAAAAAAAAAAGAAGCTACACCCATACGGTCTCAGCAATATGACAGCCTGAACACTCTCTGAATAAGAACAACAGCAAGCATGGGCAGGAGAAAGTTCACAGGCCTCAGCCTTACCCAAAATACTATAGGCAACTGAAGAAATCTGGAGCAAGAGAAACAGTCTCCCCCAAGGAAGAGCACAGCAACTGATTATACAACACCAAATAGTCATCCCTGAGAACATACATAGAAATAATATTATACAGACCAAGCAGGTTATATTTAAGAATATACATGTATGTACATACACACATATGCATATAATGCAATTAATGAAAAAAGAGACTATGAATTTGAAGGAAAATGTAGACAAACGTATAGGAGGATTTGGAGGGAGGAGAGTGAAGGGGGAATATTGTAATTATATTATAATGTCAAAAGTAAAACAAACAAAAGAAAGTTATTGAAATAACTATTAGAAATCACAGCTGCCAAGTTAATTCTTAAGTTTTATTTATATTTTTAAAAATTAGCCGTAGCTGGGGACAAGATAATTGTTTGAGGCTATTCTAGGCTACACAGTCAGTTTCAAGCCAGCCTAGACTCTCCTTCAAACATGAATAAAAGTTTAGTTAATTTCAATAATACAAGTAAACATTTAAATGTCTGGCTTTTTATTTTATGTGTACAAGCGTCTTGTCTGCATGTATGGATGTGCTCCTCATGTGTGCCTGGAGCCTGGGGAATCCAGGAGAGGTCACCAGATTCCCTGGAACTGGAGTTATATAGAGATGGCTGTGACCCATCATCCATGTGCTTGGAACTGAATTCAGGACCTCTGCAAGAGCAGCAGCCAGAATTCTTAACTGCCAAGCCATCTCTTCAGCTGCAATGAAATTGATTTCTTAAAGCCTAGTGGCCTGGTTTGAATCAGAGAGTTTCATGACTTATATTGATAATTTTGTTTTTACATCAGTGATGATCCCATTTTCTCGAATGTCATCTTTGTCAAATTATACTACTAACTTTTAGTTCACTGATCTTCATAGTCTGCAATGATCGATTTTAGGGTTCCTGTTGTTGGTGCTGCTGCCGTTGTTCTTTTGAGACAAGGTCTCACTGCATTACCCAGGTTGACTCAGGCATCCTTGAACTCATTATCCTCCTGTTTATGCACCCACAAGTCCTGTTGTTATAAGTGTCCACCCCCAGGAGTGACTTAATAGCTTGTTTTGTATAGGATTCTGATTTCTGTCAAAGGGAGTTCATAAAAAGAGATAAGTAGATTTCTGAAGTCATTTTTCCATATCAAAAGCAAGCAGATCCTAATGCTATCCAGCTGTCAGCATGGAGGTGGGTGCTGGAACGCCATGCTTTGTTGTAGTCATATAGCTGTAAGAGTATGGTAGAGCTAAGATCCTTTCTGCCACTCATACCACAAACCTTCACCATTAAATCTCTGTCCTCCACATGTACATACATACAGTAGCACACAGCCACACGAGCATCTCTATAACACACATGCGTACAGAGAGAGAGAGAGAGAGAGAGAGAGAGAGAGAGAGAGAACACATGGCTTGGGTTTTTGCCAGGACCATGTTGACATAAGCTGAACACTGGGATCCTGAATACCTACTGTAATTGCTGGCTGGCTAATAAAGACCCTTATTGCTTAAACTCATGTCCAAGCAGTCTTCTGTAGTGGATATCCCACAACATTTCTGGAGGTCCCACTGAGATCCCAAAGACTAGAACTTGAGACACCGAGATCTCAGAGTCCCCTCTGAGCTGGGAAGAGTGGGTGAACAGAAGAGTCCCAGGGGGCATGCAAACTGAGATGTTCCAGGGCTCCGGGACTCAAGTTGATCAACTGTTGCTTAACAATTTGGAGGAGTAGGAGTCTGACACCGCCACCAGTTGCCTAATGTGTCACCTCTAGAGCTAAGTCTGATTGAGGTGCCTTATGTTTGGAGTGGTTAGAGGCAGCCCTGATCCAGTGTCCTGGATCCATGTGAGACATCACTAGATTGCTAATGTTTGTTCAGGTGTATCAATGTGTGGTAGCTGTTCCTGGTTGTCTGTGTGTGTGTGTGTGTCTTTTTACATGTTTCTATCAGTTCTGCCTCTCTATATTAACCAGTGGCTCTCTCTCTTGTGAGGTCACCCATGGATTAATAAAATAACTATACCTCGTGTTGGAGGTCCAAATCCTTTTCACTCTGCCAGGTTGCCCAAAGAACTCCCCCAAACCTCTGTCTGTCCCCTTCACAGAGTGCTAGCTTATTTTATCTATGACTCTGTCTCACAGTCAGCCCCAATTGGTCCCCATGTTGAGGCTGGGAGGGGCCAAGACTCTCATCCAGGGCTCCATGCCTTCTACACAGAATGCACACAGGGGGCACAAAATAGTTCCCCAAGAAGCCCCTCAGCTTCTGCACCTGCTCTAAGCACCCCCCAGGAAAATGGAAAAGAAGTACATCATTCCTCTTTCATGATTCATGACATTTTCAACCAATTGTCAGTATAATTGGAAAATTCAAAACCCATCATTCTCTTCAAAAAGTAGAAAAACTGCTTATGGGGACTGGGCAGGGAGATCACTGATGGACAATGCAGCCTGGACAGATTGGATTTTCCCTTCTACCAGACACTGACAAAGGAGACTTTAAACAATTTTTTGCTAGGTCCTTCTCAAAAGTATTAAAGACTGCTGTGAAAACCATTTCCTTTCTCACCCCAGTTGGCCCCAGACATTAACAAAGGTTATAAAGTTAAAAAAAATTAAAGATATCAGCAGGTACTAGTTGCTAGAGGCAGCTAAAAATGATGCTTTAACTACAGAGAACTGGTTGGGAGACAATCCACTGTCATCTTTGCTAATGATGAAACAGACTCACAGAAACCGCAAAACATTGATGTGTTACCCTCTGTCAGAAGAAAATCTCACTGAAAGTCCTGCCTCCCAATCAAAAGATACAGCAAAGATCCCCAGGGTTGTGGGCAGAAACCAACTCCCCAAGTCTGGCCTAACATCAAGTTCCTCCATGCTGCCTGGGTTGGAGACACAGGCATCCTTGGTGCCCTGCCACACCCTGAAACATGCCTCCCCTGTTTATGAAGAAACCTAGGACCTCTGATTCTTATTAGTCTGATTCCTCCAGAGAAACAGGTGTGCACTGTCTTAAACCTAAAAGATGCATTTTTTTTCAGCCTCCCAGTGCCTGGCAGAGGTGAGTCAACCGATCTTTGCTTTTAAACGGACAGACACAGACGGAGGTTACAATGCACAACATACCTGGACCAGTTTGTCCCAAGAATTATGGTATGCCTAGACTGGACAGACTGGCTCAGGATTTTTCTTTTTTTTTTGTCTGCCATATGTAATTTTATTCAATGAATTTTTAAATGCAATATGAAAATGTTCATTAAAATGTTTTATTTTGTGATTAACTATACATGAATATATACATGCAGATTAATTTTTAAAATTAAATGAGTAGTTTGGTTTGCAAACCTTCTGTCATGACATTATGTATTTACATTAGCATCTAGATGCGAGTTTTGAGCTCAAGTAAATCCAAAACAGAGATCCTTACTCAGAAAGGGTCCAAATGAGAGGCCAATACCCAGGGAACTGATTTCACTGAGATCCAGCCTGTCAGGGGAGGATAAAAGCACTTGCTACTTTTTATAGCTACCCTTTATGAGTGGGTTTCAGTGTTCCCCGATATGGGCTGAAACTGCGCAATCAGTAGCTAAAAAGCTCCTCCAGGAACCGGTTGCCTGACTTGGCCTCTCTCTAGCAACTGGTGTCAACAATGTCCCACCTTTCATAGCCAAAACCTCTATGAAATCTCTATAGCTTTTACTGTTAAAAGTAATTGTAAAATATGTAATAGTAAAAACTCTAGAAACAGATTGAAAGCTTTATTGTGCATATTAACCTCAAAGTTCTGAGAAGAGTAAAAAAAAAAGTAACAAGGCATTAAAAGAAAAACCACAAACTCACATTAGAGTCCAGTGAAGGGTGAATAGACTTTATTTATTTATTTGTCTGTTTGTTTGTTTATTTAGGCGTGCTGCACTCCACATAGGGAGTGAGAGATTTATGTGAGATTATGTTTGGAAGACCTTGCTTCCCTGGCTCAGAGAGCATCAGTTGGCAGAAGTCTCAAACTATTTCTCTCTCAAGCCACTAGAGGCCCTCCAGTCCTCCATTCATCAGAGGATTCAAGAGACCCAGCTGACCTCAGAATCCACCACCAGTTTCCCATTATTTAGTATAGTGACACCATCTGGTAACCAATGAGTAACCAACTGGGTGCTGAAACCTATTTTAAAAGGGCCCTACATAGTGATTCTGTTAGCTTGAGTCTTATGTTTAGTATAAATACAGGGTCATGGTCCAACCCACACCACCCACAGGATTGGACCTTGGGAACCGAGGAAGACAGATACAGGGAAGGTATTAGCCAATATGACTGCAGACCAGTAACCCATATTCATTTTGACCTTTGCTCACTGATGCCCACTTTAAATTTCTGGTTTATTGGGGAAAAAAAAGATGTGGGAGTTTACGTGTTGGACTAGGAATACAGAGTTTACAATTGTATGCACGCCCTACAGCAGAGGCCCCTCGTTGCCATGAAGTTTTCATTGCAAAAACTGGAATTGTAAAACTGAGGTTTCCTTTAAAACTCCTTTAAAAAAGATTCTGGTCTTTGGGAAATAGGGACAACCTGGGGAATCAGACTTTCCACCTCTCTTAGTTTGGGTTTCTACTGCTGTGAAGAGACAGCATGACCAAAGCAAATCTTATAAAGCAAAACACTTAATTGGGGCTGGTTTACAGTTTCAGAGGTTAAGTCCCTCATCATGGTAGAACATGGTGGCATGCAGGCAGACATGGTGCTGGAGAAGGAGCTGAGAGTCCTACATCTTGATTCAAAAACAGCAGGAGAGACTGTGTCCAACACCAGGCATAGCCTGAGCATGTGAGACCTGAAAATCCACTTCCATAGTGACACACTTCCCTCCAACAAGGCCACACCTACTCCAACAAAGCCACACCCTTTATAGTGCAACTCCCTCTGGACCAAGCATTCAAACACAAGAGCCTGTGGGGCCATACCTATTTAAACCACCACAATATCCCAGAAAACGATCCTAGGAATAGATTAAAACTACCCACCCTGATGGAGGAAGGTCATTGGTTAATTATAATAAAGAAACTGCTTGGCTCTCCTAGGTTAAAACATAGGTGGGTGGAGTAAACAGAACAGAATGCTGGGAGGAAGAGGAAGAGAGCTCAGACTCGACAGCTCTGCTCTCTGGAGCAGATGCCATGCTCCCCTCTCCCGGGCACATGCGATGAAGCTCCGACACAGGATGGATGTAGGCTAGAATCTCCCTGGTAAGCCACCTCGTGGGCTACACAGATTATTAGAAATGGACTAGTCCAGGTGCGAGAGTTAGCCAAGAAGAGGCTAGATATAATGGGTCAAGCAGTGTTTAAAAGAATACAATTTGTGTGTAATTATTTCGAGGCATAAGCTAGCAGGCGGCCAGGGTGCTGGGGATGAAGCCCCGCTGCCCATATTACAACACCACCCAGGTCTCTAAACATTTGGGTCCTAAAAGATCTACCCCTGCCAAAGCCCCAACCAACTATCCCCTCAAAAGACTTAACACATTTGGGGCCAGAATTCCACCTCCCAACATCCAGGAAGCTGAGGGTTTCTCATCATTATTTCCAACTCTTGACAAGATCCACCACTTAGTTAATCATTCCTAGCCAACAATCATGCAGGACTGCTTGATCTACAGCCCATGTACTACACAGGGGTAGGAACTAACCACACTGTTAGCCTATTGACTTACAAAACTCGCTGTTACTGAGGGCAGCTCAAATTAATGTTTGAGGACTTTCAAGGGATTGAAACTTGTCTGCTATACAAAACCTTTAATCTAGGCACTTCCCCCTTCTTCTGATACCTGCTGTTCTTGCCTTGTGGGTTAACTCATCCGGACAACAGCAATATTATTGAGCACATGAAACTACTTTGTGGCCATGTATTAATGGTTTGACTAAATATATTTGTTCTGATACTTTATATAATATAGACCATAAATAAACAAGGTGGGGGATTAGATAATTGGTACAGGTCTCTGCTCTTTTGGTCCCCCTGGCTAACTACTCTGAGATCAGCACTGGCTGGATCTTTACTTCTCATTCTAATTGGATTAACAGAGGGGCTATCCTCATAAACTATATGGCCAATTATGAATCAATTCAATAAAATTAATGGTCCTTAGAATCAACTACACCTCTTTCTTTAGAGTAGGATGAATCCATGATATGACTCATTTATTAAGAGGGTGGAAAGTAACAGGCCCCCAGACCGTAATAGTTCCTCAGACCTTAGTATAACTGACTCAGTGATGGAAGTATCACTCAGGTTGTAAACCTCGGTGTGTCGCCAGTACCATTTGACAAAACTAAAACAAAAACCTAAGTCATCAGAATCCATAGTTCTGGGAAAGTATCTAAATGTACTAACCTTGCTTTTTGGCTCCTGAAGTTCTGCTTCTGGCTAACTGTTCTTGTTCACCAAAGTGTGTCAACCCAGGACATGTTTTTTGTGCTTACAAGCTCACCCAGAGAAAGGCTCGGGACTACACCAGGACCCTGAACATCCAGTGTAGTTGCCTTTCTACTAGCTTAAACTCATGTCTAAGCAGTCTGCTCTGGTGAACACCCCACAACAGAAACCTGTCCACAAACAACTTGACAATAGTACAGGCTGTTGAATTATGCACCTGAAAAGTGGTGTAGACAGATAGTTTTGTTTCTGTGTCTTCAGACAATTCTAAAATGAAAACAAACAAAGCATGTGGCCAGCCAGCACTTTCATAACTTACTTTCATATGGAAACTTCATGAAATATTTCATCTTGATCCCTACAAGACATTGTCACTGTCCCCGGCATGGTGGAGACACTCAGGCTGAGTTTTAAGAGAAAAAAAAGAAAGAACGCCTGATGGTGCACAAAAATCATCTCAGCTACCGAGGAACTGAGGCAGGTCAGTCATTGGTTATTATAAAGAGAGTCTTGAGGGAAGGGGATGTGAGCAGAATCAGGAGGCCTTGAACACAAGCATTGAACACTGGCAACAACAGTTGTATGTGCCTAAGAAGTAAACATTCAGAAAAAAAAACATATCTGTCCTGAGAAAAATAAGGAAATGAAATCTTGGGGGATGGGAAGAGCTACCTGTTTATTACTACTGACCCGGGGAAGAAAAATGGCCTAGTGGAAGCAGGGGTGGGAGTCTGGTATGCTATCAGCGGTGGCTGGTTAAGGTACCCTTAGGCAACCTTGTAGGCAACTTGAAGTCAACCTGCTGCCTAAACAGCTTACGGGCTCCTTCTTAGTCATGATTGACTTTATAGTGAAGGTGGGCTTTGCAGGAGAACCTTTCCCCCGTATCTTTAACACCACATTTGAGACCTTTGCAGTCTCCTGAACAAGAATAATGTATGATTAGAGAGGAGTTGCAAGGGGCAGATGCACAGCTCACTGTCAGATGTCAGAATGCAGACTTTAGTTCATCCTGAGAACACACAGAGATGGCATTAAGGACTTGGAACTGCTCCTAAGTTGTCATGCCATCCAATCCTGGAAGAAGCCCTCAAAAATACCAAGTTTGGAGAAGAGACATTGGATTCAGCTGATCGTCTGCCATGACACACAGTTGGTGCTTCCTATGGGTGAAATGCATAAAGTGTGTTATATTTGCCTATGGCTTTCTGAATGGAACCCACCCTCACACACCATAGGAAAATGTATATCCCTGAACAATCCTAGTAGCCCCATAGTATGATTGAGTAATCAGAAAACATCACCTATGCTGACTCTACATAAATTCTGGTCTCAGTGGCACCGGAATTGCTTGCTCATTTTTTTTCCATAATCACATTAACTAGCCCTTATGTTAAACCAGTTCCTTTCCCTCATTTATTTCAGGCATGGCTTCACAACAGGAATCCACAACAAAGAAAAACCAGAGAAGAGTAATGTTCATGCATGTATCACGTGGGAGCCAGGACATATTCATAATATTCATGGATTTTGTGGGTTTCAAGGAATTTTTGGGTAGGATGTAGGAATGTGAATTTTCAAGTTCCTGAATCCACCACAAGTGACCACTCTTTATGTTTAAAATTAAAAGAAGTTTTGTATGGTGTTTTTTTCCCTGGTGGTCTTGGACTCTGTAACACCACCTGCACGTTTGATGTATGCTTTGAATGAATTTCATGATAAAGCAAATTATTGTTCATTTAAAAAAATATAAATAGAAATTTGATTCCCATTGTAAACCATGTAGTTGTTGACATGCTTCAGGAAATAAAACGGATGCCCACCTTCCTACTTCTACTCTGTGATCCTTCTCTTTCCTGGGCACTAGTAACCAGGTTTCCCTGCACCTCTCTGGCGTCTCTCATTTCCTTCACATTGTGAGTATCACCTTTCCATCTCCTCTCAGCTAACTCTGAACAGTTGCATAATTTTGGATTCAAAGTCTTATCTTTAAAACACTTGCTTTTACTATGGCTGCAGTGTCAAGTTCGACCTCATGGCTTCTTAGTTCTATCTACATCCCTGCTTTCCAAGATATTCTTCACGAGGAAAAGATGCTATGCCCAAGTAGGCTACATCACTGATCCCCAAAGTGCAAGGTAGGATGGTGACAGTCAACTAGGAAACTGCAGCAGAATGAAGATAGAAACCCATTCTGCACATAAAAGGTATATGGTCACCATATCCCCCTATGCTGCTGTAGAAGAGAGGTCATTTCTCCAAGCTTTGGACTTCTCTTTTGGCTTCCATTAGCAGAACAAAATGTCTCATTCTATGTAAATGGAATGACAAATGCAATTAGTGCTTTGGTAAATCTTAGTATTTATTTTTATTGTATGTGACAAGACAGTGTTTTCATGGCCAACAGGATTGCCCAAGATATTACTGGCACAAGAGGAACTGTTGTGATGCCTTAGCAACAGAGGCACTCTCGGGATCTTTATGCTTCTTGGGTGGAAAGTTGTTCAAGGGACCAGATGTGTCACTGCTGAGTAGGAATTCCATCTGCTTGTTCCTGTATTTAGACCTCCTATTCTTAAACCAAGCCTGAAATAAGACCAAGATGGAGGCCGGGTTATCATGCTGAGTAACTAATGTTATGGTGGTAAAACACACGCAACTTTATAGGGGACTGGCATTCTCCCCTCCACAGAACAGAGTTTCCCAATCCTCGCAAACTTCAAGACTGCAAGTATTACCCAGGGTGGAGGATGTGGTCATAGCCCACGAAATCTTGCTTTCCACCACTAGAGACTGTCCACACACAGACTCAGCACACATAGCAACAGGCCCACTCTTCTGCAGAAGCCTTTGGAAAAACAAGCTATCCGCCAACGCCTGAACTCTATCGGGCTCATTCTTTAGACAGACTTTCAAACCTGTCAGTCATCGCTTTCTTCATAATGAAAGATTTGGAGCACTATCTCAGAGTTGACACAAGATACCAAGCTGGGGAGTTTAAATTCAGAGCTGCCTTTTTTTGAGCCATCTTACTAAAACCTTACAAAAGAAAATCAGAAGAACCAGCCACAAGGGCTTTTCAGCTCTTGTCCCACATTCTTTTCACCTTGCTTAAACAATTTTCCTCGTAGAAAGGCAAGCCATCCCTGCTCCAAATTTACTCACTCATTCTTTGAGCAGTTAGTAACAACTAACTCTTATTCCTGCCATCATGTAAGTATTTCCATGGCAATCCTGAGTGCCAACATGACTCCAGGCAGAAATATTATGTAGAAGATCTTTTTGTCACACATAGTTCATCATTAATTAGGGGACATGCAGGTGTGTATGACATGCATACATCATAATTATACCTCGATCTGCTATATTTAGACAGACATAAACATAATTCCTCTCACACAGAAAATGGGAGATACGGTTTCTTGGTTTTGCTTTCCTTTGGGGGAAACCTATTCCTTTACTTCCAGAAACAGGGAAGAAACACTAGCTGGAGTTTACTTTTGCAAACACTTTCTTGTAACGGCGTAAACGAATGCAGACAGATTGTAAATATATATATAGCTGTAATGGCAAAATAGACTTACAGAACCACCGTTCCCGCGGAGACCAGGAAAGCAGAAAGGGCTGGTTGGGAGCATGCTTGCCATATTTATAGGCCAACATTAGCCCGAGGTGAACACGCCCCCTAAGGGGCGGGACTTATCCCTACACTTTCTACTTCCAAAGAGCACATTAGTCCAACTCTTGTATGCCTGCACAAAACATTCAAAAAAGACCCAGGAACTCCAGGTGTAGAAGACAAGGCCAGGCCTGTCCTGAAGCAGATCTGAGATGTGCAGGAGGTCCTTCTTTCTATGTGTTGCTTGTATTGGTTAATCAATAAAGAAACTGCTTGATCTGAAAGGGCACAACTTAGGTAGGTGGAGAAGACAGAACTGAATGCTGGGAAGAAGAAAGCCGAGTCAGAGAGGCGCCATGGATCCTCTGCCTGAGATGGAAAATGGTTAGAATCTTTCCTGGTAAGCCACTGCCACATGGCGATATACAGATTAATTGAAATGGGTTAAACTAATATGTGAGAGTTAGCCAATAAAAGACTAGGGATAATGGGCCAAGCAGTGATTTAAGTCATACAGTTTCTGTGTGGTTATTTCAGGGCTAAGCAAACCAGGCAGCCTGGACGATCAAGCATGTCCCCCTCTCCTCTACCACAGAGATGTGCCTCTACTGACCTTCACCTTGCATTCGTCCACATGAATGAGCTCTGCAAGTGCTTTTCTGTGGAGAGAAAGGGACAGAGGTTAGCCATTGCCACATGGGGAGAGGGAAGGAGAGTGCACATATATGGCCTCTCTGCATTTTTATCTTGTTATCCCTAACCCCAGTTCAATAAATTCTCATTTAATCAGTTTTTCTTGCAGATAGGACTCTTTAAAAGTGACTTCATCTTGTCAAAACACTAAATATTGCTTTAAGAACTCCATAGCATAGCCAAGGAAGATCACTCGGTGGGTAAAGGGACCCCATGGTACTCCTGAAGATGAGATTCCAACCCCTGGTCCTCACACTAGGGAAGGAGAGAACAGACTCCCAGATTTCCCTCTTCATCCACATATTCAGGTATGTCATATTCACACACATAGTTAAAGTAAGTACGGTTCTAATAAGGAATTGGAGTTGAGAAACAGGCTGGGTTTTGACTATATTGTATGTATTTGCTTACAGCAGTGTCCAATTTTTTTCTGTGCAGCTATGCTTGTTTTGTGTGGATATTGGGTATGAGTATAAATTCAGGAAGACATGCTTGAATGGCAGTCATTTTGCTATAAAAATGATTTGTCATCATATATATATAATATTCTATAATATTATACACACGCGCGCACACACACACACACACACACACGAGGGGGATACACAAGTGCTCTAAAGACCAAATCTATTAGAGCTTGGGTGTTAAATTTTGAAGCCTCTTCTTCCCTTTGACCTTGTTGAGGTTGGGTTTTTCTTATTGTTCTGAGGCTATGCTGCCTACGAGGTCTACCTGGCTCACCATGTTGTGGTGGTTTTCTTGTGCCTGTCTCCCATCTGCCTGTAGGACTGATGGGATTTAGGTGCCCATCAGTACCTCTGGTGCTTTCTAATTGGGTTGCAAGTACAAACCGATCTTCAGGCTTGTTTTAAGCACTTTTACCCCATGAGCCATCTCTTCAGCTTCAACTTTATTGGATACACTATCTGTCCCTGGTCTCATATTCACTGTGGCCCCCAGAACCAGTCATGTCCTCACCTCCCCAGAACTAGGATTTCTTGTGGATGGTATTTTGTATTTGTTTAATCACATGAGAACAGAGTCGCTAACTGTTCAAAGCAGTAAACATAGAATTAATGTAGCCAGAATTTCAGTTTCTTGGTATATACCACCAAAGACTTAAAACCCAGAGGTAAAGAGATATATCTCCATAGACGCAAAGCACAATCCATGATTTCCTTTTGTGTGCCAGCCAAAGCAGTCAGACTCTGGATGAAAAGACAAAATGGTGCATTAGGCTAGAGAGGGGGTCAGGGATGATTGCAAAGCGCAAGGGTCTTGTTCCCCAAAACAGTTTTGAAAACACTGCAAGCTCTGCACTTTTGTCTTGGTTCGGATGGTTTCTTTTTAAAAAACAACTGTAAAATGAAAGAAATCCCCACCAGGAGCATTATGCTTCTTTTTCTTTTTCCAAAATGCATGGGAGGGTTTGACCTTTAGCCTCAGAGGCCACCTTTCTCACTCCCACCATAAATTCAGCTGAAGATTTTGCAGTTTCAGGGCCAAGAATAGAAGGAGGCCCAATCCAGGGACCAAACTAATCTCAGCTACTGAGGAGGTTGAGCCAGTGTTTCTCTGTGTTCTGGTTGTCCTGGAACTAGCTCTTGTAGACCAAGCTGATCTTGAACTCACAGAGATCCTCCTGCCTCTGCCTCTTGAGTGCCGGGATTAAAGGCTTGTGTCACCACTGTCTGGCCAGTATTTTTTTTAATGAAGAAAAGAGGTTAGGAGAAGGCAAAGGAGCTCAAAGTGCTGGAAAAAAGAGTGGATTCTTTAAAAGGCATGTACATACGTTTGGAATGCATCAGGATACTGGGTTTCTCGAAAAACTCTGTCCAGTTCACAAAGTTGCCTGTAGGTGAACTTGTGTTTCACACGTCGCTTGTTGGAGGGTTGAGAAACTGCTCCAGCGGCTTTCCCAGGCCCACCAAGCTTTCCCCGTCCAGGCTCACTGGGGATGGCCCGTGTTTTGTTTCTTTCATGGTAATAGTGATGTTCATATTCACGGTTCACGTAGTCTGTATCACCTAGCTCATGCAGAACTCGTACACCTCTTCCGTAGCATCTACGGGCTGCTGCTGCAGCTAGCCTCTGCTGAGATTCGGTCATTATTTCTTCCTCATAGAAGCCCACCCCATAATAGTCGAAGTCGAAGTAGACGTACTTGCTCTCCATCATCAGAGCGTTGCAAACAGAAACCACTGAGAAGCACCTCCCAATTCCACGTGCGAAAATTGTTACATCAGGCTGCGCATGTTCCACAGTACTCCTGGGTGTGGCTAGTACAGGCCCAGAAGTGGGGGGGGTATGTGTGGGCGTAAAAAGCTGGGTCCACCCCACAGGAGAAGACAGTTGCAACTAGGAGGCATGGCAAAAGGATTACTGCCTTTAAGATTTCTCCAAGAACTAGGACCCGACTTGGACCTGGGTTTCAGAGAGGCTCCCCAACGAGGACTAACAAAAGATTTTAAGGTTATTTGGCAGAATAGGATAGGTACAGAAATTCAGGAGAACTCTGTGTCAAACTTGGACAATATCTCATGACCCAACCTTCAAATGTCACAAGTCTGTGTTTTCCCCGCTGGGAATGAAGTTGGCAGTGAAAATTAGGGTCTGTTCTCTGTATTTCTTTGAAGACACTGAATGCAGAGTTGGCTTGGTCCATCTAGGCACAGGAGTAGAAATTAAAGCATTTTCCTTGGTAAGATCCAGTACCAAAGAACCCCCCCCACTCACACACACACATACACACACAATGATCACTGTGAGAAAAATCGATGTTAGATTTTTAAAATAGAATATCTGTCAGAATTTACACATAATACCCCGTCTAGTAATGATCTCCAACAAAAATGATGATATATTATGAGGGTCTTGCCCTCTTTGTGTTGCAGGGAATATTAAAACTTCAAATTGAGAGAGCATTTGAACATTTCTCTAGAATACTTTATACAGAGGTTAAATAAACACATACACTAGGCAATTATTTTCTTTTTTTATTTTCTTTGTTTTAAAAAATGAATAGTTTCTTATATCCTGACCACAGTTTGCTTCCCTTCTCTCCTCCCGTCGCCTCCCCTCTGGCCCTTCCTCCTCTGTTTCTTTACAGAAGAGGGTAGGCCTCCCATTGATACCAACTAAGCCTGGCATATCAAGTTGCAGTAAGACAAAGCATCTCCATTCATATTAAAGCTGTGCAAGCAACCCAGTATGAGGAATAGGGTCCTGAAAGCTGGCAAAAGAGTCAAAGACAGCCCCAGTTCCCACTGTTAGGAGTTCACAAGAAGATACAACTGTCACATATATGCAGAAGGCTTAGGTCAGTCCCATGCAGGCTCTCTGGTTGTTGTCTCTATGAGCTCCTATGAGCCCAGGTTAGATTATTCTGTGGGTTTTCTTGTGATGTCCTTGACCCTTCTGGTTCCTACAGTCCTTCCTCTTTTCACCGGGATTTCCTGAGCTTGGTCTAATGTTTGCCTTTGGGTCGCCATCTGTTTCCTTCAGGTGCTGCATGAAGCCTCTGTGGTGATAATTGAACTAGATACTGATCTATGAGTATAGCTGAATACCATTAGGAATCAATTCATTGATTTTTTTTTTTTTGGTCAGTCATGTTTGGTTCTATCCTAGTCTCTGGACACTCTAGCCTCTGGATCCCAGTGTTCTGGGCAGTGTCAGAGGTGAGCTCTCTTTTGTGGCATGAGTCTCAAGCTGAACTGTTTGGCCACTCCCACAAGTTCTGTGCCACTTTTACCCCTGCACTTCATGTAGGTAGGACATGTTGCAGGTCGAAGGCTTTGTGGCTCGTTTTTGGGTCCCAATTTACCCACTGGAAGTCTTGCCTGGTTACAGGACATGACCAGCTGAGGCTCCATATCCCCCATTGCTAGAAGTCTTTGCCTCATATCGTGTGAAACAATTCTATATTCTGTCAATTGTATCTTAAATAAACACTGATTGGCCAGTACCAGGCAGGAAATATAGGTGGGACAACCAGACAGGATGTAAGGGGGGGGGCAATGAGAACAGGAGAATGCTGGGAAGAAGGAAGCTCATTCCTCCCCAGTTCTGCCCAGATCACGGAAGAAGCAGGATGTGACCTGCCCACCTGAAAAAAATACTGAGCCATGTGACTAACATATATAAGAATAATTGGCTAATATATGTTATAACAGCTAATAAAAAGCCTGAGCTAATGGGCCAATCAGTTTATGATTAATGTAGACTTCTGTGTATTTTCTTTGGGACTTGCTGGCTGTGGGAACTGGGCAGGACAGAAACCCCAACAAGCAGACCCTAATGTTACAGAATGGCGCTCCAACGTGGTAAACTGACTTCACGTAAAATAGCAAGTTATCAAAATGCAAATTTTAAGATGTACTGCTGACAGATTTTTCTTTGGGCCACCAGCTCACAAGAAAAATGACATAGAGATTTATTATTAATTATAAAAGCTCATATTTAACTTAGGCTTGCTCCTAACTAGTTGTTAAAACTTAAATTAACCAATATTTTTAAATCTATGTTCTTTTATGTGTCTTAGTTAACTTTACTCTGTATTGCCCATTCTGCTTCCTCTCCATCAGACTGATGGCTCCACCTTTCTTTTTTTTATTTTTATTTTTTTTTAATTTTATTTATTAAAGATTTCTGCCTCCTCCCCACCACCGCCTCCATTTCCCTCCCCCTCCCCTGATCAACTCCCCTCCCCTATCAGCCTGAAGAGCAGTCAGGGTTCCCTGCCCTGTGGGAAGTCCAAGGACCACCCACCTCCATCCAGGTCTAGTAAGGTGAGCATCTTCTTCTAAGGGCTTTCTCTGTCCCCAGAAGTCCCTGATATACTTTCTGCTTAACTACTGGCAATTTAGGTTTCTATTTTAAAAAAATCACAATGACACATCTTCATACAGCGTAAGGGAATATTCCACAACATTTCCCCTTTTACTGTGTTACAGATTTTAAATGTAATACAGTAAAACTATATACAATAAGAGTAATTTTCAGGAAAGAATTATATTCACAATGTCCAGTTCATTTTTATTTGGCAAATTTAGAGAAAATACTCCATGATTGTCCCATCTTAGTCCAAAGTTTTATTCCTAAGTCATTTTTGTAATAACTTGTATTACTATCCTAAAATATCATTTTAAATATTAAAATACCTTGCTAGATAAACAATCTAAGCTTTTATGTTTTTCAACCTTATAAACTTTATATCTCTTAGGTAAGTTTCTTTTCTGAATTTGGTAACAAGGAAAACTTCAAAACTTTAACTGTCTAGTCTTTAATCCCCATCAGAGACCCAAGAAGGATAAAATATTACTTGAGTAAACAGGAAGTACAGTGAAAGCAATTTCCAAAACTATAGAAATGACAGAGATATCTGGTTGCCTAGACAGTCACCTCAAGGTTATACTGAAATGTTCAGGCCTAGAATATCTGACAGGCTTTTCTGTAAAGCAGGAATTTTGAAGGACAATCATAAATTGTCTTGGTAAAGTTTGGCAGTCGCTTTTTTGTGTCCTTATCCAGTTTGGACAGCATACGGTCAGCAGTCGAAGCAAGGACAGCCCCTTGCCCAAATGGCTAGCTTTTGTCACAAATAAAGTAAACTCCATATGGAGGTTCTTCAATGATCATCAACCTTTTTTGAAGTAGATTGGTGGTGCCAGGAGCAGACATGTCACAATGTCATGAAAAGCCTTATGTTAGTATAGAATTTTAAATTTTATATGTTGTAGGTCTTTGAAGTGTTTGAAGATCACTTATCTATCTAAAATATATCTCTGTATGATCTTGAAACCATACCTAACATGACTATAAATTTGATTTTTATAGACAACTATTCACCCATACTTCTTTTTTATTCTAAATAGATTTTAAGTACTAAAACTTTAGATTTTTAAATGAGTTGTAAAAGCACAATACCATAAACAAGAGTAGAAACAAAATGTAATATAACAAAAATAACCTTAAATTTGTATCAATATACAAAAATCCATACAAATGTAAAATACTTGAGACTAGTGGTTGTTTGAAAGTAAACTCAACAATTTACCCTTTTATCTCATTGTTTCTATGTTTATGCCCTATTTTCCCTTTAGAAAAAGATTCTTGAATCTAGTGTTTGCTCAACTTTTTCCATGACCATGACCAATAACAACATGTAACCAACCTCACTAAATGATGACAAACATCCATAATCCATTGAACAACCAAAACCCACCCACCCCACCTTTTGGGACTGTAAGCATTATGTTCTCTAGACTGCTTCCTGTTGTGGAGGAGCAAAGTCATCTTGGGGGACCCTGAGAAAACTGGGATAATGGTCAAGTCCTGGGGGAATTAGCTTCATTATTTTTTGTTTCATCTATGTGTAATGGGAAAGTGTAGAGCCTATTAGAAGTCTTGGCTAGAGTAGTGAGGCTAGACCATCTCAGCCATCAGCCTCGAAGCTGTTTTAGATGCAGAACTCTGAGAAAACTGTAACAGAGGCACTCTGAGAGGCTGGATTACTTAGGGCAACCATTTTCATTGGTGTTTGGTCCTTTTGCTCTGAAAATACACACATTTTTAAAAGTAACAAACATATCTTCATTATTACAAGTATGGAATGTGTGGCGTAAACAAGTCAGTTAAAGATTGTTAGGAGTGATTGTCACAAGCTATTGTGGGCCATGATACAATTATAGTCTATAGCAATTGATAATTCAGATGTCAACACAACAGATGAATGGTTCTCTGTTGGAGGAATACTGCCAAGCAAGGCCTGCAGGGCTATTGACTCTGAAACTGTTGCTTTCATCTGTCATTTTATTTTTGCAATAGCAGCTATGATATCTCCTCATCACCATCATTTTAATGTAATGTCTACATGTAATATCATGATTATATCTTAGTCTTATGGGCACACATATTTGTGTATGGTCAGTAAGATGACTTCTATAGTGGAATTTCATTTGTATTTTAATAAATAAAGCTTGCTTGAGGATTAGAAAAGTAAAATAGCCACACTGGCTAGCCTTACAGATCAGGCAGCAATGATACACACCTTTAATCCCAGTATCCACAATGACACACACCTTTAATCCCAGTACTAGAGATGATTATAAGACAGGAGACAGCTCTCAGCCTCAGTTTCATTCTGAGGTTTCCTGGAGGCGGGATAAGCATTTCGAGGTAAGAGCCAGTAGCTGATTGTTTTACTTTTCTGATCTTCAGGCAACCTTTACTTATTAAAATACAAATGAATGCCACTACAGACTTCTCATTTAGTTGTATAATTTTATGAATAGAAATATACTAAAATATGCTTAATAACTAGATCTGTTTTGTTCCATGTGGACTGTAAAACACTTAAGAGTTCTGTTCTCTGTCCTTAGCCCGAATGACAGGGCAAATTGGCAAGATGGAATGTCCTTATGGAGAGATCACAGGAGAAACTTTCACAGAGCAATATTTCAGGTGTCTGGCCTTGTGATATCATAGTCCTTCAAGAGATCAATAGCACCTATGCTGCCCTAAGCTTCCTTCACCAAGAAGGTTAAGTTTGCTCTAACTCAAAGCAGCAATTAACACTTCGTACCAATCTTTGATACAAAATTTTAGATTCAGTACATTAAGTTTTTGTTTAGGTCCTGAGATTCAGGTGATAAGAAAAGGCTGTTTACTGCAAAACCATGTCCAGATATTACTAACCACACATAAGAAATGTAATAGTACACATATTCTTTGCCTCTGCCTTAGATCTCTCACTGCTTTAGTTTCTTCCCTTTATAACTTTTGTAAGGATCCCTTTAAGAGGTAAATAGAATTTTTACAACCCCCAGCTGTTATCAGTCACCAGTTAATCTGACTCAGTCTTGCCTCGTAGTTTTTTATTACTAATGAGTTGCTAATGAATGGGTGTGTGTGTGTGTGTGTGTGTGTGTGTGCGTGCGCGCGCGTGCGTGCGTTCATGTGTGCTTGGGAATTTGTAACAAAGAGGAAATAGAATGGAAAAGAGTAAAGAATGTGAAAGGATAAAGAAAAGAAGAAGGAGGAGGAGGAATGTAAAATAATTGGAACAAAAATGAATTGGAACAGAGATTTGTAACAGAGAAATGACATTGGAATTAGAATTGAGACAAAGAATTACAGTTAAGAAATATAGACAATTAGGACAAGAAAATTAGAATTAAAGCAGAATAATAAAGAACATGACTTGAACAACACATGTGTAAGCTCGTTCTGTAAAGAAAATTTCAAAGTTCCCCTCACTATGATATGGCCTCCAACCTGAACTCTGAGCCGTAGTTTTGTGAGCCAGACTCAAAGGCTACCAAAAAAGATGAGGTGGTTTTTTTTGTTCTATGTTTGAGCAGGTAAAAGACTTCTGTCATCTTTATATGTCCACCTGGACTACATAACTAAACTGTAATATAAATCTCTATTCATGTCATATGAAAGGATGGCATGCAATAATAAGTCATGAGAACTCTGGAGCCAACAAAATTTATCATGTCTCATCTCATCTCCAAGCTGTTCCCATGTAGAGGGATCAACTCATATGCCACTTGTCCTGTAGTCTTTCCTGGCTTCCTCCCCCATGTCTATAGCCAAGATACTCAGGAGGTCTCCCCCAGTCAAATCTGATCTCTATTAACCTTGAAGGATTCCATAGCTTTCATTTCCTGTGGAAACAAAAGCATAACCTCTTTCCCAACATAATACATTTTTTTTAGAAAATGCCTCCACAAGATCAGGCTATAGGCAAACCTGAAGATCATTTTCTTTTTTTTTAATTTATTTATTTATTAAGGATTTCTGCCTCGTCCCCACAACCGCTTCCCATTTTCCTCCCCCTCCCCATAATACATTTTTTACTTCCATTTTAAAGTTAAGGCATTCCTAAAGTATATAGGTTGGTTTAATTCATCAGTCCCTTCCACAATCCAATGTCTCTCAGAAACTGTTTTCTGTTCATTAGCATTCAAAAATTTGAAATTAACTAAGTGCCATATAAGGTCCAAATTCCCTGTCCCATCCTTATGTGACTTACTCTCTTTATTGCATTACTTCTCTCTTTAAGGACTTTAATTTGAAACTATCTATTGTTTATGACTGTCTATATCCTTCTTCCCTTTCTCTTAGGCCTATGCAAATTGTTAAACATATTCTAACCTATCGAGAGTCTTTTCCATCTGAACCCATTTTACTGTGTATCTGTAACCTCTTCCATCTGTATGAGCAAAATCTTAAACTGCTAAGCAGCTTAGATCATGGTGTGGTGGCAGCTCAAGCCCACAGGCAGTGGTCAGGGGACGTGTGTGTCTCCATACTGCAGCCCGCATGAGAGAGGACATGACTAGGAAGCTGCATTTGGTATTATTTTGTGTGTGTTTGGAATACTTTTCTCTGGCCTTATGTAGATATACGTGTCTGGACATCGGGCACCATATGTAGATGGAATTTTCTTTGGGCCACCAACTTACAAAAAATGACACAGATACCTATTATTAATTATAAAAGTTTGGCCTTAGCTTAGACTTGTTTCTAACTAGTTCTTATACCTTAAATGAACCCATATTTTAAAATCTGCATTCTTTTATGTGTCTCAGTTACCTTTACTCTGTGCTCCTCATCCTGCTTCCTCTCATCTGGCTGGCAACTCTGTTTTTCTACTTTGCAGAGCTCTCTATGTCTAGAAGTTCCTGCTATATCTCCTGCTTAACTATTGGCCATTTAGCTTTTTATTAAACCAATCATAATGGCACATCTTCATAAGGTGTAAAGGAGTATTCTGCAACAAGGTACAAAGCGTTTCTATTGAATGCTTCTTTTAAACTATCTCATATGACTATTTGGAGTCGTGCAATACCGAGAGTACATACACATAACCAATGCCACAAGACAGGTAAATGAATCGCAGGCTATCATTACGCCCCTGATCTCAACACTGTCTTCATAATAAGACTCTTATCAATGCCTACATAATAGAACAGGGAGGGATCTGTGGAAAGATTGCTGGAAATATGCATTTTAAAAGGTTTCATAGTAGATGAGAGTCATCTTTTCCCTTACGTGTGACCCACAGCTCTCTCTGCTCCCAGAACTTGACTGAGACCACACTGGGTAAACTGAGGGAGGGATAGAGCAACTCGGCCATCTTCAGCTTTCCAGTTTCTCCCTCCATCTGGTAATACTTAGATGGAAAATAAATATAATTTAAGCTCAACACAGCATGCCACAGGGCCTGCCTCCCAAGGCCACAGACCAGACTCAAGGCCAATCCTGAATGAGGCTAGAGAACCAGGCCTCCACTCTCTCAAAGCTTAGCATGAAGTAGGTGATGACAGTGGGTTTGCTGAAGGGCAAGGTGCTGTGTTATCTGTAAAGGGGTTCTCCAGGAATTTCTTTTTGCCCTAGTGGTGATGGGACCCAGTTCCTTATTCTGGAGAAGCATCACTCCCGAGGTACACAAACAGCTGTCTGCTATATAGGAGCATTTATAAAACAGGTTATTTTAAACTTTAATTTTATGAGTATGGATGTCTTGCCTGCATGTATGCCTGTATACAACATATGTACCTGGTACCCGGAGAGGCCACAAGAGGGCGTCAGACAACCTGGAGCTAATTACAGATAGTTGTGAGCTGTCATGTGTAGTGTAATTTATTTTAAACCGCCACAAAGAGAAGTCACACCATGCAACAGGGCTCACATGGGAGGAGAGAGAAGGGCCAGAAAAGGGGCCAGAGAGGGGGACAGAGAGGTTGGCAGAGACCGGTCCCTGGATACAAGAGTGGCAGAAAATGAAGAAAGAGAGGCAGAGAAATAGAGGGGGGGGGAGGGAGAGAGAGAGAGAGAGAGAGAGAGAGAGAGAGAGAGAGAGAGAGAGAGGAGGTGGGAAAGCCCCACCTTTTAAAAGGGAATGTAGTGAATCTGCACAAGGGGTGCTCTTAGTGGCTGCAGCTGAGGACGTACCCTGTCAGGCCCCAAGGGCAAGCCAGATGTCTGAATACTAACAATGTGGGTCCTGGAACTTGAACCATGGTCGTCTGGAAGAGGTCCTTCTGTGTCATCTCTCCAGCTTCAGGAAACAGGTTTTTAAATCTCATTAGTTGAGTTGAAAGGTAGTGCACTTCTGAAGACTGGGCAAGGCCTTTGATCCAATCCCCATTGGCAATAAAAATCTCCTCCATAAAATTCTCCTTAAATATTGCTATGTGATTTGTTTTGACATTAGAATACTGTCTAATTTATTGACCAAACCTTTCTATGTCTGTTTGTAGGATTGGTTGAAGACAAGGAGCACCAAGTATAAGGAAAACCAGAAGCCATTGTGCTTAAGTTTGTGCCACCTAGTACCCAGAATAAGCCTGGTACCCAGATTAAGCCTCCATGGAGAATCAGGAACAGCTCTACACTTCCGTCCTTACCTGAGACCACATGAGGACAGATTCTTCTGGACTCACCAACAGCTGGATCATGGGAAAAACTGGATTACACAGACCAAAAGGACTTACTCATCAAGAACAATGAAAACATTTGCGGTTCAATACACCTGGGAATAATGCTCTCACAAGGCATAATCAAAAATGAAAGCATTTGAGCCTAGGAAGAGACTTTCAAAAGACACATGGAGTTCTACCCTATCCTCAGAGAGAAGAGGTCATCCCCAGAGGCCAAATCTTCCCTTACAAACTTTCACAGAAGCTGCCAGGAGCCACAATTCAGGAGTGTTATTCATTCATGGACAGAAAGCCAATGGGTCAGGAGTAAAGATGATCATGAAAGGTGTGCAGATATGCAACTGGTTGTGTCTCAGCTATAGAAACATAAGCATAAAATGAAAACTTGCCACCTATTTCTGAAATGAGGACAGGAAGGCTGGATTCCAGGCGAGCTATCAAAATAGGTACAAAGAGAAATGCTGAGCCCAAGGTCAAAGTTGGGTCAAGATCAAATCAGAGGCTATCTGAGACCCATTGGTTTACCAGATATGTAACTTAAGGTGACTAAGTGGGTGCTGGGATTGACATTCACTGTAGTATAAACTAGAAAAGTAAGAATTCATAGTCGACAAGTAGTGCTGGGGGCTGTGGATGGCTGAGTAAAGATACTTTGCCCAAGTCAATCCAAGGTGATCAGTCCAAGGCTTGCAAAGACGAGGATGCACAGCAGACATGGAGAGTGTTCAGCTATGTGGGACATCTGAACAGACCATGTGTGAGCTTTGCCATATTTGGACCAGGCAGATACAAAATCAGAAGTGCAGAGTCCTGGCCCAGTCTCAGAGAACTCAGGAAAGATGGTAGAGAGCTTGGTCATCTGTCAAGATGCCTGTAGGCACTGAGAATTCTGGGTGTCTGGAAGCAGGTTCCCCACTCCATGACTTCAGGAAAGCAGGGAAATAAAAACACATCATATGATAAAAATGGAGGAAAGTTCCAGTGAGTCTGAGGTGATACTCATGGCTGCTTAGACGGGGCTGTGAGGGAGAGCATGGGGAGCGGGACACGTCATGTGAGAGAGGGAGGGAGGGAGAGAGAGAGAGAGAGAGAGAGAGAGAGAGAGAGAATGCTGAGAATGTCCAGGAGTAGGGTGGAGAAAGGGCTGCACCCTGATGGAGTGAAGGGAGGTAAGGAAAGTGGCAGGAGGCAGGGGGAGACAAATGGGAAGCGTCAGCATTTCAATGTCAGGGATTCTACAGGATCAGAAGCTCTTTGACACTGCTGCAGGTGCTCTTGTCCTTGCAGGAGAGGTTAGGTACTTAAAGACTCACATAGGGACATAAGAAAAACCCTAACAGTGGGTGAAGAGGTGCTTAGGGCCATAGTTCAAAGAGCAGGCACAGGTAGCATTGGCTACTTGGCTTCAGAGCAATTGGCTGAAGTGAGCCAAGGACTGAAAAAGAATGTTCCAGTCCCAAGACCAGGAACAAGAATGTCAGACACAGCAGGCTCACCATGAGTCCTGCAAGTTTGTTGGCCTTGGAGACCTTGGGCATGGGACCTGAACTTCTTTGGGCACCCATCAAATGCTGAAGGGAATGAAAAAGCTTCTAGAAGGCTTCTTGGCAAACTAAACCTGAACTCTTAATTTTTTCATTAAATAATGTATGATTGTTTGATACCGTGGGATCTAGAACACCTTCGGTGCCTTATTGTTTCCTTTAAAGAATGCGCATGAGTATTTTTTCTACATATATGTTCATCATACCTGTAGGCATTGCCCATGTATACAGTGTCCATAGAGGCCAGAAGAGGGCACCAGATTTTTGTGGTCCTCCTGAAGTTACAGACAGTTCTGTGCTGACGTATGTGTACAGGGGAACTGAATCCAAGACCTCTATAAGAGCGGCAAGTGCTTTCAAACTGGAACCATCTCTCCAGGCTCAGCATCTTCAGCGTTTTTGAATAGTTAATCAATATTTAATGTTATAATTGTCCATGCTGAGCATGTTGATTTATATAAATTTGTACTTCAAAAAGGCAGAAAAATGTATAGGCTTATAGATTTTCAGAAACATTTTAGACTGTTATTTAAATATAATTTAATATCATGTGTCAATAATATTTTAAAGTCTCGTGATAAATCATGAAATTTAAATGTCCACACAAATATTCTCATTAAGTATACCAATACTTCATAGTTCTCCAAACACCATAACTATAAATTATCCTTATCTCAGTTAAGACTTTTTAAAATAATTTCTTAAACTTCCTTACATGAATATGTTGTATGTTGGAAAGCGCTAGCTCATTTTTGACTTTTCAAATTAGCATACAATTATTACACACAATAACAGATTTCATTATGACAATTTCATAGATAAAAATGTATTTTGATCATACTCATTGCCCAGTTACCACTTCTTGTTCTGTCTTAACTGGTCCATTCCTCTTCCCAGCTAGTCTCCCTCCACATTCATGCATTTTGTGGTATGTGTCAGTGAGTTAAGTAGGATTACTTACGTTTGCATGGTTGATCGATTATGGGTGCATAGACAATTTGACAGTGGCTATTTAAAGAAAAAAATGCTTATTTCCCCTCCCCCACAACCTTAAACAAAGAAATGGGTAAGGCCTTGTGAGCCTGTCACCCTTCCAATCTATCTTAACTCCAGGTCAAAGATTATGTAGTGATATTTTTAAATAAAAACTCAGTGTCAGAGGCAGTGCTGATTCTGACAGGCATGCACTGGTCAGGTCGTATTCTTGAAATCATTAATTCGGTTTATAGGCCTGGTTCTTCTGGAGTTCCTTCTGCAAATGCCAAAGGAATTGGCCATCCAGGCTACACTGTTGCCACCCCTTACAATGTGTCTCTTCTCCTATCAGAGGGGCTGCTCTACCATACTCTCAGTCCCCCAGCCTCTACCAGATGTCCAAGTACCCAGTGAGCAGTATCCACCCCCAGCAGAGCCCTCATGCCCTGCAAAGGACATAGCATACCCAATTGCTGTACGCAGCACCCCTCATGCTACCCACCACACTACGGTGGGACAACCTAATGGCATGCCAGCTGCAATTTACCCTGCTCCCATCCGTCATCCTAGACCCAAGAGGGTCACACATGGGCATGGCTGCTGCAACCACAGTGGCCTTGCCAGCACAGTGCTCGTTGTACAACTCCTATTGCCCCTCATCAATCACTGCCCCCCACATTCCAGGCCCCAACTGGTGCCGCAGGCCTTGTGCCTCCAGCCAGAACTTTCTGCTCAATGCTTGGATCTAAACCCAACTGTGTCCCAGCCCAGCAGGTCCCCCAGCCCAATAGTCTCCAACTAATGCCATGGGTTGGTCTTAAAACAAATTCTGCCTTGTGGACTGTCTGACAAATCTTTTTGTTTAGCTAACTCTAAAGATTAAAAGGGAGTATTAATCTATTCTGAATCATATCTAGTTGAATGCATGTTTATAAAAACCAACCTTTCTCAATCTACCTCCAAGGACTGACACAAAACCCAGAGGACTGGACCATGTTCTACAACCTGCAAGGCTCAGGTACGATTCTAATACACGCTGAGTAACAAAGATACATGTGAATGCACTCCTGAAGTGACTAGAATCCTGGAGAAGATTCTTGGGTGATGAGAATTGCTGCTGAGGCATGTGGACTTGTATGTTTCAGTGACCTGTAAGTGCTAAAGAAGCATTTACTGAACCTAGAGGGAGCTGCAGGGATTGGGAGGAGCGCAAGTCTGTACCAGTTCCATAGCAGCCGCAGGAAGATTGGAGTCCCTCTCCTCCATTTCTGCTTGGGTATGGTATGGGGGCCAGGTTCTTCTGAAGACATATCAGGAAAGACAAGAGCTGGGTGGCTGGTATGGCTTGGAGGAAGGGTGGTCTACGTGTCAGCAGAGCAGGGTCACTACTCTCTTCATTTCACTACATGTTTTACAGGCTGTCCTATGCATCTCTTCAGATAGCTGGGGAAGTCCAGTGTAAAACTAAACTGTCTTTCTAGGAGGGAGGATGTCAAATAGAAGCAGCCACACTGACGCGGTGATGGGGAAGCCTTGCTAACCAACTATCTTTAAGAGGTGGGACCAAGTTAGGGTGTGGCTTTCTGGGACCTGGAGAAAAACGGGCTCATGGCCCAGGTATGCTCTGTCTGTGGTTCCCTCGCCACACAGATGAGCTTGGACTTCTCGTTCTGGTTTCATGAGTTTTCCCCTTATAATAAATAAAAATGTAATTGTTTATCTTTAAGCTAGACTGGTTATTTCCTGAATCAAGTTAGCTTCTACAAAGCAGCATTATCTTTTGCTTTATTTAACTTGGAGAATTGTGCCCCATCCCTGAGAAATGCTGAGACAGCTGAAAACACACAGGCACTACCATCACCCCACAAAGAGGCACAGAGAGGTCAGTTGTGTGCTGTGGAGAATGTTGTATATTTAAGACTGGTTAAAAGTCTGAATTTTAAATTAGTTCCTCATATGTCTTGCAGAGAGACATGGTGGTGGTTATGACTGAAAATACAGAAGCAACACAGCTTGTCCTGAGGTCATCTACCTGATGGTGACCTGTCCTCTGTGACTAGCTGGGGTGAGGCCAAGGAAGCCTGCATATGTGGCCTATGGGCCTCTTCTGCCACCTTTCCCTATAGCTGAAGGCACTCAGCACCAAGTGAATATGGAGAACAGAAAGGGCCAGGCAGAACTGGAATGCACTTGCCTGGCAGGATCTGCTATGGGGAAGATTTTGAGAGTGTAATCTATGTATGAACATAAGAAATCAAGAGGTTCTTTTTGCCTAGATAGGCCCAATTTTAATCTCTGAGATTATTTCTGTTTAGTGTGGGGTCAGAAGGGCAGGATATGATGACACTCTGGTGTAAAATGAATTCTAATAGGTCTTAATAATAAAAGTCCAGAGTCAGATATTAGGGAAAATGCTGAGATCAGAGAGACTAAGGAGAAAAGCACAGCCACCTTACCTATTCCACTTCCCAGCCAGAAAGAAACTGAGTTCCCACTTCCTCTCTCAGACCAGCCATATAACGTCCTGTCTGTCTGTACAGAGCTCTAGATCTCGATGGTTAGCTAGAGGCTAGCTCTGCCCCTCTGTTCTTCAGGCAAGCTTTATTTGTGCAAACAAGATATCTCCACATTCTGCAGTCTGTCAAATGGGGATGTGGCTTCTTTGGGTTAACCCCATTGAAGTGATGAGGGCTTTAGTTGAAAGGGGATTCTGTGCTTGTCTCCGAAAATTGGGTCAGGACATCCACCTGGTGTAGAAGTCACCTCGTTAAGGGTCAACTTGGCTAGAGGGTGGGTTGCCTGAATACTGAGCCTTTGGAAACCTTATTTTTATAGTAATGCTACCCGTAATTCTTTTTAGCAGTTTATTATTTTAAAAATTTAGAAAGAAATCTACATGTAAATTAAAGATTCCTCATTCCTAATATCCATGGACATAGAATGAGAAAGCACACAGCACTGAGACGGAAACGTTAGTGTAGTCACAAACTTGTACCTGATCTGGACTTCATGTTGGCATCCCCATCCTTGAGATACAGAAGGTTTAATAGTTACGCAATTCAACCTCAAAGAGAAAAAGAGGGTTTGTGGAGGAGTTGCTTTTTTTGTTTTTTGGGTTTTTTGGGGGGGGGTCCCTCTAGGACAGGCCTTCGCACCCCCACTTGATTTGTTTTGCACTCTTGTGGTTGGTTGTTCTGAAAACAGGAACAAAAACAGGAACAATCTGTTGTTTTCAGCAATGTTTCTAAGGATATTTACCCCTAAGCTATGTGAGTTCCAGTGATGAGCTTCCTGTTTTTGCTGGCTCAGCCTCCCCTGCCGAGGGCTGTATATACTGTGTGAGAAAGTGGAATAAAGGCTTGTCTGCAGAACCTGAATTTGTGCTGTGTGTTAATCCTGCCGTCCCTTGCTCAGAGAACTACAGTTGCCCTGCTGGCGTGGCAAAGTAGAGGTTCCACCGGGATCTGAGAAAAAATGGGTAGCGGAAGGCTTGTCCTAGGCCAGTAAGGACAGATTGGGGTAAAATGGGATCCACAAACAGTAAGAGAGAACTGGTATATCAGATATCTAAATTGTTAGAGCAACAAGGAACCGCAGTCAAACAGAGAACTATAGAGGATTGACAAGTGGAGGTTTGAACATCTCCTATTGGAAACAGGTGAAGAGACTTGCAGAAATGACTGAAAAAGGAGGGTGCCGATAGTGTCCCTATATCTACCTTTTCACTATGGATGCCCTGCTTACTGATAAAGTGAAAGTAAGACAGGAAGTTGCCATGGCTAAAGAAATACTTGACGAAATACAGGAGTAGGAGACTGTATTTCAACCTATGCGTAGGAGTTGCATAGGGACCGAAAGGAAGAGTCGGGGAACCAGGGGGATCTTTGGAATCTGGCTTAGGACCAAGGCTAGCACCAAAGTCTGCATGCTTTCAGGTGCAAAACCAGACAGCAATAATCTCTGAGTCAAAAAATGGGGAAGACAACCACAGCTCTAGTGCAGAAGATAGTTTATCTGATGAGGAAGCACAGCTAATGCAGGAAATTAAAGTACTTCAGAAAAGGCTGAATCGCTGTAAGGAAAAGGATTCCTTATGTATGCCATCAGCCCTGCCTGCTTATAATGGGAATTGGGGAAGGAGGGAGTCCCATTGGGGACTGAGAGATACATGGGAGATTAAAGAGGGCTCAAGAAGAAGGGAAGGTGTCTGTTTTCAGCTTCAGCACACAGTTCTCCAGTCATAGAGGTACCTGATCCAAACAATCCAGGACAGATACTGAGACAACATGTGGCCTTGAGCTTTAAGGAGATGAAGCAATTGAAAGAGACCGTGGTGGCAGGTGGTGCTCAGGCCCCCTTTACTCCTGCCATAGTAGAATCTTTTGCAGCATTTTAATCTTATACCTAGTGATTGGCAGTAGCTATGCCGTACGGTGCAGTACTATCTGGAGGAGATTACTTATTGTGGAGGGGAGAGTATCAAGAAAATTGTTTACAAATGGCTAGGTTAAATGCTCAAGCAGGACAGGCACAGAACAACCTAGAAATGCTAACTGGAGCAGGAGCTTATGCTGAGTTGGCCAATCAAATTTTGCTTGATCCTGCCATATATCTCCAAATGGCTGCTGTGGCTACCAAAGCTTGGAAAGCCCTGCCAAACAAGGCTGCAGGGGACCAGCTGTCAAAAGTTTTACAAGGGCCTTCAGAACCATTTCAGGACCATGCAGATAGGCTATTGCAGTTGGCAGGGAAATTGTTTGGTGATGTGACAACAGCTATGCCCATAGTTAAGCAGCTGGCATTTGAGAATGCAAATAAATACTGTAAGGAAGGCTTGCAGCCACATAAAGCAAAAAGCTTAAATGAATACATCCAGATCAGCTGAGATATTGATGGGCACTTCACTCAGGGCCAGGTAACTGCCGCTGCCATCAGGCCTAGGAAAAGACCCCGGACAACTGGAGATAAAACCTGCTTTAACTTTGGTGCCCCTGGACATTTTAAAAAGGAATGTCCACAGCTCACTCAGGGAGCTACTGCCAGACCAGGAAAGTGCCCAAGATGTAAAAGGGGGGCACAATGGGCAAATGATTGCAGATCTAAGACAGATATAGATAGAAGGCTTCTGCCAGTCCAAGGCCAACAGCACGGAAACTGGTGGAGGGCCCCGCTCCAGGGCCCCAGAACCTCAGTGTATGGAGCAATGACACCAGGAGTCAGGGGGTCCCACCCTGGCAGTAGCTGTATCCAGTTTGTTCCACAGGACAATCCTTTTGCATTGCAGACCTTGCCCGCGACATCCCAGGAAGTGCAGGACTGGACCTCAGTACCTCTGCCCGAGCAGTCTTAACAGCCCAAATGGGGGTTCAAGCTTTACCCACTAACATTTTTGGACCACTCTCTAGAGGGACCTTGGGGCTTATTTTAGGAAGAAGCAGTACCATCTTGAGGGGAATTCAAATTATCCTGGGGTTGTTGATACACTTTATCAAGGACAAAAAAAAAATTATGACATTGGTTACTCAAGGAATTACAGTAATTCCTCAGAGGGATCATATTGCCCAACTGGTCTCGGTACCCCTAGTTAACACCTCCAACCCTGCATCCAGGTCCAGTGAGGGTACTAAGGGTTTTGGGTCATCTGGCACTGCAGCCTTTTGGGTAGCTCATATGAAGGAAAGGCTACGATTGGACTTGACTATTGATGGGAAGTCATTTAATGGGATTTTAGACTCTGGAGCTGATGTCTCCATCCTGTCCTTACAATCCTGGCCTAAGAAATGGCCATTAGAAAGTAGTACTGCCACCCTACAAGGAATAGGTCAAGCAAGTCTCAAGAAGAGTGCAAAAATATTAAAATGGCAGGATAATGAAAGCCATGAGGGTTACTTTCAGCCATATGTCCTACCAGGACTCCCTGTTAATCTCTGGGGAAGAGATGTCCTGAGTGAGATGGGAGCTGTCTTGACCCCTCAGCCCACTCCACAACCCCCAGCAGCCCAAATCATGCAGCAACTGGGATGGAGACCAGGGCAGGGCATGAAAAAATCTGCAGAGCCAGTCGCAACCAGTAACACCAAATAAAAAAAAATTCCCAGACTGCTGGGAGACTAAAGTGGTCTAGGCCATTTTTAGTTAGGGTCATTTTTCCCAAGCCTGCCCCAATTCCTATAACTTGGAAATCTGATGATCCAGTTTGGGTGGAGCAGTGGCCCTTGACTCAAGGGAAATTGCAGGCTGCTCATGTCTTGGTCGAAGATCAGCTGCAGGCTGGGCACATTGTCCCCTCCACTTCCCCTTGGAATACACCCATTTTTATTGTTAAAAAGAAATCTGGAAGATGGAAACTGTTACAGGACCTCCAGACTCTTAATGAGGTGATGCAGCCTATGAGTTCTCTTCAGCAGGAATTGCCCTTCCCTTCAGCCATACCTCAGGGTTGGCATATAATTATAGTTGATTTATTGCCTTCATTTTTCTTTTAGCCTCCCTTCAGTTAATTTTAAGAAACCAGCTTTGCGATTCCATTGGATTGTACTCCCACAGGGAATGGCAAATAGTCCTCCAATTTTGCCCCTATGGGAGTCTTTTGACAGGATGGACCTGTTTTATGGGTACACATGCCTGCCTCTCCAGCGAGGGTAGTCACCCCATACTATGAAGCTATATTAAAATTGCTTTGGAAAGCTAAGGAGGTTGCTGCCTAGACATTTGGGAAGTACCCTGACAAGATTATAACACCTTATACCAAAGACCAGCTAGTACATTTACAGCAGTACCATGATTAGTGGACCCTTTTTCCCACCTCCTTTTCCAGAAGTTTTGATTCTCATTATCCTCAGCATCTATTAATGGTCCTATTCAAAAATCATCCCATTATATTCCCCTGAGTGATTAAAGGATCTCCCATACCCTCAGCTCGTGCTGTCTTTACAGATGCTTCCCCTAAAGGTAATGCAGTAGTGGTTTCTGGAGGAAAAGTATGGAAGCGTCCTGTGAAGGATGTATCAGCCCAAGCTGCAGAGGTAACAGCCTGCCTCCTTGCACTCCAGCTCGTCCCTGGGGAACCTGTAAATTTGTATACTGATAGTGTGTATATGGCCCACATCTTTAAACCATTGGAGACCTCTGCATATATATCACCTACCTCTAAGGTCCATCATTTGCTCAGCTGCATTCAGCATTTGATTTAGCAGCAGACTGAGCCTTTGTTTGTCGGACATATCCGCAGTCATACCGGCTGCCTGGGCCATTGTCAGCAGGTAATGATTTAACTGATAAACATATACATGTTTGCTTTACTTTCAACCGCGCCCAAGAAATACATGATAAATTTCACCTTAATGCACGCTGCCTTCGACATCATACTCGATGCACGCGAGAAGTAGCACAAGCCATTACATCATCTTGTCCTCAGTGTGCTCCTTTCCTAAGCAACCCCAATTTAGGAGTTAACCCATGAGGATTACGACCAAATCAGTTATGGCAGATGGATGTTACACACCTGCCTGCTGCAGGGAAACTTAAGTTTGTCCATGTATCAGTAGACGCCTTTTCAGGAGTAATTTTCGCATCCTTGCATTCGGGATAATGAGCAACAGATACTATTGCACACTGCCTATCTGCTTTTGCCTATATGGGCAAACCTGAGGTTATTAAGACAGATAATGGCCCAGCATATATCAGGAAAAAAAATTATCCTTTTGTTCATTCTATGAAATTTCCTATAAAACAGGCATCCCATATAACCCAATGGATCAAGCAATTGTTGAACGAGCCAATCAGACCCTCAAGCAATATTTTCAAAAAATAAAAAGGGAGGAATTAATATTCTCCCCAGCAACTCAAATATCCACCATTCTCTTTATTTTAAATTTTTTGACTGTGGATGCTGAAGGGCGCTTGTCTATGGAGCGCCATACACAAGTTAGGGCTCAGAGCCTAAGATGGGTTTGTTGGAAAGATCTGCAAGCAGGAACATGGATGGAACCAACCCCCCTGTTGGCAAAGGTGAGGGGGGCTCTATGTGTTTTTCCTCCAGGAGTGGATAAACCAATTTGGGTTCCAGAGCAGTGTGTACAGCCAGTGACCCAGGATGAGGACCTCGACGCTCTTTCTGCTTCAGGTGATGACTCTGGTAACAACAACAGAATCATGGGTGATTGGGAGTTTGGTGAGAAACCCCCAACTTTTAATGCCAGTTAGTAAAAATAGCCCCCTCTTTCCTTCACTTTTTGCTGGCAACATAACAGTGGGGACAGCTTCAGCCCAAGTTGATCCTGAACAGGGAAACAGTACAGCTGCCTTTCCATTAATGGATGCTCTTTGTCTTATTTTTTATTATTATTATTTATTTATTAAAGATTTCTGCCTCCTCCCCGCCACCACCTCCCATTTCCCTTCCCCTCCCCCAGTCAACTCCCCCTCCTCCATCAGCCCAAAGAGCAGTCAGGGTTCCCTGACCTGTGGGAAGTCCAAGGACCACCCACCTCCTTCCAGATCTAGTAAGGTGAGCATCCAAACAGCCTAGGCTCCCACAAAGCCAGTACATGCAGTAGGATCAAAACCCACTGCCATTGTTCTTGACTTCTCAGCAGTCCTCATTGTCCGCTATGTTCAGAGAGTCCGGTTTTATCCCATGCTTTTTCAGACCCAGTCCACCTGGCCTTGGTGAGTTCCCGATATAACATCCCCATTGTCTCAATGTGTGGGTACACCCCTCGCGGTCCTGAGTTCCTTGCTCGTGCTCTCTCTCCTTCTGCTCCTGATTTGGACCTTGAGATTTCAGTCCAGTGCTCCAATGTGGATCTCTGTCTCTATATCCTTTCATCGCCTGATAAAGGTTAATATTCATGAGGATGCCTATATGTTTTTCTTTGGGTTCACCTTCTTATTTAGCTTCTCTAGGATCACGAATAATAGGCTCAATGTCCTTTATTTATGGCTAAAAACCAATTATGACTAAGTACATCCCATGTTCCTCTTTTTGGGTCTGGCTTACCTCACTCAGGATAGTGTTTTCTATTTCCATCCATTTGCATGCAAAATTCAAGAAGTCATTGTTTTTTACTGCTGAGTAGTACTCTAGCGTGTATATATTCCATACTTTCTTCATCCATTCTTCCATTGAAGGGCATCTAGGTTGTTTCCACTCTTTGTCTTATTAATCTTAGTAACCTGTCATTGGTGAAGGAGTCCTCCTTTCATCATGGATGTTTATTATTCCATAATGCTTCTATTGCAGAATTTACTAATAATCATATTCATAGTAGGGTGAGAGAATTTAGAAAATACTGCATCCCATCCTGAAAGAGGATTTTAAAACAAATATAACATATATCTATGGTCCCAAGCCTGCTCCTTGGTGTTGGGATGCTGATGGAGATTTTAATCTCCACCCCACAGTTATGTGGAGAAAATGTATCACTCCAGAGCCTGATTTGTTAAAAGGAAGGAAAGACATGTGGTGGTATGGCCATAGGCCCACAATGAAAAATTCCACCTTTTCCAGGTATTAGTAATTGTTTTTAATGCCGCTCCCAGTTTTAACCAAACAGATCTTTTTGAAACCTCTCTAAAGATAAATTATACTGCTGGATGCAATATGACATTTTGATCCTCTGCTTGTGTTCTTACCCCATTTTTCTTTGTATTGTGGAATGGCACTTTGGAGGGTGATATTCTTAATTGTTCTTCCAGGATCTGCAAGCTGGGTAATTGCTGGGACAGTTCTAATGGAGCTTTGATCGTTCAAGTGTCTGCTGTGATTCCTCTGCCAGTGCCTCAAGAACATCAGGAGACCATCCTTTATCAACAGCGGTGAGACTTTGGGATAACAGCTACAATTGTTCTTGCTATTGCTGTTGCTACCACTGTGGCTACAGTTGCTAGAGTTGCCACTTCTCAGATGGCTGTGACTGCAGAGACTGTGGATCAGCTGTCTGGAAGGGTTAGCAAGGCCCTGCAGACACAGAATGCTCTGAACTCTCCTATTAGATTTGGACTTTTAAATTTAAATCAACAAACTGCACTTTTGCAGGAACAGGTAGATTCCCTTTGGCTCCTGCAACAAATGTCTTATACATTATACCTGCTAATGTTGTAAATGCTTCTGATATGGTTAAACAGTTAAATGCATATTTGAATGGCCCTTGGAATTCCTCCTTTTTGAATTTTACCCTGCAGACAGCTTATCATATTGTTAGTATTAATAGCACACGGGTCCCTGCTGTGTCTGGATCCAGTCGGTGGACTGCCATGGCCCAGTTGGGTCCAGAAATTGTCCGGAATGCTCTCACTTGTGCTGATATTGTTATTGGGGTTATCTGTTTTTGGATTCTCTGCCACTTTTGCGGCAATCCCACACACAGCACACTTTCACTCAAGAAGTGTTGCTCGGGCTGTCTTTTGGTAATCAGGAAGTGCCACAAGTCTGGTTGCAGATGCTGCAGAAGTCATGAGGGATCCCTACAAAGGGAAACTATCCTAGTATAGAGAGCTCGCCTAAGACAGGGATTAAGGCCTCCCGTAGACGAGCAAGAGTCTCTATCTGGGGGAGTCCTAAGATAGGGGCTCTCATGCTTTTAAAATAAAAAGGGGGGAATTGTTGGGTCCCTTGAGGGCAGGCCTTCACACCCCCCACTTGATCTGTTTTGCACTCTTGTGGTTGGTTGTTCTGAAAACAGGAACAAAAACAGGAACAATCTGTTGTTTTCAGCAATGTTTGTAAGGATATTTACCCCTAAGCTATGTGAATTATGGTGATGAGCTTCCTGCTTTTACTGGCTAAGCCTCACCTGCTGAAGGCTGTATATACTGTGTGAGAAAGTGGATTAAAGGCTTGTCTGCAGAACCTGAATTTGTGCTGTGTGTTAATCCTGCCGTCCCTCGCTCATAAGAACTACAGTTGCGGTGCTGGCATGGCAAAGTTTTTTGTTTGTTTTGTTTTTGTTTGTTTTAGATTTTGGTTTCTTGAGACAGGATTTCTCTGTCGCTTTGGGGCCTGTCCTGGAACTAACTCTTGTAGGCCACCTCCCTAGTGCTGGTAGGAATAAAGGCATGTGCCACCACAGCCCAGTGAGAAAAAGTTTTTAAAAAGTATGTGGGAAGTGTGTGAAATTGATGTAATCAGCAGGAGGTGATGCAATCCTACTATTATTTCTCCTGAGAACTTGGGGCCTGTGGAAATCTAAGCTGAATGCTGGGAGGAAGCTGCTTGTTGGTTCCTGGCTGTTCAGCCCCAAAATAATCACACAGAAACTATATTAATTAAATCACTGTTTTGCCTATAAGCTCTAACTTGTTATTGGCTAACTCTTACATCTTAGTTTAACCCATTTCTAGTAATCTGTGTATTGCCACGAGGCTGTGGCTTACTGGCTAAAGTTTAGGCACTAAAATCAGAACTCTGGCAGTAGTGCCATGGCTTCTCTCTGACTCCGCCTCACAAACCTTCCATTTCAAGGATGGGTATGCCAACATGAAGTACAGATCAGGTACAAGTTAGTGTCTGCACCAACGTTTCTGTCTCTGTGTTATGTACACAGTCCTGGGTTGAAACCATCAGGGTATCAGCTATGAAACCCCCTGCTGAGAGAACTTAACTATTAGGTGAAAATTTGGGCATACAGATAGCAACAAACTGTTGGCATTGTTTCAGTAAACTAAAAAAGAATAAAACGGAACTTGGGACAATAGTCTATCACATTGATGCATAGGCATCCCCAAAATACTGAGAAATAGTCTAAGAAAGTGTGCTTTTAATAATATGTGACATTAAGCTGAATTCCTTTAGAAGGTAAGACAGCTAGAAACATGCCTGATACCTGTGAACATGGACATCACTGTTACGAATATATGTTTTTAAAAGTTTATTCTTGTAATGATACGTGTGAGACAGGTATTGATGGCCATGCTGACTAAGCCAGTTAAAAGTTTTAAGTCCAAAATAAAACTAAATCTTAAAAAAACTGATTGTGATAATAATATGAGCCAGGTGGTGGCAGTGCACGCCTTTTATTCCAGCACTCAGGAGGCAGAGGCAGACAAATCTCTGTGAGTTCAAGGCCATCCTGGTCTACAGAGTGAGTTCCAGGACAGGCTCCAAAGCTATACAGAGGAACCTTGTCTCAGAAAACCAAAAAAAAAAAGTTTTAAATCCTTGCTATTGATGGCCAGACCAAGAATGGGCTTGTACCTCTGAAAATTCTCTTGTTATCCAAGCTCAGGGATGCAGCAATTTTTGAAAAGATTTATTATGTATGCAGTGTTCTGTCTATATGCCAGAAGAGGGCACAAGATCTCATTATCGATGGTCGTGAGCCACCATGTGGTTGTTGGGAACTGAACTCAGGACCTCTGGAAGAGCAACCAGTGCTCTGAACTACTGAGCTATCTCTCCAGCCCCAGGATACAGCATTTTAAAAGGCAGAAACCACAAAGACCATAATATACATCAAAGTTAGCTGAGTTAGTTCATTCCAGCAGAGCATAAGTTATTTTGGACATAATTTGCCAATTTTGGTTAATAACACCAGAACTGTGGTTAAAGCCATGGAAATCTCAAATGTGTTGGCAAGGCAGATATGACCACTGTGGGAAAGGAAGTAGAGGGCCAAAAACTGTCTAAGTAGACAAACTAGAGTCAGAACAGGCAGGTGTTCATTACCTTAGTCATTTCAATTCTTTGCTGTCTTCCCTGAGGCTATGGAGATTTCTTCCTCTGCTGCTGCTCTTGGCAGTTTGAAGTTCTGTGGAGGCTTTGTTGCTGTGTGCTGAACAATATGTAAACTCGCTGACTCTTGAGAAATAAGATCACCATCAGGATCGGGCCAGCTAGGATACACGCATCTTTGTCTCATGATCTGCCTTTGAAGGACATTGATCGCATTGAGTAGCTATTGGCTTACCATTTCCTATTTAGGTAGTGGCTTCTTAAGTGTTCTGCGGAGACAGTATTTCTGGCAGCTTTCAAGGTCCCCAATTCCAGACTAGATTATTGACTACTGAGTTTCTTATGTTTCCTCAGCCTCACATTTAGTGCTTTATTGTGTCTGATTATGTCATCCTGCTATGACAGGAGCTGAAGGAGCAGATTGCATGTTTCTTGGGGGACACGCTACAGTTAGAGGAGACTCATTTTGGGGGAGGTGTAGTAGGAGCCGCAGGGCTGCTTCCCGCCACCCGGCTAGCTTTTCCTGAAATAATTACATGGAAACTCTATTCTTTTAAACACTGTCTAGCCCATATCTGTCGCCTCTTATTAGCTAATTCTCCAGAGTCTGTGTTGTTGTCTCCGTGCCTCTTTACCCCCCCTGCCCCACAGGAACTGGGGGTCACACAACCGGCAGCAACAACTGGCACCCAGCGTAGATGAACCTTTTCCTTTTGCTTGCCTTTTGGGTTCTCCTAATACTCATTTTGGGCATTTTCTTTCTTGTTTGCTGCTCTCACTGCCATTCCCAGAGTGACTCTCCACCAGCCAGGGTCTTGAGTTTACCCCCTTTGGCTGTTTTCGGTGAGTTGAGCCCTTCTTTTGCTTTCCATTTCCTTGCTTTCCCCTGTTTGTCTTCCTGGTTAGGAACTCTCCATCGTGACAGGGTTGATCCTGGTACCTCCACAGAAGTGCTGATCACCCAGGAGGTAGAACCAATAAACGACCCTCCAACTGGTCCTTTTGCCTGGAGACACTGTGTGAGTGTATGGTTGTGGCTTAACAAATCACACAAGTCCCTCACCACAAGCAGCACTCTCCGTTGGGTCTGCAAACACTACTTTCCCCTTCCCATCTGTCCTTGTCCTTGTCTTCATGCGGACTCCCTCCTTCGAGGACTGAGAGCAACTGATGACTTTTGCCCAGGGCCATTCTCTGGGATTATCTGAAGGTTCTCTTGCTTTAATGGGGAGTTCCGACTGCTCTTCAGAGTGTGGACTTTTGGACCTTTTCTATCCACTTCTCTCCCGTAACATCCGGTTATGTGACCGCCAGCTAAGAGCCATCAGGGCGGTGGCCAGTCTCTTAATTCATGGAAAGGCTTTGAATGTTCGACTGTGGTTGAATCCCCTTTCCCTTCTGGGATTGGAACGTTCTGGGATTGGAAGTAGATGACTGCTACTTCCACTAGTTTGGCTGAGATGCAGTTGTTCCTGCTCACCCTGTGTCTTCTGGTCATTTTCTTCTTTGCTGCCCCTCCTCACAGGCTCCTCCTGGGGTCCATCATGATTGGTGTCCTGTCCCCAGAGGATGGGGTCTTCCTTCTCCACCAGTGTTGCCACCACTCCCTCCCCCAAGTTGGTAAGAGGTCTGTGAGTTCCATGTGAGGGCTGCTGCCCTGGATCTTGCCTACTCTTTTTGCCTCTACCTGGTCTCCCACACACAATATGCAGAGCCTGGAGCAGAAGCTGCCTTTTCTGGCCATTTTGCTGAGCTATTCCTACAGTTCAAAGCTGAGGTGGCCTGGGCCTCGGGCTGACTCTCCCTACCTGTCTTGGCCCCATTGAGCCCTGGTGTGGTGATTGCACCACCACATGACTTGTCCCTTGACAGCTGCAGGGTAGGAGGGTCCCTGGCTGTGTTGGGCCCATCTCTATCTTCTGAGGACTTAGCTGGTCCCCCTCCTTCCTCAGTCTCTTCCTCCTCTACAATGTCCTCAAAGTCAAAGCTCAAGAAATGCTTTTCCCTCCATTCAGTGGGTGACTCAGTCAGAGGTTCTGTACCAAGCACCCTGCAGTTGCAAGGAGTCACTGACTCTTCCTCCCCAATTAGGCCTTGGAGACCACATCAGACCCTCCAGTCCTAGGTGAAAACAGCAGCTCCCACTCCTTGGTTGTGCTGGGACAGTTGGTAGGGTATTGACTAGTGATGGCATGTCCTCTGGGAGAGATGGACTGAGTCGTTGAGGGAGAACCTTGAAAGATGGAGCAGGAATGGTACAGAGAGAAGAGCTGCTCAGTTTTATGGGGGCTGAAGAAGCTGCCCCTGACCCAGCAAGAGTGGGTCATGGAGAAAAGGCGGCTGGGCTGACCTCAGGGGGAAGAGGGCATCCTCAGTGACAGAAGTGTCACCTAATGCTCAGAAGTGAAGGAAATGAAAAAGGAAGAAGTTGCTTGGAGTTCTTTATACCACCCAAGGCATCCCAGCCATGACTCAGCATTCCCTGTTCTACTGTCACTGATATCTGCACAGCCACTGCCATAGAGATGCCTAACAGGGAGAATATGCTTGTGATTAAGGTAGAAGGCCCTTCAGAGTATATTCTGGAGACAACTAACTGATGTACTTCATGTAAAGGCCTGAGTATCTGACATCCAGGAGTGCCTAAGCTCAGGACTCTGCCTTGCTATCAACCCCATTCTATGACCCTTCCTGTGGCCCCTGGGACCTCCTCCCTCACAAAGGATAACACAGACAGCCTGGCTGAATCATTCAGAGAGTCTGCCCAGCTAGGATCTGCTGCTGGGACCCAGCAAGAGTAACAAACGCTTGTAGCAGGGAGCTTATAGGGGCCTTTCCAACCAGTCATCAGCATCCTCCCCCCCCCACCCAGTTCTGCCTCCATTGCTGCTTCCCACTTTGACTCAATGGAACTGCTTCCTCCGAAATTGCCCCCTCACATTCCCATTGAGGAGGAGACCCCAGCAGGGACAGTTTATCCCCTCTCAATCCTCTCCCCTCCCCTCCCCTGGATACTCCAGAAGTAGCTACAGGGTCATTCCTATTCCAGGGGGAATCAGAAGGTGCTGAGGGGGATCAGCCCCTCTCAGGATATCCTTGGTTCCATGGCATGCTCTCTCGACTCAAGGCTGCCCAGGTGGTGCTGGAAGGAGGCACTGGCTCCCTTGGTGTCTTCCTAATATGTCACAGTGAGACAAGATGTGATGAATATGTCCTCACTTTCAACGCCCAGGGCAAGGCCAAGCACCTGTGTTTGTTACAATATGAATGAATGAGGAGGGTCAGTGCCAGATCCAATATCTGTGGTTCTAGTCCATTTTCGATAAGCTTGAGTGCTTCTGAGTGCATCCCATTCCTGTGGAGTCTGGAGGCCCCAGCAATGTTGTCCTTGTCATCTATGAGCTCTCCCAGTGGTAGCAGGGCCAGGAACAGGCTGGGAGCCATGCAGGGGCATGCAAGGGTGACAGATAATCCCTGATTCTTGTTACTTTAAGCAAGTACTCAGACAATGGCCCATGCAGCTTCAAACCGATGACAATTGGTACTCCATGTTAAAGGCTATTCTTGACCCCTCAGTTTTCCTCCAATGGGTCTGATGCAGCAGAGACCCAAGCCCATACAAATTTGAAATTTGTACTTAATGTCACCTTTGACATGCTTACTGGCAGTGGACAATACACTGACCCTGCCTCACAATCCATGATTGGCTTACATCTCTATTTCCAATAAGTGTCTGACCTAGCCTTCAAGGCCCTCAAACTTTGTACACCCGAGGACTGAGGAGGAGAGTCATCTGTCTATGTGTTACTTTCATTGCTTAATAAAGAAACTGCCTTGGCCCTTTGATAGGACAGAAAATTAGGTAGGCAGGGAAGACAGAACAGAATGCTGGGAGAAAGAAGGCAGTGAGACAGACGCTATAGCTCTCCTCTCCAAGATGGACGCAGGTTAAGATCCTTCCTGGTAAGCCATCCCCTCATGGTGCTGCCCAGAATATTAGAAATGGGTTAATCAAGATGTGAGAATTAGCCATTAAGAGGCTAGAGCTGATGGGCCAAGCAGTGTTTAAAAGAATACAGTGGCCTCCCTGCCGAGCCTGCTAGGACGCTGGGACCGAATCCGAACCGGGAGGACAAAGGGGTGGCCGGTAGCTCCTTTGTTCCCATAGCCTGCCCGCAGCGAGCGGGGTGGGCCCTTTGTTCGCGAGCTAACCAAGAAGCGTGGAGTTTCGATCTGGGCACCTCTGGGCACCGAGTGAAACATCATTGTGGAGAAACATCTCTGGGGAGTGACATCACTGGGAAGGTACATCAGTGGGCAAGAAGACCTGATCCTGTAAAAGAAGATCCAAAGGGGAGTATTGGGAGGAAGAGATGGGCAGATGCCAATGCAGGAATTCTCCCAACAATCTGAAAAACAACGCGAAACCACCAGAAGCCAGTGACCCCACAACAGGAGGACATGAACACCTTAATCAAGAAGAAGTAGAAAAAACGGATTTCATGAAAGTGATTGACACCCTTAAACAGCATATAAAAAATGCCCTTATAGAAATGGATGAGAAGTATAATAGAAAGTTCGAGGAATTGAGTAAATCAGTGAATGATACCCTAGGAAACCAAGGAAAAACAATCAAGCAGATAATGGAAACAGTTCATGACTTGAAAACTGAAATGGAGGCAAAGAAGAAAACACAAACAGAGGGCCGACTGGACATGGAAAATCTAGGTAAACGAATAGAGACTACAGAATCAAGTATAACCAGCAGAATACAAGAGATAGAAGAAAGAATCTCAGATTCTGAGGATAACATAGAGAAAATAAACACTCTGATCAAAGAAAACAGCAAGTCCAACAAACTCTCATCACAAAACATTCAGGAAATATGGGACACAATAAAAAGACCAAACCTAAGAATAATTGGAGTAGAAGAAGGAGAAGAAATGCAGCTCAACGGTACAGAAAATATACTTAATAAAATTATAGAAGAAAACTTTCCCAACCTGAAGACAGATGTACCTATGAAGGTTCAAGAAGCATACAGAACACCAAAGAGGCTGGATCAAAAGAAAACATCCCCTCGCCATATAATAATCAAAACACAAAATATACAGAATAAAGAAAGAATATTAAGAGCCGCAAAGGAAAAAGGCCAAGTTACTTATAAAGGTAAACCTATCAGACTTACACCTGACTTCTCTATGGAAACCATGAAAGCCAGAAGGTCCTGGATAGATGTTCTCCAAAAACTAAGAGACCACGGATGCAAGCCCAGACTACTATATCCAGCCAAACTTTCATTCACTATAAATGGAGAAAACAAAATTTTCCAGGAAAAAAACAAATTTAAACAATACGTAGCCACAAATCCAGCCTTACAGAAAATAATAGAAGGAAAATCACTAACCAAGGAGTCCAACAATGACCACAATAACTCAGATATCTAGAGACTCTTCACCAGTGCAAATCAAAGAAGGAAAACACAAACCCTACTACTAAAAAAGTGACCGGAGTTAACAACCACTGGTCATTAATATCACTTAATATCAATGGGCTCAACTCACCTATAAAAAGGCACAGGCTAAGAGATTGGATAAGAAAACAGGATCCAACATTCTGCTGTCTACAAGAAACACACCTCAACCACAAAGACAGGCACCTACTCAGAGTAAGGGGCTGGGAAAAGGCTTATCAAGCAAATGGACCTAAGAAACAAGCAGGTGTGGCCATACTAATTTCTAACAAAGTTGACTTCAAACTTAAATCAATCAGAAGAGATGGAGAGGGACATTTTATACTCATAACAGGAACAATTCATCAGGAAGGAGTCTCAATCCTGAATATCTATGCCCCTAATATAAAAGCACCCACGTACGTAAAAGAAACATTAGTAAAACTCAAGCCAGTCATCAAACTGCACACGCTAATAGTAGGAACTTCAACACTCCTCTCTCACAAATGGACAGGTCAATCAGACAGAAACCTAACAGAGAAATTAGAGAATTAATGGAGGTAATGAAGCAAATGGACTTAACAGACATCTATAGATTATTCCACCCAAAGAGGAAAGAATATACCTTCTTCTCTGCAGCTCATGGAACCTTCTCTAAAATTGACCACATACTTGGTAACAAAGCTAACTTACACAGTTACAAAAAAATATTAGTAACCACCTGTGTCTTATCAGATCACCATGGATTAAAGTTAGAATTCAACAACAATGCTACCCCCAGAAAGCCTACAAACTCATGGAAACTGAACAGTCAACTACTGAACCATACCTGGATTAAGGAAGAAATAAAGAAAGAAATTAAAGTCTTCCTTGAATTCAATGAAAATAAAGAAACAACATACTCGAACTTATGGGACACTATGAAAGCAGTCCTGAGAGGAAAGTTCATAGCACAAAGTGCCCACCTAAAGAAAACAGAGAAAGCACATATTTGAGACTTAACAGCCCACTTGAAAGCTCTAGAAAAAAAAAGAAGCAGACTCACCTAGGAGGAGTAGAAGACTGGAAATAATCAAATTGAGGGCTGAAATCAACAAAATAGAAACACAGAAAACAATCCAAAGAATCAATGAAACAAAAAGCTGGTTCCTGGAGAAAATCAACAAGATTGATAAACCCCTATCCAAACTAATCAAACGACAGAGTGAGAACACGCAAATTAATAAGATCAGAAAGGAAAAGGGGGACATAACCACAGACACAGAGGAAATTCAGAGAGTCATTAGATCTTACTACAAAAGCCTGTATGCCACAAAACTGGAAAATGTAAAAGAAATGGACGCTTTTTTAGATAAATACCATTTACCAAAACTAAACCAGGACCAGGTGAACAATCTATACAGACCTGTAAGTCGCGAAGAATTAGAAGCTGTTACCAAAAACCTCCCTACCAAAAAAAGCCCAGGACCAGATGGTTTCAATGCAGAATTCTACCAGAACTTCCAAGAAGACCTAATACCTATACTCCTTAATGTATTCCACAATATAGAAACAGAAGGGTCATTACCAAATTCCTTTTATGAAGCCACAATTACTCTGATACCAAAACCACTCAAAGACTCAACCAGGAAAGAGAACTACAGGCCAATCTCACTCATGAATATCGACGCAAAAATCCTCAACAAAATACTGGCAAATCGAATCCTAGAACACATCCGAAAAATTATCCATTATGATCAAGTAGGCTTCATCCCAGAGATGCAGGGCTGGTTCAACATACGAAAACCTATCAATGTAATCCAGCATATAAATAAACTGAAAGAAAAAAACCATATGATCATTTCATTAGATGCTGAAAGAGCATTTGACAAAATTCAACATCCATTTATGTTAAAAGTCTTGGAGAGATTAGGGATACAAGGGTCCTACCTAAATATAATAAAAGCTATATACAGCAAGCCAACAGCTAACATCAAATTAAACGGAGAGAAACTCAAAGCCATCCCACTTAACTCAGGAACACGGCATGGCTGTCCACTCTCGCCATACCTCTTCAATATAGTGCTTGAAGTTCTAGCAATAGCAATAAGACAACATAATGGGATCAAGGGGATTCGAATTGGAAAGGAAGAAGTGAAACTTTCGTTATTTGCAGATGATATGATAGTGTACATAAGCGACCCCAAAAACTCCACCAAAGAACTTATACAGCTGATAAACAGCTTTAGTAATGTGGCAGAATACAAGATCAACTCCAAAAAATCAGTCGCCCTCTTATACACAAAGGATATGGAAGCAGAGAGGGAAATCAGAGAAGCTTCACCATTCACGATAGCCACAAACAGCATAAAATATCTTGGGGTAAATCTAACCAAGGAAGTGAAAGATCTATTTGACAAGAACTTTAAGGCATTGAAGAAAGAAATTGAAGAGGATACCAAAAAAATGGATGGACCTCCCTTTCTCTTGGATTGGGAGGATCAACATAGTAAAAATGGCAATTCTACCAAAGGCAATTTATAGATTCAATGCAATCCCCATCAAGATCCCATCAAAATTCTTCACAGATCTGGAGAGGACAATAATCAACTTTATATGGAAAAACAAAAAACCCAGGATAGCCAAAACAATCCTATACAATAAAGGATCTTCTGGAGGCATTACCATCCCTGACTTCAAACTCTATTACAGAGCTACAGTAATGAAAACAGTGTGGTACTGGCATAAAAACAGAGAAGTCGACCAATGGAATCGTATAGAAGACCCAGATTTTATCCCACAAACCTATGAACACCTCATTTTTGATAAAGGAGCTAAAAGTATACAATGGACGAAAGAAAGCATCTTCAACAAATGGTGCTGGCACAACTGGATGTCAACCTGTAGAAGAATGAAAATAGACCCATATCTCTCACCGTGCACAAAACTCAAGTCCAAATGGATTAAAGACCTCAATATCAGCCCGAACACACTGAACCTGATAGAAGAGAAAGTGGGAAATACCCTACAACAGATGGGCACAGGAGATCGCTTCCTATGTATAACCCCAGAAGCACAGACATTAAGGGCAACATTGAATAAATGGGACCTACTTAAACTGAGAAGTTTCTGTAAAGCAAAGGACATGGTCACTAAGACACAAAGGCAACCTACTGACTGGGAGAAGATCTTCACCAACATCGCAACAGACAAAGGTCTGATCTCCAAAATATATAGAGAACTCAAGAAACTAGACTTTAAAATGCTAATTAACCCAATTAAAAAATGGGGCACTGAACTGAACAGAGAATTCTCAACAGAAGAAGTTCAAATGGTCAAAAGACACTTAAGGTCGTGCTCAACTTCCTTAGCAATCAGGGAAATGCAAATCAAAACAACTTTGAGATATCATCTTACACCTGTCAGAATGGCTAAAGTCAAAAACACCAAGGATAACCTTTGCTGGAGAGGCTGTGGAGAAACGGGTACCCTCATCCATTGCTGGTGGGAATGCAATCTTGTGCAACCACTGTTGAAGTCAGTGTTTCGGTTTCTCGGGAAATTCGGGATCAACTTACCCCTGGACCCAGCAATACCACTCTTGGGAATATACCCAAGAGATGCTCTATCAAATGACAAAAGCATTTGTTCAACTATGTTCATAGCAGTATTATTTGTAATAGCCAGAACCTGGAAACAACCTAGATGCCCTTCAATGGAAGAATGGATGAAGAAAGTATGGAATATATACACGCTAGAGTACTACGCTGCGGTAAAAAACAATGACTTCTCGAATTTTGCATGCAAATGGATGGAAATAGAAAACACTATCCTGAGTGAGGTGTCCCAGACCCAAAAAGATGAATATGGGATGTACTCACTCATAATTGGTTTCTAGCCATAAACAAGGGTCACGGAGTCTACAATTGGTGATCCCAAAAAGCTAAATAAGAAGGTGAACCCAAGGAAAAACATATAGTTGTCCTCTTGGCTAAGGGAAGTAGACCGAATTTCCAGGGAGAAAATGGGATCTTGGGGGTGGGGTGGGATGGGGGTAAGGGGAGATGGGGAGAGAAAAGGTAGAAGGGAAGTAGGGGGGACCTGGGGAAACAGGAGAATTGGGATAAAGGAAAGGTGGATAGGGGAGCACGGAACCACAATTCTTAGTTAAGGGAGCCACTTTAGGGTGGGCAAGAGACTTGACCCTAGAGGGGCTCCCTAGTGCCCAAGATGAGGTTCCCAGTTAGTTCCTTGGGCAGCTGAAAATAGGGAACCTGAAATGACCCTATCCTAGAGCAATACTGACGAATATCTTGCATATCATCATAGAATCTTCATCTGGTGATGGATAGAGATAGAGACAGAGACCCACACAGGAGCACTGGACTGAGCTCCCAAGGTCCCAAGGAGGAGCAGAAGGAGGGAGAACATGAGCAAAGAATTCGGGACCACGAGGCGTGCATCCACCCACTGAGACAGTAGAGCTGATCTACGGGGAGCTCACCAAGGCCAGCTGGACTGTGACTGAAAAAGCATGGGATAAAACCGGACTCTCTGAACATGGCGAACAATGAGGGCTGATGAGACACCAAGGACAATGGCAGGGTGTTTTGATCCTACTTAATGTGCTGGCTTTGTGGGAGCCTAGCCAGTTTGGATGTTCACCTTCCTAGATATGGACGGAGGGGGGAGGACCTAGGACTTAACACAGGGCGGGGAACCCGGACTGCTCTGTGGACTGGAGAGGGAGGGGGAGAGGATTGGGGGGAGGGGGAGAAGGGTGGGAGGAGGGGGAGAAGGGTGGGAGGAAGGGAAAGGAAATGGGAGCCTGGGAGGAGGTGGAAACTTGTTTTTTGTTTATGTTTTTTTTCTTCTTTTCGCAATAAAAAAAAAGAAAATAAATTTTATATCATTACATCTTAAAAAAAATAAAAAAATAAAAGAATACAGTTTCCATGTAAATATTTTGGGTGTAAAGCTAGCCGGGTGGCGGGACATAGCCGCTGTTCCTTCTACAGAGGACAGTGTAAAGTGGCTCACAGCCATCTATAATGAGATCTGGTGCCTCTTCTGGTGTATATATGTTAACAGAACATTGTATGCATAATAAATAAGTCTTTAAAAAAAGTATTTCTGCAATCTTGTCCAACAGGCTGCAGAACCATTTCCTGAATTTTTTACCTGTGTCACCAATGCTGTTGAAAACTGCATCCCATCTTGCCCTACCAAGGATATCCTCACTAAACGGCTAACTTTGCGGGTGGGGGGGGGGGGGCTCAACACTGTCATCTGTAATGTCATCATACCTGTTAAAAATGAAAATATTCCTAAGTGAGTCTATGCTGCCTGAGATTTTGACACACAGAATGGGCCCATTTCAGCTCTTACAGCTTCCATCAATGCCTTGGTTAACACCAAACTTGACAAGGATGACAATTATGCCCCACCAGACCATACTTGCTGCAGATGTGGACAGTCTGACCATTTACATAGGGATTGCCCTAGGGCTCATCCAAAGACCTAATGCCCTAAATGCCAAGAGGGCTATCATTGGGCACAAGACTGTAGAAGCTCCCAGCAGGTCCTAATATGAATGACAGACTGGACAATGGCTTCACACTCCTGATGCATGAAGGTAAGTGCTGTGCCTTGGTCTGCAATGGTTTAGGTGAACTGGTTCTCATTTACTAGACAGATGTCTTTGATTTCAGAAGCATAGTGAATGTTATTTAAAAAGACCTATTGCCCCAATACTTTTGTTCTCTCTGTTGAGGTTACTTGAACAGCAGTAGAACCAACTTTAATAGAGACTTGGGTGTCATTGTGGGCTAGTTTGAGAGCATTGTGGAATACCTTTAGGTCCTCTTTCAAAGCCAAAGTAGCAGAAGGGAGTTTCTGTTGCTCATGTTCTGTGAGCTCAGCCAGCTCCCCAGGACAGTCTATGAAAATAAGCCATTTGCTGCCCTTCAGGCCAGTCAGCAGCCAATTGTGGTACTTGCTGTACTCCCTGACCTAGGAGTTACAGTTATAGATATAGACTGCAGAGACATTGTTGTAAGCAAAGCCAGGAAAAACAGCAAACCACTTAAAGAGAAAGTCTATTTTAAAGCGATTACTAGGTCCAGTATGGGCACGCTAAATAATCATTTCCCTCAGGACAGATGGCTTGCTGCCCTCCCCATTTTCAAATTAAAGATAAAATTTATGCCACACCATCAAAATGTCATTGCCCAGACTGTTATAGCCTTTATACATGCCAATAAAACTAATTTGGGGTTAATAATAATGGGAGATAATCATAAGGAAAGGGCCTATGCCCAACCAAATCCTGGATCAGTACAACTAGGGGAGATATTGGTAGTCCTTAAGGTACTGGAAATGACCCAATCAGAACCTAAACTTGTTGCATGGTGCCTTGTGGAAGGGGTGGTGGTGGCTGTAATATTTCTGCTTAAGTGTCTATACAGCTAAGCTGCTGACAACAGCAAGTGAACAAGGCAATACTCCAGGTGTTAATGGCTATGGAGCATGCTAGACCAAAACCTCCCAGGGAGGTAGTCCATGCTTGGCTAACATAAATACAGTATGCCATTTAAAGCCTTAATTCTACTTAAAGTCTCCCCTTGCTTTCGACTTCTTGGGAACTTTCAGGGATCCCTTTCAAGGACTATTAGTCAAATACAGCAGGCAAGCCTAAGACAGGCACAGCCCAAAATGTTGGGGGCAGTCCATGAGGTGGGGTTATACAAATCCATAACTCCACTAGGTTGTCCAATAAAGATAAAATAAAAAGGGTGAGATGAGGCAGGGCAATAGCACAAGTAGAAGAAAGTGTATAAAAACTCAGATGTATGAGCAAAATTGGCCAAGACAACCTGTCAGAGGACCAATAGCAAGGTAACTAATGAACGCATTCCTAGCCAGTCACAACATGCCAGCAGCAACTGACAGTTTCAAAAGGACCAACCAGAAAACTACATGCAGCAGCTTAATTTTCCAAATCCTATTTAAAAAAAAAAAACTGACCTTTTTACAATAAAGAGGTTCTGTATTGTAATATCACAGAGTCTGTGTCATTGCTGCAGTGTCTTCTCAGCTCCTGCCCCCTGGGAAATAAGGCTCACACAACAGGCAGCAGCAACAAGCCTGTAACAACTACAACAGGGAAATTATATTTTATTCCTTAATGCATTGCTGACCAGCACAGGCAGGTGAGTGACCCATATATCAGGTTTCATGCAAACCCCACAGTCTTGGGCCAAGCTATGATCAAACATCCTGAGCACATACATGGTCTGGTAAGTGATTAAGATCCTGTCCTCTAATCCCATCCTAGGAAAGACCTATCAGTTGTCAGTCTGATAGGTCCCCACACAACTCAACAGTCCTATCCATTATCATGCTTCATGGTCTGTCTGGGGTCAATTAGCCTAGGCCTCCCTCATCATCTTAATGATCACAGGATTAAGTTGGGTCAGACAGTCTGAACAACAACCCAGAAAGCTGACTGACAGACTCTCCCTCCTGTACCTTCCTCAGATTCCTGGGTCTACACTGGGATAAGCAAGATCACTAAACAGTCGGGCCTGGTGATGGATTCAGACCCCTGCCCTCCTGCATCGTCCCTACAATTCCACACACAGCTGAGATAGAGGAACCTGGGTGCCCACCCCAAATGGTGAGTGATCAAGATCCTGCCCTCCCACAGCAGTCTCACACTGCCAGGACCAGTTGATGCTCAAGAGAACACCCACCTGCTCAGTATGCTGAGATCCCGAGATCCCCACCCGCCCCTGTCCTAGCTGGGCTCAGTCGGACTGTGCCCCATCCCGGCCTGGTGAGGACTAGAGATTCCATCCTGATGGAGTCCTGCCAACAACCCAGGTCCAGCTTGGGTTGCACTGCATGTACTCCTCCTCACACTGGTGAATGACCTGGATCTTTGCTCTCCGTGATTATCCTCAGAGTCTCTGCCTAGCGTTGGTGAAGCAGGCTGCACACCAGCCCAACATGGTGAGTTCCCAAGAACCTGTCAGCCCTGGCCATCCTCATCCTCCCTGGCTTAGCTGGGTCAGTCTGAAGCTCCCCATCCCAGGCTGGTAAGAGCTCAAAACCCTATCCTGCTATTGTTATGTTAATCCTCCCATGCGTGATTAGCTTGCACACCCTGGGTGCCAGCCTATCTTCCTCTGTCACTGTTGTAATAAGACCCCCCAGGCCCAGCTTGGTATGTGAGATCTGTACTCCATGCCATCCTGGTGAGTTACCTGGACTCTTGCCCTCTGAAGACATCTACACAGTCCCAGGCCTTGGATGAAGCAGCATGTATACCAAACAACCCAATACCCTCTCTGATGCAAATTCTCATATTCTAAGCATAGCTTGGATCAAGCAGCTTGCCAACTAGCCAAGCCTGCTTATTGACCCAGACTCTAAGTAGTGATCCCACAGTTTCAGGCACACTGATGAAATACCCAGAATCACTCTAGCTTCCCACTGTTAGTATACTTCCTGCACTATCTCTGATCAGAAATCCTGAATATGCCTGTCCTGTGAGTGATCCAGATCTTTGCCCTCCATAGAGACACCCACAGTCCAGAAATACTGGGATCCAACTGCCTGATAACCATCAAGATCAGGCTTTCTTCAGCTATTCTAATAATCCCAGAACTTGTGGTCAAGCATCCTGGGCACTAGCCCAGCCCAATCAGTGATCAATACTCTCTTCTCTCTAATAATACTGAAACTTCCTGGCCTAGCAGTGGTGAGCAGTTTCCCCATCAGCACATCCTAATGAGTCCCCAAGATCCACCTCTGCTTTCACCTTCTGTAGACTCACAGACATAGCTGGGATCATAAGCCTGAGTACCAGGCCAGCCTGGTGATTGTCAAATATCCCCACCTAGCTTTACCCTCTTCAAAACCACAGGCTCAGCTTGGGTCATACCAGTGGTCAACCATAGTGAGAGATCAAGGCTCCCACTCCAGCAGCTTCCTCAGACTTACAGGCGCACTTCCAATAAAGCAGATGTTCAACCAGCATGGTGAGTAACCCAACCCCATGCATCACAATGAGACACTAAGTTTCCCAGTCTTAAAATCAAATAAACAAGGAAAATAGGAGGTGTGTGTGAGATTAGCTGATCAGGAGCAACTTGCCAAAGTAACTTATAATTAATTTTTTTAATTGCTCATTCAATTTCCCCCTTCACACCTAGAGAAAAGGATCATAAGAAATAATTTTTATCAAAATTCATGGTTTTATATAAACCACTGTCTGTGTTAATTGTGGCCTGAGGGATTTGCATCTGCGCTTTCTTTTACAGGTACTCTCATGACCCCAACAAGACTGTTAAAGCCTTACTGTAAGCTAGCAACCATACACAACCATGGGGAAACAGAAGAGGGATCTCCTGGTTTCAATCACATGTAAACCACATGTCACTTCTAATTCTATCCCCATTATACTGGTACTCTATATAAATGGTTTTCATTATGCTAAAGTAAATACAGAAAAAAAGCCCTGTCATTTTACTGATAGGCAACACAACCAGACAAGGGCATATCAGACAGGACCAACAACCCCTGAAAGGTCTCTGTGAACACCCCCAAAAATTACTTGCCCCAACAAAAAGCAGGAAGCAGCTTGGAGAGAACTATGACCAAATTCCCTAAATGATTGTTCAATAAATGTTTATTTACATTTAAAGAGAGATATGCTATAGTAATTTGCATTGGTATGAATCTTGATCTATTGATACGAATTTTAGGTCAATATATATATATATATATATATATATATATATATATATGCTCTTGATTAAGGTATTGTGTTTGTGCAGCTCATTTAAAAAAAGAACTAGAGAAAGAAACAGACTTTGGCCCCAAAATCAGATCCATCTCTACCCTGACTAACTGAAACACAAAACCAACCAATCCCTGAGCAGGGAAGTTGCTCCTTCTAGTCTAGAGGCTTGACCTTTCCCTGTCCTTAGCAGAGGCAGCCTCTTCCAGTCAGCCAGGCAAGGAGTGGCATAACTGCCCCGACCTTCCCCTGACCCTAACCCATGCAAAACGGCCAATCAGAAGTGGGCAGCACATCACCCTCCTGAGAGAACCCAACCAGGAATGGGCAACACCTCAGTCCACAGGGAGAGACCAATCAGAAAAGATTAAGCAACTCCAGGTGTCCTCTGGCTCAGACAACAATGTAACAGCTCCCCCAGATACAAGGCAGCCAATCAACTCAGACTAGATACCCAAGATTCGGCTTGAATGAATCCCAAGTCTGCAACCATGCCATTTTGGAGGGCTCCAGCCAACCCCAAGTCTGTAGTTATACAGGTTTGGAATTCCCAAAGACCCCTCCCTCCTGCCTGAGCTAAATAACAGCCTTCCCCCAACCCCCAACCCCCACCCTAGAGCAACTCCAGGTCTCTCCTGCACTGTTGTTGCTGATGCTGTTGCTGCTTTAGAAAGACAGGGAAGCCTGGCTTAACTCATAGTAAGGACTCCTTGTTTTTGCATCAGATTTGGTATCATGGTGGTATTTTGGGGATCTGGACTTTAAGCATAACAATTATATTCAAAATAACACTGTGAAATCATAAGTATAAACCCATATTGGTCAAGAAGTACTTAAGAGTTTAGTTACATGCTCTTGAAACTGTTGTCATGTGTTTTGGGGGAGAATCAAGAAGACGTCCTCATCACTTTCACGGCATGTCAGTCCTTTCCTATCCTCAGGGATGCAGTAACATCCCTGGTCTGGGAGTGTCAGGATGGTAGAGGTAGGCTGGTTGAGACATTTCTACAGCTTTCTTCCCAACTTCAAATGCTCAAAGAAGAGCATGGATGCCTCTTGCTAAACTTTCCCAAATGGTTTTCAGGATTAAATATTACTTTTTTAAAAAGCAGGATGGGTCATTTATCTTTTTCTGATTCTTGCTTGCTGTACTCTGTCACCTTTGAACAATGATGTGACACTGCTTGACTTTGCTCTGTCATGCTGGAACTAGTACTTTACCAGTAACCCCCTACATAGACATATTTCATGGGAATTCTGATAATACCTGTTATGGTAAAAGTAAAAATGCAGCAGGTCCCTGAGTGGCTGCAGTGGTCAGCAGGTCTGGAGACCATGCTGCAGGTCCCCAAAGTGGCCTCAAGCAGTGGGCTGTGGGTCCTTAGAGCAGCCAGTTCCAGGCAGGGACAGTAGAGTTCCCCAAGTGGCTGCAGTGGGGCGTGAGGGGCTGTGAATCCCAGCTATGGAGCTGCGTAGTTGGTGAGAGACCTCGATGGGGTAGCCAGTCCCATGAGGAGAGACAGACAGATGGGCATGCCATGAGACCACGCTGCAGGTCTCTGAAGGTGGCTGGTCCTGGGCAGGGAGTCAGACAGATAGGCACACCATGCAAAGTGAGGTTGGATATTTATTTACTGGATTATGGAAGGAAAAGGGGAGAAGGGGGAAAGAGGAGAGAGACAGGCAGAGAGAGAGGGGGGAGGGAAGAAGGGAGAGAGGGAGAAAGAAGGGAGAAGGCAAGAAGTAGGGAAAAGGGAGAGACAGAATATGCCTCTTTGAGAAAGTGACGGAAAAGGAAGGGACTCAGACTGTAAGCTGAAGATTAGGTTGCCTCGGTGGACAAAAGAGAGAATGGGCATGGCTTTTATCTTTAATGTGCAGGACAGACCATTACATTCCCACCTGATTTTTATAATAAAAAGGCAGGAGTTTAGGCACAACAGGTTAAAGGAATCTGGTCAGTGGATTCTCAGGACTGCTTCCTACTTATTTGTGGGTGTCATCTTGTGTGGGGGGAACCTAAGAAAGTTGGGTGCTGGCCTGTCAGAATGTCTAAAATAAAAAACTCCAATGATAGCCTTTGCTGGAGAGGCTGTGGAGGAAGGGGTACCCTCATCCATTGCTGGTGGGAATGCAATCTCACGCAACCACTTTGGAAATCTGTGTTTCGGTTTCTCAGGAAATTTGGGATCAACCTACCCCTGGACCCAGCAATACCACTCCTGGGAATATACCCAAGAGATGCCCGATCATATGATAAGAGCATTTGTTAAACAATGTTCATAGCAGTATTATTTGTAATAGCCAGAACCTGGAAACAACCTAGATGCCCTTCAATGGAAGAATGGATGAAGAAAGTGTGGAATATCTACACATTAGAGTACTTACGCTGCGGTAAAAAACAATGACTTCTCGAATTTTGCATGCAAATAGATGGAAATAGAAAACACTATCCTGAGTGAGGTAACCCAGACCCAAAAAGATGAATATGGGATGTACTCACTCATAATTGGTTTCTAGCCATAAACAAGGGTCACGGAGTCTACAATTGGTGATCCCAAAGAAGCTAAATAAGAAGGTGAACCAAAGGAAAAACATATAGTTGTCCTCTTGGCTATGGGAAGTAGACAAAATTGCCGGGGAGAAAATTGGGATCTTGGGGGTGGAGTGGGATGGGGGTAAGGAGAGATGGGGAGAGAAAAGGGAGAAGGGGATGATGGGGGGAACTTGGGGGAAAAGGAGGATTGGGAAAAAGGAAGGTTGGATAGGGGAGCACAAAAGCACAATTCTTAGTTAAGGGAGCCACCTTAGGGTTGGCAAGAGACTTGAACCTAGAGTGGCTTCCAGATGCCCAAGCCGAGGTCCCCAGTTAGTTCCTTGGGCAGCTGAGGATAGGGAACCTGAAATGACCCTATCCTATAGCAATACTGACGAATATCTTGCATATCATCATAGAACCTTCATCTGGTGATGGATGGAGATAGAGACAGAGACCCACACTGGAGCACTGGACTGAGCTCCCGATGTCCCAATGAGGAGCAGAAGGAGGGAGAACATGAGCAAAGAAGTAGGGACCACGAGGGGTGCACCCACCCACTGAGACAGTGGGGCTGATCTATTGGGAGCTCACCAAGGCCAGCTGGACTGTGACTGAAAAAGCATGGGATAAAACTGGACTCTCTGAGCATGGCGATCAATGAGGGCTGATGAGACACCAAGGACAATGGCAGGGTGTTTTGATCCTACTTAATGTGCTGGCTTTGTGGGAGCCTAGCCAGTTTGGATGTTCACGTTCCTAGATATGGACGGAGGCAGGAGGACCTAGGACTTACCACAGGGCAGGGAACCCTGACTGCTCTTTGGACTGGAGAGGGAGGGGGAGAGGAGTGGGGGGAGGGGGAGAAGGGTGGGAGGAGGGGGAGAAGGGTGGGAGGAGGGGAGGGAAATGGGAGGCTGGGAGGAGGTGGAAACTTGTATTTTTTCTCCTTTTCTCAATAAAATAAGTTAAAAAAAAGTTAAAAAAAAACAAAGTTGGGTGCTGGTCACATCCTGGCATAGATAGTGTTTGTGGTGTGGAAATGTCTGGTGTCTCTTACACATGTTTAAGATATTGGCAGAACAGAGGACAAAATTAAGTTTAGAAAACAAAATAGGATCAGGAAATTGAGGGGGCTGTATCTGACCTGTTTAAGGTGGATCCTTCAGTTCACCTCCCTGGAACTCACAAGAATTTTTTGGGTTTGTGTAAACAGAAGGTTTAGACATATACATTGTATAAAGAAGTAGCATATTTATGTCAGAAAGACTATGACAGATATTTTTTTCAATTACGTGTAATCTTATTTTAATCACATTGAGAGATAGTAAGGGGACTTTTGATAATATGTCAAAATCCAGAGCAAAGGCACAAGCAGGATGGAGTTAAACACACAGCAAACATGTAGTTTGGGGCCAAGAATTTCCAGCAGTTCATTTAACAGTTAAAAGCAACCACCTATCTTTTCCATTGCCTGTTTTCCCATTGTGCCAGATGATGTAAGAACAATAAGGACAGAGACTGGAGAGGGGTTTAGTGGAATTGCTTTGAGTTTCTCTCCATTTGATTTGATGTTAGCTGTCAGCTTGCTGTATATTGCTTTTATTATGTTTAGATATATTGATTCACTGCATAAAGTGCACACAAGGTTGAGGAATTAACACCCGAAAATTATACATGTGTAGAAATGATGATATTCTAGAAGACAGGTAAAGTTTGTGGATTATGAGTAAAATTTCCATCTTTAATATGTTTGATGTTAGTTTTGAGTCAAAACATATGACATATATTTTTGCACAACGAAAAGTATTTTGAAGACTATGGAAGGCAGCATGAGAGAGAAGTTTGATAATTTGTATTTGTCCTCACACCTTTATAACTTGCAGATCTTGTATTTGTATTTTACTGAAATTTGTTTGGTGAGGTTGTGCTTTTAAACTGACAAACCTCTCAGCTGTCAAAGTGTATCAGAGATCTTTGAGAAGGATAAAATTTTACTTGATTTACACTCATAAGAAGAGAGAAAGAGTAAAAAACTGCTTGCAATAGAAGGTTAATGGCAGAACTGACAATAGTAAAGAACATATTAATATATTTTAAATGAAGGCTGGATTAAATATGAAATATTTTTGTAAGAGACTTAAAAGTACATACCGAAGATCTTCACCAATCCCGCAACTGACAAAGGTCTGATATCCCAAATATATAAAGAACTCAAGAAACTAGACTGTAAAAGGCTAATCAACCCAATTATAAAATGGGGCACTGAGCTGAACAGAGAATTCTCAACAGAAGAACTTCAAATGGCCAAAAGACACTTAAGGTCATGCTCAACTTCCTTAGCGATCAGGAAAATGCAAATCAAGACAACTTTAAGATACCATCTTACACCTGTCAGAATGGCTAAAATTAAAAACACCAATGATAGCCTTTGCTGGAGAGGTTGTAGAGAAAGGGGTACACTCATCCATTGCTGGTGGGAATGCAAACTGGTGCAACCACTCTGGAAAGCAGTGTTTCGGATTCTCAGGAAATTCGGGATCAACCTACCCCTGGACCCAGCAATACCACTCTTGGGAATATACCCAAGAGAGGCCCTATCATACAACAAAAGTATATGCTCAACTATAAATGTTCATAGCATCATTGTTTGTAATAGCCAGAACATGGAAACAACCTAGATGCCCTTCAATGGAAGAATGGAAGAAGAAAGTATGGAATATATACATATTAGAGTATTACTCAGCAGTAAAAAATAAAGACTTCTTGAATTTTGCATACAAATGGATGGAAATAGAAAATACTATCCTGAGTGAGGTAAGCTAGACCCAAAAAGAGGAACATGGGATGTACTCACTCATATTTGGTTTCTAGCCATAAATAAAGGACATTGAGCTTATAATTCGCGATAGTAGAGAAGCTAAATAAGAAGGAGAACCCAAAGAAAAACATATAGGCATCCTCCTGAATATTAACCTTCATCAGGCGATGAAAGGAGACAGAGACAGAGACAGAGACCCACATTGGAGCACAGGACAGAAATCTCAAGGTCCAAATCAGGCGCAGAAGGAGAGGGAGCACGAGCAAGGAACTCAGGACCGTGAGGGGTACACCCACGCATTGAGACAATGGGGATGTTCTATTGGGAACTCACCAAGGCCAGCTGGCCTGGGTCTGAAAAAAGCATGGGAAAAAACCAGATTTTCTGAACATAGCGGACAATGAGGACTACTGAGAACTCAAGAACAATGGCACTGGGTTTTGATCCTACTGCACGTACTGGCTTTGGGGGAGCCTGGGCAGTTTGGATGCTCACCTTACTAGACCTGGATGGAGGTTGGTGATCCTTGGACTTCCCACAGGTCAGGGAACCCTGATTGCTCTTTGGGCTGACGAGGGAGGGGGACTTGATGGGGGAGGGGGAGGGAAATGGGAGGTGGTGGCAGGGAGGAGGCAGAAATCCTTAAAAAATAATAATAAGTAAATTTAAAAAAAAACTGCATATGGTTTAAAACATGAGACTTATTATTTTGTAGTCTGAAATGAGATGCAATGTACAGAGAATTATAACATCTAACAGTAAACATAGGGGCATTTGAGTTATATGTATGAACATACACACACATAGTGAACAGGAATTGGGTGAAGTGAATGCTCTTGGTGGGCCCTACCAAAGGTATGCTACTGTGCAAAACACGCATGAAACAGAGTCAGCACTAGGGAACCAAACAGAGAATACCTCAGTCATCTGACCTGGCTCTCAGTTAAGATGGCGATGAAGTCACCTGACCTCAATTAAGATGGTGGAACGATCACCTGACCTCAGTCAAAATGACAGCGGTCACATATTGTATGGAAAAGTCACTCAGTTAAGATGGCTGTGAAGTCACCTGACCTCAGTTAAAATAATGGTAAGGTCACCTGACCACAGTCAAAATGGCAGCAGTCTCATGTTGTATGAAAAAGCCATGATTTTTGAGCTGCAGGGATTTTAAGTTTAATAATAACAGAGACCTAGAGGTGTGATCCGCCCTGTCGCTGAGCCATCATATCACAAGCCGTAGCAGAGAGCAAAAGGCTAGAATTGAAAATAGCCGCCTTGTGAATCCGATCAATCTTGATGGCAGCAGAAGCAGTGGCAAGGACAGTTTGAGGAATCTCCTTCCATTTGCCTGTGCACTGACAGTAGTTAGAAAGCTCCCACAAACATGGAGCCCTAAGGACACTAGCAGCATGAGGGCAGAGCTGACGAAGTAGGGCATTAAGGCCTGAGGTTTAAGGGCCCCTAAAAGACGTCCATCCCAGGGGGAGGCTGGATTGACAGAATGGATGGCTTGCTACCCATAGCTGAAACTATGAAAACAGCAACACCACAAGGCCTATACAAAGACATCTCTCCTCTATAGGCAGGGTGTGAATAGGTGGCGAACACTGCAAGGCCTGTAGCAGACCATCCTCTGCCTACAGGTGGAGTGCTAAAGCCTGGCTGGCTCAGAGGCCTCTCTGAGCAGCATTTTACAGTGGGGGAAGAAAGGAAAAAAAGAAAAATCTGAGGGATCCTGGGCTTCCAGTCGCAGGAGGACTGGTCCCAGGTCATCAAAACACCATTTAGCTAAGGGAAGCAACCAGAGATGAATGTCAGCGAAGGGCTCAACTGTAGCCATAAAGACCGTGGTTGGGGGCTGTCCCCCTGTTCCTAGAAACACTAGAGTACTTCTGGAAGCTAAATGATAATTCCTCATGTTTGTAGAAATGGTTAAGATGAACAGATGGGGAACTCACCAATTAATAGGTGGTGTGTGTAAAAGTCACACTCAGGCAGATGGAGAGCTGTTATAAAGAAACCTGGTTCTTGAGCCCAGGGTTCTATGCGTCCTCAGCTGGCCCGCCCATGAACCATTGCAATACCCATTTCTGAAAACACCTTCTTGATTGGCCTTGAAATAAAGTTACTAATATGCCTTGAGCAGATCTCTGAGTTCAAAGCCAGCCTGGTCTACAGAGTAAGTCCCAGTATAGGCAGAGCTACACAAAGAAGCCTTGCCTCAAAAAAAATAACAATAATAACATGCCTTGAGAGCATTAAAAACCATGTACTTAATCTACCACACCCATTCAATCCGTTTTTACATCCTAAGCACTACAGCATATTTCTGTGTGCTAGGCTGTGTCAGTAAAGTAAAACTTCCCATGTAAAATTATCATGAAAGATGTATTCCTCAGATGACCCACATTGGAGCACTGAACTGAGCTCCCAAGGTCCAAATGAGGAGCAGAAGGAGGGAGAACATGAGTAAGGAAGTCAGGACTGCGAGGGTTGTGCCCACCCACTGAGACAGTGGGGGTGATCTATTGGGAGCTCACTAAGGCCAGCTGGACTGGGACTGAAAAAGCATGGGATAAAACTGGACTCTCTGAACATGGTGGACAATGAGGGCTGCTGAGAAGCCAAGGACAATGGCACTGGGTTTTGATCCTACTTCATATTCTGGCTTTGTGGGAGCCTAGCCAGTTTGGATGCTCACCTTCCTAGACCTGGATGGAGAGGGGAGGACCTAGGACTTACCACAGGGCCTGGAACCCTGACTGCTTTTCGTACTGGAGAGGGAGGGAGAGAAGAGTGGGGGAGGGGGAGAGGAGTGGGAAGAGGCGGAGGGATATGTGAGGCTGGGAGGACGCGGAAATTTTTTTCAATAAAAAAAATTTACTGAAGAGTCCTTGAGATCCATCCAAGTTGTCATATCCATCACTAATTTGTTTTTTTTTTTTAGTTGCTGAGTAGTTTCCATGGTGTGTTCATATCATATTTACATTATTATATTTGAGTGAGTTCTTTATCAATAGTATATAGTTGGATCATATTTTAACAGATTCAATAGTTTATTTGTGTATTTTGAGTATATTTTATACAATATCTTTTCTGTTGTTATTTTTATTTAAAAATTCTTTATAAATTGTATATTGTTTGAACAACTGTACAGTTCTACTTTATTATTTTGTATATTATATTCAATGTTTGTTTTATTTATGACATTACTCCACTGAGTGTAGAAGCTGTACTCCTACATTGAATAACTTCCAATTTTCAGTGATCTCATCCTCTGATTAATCTGTCAACATTATAACTTTCTTTATAGGTTCACATTTGTCATTTCACATAATATATGGTACTTCAGACTTTATTTCTTCAGTTTGAACTTTGCTCAGTCACATAATTTTCAACTATTTGTGAATTATTTATGTACTTATTATTTTAATTTTCGTTAATTATTTTATGGTAAGACCATATTTAGAATTTCAGTCAAGGTGGAGAGATTATTTAGACTGGTGTAAATTCTATCTTGATGAAACTTTGTGTGTGCTCTAAAAGATATGACTTTTGAATTATTGAGTATTCTATAAAAGTCGATTTTATCATGTTTTTGAAAGATAGCTTTAAAAAAAGAAACTGAGCTATTGGTTTAATTTAACTCTCTAAGATTCTGCAACTGCAAGACATACAGTTACAATCAGACCCCGCCTACATACAGTAGAATACATTGTAATCCTGTGGTTTGACTCTATAAGCCTTGGATACTCTGCCCAGGGACTACAACTAGGGAGGGCTCTCAGTTGTAGTCCTGAGGTCATGAGCATACAGCACTAGTATTTATTTGATAAACCCTTTTCTTATTAAAATTTATTCATGGTCACAGTGAATCTCTGAGTGATCCCAGACCCACAAACTTTTGTTCAATTTTAACATGGTAGCTTCTATTTAATTCATTATATTTTCTTTTATTATTACTCCTTAGACGCCTGTATGTTTGTATTCATTATACATATAATATGTAATATATGCAATACTTTATTGATTCTTTGGGAATTTCATGACATGCATCCCAATTCTGCTCATTTTCAAGTCGCTCTATATCCTCCCTTTACCTGTGTGGTATCCTACCAGAAAAGAAAATCAAAAAAATACCAAACCAACCAATGAACAAACCAACCAAACAAAAAACCCAACATCACTCGTCTGACTTTCCTGCCACTCCAATTATTTTAGTGGCCTTGGGAGCCCTGGTGTGTCATGCAGGAAACCTTTTTGTCCAATCAGAACCACCCAAAAACATTCATTGTGATTAGTTATTGATATGATTAAAGGTCTCTGGTATCTGGACCCTCACTGAAACTCCTCTGCAATATCCCGCAGCTGCCCCATGTCGTGGAGATCCTTCAGAACCAGTCCCTTTACAATTGCCAGCAGGTCCTAGATGGGAAGATGCTAGGGTGGGCAACTCAAAGCCCTGATTTGGTCCAGGGTGGTAGGCGACCTGGTCGGTCCTGGAACCTGGAGCTGCCCCCTCAGGTGATAAGGGGAGCCAGCTCTCCTACACCCATTCCATCAGGGTCAGCTGTTGCATGCCTGTGGTGAGGGGTGGAGCCATATCTCCTGAGTGCAGGGACCAGCCCTCCATGTCTGGACCACTGGGACCAGCTTGCCTGTGAGTGTCAGGGTCAGCTGTCTTGCCACAGCAAGTTTCAGGGTCAAGTTTGCCAGGGCTAGTGAAGGGCAGGCCTGGCTCAGCATGGCCCTTGGCTTTCATCATGCATGACCTTCTGTGGTAACATAGACCAAAGACATCATGACAGAGCCCAGATGCAGCAGGACCATGGATCCAGACATGGCCTTCTGCATCCTATCTGGCTCAGATGTCACCATGGCACCTGTGGCAGCTCAGGTCACCCAGAACAGTAAGGCCCCAGCAGCAGCAGGGCTCTCAGACGCCAACATGGTTTTAGGTAGCTAACCAGACCCTAGGCATCGGTACAACCCTTGTTGCCAACAAAAGCCATGGGCATTGACTCAGACCCTGGCTGCTGTAGGACCATGGACAGAGAGATAGCCCTAGGCTGCAGCTTAGGCCTTGATATCACCAGAGCCCGAGATGGTGACACAGGTCACTCAGATCAGTCACTGGCAGCCGCTTCACCCTGGGAAACCAGCATGGCCTCACGTGGCAGACCAGACCCCAGACAACTTCATGGCCTTTGGTGCTAACAGGAGCCATGGATATCAACTCAGACACTGCCTGCCATAGGGACACAGACATACACATGGCACTAAGCAGATACTTGGACCTGTATGACACCAAGGCCCTGGGTGGCAGCACACATTACTCAGATCAGCATGGCTCTGGAAGCTTGCAAACCAACAAGGTCCCAGATTGCAGCCCAGGCCCTGAGCATCCATGTGGCCTTTGGTGACAACACAGGACATGGACTTCAACACAGACCCTGGCTGCAGTTCTGACATGGACCCAAATGGTCCTTGGCAGGAGGCACAAGTGGATGCCACTAAGACCCTAGGTAGAGGCAGAGGTATTCAAATTGGCATGGTTCCATCAGCAGCATGACCCAGGGACACCAACATGGCCTCAGGTGGTAGCCCAGACGCCAGGCATACACATAGCCTTCAGTGGTAGCAGGAGCCATGGACATCAACACAGAGACCCTCGCCACTCTCTCAGACATGTCCTTCAGCAGATTCTCAGTCCCTGATGTCACAATGGCACCGGTGGCAGTGCAGGACACTCAGATCAGTACAGCCCGTGAAGTGGCATGTTCCACCAACAGGTGAAAACAAAGACACAGGGCATTCAGTGGTCTTTGATGATGGCACAACCCATGCATGTCCACACAGTCCCTGCCCGCAGTAGGACCATGGACCCACAGAACCTTGGTAGCAGCCCGGCAAGGTCTGGGTACCACCTCAAACCTGGGTGGTTAGCAGGACGCCCACAGCAGCCTGCTCCTCACCCCCTTCGCTCCTTCTGTTCTCCCTCTTTCTACAGCACATGAATCATTCTGATACGTTCCCTCCAATTTCTCCACCACACATTTGCTCATCACAGTGACCGTCTCCTGCCCATGAATGTCTTCAGCAGGTCCAGGAAGGCCTATGGGCAGCTTCCACCCACCTGAGCTGTTTTCAAAGAGGGGCAGAAACGGGAATGTATCCAGATTGGAGGGTAAGTGGGGAGGAACTGGGAGGAAGGAAAACCATAAACAGGTGTGACAAAAAATCTAATTTCTTTAAGAATAAAAAAGTATTGGTACAATCCCCCAAATAAAAGTTTTCATCACCATCAATATCGTCTGTGCCAACTTCTCCTTAGCTTTCTTGTTTGCAGGATTACTTCTGAATCACTTGCTCAGAGGATCTACTAAGCCTGAATCAAGAAGGCTTATGTGACCAACTTTCTCCCAATCACCATGTATTAGGAATATTCATCTATGCATGAAACACTCATGACTTAAAATATTAAACTATGTAACTAGACTTTGTCATTCTGTTTAAATGGAATTTCCTGAAAAGTGTACATCTTATCCTACAAAATACCAGAAAGCATGCGGAGCTTATGTGTTTATTGTTAACATGAGTGTTCAATTTTAGTTAATCTTGGCAATGGGCACATGGGTCACCAATTAGCCATTTGGCTCCTGAATGAAGGATGATGCCATTCTAGGAAGAATCTTCCTTAAAGTCCCTAAGTATGATGATGTCTTCAACAGGAGGTGTGTTTCCTAACAGTAGGAGTGTTTCCCTCCTCTCTTTGGCTCTTCGGTTGGCGAACCACACCTAAAATCAGAGGGAGACAAGATTGTTTTAGCATTGGCTTCCACCCCCAGAGCCGAGGAAGAGACATCACTTTAAGGCACCTAACATGGAACTTCCTACTCAGCTCACAAAAGCAAGCCCCGGCTGTGTGTCAACCTCTGCAAACAGGGCCATGATTTTGTCTTTTTCCAGCAGTATATACACTTCAGTGGGGACTTCCACCCATGGTAAATCTGACCAGCATATTCTTTCATGTTATACAAAGTTCTCCAGCATCAGGATGAAGAATACTATCTCTGCTTCAGCGAGATTTCCAGAATCCTGCCCTGCACAATATTAATCTCTGTGTTGTAAGTGTTGTTCCTCCATACCTATCACTCCATGCCTCCTCTCAACCCTAATATAACTATTTGGCAATGTTTGGCTAGCCACACACAGAATCCCAGAAAAATTAACATTAATGGTTGTCACTATTAATTACCATCGTCCCTATTTAGGATCATTTTTATCTATATTCAGTGTAGCACTTTTATCCATGATATTCAAGACACAAAATAGAAAGACGGGGACAATTAAAGAGTTAGAGGGGCAAGGAGTATTTCCATAGGAGGCTAAGTGTGTGGCCAGCTGGGGGTCCAAAATTGCATCACAGTGAAAACCATGTGCTGTGAATGTTGTCCACCTAGAGATGATGTCCCTTTTATGTAGTGCTGTTTCAATTAAGGTTAAAATCGATTTAAAGTTCAGTTTGTCAAGTGCTGTAATCTCAGCACTTGGGGGGTGGAGGTGGAGGCAAAAGAACCATGAGTTCAAGGACAGCAAGGGTTACACAGAGAAACCCTGTGCCAAAAAAACCAACATTCAAACAGGGAAAAAAATAAAATGGAATCCATTCATTTAAAAGTGCCTAGGACAAGGCTAGCTAATGCCTAAGGAAGGCTATAGATTGTCTGTCCAATTGCTTTGTTTGGATTCACTGACCTTCAGTTTTGCTTCAGGCACTTTCAGAGCTCTTGCAAGTTCTTTCCTGTGTAAAGACAACCATGGATGTTTATCATGCAGGGTTTTACATGCAATACAATGACATACATGAATTCGATGCCTTTAAAATATCACCGTCCTCCCTCACACTTGGCATTAACATTTATTCTCAGAGGCAGTCTCATTTTGAAATGAATTCATCTCCTGCAAAAGTTTCTAAATGATAGAGACAAACAATTTTAACTATTGAAAATTAAAAATAAATGTCAAAGTCGATCCTGAGCAAAGTATGCTAAATTAAAAACAGCACTAGGGGAGGGGAAAGTGAAACCAAAAGGAGTTGATGGCTAGGTACACAGTCCCTGAAAAGATGAGGCGGTCACACAACAAACTATAAACACCTAGCACTCGTGAACTTGATGCTAGTAAGATGTTTGGGTCCACAAACTCTGGTCTCTATATTTCACAGAAATTAAAATATGACTCGGAATGAGAGGTGTTGACTATGGACATTTGCTTCATGTCAGCAGTACATGTTGGTACTGAGCTCAGGCTCCACACGGGGCATCCTCCTGTGCCCACCACAAAAGGAGAAGGCCCCTGTGACTTGGAGAGGGACGATAAGGAATACAGTGCCTCAAAGAACCAAAGGCACCTCAACATGAGCCAGAGGCCAGGGAGGTTGGGGAGCTCTTGGTCCAAACCACATACCTGGCAGCCAAATCTGGGTCCCGGGATTTCTTAAAGACACGTTCCAATTTTCTGATCTGGCGCGGTGTGAAATGGAAGAGGTTTTGATGACCCTGGTGCCGCTGAGGAATCCTTGCCACACCAGCCTCTGAGGTGTTCAATTCTTCCAGGTCAAGCTCCAAAGAAGAATCCGGGTGGCTATGGCCACCATCTGCCTCCATGGCCGCAGCTGACGTGGAGGCCACAACTTCGTTCTCACAAACTATTTCCTCCTCATAATCTTTCCGAGTATAATATTTATGCTCATAATAAAGCTTCTTGGCCATAACTACAACTGTGGACCTCTAACAGTACTCGGGTCCCGGGAATGACTGACCTCGAGGTCTAGAATCTCGGCAGGGCTACCGACCAAACAAAGAGAGGACGGGAGCAGAGGATGACGTCAATGCGTCAATGCGCAGGTCCGCGCATGCTCCCGAGTTCTCCAGGGTCCTCACGCACGACGTCCAGGCGCTCGCTTGCAGGAAGAAGCTGTACACTCGCGAGCCCGTCACTCACTGCTGTCCTGACTGACTGCACTGGCCCTTCTGCCCACTTGCTGAGGTAAGTGCTGTCCATTTTAGCTCACAAATGATGGTTGTGGCCCAAATGAGGAGAACCTGAGGGAGACTGATGGGGGTGTGAAAAGGTAGCATGGAGTTAAATATTGCTCCTAGGGCATGCTTCCAGAATGAGCTTTAATGCGTGTCCACATGCTGCCTGTTCCTCCTAGGTTTTAGGGAGGAGATGACGGGTGGATTGTGTGGAAGTGCAAGAGCATTTGGAATGGAGCATGGGACAGAGGCACACGCTTGACTCCAGAATGCTCGAGTGAACATGAAAAAATTTCTGTGACCCTCACCCGCCACCCAGCACTAGCGGCTCAGAGAATGGGTTTAGAACTAAGTGGACATGGTCAGATTTAGTGGCTGCTAGTTCAGGAGTGCCTGTTAGCACACTGAATGCTAGCCAGACATTGCTTTTCAAGTACAACATCAAGGTTTTGGGACTGGGTTGGAATAGAATTCTAGCTAACAACACTGTCCAAATAAAACAAACGATGTGCTCATCCAAAAGAAAAATGATCTGCTTAAGAAGTTATTACATGGCCAGGCCATAGTGGCTGAGACAAACAGATTTCTGTGACTTCTAGGCCAGCCTGGGCTACAAAAGCTAGTTCCAGGACAGGCTTCAAAGCTACGGAGAAACCCAGTGTCAAAAAAACAAAGCAATACAAAACAAAAACAAACAAACAAAAAAAAACAAATAGAAAAAAGAAGAGCTAGTTCCAGGACCTCTAGGACTGTTACACAAAGAAATCATGTTTCAAAAAGCCAAAATAATAATAATGATAATAATCACCTCAGATATTTTTTAATTTCTGTTAAATTTCAGGAATAATATTTGCATCAGCTCTTAACACCGAGGGTATTGATTTGGTTAGTTCCTTACTCCTGTTTGACTGAAGGTAAACACACAAATATTCAGGCAATATTTAGAATAATACTTGGCCTATGACATATAGCATGTGACACGTTTTCAACAAAAGAATAGGTGTCAGAGTTATTCAAGGTTGGAAGTTGGGGAGGTTCATTCCAGTCTTCCTGACAGATTCCTTAGGGTTTTCCTTGCTCTTAGAAATTTTGGGATCAGTAGTCATATCCGTTTACACTGTATACACAATATAGATATAAAATGAATGGCTAAATCTGTTTACAGTTATAGAATAGGGAATCATTTAAATTTTTTTCTTTCTCTTTATTTTTTTAGCATTAATGTCTTTATTACAGCTTGCAGTCCTTTATACAGGGGAAGAGGCTAAAATCTCTTTTTAAGTTAACATTTCCCTTTATTTTACATAGGGATCACAGTTTTTTTTTCCTTCCTCTCCTCTCAACCTCTCGCCCTCCCTGACTCCCATCTATCCCCCTTCCCTTCTACCCACTGTTCCTCGGTCTCCATCCAGAAAGGGGCGGGCCTCCTGTGGACTTGCACATAGCAGGGCACATCAAGTTGAGGGAGGACCAAGCTCTTCTCCCTGTATAAAGGCTGGGTAAGGTAATCCAGCATGGGGAATAGGTTCCAGAAAGTCAGCTAAGCACCATGGACAGTTCCTGATCTCATAGCTAGGAACCTTACAAACAGAGCAAGCTACACAATTGTCCCACACATGCAGAGGGCCTAGGTCGGGTCCATGCAAGCTCCCTAACTGTGGGTCCAGAGCCCATGTGGACCCACGAGCTTAGATCAGCTGTGCCTTTGGTTCCTCCATCATGACCTTGACCCCCCTGGCTCATACAATCCCTTCTCCCTTCCTCAGGGGAACTCCCAGAGCTCAGCCCAGTGCCTGGTTGCAGATGTCTTTGAATCATTTCATGTTTTTTTTTTCTCTTGGGAATCTCTGTGAATCATTAGATTTTTGAAAGAGGTTTCTTTTGAGTAAGTGCAAAGATGGAAGTCTTTATATCAATTACACCAAAGTTTTGCTAAAAACGCACAATGGGGGACTGGATAGATAGATGGTTCAGTGATCAAGAGCCCTTGCTGCTCTAATAGAGGACCCGAGTTCGGCTCCCAGAGCCCACATAAGAAAACTGACAACCACCTATTACTCTAGCTCCAGGGTATCCAGTGTCCTTATCTGGACACTGCAGACACCCACACATATGTACAAATACTTACACATGAACACACACATGAAGTAATAAGAGCGGCGGGGGGCTGCGTCCCTGGCACCCCAGCCACCTGGCTAGCTTATGCCCCAAAATAATTACACAGACACTGTATTCTTTTAAGCACTGCTTGGCCCTTTAGCTCTAGCACTTACAGGCTAATTCTCACATCCCGATCAACCCATCTCTAATAATCTGTGAGAACCGGTCTTACCGGGAAGATTCTAGCCTAGTCCATCCTGGGTCGGAGCTTCATGCCGGGAGCGGGGCATGGCGTCTCTCTCAGGCGTCTGTTCCCAAGAGGAGAGCTGTGAGTCTCTGAGCTCACTTCCTCTTCCTCCCAGCGTTCTGTTCTGTTTACTCCTCCCACCTATTCTCTAACCAATAAAATGGGCCAGGGCAGTGCCTTTATTAGCCAATGACCTTCCTCCATCATTTCCCCTTTTTCGATTTAAACAAAAAAAAGGCTTTAACATAGCAAAATTACATATAACAAAACAGTTATCAAGTAAAAGTTACAATAATCTTTATCATAACTAAGGAAAACTATAACTATAACTAACAATTCTTAACTCCATCAAAGACTCCAGAAAGATATATTACCTAGTAAACAAGAACTAAGAAACTTCAAACTCTAGAAACGACAAAGACATCTCGCTGCCTGGACAGTCACCCAAAGTTCTTTTGTACCGTTGGGGCATCCATCTTCAGCCTTCAGGCCCATGGTATCCAGCAGACATTTCCATAAAGCAGGAAAATTCAAAGTCAGTTCAGTCACTATCTGTTGTGTCCTGCAGAATGTCTCGCAGACTCTTTCATGAATCAGGAACCCAGAAAGATCATCTCACCTTAGGCAAGTTCAGTAGTCCTCTCTCTGCGGGTTCTCTGTGTCCAGTTTATGCAATAGTCCAGGCAAGAGCAGTTTCTTGCCCAAATGGCTATCAAACTCCATAAGGATCCTCTTCGATGCCCATCTTCCTCTTGAAGTAGATTGGTGCTGCCAGGAGCAGAGTGTCTCATTGTCATGAAAAGTCCTAAGTTATTAAAACATTAAATGTCCTATTCTGTAATCTTTGAAAGACATGAAGAATGTCTATCTAAAATATATCTCTATATATCTAGAAAATCTAACTAACATGACTACAAGCTTTACTATTATCGATGATTATCCATTAACAACCTATATTTCTTAATTATACAGTACATATTTAAATGAACTACACAATCACAATACCTTAATAAAGATCAGAAATACATATACATATAACAAAATTGACCTTAAATTTAAATCACTAAAACAAAATCCATATCAATGTAAATTATTCATATCTCTATCATATCCCCCTTTAAATGTAAAAGGACGTTTATAAACCATATTTGGGAATATGGGCGCAGTTTTTTCTCTCCAAACTGCTTCCTGCTGAATGGGGGCGTCGTTAATTAGGTCTTTCATGGTATAACCTGTGTGCTAGTTTCATCTCAGTTGGCAGTTGAGCAAAGCAATTTTCTGAAGGTGTTCACACCAACCCTTCAGGAGGGCGTGGTCCATCATACCAAATCGGAATAGAAGAAATGAACAGCGTCTCATCCTCTGTGAAAACAAAATAAGAAACTCCTTTCCAAAGCATCATGTCCTTAGATCCAAATTTCAAATTCAAGGCATCAAAATATCTATGTTGGATTAGTTCAGCAGCATTTATAAATAAATATCTTTTAGTAGCTTTTGCTCTTTCCTCAGCATTCAAACAATTCAAAGAGAGCATAATAGCATACAGTATCAAAATTCTCTGTGTATTTTCCATCTTTGTTCGTTTTATTTTAACCTCTATTTTGTTTATTTTTACTTTTAACTTTTTGCTTTTTGAGACAGTTTCTCTGTATCTTTGACCTGAAGTAACTCTGTAGACCAGGCTGTCTTTGAACTCTCAGAGATCCGCCTGTCTCTGCCTCCCAGGCATTCGGGATTAAAGGTGTACACTACTACACCTTGAACTCACAGAGATCTGTTTGTCTCTGCCTTCTAGGCACTGGGATTAAAGGCATGTGCTACCACACCTTGAAGTCACAGAGGTCTATCTCCCTCTGCCTACCAAGTGTTGGGATTAAAGGTGTGTACCACACACAACAACTCTCTTCCTTTTTTTTGTTACTTTAAGAACTTCAACTTTTAGTCTGCATATATTTTTAACACACTGTAAACCATTTAAAAATTTTCTTTGTCTTTGAATCTCTCTTTACTGTATCTCTCTTTTTCTGACCACACGAGCCTTAAAATTACTGAGCAATATGGGTAGGATTAAAGGCGTGGCTTTGCCAGCTAGATCCAGTCCATTCCTTAGCTTTCCAGCCTCATGGGGGATATACAGGCTGCAGTCATGTTTATAGCCTCTATGGCGTTTCAAGGTCCCTGCCAGCCAGCGAGCTACAGCAGACAACACTCAAGTCCCCTCTGGGTAGCCGGCCCTCCTGCCTCAAACAGTCAGAGTTTGCCCTGGCTTGACAGCCCAGAAAGCCAGCATTTTTAAACGGCGCAGCTTTTTTCCTGCTATGGCTGAAAACCGAAAAGCATGTGTTCAGCTTTTCGTCAACACCGTTTAAGTGTTTCCTGGCAGGACCTCTTAATGAGCTGCAGGGTTTGCAGCTAAAGCTGAGTCAGGAAGCTTCTCTTAGAAGAAAGCGCATGCTTGCCTCTAACAAGCAGAGCAGACCCGAGAACACAGTGAGTCTAGTTGCCATCAAACAAATCGTAGCACTTTACTCCAAATGCTCTAGTCAAAAGCTCTGTCTCCCTCAGGAGCCAGACAGAGATCTCAATGGCGACACAGCCCCAGGAAGTCGCGCTTTAAAATGACACAGCGTTTTTTCTGCTACTGTTGCCGAATCAGGGAATCTCTCTACAGCATGCCACCAACAAACAGCAAAAATCTGTGTTAAGCTCTCTTTCCCTTATTTTTAAGCCTTCTCAGGTTTTTTAAGTGGGTTTAGTTGTCCACACGTCTGGGCGCCAACTGAAGTAATAAGAGCGGCGGGGGGCTGCGTCCCTGGCACCCCAGCCACCTGGCTAGCTTATGCCCCAAAATAATTACACAGACACTGTATTCTTTTAAGCACTGCTTGGCCCTTTAGCTCTAGCACTTACAGGCTAATTCTCACATCCCGATCAACCCATCTCTAATAATCTGTGAGAACCGGTCTTACCGGGAAGATTCTAGCCTAGTCCATCCTGGGTCGGAGCTTCATGCCGGGAGCGGGGCATGGCGTCTCTCTCAGGCGTCTGTTCCCAAGAGGAGAGCTGTGAGTCTCTGAGATCACTTCCTCTTCCTCCCAGCGTTCTGTTCTGTTTACTCCTCCCACCTATTCTCTAACCAATAAAATGGGCCAGGGCAGTGCCTTTATTAGCCAATGACCTTCCTCCATCACACACACACATACACATAAATAAAACCTAAAATATATCTAAAAATGAGCTCAATCTTCCAAGACCTGGGAAAACCCTAGGGAATCTGTTAGGAAGGGGAGTCGTGACCCTTCCCCATTTCCTCCCGTGGTTAGCTCAGGCACCGATTATTTTCCCGGAAAGGTGTCACATGCCTTATTCTGTGTGTTTATACAAGTTGATTACTTGACTGTGGATTTGGCAGAGTAGATGAAGAGACAGGGACCCTGAGTCTGCAGTATGCCAGTGCAGGAAGCTGGGGTCTTTCTGATGACATGGAAACATGGGATGATACTTGACATTTATACTTGGGCCTCAGAACAGTTTCCCCCTCTCACTGACTACCAAGCACTTTCTAGGAGACCTCTGGATTATAACTTCAGAGGAAGAAGAGAGTAGACGGCAAAGAAAGAAGCAGCATAAGAAAAAGAAAATGGGATGGGCAGTGCCAGCTTTGTCTAATAGGCAGCTAAATCCCAAAGCCTGAGCTCTACATATCTTGGGACCCTGAATGAAATGCTTCATTCACAGCTTCCAAAACCATGAATGGGGATAACATCAATGGCACAGGACTGGGATACCGTCCGGGTTCATGAATTACTTGCAGAATTTTGGCATCCTTTTACTTCAGTTTCACAAACCAGTGTACCAGCAACTACAGTTTCCTTCCCCTGGGAAGCACATCCTCAAAGCTCTTGATGTCTTCCCCAAAGCCTAGTAACTCGCCACCTAGATAGATTTTATATTAGCTTCCGTTTTCTGGCTTGGACCTTTTCTTCCTTGCACCTCCTTCCATTCAACAGTGGTGGAGGATGGACCTATGGATTCAGCCCTGTTGCTGCATCTTATTACACCTTATGATGTTTCTCTTTGGCTTGTGCTCAGGAGAGGCACTTAATATATGCAACGGAGTTCGGCCTCATCATTTTCATGGATATAATAAAACATGTAGTAGGCCACAAAGCAACTGTACCAATTGTGTCAAAGAGATGAATTCCTGGCAGAGTTACTGGCAGTGCACACACCTAGATAGAAGGACAAGGCAGAGGAAGAGTTGAAAGTCAGCCAGTTCTGTTGCAGGAGCCCTGCTCAGGTAACACCCAAGCTTTGGGAGTCAGCCTGCAACGGGAAGTGCCCTAATGGAACACAGATCAGGTCATATGCTGTGGGACACAGAGCTCATGCAGTGTGGGTATTGGTGGATACATGAAGCACCATGCTGAGGTCCACACGTGCACTGCAGAGTGGCAGACATCGCTCCCAATCAGAGTACCTTACCTGAATGACAGTCTCAGCACTAGGATAATACTTTCAGAGCTCTCGTCAGCATGGAAGCTGCTGACTTCTGTAGGACTGTAAATAGCCCAATGAAAGTGCCTTTACCAATTCATTGTCCCTCATACTCAGCACTAATGGGATGTCTCCACCAATTCCCTCCCGTCAGAGCTCAGGGAACCCCATGGAAGAGGAGGTAGGAGGGGTGTGAGAGCCAGAGTGGATGGAGGACACCAGGATATGTCCCTCTAAGTGGACTGAGCACAGCTCATAGAAACTCTCATGAGCAATGGAACATAATGGAAAGAGGAAGTGGCCAGAAGCACAGGTAACCTGGGGTCAGTCTAGAAGCCCTGGGACTTCATGCTTTCAGCTTGTGATTCCAGAGCTGGGAGAATATTTCCCTAATATTCCTAATGTTCCTAGTCCTTATGTTTGTGGGATAAGCACCAAGCTCATGGCCTGAGCAAGGGCTGTGCTCAGACCTTATTTCCCACTCCTTGGCTCATTTCATGCTTCTGACATCACACTTCTGAGTCTTGATATTTGTCTCCCCCTGCCTCCTGCCACTTTCCTTACCTCCCTTCACTCCATGAGGGTGCAGCCCTTTCTCCACCCTTCTCCTGAACATTCTCAGCTTCCTCTCTCTCTCTCTCAGGATGTGTCCTGCTCCCCCTGCTCTCCCTCACAGTCCTGTCTGTGCAGCCATGTCTATCACCTCAGACTCACTGGCATGTTCCTCCAATTTTACGACACAGTGCTCTTTTGTCTCACTGCTATCAATCTTGAGGTCATTGATGAAAGAAGCCTGACATCCAGACTCTCCTGAGTTCTTTAAGACTGGGCGTGGACTCTGAACATATGAGTTTGTGTCTGCCTGGTGCAGGTTTAGCAAAGCTCACACTCAGTCAGTTGAGCCGTCCCACATAGGCTAGCAGTGCCGATGTCTGCTCTGCCTCCACATCCTTGTGCACACCCAGCAGAAGGCTGCACAGCCTGGCCTTACTTTGTCAAAGTCTTATTATCTTTAGTCAACCGAATTCTTCCTTATTGAAAGGATTTCTGTGAATAGAGTTTCCAGACACTACTCTAACCCTCTCTTAAACTGTGAATTTCCACATTCCCAGGTTGCCATTGTTCTTAGATCTATTTCTGTTAGTTTATGTGTGTGACTGTTTGGGCTGCCTGTATGTATGTGTACTACGTTCCTTTCTAATGTCCGTGGAGCTCAGAAGAAGTTAGTGGATACCCTGGAAATGGGGCTCTAGACAGCTGTGACCCACCATGTTGGTAACAGTAACTGAACCTGGGTCTTCTGCAAGAGCACCAAGTACTCTTAAGCACTGCGTCATCTCTCTAGTCCCAACCAGGCTTCATTGTAGTGACAGTGACATCAGTTATATCCCTAAATGCATGATATAACAGAAGAAGAAGCTAAACTTCTGTTTCTTTTCCACAGTCGGGGTCAGAGCCCTGGTCGCTCAGTGTTTAGGCCAAAGAGGACAATTCGCTACAAGCTGTGTTGACTTTGTCCCACCCTGAACCTGATCTCAGCTCCTTTTCCTATTTCTGCCTGGATGACCCTCCCCCCCGCCCCGCCCAGGAAAAGCCTCTCTTTCTACCGCTGGAGAATTCAGTCAATGTTTTCCTTTCATAGTTGTGATGTTAGAACTTCACCATCCCTGAGGTCCTAGGCCTCTCCTCTGGGACCCCAGGTACTCATACTTCCACGATGAGCCTTCACTCCTGACCTATATACTTGACATCGATCATGAATCATATTCCAGAAACCTTGCTTCAGGCAGCTTCTGTGAAGCTGGTCAGGGTGGACTTAACTCTGGAGTCTTAAGACAACTGGGAGGCTGGCTCTCCGAGGATGGGTTAGAATACTTAGCTTCTTTTGATAGACTTCTCCTGGGAGCAAACTTTTTCCTCTTGTAGCTTTACCTTGTGTGGGCATCAGTACCAGATTCCTTGTTCTTGGAAGCCTTTTTGGTGAAAAAGGGGTATTTTTGTTCTATGACATTGTAGGAGCGATCTCATCTAAATGGAACCCTATTCTTGAGCCCCTACTGACACGGACATACTTTCTGGCAGGATTTGTTGAAGGCAACTTGAACATTCATTGCAGAAATTGAGATATAGAAGTTGCCACATTGTATATACCAGGTTCTGTTCTCTGTTTCTGTCCCCTTTCCCCAGCTGGTCATCCTCAATCCATTTCTTTTCCGTTCTTGAACCTGTCAATGCTTCTTGTAAAGCCTTCCCTTCTCCATCTGCTCTACTCTTCCATACTATTTCCTTACCACATCAGATCCTGTGCTGTCTACACTCACTGGCCACATAGGCCAACTTTTTCTAAAGGGATTCATATTGTCTACAGCACTAGCCTGAACCACTAATGGAAGAAATCCCACTGGCCAAATACAGAGTATTTCATACCCTCAGATGGGCTTAGAAGACATTCAAATACAGCCTTAGTCCCTCACCTAATATATAGTCTACAGATTACAGAAAATTTCATATCAGCATCCAAGGAAATCTGTGTAGGTTTTTTTTTTTACAGATATTCATTGTGTGTGTGTGTGTGTGTGTGTATGTGTTTGTGTATGTGTGTGTAAAGGAATGCTAGTGTACCATTGGCTTTTGTGTATGTATTTATATATGATTTAACACTTAGAAGGACAAGTTTACGATCTGTCTCTCCAGTTATTTGTTTGTTTAGTAGCACAAAAATAATACATACTAGATAGTTCCTAAATGTGACTGAAAGTACTTATTGAGTGCGCCAACTCTCTTAAAGCATTTCCACTTACATTGGGTTAGAAATAAATAAGCCCTTACATAAATTAAATATTCACACATCTCACAGAAACAAGGAAAGCAAACTATATTTTTCTCAAGTACACATTTTCACTGTGTCTTGCAATGAGAACTTAAGGGTAGCTAACTAGGTGGGTATCAGAAAATATTTGAACTGGAGACTGTTGGCAGTACCCAGAAAACTACTGGCTTTTTCTGAAACAACAATTGTACTTCTGGCTCCTAAAATTCGTTGTGAAGTTGCCATGAGCACAAATAGGCAGCATCAAATATGTATTTGATAAGGGATGTGGAACTTTGAAGTGGACTGTGATGTCGTAGGTGCCAGATGAACCCAAATTCCCTGAGGTTCTCTTGAGGAAAAGCAGGTACATACAACTCAGATGAAAGTCACCTTTGCTTAGAATAGTGGTTCTCAACAAGTTTGACCCACTTGGGGTTGCTTCTCAGATATCCTGCATGTCAGATATTTACATTATAATTAATCACAATAACAAATTATAGTCATGAAGTAGCAACAAACAGTTTTATGGTTGTAGGTCACCACCACATGGGTAGCTGTATAAAGGGTTGAACCATCAGGATGGTTGAGAACCACGGCTTTGGCATCATATAGAAAGCTGTTCTCTCTGTGCCAGGTCAGATGGACCCAGTGCCATTGCAGTCAATGTCTACAACAACTCTGCCTGCAAATTCCTCAAATGAAGTCCTTGGGACATTCTGGATCATTGGCCAACATTGGCCTTTCCACAAATTTAGGTGTTCTATGGCCTGGGATCATTTTGTGAACACAGGGAAGTGTATCCCTACCCCTGTGCCTTCTTCTGCTCCCCAAATGTCTTGTTCTGTAAATATGACCTGATTAGTTGCCCGGGAAGAACAACATACTCTCTTATATCCAAAATGTGTCAGAAACATGTATGTTTAACAAAGATGACAGGAGTTCCTTTGTGGCTTGCTCTGCTCTGTCCCCAGGTACGTTAAAGGTATAAGGGCCTATGGATCTCCAAGTATCATGTGACGTCACGGGGAGAGTGTCATGAGGATCATGAGAGGCTAAAGTGCACATTTCTGTCATTGTCTCTTGTTACTACAGTTCCTTAGCAGTGTCCTCTCTGGTTAAAGCATTCACTCCAGCAGAAAAGCTCTTTAAGGAGTAACCCATTGTGAGTAACTTCAGGGAGAGCCCCACACTGAATGGATCCAGTAGTCTCCGTACTCCCAAGAGTAGATAAATAGTAGAGACTGCTGGGAGTCAGTCTCAAACCAGCAGAGCAGTCTGGAAGGGACCAGTAGAACAGCTGAGCAGGAGCAGAGACCAGGTGAGCTGCCTGGAAGAGGCTTAGAGGAGCTGATCTGTCTGGAAAGACTGCAGCCTGCTGTCCTGTCTGTGGACTGCACAGTGTGGCTCAGGTTTCCAGATTTGGAGAGCCATCAGTCCTACCGTGGTAGGCTTTGGTGACAAAGCTGACTTGGAGTCATTTCTCTCCTGTAAGCAACCCCTCACCCATATTCCTGTAAGGAAGTCTGATAAATGCAATTTGTTCTCCAGGTGGACTCTGGTATTATTGTTCCTTCTGTCTGGGGCAGAATTTCTTTCTGCAGTAGTAAATGTGTGTTGTTTCCTTAGATAAAGTATGTTTCACAACAGCAGCTGAGAATAAGATGTTGCTAGAGGCAAAAGGAGTAGGTGAAGCAGCAATACAGGAGGCCAGTCTAACTGATAATCAGACAGTCGTCTAGGGTCCTAAGACACAAAGCTCAGGCTTTGGAGCTGGGCACCATGTGCCACCTCCCACTGTCAAACATCTCCTTGCTTCACAGCAGCCTGCCCATTCCACTCCTTTATTGCCCATTCTTCTGTCTTTCCCCCTCTCTTCCCTCTCAAAGGTTAGAATCCAAGGATTTCCAATCAGTGAGTGAAAAGGGAAGGTGAGTGTGTCCTGTTCTGCTGATGCTCACACGATGCACATATTAGGGGCTTTTCTGTGTGAGGCATCACCCTTGAAGACCTCAGCTTCTGGCATTAGCAGGATGCAGGCTCAGAGACTCTGCATTTTATTTTTATAGTTCAAATCTACAAAAGAACTCTTCTTTATAAAAACACACAGTATATTAAAAAGGCTCTAATACAACTTCAGGAAGGATAGTATTGTCTTCAGAGTGGATATTCTACCCTTTCTCCTATTAGGGTGTTTAGGGGGAATTTTATGGGATATACTTAGGTCAAGAATTCTTGGGGGAAACTGCTCTAATTTACGAATCTCTATAGTGTATGTGTGGCTCAATATTCAGTAACCTGAATATTCAAAAAAAATATGTTTTTTTTTGAGACATGGTTTCTCTGTAGTTTTTGGAGCTTTCTCTGGATCTTGCCCTTGCAGACTAGGCTGCCCTTTAATTCACAGATATTCACCTGCCTCTAACTTTCAAGTGCTGGTATTGAAGATGTTTGCCATCCTATCTGGGTTAGGTATTCTTAATGTTGTTTGAAGATTTTGATCAAGCATACTGTTATTGGATCCGGACTGTACCTCACTCCTTATACATAAAAATAAAGCCATGGGGGTGTTTTTCTGCAACGATTCCGTGTTAAAGATGCTTGCTGGCAAGCCTGATTGTTGTAAGGGGGGATGCTTGTTCTTCTAGGCTGCCCAGCTTGCTTAGCCCGGAAATAACCACACAGAAACTGTATTAATTATATCACTGATATGTACATTAACTCTAACTTCTCATTGGCTAACTCTTACATATTAATTTAACCCACTTCTATTGATCTGTGTATCACCATGAGGTCTTGGCCTACCAGCAAAGTTACAGCCCATCTATTTCTGGTGGCAGTTCCATGGCGTTTCTCTCACTCTGCATTCTCCCTCCCAGCATTCAGTTCTGTCTTCCCTGCCTACCTAAATACTGCACTATCAAAATGCCAAGGGAGTTTCTTTGTTTATTTACCAATGAAAGGAGCACATAAACAGAAGGATCTCCTGCACCACAGATGACCTGAACCTGATCTCTGGAAAGTGCATGATGGAAAGAGAGAACTGATTTTCCCAAGTTGTCTTCTGACATCCAAACATGTGCTGTGACATGCACAAAATGGTAAAGGTCCATACTCACATAACAAATAAATTCAACAATTAGGAGGAATCCTAATTTACTTAGCTACTAACTCTACGGGTATTTGACAATGATTTTGTGTTTACAGATGTTGATTTTCACATTTATAAGTCAAAATAATTGCACTACAACTTCCTTAGGAATCTTGCTAGCTGTCCTGATATCACAGCGCTCTAGGGTTCTACAATTAAAAGGAAGAAAGAAAAAGATTGCATTTGTGTGATTAGAGTGCACAGACGACTAAATGGCTAAGAGATTTTGTTGTTCTTTCAGAGGAGCAGAGTACAGTTCTCAGGACCAACCTTGGTAACCATCTATCTATAAGTTGAGCTTCAGGAGAGCCAATGCTCCCTGTAGGCACCCAAAGTACAAGCACACAAAATAATAATGATCTTTTATTTAAAAAAATAAATTAGATCAATTATAGGCACATTAGTTCTAATTTCTCATTTGCTAACTCTTACATACTAATTTAACCACTTCTATTGATCTGTGTATCACCATGAGGTCTTGCCCTACAAGCATTTCTTTAGATTTCTTAATCTGTACCTTTAATAAATTTAATATTAATTTTTAGATTTGTTTATTTATCACATGTACAGTGTTCTCCCTGCATGCATGCCTTCATGCCAGAAGAGGGCACCAGATCTCATTATAGACGGTTGTGATCCACCATGTGGTTCATGGGAATTGAACTCAGGACATCTAGAAGAACAGGCAGTGCCCTTAACATTTAAGCCATCCCCTTAATATTAATTTTTAAAAGCAATGTTAAACTCTAGTTTTCTTTTTATTAATTAATTATTTTCCCAATCACATTTCCTCTCCATTCTTTCTCTCTTCCCAGACCCTTCTACTAACCTGCCTCTTCCCCCCTATCCACTTCTTCTCTTTTCAGAAAAGAGCGGGTCTCCCATGTATATCAGCCATCTGTGGCATATCAAGTTGCAGTAAGACTAGGCACCTCATTTCCTACTAAGTTTGCGTAAGGCAATACAGTAGGAGGATAAGGTTCCCAAAGCAGATCACAGGGTCAGAGACATCCCTACTGTTAGGAGCCCCACCAGAAGACCAAGACCATAATTTACACAACTGTAAAACATGGGTAGAGGGCCTAGGTCAGTCCCTTGCAAGCTCTCTGGATGGCAGCCGAGTCTCTGTGATCCCCTCTGGACCTAGGTTAGTAAATTCTGTGGTTTCTCTTTTGGTGCCCTTGCCCTCTCTGTGTCCCACAATCCTTTCTCCACCTCTTCCACAGGATTTTCTGAGCTTCACCAGTGTTTATAGTTCTGCATCTGTTTCCATCAGTCTCTGGGTGAAGGACTACATTTTCTTATTGAGATCCTCTTGATATTTTCCAACATCTCAGCACACTGAGGAAATTTCTTTGAGAATATTAATTGTTTGAATGGAAGCTAGCCCGAGGTTATTTCACTTTTGTATACTTACTGTATATATGGTGCTTTCTCAGCTCAATACTGTTACAGAGCACTCTCAGCTTCAGGAGTTTGCTGGCACTGTGAAAAGGGCAGAGACCCACACAGTGTCAGCCTAGTCAGACATGAGAAGTACTGGGCAGGACATCGTACAGTGACTCTGATGGAGATTCCCAATAAACCATCTGGAGCATTTTCATTGTTTCAATGGTGACGTCAAGTGTTTTGCAGCGACTTGTCCCCCCAGAATGCTACATAAACTCCACTTCACAAGCATGGCACTCCTTCAGGTAGAGGACAGTGTTGGTGTGTTTTCAATGTCCTCTCAAGGAAACTGGCACAAACACTAGCTGACATAACCATGTCCACTTAATTCCCAGATCTTGCAGTGTGCACCCAGTGAGATACAGAAGCTAGACTTCTCCAGGGGTTCACCCAGAGGCCATGTGCTCGGTGTAAATGCATGTCCTCATCCCTACTTGTGCACCTGCAACAGCTTTCTTTCTCTTCCACTCCATTCCTCGAGGCTTTGGTGTACTTGGTTGGATCCATGTTAGATCCATTCTGCACATGCTCCCTAGAGCCACCTTCAGTGGGCACGTATCTCCTATAGGGGTTGTGTGATGGAAAGAGGACAGATGTGAATCTTGCTAAAACCCACATGCTGCAAAGTCATTTCAATCCACAAAGCATTTATGGAGATGACACTACTCTCTTTTAGGTCTCATCATGGCTTTCCAATCCCAACATGTGGAACCCAATGTCTACAAACTGTATGAAAATGAAATTGAGGGGAGCCTTGATTTTGAACACGGGGCCACTGCAGCAACAGAAAGTGTCATCTATGGTGAAGGTTCTCTAAAAGGTTCCGACAAACCAAAGAACCAGGGCATCCCACACTACAAGGATGATGTGACCCACGTTGCTAATTTCAACTACGTTGGTGATGACATCAGGCATGAGAGCCATGGGAGCCACCAAGGTTACAGAAACCCACAGTTGAAGGAGCAAGAGAATGTGGCTGCTGGCAGAGTGCCCCAGGTCCGGCGCACAAGGCCAAGGATCCAGTTTGGTCTCACACCCAGGCAGCTGAATGAGTTGGAAGATGTTTTTGAAAAAACTAAGTACCCTGATGAGATCATAAGGTATGTCACTTGTTTCAATAGCTGTTCCAGCTCCCATCCATCAGCATCTCATTAGGAGGTGTGTTCTTCACACTATGAGCCCTGTCTGCTATGAGCCTCAAGCATGAAGTCTCTGTTTAGTTCCTGAGTATGGGAAGTATGTTTTAAGAGGTCAAAGTCAACATCTATATCTGTATCTATATCTATATTTATCTATTTGTCTATCTATCTATCTATCTATCTATCTATCTATCTAGTGTTGGTTGATGCCTCTCAATTTCTTCTTTAAGTTTTCTTTTTGTTTTTTTTTTCATCCTCCTTCTTATCCTCTTCTTCTTCATGGCCCCCGTTTTATAATGGGAATTGTACTCAAGATGTTCTATTGGGAACTCACCAAGGCCAGCTGGCCTTGGTCTGATAAAGCCTAGGATAAAACCGGACTCGCTGAACATAGCGGACAATGAGGACTACTGAGAACTCAAGAACAATGGCAATGGGTTTTTGATCCTACTGCACGTACTGGCTTTGTGGGAGCCTAGGCAGTTTGAATGCTCAACTTATTAGACCTGGATGGAGGTGGGTGGTCCTTGGACTTCCCACAGGTCAGGTAACCCTGATTGCTCGTTGGGCTGACGAAGGAGGGGGACTTGATTGGGGGAGGAGGAGGGAAATGGGAGGCGGTGGCGAAGAAGATACAGAAATCTTTAATAAATAAGTAAATTAATAAATAAAAAAGACCTAGTGGTTTCTAAGTAATCCCTCTACTACTATAGCATATCCACCTTATGTCAATTAATGTGGTTATTTATTTATTTCGTTTCTTGAGACAGGGTTTCTCTGTAGCTTTGGAGCCTGTCCTGGAGCTAGCTCTTGTAGAACAGGCTGGACTCGAACTCACAGAGATTTCCCTGCCTCTGCCTCCTGAGTGCTGGGATTAAAGGTGTGTGCCACCACCGCCCTGCTCAATGTGGTTATTTTTATAAAATAAAATAGAGATCATTGAAAAGCCGCTTTCATACTTTAGGTCTCACCTTCTCTACATAGTTTTGTGTTGGCCTGTGATGAATTTCCAGAAGTCTATTCATCTTGCCAAGCTGAAATGCTGTATTTCACTAACAGCTCCAATTTCCATCTTCTTCTCTCAGAAAGGACCTTGCAAAGCGCTTGTTCCTGGGAGAATCCAGAGTGCAGGTCAGTAAATCCGAAAAGACTTTGGGCAGGGCACTCTGCTTCAGGTCATGGTCCATGTTCTTGTACCCAATATGAAAAGCATGCGTGGGTGAGAGGTGTCCTTGTCTGGGTTATGATAGTAACTGAGCACTGAGTGTTGAAGTTTTCCAGAGTTAAAATGGAACGGGCAGCCATTAAGTCTTTTCCCATTATTGGAGACATTGTAGTCTCTTAATTGAAAAAAAAAACTAAAAAATGCACACAATTTTTTAGCATTTTTATTTTATTTAATTGTCTTTATTGAGCTTTATATTTTTCTCTGCTCCCCTCCCTTTTCCCTTCTCCCAGTCTCTATGTCCTGTGACCCCCACACTCCCAGTTTACTTACGAGATCTTGTCTTTTCCTACCTCCTAAGTAGATCCATTTATGCCTGTCTCAGGGTCCTCTTTGTTGTCTTGGTTTCCCGGTATTGCTGGTTTTCTTTGCTTTATGTGTTAAAACCACTTATGAGTGAGTAAATATTATATTTGTCTTTCTGTTTCTGAGTTACATCACCCAATATGGTGTTTTCCAGATCTATCCATTTGCCTGCAAATTTCAAGAAGTCATTTTTTTTTACTGTTGTGCACATGTACTTTTTCTTCATCCATTCTTTGACTGAAGGCCATCTAGGTTGTTTCCAGGCTCTCGCTCTTATGAATAATGCTGCTATGAACATATTTGAGCTGGTGTTCTTGTGGTGTGATTGAGTGTTTGGGGGTATATAACCAACAGTAGTATTGCTGGGCGTGGAGGTGGATTGTTTCCTTGTTTTCAGTGAAATCGCCATACTTACTTCCAAAGTGGCTGTACAAGTTTACACTCCCACCACCAATGCAGGAGTGTTCCCTTTACCCCAAATACTCCCCAGAATAAGTTGTCATCTGTGTTTTGATCATGGCCATTCTTATAGGTGTAAGATGGGACACAGAGTTGTTTTGATTTGCATTTCTCAGATGACTAAAGATGTTGAACATTTCCTCAAATGTCTTTCAGCCATTTGAGATTCACAGAACACTTAGAATCAGTATGGGAACATCATATATATAGAGAGCATTGAGTATTATATGGTCATGCATATAGGAAAACATAAATGTTTACTGGTATGTGTACAGTGATTAATACTGAAGTCCGGACACTCAGGTCATTTCAGGGTACTTATATGTACTGTTGTAGTAGGACTCTAAGTGACCTTGGGGACATTCTAATTGATGTAGCAAGCAGTAGGAGTAAAACAGGGCTCTGTTTCAACAAAGAAACACTTAGTTATAAGTGTGGATTAAGTAAGGCCAGAGAGATATTCAGTGTTTCATAACTTATCTGTGTTTAATTTGTCCAAGAGTCATGTGGGAAGACACTCACAAGTGCAAATGGTTGGCCCTCCACCTTTGTAATTGTGTGGAAAGCAGCAAAGTTGAACCTTCATGTTCCCCCATGCTGTGTTTAGATTATCTAAAAACAATGCAAAATTGTCATGTCAGTGTTATGACATGTATGGGGCTCACAGCTTTAAAGAGTTAATTTTGTTACAATTAAACAAAAAGAATAACATTGAGCTCATTTAAGTTAATCGAGTAAAGAGAACGGGATCAGGTGAAGTTATAGAATGTCAAAATGCAGGTTGGTACTGAGGAGAGGGCCCGAAGGATAAAGCTCTTGCCACATGAGTCTGAAGATCTGAGTTGGGACCCTCAGCATAAAGTTTAGCAGGTGTCAGCTCACACTGTAGTCAGAATCTCTTATTCAGGAGGCAGAGACTGCGGATCCTTAGGGAGACCTAGATTAGGTCCGTCGCTGAGCTGAGGTTCATGGACAACCCTGCCAGTGTAAATCAGGTGGGGACCAAGCTAAGAAGATGCTTGACTCTGACCTTGGTCCTCTGCATGCACGAGTGTGCATTTGCACATAGATACACATGCAGATCAGACACCTTTGCAAATTTTTATTTGTTTGCAAATACATAAAAAGCAAAGGTGCCAAGCCACGGTCAAGTGTGTCTTCTGTTGACTAACTTGAAATCTGAAAGTATTCCTTTTCTTTAAAGGAGACTATGTTGAACATGTGGGTTTTTTGGAATGTGGAAAAAGATAGAGCTCACTTGAAGAAAGAGCTGTAGCTATCTTATTTTCAAATGAATTTCTTTCCTCCAGACATTAAAGACTAATGTTTAGATCATGGGATAAAAGCTGAGGCCATGAGCCCAGAGAAACTGACTGCTCCATAGCAAATGAGAAAGGGGAAAAGCAGTGCAGAGTGCTATTCATGCTAACTTCCTTCAGCATGGATCAGGGCAGTCTTGATGTAAGCAAATTCCCTACCTGCAGCAGTAGCTTGTGCAGAATAGCATTCCTGCCTAGGAGCCCCTGATGACTGACATCCTAACACCACAACGTGTAAACTACAGTAGGACCAGGCTCAGGTTGGAGAAACTGGTAGAGAAGAGGGAGATTCCCCCAGGATGGAGAGAGTGATTGGATAAGAAAAGCTGAAGGAGTGAGGAATTCTCCTGCTTTCAAGCTTACAGGACCCTGTACTTCCGCTCCAGAGAGACAGAGGTGCTGCAGCCCCAGAGACTGATGTGAGGCAGCTCTGAAGACACATATACACTGCAGACCTAGAGGCTGATGCACTCCAGCTCCATAGAGGCAGACTTACTGCAGCTCCAGAGAGACTGATGGACTATCACTCCAGAGCCATTTGTACTGCAGCTCTAGAGAGACTGATGATGCACTACATCTCTAGAGAGACTGATGGACTATCAGTCCAGAGCCATTTGTACTGCAGCTCTAGAGGGACTGATGATGCACTGCATCTCCAGAGAGGTCGATGAACTGCAAGTCCAGAGAGTCTGATCAAGTGCAGTTCTAGAGGCTGATGCACTCCTGCTCTAGAGAGGCAGATTCAATGCAGCTCCAGAAAAGCTGATGCACTGTAGCTCCAGAGAGGCTGATGCAATTCAGCTCCAGAAAGGCTGAAGCACTGCAGCTCTAGAGGCTGATTTCACTGCAGCTCCAGAGAAGCTTATGAACTGCAGCTATCTAGCCTGATTCACTGCTGCTCCAGAGAGGACTATTTACTGCCGCTCTAGGGGCTGATGCACTACAGCTCCAAAGAGGCTGATGCACTGTCGTTAGAGAAACTGATGCACTGCAGGATTAGACAGGCTGATGCATTGCAGCTCTAGAGGCTCATTCACTTCAGCTCTAGATGTCAAGCACTGCAGCTCTAGAGGTTGAAGCACTGCAGCTCCAGAAAGGCCAATATACTGAAACTCTGGAGGATGATGACCTGCAGATCCAGAGAGGCTAATGTACTGCAGCTCTAGAGGTTAATGCAGTGTAGCTACCGAGAGGCTGATGCATGGAAGTTCTCGAGATGCTGATGCACTGTAGCTCTAGAGATGCTGATGTACTGCAGCTCCAGAGAGACTGATGTACTGAAGCTCTAGAGGCTGAAGCACTGAAGATCCAGAGAGTCTGATTCACTGCCATTCCAGAATCTGATGCATTGCAGGATTAAAGAGGCTGATGCACTGTAGCTCTAGAGGTTTATTCACTTAAGCTCTAGATGTCATGTATTAAGGAAGAGGCGGTTTTGTTAACTGCTCTCCACATTGTTACAGATCACATTCCTGACTGGAGGTTCAGCCTAAAAACGTTGGATCTCCTGGTATAAGAACAGAGCCCAGGATGCTCTTCATGTTGACAAGAAGTAGGGCATCACTATCAAGCTTCAACTCTTACTGAGACCACAGCTTTTGTTCTGAGCCCAGAAAAATTTAGAGGGCATGGAAGAGGGGGAGGGCAAAAGTCCATAGGTGACAGTAACCTACCCTTATTACCTACATGATGGAAGCAGGGAGTCCCAAGATATCTGAATGAATTGTCTGAATTGGCTCATTTCCCTAATCCTATAGATGACAACATCACATCTCTGTGCAGGCCTCCCTTGGAGTAGTGTTAGCTCTAATAACACTTTGGGAAGGATGTTTGTTTGTTTGTTTGTTTGTTTGTTTGAGCTGGGGATAGGCTGTGACTTTGCACACTCTTTTGGCAAGTGTGATTCCTTGTAATCACCCCACCTCCTTAAGGTGCTGGAGCAATAAGAAGCCGTCCATCTATAAATGGTGAGCTGAAATCATGAGAGTAAAGCAGTTCACCTGGGAGAAATTATGTGTTTAGATAAGAAAAATATGTCAGAGGAGATCCAGAAACACTGGAACAGAAGGAGAAGATGCTGGAAGGACAAAAAAGAGAAGGAATGAGGAGGAGGAAGAGCATGAGGCAAAGGAGGAGATAGGGAGAGAAGGAGACTGTTTTCTGACAGTGAGGGGAAGTAGGAAGCAGGTATCCCACTATCCTAAGTGGTGAATCTCACAGCACCCCTTGTCCTTCCTGACATGGGCGTCTTGTGTGGAGCCCCACTGGGAGTTAGGATTGAGGTGTCTGTACAAGGCAGTACAATCAAGTGAATTGTTGAAGTGTGTTGTGTTGACTTCATTTTGGTTTTTGACCTTTTGTACAGAAAATAGATTTTTGTTCCTTTAGAGTCATCCAGCACCTTTGTATATTCCAGTTTTTCTGCTTGTTCTTCTGCTTTGATCCCTGAGCCTTGAAGGGAGGAGGTTATGAAGACATTCCAATTAGGATAGAGCACTCCATAGTTGTGAGCAGAGATGACCACTCACATGGTCTCTAGCTAATGGAAAGTCTTTATTCCAGCTGACTAGGATGACACCCAGGTATCTGTGCACGTAGGCATGGCCCCAGCTGTCCAGAACATGGGGGTTGTAAGGGCATCTTAAAACCTAGATGTCCTAGCATCTAGATCGGCAGATGCAGATGCCTGTGCAGAAGTAAGCAGTTTGAATCAAGATGTTTACTGAAGCTAAGATAGCAGCTAGCTGGTGGAGGGGTTCATACAAACAGGAAGTTTTACCACAGCTAAGTTAGCTAGTATATCCCTGATCTCTGGTCCCTAGAGTAGACGTAATTAATTTCCCGTGGGATTCTCCATGACAGAGTCAAAGTCTATTTCTACCTGTAATGGCCTCAACAAGAATAGAAGATGGAGGAACCTCTTCACTGGCTTAAAGTGTCACATTTCCCACTAGATTACAGGGCATGAGTCAAATTATTGACTCATCCTGTTCTATGAGGTCATAGTTGTTTCTAGGGACCAGTAATTTTCTGTTTGAGGCAGTTGGCCATGCAGGTGAAGATGCAGGGTTCTACCATTAGGCTGAGCAGGACAAGAATCAATGGTCCAGTTAATGCTGACACTAAGCTATAGGGATCCAGTCACCAGAGATTGATAACAGTGTCCTGATCTGTGTCTTCTTTCTTTCCTTCCTTTGAGCTTTTCTCTCTCCCTTCCTTTTCCTCTTCCCCTTCTCCTATCTTCTGCTTTGTTTCTTCTTTCTATTGACTATTCTTGTCCCTTCACTTACCCTTTCCACCTTCCTTCCTCATCATTCCCCAGTCCTTTCTCCTCTACTTATTTAAAAAGCAGTTACTCATGTATGCACTCCAGGGCACTGGCAGCCCATTCCCAACACCTCATCTTCACACTCCTCTCCTCTCTTAGACCAATAGGCTGCTGAATTTTCAGGAAGCCTGCTGTAAACCAGACTTGGCCCAGGCATTGGCCCATCACTTCGCAGCAGCTTCCTTTCCTGTGCATAGGAGATTAGAGGCCTCTATGGGAAGACATAGAAACCTCCACAGTCACCCAGCAAGGACCCTGCATTTTTGTAGATCTTTCATGGATAAAATAGTACAGGGTCACAGTAAAGGAAATTAGTAATATATTCAGCTTTCTGGCTCTTCAACTTAGATCAGAAATCTTGGGATCATCTCAAACAATCAAATTTGAATAATCTATGGCAGTTGTTTCAGCTGTTCCTGCACCTATTCAAAGGAAACCAGAATTAGGACCCATTTGGCCTTTGTTAATATAGATTCAAGGCCAAATATGAGCTCGCCCATCTTCTCTATTATAGGCAAATATCATGAGGATTACATAGACAAGAATTCATGCAGTGGGGTGTGACTTTCGAGGGAGTCAGGGGAGATATCATTATTCTAAGCAGTAGTTCAAGTAAGTCAGATAATTCAAGGGAATGATGAGGTACCTTTTCCTCGGCAGAGAGTGTGTAGATTGTAATACCTAAAGACACTTTGATATCTGGTCTTCTCCATATCCTGATTTACTGATCCCCGTTCTCTTTCTTAGAGCCATATTTCCCATTTCCTTGAAAGGGCATAAGACAGGAAAGGTACTAGCTAATGAATTTCCCATTTCCGGTTGTTCTGAATTCCGACTTCCAGGGCTGGGGTTGCATAGGATTTTGTGTGTCCTTGGTTAGAAAAGTCTGGTCAATCTAAAGGCTCACTGGCATTTACTGTTACACAGAGTTGTGTTTTCTACTTGTGATACTGACTGTTGAATACACTAAAGCCATCTCTTTCACCAAGTTATTGCAGAGCTGGTTTAAGAAAAGAAGAGGCCAATACAGGAAACATCAGCAGTCTCAGATTCTCCAGTGTCCATCTGCTGATGGCCAGGACACCTTGCAGTAAAGCTTTTGTAGGAGTCCTGAAGCATCATCCTGTCCAGGCCCCAGATGAAGACAGGATCTTCAGGTGTCACTGACACCTTCTGATGGCTGTGACACCTTATCCCTTCAGCAATAAAGAGTTGTGTATTCAAAATATTTCATGTCCTTTTTAAGGGTCAGTAAGGTGTGTATGTCCAATATTGAGAAAATATTTAACAGAAGATAAAAGGAAGGGATCAAACCCTGAGTCATCTTTACTACTCCACAAGTCACAAAAGTTTCTCAAACTAACGGCAACCCGCGCTCAGACATATATTCTTCTCTGTTGTCACACTGTACTATCCTTACCTTAACTCGACCCTGTGGGAACAAACACCTAAGAACAGGAAAAGGACAAGTCTCCAGTGAGAAGACTGTTCACGACAAAAACAGAGTTTCTCACAAATCTACAAGTTCACTCTTGTACTGCAACAAATACAAAAAGACCACTTTCTGAGCATTCATCAGTGGGGTGTGTGACCAGGGACCTAGGCTACCCCCAGGTCTGTTCACTATCACTCCTTTCAATGGCACAGTCATGCTACTAGGAGTCCTCCTGGCACAGGTAGTGTTTCAAAGGAAACACAAGAGGCCTTTTTACGCCCATTTGAAAGAGGCTTCCTCTTTGCTCCCACACCTAGCCCGAGATGCACAAGAGGCATATTGATCGATCCTCCCAGTTCAAGCAGGAGAGGCATAAGATTCTCAGTAGATACACCAGGCCAGGTTAGTGGAAGGCATAGGATGCAGGCTTCAGAGCATGCAGGGAGCAATAGGCTGTGTTAGCCCGAGGGTGATTGGAGGAGAGGCAGTGTGGAAAGCCTATAGAGAGTGTTATGCCTGAGTTCTGGCAGGGAGGACACATCAGGGTGGCATTAGCATGGTGGTGTATGTAGTGGGGTAGAGTACATGACCTGTGAGAAAGTGGCCAAGGCGTGAGCTGCTTTTGATGCTGTGACTGCTTGTAGATATGGCTGACTCTAGAAAAGGGGGTGCAGGAGGATGTGATAAAGCCTCTTTCTAAACTGAGTACCAGTAAGCCGGGGATCTGAACTTTGCAATAGAGAAGATGGGTAAACAGGGCTGTGTACCGAGGATCCACATACAGAAGTTTGGTGTGACAGAGGAGGGACAGATAGGCTGGTTGTAGTACAGACTTGTATTAGGATAGTTTGTGGATTGTAGAGGCACTGCAGAGAGATGGAGGACGTGAATCCCCATAGCAAGAGTGTCCAGAGGACAGATAACATGTGTACTGGGTGGTTTTGTCTTGGGACCCTGAATGAAATGCTTCATTCACAGCTTCCAAAACCATGAATGGGGATAACATCAATGGCACAGGACCGGGATACCGTCCGGGTTCATGAATTACTTGCAGAATTTTGGCATCCTTTTACTTCAGCTTCACAAACCAGTGTACCAGCAACTACAGTTTCCTTCCCCTGGGAAGCACATCCTCACAGCTCTTGATGTCTTCCCCAAAGCCTAGTAACTCGCCACCCAGATAGATTTTATATTAGCTTCCGTTTTCTGGCTTGGACTTTTTCTTCCTTGCACCTCCTTCCATTCAACAGTGGTGGAGGATGGGCCTATGGATTCAGCCCTGTTGCTGCATCTTATTACACCTTGTGATGTTTCTCTTTGGCTTGTGATCAGGAGAGGGACTTAATATGTGCAACGGAGTTCGGCCTCATCATTTTCATGGATATAATAAAACATGTAGTAGGCCACAAAAGCAACTGTACCAAGTGTGTCAAAGAGATGACTTCCTGGCAGAGTTACTGGCAGTGCACACACCTAGAGCAGCTAGATAGAAGGACAAGGCAGAGGAAGAGTTGAAAGTCAGCCAGTTCTGTTGCAGGAGCCCTGCTCAGGTAACACCCAAGCTTTGGGAGTCAGCCTGCAATGGGAAGTGCCCTAATGGAACACAGATCAGGTCATATGCTGTGGGACACAGAGCTCATGCAGTGTGGGTATTGGTGGATGCATGAAGCACCATGCTGAGGTCCACACGTGCACTGCAGAGTGGCAGACATCGCTCCCAATCAGAGTACCTTACCTGAATGACAGTCTCAGCACTAGGATAATACTTTCAGAGCTCTCGTCAGCATGGAAGCTGCTGACTTCTGTAGTACTGTAAATAGCCCAATGAAAGTGACTTTACCAACTCATTGTCCCTCATACTCAGCACTAATGGGATGTCTCCACCAAATCCCTCCCTTCAGAGCTCAGGGAAACCCATGGAAGAGAAGGTAGGAGGGGTGTGAGAGCTAGAGGGGATGGAAGACACCAGGATAACAAGTCCCTCTAAGTGGACTGAGCACAGCTTATAGGAACTCTCAGAGACTGCGACAGCAAGCTCATGGCCTACAGTGTCTCTGCTAGTCCTCTACATATAAACAATAGCTTTCACTTTAGTGTTTTTATGGGACTCCTGAGTGTGAGAACAAATGGTATCTGACTCCTGGGCTCTTTTCCTTCTGTTAGTTTGCCTTGTCCAACTTCGATGTGATAAAACATTTTAGCATATTTTATTCTATTTCATTAAAAAGGAAAGATAATGTACTATAGGCCAATCTGGGGAGGGTACTCTCTCTGTTCAAGTTTCCTTTTCCAAAATGACTCTAGCTTGTGTCAAGCTGACATAAAACTAGCCGGCACAACAGTCAAGACTGTAGTTTATCTGTATTGTATCCGTTTATATTACACAAGGATTTTTAAATTCTGTTTGTTTGTTTGAGAATAGATCTCATTATGGATTGCTTTCTGACCTGGAATTTCCTACATCGACCAGCAGAGCCTCAAATATGTGGTGGTATTGTTGCATTTGCTTTCTTAATGCTGGGATTATAGGTATGTGATACCATGCACAACATTGTTGACTGTTTCTTACAGAAGTATAAAATATTAGACTTGAGTTTATATATGAAAATTAGAATTACAATTAAATTTCTGATAACAGTTGGAATGACCAGAGACCAGATCCCCCATCCGTCTTCATGAACGGCATTGTTAGTTCACAAAGGCTTTCTTCTCGCCCATGGAAGCATCAGTTCCTCGTCACAGAAAGGCAGTCCCTTCATCTAGTGATAGTAAATATATTTGGAACCTGTAGCAGAAATGCTGACACCAGAAACAGACATGTCAAGAGGGGCAGATCCTACTAAGGACAAAACCCCTCGACCCACATGACAATGGCAGAGGACCAAAGGACATGCTTTGCGGAGGCAAATGCTTTGTTCACCACATTCAGGCCATGGAGTCTGCACAGTTAAGTGAGAGCTGACGCATGGATGTCCATCTGAGCATGAAAGAGGACATGGAGGTGCTTTGTGGTCAGAGCCAGGATGATGGCTGGTGTCCCAATTAACTCCCAGATATTACATATCTCTGGGGATAGCTCAGTGTTCTTCTCCTGTTCTAAATCTGCAACTTTTGGTTTCCCATCACCCACTCTGGCACCCAGGGCTCTAATACCTCCCACAGCCAGTGTGTGTGTGTGTGAGTGTGAGTGTGTGTGTGTGTGTGTGTGTGTGTTTGTGCGTGTGTTGTGTTCATTTTCTCTTCTTTTCCTTTTTCTTTTTTATGTATTTTTGAATCAGGCTTTTTATGTAGCTTTTGGTACCTGTAATGGAAGTAGGTCTTGTAGAACAGACTGGCCTTGAACTCACAGAGATCAACCTGCATCTGCCTCCTGAGTGCTGGGATTAAATGCATGTGCCACCACTGCCCGGCAATGTGTACATTTTCTGTATGGTGAACTGTTCGTGGATGACCAGAGAGACCATGAGTGTAAACCCTCTCAGGAACAGAGAGCCCTGCCATAGTAGCTATAGCAGTGGAAGATAATGGAAAGAGGAAGTGGCCAGAAGCACAGGTAACCTGGGGTCAGTCTAGAAGCCCTGGGACTTCATGCTTTCAGCTTGTGATTCCAGAGCTGGGACAATATTTCCCTAATATTCCTAATGTTCCTAGTCCTTATGTTTGTGTGTTAAGCACCATGCTCATGGCCTGAGCAAGGGCTGTGCTCAGACCTTATTTCCCACTCCTTGGCTCATTTCATGCTTCTTACATCACACTTCTGAGTCTTGATATTTGTCTCCCCCTGCCTCCTGCCCCTTTCCTTACCTCCCTTCACTCCATGAGGGTGCAGCCCTTTCTCCACCCTACTCCTGAACATTCTCAGCTTCCTCTCTCTCTCTCTCAGGATGTGTCCTGCTCCCCCTGCTCTCCCTCACAGTCCTGTCTATGCAGCCATGTCTATCACCTCAGACTCACTGGCAGGTTCCTCCAATTTTACAACACAGTGCTCTTTTTTCTCACTGCTATCAATCTTCAGGCCATTGAGGAAAAAAGCCTGACATCCAGATTCTCCTGAGTTCTTTGAGACTGGGCTTGGACTCTGAACTTATGAGTTTGTGTCTGCCTGGTGCAGGTTTAGCAAAGCTCACACTCAGTCAGTTGAGCCGTCCCACATAGGCTAGCAGTGCCGATGTCTGCTCTGCCTCCACATCCTTGTGCACACCCAGCAGAAGGCTGCACAGCCTGGCCTTACTTTGTCAAAGTCTTATTATCTTTAGTCAACCGAATTCTTCCTTATTGAAAGTATTTCTGTGAATAGAGTTTCCAGACACTACTCCAACCCTCTCTTAAACTGTGAATTCCCACATTCCCAGGTTGCCATTGTTCTTAGATCTATTTCTGTTAGTTTATGTGTGTGACTGTTTGGGCTGCCTGTATGTATGTGTACTACGTTCCTTTCTAATGTCCGTGGAGCTCAGAAGAAGTTAGTGGATACCCTGGAAATGGGGCTCTAGACAGCTGTGACCCACCATGTTGGTAACAGTAACTGAACCTGGGTCTTCTGCAAGAGCACCAAGTACTCTTAAGCACTGCGTCATCTCTCTAGTCCCAACCAGGCTTCATTGTAGTGACAGTGACATCAGTTATATCCCTAAATGCATGATATAACAGAAGAAGAAGCTAAACTTCTGTTTCTTTTCCACAGAAGGGGTCAGAGCCCTGGTCACTCAGTGTTTAGGCCAAAGAGGACAATTCGCTACAAGCTGTGTTGACTTTGTCCCACCCTGAACCTGATCTCAGATCCTTTTCCTATTTCTCTCTGGATGACCCTCCCCCCGCCCCGCCTGGGATAAGCCTCTCTTTCTACCGCTGGAGAATTCAGTCAATGTTTTCCTTTCATAGTTGTGATGTTGGAACTTCACCATCCCTGAGGTCCTAGGTCTCTCCTCTGGGACCCCAGGTACTCATACTTCCACGTGAGCCTTCACTCCTGACCTATACACTTGACATCGATCATGAATCATATTCCAGAAACCTTGTTTCAGGCAGCTTCTGTGAAGCTGGTCAGGGTGGACTTAACTCTGGAGTCTTAAGACACCTGGGAGGCTGGCTCTCCGAGAATGGGTTAGAATGCTAAGCTTCTTTTGATAGTCTCCTCCTGGGCGCAAACTTTTTCCTCTTGTAGCTTTACCTTGTGTGGGCATCAGTACCAGATTCCATGTTCTTGGAAGCCTTTTTGGTGAAAAAGGGGTATTTTTGTTCTATGATATTGTAGGAGAGATCTCATCAAAATGGAACCCTATTCTTGAGCCCCTACTGACACGGACATACTTTCTGGCAGGATTTGTTGAAGGCAACTTGAACATTCATTGCAGAAATTGAGATACAGAAGTCGCCACATTGTATATACCAGGTTCTGTTCTCTGTTTCTGTCCCCTTTCCCCAGCTGGTCATCCTCAATCCATTTCTTTTCTGTTCTTGAACCCGTCAATGCTCCTTGTAAAGCCTTCCCTTCTCCATCTGCTCTACCCTTCCATACAATTTCCTTACCACATCAGATCCTGTGCTGTATATATTCACTGTCCACATAGGCCATCTTTTTCTAAAGGGATTCATATTGTCTACAGCACGAGCATGAACCACTAATGGAAGAAATCCCACTGGCCAAATACAGAGTATTTCATACACTCAGATGGGCTTAGAAGACATTCAAATACAGCCTTAGTCCCTCACCTAATATATAGTCTACAGATTACAGAAAATCTCATATCAGCATCCAAGGAAATCTGTGTAGGTTTTTTTTTACAGATATTCATTGTGTGTGTGTGTGTGTGTGTGTGTGTAAAGGAATGCTAGTGTACCATTGGCTTTTGTGTATGTATTTATATATGATTTAACACTTAGAAGGACAAGTTTACGATCTGTCTCTCCAGTTATATGTTTGTTAAGTAGCACATACATAATACATACTAGATAGTTCCCAAATGTGACTGCAAGTACTTATTGAGTGCGCCAACTCTCTTAAAGCATTTCCTCTTACATTGAGTTAGAAATAAATAAGCCCTTACATAAATTAAATATTCACACATCTCACAGAAACAAGGAAAGCAAACTATATTTTTCTCAAGTACACATTTTCACTGTGTCTTGCAATGAGAACTTAAGGGTAGCTAACTAGGTGGGTATTAGAAAATATTTGAACTGGAGACTGTTGGCAGTACCCAGAAAACTACTGGCTTTTTCTGAAACAACAATTGTACTTCTGGCTCCTAAAATTCGTTGTGAAGTTGCCATGAGCACAAATATGCAGCATCAAATATGTATTTGATTAGGGATGTGGAACTTTGAAGTGGACTGTGGTGTCATAGGTGCCAGATGAACCCAAATTCCCTGAGGTTCTCTTGAGGAAAAGCAGGTACATACAACTCAGATGAAAGTCACCTTTGTTTCGAATAGTGGTTCTCAACAAGTTTGACCCACTTGGGGTTGCTTCTCAGATATCCTGCATGTCAGATATTTACATTATAATTAATCACAATAACAAATTATAGTTATGAAGTAGCAACAAACAATTTTATGGTTGTAGGTCACCACCACATGGGTAACTGTATAAAGGGTTGAACCATCAGGAAGGTTGAGAACCACTGCTTTAGAATCATATAGAAAGCTGTTCTCTCTGTGCCGGGACAGATGGACCCAGTGCCATTGCAGTCAATATCTACAACAACTCTGCCTGCAAATTCCTCAAATGAAGTCCTTGGGACATTCTGGATCATTGGCCAACATCGGCCTCTCCACAAATTTAGGTGTTCTGTGGCCTGGGATCGTTTTGTGAACACGGGGAATTGTATCCCCTCCCCTGTGCCTTCTTCTGCTCCCAAAATGTCTTGTTCTGTAAATATGACCTGATTAGTTGCCCAGGAACAACAACATACACTCTTATATCCAAAATGTGTCAGAAACATGTATGTTTAACAAAGATGAGAGGAGTTCCTTTGTGGCTTGCTCTGCTCTGTCCCCAGGTACGTGAAAGGTATTAGGGCCTATGGATTTCCAAGTATCATGTGACATCACGGGGAGAGTGTCATGAGGATCATGAGAGGCTAAAGTGCACATTTCTGTCATTGTCTCTTGTTTTTGCAGTTCCTTATCAGTGTCCTCTAGCGCTAAAGCATTCACTCCAGCAGAAAAGCTCTTTAAGGAGTAACCCATTGTGAGTAACTTCAGGGAGAGCCCCACACTGAATGGATCCAGTAGTCTCCGTACTCCCAAGAGTAGATAAATAGTAGAGACTGCTGGGAGTCAGTCTCAGACCAGCAGAACAGTCTGGAAGAAACCAGTAGAACAGCTCAGCAGGAGCAGAGACCAGGTGAGCTGCCTGGAAGAGGCTTAGAGGAGCTGATCTGTCTGGAAAGACTGCAGCCTGCTGTCCTGTCTGTGGACTGCACAGTGTGGCTCAGGTTTCCAGATTTGGAGAGCCATCAGTCCTACCGTGGTAGGCTTTGGTGACAAAGCTGACTTGGAGTCATTTCCCTCTTGTAAGCAAACCCTCACCCATATTCCTGTAAGGAAGTCTGATAAATGCAATTTGTTCTCCAGGTGGACTCCGGTAGTGTTGTTCCTCCTGTCTGAGGCAGGATTTCTCTCTGCAGTAGTAAATGTGTGTTGTTTTCTTAGAAAAAGTGTGTTTTGCAATAGGAGGTGAGAGTAAGATGTTGCTAGAGGCAAAAGGAGTAGGTGAAGCAGCAATACAGGAGGCCAGTGTAAGTGATAATCAGACAGTCGTCTAGGGTCCTAAGACACAAAGCTCAGGCTTTGGAGCAGGCCACCATGTGCCACCTCCCACTGTCAAGCATCTCCTTGTTTCACAGCAGCCTGCCCTTTCCACTCTTTTATGCCCAATTTTCTGTCTTTCCCCCTCTCTTCCTTCTCAAAGGTTAGAATCCAAGGATTTCCAATCAGTGAGTGAAAAGGGAAGGTGAGTGTGTCCTGTTCTGCTGATGCTCGCACGATGCACATATCAGGGGCTTTTCTGTGTGAGGCATCACACTTGAAGACCTCAGCTTCTGCCATTAGCAGGATTCAGACTCAGGGACTCTGCTTTTTTATTTTTATGGCTCAAATCTACAAAAGAACTCATCTTTATAAAAACACACAGTATATTAAAAAGGGTAATACAACTTCAGGAAGGATAGTATTGTCTCCTAGTGGCTATTCTACCCTTTCTGCTGATAGGGTGTTTAGGAGGGAATTGATGGGATATACTTAGGTCATGAATTCTTGGGGGAAACTGTGATGATTTATAAACCCCTATAGTGTATGTAGGGCTCAATATTCAGTAAGCTGAATATTCAAGAGATTTTTTTTTGTTTGTTTTTCAAGACAGCGTTTCTCTGTAGTTTTTGGAGGTTGCTACGGATCTAGCTCTTGCAGACTAGGCTGGCCTTTAATCCACAGATGTTCACCTGCCTCTAACTCCCAAGTGCTGGCATTAAAGGTGTGTGCCACCTGATCCTGGTAAAAGTATTCTTAATGTTGTTTGAAGATTTTAATCAACCATACTGTTTGGGGTCATGACTATCCCTCACTCCTTATACATAAAAATGAAGCCTCTTGCTTTTTGGATAGTTGTTATTAATGTCTCCCAAAAAATTAGCACAAGCTCTTTGCCATGGTTCATTATCTTCCCATAATTTCTTTAGTTCATCAGCAGTGAAAGGCACTATAATTTCTGCTGGGTCTATTCCTGCTAGTTGACAAAGTCTCAGCTTGCCTAACTCAGAGACTTTCTCCACATAAGTTTTCAGTTTCTTACTTGGTTTATGTGGTAAAAAGATCCATTCCAAAATAATATCATCTCTCTGCATTAAAATTCCTGTAGGAGAAATTTTTGATGGAGTATGACGAGAATACAATCGAGCTCTGTATTCACCCTGTCCATATGTGCCTGTTGTAATTTTTCCTCAATCATTGTCAGTTCCTTTTCTGCTTCAGCTGTTAATTCTCTGGGACTGTTTAAATCTTTATCACCATCCAAGGTTTTGTTCAAATGAATTATTAGATCAGGTGTTATTCCAATAGCTGGTCGTAGACTGGGAATGTCTCCTAACAGTCTTTGGAAGTCATTAAGAGTCCGTAGGTGATCTCTCCTAATTTGTGCCTTTTGTGCCTTAATTTTTTGCAAACCTATTTTATAACCTATATAATTAACAGAATCTCCCTTCTGAATCTTTTCAGGAGTGATTCGCAATCCCCATTTAGGTAAAAGTATCTTTATTTCTTCAAACAGTCTGTTCAAAGTATCCATGTTTGAATCGGATAACAAAATGTCGTCAATGTAATGGTATACTATAGATTTGGGACATTTCTTGCGTATTATTTGCAATGGTTGGTTCTCAAAATATTGGCACAGGGAGGGGCTATTTAACATACCCTGGGGGAGAACGGTCCAGTGGTACCTCCTCGAAGGTTGAGAATTGTTATAAGTAGGCACTGTGAAGGCAAATTTTTCTCTATCTTCTTTTTGCAAAGGTATAGTGAAAAAAACAATCCTTTAAATCAATAACTATGAGAGTCCATCCTTTTGGTAATAAAGAGGGCAAAGGAATTCCAGATTGCAGAGGGCCCATAGGTTGAATAACCTTGGTGATGGCCCTGAGGTCTGTCACCATTCTCCATTTACCTGATTTTTTCTTAACCACAAATACAGGAGAATTCCAAGGGCTGGTAGATTCTTCTATATGTCCAGCATCTAATTGTTCTTGTACCAGCTGTTCTAAAGCCTGTAACTTTTCCTCAGCTAAAGGCCATTGCTTTGTCCATATTGGTTTCTCAGTCAACAATTTTAGAGGCAAGGCTGTTGGTATCTCTGAAGGGACCTCAATTGCTTGTTCTTGTACAGCCCGAATGGCCGGTTTTCTCCGTTTGTATTATCTTTTAATATTATTCTCAGAAATATAGGCTCTAGAAGTAGCAGGAATGTTAATTTCAGTATTCCATTGTTGTAATAGGTCACGACCCCATAAATTCATTGCGATATTGGCTACATATGGCTTTAATTTTCCTATTTGTCCCTCTGGCCCTATACGTTCAACCCATCTCGTGCTCTGCCTTACTCGAGATAGGGTTCCAATTCCCAGGAGCTGAACATGTACATTCTGAAGAGGCCAATACGGATGCCAAGTTTCTGGGGTAATGATACTTACATCAGCACCTGTGTCCAGCAGGCCAGTAATAAAAATGCCATTTACACACACTCTCAGTTTAGGTCTTTGATCATTTATAGAAGTTTGCCAAAACACACGTAACTTATCTTTCTGATCATTATTGCTTGTAACAGTAGGCATGAGCTTCCTAATTGTCCTGATGAGGCACGTTCTCTGCAGAAACTGGAAATGACTGAACCATGTTTGCCAAGGGGGCCTGTGAGGCCCCCCTCTCACGTTTCCCGACTGTATCGGGTTGCCTTGTCTATCTCTTATAGACCTGCATTCATTCGTCCAATGTCTGCCTTTTCCACATCTTCTACATAAACCTGAAGGCTGAGTACTCCTATTTCTGTTATTTCTGGAAGATGCATTATTATTATTATTATTTCTGAAAGATGCATTATTATTATTATTATTATTTCTGAAAATTCGTTGTCTACAATTCCTTTTCATATGACCCATTTTGCCACAATTAAAACATTTGGTATTCTGGTGTCTCCTTTTACCATTGGAAATTGCTTCTTCTACCCATGCTTCAGTGCCATAATCAAATGTATCAACATTGAGTGTATGCAAGACCCATTTTTCCAAGGACGCTGATCTGAGCTTTAAAGGGCCCAAAATCCTTTTGCATTCCACATTTGCATTTTCATAAGCCAAAGACTCAATCATTATATGTCTTGCTTCTGGGTCAGATATCCCTATTTGTACAGCCTTAGTAAATCTTTGTAAAAAGTCACTAAAGGGTTCTCTTTGACCCTGTTTAACTCTGACAAATGATTCCATTCTCTGTCCTGGGTCTTGTACCCTGTCCCAAGCCCTTAAGGCTGCTGTAGTACACATGGAGAGTGTGTTTTCATCCAAATTAGCTTGTTCCTGAGGGTCGGAAAAGAGCCCTTCACCTAGAATTTGATCTAGGGAAATGTCAATTCCCTTTGCTTTTTCCTGCTGTTCTAAGAGTCTAGCCTCTTGCCTGAATAAGCATTTCCATTTCAATTGTGGTCCACTCTCGAGTACCACAGAGCTCAGCTGGAGCCAGTCCGAGGGGGTTGCTCTGCTTGTCGTGGCCCAAGATCTTAGCATCTCTTTAACAAAAGAGGCTTGCATCCCAAAAGTCATAAGAGCCTGTTTTATTTCCTTGAGATCATTCATACGGACAGGTTCCCATGTATCCTCCTTGATGACCCAAGGGTTTCTGGAACCAATGACCTTCTCTGTTGTTATTACTGGAAAGGCAGGTAGAGCTGTAGGTAGAGCTTTGTGGAAATTGTCCCGCAGAGATTTACCCACAGATGTAGTTAAAATTTGCCTTTCTACCCTTTGCCCTTCTTCATCGGAATTTAGAAATTCCTCAATCTTTTCAATTCTATTCACTGCAATGTCTGAATCTCCTGTCCAGAATTATGTTCCAAAGCCTTCACTGAGGATTCTAAAGTATGAAGTTTGTCCGTTAGAGATAACATCTCATCTTTGGACATAATTTTTATGGCATAAACTGTGCCTTCTTGTATTGACACTCTTTCCGCCAATCTGTCATAAGCTTTAGACAAAATCCAATTGTCACATTCAGCAGTTTTGATTCTCTCAGTTAATGTTTCATTTCCTACAGAAAGGGAATGAAGTTTACGATCCAAATCAGCTGTTCCCTCTTCCATAGTAATGAATTTCTCCTTAATATCAGCCTCTAATGTTTCAGTTCCTACAGAAAGGGACTGAAGCTTACGATCCAGATCAGCTGTTCCCTCTTCCATAGTAATGAATTTCTCCTTAACATCAGCCTGGAGAACTTCAAACTGATTCTCAATTGTTTTTAAGCGTTCAATCTCTGCCTTAAGAATCCTGGATTCGTCTTGTAAAGACTTTATCATATTTCTATTATCAAACCATTTAGTGCCAATGAAAACTACGAATCCCAGAAGGATCCATAGATGTGGGGTGAGAGACACCTCTTTAAAATCTCCCACATGGTACAATTAAAAAAACTGTTAAATTCTTGAATACTAATGTGTTCAGACATTTTATTTATAAAAGAAAATTTTTTTTACCTGCAATGATCGGTTCCTGCCAGTGGTGGTCTCTGTGTTTTTGGAGCCTGTCCTAGAACTAGCTCTTGTAGACCAGGCAGGCCTCAAACTCACAGAGATCCGCCTATCTCTGCCTCCCGAGGCGTGCAACACTACCGCCTGGCTGGTCTCGAACTCACAGAGATCTGCCTACCTCTGCCTCCCAAGTACTGGGATTAAAGGCATGCGCTACCACTGCCTGGCCGGCCTCAAATTCACAGAGATCCGCCTGCCTCTGCTTCCCAATTGCTGGGATTAAAGGCGTGCTCTACCACTGCCTGGCCAAGTAACTTTGTAACTGTGGAAGCTTTTGTTGCAAAACCGCAGGTACTTGAGTTTCTGCTAATTCAGGCAGTGGGGTTCTGCTCCAAACTTTGCCAAGGCAGGCAGGGAGGGGTTAATTGCTCTGTCGAGCAGGCGGGGCAGAATGGGCCTGTGTGGTCGAGTATGTCTGGGACTCGGCACTGGGGCCGGAGTCACGAACTAAAAAACAGCACCCAGGAGGGTGCTGCGTTAGTTAGCGGGCTACCCGCTTGAGGCAGGGGCCAAATAACCCATGTTGGATGCCAAAATGTAACGGCATAAACAACTGCAGACAGATTGTAAAAAAATATATATCTATAGCTTTAATGTAGAAATAGACTTACAGAACCACCGTTCCCGTGGAGACCAGGAAAGCAGAAGCTAGGGCTGGGAGCATGCTCGCCAAATTTATAGGCAGACATTAGTCCCAGGCGAACACACCCCGCAAGGGGCGGGACCTATCCCAACATCTCTGAACTGACTCCTTTATCTAACGTTCACGCTGTACAAGTCAATGTGTGATGGAGGCTATGATGAGATTATTTTGTGCAGGAGGCAGTGGCAATCATGTCCAATAATAGAACAGACAGTTCTGGTTCAGGAAGGAGTCCTTGGTGTTCCCCCTCTCACAGCTACTATGAGAGGGGTGAAGTACTAAAGTTTTCAGGAAGTTCAAAATCACATCCTAACCCAGACTAGAAACGGCCTCTCAAGGCAGCATGCAACTCAAACAAATTAGAAATTCAATCTCCGGCATGCATGTATATGAGCCCATGAAATGTGCTTTTGCAAAAATAAATGGAATGTCTAGAAGCACAGGGTTGAGGTACCACCAGCCTTGGAGCAAAACCGGCCTCCAGGGTCCCTTGTTGGAGGGTTCAAGTCCCAGCAGCTGCTATCCCATCTGTGGAAGTTTCTCCAACTCCCTCTGGCCAGCTCCAAGACCCAACCTGCATGTTCGTTTGACTTCCCCACCTTAAGGTCACCCCAAACATCTCCTGCTGCAGTTGTCTCCAAGTATGGGCCCTGAACCAAAGAAAAGCTAAACTACAGCCTGATTTCCGCCGATGGCTGATTTCAGGCCAATACATCCTGCTGCATCTATAGGGAAGTTCCAAGAGGAGCCGGCCCCATGAAGTGGCTGAGCCTGGAGGAAATCTGCAGGAGGCCAGGAACAGGACATCTGACTGCATGGCACAAACAGAAACAGGCCTAAGAGCTGAAGGCAGAGGCATTTGTCTCCCCCGGGAGGACCAGATGTACTACAACAAGGCCAAAGGAGCAAAGACAAATCTCCTGCTTGGAGCCCAGACAACCTCAGGAGGTTTCCTGTTTTAGTCATGTCCTTCCTCCCCAGTCATATGGCACATTACCTGAGCCACACAGCAAACAGTGACATCCTCAGGTACAGCATCAGAGAACAGATGCCTCTCTGCAGTATTCCTTCTGCAGCCCCCATTAGAGCCTGTCTATCAAACTCCATAAGGTGCCTCTTCGATGTCCATCTTCTTCTTGAAGTAGATTGGTGCTGCCAGGAGCACAGTGTCTCATTGTCATGAAATACCCTAAGTTATTAAAATATTTAAAATGCCATATTCTATAATCTTTGAAAAATATGAAGAATGCCTATCTAAAATATATCTATGTACATCTAGAAAATCTTAACTAACATGACTACAAGCTTGACTATTATTGATTATCCATTAACAACCTATAAACATTACATTTTAAGTGAACTACACAATCACAATACCTTAATAAAGATCAGAAATACATATACATATAACAAAATTGACCTTAAATCTCTATCAATAAAGCAAAATCTATACTAATGCAAATTATTCATATCTATATCATATCCCTCTTTAAATGTAAAAGAAAGTTTATAAACCATATTTGGGAACATGGGCATAGTTTTTTCTCTCCAAACTGCTTCCTGCTGAATGGGGGCATCGTTAATTATGTCTTTCATGGTATAACCTGTGTGCTAGTTTCATCTCAATTGGCAGTTGAGCAAAGCAATTTTCTGAATGTGTTCACAGCAACCCTTCAGGAGGGCATGGTCCATCATACCATATTGGGATAGAGGCAATCCACAGACTCTCACCCTCTATGAAAACAAGAAACTCATTTCCAAAGCATCATGTCCTTAGATCCAAATTTCAAAGTCAAGTCATTTTCAAAATATCTATGTTGGATTAGTTCAGCAGCATTTATAAACATATATCTTTAAGCAGCTATTGCTCCTTCAGCATTCAAACAATTCAAAGATAGCGTAATAGCATAGAGTATCAAAATTCTCTTTTTTTTCCATCTTAGTATGGCTTTATTTTAACTCTATTTTGTTTATTTTTACTTTTATTTTATATTCTCTGTATATCTTTGTCCTGGAATAACTCTGTAGACCAGGCTGACCTCGAACTCACAGAGATCCACCTGTCTCTGACTCCAAGGCATTGGGATTAAAGTTGTATGCTACTACACCTTGAACTCACAGAGATCTGTTTGTATCTGCCTTCTAGGCACTGGGATTAAAGGCGTGTGCTACAACACCTTGAAGTCACAGAGGTCAATGTCCCTTTGCCTCCCAAGTGGTGGGATTAAAGGTGTGTACTACCACACCCAACTACTCTCTTTCTTCCTTTTTTGTTTTTTAACTTTAAGAACTTTAACTTTTAGCCTGCATATATTTTTAACACACTGTAAATCATTTAAACATTTTCTTTGACTTTGAATCTTTCTTTTACTGTACACGTCTCTTTTTTGACCACATGAGTCATTAATTTACCAAGCAATATTGGTAGGACTAAAGCTGTGGCTTTGATGGCTGGATCCAGCCCATTCTTTAGCTTTCCAGCCTCATGGTGGAGGTACCTCTGTAGCCACGTTTATTGCCACAAGTCTATGGCGTTTCAAGGTCCCTGCCAGTAAGTAAGCTGCAGCATTATGTCCACAGACAACACACAAGTCCTCTCTCTGTAGTCGGCCCTCCTGCCTCAAACAGTCAGAGTTTGCCCTGGCAGTACGGCCCAGAAAGCTGGCATTTTAAAACAACACAGGTTTTTTCCTGCTACTGCTGAAAACAAACAGGCATTCAGTCGGCTGTTATCAACACCATTTAAGTGTTTCATGGCAGGACCTCTTAAAAGAGCTGCAAGCTTTGCAGCTAAAGTTGAGTCAGGAAGCCTCCCTTAGATGAGAGTGCTTGCTTGCTTCTAGCAAGCAGAGCAGACCCGAGATATTGCTGCTACTAAGAAAACATGCTTCACTCCATTCTTTCCCAAGCTTTCTCAAGCTTTCTGTGGATTCAGTTATCCCCACGTTGGGCACCATTCTGTAGTAGGAGCTGCGGGTTGCAATCTGCCACCTAGCTCCCGCCATCGGCTAGCATTACCCGAAATAACACCAAACAAACTGTATTCTTTTAAACACTGCTTGGCCCATTAAATCTAGCCCTTACAGGTTAATTCTCATATCCCAATCAACCCATGTCTAATAATCTATGTAGCATCAGTCTTACCGGGAAAAATTCAGCATATCTGACCTGGCGGCTTGCTTCATTACATCTGCCTGGGAGAGGGGAGCATGGCCTCTGAGATCACTTCCTCTTCCTTGCAGCATTTTGTTCTGTTTACTCCTCCCACCTATGTTTTAACCCATCAGGGCCAAGCAGTTTCTTTATTACTTAACCAATGAAATCAACAGATTGATATATGACACTCCCACTTCAAGGGAAGGCTCTGCATCAGCAGCATTCATGGGCAGTACTTCTCTAGCTTCAGGTTCTGCTACACCCCCCTAGGTTCCTTTACAGAACTCTCCTGAGACTTGTATGATAAGACAACTAGCCTACCAATTCTGGTATGGTGTCTGTGGAGAGGGTCTTGGGGGAAGGGGGTGTGAGCAGCATCAAGAGATCATGGACATAAGTACTAGGCACTGGCAGCTGCAGCTGTGTGTGCCTAAGGAGCTAACATACCTGACGAAACAGATATGTCCAGGAAAAATAAGGAACCAGAAACTCGGAGGAAGGGAAGGGCTGGTTGGTAGTTACTACCTTTGCCCACCACCATGGGGCTGGCAGGTAAGGAAAGAACACTGTATAATCTCTCTCATTTTTAATTGTTATTCTGACCATCTTCCAGCATATTCTAATTTTGTAATTTTTCAGAGAGAACTGTTTAGAAGTGACCTCATCTTGTGAAAACATCAAAGGTTGTTTTTAAGGACCCTCTAGTGTTGTTATGCCATTGCTGGCGATATACATGGGAGGCCTGCCCTTTCCTGAAGGGAAAGGACAGGGGGAGGGGCCTGGGTTGAAGGTAGGCACTTGGAGGAGAAGAGGGAAGGAGAGGAAAATGTGATCAGGCTGTGAAAAAAATAATAATTAATTGTTAAAAGAAAAAGAACCCCTAGTGGAGCCTGGGGAGATCACTTAGTGCTTAGAAGGACCTGATGGCACTCCTGAAGATGAGATCCCAACCCCTGGTTCTCACATGAGGGAAGGAGAGAATAGCTTCCCAGATTTCCCTCTTCATCCATATGTTCAGGTATGTCATGCTCACACAATAGTTAAAGTAAGTACGGTTCTAATAAGGAACTGGAGTTGAGAAACAGTAAGGGAATTGATTATATATGTGTTTGGTCAGGGCTTCTCAACCTGTGTGACCCTTTAATACACTTCCTCATGTTGTGACCCCCAACCATGAAATTACTCCATTTCTTCTTTATAACTGTCATTTTATACCATTTTGAATCATTATACCAATATCTGTATTTTTCAATGGTCTTCCACAGTCAACCTCTGTGAAAAGGCTTTTGGTCCCCGAAGGAGTCGTAGCCCACAGTTTGAGAACAGCAGCTGTCGGCCTCTCTAATATCAGCATCCTCATCCTCACTGCTCTGGTCCAGTATGACAGTACTGAGAAGAAACAGAAAAGGCAGCTAGGTGGAGGAAGATTTTTCTGTCTTTGCTGCTAGCTCCTGAATCACAACACTGAGAATTATTATTAATTATGAAACCCCAGCCAATAGCTTAGGCATGTTTCTAACTCGTGCTTACAACTTAACCCACTCCTTTTAATCTACCTTTTTGATGTGGCTCAATTGCCTGTGCATTGTAGTGCCCACGATGCCTCCTATGCATCTGCCTGGTGACTCGCATGTCTCTGCCCTTCTTCTTCTAGCATTCTCTCTCCCCTGAAAATCCTGCCCAGAGACTGGTCAATTAGATTTTTATTAAACCTGTGAGAGTGACATATGTCCACAGTGAAAATGATTGTTCCATAATAGGCAGGTGAAGTTGTAAAGAAATCCTGATGTTTCCTCATGCATAGTAGCAGAGAACAGGCCCACATAATAGGCTATGGACTTTGAGGAGAGGGAATAATTCGGATGGGAACAAAAAACTACACCAAAGTCAAGGAATCATCAATGGTCCTTGAGCAATTGTCCTGGATTTCATGTCGCAGTTTACACATCTTTGTAAATGATAAGATGGACTGGAGAGATGGCTCTGTGGTTAATGTCTGCTCTTGCAGTAGACACAGGCTCATTCCCACCACTCACATGGTTACTTACAGTGATCTTTGGCTCCAGTTAGGCTCCAGGCCCAAGGGATTTGACACCCTCTTCTGATCTCCACAGACACAAGGCAGACACATGGCACACACACACACACACACACACACACACACACACAAAACACTCAGACACAGGAAAAGAAACAAATCCTTAAAAGAAGGCGCTGGTGTTTATTCATTGATTTAGAACCAAGTGTAAGGAGATGGCCACTGTGAATGAGCATGGCTTACTCCATGTTGATAAAGGGAATCAACGGTGGAGGGAAGTTGGAATGCTGGCATCAGTCTGTCCTATAACAGAGGTCTGCATGCAGGGAAGACCCAGAGGATCGTTCTTCTGGAATACTACACATAGCAGACTTGTGAATCCCCATGACTGAATAGCACCAACGTGGCTCTTGCCCACATGTCACACTTCCTAGTAGAAGTCAGGGGTCTCAAGAGAATAAGTCAAAGGAAATGAATCTACTTGGACTTTAGAGTAACAAGGGCCAAGAGACAGCACTTGATCAGCAAAGGCAGGTGAGTTTCAACAGAGGCATGGTCATGGTTACGGTGGACAGATGTGTGTAGACCTATTTACTGCACCTGCATCAGGTGTTTCCAGAAGTGAAACACATAGAAAGCTCACAATTAGCTTCAGTCTGTACATGTAGCTCTGCTTGAGAGCTATAAGGGTATATCCAGTGAACGGGTAAAGGCCAGTCTTGTCAGAGTGCCAAGGCATATTAGGGGATGGAGCAGCAAGCCTGGCTGAAGCCCTGACTAGTATCATGTAGCCAGGCATGAGAATGATGCCTTCACACACTCATCTTATGCATGGGGAGAATAAAACAGAGAGGTCAAGTGACGTTTCCAAAATCACACAACAAGCTGAGAAGGAAACACAGCAGGAGGCCTGTAAGAAACCCTGTCTGAAAAGAATGTGGACTCTCAGAGAAGATGGCCGACACCAGGAGAACATGGCTCATTGAATCAACTAAGCATAGCTCACATGGGCTCACGGAGACCAAAACAGCAAGCATAGGACCTGCAAGGGTCTGTACTAGGTCCTCTGTGTGAATGTTGTGGCTGTTAGGTTGGTGTTCTTGATGGGGCTCTTATGAGTGGAAAACTGTTTGACCTGCTTTTGTGAATGTTTTCCTTTTGTTGGGCTGTCTTGTCCATCACCTGTATGACGGCTTTTGCCTAGTTTTACTATATCTTGTTTTATTCTGTCTGGCTCTTTCCTCTTAGAGGCCTGCTCTTCTCTGAAGAGGAAATGGAGGATAGCTGATCTGGGGGACATGGGACGTCAAAGAGTTAGGGAGTAGAGGAAGGAGAATCTGTGGTCAGGATGTAGTGTATGAGAGAAGAATCTATTTTCAATAAAACATTTTCAATGTGGACTGCACCTGAAGCATGATACTGAAAGCTGCCCTTCCTCTCCACATCCATGAAGCATACATATACATGAACTCACACCAACAATTTGTATCCGTGCACACGACCATGTGACTACACATAAAAATGATGTCTCACATCCAATAATGTATTCAGTTTTCAAGTTGAGTTTTCTTTCAGGTGCCTTCCAGCTTTCCACTATTTATAGTGGTGTCTGCTACTCTAATATACCCCCTGCCTGAATGGTCTTCTGGCTTCTTTGGCATGACTAAAATTTCATGGAGTTCAGAGATTAAATAGCAGAGACTTGCTCCGCTGAAAAGGCCTCCCAGGAAATTTCTGTGTATCCTTTCTTCTGCACTTGCCCAATCTCCGTGGTGGACACTGTCCTGGAAGGTGTTTTTCTGTTCAGTCCCTTTTCTTGCCCTGAAGTTTCAGTGGTGATTTAGAAGATTTATTTCTGTTAATCAAGAGAAAAAAGCAGGGACAGGCAGGCGACAAGGAAACTATGGGAACAATAGGATGCAGGAGGAAAAGAGAACAAGATTCCTAAAATCATGTCCCAGGCCACCTTCAGACCTGCAAAAGTCACCGTGAGGGACAGACAACACTGGCAATCCAGGGAAACTCGGGCAGGGTGATCTGCTGCCCAGGAAGCCCATGCCAAAGGGCAGAAGGAAAAATAGCTGGATGACAGTGAACAATAACTGAAGCTGTTGGGAAAAGGACCTCTATATCACTACTGGCAGTCACCCTACCATCTCTAAGCTCTTCTCCTTATAAAACAGGGTTCACTGCACTGGGATACACCACTAGTGCACAGAGCTCCCGTCCCACCTACGATGACACTGGAGACACAGCATATTTGCTGCCTCAGCTGTATCATTCTCTCTGCTTTGGCTTCTATTTCCTTCTGAACCCCTGGAACATGGGGGAGCGGGATTTTCTAAAAGTGAGATGAGGAAGGATGTAAACACTTAAGATCCTCTCCACCTTCTTCCTGACCCCTCAGCGCTGTTTTCTCCTCTCTCCAAGGAGATGGGGTAAGGACACTGAGAGAAGAGGTACCCATGGGAAAGTATGGGGCACACCCTCCCATGGATGATCACACCCCTGAACTGCAGCAGGACAAAGACAGGAAAACTAGGCTTTGGAGTTCAGCAACACTGGCAGCTTCTCTTCCTGTTCAGGCTTCCCATCCATGGAGTCAGAGGGGACGCCAAGGGCTCAGAATCACTAGAAGTGGGAAAAGGCGCTGGACATTCAGAACCCGGCCCAGCCCAGGTACAGGATCTTCATTTAGTTCCACTCACCTGTAAGTACAGTCTTTCGCTGGCAGGCTCTAATGGGGGCTGCAAAAGGAATAATGCAGAGAGGCATTTGTTCTCTGATGCTGTACCTGAGGATGTCACTGTTTGCTGTGTGGCTCAGGTAATGTGCCACATGACTGGGGAGGAAGGGCATGACTAAAACAGGAAACCTCCTGAGGCTGTCTGGTCTCCAAGCAGGATATTTGTCTTTGCCCCTCTTGGACTTGTTGTAGCACATCTAGCCCTTCAGGGAGAGACAAATACCTCTGGCTTAGCTCTTAGGCCTGCTTCTGTGGGTGCCATGCAGTCAGCTGTCTTGCTCCAGGCCCACTGCAGGTTTCTCCATGGTTTGGCACTTCATGGGGCTGGCTTCTCTTGGAACTTCTGTATAGTCAAATTCATGCAGGCTTCTAGATTTCCAAGATCAAACCATTTCTGTGTTTCTATATACTAGGGTGTCACTGGGGTGTTCTTTGGGCAAACTGGTACAGGATAATGGTCCAGACGGGTCAGCTCTGTGTGGTTCTGAAGCCCAGATATCTCTATATACCCTCTCTAGTCTTCCCTACCCTGGAATGCACACACCTCAGGAGAATTCCATGTGTAACCTCGAGCTACAGAAGGAGCGGTTTTCCTATGGGTTCAGTTTGATGTTACAGAATGTTCTGGTCTCTGTGACAAGAGCAGGACATCTTTTCCAGGATGCTAAGCCCAATACAAGAGCAAGTCCTGAGGTAAAAAAAAATGGACATTTTTGTCCCGTCTGAGAATGTAAGTTTTCTCTTCACTCCAGAACTTACCGTGTTCCCAAAGCAGAAAACCTCTGTAAACAGAAACATGATTATCCAGCAGGTTTTCCACCAGGTCTTGGGGCCTGGGAGCAGATTCTAGGTATGGGTGTAATTTAGCTGTGGGAAACCTTTGTCCTAGATCTGTCCATTCCCCATGCATCTCCTGAGGTCCTTGCTGAGGAATAGATCCCATCACCCTCAGCACAGCAACTGATGTCCCTGAAGGTGAAAAGGACGCAGGGCACAAAAGGCTGTGGACAGCACAAGTGTTTCTACCTGTCTTGTGTGTGCTACCTGTGTGCATGCATATATGTATCAGTAGGGCTCGATGTGTTGTTTTTTTTCTTTTGAAGCCCTCTTAAATCACAGATAAGTATCCACAGACTAATTCCAAGCGGGACAATTGTTTAAGCTCATTGTAAATCAAATAATTACATCATTTTTACAATTGTAGCTCCACTAGAGAACCATTAAGGTATATGTAAATTAGAGGTAAACACGAAATGCATGGTGTTGAGTCTGAGCCTTGGGATTTAGCCCAGGGTGACCTTGTACTCTAGGCCAACTGCCTCGGGTTCTCCAATGTGGTGCCGCTGGCACGTGCCAGTGTATACACAAGATCCTGTCTGATATGTATTCTCCATACAGTATTGGAGACATATTTACACTAAAAGAATTATGTAGGAGAATGGAATGGTGACTTAGTTTTAAAGAGTATTGGCAGTTCTTCAAGAAGAGCTGGGGTCAGCACTCATGTGGTGGCTAGCATCAATCTGTAACTTCACTTCCTGAGGGACACACCACCCTTTCTGACTTTCATAGGTACTACACACACAGATGGCATACATACATGTGCGCAGGCAAGGCGTTCATACACATAAAATAAAATAAACATGAAAGCAATATTTAAAAGAATTTCTTTTAGCAGCAAAAATTTGCCTCACTATCTAGCATGTCCTTTCAATGGCTTATTGTTTTTCACACTTCAACATTTCAGGAACAGAAAAATGCATTTTTTTTCTATCAACTAGATTCTTCTCAATCTCTCTGCAGTTTTAGGCACACAAAGTAACAACTGTCAATGTTTAAGTAAAATAAAGGTGCTCACTAAAATCAAAAGCAGACAGAACAAATGCAACGCAATCATTCTGGGAAAAAATGGGCAGGGAAGAAGTCATATACATTCCCACCACCATCTTCTTCGTGAATTCTGCAGCCTGGAGGTAAAGGGGAATACACGCATACAGAGAGGGCACAGAATCATACAGAAAGGCCCCATGTCATTGAAACTCAAGGTTGAATTTTAACTGAAGAAAATCCAAAAATGGGAATACAAGAGGTGATGGAGGATGGTCATCTTTCTATCTGTTGTTTTCATTGGTTAACTAATAAAGAAAACTGCTTGTCCTGATAGAACAGAAAATTAGGTAGGCAGATTACACAGAACAGAATGCTGGGAGAAAGAAGCTGAGTCAGGCAGTCACCATGATTCTCCCACTCCAGACAGATGCAGGTTAAGATCTTCCCTGGTAAGCCACCTCGTGAGCTACACAGATTATTAGAAATGGGTTAGATCAACATGTAAGAGCTAGCCAATAAGAGGCCGGAACTAATGGGGCAGGCATTGTTTAAAAGAATACAGTTTCCGTGTAATTATTTCGGGACAAAAGCTAGCCATGCAGGCGGCCGGGTGCCGGGTGTGCAGCCCGCTGCTCCTCTTTACAACAAAGAGGGAGTACAGAATTTGTACAAACAAGTACTTAATCACAGGAAGCATCTCTACTCTGGGCAGCCCTGACCTCACCAGTCAGTTATCTGAGGAGATCTTTTCTTGAGGTGCCCTCAAGGTACCTGCATGTGCTGTGTGACAAGTCTTTTCCTGGGGTGGTGAAACACACTCATCTCATTACAGATAGAGAGCCCATGATAGAACAAAGTACGAATGCCACCAAAAACCAAGTTGGTGGGCCAGTGGGTTTTACTGGGGTGCAGGGATATGAGAGAGGGTTTACTTACGGGAGCAGAAATGACTCAAAAATAATTGTATCACCAAAGCCCATACCAGCAGAGATGACAGACAGCTCACAGGAGCCTGGAAACCTGGAGCAATCTGCACAGCCCACGGGCAGTTCAACAGGTTGGACCTGTCCTCTCCAGGTGGCTCAGTTGATCAGACTGTCTAAACCCCTTCCAGGTAGCTAGCCTGGCCTTTGCTTCTTCTAGACACTTGGTCTGGTCTTAGTGTTGTTTGTCCCTTGTGTTCTCTGAGAGTTTTTTGTTGTTGTTGTCTTTCAAGATAGGGTTATTCTGTATCTTTGAAACCAGTCCTGGAGCTTGCTCTTGAACCAGGCTGGTCTCGAACTCTCAGAGATTCACCTGCCTCTCCCGGCCGAGTGCTGGAATTACAGAAAGGCATGTGCCATCGTGCCCAGCTCTCTGAGAGTCTTCTTAGCAATTGGGCTTTTGTTTCTCTGAGAGGGACTTTCTGCGTTCATTATTTGCTCTAGAAGGGATGGTGCTAGTGAATCTGGTCAGTTTGGGGGAGTTCTTGAAGTTATTTTGAGTTATCACCCTGCTTAAGGAGCTTCCAAACCTGTATGGTGGACTGTTTCAATCTCAGGAGTAACTGCTGCAAATTTAGGTTAGGTTGGGCCAGAAAGAAGGTTCAGGCCCGCATTGCCCTGAAACCACTGTGACTCTCACTGGACGGTCTCCTGTCTTGGACCCCTGTGTTAGCAGTGCTCAGTGCTCAGGAGATCACATTGAGCTGGGAGAACAGAGGAAAGATTTCATCTCAGTAAATCTGTGAGAGTCAAACTCTGAGCCCAACATCTAGGGAAAGAAGGATAGTGAGACACTGTCTGAAGCGGATTTGAGCTGGCCTAGATCAAATTGGAAGGAAGGTAACTTGCTGGAATTGTGATCTCTTGAATCCAGGCAAGCCCTATGCTTTGCTGCTGTGGGGTCTTGACAAAGCTTGGGGCTAGAGGCAGGTACTGCCCCTGTGGACATCAGAAACATCGAAACTTCCCAGTGTGGAGAGAAGCGGACAATATTCATGGGCTGATTTCTCCTCCACCGTGTAAATCCTGGGGATGAATTTCAGGTCTGCTGTCTTGGTGACAGGCACTTTGACCTTCTGGGATAGTTTGCTTTAATTATCATCTTTAGACAAAGTACCTGGGAAGGGAGTCTCAGTGAGAGATTATCTACACTGGATGATCTGAGGAGGGTTGTCTTGAGTTAGTTGTTATAGGAGGATCTGGCCCACATTGGAGACACCATCCCTTAGCTAGGGCATCTTGAATTGTATGCAACTGAATAAATTTCCGTCAGCGAAGCCAAGTAGTAAGCACGAATGAACTCCCCTCTCCACACCTGAATATGAAAGTAATGTGTCCAGCTATTTTACAATCCTGTTGCCTCAATTTCCTTGCTAGAATGGTCTGTGATGTGGAATTTTGAGCTGAAATTAAACAAAAGAATTGAATTACTTTCTGAACTTCCACAGCAGCCGTGACCCTGTCCAGATACATACATCAAAACCATGGTGCACTGGGCAACTGCTGATGGTGGCAGGAGCTGGAGGGATCCTGGTACACAAAGACCCATGGATGAAAATCTGTTGCCTAGAACTGTCAGTCTGGACCTTCTTTTTGAAAACTTATGTTATTTTTCATAATGTGTATGAGTCTGCACATGTATGCATGCAGGGGCCTGTATAGGCCAGAGGAGGGTGTCCTCTTCCCTGGAGCTGGAGTTACAGGAAGATGTGAGACAACGTAGGTTCTGAAAAAGATACCATGAAAGAGCATGATTGGTCCATATGTGTTGAAATAAGGCTGCTTGTATGTCTTCTGACTGCTCAGCCCAGAAATAATCATACAGAAACCATATTATTTGCAATGCTGTGTGGCCAATAGCCAGAGCATATTTGTGGCTAACTCATATCCTCATCTAACCCATCTCTATTAATCTGTATATCACTCATGGCTTTGGATTAACAGCTAAAGTTCTGGAATCGCTCTCTGGAGGAGCTACAAAGCTTCTCTCTGGCTTTGCTCTTCTTTCTCCCAGCATTCAGTTTAGTTTTCCCCACCTAGCTCTGTTCCCAATAACTTGCTATAGGCCCATACAGTTCCTTTTTAACGACATAGCAGATTCCCACATCATCACATATTCGCTGTGCCATCTTTCTATGCCCTTATTCTGGGATTTGTTTGGCCCCAAGAGATGTGTGTTGGTTTGGAATGTTTTGTTGTGGGAATGTCAGTCATGATATAAGAACACAGATCCCAATGGGGTCATCTCTTCATGTGTATATTAGACACATCTGTGCCCTCCTCTCCTGGAATGGGAAGCTGCAGGTGCTCTCTCTGGCCCCACACCAGGACCTGGTTAGGAGCAATGGGCCCCTCCCTCACTGTTCTTAGGTCTCTACAGAGGAAACTTCCTCTGCATTTGTAGGGCTCTGATCCACAGGCCTACTTTGTGTGGCCAGGTACTGTCAGTTTCTCAGGACTATACTAAGAGTCTGAATGCATTCTGTAGTTGTACCACAAGGAGTCTTTCTCACCAGCTCCACCTCACACACTCCACCTATGGAATGAATCTACCTTCCTTCTAGGTCCTGTATATGTCCCTAATCCAGCATCCACCTTGTTGCTTATAATCCCAGGACCAGAGTTCCCAGTTCCTCTTTGAGTAGAAGGATGTTGTCTCAAGGTTTCTGTCACTTTGACAAAATACCATGAAAAATGGAAGTTGGGGAAGAAGGGTTTTATTTTATGTACACTTCAACATTGCTGTTCATCACTCAAGGAAGTCAGAACAGTAACTCAAACAGGGAAAGTTCACAGACACAGGATCTTATGAGGAGTCTATGGAGAAGAGCTGCTTACTGGCTTGCTTCCCATGGCTTACTCAGCCTGCTTTCTTATAGAACCCAGGACCACCAGCCCAGGAAGGGCACCTTATACTATAAGCTGGGCTCTTGCCTGCTGATGAATAATTGAGAAAATGACTTTGAGTTGAACCTCATGAAGGCATTTCCTCAACTGTGGCTTCTTCCTCTCTGATGACTCTAGCCTGTGTCAAGATGACACACAAAACCACCCAGTACACACGTTATCTGTCCTCTGGACACTCTTGCTATGGGAATTCACATACTCCATCTCTCTGCAGTGCCTCTACAATCCACAAACTTTCCTAATACAAGTCTGTACTACAACCAGTCTACCTGTGCCTCCTCAGTAACACCAAACTTCTGTATGTGTTTCCTCGATACACAGCCCTGTTTACCCATCTTCTCTATTTCTTTTTATATATTTTTATTGAGAAAAGGAGAAAAAAAGAAAAAAACAAGTTTCCACCTCCTCCCAGCCTCCCATTTCCCTCCCCCTCCTCCCACCCTTCTCCCCCTCCTCCCACCCTTCTCCCCCTCCCCCCACTCGTCTCCCCCTCCCTCTCCAGTCCAAAGAGCAGTCAGGGTTCCCTGCCCTGTGGAAAGTCCTAGGTCCTCCCCCCTCCGTCCATATCTAGGAAGGTGAACATCCAAACTGGCTAGGATCCCACAAAGCCAGCACATTAAGTAGGATCAAAACCCCGTGCCATTGTCCTTGGCTTCTCATCAGCCCTCATTGTTGGCCATGTTCAGAGAGTCCAGTTTTATCCCATGCTTTTTCAGTCACAGTCCAGCTGGCCTTGGTGAGCTCCCAGTAGATCAGCTCCACTGTCTCAGTGGGTGGGTGCACCCCTCGTGGTCCCTACTTCTTTGCTTATGTTCTCCCTCCCTCTGCTCCTCATTGGGACCTTGGGAGCTCAGTCCAGTGCTCCAGTGTGGGTCTCTGTCTCTATCTCTATCCATCACCAGATGAAGGTTCTATGATGATATGCAAGATATTCATCAGTATTGCTCTAGGATAGGGTCATTTCAGGTTCCCTATCCTCAGCTGCCCAAGGAACTAACTGGGGACCTCAGCTTGGGCACCTGGGAGCCCCTCTAGGGTCAAGTCTCTTGCCCACCCTAAAGTGGCTCCCTTAACTAAGAATTGTGCTTTTGTGCTCCCCTATCCAACCTTCCTTTATCCCAATCCTCCTGTTTCCCCAAGTCCCCCCTCCTTCCCTTCTACCTTTTCTCTCCCCATCTCCCCTTACCCCCATCCCACCCCACCCCCAAGATCCCAATTTTCTCCCCGGCAATTTTGTCTACTTCCCTTAGCCAGGAGGATAACTATATGTTTTTCCTTGTGTTCACCTTCTTACTTAGCTTCTTTAGGTTCACCTATTGTAGACTCCACGACCCTTCTTTATGGCTAGAAATCAATTATGTGTGAGTACATCCCCTGTTCATCTTTTTGGGTCTGGGATACCTCACTCAGGATAGTGGTTTCTATTTCCATCCATTTGCATGCAAAATTCGAGAAGTCATTGTTTTTTACCGCAGCGTAGTACTCTAGTGTGTATATATTCCATACTTTCTTCATCCATTCTTCCATTGAAGGGCATCTAGGTTGTTTCCAGGTTCTGGCTATTACAAATAATACTGCTATGAACATAGATGCACAAATGCTTTTGTCATATGATAGAGCATCTCTTGGGTATATTCCCAAGAGTGGTATTGCTGGGTCCAGGGGTAGGTTGATCCCGAATTTCCTGAGAAACCGAAACACTGACTTCCACAGTGGTTGCACAAGATTGCATTTCCACCAGCAATGGATGAGGGTACCCCTTCCTCCACAGCCTCTCCAGCAAAGGCTATCATTGGAGTTTTTGATTTTAGCCATTCTGACAGGTGTAAGATGGTATCTCAAACTTGTTTTGATTTGCATTTCCCTGATCGCTAAGGAGGTTGAGCACAACCTTAAGTGTCTTTTGGCCATTTGAACTTCTTCTGTTGAGAATTCTCTGTTCAGTTCAGTGCCCCATTTTTTAATTGGGTTAATTAGCATTTTAAAGTCTAGTTTCTTGAGTTCTCTATATATTTTGGAGATCAGACCTTTGTCTGTTGCGGGGTTTGTGACGATCTTCTCCCAGTCAGTAGGTTGCCTTTTTGTCTTAGTGACAGTGTCCTTTGCTTTACAGAAGCTTCTCAGTTTAAGTAGGTCCCATTTATTCAATGTTGCCCTTAATGTCTGTGCTGCTGGGGTTATACCTAGAAAGCGATCACCTGTGCCCATATGTTGTAGGGTACTTCCCACTTTCTCTTCTGTCAGATTCAGTGTGTTCTGGCTGATATTGAGGTCTTTAATCCATTTGGACTTGAGTTTTGTGCATGGTGATAGATATGGGTCTATTTTCATTCTTCTATAGGTTGACATCCAGTTATGCCAGCACCATTTGTTGAAGATGCTTTCTTTCTTCCATTGTATACTTTTAGCTCCTTTATCGAAAATGAGTTGTTCATTGGTTTGTGGGTTAAAATCCGGGTTTTCTATACAATTCCATTGGTCAACTTCTCTGTTTTTATGCCAGTACCACACTGTTTTCATTACTGTAGCTCTGTAATAGAGTTTGAAGTCAGGGATGGTAATGCCTCCAGAAGATCCTTTATTGTATAGGATTGTTTTGGCTATCCTGGGTTTTTTGTTTTTCCATATAAAGTTGATTATTTTCCTCTCAAGATCTGTGAAGGATTTTGATGGGATCTTGATGGGGATTGCATTGAATCTATAAATTGCCTTTGGTAGAATTGCCATTTTTTACTATGTTGATCCTCCCAATCCAAGAGCAAGGGAGGTCCATCCATTTTTTGGTATCCTCTTCAATTTCTTTCTTCAATGCCTTATAGTTCTTGTCAAATAGATCTTTCACTTCCTTGATTAGATTTACCCAAAGATATTGTATGCTGTTTGTGGCTATCGTGAAAGGTGAAGCTTCTCTGATTTCCCTCTCTGCTTCCATATCCTTTGTGTATAAGAGGGCGACTGATTTTTTGGAGTTGATCTTGTATCATGTGATATTTTTCCTTCATAGTCTGACTTATTTCACTTATTGTGATGATTTCTATTTCTACCCACTTTCCTTAAAATGCCATGGTTTAATTTTATGACACCTGAATGAAATTCCCTTATATATATATATATATATATATATATATATATATATATATATATATTGATAGCTACCTAGCCTGGGTGCATCTCCTAATGATGGTAAATACGGAACAATAAATATAGCGTGCAGCTGTCTTTGCAGTAGAACTTAGAGTCTTTTGGGTGTATATTCAAAAGTGTTATGGCTGGTCCATATGATAGATCTAATTTTAGCTTTTTTCACACTTAATCTAAGGGGTTTCAATAAAGAATTTTCATACATATCGTGCCATCATATTTTATTCTGATTAGTTCCCCTCTTTGTCTTCCCTAAGCTCCACTGCCTACCCCATTGATTGGTTCACTCTTTCTCCAATAGGTCTCACTCCAGCTTTCATACCCTATAGTTTTTATTACTCTCTCAATTCCCCCTCCATTAGGATCTCTTCCTTTCTACTCATGATCCTCTTTCCAGTTTCATGACCTGCATACACACACATATTAAATCTGGATTTCATATATGAGAGAAAACATGCAATTGTCTTTGTGCATTCATTTATCTTTGTGCTTCTCACTTATTTTACTTAACATCAAGATTTATCTTCTACATCTCAAGAACTTTATATTTACTTGAAATTTTATTTGTCAATATCTTCTTTTATCAACCATACCTTTGATATTGCACTTAATAATTTACCTAATCCCAAAGTCAAAGCTTTTTATTCTTAAAGTTTTAAATTTTACCTCTGACATGTGGAGAGGATAAATTCTAATTTTAGAATTAATTTTGATGTTGCTGAGTATGTTCTCAGTAGTGTAAATTCATTATTTGCATATGCTATTAAAATACCACAGAACCGAAGCTGGGCAGTGGTGCTGTATGCCTTTTAATCCCAGCACTCAGGAGGCAAAGGCAAACAGATCTCTGTGAGTTTGTGACCAGCCTGGTCTACAAAAGCTAGTTCTAGGAGACACTCAGAAACTACAGAGAAACCCTGTCTTGAAAAACCAAAAGTAAAAAATTAAAATTAAAACCACAAAACCATTTGTTAAAAGGAATTATCACTCTACTATACTCATTGTACAACTGTGATAAATACCAGTTAGTTGATCATAAATATAAGGATGTATTTTGAGGATTTTAGCTTATTTCTACTAAGACATATGCCAATCTGCTTCCTAATATTATACTATCTTTATTTTTTTAATTTTTAGTGTATGTTGAAATTAGAAAATAATTTTTTGTGACTTCGTTCTCTTTCATTATTGTTTTTTACTATTTTGGATCCTTTTTCTTCCACATAGATATTGGGAAGAACATGTCAATTTGTGCAAAAGTAAATCCACTTTTCAATACAATATCTACTCATATTGCCATGTTTTATCCACAACTATAAAATCTCTCTGTTTATTTAGATTTTTGTCTTCTCAGCTATAATGTGTAATCTTCAAAATAACCCTATAATGGTGACTGTAACTTTTTCATTTAAAATATTAATTATATGATTATATATGAAAACTTTCATAAATGTGATTTCTAAGATGATTTGAAAAAAAATCACCCTTTCTAAGAATGCCAAAATTGTCAAAGTTTAAGAATTATTTGTATGCTGTTAAAAATAGCTAGGTACCCATAAATTTGATTTAAAGTGTGAACAGATACTGCTTTGTCAATTTAGAGGAAAATACTTAAGATAAAACTGCAAACAAACAGCTTATAAAAGCAAATAATATATTAATTAATTAATAATATACTTAATTATGTTATTAATTATATTAATTGTATATGGTATATTATATAATATATAAAGATATATAATATATAAATATATAATACATATAAATATACAATATTTGAATTAAACCATCACTAATTATAATAATTATATATTTTATATTTATATAATTATATATTATACAACATTTAATTATATGATTGTTAATTATGATAATATATTAATTATTAATATATAACTATTTATATATATTTATTTATTTATCATCTAAGTTGTATTATTTCTCTGGAAATTGTAAAGGTCCATGAGCACATAGAAACAGAAAAGCCCCTTTGAGATCTAAAGCCAAAACTAGTTCACTTTTACTTCTGTATTTCTCTTTGATGTATGGCAAACCACCCAGTCCTATTCAAATGTGAACCTGGGACAACATGGAGGCAGCAATATGACTCAGAGAGAGAATGAGCAATCTGAAACAAAAGTATGTATCTAAGCCTCAGAATAGCTAAATTTTAAAATTCTGAAGACAGAGTGCATTCAGTTATGATTATTCAACCCCACATTTGAGAGTCTCTTCCTTTTTTTAAGGACTTTCAATAATGGCTATTTATCTTGGTATGGGAGCACTTTGTAAATAGGAAGATCATAACTGCAAGGCTACATAATGAGACATTGTCTGGAAAACGAAGTCAATCCATTGTCAGAGTGAGGCAATAATGAAACTGTTTTATATGAGTCTTTCTTCCACACTCTGGGACTTAAGTACATGAATGCACATCTAAAAAAAGCTTATATTGGGTGTATGAGCCTACACACTATACCAAAGCTAAAGACAGCTCAACACTGCTCTGAAATATCACAGCTAATGTATTTAATTTGATAAAAAAAACAGACTTTGTACTAAACACATTAAAAAGCCTCATACCATCCAGATGGTACTGTATCCTCAGAATTCCCTGAAACTTAAATGAATCATACATTTTGGTTATAGGTAAATATATGTCTGAAACAATTCATTGGTTCAGTACAAGCCCTCAGTTACTTGCTATTCCATTGTTCCATTAGGAAACTTGTAATAACTCCTTTGGAATCTATTCATTTTAACAGCTGATTCCTGCATCCTCATTATTTATAAACCCTGAGGCAAATGCTGTATATTTCTAGACATTGTTCAAGAAGATTTCAGTCTAAGAAAGGAGACTGATACTAATGGCCACAAGAAATGTTTCTGAGTGATTTTTCCATGCTAGTCATCATGTTAAGAGTTGGATGGTCAGCCGGGCGGTGGTGGCACACGCCTTTAATCCCAGCACTTGGGAGGCAGAGGCAGGTGGATCTCTGTGAGTTCGAGACCAGCCTGGTCTACAAGAGCTAGTTCCAGGACAGGCTCCAAAACCACAGAGAAACCCTGTCTCGAAAAACCAAAAAAAGAAAAAAAGAAAAAAAAAAGAGTTGGATGGTCATTATGCTATATAATCTCAGAATTCTAGTCTTAAGTATCATCAGTATGCTCATTTGACAAATGAGATAATGAAGTCCTAGAATGGCCAGATAATAGGTGCATGGCTCCATAGCTAGTGAAACTCACAGCCTGATGTAAAGACAGTTCTTTTGGACTTGGCATTTCATTGTTCAATTAGAGGTAAGTGATCTTAGTAGAAAAGGAGTGCAATAATCTCCATGAGAAGAGATTTATTAGCTCTTAAGGATGTGAATCTGAAATATGTATCTACAGTGAGAAACAGAGTTTTAGTAAATGGGATTGACAAGCAAAGTGCAAACCCGACAGAATATGTTCAGGTAAGGACAAAGAAGTTGGTGATAGCTGATGCATCTGGCTCACCTCCTGTCTGTCCTGAATTCGCTCCTAATAATCACATGACACTTCACTTGGGCCTCATCACCTTCTCCAAAGCTATCTTAGCATACATTCCTGTGTACATCTTAAGTCATTGTGTACTCGGTGTCCTATATCTGCTTCTTGCTTCTCATACAGTTGGTTGTTCTTATACTGTATTGCAGTATCCAGTTTGTTTAAATAATTTTATTGAAAACCAATTCTTTTCCTACAATATATTCTAATCAGTCTCTTTTTTCCCAACTCTTCCTAGATCTTCCCCACCCACCAACTCTACCCCTTCTTTCAATCTATAGAAGCAAACAGGCAAAATATCTAAGAGGTCTATGAGTTCAAGGACAGGCTTATTCATATGTGAGCCCTCAGATTTTGTACCATTTATGTGCAAAGGCACATTTGCTGACTCAATGAACCCACATGTAATCGGGTAGCTAATATATTTGCAAAGTGATTTAATTTCTTAAGATTCATGATGTTAATCCTAAATGTTGTAAAATGAGATGAGATAGATTATCCTTACAATCAATGCTTACTTTTAACTTAATGGGTTATTTACTTTCAAAGAGTAACAAATGTTTGAACTAAATAGCTACACAAGACTGAACTAGTTCAACTATCCTTGCTCAAGAATAAATACCACGACCCACAAAAGTACACATGAAATAATTGACTTTAAGACCAATATGAAGTACTGTGTCCTCATCACATCATATTTCAGACACAGTTGACTCTGCTTGTCTTTTCCCTTTTTCTCTTCAGATGGTTCCAATTTTCTTTATTATTAAACTTTGTATATCCTCCGTGTTTATAGTAAGATATAGGATCCATTTCCTAATTTCAAATGATTGACAGAAGTCCTCGGTAAATGTTTGAATTGCTCTTTTCATATTAATATCAAAATGATGTCATGAAATCAGAAGAGATATCATAAAAGTGCAAATGGGTACTTGGCTCCTTTTCTAATTTGAACACTTAGGTCTACTGAATTTCAATACTAATAATCCAAATAAATCCCAGTTCTTTCTTTTTCACAATATGAAGGAAGATCCAATAACTTTTCCTGAATTCATATACAGATGTCTACTGATAAACTTATTTTTCTAGTACCCTTTGGACCTACCTAGTATGCAAAGAAAATATCCAATACAGAGTTCTTTTTGTGGCACGTTATTTCTTACCTGCAGCATAAATTACTTATTATAAGTGTAATTTTCTCTCATGGAGGAATCTGAGACTCAAGATTCCCATCCAGCAAATGGTAATGCCTTCATTTACAGTGCTGAATTGTAGGACATTCTTGGAAGGTATAGACTTTAAGAGGTCTCCTTGCATACACAAAACTATGTATATATGTATGTGTATATATGTAGAGTGTGTGTGTGTGTGTGTGTGTGTGTGTGTGTGTGTGTATGTTGTATGTGTACACTGGCTGCAGGGGTAGATAACCTGGTAGTTATATATTCCAAGAAGCCCAGCACCATCATCATTATTGAATTGACAGTCTGGCTTAATATGTTTTATTTTCCAAATGTGTCTATCACACATTTGTACGATTACTTCTCAGGGAAATCAGAATTTAGATAGCCATTCAAACTTTATTACAATCATTATCACTGATTGAGTCAGCCATCACTTAAAACAGTTCAGAATTTTATCCATGTGTATGATTTGGGAGCCCCATTTAATATATTTTCTACTATGAACCTCTCTGCACATTTGACTGCATTCTGCAAGGGTTGAAATTCTCAATAGAACAGCTACAGGCATAGTTATTATTGTTAGACTTATGCCTCTATGTATGTGGGGAAAATTGCAAAAGGAGCTTCCTAATTTTTCAACATTTTGAACCCCTTTCTCATCTCAATTCAGTAGATTTGAACGGGCTATGAAGGTTTTTTATTTCTAGCTCAAGAACTTACACATTAGTAACAGATGAGCATGGCAAAAAAGTGAAAACAAGATCAAAGGCTCTTTTTACACATATTAAAACTTTAATGATGAGAAACTGAATTTTCATATATATATATATATATATACATATATATACAGATTTGAGTTACTTCAAGTCACATTGTAAAAATGTCTTGAATTTGAAATCTCTCCAGGAATACATTATCAACACAGCTTCTTTTCACATTTTATTAGTGTTATCTTAAAATTTAAGCATTTCTTTTAAAAATATCAGCAAGAAAGTACATGATTTAATTACACGGAAAGAAACCAAAAGAAATAGTTTTGGCACAGAAGTTTGCACGCTGTTAGAGTATAGTTTATTTTTGTGCACTTAAGAATATACAGAGAAGAAAGAATATATTTTCATCTCAGAGCTTATTGTTTACTATATTCTCTTTGAGATGACTGGGATAAAATTAAATAGCACAAAAAGCCCATGATTTTCACCTTTTTCAGCCAAAATCGGATGAGCATTCATCTAACTAAACTTTGTTTATTCCAAATCTCCTAATTGTTAGTTATATTACCCAGGAAGTCCTTCTATTGGTTATATTACCAAGAAATTCCTTCTGAGATGGATTCACGGTGGCATATATTTTCTAATAAGTACCCTTGAGATAGAAAGCAATGGAGAGGAAAAGGAAATAAGCATAAATATCCTGTGAGACAAGTTAATTTGTGAAGCAGTCCAATCGCAGGCACAGGGATCTCTAACTATTGTTGCAATTCAGAGGTGGCCCACTCCACAGAGTGTGGATATGGCCAGTCTTACGTATGCCTCAATCAATTATTTATTGTGTCTAGGCCATTTTGTCGTGAGTTATGATATTTAGTAAGGCATCTCTCTGCAGAGATCTCTGTTCTAATTACTACAGATGGTCCGCTGTCATTATTCCCCATAGCTAGGGCAATGACTGAAGAACATCTGAATACCATATCACGGTGTTCATGCATTGTGCTAAGCCCTAGAAGCACAGAGGTAGAAACAATTTCTGTTCTTGATAACAGTGGTAAAGGCCTGGAAGAACTCCAGGGAAATGCTGATATGTCTATATTGAAAGGCTGAAGGATCAGGAGTTTAATATCCACAGAAGACAGTAGCAATAAACACACTTGGTCAGGAAGAACACAGCCTGTGCATACTGACTAGCTTTGTTTTCTTTCATTTTCATTCTACAGATGCTCTCGGCTTACAGGAAGGTGATGTGGCCATTGTCAGAGTAGGTCTTTTTCTTTCAGCTCCTCTCCCATATGTCACTCTTCTCTGGAAATTCTCTCACAGACACATCCAAAACCATGTTCTATGAATCCCCAGCTATCTCTCAGTGTAAAAAAAGCCAACAACCATTTAAGCATCACCATGCATCTTAATGCAAACGTGTAAGTAAACCATGCGGGCCTTTTAACTTTGTGTCATCCTTCACAACAAGAGTGGACGTGTGGCATAACTCCGGGAAGGGAGTCTGTCTCTTCGAGGTTCTTTATCCTTGCAGCCGTAACTAGATTAATGTCTCATCATTTCATAGCTACATTGTGTCAACAGCCTTCTGGGTGATTTCCTTCCTACTTTTAATCATTCTCTCTCCTCTTCCTGTAATGAGAATCTTCTATATATGGCAAGCAGAATGATGTGTCAGAAATTGAAATGGGATTATGCCAATATCATTGCTAACTCCTTACCGTAGTGCCCAAAGACACACAAGAGAAACTTTATATTTTGCATTGCATATGTAACCTGATAGTTATTTGTCCCTTGGTGATATCCTTTGCCTTGTATCTCATTACTTCTCCACATGCAGAGTCAAAATTTACAAAAGTGATGTTCTCAGGATGCCGAGTAATTTGATACCTCTCAAGTCAATGTTCTTTAAATACTTCTTCAGCCAGTTTTAATTGTGTGTATAAGAAATGGATTGCCTGATGATACAATATTGTTCCTCTTTATGTCCCAGGTGAAGGATTTCTGACATTAATTTATCCTATACAGTTTCTAATTTCTGACAATTTCTTAGGAAACACAGTAAAACATTTCAAATTTAGCCACTAGATTAAATTTCTAATATCAAACAGATAGCTGTTGACTTCACTGCTGAATTTACATGACTGCTCTTTGACTAGCTTTAGATTTGGTTGAGACAACTGTAGCTGGAACATGCAACAAGCCTGTATGTTACAAGAACCATTCACGAATGAGACTATGACACCATTAGGAACATATTTTTAAAATCTCTTTATGATATTGAGTACTTCAGAGAAACAACATATACTTTCTATATTGCCTATTATGTGATGAGTCATAACTAGAAATATGGAAATTAGGATCATTTAATATAAAACAAAAGAATGTACATAAAATTATAGATTGACAAACTATGTAGTTATTGGTAATAGAATTTCCTGAACTGGGTTCTGGCCCAAACTATTTGATCTGGTTAGTATTATATTTGTAAGCTTTCAATATGCTATAGATTATTTTTCTTTTTTGAAGAAAGGCTTTTATTAGGGATGGGTGGAGAAACACACACATAGAGCAAGCACACAGATAAAAAGCAAAGAAGAGTGGGAAAGACTCAGGAAGCTGAAGCCCCATGCCATAGATTCTTTTTCTCCATTAATTGAAAATAGATTATTTTCTCATACAATATATCCTTGTTATAGTTTTATCTCCATCTATGCTTCCTAGTTCCTGGCCACCTCCCCTTGCCTCCAGATCTGCTCCCTTTCTGTCATTTGAAAAGAGCAGGCTTCTAAGAAATGGCAAAATATAATAAAATAAAATATAAGATAAAACAAACAAAACACCACATTCAAGTTAAACAAGGCAAACAAATTGAAGAAAAACAGCTCCAAGAGAAGACATAAGAATCAGAGACCACTGCTTCACACACTCAGGAATTCTATAAAAACACTAAACTGAAATCCAAAATACATACATACACACAGACACACACACACAGACACACACACACAGAGACACACACACACACAGACACACACACACACACACACACACACACACACAAACACACACATATATATGCAGAAAACCTGGTATAGACCCATTTAGGCCTTGTGCTTGCTATTTCAGTCTCTGTGAGTTCGTATGAGTTAGCTAGGCTGATGTAGGCAGCCTTGTTCTCCTGGTTTGCTCTATCCCTTCTGACCCTTACACTCTTTCTGTCTCCCCTTCAGTGAGGTTCCCTGAGCTCTCAAGGGAGGGAGTTGATGGAGACACAACATTTAGAGTTTTATATTCCACAGTCTTTCTAATTCTATGTAATGTCTGGCTGTGGATCTCTGTATTGGTTCCCATCTGCTGCAGGAGAAAATACCTCTGATGAGGGCTGAATATGAATAAGGCACTTACATGTGTGTGCAGAATGTCATTAAGAATAATTTCATCACTGCCTTTAAAAATACCAATAGTACTTGATTTTACTCAAGGTATCTGGGTTATTGAATCTCTTGTTCTTCATCACCCAAGTCCTATCATATTTTGCACACAAGGCAGTATTACAGATCAAAGGTTTTGTGGCTGGGTTTGTATAAATATTCCCTTTTGGTACCCTGCAGATACTTTCTCTTATGAAAGACAGCATGGGGGTGAAAGTTCTACGTAGGCACCATCTAGTCCTCTCTATGTTCAGTGAGCTGTATGGGTGTTATTGTTAGCACGGGGGCTTTGCAGTCAGTTTGTGAAGAGCAAGCTATTATTTTGCCAACATCCTGAGTTCTTTGGGTATTTCCATGAGATCCTCTTAGACAACAACTCATTTGGATATAATATAGTCCTAAAGTTCATTTGGTGACAAGAGATGGGTACTTAGAACTCCTCTGTCTTCCCCATCATTTAGAGGCTTTCTTAGGATTGCCTTTATATTTTGGGGGAGTTCCCACTACACTAGGTCTCCAAGCCACCACTCAAATGCCCCCCCCCCAGTTTTAGCTCTTTCTCCCTATGTTCCCTCCCCTCGCCACATGATCTTCCCATCCCCCTCTCCCCTCAGTTCACCAATAAAATATATTCTATTTCTTTCTCACAGGGAGAACCCTGTGTCTCCCTCATGGAACCCTCCTAGTTACCCGATTTTTCTGGGTTTGTGGATTCTAGCTTGGTTATCATTTACATAACAGCTATTACTGACTTACTAGTAAGTACATACCATATTTATCTTTGTGGGTCTGAATCACCTCGCTCAGGGTAATTTTTTCTAGTTCTATCTATTTGCTTACACATTTCATGAGGTCATTTTTAACAGTCAAGTATAATAATCCACCCTGCAAGTGTACCCCATTCTCTTTATTTGTTCTTCGGTTAAGGGGCATTTAAGTTGTTTCCAATTCCTGTGAATAGAGCAGCAATGTCCTACATTCTTAAACACATAATGTTTGCCTACCTTTTTTTATCTACCTTATGGATTCTTCCTTTTTGACAAATTACAATTATATGTAATTTGAGGTACTTAGCAATGATTTAAATAGTGTTAATGACTATATATCAAGAAAATTAATGGATTTATCACCTTAAATACTTACCATTTATTACTTCAGTACAACTGAAAGCATTCTACCTTTTGATTTAGCATCATCTCATATTGCCATTCCTAGTCGCTAATAACAACTGTTTTCACTTTCAACTGCTAGGACTTAGACTATTTGAAATTTCACAAACAAATAAGAGTATGTGGTATGTGCTTTTCTGTGCTGACTGATTTCACTTAGTACAATGTCTTTGAGGTCCATCCATATTGTTGGGAATGAAAAAAATTTAAGGTTTAAAGCATTCCACAATAGATAAAGACTACATTTCTATATCCACTCATCCATTGATGAGCACTTAGCTTGAATATATATATATATATATATCTTATCTATTATATATAGAAGGAGCATGTGTCTTAATAGCATGCTGGTCATAGAAGGTTTTTTTTAGTATTACTTATTCTGTGGAATTTTTTTGTAAAGATTTCCTCATCACGCTTAAGCCACCGGAAGCAGAGTTAGCAAATTCATCATTTCTATTCGGCTATCTGTGTGACCCCCTAGGTCTGACTTCAATAATTGGGCTAGATTTTGGAAACCTTTGTGGTGAAAAGATAGTTCAATTTTAAATATGTCTAGTTTGGAATTTTTTAGGACATCCAAGTACTGAGACCCAATATTTTGTTATATATATATATATATATATATATATATATATATATATATATATATATATCTTTAAATTTTACATAATAAAATTTGGAAATAGTTTCACATCCTTTCTAGTATCTCTGTGTCTTGATAGAAGAATATTCTGTGTAAAAGTTCTAGATTTAGGAGAATTTTAACCAGGAAATAAGGCTTCCCAAAATTAAAGAAAACAGGCCAGAAAAGAAGTCAGTAGATGATTTAATATAAAGCACCAAAGGCTGGGCTCCAACTTCTAATTTTTCACATTGTTATCTGTTTAGCTCTAAAAACATGACTCAGTGGTTAAGCGCACTTTTGTTCTTTTAGACTTCTAAGAATTGTCAAATTTTCAAGTAGAATTAGATTCCCCTTTCCTTAGACATAGTTACACCATTCCTTATTTCTGTCTATCACTTATTATACAGTATTATTTGTGGTAATATTTTATTTTTGCTTTAACAAATAAAGCTTGCCTGAAGATCAGAGAAGCAAAGCAGCCAGCCAATAGTTCTTACCTCAATGAAATCCTCAGACTGAATGGGATATCCTTTTTCTACATTTTTTCAGACTGAATGTATCTACAGAACCTCAGACTGAATCCTGAGCTCCTGTCTCCTCCCGCCTTAGATTTTTCCCTCTGCCCAGCCATATCACTTCCCATCTCTACCTCTCTAGTGCTGTGATTAAAGTTATGAGCCAGCATGGTCCTGTTTCTCTTTTAGACTGAGTCAATCTTGTGGAGCCCAAGGTGGCCTTGAACTCCCAGAGATCTGTCTGCCTGTCTCCCAAGTGCTGGAATTAAAGGTGTGTGCCACTACTGCCTGGCTTCTATGGCTAACTACTAGCTAGATTCACACTCTGATCTTCAGGGAAGCTTTGTGTGTTATAGCACAAACAAAATATCACCACAACTATTAGTCTACATGTTGTATTATTTTTCTTCTAGAGCAAAAAATAAATAAATAAAATACACATAGCATGGTTCTTTGCTTTATATTTCTGTGACTTAGAATTTATTATAAGTGTATTTGATACAAAATGAGAAGTGTCTGAAATTGGTCTCATAATAGGGCAATTGTGAGCAGATTCACACCCAGAGCAGTCTCATGCAGAGGGAAATGTATGACAAAACTGTGGTATAATCTAGAGGAGCAAAGGAGCATTCTTGTATGCCTTGTGATACAATTTTGAAGCATTCGGAGAGGATACACAGAGGTTGATCGAGACAAGACGCTTTAGGTGAGTGAGCAAAAATGGCTACATATAGTGCTGTGCATCTATATGAGGCATTTGTTGTTTATTGTTTCATTTAATGTTAAAGAGTGACTGCAAAATAGATATTATTGTAAGAATAAGAATTAGAGACATGAGTTAATATGATTACATACACAATGATAATAAAAAGGGATAGTGGAATAGTATCTGAAGCCTGCATGTTTTCTAATGCTTTTTCTGATACACCAGAAAACAAGTCTATGCCTAATATATAATTAGTAAGGGTATGACAGACAATGATGCATTAAATTAGTATGCCACAATAAAATGTTTTATAGTCAAATAAATTGAGAACACTGAATTAAGTTGATCATGTATATGTATTGCAGAATTGTTTAGATCTCTAAATATTCTGTTTTCTCATTAATCAATAGCAAGAAAAGCATAGTATAAGCATTTTGTAAATTAATTTTATCATAGAATCATTTCATTCTTAGGTTAACCACTGCTATAGCTCATGAGATTAGCATTAGGTCAAAGCTGAGAAATACTGCCTTCTACCCTGATAGCAAATATTACTTCTCGCAAAGTTTCATTTTGTTTACAAAGGGAGAGTAACCAAAACAAAACTGGAATGATTTCCACCCATTTATTCATTCAGAAGTTATAAGCAAATGAATCATATGGCTCAGATTTCTTCTAATCCAGTTTGATTGTATGTTGATTTTGGAAGTTCCAGCATGAGTCTTCTTGAAGTAAAAAAGGCTTTGTGTGACAAGTTCTGATTATAAACTTTTTAATGAGTCATTATGGTATAAGGCCAGGTAGTTTACTGGTGTTCGATCACTGCTTTACTTTAGGTATTCAGTTGGATTTTAATTGTTTATTTTGTTGAAGAACATGATCCACATTTTCTGTGTGTGATCATAAAAGATAAGAGAAATTACAAAGTAGCTACTGGAATGTCTCTTTATATTTCCATTTAGTTATGAATTCAGGTGGCTTTCACTCCCATTATAACTTCAAAATAACTAATATATACTGTCTGTCATATATGTGTCAGTATGATTTCATTTCATATCATTTATTTATACATATGAGAGTGTCTGTGTAGTATGCACATGCATGTATGTGAGTGGCACAGAGGCCAAAGGGGGTCATCAGTTGTCCTGCATCACTCTCCACCTTATTCTTTTAAGGAAGTATCTCTTGCTGGAACTGGAGCTTCTTTTATTTTCCCTAGGATAGCAGCCAGCAAGCTTCAAGAATCTTCTAGCCTCTGACATCCTCAGTGCTTGAGCTATAGCCATTCACAAGAATATACATAGCTTATTTTGTGGGTGCTGAGATCCACACCCCAATCCTCATACATATACGGGAAACAGTCTTAATGGCTTAATAACCTCTCTAGCCATGAGATGTTATTTTAAATATGCATATCATAATAAAATTATATTTAAATTTGACATAGTAGGTAGAAATATAGACTCTGGATACACTCCTTAAGAACTCTGCCCCATACTAATGATGTGAGTGACATGGAACAAGTAACCCATTCTATCTGATATTTATTTACCTCTACTATAGTGTAAAATAAAGAGCCAGTGAGATAGCTCAGTGGATAAGAGCAATTACTATCAAGTCTGGAGACATGCTCTTTTCTGATATCTTCATGTGTACTATGATGCATGTGCTAATGGACACTCACAATAAATATAAATAAATAAATAAATGCAATAAAACATTTAGTGCTGAGACTATAGCTTGGTAGCTCAGTGGTATAGTGCTTACTTTGTAACTATGAGGCCCTAAATTTAATTCCCAGTGCCATAAAATATTAAATAATACTAATCTTTATCTAAAGAAATATTGAGTTTAATGAGTTTAATTAATACACACACACAGAGACACACACACAGAGAGAGAGAGAGAGAGAGAGAGAGAGAGAGAGAGAGAATGAGAGAGAGCACGCGCGAGAGAGAACACCACCTCATGTACACCTCTGAAATAAAGTAGTATTATGTAGTTATTGGCAGATTAATTTCAGGATATATCAAGCCTATATTGTTATGTTTGTGAATCTCTTAGAATCTAGCTAAGAGATGGACTTTCCACCAATACTATTGAGTATTGTACCAGAATTCTTACCTAGTTGTAAAGCAAGAAAAAAGTTTGCTTTAGAAATGAACAGTACTGATATTAATTGCAGAAGTTTATCTCCATAGAAACCAAGGGAATATGCAGGCACATTTTTCAAGAGGATAGCAACATTATTGCAAACCATATCTTTAAACAACAATCAACTGTTCTTCTGAATGTCACCAACAAAAAAATTGAATAAAGACTCACATTGACATCAGTAACTGGATGCCAGATATATAAGAGGTTTTTTTGTTCTCAGGGAAGTGAGAGTCTGATTACAAAGAATAAGACTCAGTCTGTACAGAGGCACTCTGGCCCATGAACCAAGGTAAGAGAATCCCTTGAGAGGGTCTCACATAGAAACATCACCTTCTTTGTCTGTGAATGTTAGGGCAGGGGTTTCTGGAACAGGTATTTCCATCACCACACTCCATAGTCTTGTGGAAAGTGTTTCAGGGAAATAGAAGACCTTGTGGAAGCAAGGAATACAGACTATAGTAAGAAGAATACAAATGCTTTGAGTCTTCAATCTGAATGATAGAAAAATCCCACCCAATCCTATATAGCTATTTCTGAATCTCCTATAAATTTGTCAAACAAGGGCTGCCCCCTCCACCCCTGCTATTGCTATTGCATATTGGTATAGTAAAGATATTGGTTTGAGGGGTTGTGGCCTCTGGAAGAGGAAGAGATAAAAAGGTGCCGGGAATTGTAGACACAGACTAAGAATAAAGCCTATTTTTAAAAAATAGTCACTATGTTTATTAAAAATGACATATTAATGAAGGATTAAAGGCTTGCTCTAAGGAGATAGTTAACAGTTTTGATTTATTTTTTTCCGTTTATTTATTTATTCAAGATTTCTGTCTGTTCCCCGCCACCGCCTCCCATTTCCCTCCCCCTCCCTCAATCAAGTCCCCCTCCCTCGTCAGCCCAAAGAGCTATCAGGGTTCCCTGCCTTGTGGGAAGTCCAAGGACCATCCACCTCCATCCAGGTCTAGTAAGGTGAGCATCCAAACTGCCTAGGCTCCCACAAAGCCAGTACGTGCATTAGGATCAAAAACACATTGCCATTGTTCTTGAGTTCTCAGTAGTCCTCATTGTCTGCTATGTTCAAAATCAGGAGCAGAAGGAGAGAGAGCACGAGCAAGGAACTCAGGACCCTGAGGGGTGCACCCACACACTGAGATAATGGGGATGTTCTATCGGGAACTCACCAAGGCCAGCGGGCCTGGGTCTGAAAAAGCCTGGGATAAAAACAGTTTTGGTGCCTGTCCTGGAACTAGCTCTTGTAGATCAGGCTGGCCTCGAACTCCCAGAGATCCGCCGGCCTCTGCCAGAGACAGGCACCAAAGCTACAGAGAAACCCTGTTTCGAAAAACCAAAAAAAAAAAACAGTTTTGATTTATAAAAGTGCTATTTCATAAAAAAATTAAGATACAAAATAATGTGGTTCCTTTAATGCTTTCACATTTTATGTTGAAGGACTTCCTAAACTTTGCCTCTTTGCCGCTGGCAGGCTTCCATGCTTTGCTCCCAGTATTTTCCTTTGTATGAACGTATCGCTATCACAAGTTCTAGTTCTGTTTCCTAAAACCTTTCCTGCGCCTTTAGCTTGTTCTATAGCCCATCCTACCCCTAGTGAAAACGGATGTGAGGTAAGAGGTCTTTGTTTTACAGCTTCCGGTAACGATTGTAGGTGACGTACACTGACTTCCGCTTCCGCTTCGGCTATCAGAAGAGGCGACGACAGGCAGGCAAAGGACGCATAGCTGTTGCTCTTCAGCTGCCGGAGGGATTGCAGGCCCTGTGGTGGTTTTGGAGGTAAGGATATGCGAAAAGTTTTAGGTACATTGGTGTATAAACCTTTCCTCACAAATAGAATGGCCTCTGCTCCTTACCATGCCTCTACTGCCGGTGCTGGTGGGGAAGGCCTGTTACATGGATCTGGTTTATGGTGGCGTCCTCCATTTTGGAATCCTGAGGGGTGATTTCTCTGACAGAGTTTAACTCTAGTCCGTAGAGGGAAGCTTCCAGACAATTCCGGACGGACGCCAAAGTACGGGAATATATTGTAAAGTCTTGGGGACCTTTTTCAAACAGAACATAGCTTACGGAAACACGCCCAGCCATGAGCCCACAGAAACTGCTGTGTCATGGCCCTCAAACTGCTAGAGTTACATGGCCGTGTCTCATGGAAGGCGCATATCAATTCCAATGCCTGTACAATTCCAAACCAAACTGGGTCCCACTGTGAGATGGGGAAGTAGGCACGAGCTCCTGTCTCCAACAACAAGTACTTTTTCTAAATTAACAGCTTCTTGCAAATGAAAAATTAGTTTCTCCAAGGGAATTTTCCTGGATATCCAAACCACGCTTACGGGCAGGTCCCATGCCACCACCCAGCAGTAAATAGCCAACACAAAATAAACTCAGAGGTATTGTGGAGGTTTTTCCCTCCTAATGTATTATTTGGACCCCTTCCTGCCCCTCCCCATCCTCTGTTCTGCCAACCCATATCCCCTGCCCCCATGCATGCCCTGTCTGACTGCCCAGGCCCCTCCTCCACCCCATCCCGCTCCTCCCCATTTCCCCTTTCTCCCCACCCCCACCCCCTGTTCCGCCCCTCCCCCCACTAGTCTTTTGTTTCTATATTATTTATGGTTTCCAACTTTGAGGGTTTTCTTTTCAAAGGCAAGGTTTCTCTGTGTAACTTTGGCTGCCCTCAAGCTCACTCTGTAGACCAGGCTGGCCTCAAATAAATGTAGAGATCTGCCTGCCTCTGCCTCCTAAGTGCTGAGATTAAAGGCTTACACCACCACTGGCCCAGCCAGATTTTTAAGTTTTTATGGGTTTTGCTTATGTGTGTTTGCTTTTGTACATGCCTGTAAGTGTGCGTGCATACACATGCATGCTGTGTATGTGTACATGCTGGGTGTGTGTGCACACACTATGTGTCCATGAATGTGTGTGCACATACACCTGTGTGTCAGTTTATTTCCCATTTTGTTTCTTTTTGCTCTTTGTTCATTTTGTTTTATCCTTGTTTGCCTTATTGCCTGTTTGTTTTCTTAAAAGAGAGAGAAAGAAAGCTTGGGATTAGAAGGTAGGATCTAGGAAGAAATAGGGAGGGGAAACGATGGTCATAATATATTCTATGAAAATTATTTCAATAAAAAATAAAAATAGGAAACTTCTCTTCTAATATTAGCCCAAGAAGGCCCCAGACAAACATGTCTGTATGAGACCCCTCTCATTTCCAGGCAGTCCACTATTTTACAAAGGTGGGGCTGTTTATATGTTGACTATTTTGTTTTAGATATTTTTAACGTGGGTGGAATCTGAGATGGGGAAATTCAGGTTGCCAGAGGGGAGGACTCTGAGGGAAGACTAATGGACCTCCTTTTAAGTACATACTAGATTCTTCTGCCACTGCCAAGGTCTAAAGGATAGTGAGCAGAGGTCACTATCCTTAGTCTTATTGGTCTTAGTTAGGGGAAGGCACTGTTCTAAGTGAGCAGAGTTGGCTCTATCTGCCCAACCAAAGAATGAGACAAGTTCTGTTAGCAAACAGTATGTGGACCCTGAACAAAGATGGAGGGAATGCTTGAGCCTTTAGAGATTTGCTGTTCTTACCCTGAGAGACCCTACTTTCTGGTATATTGATTTGTTGTGCCAGTATCCCCCCGCCCCCGTAGTGTCAAGAGACTAGAATCAGTTTATCAGAGAGAGGTGTCTCGGGCCTTGCCATAGTCAGTTGGAGGGTGGAAAGAAGACACTTTGACTAGGTGAACCTAGTCTCATATACTGCTATTAAGAGGACCCATTCACTCCATAACTGTGTGGACCTGGCAGAGTGTACTTCTATACAGCAGTTAGTCCCAGGCTGTGCTTGTTGTCTGGGACCTGAGCCCCTCTCCTAAATTGCTTATATGGAGGTTCCAGGAACAAAGGACATAGTTACTGTACTGAGTCATAGCCAGAGACCATAGAGTAGAATGGAGTTGGTAGGAGGCAGGCCCATGAGACCCAAGAGAACTACCTAAGATAAATACTGAGAAAACCTACGTCACTGCTGACAGCTTAGCAAACCCTCACATTTTTTCTCTCACCCTCAGGCCACTCTTCATCAACTTTCTCCTGCCACTTACCTGCAAAACAAATTATAATGTCCCACAGGCATGAGCAAGGCCGTGAGGCCCAAGAAGAGAATGAGGGTCAGGTCAGCGAGGAGGTTCCTGTAGCTAAGGAGGTGGGCACCTCAGAGGGAGAATCTGCTGCTCAGGTTCCCTGTTCCTCCTCTGCTCCTGCTCAAGCCACTCTACCAAATGAAGGTTCTGCTCATCAAGCAGGGAGACGTCAGAGCGTCTCAAAGGCCTACCTCTTCTCCAGGTTCTTGCTCAACAGTCAGCTACAGTATAAGGTGACCGAATTGGTGAAGTTTCTGAGTTTCAAGTATACAACAAAGCAGCCCGTCACTGAGGCAGAAATTCTGAGTATTGTCAAAGAGTACAAGCACTACTATCAAGTGATCTTCAAGCACGCCTGTGAATGCATGGAAATGGTTTTTGGCATAGAAGTGAAGGAAGTGGATGCTATCAACCACTCCTATGAGCTCCTTAAAGTTCTTGACCTCACCTATGATGGGCGCTCGAGTGGTGATGACGAGGAGGGCATCCCCAAGTTAGGCCTCTTGGTGCTCATCCTTGGTGCCATCTTCATGGAGGGCAACCGTGCTCCTGAGAAGAAGATCTGGGACATGCTGAATACGGTTGGCGTATTTCCTGACCAGCATGATTTCATCTGTGGGAATCCCAGAAAGTTCATCACTGAAGAATTGGTTGCTGAGAAGTACCTGGAATACCAGCTGGTACCCGGCAGTGATCCTCCATGCTATGAGTTCCTGTGGGGCCCAAGGGCCCGTGCTGAAACCAGCAAGATGAAAGTCCTGCAGTTTTTCTCCAAGGTTGTCCGGAGCAGCCCCACGGCCTTCACAGCTCTGTATAGGGAAGCCTTGAAGGATGAAGAGGAGAGAGCCCAGGCTGCCCTTGCCTCCGTGGCCTTTCCTGTTGCCCCGGAAGACTCAGGTTCCGCGGACAAGCCCAGCAGCTTCTCCCGCCCTGAGTAAATTGAGGCTGCTTCTTCACACTGATTAAAGACAGCAGTCAGATATTCGAGTAGAAGAGAGTTTGGATTCTTTTTCTTTTTGTTCTGTCTCAAAGGGTTTATTAGCTTTAGAGTCTCCATTCATTAACTGTGGCTCCCACGTTTGTTTCAGAAGAAGAAGTTTGCTGCTGTGAAAAGCGTGTTGAGAATATTCTCAGCTTTGAGGTCTAGAGGAAGATCAAAGAGCAGTGCAACAGAGCTTGCCTTGGACACATGAAAGATCTAAAAAAAAATGACAGATTCTATTGTTCTTGTAGTCTGTTTTGTGAAGCTAAACATATGCACCTCTTACTTGGTTGATTTAGTGAACAATGCATGTGCAGTTAAAGGTTAATAAAGTGCACTGCCCTGTTTTCCCAGCAAACAGTGTCTGTTCTTTGCAAGACATGTTTATATCAGGGGAAATTCATATGTCAATGAGGAAGATGATGAAATAGTGTGAAAAACAAAGACTTAAGTTAAAGGCCTGAGGAGGTGGGATACCAAATAACAGCTATAAAGTATCAGTGCTTTGAGCTAAGGCATTTGGGGGCTTTGGGAAATCACAAATCCTCTGTTAAGGTAGATGGTGGTAGGGACCAGATTCTCAGGCAATGTGTCTAATACATGAGAGAAAAACTTAGAAGGAAAAAAAGTGCTCAGAGAACTTCTCTTTGAAGTATGCTAAACAAGAAATAAATCTCCACTGGGGACGGGGACCATTATAGAAGGTGACGTGAACTCTTTCTGAGTGCTATCAAACATACTGTCTTACCTAAGCCTTGTGTACAAAACATTTCTGGGAACTCTGACAATACCGCCTTCACGTGGTGGATAGAATTCTCTAGGTCTTAACCCTGGTTTCAGAGAACCCACTCCTCTGTAAGGTCATTTTTTTTATTTTTTAACTTCCTTTTGATATTCTTTGAGTCTTACACATCATACATCTCGATCCCATTCATTTCCCATCCCTTTGTATCCAACCTCTGCCCTTACAAAGCCTCCCCAAAATAAAACGAAATTTAAGAGAAGGGAAAAGGAAGCAGTAGCATGACACAGTGAGTCACGCAGTAGACCCTTTTATCCACATTATCTTTACTTGCAAGTGTTCATTGCAGAGAGTCATTGATCTGGTCCAATGCCTCTGGTTTCTACTACACTATTGGTGCTGGGCCCTCACTGGGACTCCTCTTGGTTATCCTGCAGTTGCCCTGGGTCATGGAGATCCTGCAGCTTTGGGTCTGCAGGGCTGGCCTTCCTGTGCTCCAGCAGATCACAGATGGGGTGGATGTTGGGGTGGGCTAACACATAGCCCTGGTTCTGGGCCTGGGTAGTTGAAGGGCTGGTCAGCCCACCAGCTCTCCCCTGTCTTCACCTCTAGGGCAAGCTCTCCAGCATTGCCCAGCTAGTTTTCCCCTTGCAAGAGGTGGGGCCGATTCTGCTTTCACATTCTCAGAGATGGCTCTCCTGCTCCTACACCTTCAAGGCCAGCTCTACTGTGTTGCCCAGGCGTGTGCAGGGGACACTCTCCTGAATGCTTCAGCTGGTGAGGGGCAGGGACAGCTCTCCCACCTACCACAGGCAGTGAGGGGCAAGGACCTCTCCCCCCCACCCACACCACCATATGGCAGATGAGGGGTGAGGCCAGATCTCCCATGCTCATGTTTTCAGATGGGCCTGCACCTAGTCAATAGGGTCAGCTCTACTGTGCTGTCCAGGCAAGGTGCAGGGCCCACTTTCCCGAGTGCTGCAGCTGGTTAGGAGGCGAGTCAGCACTCTTGTCTGTTGCAGTAGGTGAGGGCTGTGGGGGGACATCTCTCCCCCACCCACACCACTGCATGACAGATAGTAGTGGGGACAGCTGTCCCACATTTTCAGCTTTAGGGCTAGCTGCCCTCCCCCCAGGGTCAGCTCTACTATGCTGCCCAGGAAGGTGCATGGCCTCTCTCCTGAGTGCCGCAGCTGGTGCCAGGCAGGAACAGCTCTCCCGCAGTTAGACTGTGAGATCGTTAATAATTAGGTGAGCCTGACATTTGTTTTGTCAACTTTTAGCGACGGTTAGAAAATTAGTGGCAGTTAAATGAATGAAAAAAAATGATTTAGAGCATTGGGGTGAGTTTCTGGCCCACGGCGCCAGCCTGGGACGGGGAGCTCGGGGGTTTCTTGGCCCCCTGTCCTGCTTGGGCTCTCTGCTGCCTCTTTCTTCCTGGCCCACCCAGCTTCCATCCAGAGCCCTCCCCACTTCGCCCCCACTGCCCTCTTTTGGCGCGTGGCATCGCCCAGCGCAGCCTATCTGGGCGCTGGGTCCGAGTACCCAGGACTCCCGGGCGGGCAGCAGTTCCTTTGTTTCTGTGGCCTGCCTGCACCAAGCGGGGTAGGCGCTTTGTCTGCGAGCTGCCCAACCAGCACGGAGGCCTGATCTTTCGGCGCCAGGAGACCCAGCATTGGGGTGAGTTTCTGGCCCACGGCGCCAGCCTGGGACGGGGAGCTCGGGGGTTTCTTGGCCCCCTGTCCTGCTTGGGCTCTCTGCAGGGCCTCTACTCCCCGGGTGCTGCCTCTTTCTTCCTGGCCCACCCAGCTTCCGTCCAGAGCCCTCCCCACTTTGCCCCCACTGCCCTCTTTTGGCGCGTGGCATCGCCCAGCGCAGCCTATCTGGGCGCTGGGTCCGAGTACCCGGGGCTCCTGGGCGGGCAGCAGTTCCTTTGTTTCTGTGGCCTGCCTGCACCAAGCGGGGTAGGCGCTTTGTCTGCGAGCTGCCCAACCAGCACGGAGGCCTGATATTTCGGCGCCAGGAGACCCAGCATTGGGAGAGCCAACATTGGGGAGAGACAGCGTTTGGTAGGCAAGGAGACCTAATCCGGTAAAAGAAGATCCATAGGGAGCATTTGGAAGAAGAGATGGGCCGACGTCAAGGCAAGAATTCGCCCAACAAGCTGAAAAGCAACATGAAGCTACCAGAAACAAGCGACCTCACAACGGGAGGACAAGAACCCCTTAATCAAGAGGAAGGAGAAAAGATTGACTTCATGAAAGTGATTGACACCCTTAAACAGCATGTAAAAAACGCCCTTATAGAAATGGATGAGAAATATAACAGAAAGTTTGAAGAATTGAATAAATCAGTGAATGATACCCTAGAAAACCAAGGAAAAACAATCAAACAGATAATGGAAACAGTTCAAGACCTGAAAACTGAAATAGAGGCAAAGAAGAAAACACAAACAGAGGGCCGTCTGGACATGGAAAATCTAGGTAAACGAATAGAGACTAGAGAAAGAAGCATAACCAGCAGAATACAAGAGATAGAAGAAAGACTCTCGGATTCTGAAGATACCATAGAGAAAATAAACACACTGATCAAAGAAAACAGCAAGTCCAAGAAACTCTCATCACAAAACATTCAGGAAATATGGGACACAATAAAAAGACCAAACCTAAGAATAATAGGAGTAGAAGAAGGAGAAGAAGGGCAGCTCAATGGTCCAGAAAATCTATTTAATAAAATTATAGAAGAAAACTTTCCCAACCTAAGGAAAGATTTTCCTATGAAGGTGCAAGAAGCATACAGAACACCGAATAGGCTGGATCAAAAAAAAAAACATCCCCTCGCCATATAATTATCAAAACACAAAGCATACAGAATAAGGAAAGAATATTAAGAGCTGCAAAGGAAAAAGGCCAAATTACTTATAAAGGTAAACCTATCAGACTTACACCTGACTTCTCCATGGAAACCATGAAGGCCAGAAGGTCCTGGATAGATGTACTGCAGAAACTGAGAGACCATGGGTGCAAGCCCAGATTACTATACCCAGCCAAGCTTTCATTCACTATAAATGGAGAAAATAAAATTTTCCAGGATAAAAACAAATTTAAACAATACGCAGCCACAAATCCAGCCTTACAGAAAGTAATTGAAGGAAAATCACTAACCAAGGAGTCCAACAATGACCACAGTAACTCAGACATCTAGAGACCCTTCACCAACACAAAACAAAGAAGGGAAACACACAAACTCTACGACTAAAAAAAAATGACCGGAGTTAACAACCACTGGTCATTAATATCACTTAATGTCAATGGACTCAACTCACCTATAAAAAGGCACAGGCTAAGAGATTGGATAAGAAAACAGGATCCAATATTCTGCTGTTTACAAGAAACACACCTCAACCACAAAGACAGGCACCTACTCAGAGTAAAGGGCTGGGAAAAGGCCTATTAAGCAAATGGACCTAAGAAACAGGCAGGTGTGGCCATACTAATCTCTAACAAAGTTGACTTTAAACTTAAATCAATTAGAAGAGATGGAGAGGGGCATTTTATACTCATAACAGGAACAATTCATCAGGAAGGAGTCTCAATCCTGAATATCTATGCCCCAAATATAAAAGCACCCACGTACATAAAAGAAACATTGCTAAAATTTAAGGCAGCCATCAAACCGCACACACTAATAGTAGGAGACTTCAACACTCCTCTCTCACCAATGGACAGGTCAATCAGACAGGAACCTAACAGAGAAATAAGAGAATTAGTGGAGGTAATGAATCAAATGGACTTAACAGACATCTATAGAACATTCCATCCAAATAGGAAAGAATATACCTTCTTCTCTGCAGCTCATGGAACCTTCTCGAAAATCGACCACATAGTCGGTAACAAAGCAAACATCCACAGTTACAAAAAAATATTAGTAACCACCTGTGTCTTATCAGATCACCATGGATTAAAGTTAGAATTCAACAATAATGCTACCCCCAGAAAGCATACAAAGTCATGGAAACTGAACAGTCAACTATTGAACCATAGCTGGATTAAGGAAGAAATAAAGAAAGAAATTAAAGTCTTCCTGGAATTCAATGAAAATAAAGAAACAACATACTCAAACTTATGGGACACTATGAAAGCAGTCCTAAGAGGAAAGTTCATAGCACTAAGTGCCCACTTAAAGAAAACAGAGAAAGCTCACATTGGAGACTTAACAGCCCACCTGAAAGCTCTAGAAAAAAAAGAAGCAGACTCACCTAGGAGGAGTAGAAGACTGGAAATAATCAAAATGAGGGCTGAAATCAACAAAATAGAAACACAGAAAACAATACAAAAAATCAATGAAACAAAAAGCTGGTTCCTGGAGAAAATCAACAAGATTGACAAACCACTATCCAAGCTAATCAAACGGCAGAGAAAGAATTTGCAAATTAATAAGATCAGAAATGAAAAGGGGGACATAACCACAGACACAGAGGAAATTCAGAGAATCATTAGATCTTACTACAAAAGCCTATATGCCACAAAATTGGAAAATGTAAAGGAAATGGATACTTTTTTAGATAAATATCATATACCAAAGTTAAATCAGGACCTGGTGAACAATCTAAATAGACCTGTTAGTCGCGAAGAATTAGAAGATGTTATCAAAAACCTCCCTACCAAAAAAAGCCCAGGACCAGATGGTTTCAATGCGGAATTCTACCAGATCTTCCAAGAAGATCTAATACCTATACTCCTTAATGTATTCCACAAGATAGAAACAGAAGGGTCATTACCAAACTCCTTTTATGAAGCCACAATTACTCTGATACCAAAACCACTCAAAGACTCAACCAGGAAAGAGAACTACAGGCCAATCTCACTCATGAATATCGACGCAAAAATCCTCAACAAAATACTGGCAAATCGAATCCAAGAACACATCCGAAAAATTATCCATTATGATCAAGTAGGCTTCATTCCTGAGATGCAGGGCTGGTTCAACATACGAAAATCTATCAATGTAATCCAGCATATAAATAAACTGAAAAAAAACCATATGATCATTTCATTAGACTCTCGCCATACCTCTTCAATATAGTGCTTGAAGTTCTAGCAATAGCAATAAGACAACATAATGGAATCAAGGGGATTCGAATTGGAAAGGAAGAAGTTAAACTTTCGTTATTTGCAGATGATATGATAGTGTACATAAGCGACCCCAACTACTCCACCAAAGAACTCCTACAGCTGATAAACAGCTTTAGTAATGTGGCAGGATACAAGATCAACTCCAAAAAATCAGTCGCCCTCTTATACACAAAGGATATGGAAGCAGAGAGGGAAATCAGAGAAGCTTCACCATTCACAATAGCCAAAAACAGCATAAAATATCTTGGGGTACATCTAACCAAGGAAGTGAAAGATCTATTTGACAAGAACTTTAAGGCATTGAAGAAAGAAATTGAAGAGGATACCAAAAAATGGATGGACCTCCCTTGCTCTTGGATTGGGAGGATCAACATAGTAAAAATGGCAATTCTACCAAAGGCTATTTATAGATTCAATGCAATCCCCATCAAGATCCCATCAAAATTCTTCACAGATCTGGAGAGGACAATAATCAACTTTATATGGAAAAACAAAAAATCCAGGATAGCCAAAACAATCCTATACAATAAAGGATCTTCTGGAGGCATTACCATCCCTGACTTCAAACTCTATTACAGAGCTACAGTAATGAAAACAGTGTGGTACTGGCATAAAAACAGAGAAGTCGACCAATGGAATCGTATAGAAGACCCGGATTTTATCCCACAAACCTATGAACACCTGATTTTCGATAAAGGAGCTAAAAGTATAAAATGGAAGAAAGAAAGCATCTTCAACAAATGGTGCTGGCACAACTGGATGTCATCTTGTAGAAGAATGAAAATAGACCCTTATCTATCACAGTGCACAAAACTCAAGTCCAAATGGATTAAAGACCTAAATATCAGCCCAAACACACTGAACCTGATAGAAGAGAAAGTGGGAAGTACCCTACAGGAGCTGGGCACAGTTGATCGCTTCCTATGTATAACCCCAGAAGCACAGACATTAAGGGCAACATTGAATAAATGGGACCTACTTAAACTGAGAAGCTTCTGTAAAGCAAAGGACATAGTCAATAAGACACAAAGGCAACCTACTGATTGGGAGAAGATCTTCACCAACCCCACAACAGACAAAGGTCTGATCTCCAAAATATATAAAGAACTCAAGAAACTAGACTTTAAAATGCTAATTAACCCAATTAAAAAATGGGGCACTGAACTGAACAGAGAATTCTCAGCAGAGGAAGTTCAAATGGCCAAAAGACACTTAAAGTCGTGCTCAACTTCCTTAGCAATCAGGGAAATGCAAATCAAAACAACTTTGAGATATCATCTTACACCTGTCAGAATGGCTAAAGTCAAAAACACCAAGGATAACCTTTGCTGGAGAGGCTGTGGAGGAACGGGTACCCTCATCCATTGCTGGTGGGAATGCCATCTTGTGCAACCACTGTGGAAGTCAGTGTTTCGGTTTCTCAGGAAATTCGGGATCAACTTACCCCTGGACCCAGCAATACCACTCCTGGGAATATACCCAAGAGATGCTCTATCATATGACAAAAGCATTTGTTCAACTATGTTCATAGCAGTATTATTTGTAATAGCCAGAACCTGGAAACAACCTAGATGCCCTTCAATGGAAGAATGGATGAAGAAAGTATGGAACATATACACGCTAGAGTACTACGCTGCGGTAAAAAACAATGACTTCTCGAATTTTGCAGGCAAATGGATGGAAATAGAAAACACTATCCTGAGTGAGGTGTCCCAGACCCAAAAAGATGAACATGGGATGTACTCGCTCATAATTGGTTTCTAGCCATAAATTAGGGCCACGGAGTCTACAATAGGTGAACCTAAAGAAGCTAAGTAAGAAGGTGAACCCAAGGAAAAACATATAGTTATCCTCTTGGCTAAGGGAAGTAGACCCAATTGCCGGGGAGAAAATTAGGATCGTGGGGGTGGGTTGGGATGGGGGTAAGGGGAGATGGGGAGAGAAAAGGTAGAAGGGAAGGAGGGGGGATTTGGGGAATCAGGAGAATTGGGATAAAGGAAAGGTGGATAGGGGAGCACGGAACCACAATTCTTAGTTAAGGGAACCACTTTAGGGTGAGCAAGAGATTTGACCCTAGAGGGGCTCCCAAGTGCCCAACATGAGGTTCCCAGTTAGTTCCTTGGGTAGCTGAGGATTGGGAACCTGAAATGACCCTATCCGAGAGCAATACTGACGAATATCTTGCATATCATCATAGAACCTTCATCTGGTGATGGATGGAGACAGAGACAGAGACCCACACTGGAGCACTGGACTGAGCTCCCAAGGTCCCAATGAGGAGCAGAAGGAGGGAGAACATGAGCAAAGAAGTCGGGACCACGAGGCGTGCACCCACCCACTGAGACAGTGGAGCTGATCTACTGGGAGCTCACCAAGTCCAGCTGGACTGTGACCGAAAAAGCATGGGATAAAACCGGACTCTCTGAACATGGCGAACAATGAGGGCTGATGAGACGCCAAGGACAATGGCACGGGGTTTTGATCCTACTTAATGTGCTGGCTTTGTGGAAGCCTAGCCAGTTTGGATGTTCACCTTCCTAGATATGGACGGAGCGGGGAGGACCTAGGACTTACCACAGGGCAGGGAACCTGGACTGCTCTGTGGACTGGAGAGGGAGGGGGAGAGGAGTGGGGGGAGGGGTAGAAGGGTGGGAGGAGGGGGAGAAGGGTGGGAGGAGGGGGAGGGAAATGGGAGGCTGGGAGGAGGTGGAAACTTGTTTTTTGTTTATGTTTTTTTTCTTCTTTTCTTAATAAAAAAAATTATTAAAAATAATGATTTAGATAAAAGAGAAACTATAAATGACAAACATCCTGTGAACTATATACAGCATGGGGAAATTCCAACCTAAGTAGGTTTAAATAATATATATATTATTAATAATGAAATTTTAGTGACTTTTGTTTGAAAACTTGACATATATTAGAAATACAGTATACATCACACAAATGTGTCTAGTACTTTGTATATATCCCATATACACCCCAAATCCTACTTAAATCTTTTACAGCGAAGAACTCTGAGACTAATAGCACCTGGCACTTTGCCTGAAATATATGACTAGAAAATGGCATGTCTGAGAATTAATTCCTCATCTGAGTTCACCAAGGCCTATACTATTCCTGTTCTCATAGTTCATTTCTCAATAAATAATGTTTTTGGCAAAATAAAACAGAACTTTTAAGCAAAGCATGGAAAACAGAATTGAATAAGGAAGATGAAATAAAAAAAAAGAACACAATCTGAGATTCATTGCTGACATTTACTGGGGTCCTCTAACCTGGGCTCCAGAATTCAAAAGATCTACCCCATCCAAGTGCTACCATTTTGTTTCACCCCAGTACTTTGTCAAATTACAGCACCCTTCTCCTTGCAAGCCCCTGTCCCTCAGGTCTAACTCTGGAAACTGGTCTGCTGAAACTAGCAGAACCTCTTTTGAAGGCTATATCCTGCTCCCAATGGGACAATCCCATATCAGTTCCCTGACAGAGCAGTTCTATTCTCTGCAGAGAAGTTCCGGATGTCCCAGCCCTCGTTGGGAATCCCTCGGATCCAATCATCATTGCTTCAATATGCGATAGACTGTGAAAAATGCTTTGATTCCTGGTCATACCCACTGAACCCCTTTAATATACTCTCAAATTGCTTTGTAAATGAGATGTGACCAAAGTTTAATGTGGAGGAAAGAAGGGGAAAATGAGAGATATTGAAATTAACAAGCAGCATTAGGGTTTTATTAATATATATTATTTGCCCTCCCCTCAGAGCTCAGGTGAGCCCTGTAGAGGAAGGGGCAACAGTAGTGTAAGATCCAGAGGGGATGGAGAATAGGGCCATCTGAATAAATTAAACAAGGCACAGATGAACTCACAGAGACTAAAGCTGCAAATACAGAGTCTATGTGAGTTTGCAGCAGGTCCTTTGCATGTAATAGAGCTGTTATTTTAGAATTTTTATGGCACTCCTGAGTGTGAGAACAAGCAGATCTCTGACCATTGTGCCTGCTCTTGCGACTCCTCTTCCTATTGAGTTGCTGTGTCCAACTTCAAAATGATAATTTTTGTTTCATTTTAATTTTTTATTTTGTCATGTATGATTGTTATCTATTAGAAACCTATTCTTTTCTAATAAGAGACAGGGAGTAAATCTGGAAGGGAAGGGAAGTGGGGAAGGACTGGGAGAAGTTGAGGGAGGGGAAACTATAATCAAGATATATTTTTGAGAAAAGAATCTAAGTTTTATAAAAGGGGGAAGATACATGATTTGAAGCAGGCCATTGAACAAATATATAGATGAATGAGCTTACTTGGATGGGTAAAACTAAAGTCTCCTGCACAAGAGACAGATGAGAAACGCATAGAGGAAGCTAAATTCCTAAAACCCTGGAAGATAAATAGTTGTTCCTTAGCGGACATTCTATCTCTAATGGGAAAAGAAAACGAAGTTTAGTGATCAAAACACAGTATCTTGTCTGTTTCTGGAGGTGCAGCTTAGTGATATGCAAGCCCAAGGCTTAAGGGTCAATGTCCCATAAGTACTACAAAAGAAGACGATAGGAAAAATCTTGGCTCCCAGTTTACCCAAAGGTACCGACCTATACAGGTAGGAGTGTAGCATATGTGGATTTCCTGAGTATAAAGACAGACTGCTTAGTGTTTGTTTTATTGGGATAGATTCTGGCATTTGGGACTTATTACTGTTAATATAGATGAACAACGGAGTGGAAAACCCCAAGAACATAAAGAATTAAAAGCTTCCCTTTGGCTCTGTGGGTATTTTTTACATATACCCTATAAATCCCAAAAGAATGCCCTAAGGATAGAAAAACTTCCTTCCATTCCAAAGGAAAAAGATCCATGTTCTTGCAGCATTTATCTATGTTTTGAAAATGTTGACAAGAGTCTGATGTTTGTTTATAAACTATGTCTATGGTTTATATTACTTGATTTATTGTTCCTTCATTTCATTTATCTCGGGGACATGTCTGTCTCCTTGTTAAGAAAGTGTTTATTTTTAGTCAAACCAGGATAGGCCAAAAGATCAGCAAAGGGCTCTTGGTCTCTGATGTAGGAGGTCAAGAGAGGGAGGTGAAGGACAGAGAGAACAGGAGAGTGAGAGGGATCAAGAGCAAGAGAGAATGAGACAGAGCTTAGGGTGAATGAGAACATCACAGTAAGCAAGCAGCTGCTATCTGAAGTTTGGTTACAACTGTTCTGGGTTCAGACCCCTCCTTTGATTTGGTTAAATGAGCCATTAATTTCTCCTTTTTTATACGAGGTTAGACTTGCTTTAAAAAAAAAATACCTATTCTTAAAAGGTCTAAGGAAAACTCTTGTTAATTCATCTACTCATCCATTCCTACAACAGTTACCTTCTTTGATATTTCTTCCTTGTGTTCTCTATTAGTTTTGTAACATGCTACTCACTTGCTGAGAAGTTGAACTTATTGTAGGACTAGATCAATATAAATTTAACCTGAACAGATATATGTGACTTACTGTTCTCTTTTCTTTGTTTTTTAACTAAATGTTTCTATTTTACATCCCCACCACAGTTTCCCCTCCCTCCTATCCCCCTATTCCCTCCCCCACTACCCTCCCGTCCTGATGTACACCTCCTCTGTTTCTGTTTAGAAAGGAGCAGGCTGCCCAAGAGTAGGAATGAACTTCTAGTTGTGGTAAGACTAAGCCCCTCCCCGTGCATTGAGACTGGGCAAGGCAATTCAGTATGAAGAATAGGTTCCCAAAAGCCAGGCAAAGTGTTACAGTAAGCCCCTGCTCCCATTGTTAGGAGTCACATGAGTACACCAAGCTATTTAACTGTCACAAACAGGTAGGGGGCCTAAGTAAGTTCCTCGCAGCCTCCCTAGTTGTCAGTTAAGACTCCATGAGCTCCTATGAGCTCGGGTTAGTTGTTTCTGTGGGTTTTCTTATGATGCCCTTGAACTCTCTCACTCCTACAATCATTTCTCCTTCTCTTCAGCAGGATTCCCCAAACTTGGACTAATGTTGGCTGTGTTTCTTCACATATTTTTTATTACTAGACAAAGACTTGCTGATGACAATTAGTGTAGTCACCAGTCTATGAATAAAGCAGAATATTGTCAGTAATGATAACATTGACATTTTTTCTCCAAACATTTTCAGTTCGACCCTAAGTCTCTGGACCATCTAGTCTCTAGGTCCTGGCACCACAGAAAGTGTAAAGAGTGGGATCACTCCTGTGGCATGGGTCTGAGACTGGACTAGTCATTAGTTGACCACTCCCACAATTTCTGTGCCACCATTACCACCTTTCACAGGCAGGACAGACTGTACGTCACAAAGTGTGACTGAGCTGGAGTCCCATATTCCTCTGCTAGAAGATCTTTATCAACTCCACATATGACAGAGGACTGAGCTCCAAAATACATAAAAAACACAAGAAACTAGACATCAAAAACCAAATAATCCAACTTAAAAAATGAGGTACAGATCTTAATAGAGAATTCTCAACAGAAGAATTTTAGATGGTAGAGAAACGAAATGCTCAACATCCTTAGCCATCAAGGAAATGCAAATTAAAACAATTCTGAAATTTAATTTTACACCTGAAAGCTAAGCTCAAAAACACAAATAAGAGATTATGCCAGAGAGGATGCATGGCAAGGGGAACACTTCTGGTGGGTGTGCAAAATTGTACAGCCACTTTGGAAATTAATATGGCAGTTTCTCAGAAAATTGGGAATCAATCTACCCCAAGACCCCAGCAATACCACTCTTGGGCGTATACCCAAAGGATGTTCAGTCGTATCACAAGTACACTGATTGAACTATGGTCATAGCAGCTTTATTCACACTAATCAGAATCTGAAAACAAACCAGGTGTCCTTCTACCAAAGAATGGATAAAGAAAATGAAAATGTGGTACATCTGCACAATAGAGTATTGCTTAGTGCTAAAAGCAGTGAAATCAGGAAATTTGCAGACCAATGAATGGATCTAGAAAAAAAATCAATCTGCGTGAGCTAACCCAGACCTAGAAAGACAAACATGGTATGTACTAATTTATGAGTGAATATGTGCTGTAAAGTAAAAGGTAACCATGTTATAACCCATAGCACCAGAGAGGCTAGATAACAAGGAGGGCCCAAGGGGGCATATATGGATCTCTCTGGGAAGGGGAAATAGAAGAGGTCTCCTGAGTGGACCAGGGACAGGTGAGGATGGGCACATGAGGATGAGATTTGCATGTGGGTGGAGACGAAGAGTACTGAAAGAGATGTCTTGATATGGGTGGGGGGGGGCATTTAGGGGTCAGATAGAAACATGGCGCAAGGGAAACTCCCAGAATCTACAAGGATACTATCAGCTAAGACTCCTAACAATAGTGATTAGGTAGCCTGAATTGGCCATCTCCTGTGACCAGGCCAGATTTCCAGTGGGGGGTGTGGCTCTGTTTTTTTAAAATTTTTTTATTACTTTATAAATAATAACAATCAAAATTTCCACTTCCTCCCCTCCTCCCTCTTCCCTCCCGCTCCCCCACAATCCTCATCCCCTCTCCCTCCAGTCCTAGAAGAGGGCAAGGTACCCTGCCCTGTGGGAAGTCCAAGGTCCTCCAGCTACATCCAGGCTTAGGAAGGTATGCATCCAAATAGAATAGGATCCCAAAAAGCCATCTGACCACACTGAACCTGATAAAAGAGAAAATGGGAAGTAGCCTGCAATACATGGGCATGGGAGACCACTTCCTACATATAACCCCAGTAGCACAGACAATAAGAGCAACAATGAATAAATGGGACCTCCTGAAACTGAGATGCTTCTATAAAGCAAAGGACACAGTCATTAAGACAAAAAGGCAGCCTGCTGAATGGGAGAAGATCTTTACCAACCCCACATCAGACAAAATATATAAAGAACTCAAGAAACTAGACATTAAAATTCTAAATAACCCGGGGCTGGAGAGATGGCTCAGAGGTTAAGAGTACTGACTGTTCTTCCAGAGGTCCTGAGTTCAATTCCCAGCAACCACATGGTGGCTCACAACCATCTATAATAAGATCTGGTGCCCTCTTCTGGCATGTGTATACATAATAAATAAATTAAAAAAAATTCTAAATAACCCAATTAAAAAATGGGGTAGTGAACTGAACAGAGAATTCTCAACAGGAGAATTTCAAATGGTGGCTCTGCTTTTAAAAGGGCCGAGTGATTGTTTAATGCTTTGTTCTTGCCAAACTGAATTTCCTTCTCTGACTCTGTCTTCTACGGGTTGCGTCTGATGGAACTATGAAGCATAAAGAGGGGAGATGTGCTAGGCATTGAATGAGGGCTGCAAGTGCTGTGCATGCTGAGTAGATTGTGTGACCATCCAGGGCACATATACTGATGTAGAACATTCTGGGTTGACATGAGTCCCCAGAGGTCTAGAGCACTGCGGGACAGCAAGAGACCCCAGTGTAGTATCAAGGCTAGTACCTGGATCCATATCAGGGGATGTGGTGATGTAGCTGTGGTTTGTAGATGCAGGCTACTGGACTAGAAAACAAAGAAGTTTACATGTCTGTTTGTTCCCAGAGTCTGATGCTGCAGCCTTTTCAAAAATATTAAACTGTGTGTTTAATGTCAGGATAGAATCTGCCTGTATTCAAGGAAAAAAAAACATTTTAGTAAATTACTGTCTAATAAAAGAAGGGGGAAACAGGAAGGGAAAGATTAGGAGAGAATGAATATCATAGTAATATGTGATATGTATCTCAAAGTTTTTAGAATATTTCAGACTGTAGAATCTGTGGTTTTGGACTCTGCGACAACACTGCAAAACAAGCATCTCAGGCCTATAATCAGGAATCGAATTTCTAGATGATCGTATTGCACAGGACACCTAACTTCTTATATGAAGCCTTGGGAGCGAGTGCTTTAACTTCTCTGCTTGAAATAGACATTATCATCTCTAACAAAATTTCAAAGGAAAACATTGTTTATACAGGGAAAGACCAGAGTGAAGAAAGGTCTAGACCAGCATTGGCCAATAGCACATTTTTGCAATAATTAAGTGTTCACTACCAGAGGCTATTGGCACATCAAGTTATGCTAGTTTAACCAAAGAGGAGAATATTTGCTTTTAATATAAATAATTGCATGAGGCAAGTGACTAATATAATGGAGAGCAAAGATTTAGAGACTGATTTTTTAAGAAAACCTTAAAAGATTCTGATATTTATTTTGGTTGAGAAAAATTTGAGAATAATGTGGCAGCTTATTTGTGAAAGTCACAAATCAAGGGTTGGGGCTTGAGAGATGGTTCAGTGGATAGAGGCACTTGTTATCAAGACTGTTGATCTGAATTTGATCCCTGGGATTCACGTCGTAGAGACAGAGGACCCACTTTAACAGGTTGTGTTCCGGTTTCTGTATGTATGCTTTGTGTGTGTGTGTGTGTGTGTGTGCATGTGTGTGTATATTACCTCACAAGTAAACCAATAAAGAAGATGTGGGGGCTGGAGAGATATCTTAGCAGTTAAGAGCACCCACTCCCCTACCAGAGGATCTGGAATTGCTCCCTAGTCTGTAAAACAGACCTTTCACAACTGTCCTTATCTCCAGCTTCAGGGGTCTCAAGAGCCTCTTTTGGCCTCTCTGAGTGCCTTTACATCAGTGACATATATATATATATATATATATATATATATATATATATATACTATTTTTAATATTAAAAATAAAGGATTTACAGACAGTTGTTTGATAAACTCATTGTGGTCCCATGACAGAAATAAAACAGAGTAAATAGCTTCATGGGGAAACCTTGTACGTTCTATGAAGAATTTTATAAGATATAGCACGTCAACGGTGGGACAGGTGACAAGACAAGATGAATTTTCAAGCCCTTTCATGTACTGTAAATCTGTGGTTGTATAATCTGGTGTTGGAAATGCTAGACTATCAAGAGAATTTGTTTCCAGCTACTCAGCTGTGCAATACTGAAGTCATGTGGGCATCTAGGCTATGTGGTCATGTCTATGTTTCTATTAAGTCCTGAATAGAAATATACCCTATCAGTCTTTGAGATTTAGAGTTCTATTTTCTACTCACATTCTTAAAAATTTTACTACTAAAGTAATTTATGGGAAACAAGAAAACTAAATGTAAGGGTTTTTATTTCCTTCAGGCTATCAACAGTTTTCTCTCATATGCTCTTCATCCCACAGCTTTACTGGGTTTGTAAAGTTATTTCCCTACGTACTTCTAGATAATTATAGTGAAAAATGGGATTCCTGGGTCAGATAATAGTTGATGCTAATTATTCCTAGTAAAAATATTATATGACTTGATGGAAGAGGTTGCCATAATTACTTTCTGTGTTTATAACACTGAAATCATTATGTTTTATGTGACCTTTGAATTCAGAAAAATATGGTTAAAATAATTATGTCATTTATTTAACAATTCAAAGGCAACAAGATGTCAAGTGATTTAGCGGCCAAATATTGACAGTGCACACTATGCTGTGAGTACCTTGCAGAAACTGTGGCTATCATGGGAGACACAGCATGGCCTTTGCATCCACAAACCCCATAGTTAAATGGAATAGATGAACAGGTAAATTCTCAGTGACAGCTCAGAGATGAAAAGCATGCTGAGAAGAGAACTCATGAGGTTCATGGAAGCACAGAGAATGGTGCATAAAGCACCTGGGCTGAGAGGGGAAGAAAGTGGATTATTAAACACAGTTATGTATCAACTTAGATAAGAACTTTATACTAAATATATAAACATCTGTATACATTCCTTGGAAATTCTTCTTTGTCCTTAGAGCCATCCCCTTTATACTGCTTCATCTGATAACGCATGCAGCTTGAATGTATCAATTTCTAGCCTTGCCAGTATTTTATGGCCATGTTGGTTCAGGAAACAGGAAGATAAACAGAAGACTAAAAACCAGAAGGGTGAAATTAGCAGATTCTATTTTTAGTGTACCAGAATGCATCTATTTAAAGGACTGCATGTTTTCCATGCTCTTAGCCCCCCAATTACTCCTTTCCCTGTCTGTGAAAGGATAGAATTTTGCAGACCCCTGTCCTTCTAGCAAGATGTGACCCTTAACCTCTGTCTTGAAATCAGAGCCATTAGAATGAAGGGGATGAGGTTCTCAAAAGATTGGATCCAGTAACATTCCATGACAAAGTGGAAGGGGCTCACAAATACATCATGACATAATTTGTAAGTGATTCAAGAGAGTGTGTAGGGCCGTCTCCTCTTCAAAGATATAGAATTGGGTAGTTGTTGTCTAAGGGCAGATTTTTCTTTAATGTTATAGTGTTCCCTAAGTTGTCCACATTCTTGTAGGTAAACCCTTACATATGCTCTTATAAATAATATAAGTTGGATACACTGATCATCCAAGAATCCATTGTTTTCAGGTCTAGGAAGAGAAAGTTCAGGAAGTGCCAGGAACAAAGCCAGGGTTATAAACTGAGATTGTTTCTATGCCACACAGAAAGGGAAAATTCCTAGCTATGCTTTTTCCTAACAGGCATTCTTTTAAGGATTCAAGAAGAGACTTGAATATTGTATATCCTGCCTTTCATGTTGGGGGTCTTAGTGAGGTGACATTTCATATGAGAAGGCTGAGCTTTTGCTGGCAGAAGGGTGACTCTTAGGCATCGTGTAAGTAAATAGAAGGAAGAGTAAAGCATCGTCTCACATGAGAAGAAATACCATACCTGAAATACAAGTTCTGGTTGCCAGGCCCTAGAAGTTTCACTGTGCCAGATTTGATTTACTCAGACTTCTATCTGAATATTGTGAGGGATGCGGTTTCAGATCAACAGATAAAAGTCCCCTTAGCCTAGATAAACATCAATAGAAGGAACTCATTATTGAGAGACCATACTATTGCAGATAAACCATTCTTTCTGGGCAATTTTTTTTCTTTGAAGCTCCAAACCTGGTACCCCATCTCTGTAATTTGCTAAGCTTTATCTTAGGGAACTAAGACTTTCAGTTCCTGTCATCAAAGAAGCAGTCTCAGTCTTGGAAAACATAAGCAGGAGTTCAACGGAGGGTGATTGGAATCTCTCCCTCTGCACACGACCATATGGCTGGTAGTATAGCCACTCCAGTGTGTTCTCCCCAGTAGGTTCCAGGCAGAATCATAGCTCTCACTATTTCATAAGTTCGTTGTGCAGAGTTTGAGAGAGAGGAGGCTTTTGTGAACCAACTAGAATAAGATAGGTAGGAGATGAGGAGTCTCATCCTTGGAAAATAGCAGGAGAAATTCCATGTGGAGCAATGGTAACTTTCCTATACAGAAATAGGTATCACAATTCTTCCTGACTCTGCAATAGCAGATGGGAAGTTATAGAGTTTCCCGCTTGTGCCTTGTCTTCTATGTTAAGGGGTGATGTTTGTTTTGAGGTGGATAGCCTTGGATATAGAATGGATCAGTGGCAGACTTGTATCTGGGGAAATAACTCTGAAGGAAGAGCAAAAAGTGTCCTTTCACCCAGAGAAATACAGTGTACTAGCATATTTCCAAGACAGAATTCTTTACACCCCAGGATATATCGCCTATCGTTTGTTTTCCAATTGCCATGTGGAGAGTCCTATGGAACAGAGGCATTTTGTGAAGTGACTGGGATCACTGAAGAGGGAATCACAGCCTGTGTTAGTGTTAGGAGTAAGGAAAAGTCCCGAGAAAGGATTGGGAAAATATTGAGGGAAAGATGAGGGGTTTCTCTATGAAGAGAGTGGTTCTGGTCTGGACACCGGTAGCTGCTGGCACTGGGAGGCACTTGTTGCAAGAAATGTACTGTTTATTTCTCTAGTTTCAATCTCATGAGGCTTTTCCAAAGAAGAGACTTGTCTCAGCATTGAGAAATATGAAACTGAGTTCTATGTATCCATAGACACAGGAAGCTCTCATTCCATCTGCCCTAGTAGTAGTGAACCAAAGATCCAAGACTCTGGGACTTCTGTCATTGCTTGAGTATCATGTCAAGGCTTTTAGTGAGGAGCTGGACTTGCACAAGCAGTGGAGGAGTCTTAGTCTTTACTAAGAAGACTTAGAAGGAGGAATGGGAGGGTCCCGCTCACACATAGAAATAGGGGTAGTCCAGGTTGCCCCAGAAGAGACACAGGTAGACTTTAGACCAAATCATTACTCCCAATTTTTGTTTCCTTCCATTTTGTATTGTGTCAGAAGAATAAGGGAGGCTTTCTGTTCAAGAGTTACTTTGGTATTCGGGTGGTGTTGGTATATCCATTCTTGAGGGCAACAACTTGGAAAAGAAGTTGGAAGTTTCCTTACCACACAGTAATATGGGGCCCTATTCCAGCATGTCCATGGAGATGCTGTGCGAGGCCCCAAGTTAGGCCCAACTTTGTACCATTTCCCCTTCTATATGGTGTCTAAAACCCATAGTAATGGAAGCTTTTTGTGAGGGAGGTGGACTGGGTCAGCATGGAGTATTTCTAGTCTAGAGATATATGGAAGCAAGGCCAGTATGCCAGAAAGGAATTGAAGAAAGAGGGAAGATTGAGATGTTTCCATTCCCACACAGTCATCCATAGGAAGCTCCGGATAGCATGAGTGGTATGCTGTTTCAAGGCTTCCTTTGGAGAGGTTGATTGTTGATGGGGTGAGGACACAGGTCAAAGAGTCCCAGGCTAACTCCAAAATATTTTAATTATATTTTTGTTATTATTATTCTTGCTCATGAAACAGGAGTAAGAAGTCCAACCTCAGCTTTGTAGTGTGGGAATGAGAGAGAGAGAGAGAGAGAGAGAGAGAGAGAGAGAGAGAGAGAGCGCCCAGGACAGGTTGGCGGTTTTCTCTGGGTAATGAAAAGGTTATGTCATAACCTGATCCAGCCTCTTAAAGATTATTGGCTGACAGAGGTTCCCCATCAGTTGAGTGAAGTGAAGCTTTTGGGGTGGAGGCTGGACTCGAGTCAGTAGTGGAGGACACATAGTTTGGTAACTGTCAAAGATAGCAGTTCAGGGGAGTACTCCCACCGTTCCCCGGATTGCACTGAAGTGCTCTCTGCTTTGGCAGTTACCCCTGATAGACTTACACTGACTTTTCAGTGTTGTGAGAGCACTGTGTCAGTTACAGTGGTGGAGAAATTTGTGCATCCTCAACATGTCTGAATTTACTGAACCACAGTTAATACACAAGATAGGTCAGATTTGTTGGCTGCAAATCAGTAAATATTCCTGTTTTGATGTAACAAAAGTGGCCACAATTACAGGTTCTTTTATTCCAATCTCAATTACCATATGAACTTCAAAGTCACAGTTTTCACATTACATATCATGCTGTAACGATTCTGTGTGCATGTGTGTAGTAGAATGGCTAAGAAAAGAATTCCTAAGAAAAGGTTAAAGGGGCTGCAGAGTTCAGAGAGGCTGTCATAAAAACAGAGGCAGAAAGTCTCTGTAGGGAACCTGCTCCGTTCTGCTAACTTCTGCTCCAGAGTTAGTCAAAGTTCAGAGTTTAAATGCAGGACTTCTTAGCAGGAATTTTTGAGTGTCAGTTTCAAGAGGATTGTGTCCCACAGGTAGGTCCTGCTGTGGACCTGAAGCTTAGCGACAGAGGCAAAGGATGTTGCCTGTGGCAATTTTTCTGAATGGCACTTGGGATGAGGTGATAGTTCCATGAGCCTATAGCATCTCAGTCTTAAGGTGACCCTTCATGTATAGTCCCAGGTGAGAGGGTTCAATCTGGTGTACCAGATGAGCTCATGTGCTTATGAGATTTGTATATTTACAGGTGTTATATTCATTTTTTATCAATGTGTGCCTCCCAGTGTGCTGACAGATAGTAGCTGTTTTCTCATGTAAGTACAAAGTAGGGTCATTGTGTCTGCAGTTATCTTCTAAAAGGAGCAACTCAGGTCTAACTGTTGCTTTTAAATTAAAGTAATTCAAAGATAGGCACAGCCTGATACCTGGAGTTTTGTACTACATGGAATAACTCAGAGCAGGCCCAGTCTTTCTCACTCCACCCACTTCAGGATTCCTGAGAGCAGGAAACAACTCTGTAGCTGTTTTTTTAAGGCTCATTATTTGTGTTTGGGCATGTTTGTGTACCTGTATGCCCATGCGACATGTGGGTGTAGCTGTGTGTGTGTACATGTGTACATGTGCATATGTAGGATTTTCGGGTTCTGTTGAGCCATCTCACTGTTCCTATAGTTCAATATCTTTGCTCAATGCAAATGAGCTTGCATTTAGTATGACAGCTATATTCTTTATGTTTTCAACTGAATGATTTATTTTTAGCATTTGCCTATGTAAATGCATCAAATGCAGCTTTGAGTTCCTCCAAGTTGGTTTCAATAACAGTGTCCATAAGTCACATTTAACCTCAGGATTTCTTAGATTCTAATATACTCATGTCTCCACATCATAGTTTTTTACTTTTGATTTTAATGTTCGGCCCCTTGGAAATTTCGTCCATTTTAGTATTATAGGTGGAAGTAGATCTCTGCAGTAATCAGACACTTCAGATTTCTTTTAACTTGTGTGTTTTGTTTTCTAAGTTTATGCTTCTTGTTGCTGTGTCTAACTGGTCATCATACATAGTTGCCTGAGAATCATCCTTTTTACATGCTGAATATCTGTGTGACCCAGATTCTAGCTTTTTTGGTGAGGCTTCTTATGCTTATTTGCACAATTGGCATATTCACAGGTGTTTGGCACATATTTTATGCTCATTCTGTGGCCATTTGTATGAATATAGGGCTATGTCATTTGTGATTGTCTATGACTGGAAATACAGAACTTGCCTTTTAACTGTAGTGCAGATGGTAAGGCACTTTGATAAATACCATGTTTTTCCAGAATCTGAGGGCTGCTACCTTCCATTTCACCTTCCCTAGAGATATGAGGCCTGTTCATCTATAATGCAACCATAAAATGCAGGTTATTTGATCACATCGGACCCCATTTCTAAATGTTGGAATGGTATGTTCTCATCTCTGAAAAAGTTATGGCTAGTCTGTCTCCACCTTGCATGTCTCCTCTGTAAAGACACCTCGTTGGCCCTTGAAGAGCATTTTATATGCCATTTCCGGGTAACATTGTTCATCAGTCTTCACATATCTGTTATTAGAAAGCCATGCAACCACCTTCATTTATTGTATTTGAAATCTCTATACAGTTACTTTTGTGAAAACACTGTCTGCATTTTCTAGTATAAAAAATTTAAACAAACCAGATAATTGTTTGTTTGTTTTCTTGTTTCTTGAGACAGCGTTTCCCTGCTGTGGGAAATGATCTTGTACACTGTAAACATTTGTCATTCTTATTGGTTTAATAAATGCTGACTGGTCAGTAGCCAGGCAAAAAGTATAGACAGGACAACCAGACTAAGAGAATTCTGGGAAGAGAAAAGGCAAAGTCAGTTGTCAACCAGATGCAGGGGAAGTAAGATAAGAATGCTTCACTGAGAAAAAGTACAAAGCCACGTGGCTAATAGAGACAAGAATTATGGGTTATTTTAAGTTGTAAGAAATGGTGAATAATAAACCTGAGATAATAGGCCAAACAGTTTATAAATGTGGTAAGGCTCTGTGAGTTTCTTTGGGACTAAATGGCTGAGGAGCCAAGTGGGACAGAAACTTCCATGTACAAATGACACCAAAACGTTTGGCAATGATTTTTATGTAAAGCCTGAGAGCTTAAAAAAGGGATTCTGGATATATAAGAACAGAATTGAGTGAAGCTTCGTGGTAACCTTCTTTACTCCAGTAGTCTCTGTTTGTTGGTGGCAAGCAGAGGCATGGATTCTTCAAGAGCAGCTTCTTGACTCAGTGTTAGCACCAAAAAAACCCTGCATGGCAACACTTTTAAGAGGTCTGCCCCCAAACACATAAATGGTGTTAATAAGCAGCCAGCAGCATGCTTCTTGGTGATGGCATGGACCTTGAAACTACAGAGTTGAGACAATAAATGCTACTCCCACCAATACCTTCACCAATAGAAGCTAGACTCCCAGGAAACAAAGGAGTGGGGAAATTCCAGTCTCCAAAGCAACAGCTTTAATCCTAGCCATATCAATTAGCAAACTAAAGGCTGGTGTGGTCAAAAAAAGATAAAGAGACACAATAAAGATAGATTCAGACAAAAAAAAGCTCTAGATGGTTTACAGTGTGTTTAAAAATATACGTAGGAGCCGGGCCGTGGTGGCGCACGCCTTTAATCCCAGCACTCGGGAGGCAGAGGCAGGAGGATCTCTGTGAGTTCGAGACCAGCCTGGTCTACAAGAGCTAGTTCCAGGACAGGCTCCAAAACCACAGAGAAACCCTGTCTCGAAAAACCAAAAAAAAAAAAATATATATATACGTAGGATTGGGAGAGAAAAGAAAAATGATAAAGTCCTTAAAAAGAAATATAGTCAGGTGTGGTGGTACATGCCTTTAATTCCACCTCTTGGGAGGCAGAGACAGGCAGATTTCTATGAGTTCAAGGCCAGTCTGGTCTATAGAGTGAGTTCCTGAATAGCCAAAGAAACACAGAGAAACCCTGTATTAAAAAAACCAAAAAATAAAAATAAAAGAACTATAGTTTTAAAAATGCCATGTAAAGATGGAAAATACACAGAGAATCTGGATACTGTATGTTATTGTGTTGTCTCTGCATGGTTGTCCATTGAGGAAAGAGCAATAGCTGCTAAAAGAATTTGATTATAAATGCTGCTAGACTAATCCAATATATTTATTTTGAAAATGCCTTGACTTCAAAATTTAAGTAAAATTCATGTTACTTTGGAGAAAAGGTTTTGCTTTTGATTTCATAGGACATGAGAGGATATGCATTCATTCTGGCTTAAGAAAAATAAGGTTTAATATCCAGGTCTTCAATTTGATTCCATTGATCAACATCTCTGTTTTTATGCCAATACCAAGCTGTTTTGATTACTGTATCTCTGTAATAGAGCTTGATGTCAGGGATGGTAATGCCTCCTGAAGTTCCTTTATTATATAGGATTATTTTGGCTATTCTGGGTTTTTTCTCAGATAATTGGGAATCAACCTACCTCAGGATCCAGCAATATCACTCTTGGGAATATACCTAAAAGATGCTCAATCATACGACAAAAGCATTTGTTCAACTATGTTCATATCAGCATTATTTGTAATAGCTAGAACCTGGAAACAACCTAGATGCCCCGAAAAATGGATAAAGAAAGTGTGGCTCATTAACACATTAGAGTACTATGCAGCAGTTTAAAAACAAACAAACAAAACAAAACAACAACAACAAAAAACCCAATGACATCTTGAATTTTGCATGCAAATGGATGGAATTAGAAAACACTATCCTGAGTGAGATAACCTAGACCCCCCCCCCCAGAATGAATATAGTACGTACTCATTCATATGTGGACACTAGCCATAAACAGAGGGCATTGAGCCTATAGTTCATGATCCTAGTGAAGCTAAATAATAAGATGAAGGTTGGATAGGGGAGCACGGAAGCACAATTCTTAGTTAAGGGAGCCACCTTAAGGTTGGCAAGAGACTTGAACCTAGAGTGGCTCCCAGAGCCCAAGGCGATGTCCCCAGTTAGTTCCTTGGGCAGATGAGGATAGGGAACCTGAAATGACCATATCCTATAGCAATACTGACGAATAACTTGCATATCACCATAGAACCTTAATCTGGTGATGGATGGAGATAGAAACAGAGACCCACACTGGAGCACTGGACTGAGCTCCCAAGGTCCCAGTGAGGAGCAGAAGGAGGGAGAACATGAACAAAGAAGTCGGGACCACGAGGGGTGCACCCATCCACTGAGAGAGTGGAGCTGATCTATTAGGAGCTCACCAAGGCCAGCTGGACTGTGACTGAAAAAGCATGGGATAAAACCGGAATCTCTGAACATGGTGAACAATGAGGGCTGATGAGAAGCCAAGGACGATGGCACGGGGTTTTGATCCTACTTAATGTGCTGGCTTTGTGGGAGCCTAGCCAGTTTGGATGTTCACCTTCCTAGATATGGACGGAGGAGGGAGGACCTTGGACTTACCACAGGGCAGGGAACCCTGACTGCTTTTTGGACTGGAGAGGGAGGGGGAGAGGAGTAGGGGGAGGGGAGAAGGGTGGGAGGAGGGAGAGAAGGGTGGGAGGAGTGGGAGGGAAATGGGAGGCTGGGAGGAAGCGGAAACTTGTTTTTTTTTCCTTTTCTCAATAAAAATAAAAGAAAAAAATTCTGTAAAAAGATTAAAAAGGTGACACATTTCTACTACTTTAATATATAAAAATTTAATTTGGACCTAAAAAAAAAGATGAACCCAAAGAAAAACATATATAGACCCACCTGGATATTGGAAACAGACAAGATCACCTGACGAAATTGGGATCATGGGGGCAGGGGATAGAAGGAAGGGGAGAAGGGAGGGTTGAGGAGAACTTGTGAAAATGGGGTAATCGAGAGGGAGGAAGAACAGATATGAGAACAAGGAAAGAGATATCTTGATTGAGGGAGCCATATGAGGTTAGCAAAAAATCAGGCTCTAGAAAAATTCCCAGGATTCCACAAGGATGACCCCAGCTAAGACCCTAACCAACATAGGTGAAGGTGCCTGAACTGGCCTTGCCCTGTAGTCAGACTGATGATTATCGTAAATATCACCATAGAACCTTTGTCCAACAAAAGATGGAAACAGAGGCAGAAACCCACATGAGAACACTGGAATGAGCTCCCAAGGTTCAGTTAAAGAGTGGAAGGAATGAGAGTATGAGCATAGTGATCAAAACCATGATGGGTTCACTCACTAAGACAGTTTGCCTGAGCTAATGGGAGCTCATTAACTCCAACTGGACTGGGTGTGAACAAGCATGGGATCAAACTAGTTCCTCTGAATGTGGTTGACAGTTGGGGCAGACTGAGGGGCAATTGACAGTGGCACTGGGATTTGTCTCTACTGCAGGTACTGGCTTTTTGTGATTCTATTCTCTTTGGATGTATACCTTGCTCAACCTAGATGTTGTAGGGAGGGCATTGGACTTTCCACAGGGCAGGGTGCCTTGCCCTCTCTTAGGATTGGAGGGGGTAGAGGGTGGGCCCTCTGTTCGCGAGCTAACCAAGCAGCGCGGAGTTTCGATCTGGGCACCGAGTGAAATATCATTGTGGTGAATGAGTGCTGTGGCAGCTAGGAACATACCTCAGCCTGCCCACACTTCCTGGCCATCCTACAGGGGCTATACTGTCCATACCTCCTCTCTCTTCCTATCCCATACAGCTTACATCCAGATCCCCCCACCCCCTGTCTCCCTCCCTCCCTCCCTTCTTTGCTTGCAAAGCGCCTCCCTGCTCAGCCTGCTGGGGCACTGGGACCGAACCCGAACCGGGAGGACAAAGGGGTGGCAGGTAGGTCCTTTGTTCCCATAGCCTGCCCGCAGCGAGCAGGGTGGGCCCTTTGTTCGCGAGCTAACCAAGCAGCACAGAGTTTCGATCTAGGCACCAAGTGAAACATCATTGTGGTGAGTGAGTGCTGCGGCAGCTGGGAACATACCTCAGCCCGCACACACTTCCTGGCCATCATACAGGGGCTATACTGCCCATACATCCTCTCTCTTCCTATCCCATACAACTTACATCCAGATCCCTCAACCCCCTGTCTCCCTCCCTCCCTCCCTTCTTTGGCCACATAGCAGCCTGATAGGGCGCTGGGACCGAACCCAAACCGGGAGGACAAAGGGGTGGCCTGCAGCTCCTTTGTTCCCATAGCATGCCCGAAGCGAGCAGGGTGGGCCCTTTGTTTGCGAGCTAACCAAGCAGCAGAGTTTCGATCTGGGCACCAAGTGAAACATCATTGTGGAGAAACATCTCTGGGGAGTGACATCACTGGGAAGGTACATCAGTAGGCAAGAAGACCTGATCCTGTAAAAGAAGATCCAAAGGGGAGTATTGGGAGGAAGAGATGGGCAGATGCCAATGCAGGAATTCTCCCAACAATCTGAAAAACAACACGAAACCACCAGAAGCCAGTGATCTCACAACAGGAGGACATGAACAGCTTAATCAAGAAGAAGTAGAAAAAACTGACTTCATGAAAGTGATTGACACCTTTAAACAGCATATAAAAAACGCCCTTATAGAAATGGATGAGAAGTATAACAGAAAGTTCGAGGAATTGAGTAAATCAGTGAATGATACCCTAGGAAACCAAGGAAAAACAATCAAGCAGATAATGGAAACAGTTCATGACTTGAAAACTGAAATGGAGGCAAAGAAGAAAACACAAACAGAAGGCAGGCTGGACATGGAAAATCTAGGTAAACGAATAGAGACTACAGAATCAAGAATAACCAGCAGAATACAAGAGATAGAAGAAAGAATCTCAGATTCTGAGGATAACATAGAGAAAATAAATGCTCTGATCAAAGAAAACAGCAAGTCCAACAAACTCTCATCACAAAACATTCAGGAAATATGGGACACAATAAAAAGACCAAACCTAAGAATAATTGGAGTAGAAGAAGGAGAAGAAGTACAGCTCAACGGTCCAGAAAATATACTTAATAAAATTATAGAAGAAAACTTTCCCAACCTGAAGTCAGATGAACCTATGAAGGTTCAAGAAGCATACAGAACACCAAATAGGCTGGATCAAAAGAAAACATCCCCTCGCCATATAATAATCAAAACACAAAATATACAGAAGAAAGAAAGACTATTAAGAGCCGCAAAGGAAAAAGGCCAAGTTACTTATAAAGGTAAACGTATCAGACTTACACCTGACTTCTATATCGAAACCATGAAAGCCAGAAGGTCCTGGATAGATGTACTCCAAAAACTAAGAGACCACGGATGCAAGCCCATACTACTATATCCAGCCAATCTTTCGTTCACTATAATTGGAGAAAACAAAATTTTCCAGGATAAAAACAAATTTAAACAATATGTAGCCACAAATCCAGCCTTACAGAAAATAATAGAAGGAAAATCACTAACCAAGGAGTCCAACAATGACCACAATAAATCAGACATCTAGAGACCCTTCACCAGCGCAAATCAAAGAAGGGAAACACACAAACCCTACTACTAAAAAAGTGACCGGAGTTAACAACCACTGGTCATTAATATCACTTAATATCAATGGGCTCAACTCACCTATAAAAAGGCACAGGCTAAGAGATTGGATACGAAAACAGGATCCAACATTCTGCTGTCTACAAGAAACACACCTCAACCACAAAGACAGGCACCTACTCAGAGTAAAGGGCTGGGAAAAGGCTTATCAAGCAAATGGACCTAAGAAACAAGCAGGTGTGGCCATACTAATTTCTAACAAAGTTGACTTCACACTTAAATCAATCAGAAGAGATGGAGAGGGACATTTTATACTCATAACAGAAACAATTCATCAGGAAGAAGTCTCAATCCTGAATATCTATGCCCCTAATATAAAAGCACCCACGTACGTAAAAGAAACATTACTAAAACTCAAGGCAGCCATCAAACCGCACACACTAATAGTAGGAGACTTCAACACTCCTCTCTCACCAATGGACAGGTCAATCAGACAGAAACCTAACAGAGAAATTAGAGAATTAATGGGGGTAATGAAGCAAATGTACTTAACAGACATCTATAGATTATTCCACCCAAAGAGGAAAGAATATACCTTCTTCTCTGCAGCTCATGGAACCTTCTCTAAAATTGACCACATACTTGGTAACAAAGCTAACTTACACAGTTACAAAAAAATATTAGTAACCACCTGTGTCTTATCAGATCACCATGGATTAAAGTTAGAATTCAACAACAATGCTACCCCCAGAAAGCCTACAAACTCATGGAAACTGAACAGTCAACTACTGAACCATACCTGGATTAAGGAAGAAATTAAGAAAGAAATTAAAGTCTTCCTTGAATTCAATGAAAATAAAGAAACAACATACTCGAACTTATGGGACACTATGAAAGCAGTCCTAAGAGGAAAGTTCATAGCACTAAGTGCCCACCTAAAGAAAATAGAGAAAGCACATATTGGAGACTTAACAGCCCACTTGAAAGCTCTAGAAAAAAAAGAAGCAGACTCACCTAGGAGGAGTAGAAGACTAGAAATAATCAAACTGAGGGCTGAAATCAACAAAATAGAAACACAGAAAACAATCCAAAGAATCAATGAAACAAAAAGCTGGTTCCTGGGGAAAATCAACAAGATTGATAAACGCCTATCCAAATTAATCAAACGGCAGAGAGAGAACACACAAATTAATAAGATCAGAAATGAAAAGGAGGACATAACCACAGACACAGAGGACATTCAGAGAGTCATTAGATCTTACTACAAAAGCCTGTATGCCACAAAACTGGAAAATGTAAAAGACATGGACACGTTTTTAGGTAAATACCATTTACCAATACTAAACGAGGACCAGGTGAACAATCTAAACAGACCTGTCAGTCACGAAGAATTAGAAGCTGTTATCAAAAACCTCCCTACCAAAGAAAGCCCAGGACCAGATTGTTTCAATGCAGAATTCTACCAGAACTTCCAAGAAGACATAATACCTATACTCCTTAATGCATTCCACAATATAGAAACAGAAGGGTCATTACCAAATTCCTTTTATGAAGCCACAATTACTCTGATACCAAAACCACTCAAAGACTCAACCAGGAAAGAGAACTACAGGCCAATCTCACTCATGAACATCGACGCAAAAATCCTCAACAAAATACTGGCAAATCGAATCCAAGAACACATCCGAAAAATTATCCATTATGATCAAGTAGGCTTCATTCCTGAGATGCAGGGCTGGTTCAACATACGAAAATCTATCAATGTAATCCAGCATATAAATAAACTGAAAAAAAACCATATGATCATTTCATTAGATGCTGAAAAAGCATTTGACAAAATTCAACATCCATTTATGTTAAAAGTCTTGGAGAGATTAGGGATACAAGGGTCATACCTAAATATAATAAAAGCTATATACAGCAAGCCGACAGCTAACATCAAATTAAACTGAGAGAAACTCAAAGCCATCCCACTTAACTCAGGAACACGACAAGGCTGTCCACTCTCGCCATACCTCTTCATTATAGTGCTTGAAGTTCTAGCAATGGCAATAAGACAACATAATGGGATCAAGGGGATTCGAATTGGAAAGGAAGAAGTTAAACTTTCGTTATTTGCAGATGATATGATAGTGTACTTAAGCGACCCCCAAAACTCCACCAAAGAACTTTTACAGCTGATAAACACCTTTAGTAATGTGGCAGGATACAAGATCAACTCCAAAAAATCAGTCGCCCTCTTATACACAAAGGATATGGAAGCAGAGAGGGAAATCAGAGAAGCTTCACCATTCACGATAGCCACAAACAGCATAAAATATCTTGGGGTAACTCTAACCAAGGAAGTGAAAGATCTATTTGACAAGAACTATAAGGCACTGAAGAAAGAAATTGAAGAGGATACCAAAAAATGGATGGACCTCCCTTGCTCTTGGATTGGGAGGATCAACATAGTAAAAATGGCAATTCTACCAAAGGCAATTTATAGATTCAATGCAATCCCCATCAAGATCCCATCAAAATTCTTCACAGATCTTGAGAGGACAATAATCAACTTTATATGAAAAAAAAAAACCCAGGATAGCCAAAACAATCCTATACAATAAAGGATCTTCTGGAGGCATTACCATCCCTGACTTCAAACTCTATTACAGAGCTACAGTAATGAAAACAGTGTGGTACTGGCATAAAAACAGAGAAGTCGACCAATGGAATCGTATAGAAGACCCGGATTTTATCCCACAAACCTATGAACACCTCATTTTTGATAAAGGTGCTAAAAGTATACAATGGAAGAAAGAAAGCATCTTCAACAAATGGTGCTGGCACAACTGGATGTCATCCTGTAGAAGAATGAAAATAGACCCATATCTATCACCGTGCACAAAACTGAAGTCCAAATGGATTAAAGACCTCAATATCAGCCCAAACACACTGAATCTGATAGAAGAGAAAGTGGGAAATACCCTACAACAGATGGGCACAGTTGATCGCTTCCTATGTATAACCCCAGAAGCACAGACATTAAGGGCAACATTGAATAAATGGGACCTACTTAAACTGAGAAGCTTCTGTAAAGCAAAGGACATTGTCACTAAGACACAAAGGCAACCTACTGACTGGGAGAAGATCTTCACCAACCCCGCAACAGACAAAGGTCTGATCTCCAAAATATTTAGAGAACTCAAGAAACTAGACTTTAAAATGCTAATTAACCCAATTAAAAAATGGGGCACTGATCTGAACAGAGAATTCTCAACAGAAGAAGTCAAATGGCCAAAAGACACTTAAGGTCGTGCTCAACTTCCTTAGCAATCAGGGAAATGCAAATCAAAACAACTTTGAGATATCATCTTACACCTGTCAGAATGGCTAAAGTCAAAAACACCAAGGATAACCTTTGCTGGAGAGGCTGTGGAGGAAGGGGTACCCTCATCCATTGCTGGTGGGAATGCAATCTTGTGCAACCACTGTGGAAGTCAGTGTTTCGGTTTCTCAGGAAATTCGGGATCAGCTTACCCTTGGACCCAGGAATACTACTCCTGGGAATATACCCAAGAGATGCTCTATCATATGACAAAAGCATTTGTTCAACTATGTTCATAGCAGTACTATTTGTAATAGCCAGAACCTGGAAACAACCTAGATGCCCTTCAATGGAAGAATGGATGAAGAAAGTATGGAATATATACACGCTAGAGTACTACGCGGCGGAAAAAACAATGACTTCTCGAATTTTGCATGCAAATGGATGGACATAGAAACCACTATCCTGAGTGAGGTATCCTAGACCCAAAAAGATGAACATAGGATGTACTCGCTCATAATTGTTTTCTAGCCATAAATAAGGGCCACGGAGTCTACAATAGGTGAACCTAAAGAAGCTAAATAAGAAGGTGAACCCAAGGAAAAACATATAGTTATCCTCTTGGCTAAGGGAAGTAGACCAAATTGCTGGGGAGAAAATTGGGATCTTGGGGGTGGGGTGGGATGGGGGTAAGGGGAGATGGGGAGAGGAAAGGTAGAAGGGAAGAAGGGGGCCTTGGGGAAACAGGAGAATTGGGATAAAGGAAAGGTGGATAGGAGAGCACGGAACCACAATTCTTAGGTAAGGGAGTCACTTTAGGGTGGGCAAGAGACTTGACCCTAGAGGGGCTCCCAAGTGCCCAAGATGAGGTTCCCAGTTAGTCCCTTGGGCAGCTGAGGATTGGGAACCTGAAATGACCCTATCCTAGAGCAATACTGATGAATATCTTGCATATCATCATATAACCTTCATCTGGTGATGGATAGAGATAGAGACAGAGACCCACACAGGAGCACTGGCCTGAACTCCCAAGGTCCCAATGAGGAGCAGAAGGAGGGAGAACATGAGCAAAGAAGTCGGGACCACGAGGCGTGCACCCACTCACTGAGACAGTGGAGCTGATCTATTGGGAGCTCACCAAGGCCAGCTGGTCTGTGACCGAAAAAGCATGGGATAAAACCGGACTCTCTGAACATGGTGAACAATGAGGGCTGATGAGATGCCAAGGACAATGGCACGGGGTTTTGATCCTACTTAATGTGCTGGCTTTGTGGGATCCTAGCCAGTTTGGATGTTCACCTTCCTAGATATGGACGGAGGGGGGAGGACCTAGGACTTACCACAGGGCAGGGAACCCGGACTGCTCTGTGGACTGGAGAGGGAGGGGGAGAGGAGTGGGGGGGAGGGGGAGAAGGGTGGGAGGAGGGGGAGAAGGTTGGGAGGAGGGGGAGGGAAATGGGAGGCTGGGAGGTGGTGGAAACTTGATTTTTGTTTTTGTTTTTTTTTCTTCTTTTTTCAATAAAAAAAGACAAAAAAAGGATTGGAGGGGGTAGAGTGGGAGGGTGTGTGGAGGTAGTGGGAGGAGAGGAGGGAGTGGGAATTTAGATTGGTATTTTAAAAAGTAATAATAATAATGATGATGGAAAAATAATGTTTGACACTCTGATAAATCCTTAACGGGAACAGATAGCCCAAATGATCCAACATTTCAGAGCACCTCTGTTGCAGTTTCCTCTGAGTTCTATATCTAGAACAGCTTCAAGACTGCTGACTGAGACGATCCTTTTATATATAGATATTATATTACAAAGAACATATCTGAGGTTTATCTTGTTATATTTCCTCTTACTACATGTTAGTCATATATAATATATGGTATTAGAGTTGGCTAGTGCAATCATTAATCTTATAAATGCCCTCCACACGACTGATAATGCACTTATCAAGTATATCTGTTTCAAGTTCCTGTAATCTATTAACCTATAACTCATTAGATTATAAAGCTGGCCATGGTCAGGTATTAAAGTCATTAAGCAAGGCAGGTGTTTATTATTTTTTTGAGTAATTAATAATCTTCCCTATAATTTACTTATGACTGATGGTTAACAGTTAATATTTGGTATGTGCAATGTAGTTAGAATGAACAGTTATTTTTCTGTATCTTTACTAATCTACATCTCATAGTTTGAAAGCTTTTTATCATTCAGCAGTTTTTATGAATGACAGGTGTCACATCCATGACTTGCTTTCTGACTCATGTGAGTAGTGATTTGCCACCCAGTCCTTCCATTATATGGAGTTGGTGTATTTATTGATTAGTCAGGTGAGTAGTTTGTGTCAGGCATATTGCTCTGTTCCTTATTCCATGTGAATTGGTTTCTGTTATGTGTGGCATCCTAACTGAGAAGTGCTTTACTTGATCCTGAATGCTATCTAGTATGATCCAAATAAAACATATGACAGTTGAATGCTGAGAGAAAGAAGATGGAGTCATGAGACACCATGTAGCTGCCAGAGGGGAAAGATGTGAAGTGCCAGCTGAAACCTTACTGATAGGCCATGAGCCTCGTGGTAAAATATAAAATAATAGAATGGGTTAATTTAGTATGTAAGAGCTTGCTAGGAATTTTATATAGTGATTGGCCAAGCAGTGATTTAATTAATACAGTTTCTGTGTGATTATTTCAGGAGTCTTGGTGGCCAGGAAAAGAACAAGCAGCCTCCTACATCATGACAGTTTATTTTTTTTTTAATTTTAAATTTATTTATTAAAGATTTCTGTCTCTTCCCAGCCACCCTCCCCCTCCCCTAATTAAGTCCCCCACCCTCAGCCCGAAAAGCAATCAGGGTTCCCTGTCCTGTGGGAAGTCCAGGGAACCCCCCACCTCCATCCAGGTCTAGTAAGTTGAGCATCCAAACTGCCTAGGCTCCCACAAAGCCAGTACGTGCAGTAGGATCAGAAACCCATTGCCATTGTTCTTGAGTTCTCAGTAGTCCTCATTGTCCGTTATGTTCAGAGAGTCCGGTTTTGTCCCAGGCTTTTCCCGACCCAGGCCAGCTGGTCTTGGTGAGTTCCCAGTAGAACATCCCCATTGTCTCAGTGTGTGGGTGCACCCCTCATGGTCCTGAGTTCGTTGCTCGTGCTCTCTCTCCTTCTGCTCCTGCTTTGGACCTTGAGAATTCAGTCCTGTGCTCCAATGTGGGTCTCTGTCTCTGTCTCCATTCATCGCTTGCTGAAGGTTAATATTCAGGAGGATGCCTATATGTTTTTCTTTGGGTTCTCCTTATTTAGCTTCTCTAGGATCACTAATTATAGGCTCAATGTCCTTGGTTTATGGCTAGAAACCAAATATGAGTGAGTACATCCCATGATCATGACAGTTTAAAATATATATACCATATATATAATATATGGTATTGGAGTTGGCTAGTGCAATCATCAATAAAACTTTTAAGTATTCTAGTGTATTTCTTAGTAACATTTTCTTTCCTTTTTGGTTTTCCTCTTCCCTAATCTTTTAATTCATTCCTCTCCTCACAGAGTCCAATTTCTAATTTTCTCTTTCTCTGTATGTCTCTGCCTCCTGAAACATGTGTGTGTATGTGTGTGTGTGTGTATGTGTGTGTGTGTAAAACAATTAAAGTTGCCATTCCATGTTTGTCTTGTTTTTCTTGATATATCTTTCTCTAATTACATCCATTTTCCATTTTCTTTCAAATAACATAATTTCACTCATCTTTAAGTAGGGTTGAATAAAAGATTAGTGTGTATATTCTGAACTTTTCTTTCCCTATCCATTTGTTGCTGAGCATCTAGAGTGGTTTCAGTATTGGCTCTTGTAGATAGTACTGTGATAAAAATTGCTCTGCAAGTATCTTTGTAACATATTGACTTAAATTTCTTGAAATATATACCAAGGAGTTTTTATAGCTGGGTCATATTACAATACCATTATTTTGAGGAAGGTCCATAGTTCCTTCCATTGTAGTTGGGCTAATTTACATTCCCATCAAAAAGTGTATATGGTCTCCTTGTTGCTTTGTATGTTCACCAGAATTTATTATTATTTGTTTTTTGATAATTGCCATTCAGAAAAGGGTGGGATGGGACATCACTACAATCTTGCTTGTATTTCTAGAAGTCTAAAAGAATAAACATGCTTTTTTTAATTTGGCTATTTGTATTTGTTCAATGGAGATTATATGTTCAAGTAATTTGCCTATTTAGTGATTACATCATTTACTATTTTGGTGTTTAATTTTCTTATTTCTTTATGTAGTATAGATATTAATTCTTCATCAAATATAAAAAATATGAAAATTCTTTCATATTCTGAAAGCTATTTTTTTATTCTATTAATTCTTTCCGTCACTGTATATATCTTTTATTACCATGCAATCCCAATTCTTGACTCTTGGTCTTACTACTAACAGTTATCGTAGTCCTTGACAGGATGTTCATGTCTATGCCTATATCTTGGAGTGTTTCGGCTATTTTTCTCCAGTAGTTTCAACCTATTGGGTCTTATATTAAAGTTTTTGATCCATTTGAATGAATCTTTTACAGAGTGAAATCTATGGTTGTATATCATTCTTCTATATATGGGTCTCACAGTTGTCAAAAGTTACAAGTCTGTAGCCTCATGCATTTATTTCTGAGGCCTCTATTACATCCTATTTAAGTATCTATGTGCTTGTGCCATGTTGATTTTGTTATTGTGGTTTTATAATCTCCAATCAGGTACTAAAGTGCTTCCAGCATTACTCATTCTGCTTAGATTTCTTTGGAAATTTTATGTCTTTTAAATCTTTCTGTATGAATTATTGTTTATTCAAAAGTATGATTTAGATGTATGTGTAGTTTCTGTATTGTTTTCTTGCTATCAATATCCAGTTTCATTACATCATAACCTGGTAAGACACACATACACACGGAGTTTCACTGAATGACTAAGAAAGAGCCACAAATTCAGAGAGGCAGTCCTGAAGACAAAACTGAAACAGATACAAGAAAAAAAGTTCTCAAAAGGGGACCAGGCAAGGAAGTTTTCCATCGGTGCAAAATTCTCAAAGGCAAACCCAGTTGGCAGACAGTTTCAAAGATCAGTTTGAAGTGATATGAATGTCACAGGCAAGAAACAGTGCCTTTAAGTTGGAGCCTGGTGACAGAGTAAGAGGCCCTTCACTGTGGCAGTTTGCCTGGACAAAACTCAGAATGGGTAACTGGATAACAGTTTGGTATGCGTTCTGCATTTTAGTCTCAGGGTGGTCCTTTAATAGTCTCAGAGTCCCAGGTAAAAAGATTCCATCTGTTTACTGAGAAACTCATGTATCATGTTTTTTATATGATTTTGTATATTCACAGGTATCATTAATTATAAACGCAAGTCAATTATTTATCAATTTATGCTTTCTGGTGTGCTGACCGATGGTGATTGTAAACAAATTCCTGTGTAAACATTGTGTAAAGTCGTCCTTGTCTGGTACTTAAGACTCCAAATTAAATAACTTAGTTGCTTCAAACTGTTGCTTTATAAAATGCAGTCATTCAAAGTTAGGCACACCTAAAATCTGTACACATCATAGACCAGTGTGAGGCCCAGGGCAGACCCAGTATTTCCCTCATTATGTCCCTTCTCAGGACTAGAAAGTAAATGACATATTTTCAAATAGACTAGACTTCAGTCACCAGAGAAGAGTCCTATTCTTGGAATCCATCAAGGCAGAACTGTGTAGGAAGACTTGGTGCCTTCTCCTCCCTGTCTACCCTGTAGGTAGAGGGAGTGCCAACCTACCTGCCTTTGAAGTCCCTCTCAGGAAGACTTCAGCCTAGGGCATGGCTTATGCAGTTTCCAAAGTTCCATCTTGGGAATTTGAAGAATATGAGGCCATTTGTGAGAGGGCTACACTCAGACCCAGAGAAGGAAGAGTCATAATAATGAAGGGAGAATGCTGAGGGAGGACTGAAACCCCCACTTGTCAGTTCTAAGAGGCCAGGTCTGTGTTTGTAGGCTTCAGCTTGTGATGTCCCTCAGTTTCTTTTACACAGAGGTAGTAGAAACAGAGTAAGCACTTTGGTCTCAGTTACATACCCTCAGATCACATAATAGAAGAGTCCCATGAATCAGGAATTATCATCGTATGCATGTCCCGACTGCCAAGTAAACCCCCTTATATAACAGATAATTCCAAGACATCAGTGTTCAGACAGTATGGGCCCTGGATTCTCCTGCTTTGCCAGTTGGCGTTATCATGAAACTCTTTCTCATGTCCTTCTACATGCTTCCCAGAGGACAGGCATTATACTAGACCTGTGAGGCTCTAGGGCTCACCAACATAGACAAAAACAGTTTTGTCCTAGGCATCAGGATTGAATTCTTCAGCTGCAGTCACATACACTGTCTATTCTATCACTGACAGATAGTCCTGCTCACACTCTTTGCTTCTTGCCACCACCAATAAAAGTCAACATGCCTTGCTAGCAAAGGTTTCTGCTCCTCAACCTCGAGCAAGACTTATGGAAACTAACTAGACCACAACACTTGGTGACTGTACAGGTCCCCACAGTTAACAAGGAAGAGGAAGAACATGATGGGAAGAGAGAGGAGGAAGAGAGCTATAATGATAAGATCTTGTTGTCATCTGTCTCTTAAAATTTTGTTATAGTGGTCATCTGAATAAGAACGGCCCCCATAGGCTCATATATATGGATGCTTAGTCATCAGGGAGTGGCACTACTTGGAAAGGATTAGGCAGTGTCACCTTGTTGGAGTAGGCGTGGTCTTGTTGGAGGAAGTGTGCTTCTAGGGATGGGCCTTGGGGTTTCAAAAGCCCAAAGTAGGCCTGTATCTTTCTTTTCCTGCTGCCTATGGATCCAGGTATAGAACTCTGAACTTCTTCTCCAGTTCCACGTCTACTTCCACACTGCTATGCTTCTTGCTGTGGTGGTAATACACTAAACTTCTGAAACTATAAGCCAGCCCCTTTTAAATGCTTTCTTTCATAAGATTTTTCATGGTGTTTCTTCACAATAGATACTGCCTAAACCTGTTACCTTCTTTCTACCTTCCTCTTCCTCCTCTTTTGTGATTCTGGGTGCTCAGAACTCTTGCTAACTCTCCTGTTCATGGTGTAACTTAGACAAATAATATCCATGAATCAAAAAGGAGTAAGCACAAGCATCATGGAATCTTCAGTAGATGATGAATCTTTGCTCCTATCCCAAGAATACTAGATGAAAGGATTCCTGAGTTGGTGTTTCTCTTGATTATCACATAGCCTGTGAGGAAGCCCATCATGAGAGCAGAAGTACTCAAAGCTGTCACAGAAGAGTATGAGAATCAATTCCCTGTTATCTTCTTGGGTGCCTCTAAGTGTTTAGAGATGACTTTTAGTATTGATGAAAAGAAAAAGGTATCAGCAAACAACTCACTGGCCCTTAGTTATGAAGACATACTGATTGGTGACCAAAGATTGCCTAAAAATGCTTTCCTGAAGTGTATGCTGGATTTGATGGCATGCAAGGGACCATGCCTCTGAAAAAGCATCTAAAAATTCCTGTGGATAGTAAAAGCATATGAAGGGGAGAGCACTTCATCTATAGGGAGCCTAGCAAGCTCCTAATCAGATATTTTTAAGCATAATTCTTTATTGGTTCTTTGGGAATTACACATCATGCACCTCAATCCCATTCATTGCTGAGTCCTTCCATATTCACCCTCCACCCTTATAACTCCCCCAAAGAAAATTAAAAAAAAAACATGTTGTCAAGCTTTCTGGGCAAACACCCTGCTACTCTATCAATCACAGCCTTCTCTCACATCTGTCACAGCTGTCTCCAGTTCTACTGTTTTTGCACCACTTCACTCCTCTGTCTTTCCCACCTCTGAATCACATATTCAGTTGCTGTAGTGGCACTGGGAGCTCCTGTGCATCATGCTAGAGACCCTTTTGTCCAAACACCTTTACTTACAAAATGTTCATTTCAATGAGTTGTTGGTCAGGTTCAAGGCATCTGACGTCTGGCACACCAATGATACTGGACCCTCACCAAGTCTCTTGGATATCCTGCTGTTACCAAAGTCATGGAGATCCTGTGTCTTTGGTTCTGTAGGACCAGCTCGTACAGGTGCTCTTGCAGGTCATAGATGGTGTAAATGTTGGGGTGGGCCAACTCAAGGATCTGGAATTGGGCCTGAGTGGTAGCTGAGTTGGTCAACCTGGGCCAGCTTTCCCTCCCTCACGCCACTGGGGCTAACTCTCCCACCATCATGTGTATCAAGGGATAGGGTCAGCCATCAGAGGTGGGATCATCTTTCCTGTACCCACATAAATGTTGGTGCTGCAGGTCAGCAAGGCATGGGACGAGCTCTCCTCAACAAGGTGGCCAGTGAGGGGAGAGGCCAGCTCTCTCGTGGTCATATAGGGGTGGGCTGGGTCAGCATGGTACTTGAACATCAACATGGCTTCAGGTAGCAGCCCAGATTGCTGCTATCCACGTGGACTTTGATGGTAAATTACCTTTGGTGGTAACATGGGCTTCCAAAATCAACACAGACCCAGGACATCAACACAGATCCCAGTTGCTCCCAGTTGCAGTAAGACCATGGACCCAGACATGGGCCCTGAATATAGCACAAATGTCACCATGGCCTCAGGTGGCAGCACAGAACACTCAAATCACCCTTAGACATCATCATTGCTTTGGGTGGCATCCTATACCACAAAGATCCACATGACATGTAGTGGTAGCACAGGCCACAGATCCCTGCTGTGGTAGGGTCACGGACCTGGACATGGCTCTTGGTGGCAGTCTGGGCCCAGATAACTCCCTCAGTGGCAAGGCAATCCAGGCCTGGACATCACCATGGCTTCAGGTGGCTGCACAAGCACCTCATACCAGCCTGTTCCTCATCGCTATTGTTACTTCAGTTTCCCCTCTCTCCACAGCTGGAACTGCTCTTCTTCTCTCTCTCTCGGTCTTCTCTCCACTCTACCTTTTCCTGGCACATATTTGTTCATCATAATGGAGTCACGGGGCTGGGGTGAGTGCTTGGGTGTCTCTCGGCAGCCCCGGGCTGCAGGGCCAGGGGAAGAGGGGGCTTTTTCAGAGCTTTTGTTGAGCAGAATTCCTTGAAGTTGGGGTGGTGGAGGTGGGTCAGTGGGCGAAGTGCCTGCTGTTGAGGAGTGAGAATCTGAGTTTGGACTGTCAACAGCTGGATAACATCTGGTCTTAGGGAGGCATGCCTGTGACTTCCCCCGAGGAACTGGAGACAGATGAATCCTAAGAACTCATCAATATCCAGTCAGGTTGAAACTGAGTTCTATGTTCAGTGAGAGACCTTATATCAGAAAATTGAGAGACGAATAGGAAGATGTCGGACATCAACTTCTGACCTTCACACGTGCATACACAGGCCAGCACAGCTGCATACATGTGTATATGCATATATACATATACACCTTTACCTCTGCCCACACACATGCAGGTTACTTAGAGACGTAACGATGCCTAACAGTCATCCTCAGTACTCGGCGTGACTTTGGGGTTCAAGAGCCCAGGGTGAAACTACTGAAATAAACGTTCTAGAATTCTTGGCAAAGGTCAATGCAATTAGCTCTTCTTTTTTCTTATTCTGGTATGAGGAGGGTTTGAGAAGTGAGAAGAAAGGGCCTGGCATAATGAGTTCCACAGGTAGGAGGGCAGTCGTATTAATTTCAGAGTGTGTGTCAGCTGCTTCTGTCAAAAATAAAAACATCTCTGTACTCTGAATCAGGTTTCCAAAACCCATGTAAGAGAGAGTAAGATTAGTCAGGGTAGATAACTATGTAGGACAATTTTCTGGTCCTGTGCTTAATAGTGATTGGTGGTTTGATCTTTGTCTTTTGGGGAGATTTCCATACCCTAGTTCTTGCAATAGAAGGTAGATATATACTAGAGCTTTATAAATTGTAGCTGGGGGGGTGGAGAGATGGCTCAGTGGTTAAGAGCATTGCCTGCTATTGCAGAGGTCCTGAGTTCAATTCCCAGCAACCACATGGTGGCTCACAACCATCTGTAATGAGTTCTGGTGCCCTCTTCTGGCCTGCACATATACACACAGACAGAATATTGTATACATAATAAATAAATATTTAAAAAAATAAATAAATTGTGGCTGATGTTGGCAATACATTGATTGCTGTTTATAAAGTTTTCAGACTATATGGAGGAAAATATCCCATAGTTAATGTTGGAGTTCTTTAAACCCCTTTTGGCTAGTCTGTTATGTTAAATGCCCATATTTTCCAGGATCATTAAAGAAAACAACAAAATATTAATAAATCTTACTTAATATGCTCACTGATTCACCAAATGTGGGCTATTTTCTCTTTGGAAAACGCTATGACACTGGGGTGGGTACATGGAAAAGGAAGACACGTCCTTGCTGAGACAATGGAAGGGAGTGGTGAGGTGTGTGTCAAGACACAAAGAACAAGTGGAAAGAAGGAACAAATGAGGAGGGGTTCTAGTTATCAGAAGTTGTGTGAGAAGCTCCCAGAGCCAATGCATTTTGAGGCCTTAGAAACCCGTAAAACTTCGGGGTTAAATTTTACATTAAGCCATGAAAAGTGTCATGGGGGTGAACTTTCCATTCAGCCATAAAAGGTATCACTGGTCACAATTTTGATATTAGAGGAAAGAGAAAAGTCATAAATGAAAATTGCTCTTAGAAGTTCCCTTGAGATTCTGGCAAAACCAGGGAGGAATCCCTAGCTCCTTCCTTTGTGGAGTGTGAGCTTGAGCCTTGTCCTGGCCCACCTGGACCCAGTGCATGCTCTGGATTTTCCACTCAGAAGAGCACAGATCCTTTGGGTTGCTGCCTAAACCTTCCAATGCATCATTCTTTTCCCTGCCCTGTGAGTCAGAGCCTTCTCTCTTACAATTCATTGGTAGGTGTTCTTGACTGCCATCTGTTCAAATTCAAGCAAGGTCAAGAAACTAATGATAGTGAAGTTACTGTGCACAGTATACACAGAGAATGAACAGAAAGAGAAGAGAAGAGCTAATTTACTCATCACTAGGATAATTTTCAATTTTATCATCTAAGCATAACAGACTTAGCCCCAAAATAATACATCATCTATGAGGGAAAATGTTATAGTTGTTATTTGAAAAGCATAGCTTGTTTTTGTTTCTTTAGTGTGTGTCTCTGTGTGTGTAAGCACACACACGCACACATGTGTGCATATTTTCGGATTCAGTGTTTTATTTCTCATTGAGCTGCATCTTCTGGCATACTCTGGATAAGAGCAACAAAATTAAGAGGAGTGGATGGCAGGATTTGGGTCACATTAATGATATTCAAACTAACTTCCATTCATTTCCAATATCTTTGGGCATGGTACCAGGTGTTTACTGTCAATGCATTCTCACTCGGCCTCCAGTTTGTCTCCTGCTTCTAAGAGAACAATCAAAGATTTCTAGTCCTTGGGAATTAGTCTAGAATCACATAGCTGAAACATTTCAAGACTGGACAAGTGTTTATCTAGCATACATATTGTTCCCTTCCTCCCATCTGAAGTCAGGCTTTTGTTTCTGACATTATTTCTGACTATTAGAAAATATCTCAGCTGACAAAAGGACACTGTCCAATACTCAAAGCAGAAATGTGCTTAGGACAATGTGTGATTTGTTTTTACTTACTGCTTGGGTACTCTTGCTCTTATAACGAGGAATTTTCATCCCTGGCTATGTTCTCGTTGTGGCATCTCAGTCTTGTCCCAGCATTTTCCTGCATCATCATGCCCTCCCCTGCTGTTAGTCCTCATACATTCTCATCCAACTCAATAACCCGCCTTTCTTACAAGCTAATCACTATAGTTGCCTTCAAAGGCAACTTTTTATATCTCATAAAAAGGCCCAGATTCATCTAACCTTACATAACATAACATAACATGCCTCCTTCTGAATCTCCTGTGTTGGTTTAATGATGGTATCATGTATATAATTCATGGCAAAATGCAAACCTTAACCCTCAGTACAATAAAAGGAAGAGGTATGGTCCCTTGGATTATGGTTCGGTCGTGCAAGTCAAGCACTCATGAATAAGTTTAGCACTCTTATAAAAAGTGTGGACTTTGAAGAGGGAGATCATTTTTTTCTTTTATCCCTTCTGCCATGCAATGAAGCATCAAGCCTTCTGACTGGGAGATGCCCCCACAGAATGCTGCCTTAGAAGCAGACAGCAACTTTCATCAGATATCTATATACTTGACACTTAATCTTGAATTTATTGGCCCCAGAGGTGTGTTTTTATTTTTTTTTTTCATTTATTTTACATTTATTTCCCTTCCCCCTCTCCTCCCGCTCCTGCTTCCCACTTAACTTCCTCCAATCCACTCCTCCCCCATCTCTGATCAGGCCTTTCATGGACTTCTCCTAGAGGTGTTTTATCACTTGCACATTCAGAAAAATACTCCTCACCAATAAGTGTTAGATTTAGGCAATGATATCAAGACGAATGGACTTCCTGTGGGTGGGTTTTATAAATCCAATATGCCGACAGAACTCTTCTCCTTTACAAGAAGAGACCTACAGACTTGTTCAAATGGTTATGAGCCAGTGTAGGGCAACATCTCTTCCTTAGCCTCTCATCTAGTAATGGAAGCAGAGGAAAAACTTCTTATGTATGTAACACTGTATGTAAACTCAATCCAGAGACCAGGAATAGTTGCTGCTATTCAGCCCTGAATCCAGAGTTCAGTATAGCCTGGAGAAGGGTCTAGGAGGAGAGAAGGTGGGAATCTGCTAATCAATCTGGTTGTAATACAGGATACTGTGCATGAATAGACTTGGAAAATGTTTGAATCAGTACCAGTCAGATATTTCAAGGCTATGTAAGGAGGCAGATCTAAGAAATGGTCAAGTGGAGGGCTGAACTCTCAAAGTCCAGATGAAGCGTGGGAGGAGTAAGAATATGAACAAACAGGTCAAGACCATGATGGGGACACCCACTGAAACAGTTTACCTGAGCTAATGGGAGCCCACCACCTCTAGCTGGACAAAGAAGGAACCAATATGGATTCCGACTAGATCCTCTGAATGTGGGTGACAGTTGTATGGTTGAGGCAGACTGCAGGAACACTGGCAGTGGCACCAAGGTCTATCTCTATTGGCTTTTTGGGAACCAAGCCTCTTTGGATGGATACCTTGCTCAGTGGCATTGCAGACACCACTTCCTGTCTCAGTGTATCATTGGTGCTCTAGTGGTGAAATGCACTGTGGCTGATGTGCAGGAACCAAGAGCTGTCTTGATTCCTACAGGAGGGTGTATGTTTCTCCTCCTTCATGTGATTCATCCTTAAAAGCTGGGGCTGTGTAATTGAGTAGCATGAGTGATAGATGCTGCAGATGGGACAGGCAGGAAATCCAATAAGAAGTAAAAGAAGTAAGTTGTCCAAGAAGGGGAACTGAAGTGAAAATGTCCTGGATCTAATTTAGTAACACTGAAGAAATGACTCGGTTGAACATGCCTTGAAAATATGTTTCAGATAGTATCTTTAGCTTTTACTTTCTTCCTTGAATTCTGAGACCACAAGACTCTGGAGGATAGCTGTCCTAGGGCTCTTATTATTGGCTTTCACTGCCACCATATATTATTGGGAGTAGAAGAGGGCTCCAAGGTACAGGCATTTTCAAGATAAGTGGGAAATGAGTGGGAATGTGTAGTAGGAGGCCACTTGTTTGTTCCCGGCTGCTCAGCAATGAAATAATCACACAGAAACCATATTATTTACAATACTCTTTGGCCGATAGCTTAAGTGTATTTCTGGCTAACTCATATCTTAAATTAACTCAGCTCCATTAATCTGTGTATCACCACGAGGATGTGACTTACCAGTTAAAATTCTGGAGTCTGTCTTTGGTGAGGCTACATGGCTTTTCCTGACTCTGCCTTATTTCTCTCACCATTCAGTTTAGTTTTCCCTGCCTAGCTAAGTTCTGCCTTGCTATAGGCCAAAGCAGCTTCTTTATTCATTAACCAGTAAAAACAACACATAGACAGAATGACCTTCTACACCAGGAATGGACTAGTTAGTCATTGTGTCAGCAGAAATCTACGTGTTTCAAGGCAGAAAGTACGAGAAGGCATCCTGTTGAAAATATCTCCAGGTTTAGAAGTGTGGTTTAGGACTGAGGATGACACACCCATATTGACATCCTGTAGTACTTTCCCATAGAAATTCTGAAGTTATTTGACCAATGGTGGCAGTTTTGATTCACTCCCTAAAGTTAGAAAACTTGCATGGTGTTGATATGTTCAGTATTTTGGACCTGTAAATGTGACCCTCTGAAACTTTGCTTGGTTCATTCATCTGGCAAACATTTATTGAATGCATATTGGTTGAGAAAATTAATTTAACCTGCAGATTAGGTTGTTCTGCATCAACAGAGGTCATTTTGATAATAAAGATCTAGGGGAAAAGAAAATACATATGCATATAACAGTCTCTCTTCTGAAAGCATGGCAGTTTTCAAACACAGCCACATGAAGCCTAATAAATCCAGGGAACAATGGAGAGTGAGAAAATACACAGAGAAATCTTCTTCCTTTCCTCATTCCTTCCCCATCTCTCTCAATACATATTTACATGTTTGTGCGTGTGTATGTGTATTTGTGGATGGACCCTAATGTGTGGATTGTTAACATTCAATAAGCCTCTGTTCCTGTAAATGCTAACACCCAGATATCTAGCAGCCCTGCAATAACTACAGTTCCTTTTAGCAAACAAAATCGTTGCAAATAATATTTTATCCAAGTACCTAGAGGCCAGGATTCCCTCATGTATCCTAGGTAATTGTTGGGCAGTGATTGTCCAAATTTTGTGTGAGGGACTCATCATTTAAAATGAAGTTTCCCATAGAAATCCAGTTAATGAACATGAGAAAGCCAAAGCAAGTCTATCATATTATTGTGAGAATAATACAATTAGAGTTCTGCTCACTCTCTAAAGTTTCTTCTTGCTTGGGTCCAGTAGGTTCTGACATTCACTGAAAAACTCCAGGCTTCCTATAAGTACAACTAAGGAATCAGAAAGAACCTGTGAATCAGAAAGACCCTTTATCAGACCCAGACTTTATCACAATCTTCCATGTGCAGTTCATTTTACCCAATATTTAGAATTCCAATTTTGTTGTCAGAATTTCTGGTACTGTCAGCATCCTGTGGCACATCAATCTCTGTATCTCCAGCACTCAATTTTTTCCAACTCCTTTGCCCTAAAAGCTAGTCATACATACATACACCCTAACCCCCAGATACTCATCTGTGTCATTCGCAACAACCTCACTGAATTCCTTCTGATGCATCATCTTCCCTTAAGATTTTACACGAACTCCTCTTATCCTCTCCCCACTTTCTATCTGACCTTTCAGTTCTTGTACAGGTCAAAGGTCCCTGCTATTTCTTTTGCCGAGCAATAAAGACATCTCTCTGACTTCCACAGTAAGTTTTCTTATTTTTAACTTACTGTCAGGTCATATTCTACCTCTATTAACAAGAGTAGAAAGCTATAGTAATATTTTATTTATGTTTTGATGAATAAAGCTTGCCTGAATATTAGAAGGGCAAAGCTAAGCCCCTGGAGGTCAAACAGTGGTGGCACACACCTTTCATCCCAGAATTTGGGAGACAGAGGCAGATGGATCCCTGCGACTTCAAGGCCACGCTGGCTACAAAAGATCAGTGCTGGAACAATTCCAGGTGGTGGTAGATGACACCTCTAATCCCAGCACTAGGAAGTCATGCCTTTCATTCCAGCCCTAGAGGGAATACAGAATGTAAGGAGAAAGAAGCTTGTGCTACTTAGTCTGCGTTCACCAGCCATGGTAGAGGTAAGATTTCTCAAGTAGCTTGGCTGCTTTGCTTTTCTTGTTTTCAAGTTGAACCACAATATCTGACTCTGGGTTTTTATTATTCATCCTACAGAGAACATAGATCATTTTACTTCAATCTGATAGCCTACCTCTTTCACATGCTTCCTATTCACCTGGATTGATGTTCAAATTGCCTAATCTCAACTCAAATCTCTTAATATATGTGTCTTAACTCCTTTCCAGAACATAAGGCAAATTTATTCTTACAAGCATTCCATATGGGGAGCTGAGAAAACTAATTTGGGTTTTATGGCACATACTCTAATAACCATGTTCTCCAAACTTAAATGATATTTTTATTTAAAATCTATTTCATTTATTCATTGAGAATTTTGTACATCTATACAATGTGTTTGGATCATATACACCTTTCACTAGCCATTCTTATACCACCAACCCTGCCTCCCAACTTTATGTTCTGTTTTTATTTTTACCCAGGGAGTCCACTTAGTACTACCTGTATATGCACGGGTGTGGCAACGTCCAGTGGAGCATGAGCAGCCTAGTTTTAGATTCCCCAGCATGTATAAGATTATCTGTTCACTGCGGTGAAAAGGCCTTGCTTATAAAAATGTAAACATCTCATCTTACTCATTGGAGCACACTCTAGTCAGAAACAAACAAACAACAAAACTAGACAAGCATACTCCTGTGTGTGTGTGTGTGTGTGTGTGTGTGTGTGTGTGTGTGTGTGTGTGTGTGTCTTTCACTCTCTCTCCTCTATGGCCTTTGATATGTGGTCATTATCTATTTTATGCCCACACATGTTATATTTCCCTCTGTATAGTGGTGATATTTCTATTTTTAACTACAAATTATCTCTTAAAGGCATGTATTTAACAAAGTAAACATATGTTTTATTTATTTCATAGTTGCAGTTTCTCTTGTTCTCTGTCACTTTTGTGAAGTATACATATTTCTACCTGGTGCCATATTCCTTTTATCTGAACAATTTCTTGAACACTTATTATATCACAAAGTTGTTTTGGTGAACTCTTTTGTGTATTCTTGTTTGTATTCTATCTGAAACATATACATGTTTCATTCCTTTTCAATAATGTTTTTTCGTGTGGTTTAGAAACATTGGTTGCCATTTTACCTTTAAATATTTTAAAGATGCTATCCTATTCTCCTTTGTTTTCATTATTTTTGATTTGAAAGCTTTCATTGTATTTATCATTCTCTAGTTTATCCTTTCTTTATAGTATCTAGTTTTTCTTCTTAAAAGGAAATATTTAGCTTTTATAAAGATGTTCTCTTAGCACAGTTTTATATGATATGTATATAAATAGTTTGGTTCATGTTTGTTGTTTCTGAAATTGTTGACTGTCCTTAAAATAATTTTTATACTACCCTCTTCTCCCTCAAATAATAACTCGCACCACACATCCATTTAATTCTTGGAGCATCTCTCCAATTCTCAAATGACATTCTAAAATTCTGGAGAAGCTGTTTATCTCACTGTTCCCAACCTCTGTCATAATCCCCCTCTCCCCTTTCTCCTCCCTCTTTCCCCTTTCTTCTTCTCTCCCATCTCGTCCATTTGGTCATTTGTATTGAGCCAGAGTCTTACTCTGTAGCTCATGTTAACCTCAGATTCTTGACTATCCTTCTGCCTTAGCCTCTCCACTGCTGGGATTACAGGTGTGTGAGCCACTTCCCATGGCAAGACCATCCCTTGGTATGACTTTCATGACACATAGTATTGCTGCATTTGGAGGGATTAAATCCTCATCCATTATCCTTAAGTAGGGAGAAGCAACTATAGGGCCTCACATGTAGAAAGTAGAGTTTAGAATCCAGAAAAAGGAATATATGTCCAAATAACTCATGTCCATGAAGGTGCATTGTAGTGATGAGGCGAGCAGGCCTGCTTTTTGTCCTGCCCAGCTCCCGCACGGCTAGCTTAGCCACAGAAATAATAACACACAAACTGTATTTATTTAAACACTGCCTGGCCCATTAGTTCTAGCTTCTTATTGGCTAACTCTCACATCTTGATTAACCCATTTCTAATTATCTGTGTACCACCACGAAGTGGTGGCTTACCAGGAAAGATCCTAACCTGTGTCAGTCTTAGGTTGGAGAATCATGGTGTCTGCCTGACTCTGCTTCTTTCTCCCAGCATTCTGTTCTGTCTACTCTACCTATCTAAGCTGCTGTCCTATCAAAGGCCAAGGCAGTCTCTTTATTTGACCAATGAAAGTAACACATACACAGAAAACCCACCTACGTCAGTGCATGAAACTTATCTCAAGTGGCAATGAGATTCCTTAATAAAAGCCAGATTACTGTAACTTGGTGTGGGCTATTTATACACTGTGTGAAGATGTATTGCTGTGATTGCTGTAATAGACAGCTGAATGGCCAATAGCTACAGAGGAGGGATAGGCAAGACTTCCAGGCCGAGCGAGAACTCTGGAAATACAAAAGGCAGAGTTGCTAGCCAGACACAGAGAGGAAACAGGAGGAGCAAGATGGAAGAGAGGTAACCAAGACACGTGGTAGAACACAGACTAATATAAATTTGTTCATTTATGTTTTAAGAGCTAGTTGGGGACAAACCTACGTTAAGGCTAAACATTCATAGTTAATAATAAGCCTCCTTGTTATTATTTTTATACTGGCAGTACAAAGATAGTCTGACAAGAAGCTTGCTATACTAACTCTGTACTCTAACTGCTAGAAACCAAATCTTTAAGTTTTGGCGAGGAATGGTGGAATAATGTGTTATATGTCACATCAAATTGGTACAATTTTCATTTATCATTTCTTCAAAATAAATTTTCAGTTTCTCCTTGAGTCTTTTTCTTGAGGTCTCCAACTGAATATGATTTGGTTTCAAGTTGCCCCATAGATTATTACAACTCTATCATTTTTAGTTTTTTAATAATTTGACCATTTTTCTTATTTAATTTGAAAAGCACACACTCCTGTATCTTCAAGTTCATTTATGATTTTATTGTGCCTTCCATGTCTGTATTCAACATGTTTGACTTCTTTTTAATTTACATATGAAATAGTTATAGTAACTGTTTCAAAAACTTGGCTTATTAACTTTATTATTTAGGTCAGTTTTAATCAATTGATTTTTCGTCCTCAGTATAAGTCTTAATTTCATGCTTCTTAACATGCCTGATAATTTTTGAGTGGTTGTCACATATTGAATTGTGAATTTACCTTGTTAGGTTCTAGATATTTGTAATTCTATAAATAAATATCCTTGACCTTTATGCTGGGACATAGTTAAGCTATTTGGAAACAGTATGATTTTTTGGGTATTGCTTTGAATTTTTTGGGGGGAAAGCAGTGCTTAGTGTTGGCTAATATTGCCTCATTACTAAAGCAGAACTGCTCAGAACACTCTACCTCCTGCCTCATAAATCATGAGGATGTTTACTATGACTCATAGGAAAAAGTATGCCTAGCTTCGTGTGGGCTCTGGAGTTCCTATGGAACTCTTTACTTCTAATATTCCATGCTACAGATTCCAGCTTACATATGCCCGTCTGTACTCCCAAATCTATATACTCAATTCAAGGAGATTGTGTCTAGCCATGCATTATAGCCTGCATTATTTCCCGGGTAATAAGCAGCAGCGATTAAAGGCTTCATGTTATTTGCTTTCTATTTCTGTAAAACCACTGCCTTCCATGTCCTAATGTCCAATAAATAGAAAGTTGTTGTTCAACAGAATTCATACAGATTTTTTCTTATGGTAGAGTAGAAATTCAGTTCCTATTGTTGTGCTGTGACACAGAATAGAAGTTCTATAACCCAAAATATAAGATCAAAGTTGCCTAGGCAAGACAAATGTCCCCAAATTTCAATCTTATTCAAGTTAGAATCAAGACTAAAGGACTGCAGGACATACATTTATGTTTATATAGAATACTTCAGTACACCTGAGAGTACTGAGCAAAATTCCAAAAAATAATTTCTTCTTGTTAGTTAATATATAAGAAATTTCCTTCTTTCTTTCTTTATAGTTTGGAATTTTTCTATCATTTATGAAACACATATGCCTTGTATTGTTTTTATAATTAGAAAATGTTCATCCCAATCCTCCCCCTTTCCCAAGCTCCCCCCCATTCTCCCCCTATCCCCCCTCTCTCCCCATCTCCCCTTACCCCCATCCCACCCCACCCCCAAGATCTCAATTTTCTCCCCGGCAATTTTGTCTACTTCCCATAGCCAAGAGGACAACTATATGCTTTTCCTTTGGTTCACTTTCTTACTTAGCTTCTTTGGGATCACCAAGTGTAGACTCCGTGACCCTTGTTTATGGCTAGAAACCAATTATGAGTGAGTACATCCCATGTTCATCTTTTTGGGTCTGGGATACCTCACTCAGGATAGTGTTTTCTATTTCCATCCATTTGCATGCAAAATTCGAGAAGTCATTGTTTTTTACCGCAGCATAGTACTCTAATGTGTAGATATTCCACACTTTCTTCATCCATTCTTCCATTGAAGGGCATCTAGGTTGTTTCCAGGTTCTGGCTATTACAAATAATACTGCTATGAACATAGTTGAACAAATGCTCTTGTCATGACCTGAAATGACCCTATCCTAGAGCAATACTGACGAATATCTTGCATATCATCATAGAACCTTCATCTGGTGATGGATGGAGACAGAGACAGAGACCCACACTGGAGCACTGGACTGAGCTCCCAAGGTCCCGATGAGGAGCAGAAGGAGGGAGAACATGAGCAAAGAAGTCGGGACCACGAGGGGAGCACCCACCCACTGAGACAGTGGAGCTGATCTATTGGGAGCTCACCAAGGCCAGCTGGACTGTGACTGAAAAAGCATGGGATAAAACTGGACTCTCTGAGCATGGCCAACAATGAGGGCTGATGAGAAGCCAAGGACAATGGCACGGGGTTTTGAACCTAAGTAATGTGCTGGCTTTGTGGGAGCCTAGCCAGTTTGGATGTTCACCTTCCTAGAAATGCACGGAGGGGGGAGGACCTAGGACTTACCACAGGGCAGGGAAATCTGACTGCTCTTTGGGCTGGAGAGGGAGGGGGAGAGGAGTGGGGGGAGGGGGAGAAGGGTGGGAGGAGGGGGATGGAAATGGGAGGCTGGGAGGAGGAGGATATAAAAAAAGAAAAAAAATATTATAATTAGAAAATGTTACAAATACTTAAAAATATGCTTTGGATTACCAAAAATAAACACATGTTCTCTAGATTGTTTGTTTACACTTCTGACCAACCTTTTGCTGGATTCTACCCAGCTTTTGGCTAGCCTCCTGCTTGTTTAACTACTAAGAAAAAGATGCAATCCAATTAGTAAGCCATGATTAGTCATCCATCTTCCCCCACAGCTTCAAATGCAATGCCGCACAGAGAAGAAACTGCCTGTTTTTTAATGCCCTCAATTAAAAATAATTGTCAAGTTCCATTTCAAAATGGATATTATGTTTACTCCTTGACTGTACTCTCAAAGACATGGTTGCATCTTTTTATTTATTTGAAGGACAATATAGAGTCCATACTGAAAAAAGGATTTAAAGGCTCACTTTTGTAATTACATATGTTGCTATACATGTTTTGTAAAATCTCATAACACATAAGTTACATTACAAATATATTTTTATCATTGAGTGATACCATTAATTCCAAATTGTGCTAAAAATATATTTATTACTCCTTAATTTTCTATAAACAATATAACATTTACATAATGTTACATTGGCATTTTCTTTCATAAACTATCAGTCAACCCATATTTTCTTTTTGATAACTTGAATATTTTATTTTAATTTTTCAGTTATCATACAAATTAATGTGTCTCAATGTGACATTTTTCATCCATATATATTCTATTACTTTGTTCTTACTCATTCTCTGTTGTCTCTTCTCCACATCTTTGTAGTTCAATTCCTTACATTAAACGAGCATTCTTTCTGCTTTCAGGTTGCTGTATTCCATTGTCCTCTCTAACATCTTTATATTGTTCTTCACCTCTCATTGCTATCCCTTTCTACTTTGATAACTTCCATACACTCATGCATACATAAATCTAGCTTTATTGCATAAGAGTAAGCATGGTTTCTTAAGTTGATGCATTATTATTGTTCACAAGGAAATATAAAAAGGCTGTGAGTCATATCACTTTATTAGTGCTTTTCAGCCGCACATATTTGTGCCACACACTTATTTTCTACACTTAGTGCTGCACAATTTTAATGTTTTCATTCAAACATTGTACTGATGAAGCTACAAATGGTCACTTAAATGATTCCCTATGATTTAACATGCTTCCACCACAGCATGATTTATTCCTTTATTCTTCCTTTTAGAAGAAACAGACAATCTATTGATCCAGGTGAACATTTTGTCTTTCTTCTTTGGATAAGGCCTCTTTTGCTGGAACATATCAATACCCACGTTACAGCAAATTATTTTGACTTCAAGATATCGCTACTGCTTTTCAGATATAAACTAGGTACACATTATTTGCAATAGAATTTCATTAAAATATTTAGATTTTTTTCTTGTGGTTGATTTTATTTGGGGGTTTTGGTTTTATCAGATGGGACTCACTGTGCAGATGAGACCCTCTTGGAAGTCAATATGTAAACAAAGCTGGACTTTAATGGCTCCTACGTGCTGGGATTATGGGCATGTGCCACTCTACTTGGTTTAGATCTTGCTGTTTTGAAATACAAATTCATTGTTTTTCAAAAAAAAACAATTAAGTGAATTTATAACCACAAATATCTTTCCCAATACAATTTTTGCCACCAATATTTTGCATTTCACAGCAATATTTCCTTGCTGTTATGTGGTGCTCCCTTCTGTATCTTGTTTCATTTTGTATTCATTTCCTGTACATATAACTTTTAGCTACTTTTCCATTTTCTTAAATAATTGCAAACTAAGAATAATCCTAAGGTATTTGATCATTTCTGTGATAACTTTAAATGCTCATCAATTTTTGCCCTTTTTGCATATTTCTGTTGTCTTTTATATATGCACATTTTGTATAGTTTTTAAAATTTTCAACAACTTTAGATTTTTCATATTTGCTTATTTATTTGTATATTTATTAGTGGTATTGTATATTGCTAGGGCCTTGTGTATGACCCAAAGAGGTTTATTGTTTTTTCAAAAAACATTTTTGTTCAATTAATATTATTTATTCTATTTCTAATTTCAATTACATTAATTTATACTTTATCTCTTTTATTACTATGTTTCTTCTTACTTTAAGTTTAATTTACGTATGGGTAAAGTTTCTAGCCGGGCGGTGGTGGCGCACGCCTTTAATCCCAGCACTCAGGAGGCAGAGGCAGGCGGATCTCTGTGAGTTCGAGGCCAGCCTGGTCTACAAGAGCTAGTTCCAGGACAGGAACCAAAAGCTACAGAGAAACCCTGCCTCGAAAAATCAAAAAAAAAAAAGTTTCTTAGGATTAAAGCTGATATCGTTAAAATAAGATATTTCTTCCATCTTAATATGCACACTTAGTGACATAAATTTCTTGTTAAATAGTCTTATTTGAGTCCCACTAATTCTGACAGAGTGCCATTCAATACAAAATAGTATGTAATTTTCCGCATTTTATTTAAAGTATGAGTTAGTATGACTATATATATAATGTACTTTTCAGATGTCTGGGTGTGGACCTTCTACGATAAAAACTAATACTGATGAGGGAGCCATTCACACCTAATATGTTGAACAATGAAAGTCACTGATAATTCCTGAGAAATATATTGACATGATAACAGCTATTTTGAAGAATGAAGGGGTGAATCTGGAGGGATAGAATAGATTGGAGGCAGGAAATGATGGGACCCTGTTCCTTCTTCTAGCCTATCCTTATAAGGGTAAACTATGAAAGGGGGATCATTTTTCTAAGCATTGGGGTCAGGTCGATTTAAAGTCCAGTGTGAATGTATTAGCAAAGTTACTGGTGATAGTGTCATCTGTAATGCAGTTAGCATACAGATTAGCTATATGAATCAAGTAGCTTACCTGGTATGCTTGTCAAGCCACTTAAATCACTCAAACTGAGTAAAACTGCTAGTAGCAGAGATAAATTTATATTTATTATCTGCTTCCAAATAGTAAGTAATTTGTTTCTCAACTGTATGTAAGTGAAGTGAAAAGGAAATTATGTAAGGCTTAAAATTCGTCTTACACGTTTATGAACCATTGATGCCTAATCAAGATATATAAATATATAATAGATGAATAAGTAGGTAGGTAAATAGATAGACAGATAGATAGATAGACAGATAATAGTTAAATGGTTTCATGTTCAATTGAATTAAAAATTTTAACAAATCTCTTAGAGCACATAAATAGTATGGAAGTAACCCAGTTGTTATCAGATTGTGATTTAAAATGTAAGTAAAATTAACTTGGAGGGCTCACACAATAATTTTATATTCAATTCAGAAATGATTCTGCAATTCTAAAGTGGTTTTCTCTATGTCTGTTTTCCAAAAGAACTAGCACAAAAGTCATGTTACATAATTATGGAGTTAGGACAGTCTCATAATTTGGTATATCAAAACAAAGGAATAATTTCTTGCTGTGGATAGAAGACAGGACAAGCCATAGTTACCCATATAATTAAAGTATGCAATGGAATTTTCACTTTCTATTTCTTGGGGTTTTGCTTTGCTTTGTTTTCTGAGTTATGACTTGATATATAACACTGTCATCGGGAAATCACAAGGTAGCTGTCAAGAGACACTTGAGAACTTTTTCAGTGGCACCTCTTAATATTTTTCCTTGTAAGCTCTTTTCATAATGCGAAGAAAGGTTCAGAAATGATAATATGTCAAGATAATCCTCCTAATATGTGCACACAACTCATATGTTTGGCTATAACTTCAAAGTGTTAGTAGATTTTTGTCTGTTTTAGACTGAACTGTATCCCCATAAAAGTGATTACATCCTAACCCTTAGCACCTGTGATTGTGCTTTTTGAAAATATATGGAAGGCACTAAAGGAAACCCTATTTCAGAATTACTGGCACCTTTATAAAAAGAGGGAAATAAAACTGGGCAATGTTGGCACATACCTTTAATCCCAGTACTCAGGGAGATAGAGCCAGGCAGATCTTTGGGAGTTCAAGGCCAGTCTGGTCTATAGAATGAGTTTCAGGAGATCCAGAGATAAACATAGAATCCTGTCTAAAAAACAAACAAACAAAAAACAAAAACAAAAAAGAAGTAAACATTTGAAACAGAGACAAAAGAAGATTGCTACATGAAGATGAAGGCAAAGAGTGTAGTATCCATATGGCATATTCCTCCAATGTTTCCCTACTTGGAGGCACAGAATTTATCTTATTCTGTTGTGTATTTGCTTTAGACTAGCTATCTTCTTACTGCCTTCTGATTTCTATGTTGTGAAATAGCCTATGTGTGTCCTAACACTGACAGTGTCTCCTAGGCTTCACAGTTCCATAGATGGACTTTTTGATCATACCAAATGTCTTACCAGTAACTTACTTAAATATTTTTGATGATGAGATCTGAGGTTTTATTTATAAATTATCTAGTTGATATTTTAATTTAAAGCTGCTGCTAGAATAAGATGAGACTTTTGGAGATGTTAGGGCAGAGTTAATATATTTGGGTCATGAAAGAGGCCTGGATTTTGGGAAGGCAGAAAGTGAACTGTTCGTAGATAAATTGTATCCCTCTAAAAGATATGGTTACATTCTATCTCCTAGTACCTATGAAAGGGAGCCTATTTAGAAATACATTCTTTTCAGAAAAATTCAGAATTTTAGGTTAAGCTCTCATTCACTATTGCAGGTGTCCTTAGGAAGACATTGACCGTGTCATGTGCAGATGGCATCAGGTAATGGAATAATGCGCTTACAAAACAAGGAATGGTCACCAAGAAGAAAGGAGGGAATGAGGTAGGGAGGGTGGAAGGGAGAAAAACAGAGAGAGAGAAAGAGAAGTTTATTCTAAGAGAACTCAAATGGAACAAACACTGGAGATATCATGGGTTTGAACTTCTATATAGAACTGCAAAAATAAATTTCTATTTCTATTGTTCTATGTTGCCCATTCTATGGTCCTTTGTTTCATTATCCATTAAAATACCTAATGAATTCGCCTTTAAGATTCCACCTGCATTTTTTATTGATTTTTATTGAGCTCTACATTTTTCTCGGCTCCCCTCCCTGCCCCTCCCTTCCCCCCTTCAACTCTCCCCCAAAATCCCCATGCTCCCAATTTGCTCAGGAGATCTTGTCTTTTTCTACTTCCCTTGTAGATTAGATCTATGTAAGTCTCTCTTAGTATCTATGAAATCTAGAATCTTTTCAATGGCTAGACGCAAGGTGCCTTGAATATAATATAAACTGTATTTTGCTCCAACTTGTGCAACTAAAGGTGAGTGATAGTATATCTTTTAGGATCCTCACATAGTTTAGTGAATTAATGAAGAACGTGCTTTGAAAATGGGAAAACCTGGGAGCAGACACTTCATTCTGATTTTCCATCTCACTAACCTTTGCTTACTCATTGAATAATGTGTTTGTGCTTTCCATGAGCATAGGGTTGAATATCAAATTTGCAGCTGACTCACTATATAATGGATAGTTCAATACACCCTTTTCAAAAATGCCAGGTTGAAAAAACTTGGTAACATGAACTGTAGGAAATGATCCGAAATAAATTTTTACCTATGGAACTGCTTGAAGGATGTCCTAGCTTGCTTACTATTGCTGTAATAAACACCATAACCAAAGGCAACTTGGGGACAAAAGGGATCATTTGGCTTACACTTCCAAGTACCAATCCATCACTGAAAGAAGTCAGGACAGTAACTCAAGAGAGAACCTAGCAAAGACACTGCAGAGGAACACTGCTTACTGGTTTGCTTCTCTGGCTTATTCAGCTGCTTTTGTTACACAGCCCAGATCCAGCTGGCTAGGGATGGCACTGGCCACTGGGCCCTTCCACACCAAATAGAAATTAAGAAAATGTCTTAGATTCAATTTTTCAGTTGAAGTTCTCTCTTGCCACATGGCCCTAGTTTGTTTCAAGTTGACAAATATGAATTAGAAAGAATGAATATTTTCCGTGTGTGTTAATCAGGATATATACCTGGTCTCTACATGTAAATCTTTTAAATTTGAAAAACACATGAGTTTGAAGATGTATGATTTCATAAGTCGAAATTCAAACATTATAGAGCAGTAAATCAAGTTGTTTTGAGGTCAAAAGAGTTGCTTTAAATTCATTATAGAACAGATTTCACAAAGTTGCCTAAAGGAGGAGGGGGAGGAGGAATAGAGAGCAAATATATAAGAACACAGCATATGGGAGATTGGGGAATGAAGATAACCAGCTTGAGACCAGTATGACCTACATAGTGAGACTGTCAAAGAAGGAAAGAAAGAAAGAAAGAAAGACAGGAAGGAAGGAAGGAAGGAAGGAAGGAAGAAAGACAGGAAGGAAGGAAGGAAGGAAGGAAGGAAGGAAGAAAGAAAGAAACGTAAAAGAAGCAATCATAGCTTTCCTGCAATCCCAGATCTCAGAGGCTCAGGCAGGAAGGTTGTTATGTGTTCAAAAGCAGCTGTAGCTATATAGTGAGTTGTAAGTCAGACTGGACTTAATAGTAAGACCTCCATGGCAACTTTTCCTACCTAAAAGATAAATAGTTGCTTCCATTAAATGTGTTTTCATTTTCATTCTACGTGGAAATATTGTGAGATTGGCGATCTCTTCTAGAAGATTCCCCACCCCTCTTGCTTTTGTGAAACATTCGCTTATATCTTTATCTGGAGCAATGATGAACATGGCCTTTTTATTTTGAAAGAGAAATAAAAATGAATATGGAATAATTCACTCATCAAAGTTTTAATGAGGGACTGTAGAGATGAATCAGCCATTAAAACGGCTTGCTGCTCTGGCAGGTGTCTAGAGTCTGGTTCCTGGAGCCAGTGTTGGACAGCAGCTCATAACCCTCCAGGGGATCTCTCTGGCCCTCTTCTGGCCTTCATAGATACACACACAATGACGATGAGAGGATGAGAGACAAATTGTGTATGGTTCCAATTCTCAAGGAATTTTGCTGCTATAAGAAGATACACAGCCTAGTCTGTTTCAGGGACCCCTGGAATTGGGACAAGGATTTATCCCTAGTGCTCCAGCTGGCTTTTTGAAGCCCATTCCATTTGGTGGGATTCCTTGCTCAGCTTTGAATTGGGGGTGGGGGATGGCTAGGTCCTGCCTCAATTAAAGGTGTCAGGCTTTGTTGACACCCCATGGGAGATCTTACCCTTTCTGAGGAGTGGATTGGGGGAAGTGGGGGAGGGAGAGGAGAGAAGGTAGGGGGAACTGTGGTTGGTATGCAAAATAAATATAAAAATAAAGTATGAAAAAGAAAAGGCACGAAATGAACATTTTGGTACATAATGACAATAAAAGTTATCTGAATCATTCAGGATGGAGGATTGTTGTCCTATAGGAACAAAGCTCAATCTTTAAAATGGTAATTAAATTCTAAGGACATAATTTGGATGAACTAAACTACATATAAGAAGTATATATTATATGTACAGTTAAAAAGTGTTTACTGTTAATCTGAAATTAAAATCTAACTAATTGTCTTATATTTTCTAAACTTGTCAATTTTATATGGGGATAATGGAATGTATTTCTTCATTGTGGGAAACATCAAGTGTAAGAAATACTCTGTGTGTGTGTGTTTTGCTTCTTCATTTGTTGATTTTTTTTTTCCTGTTTGTTTTCCAAAAAGAAAGAAAGAATGGGGGAGGTTGTATGAGTGAAGAGGTGGAAAGGATCTGGGAGGTGATGTGAGAGGAGAAAACCATGATTAGAATATATTGTATCTAAAATAGTTTCAATAAATAATGCAAGAAAAAAGACATACATTGTGAGATAGTACTGGGTATTTATCAGATCATGAAAATGTAGTTTTGCCCAATGAGACTCTTATACTCACTTCTAACATGTTCTTAGTAGAGCAGTAGCTTAAGTAGATTTTTTTTAACAACCCAGGGTAAATTCACTAAAATGGGTAAAAGGGAGACAGAGAAAATATTAAAATTGTCTAAGGTTGGATGAATCTAGCAGAGCTAATGGTAGTAGAAAATGACTGGTAGGAATAAAAAAAGGGGGTAGAAGAAACTTTTAGAAGCAAAATCTAGAAGTTTTGGTGACTAAATAATTGGTGTAATTAAAAAGAAGAAGTTTAGGATTATCCTAACAAGCTTATTCTTATGACTAGTTGGAGGTGACTGTTGTTTATTTGTTATGGTGTTATATTTGGACATGTTAAATTGCTACTGGTTTTTATTTTGATAATGAAAATTTGTTTCTCTATAAATATGTAATAAATTCTCTTGAGTTTCATTTTTCTCAGTGACAAAATGGAAATGTTTATATACCTAATTCTTGAATTTTCTTTGAAAAAATATATTAAGTAATAAATAAACTGTTTAGTTCTCATGGGCCAGCCATCTGGAAATTGCCAGTTTATGTTGACAATATATTCTGGGACTCATTAGGATAATGTTAAAATTATAAAATCTAGAAAGCCAATAACACTTAAACTGGAGTTGGTAGAATTAAAATCATTCTAAAGGGAAACTGTCCGTCAAGATTCTTCTAATATTGACACATCAATACAGTAAAACCAAGATTTTGTAAGATTAATGTACCGTTCTGGTCAAAGACCCAGTGATAAATTTCTAGCTTACCTTATTTGTTGAATTATTTCATATTTAATACACTTGAATATAATGTAAGTGCCTATAACTAAGAGGTCAAAATGCAGGGAAAAAAGCTAAGAAATAGTATCTATTTAAAAATTCACATGCCACTTTCATCACAGAGCATAGCCTATGTAAACACTAAGATGACTGATGTGCACTTGTGTGAGCATCTGTAAAAAGGACTTATTTCATTGTTATTTAAAATTTCTATTCTCTAATATTGATTGTAGCTTTAGATAGAAATGAGTTTTTCTAGATAAATATCAAAGAATGGAATGATGTGGGTGAGAAGTTGGACTTCAGATGAACAAATTAACTTGGAGAGATAGACATTTATATAATAAAACAGAGTCATGACTTATGAAGTCCTCACCTATGTACATTCATAAACCATTGTGGGTGGATTATTGAAAGGCTAATGTTCCTGGCATGGAACTAAACAATTTATTACTTAATAAATATCTTCAAAGAAAACTCATGAACAGATATATGGGTTTTTCCATTTCTTTTTCACTGAGAAAATTGAAAATCAGAGAATGTATTTTATATTTACTGAGAACCAGTAATTTCAAAAGCATTCTTAAAGGATAATATGCTATGTATTACAAAATATCACACATACTAAGAATGTAACAATATGTATGAATATGTGCCATCATATATGTAAAGATAGTTATATACAAAATTAGGGATATGTGTGCAATTATACATACAAGAAATGCAGATTCTGATACATAGCTTAATTACATTTTATCATTGTCAAAATAACTATTGCTGATTTTATTGCTTAGTTTTTGATTCATATAATTTGTCAGAGGACTAGCAGAGCATAAATCATTCCTTTTCTGAACAACTATGCACTTAAGTACCCAACATTTTGTTTTGCCATATGTCAATTTATCTTCCTAGATTTGAGACGTAGAATGCAGAGTTGAAAACTGTTTCAAGGATAAGCTAACCTTGTCTATGTAAGAATTCCTCCAATAGTCCTGAAATCTACTTTTTGGTGTCTGCCAAAATCTCTGTAGCAAATATAAGGACAAAGAACATTTATTTATTCTGTTGCTGGCGAGATAGAATATGTCTATACTGAACCAAAGTTTGTATAGTATTTTGCTTGTTCCAGTATTTTATTTTAAAAATATTTTTGTTACTTTTATTTTTTAAATATATTCCTGAAATTTTCCTACATATATCTTAATCACAATATAGCTTTATCTTATCCTCCCCTCACTGCCTCCTTTAACTTCCCGCTCTGACCCACCACCATCACCTCTCCTTTCATGATTTTTTCATTTGTAATTGTTTCTTTAAAAAAAAAAAACCTACTGAACCCAAGTAGTGCTGCTGATATGTTCATGGCATGAAGCCATCCACTGGGATATAGGCAACTTTCCAGTAGCGACATTCATAAAGAAAAGTGCCTCCTTCCTCCAGCAACCATCAATTGCTAATAGGATTGAGGCCTCTGGAAGGTCTCCTCCAATACTAGATCTGTAACTGGCTAGGTCTTATACAGATAACCACTACTGCTTATCAGTCTGTACATGCAGCAGCTATGCTGTGTGGTGTCCAGAATCTGACTCTTACGTTTTTACCATCTCCATTTTTGAGATATTTCCTAACCCTTTTGGAGGGCGGGATGGGGTGAAGGGCATATTGGTATCCATATTCATTCTGTCTTTGACTGAGCACTGACCGTTACCTGTTCTCAACACTTTGCACAGAAATGTGTCTCTTAATTTATCACTACCCAATGCAATAAGAAGCATCTCTGACCAAGTTGGGAGTGGCACAAATCTGTGGATAGAAACGTAAATATCTAGAACAGTATTTTTCAACCTTTCTAACACTGATCCTTTCATAAAGTTCCTTATGTTATGGTGATACCCAACCATAAAATTATGTTGTTGCTACTTTATAATTAATTTTGCTACTGTTATGAATTGTAATCTAAGTATCTAATATTCAGGATATCTGAAATATGACCCCTGTGAAAAGGTCCTTTCACCCACAAAAGAGTCTTGATCCACACATTGAGAACCACTAACCAAGAAGGCAGTTTGATAATGTGACCATTTAGAAAAACATCAATAGTTCCTTCTCTAGGACCAATGACTTCCCTGGCCATGAATTTTGACCATGTTTACAGTATCAGGCATAAATTTTCTCCTGATTGAAGATAGTAGTTGATTATCTGCATAAACACTCTGGCCTCTATTGGACTAGTAGCCATGTCTTGCCTGGTTGGCTAGTACTGTAACATTCAGGATCCAGTGCTGTGTAAGCCCACTGATGCCTTTTCTCCCTCAGCATCTTGCATAGCACCCTCCAGCACTATGAAAAATAGCTAGCAGGGAAAGAATTTTTCTAGCCAGTTCAAGACTGACATCTTTATGTCCTGTAACCAATGGCTGTGATGTCTTCAGCAATAATGTCTAACCATCAAGTTACAATGAACAAACAAGAGGAATGACAATATCCTCTATTGTTTTAGTTTCCCCGGGACCTCTCTGATCAATAACTCATAGGGTGGCAACTTGTGCTTACCGCTGAGATTTTTATTTGACAGCATGTGTCTTCTGAGAACAGAACCAAACATTTTGCTTTTCAAAGACCATTTTGAGATAATTCCTTTATTTTTACCAAGCATTCCTCTTCATGAAATTCCTTCAGTTTTTCTTTGCAAGATTTGGGTGGAAGTTTTTAAATATCTTCACATACGTGTTCATTGATATGATTCTTTCAAGATGCAAGATGTAGTGCTGGTTTTCTCCTTTGTGTGTGTGTGTGTGTGTGTGTGTGTGTGTGTGTGTGTGTGTGGTTGCTCAGGCACACTGTTTATTGCCCCTCTTGTTCTTCTAGTTCTTTTGTTTATTTCTTCATTTTCATTTTATATACCAACTCCAGTCCATGCTCCCTCCCCTTCTCCTGCCCCACCTACCTCCCCTCACATCACCCCACCTCACCCTTCATCTTCTCCTTAGAAGGGACAAGCCCTCCCTTGAGGAGTCAACAAAGTCTTGTATACCAAGTTGAGGCAGGACCAGGCCCCTCCCCGCTGCATCAAAGCTGAGAAAGGTATCCCACCATAGGGAATAGACTCTAAAAAGCCAGTTCATGCTCCTGGTATAAGTCTTGGTCCTACTACCAGGGCCCCTACAAACAGATCAAGCCACACAACTGTCATCCACATTGGAAGGCCTAATTAGGTCCCATGCAGGCTCCCCAGCTCTCAGTCCAGAGTAGTTTGGCTTAACAAATAGTTAAGGCAGAAGTGCTCATGTATAACTATGTCACTAAAATCACTAAAACGTATTGCTTCTACTTATTCTGAATATTATTTACTCTAGGGAATGGTTGGTGTCATGTTTTAAAGCCATGTAATCAACCCTAAAGATAACTCTATGTAGTGAGGCAGTAAAGCTATATGCCACATCCTTCAAAGAACTTTCTTATACCAAGAACCATATGAAAAAGTCACCTTGAAAATGGATTTTTGGTGCTCCTGTCAAATGACCTATGGGTTGTGGCATCTTGATTGCAGCCTTAGAAACAATATGGGGTGTGATGACTCACACCCATCATAGTCACAGAACTTGGGAAGCTGAGGCAAGAGGATTGCCACAAGATTCAGATCAACCTGGGTTACATAGCAAGTTCAACGTCAGCGTGAGTTACACAGTCTCACCAAAAAATGGACACTGAATCAAAACCAATCTGATAAACTTCTCTTAATTTAATGTCCAATGGAAACTCTGAGAAGAAAAATGTATATTATTATGATTTCCTTAAATTTTGAAGTTTACTTTTTCATAACAACTGATATGGTTTCTAGATGTTTTCACATACTGACCTCTTCTGGACACATTATAGTTTATTAATCAGCTTGACATAATACGTAATGCAATCATTAATCAAATTCAAGCTGATTATGGCCACTCTACTCATTGTAAGATACACTGACTAATGGAGTGTGGTGAAATTAACCACTTTTTAAAAAAAATCTTACCTTAAAAACATGATAGTCTGAATTTATTACGAAACTCTTGGATATTAAAAACACGTGGATCCATGTGGCTTGACCAACTTGGTGAGCTCCATGTCCCCATGAGAATACTTCTGTAAAAAAAATTCACCATGGAGTTCTCTGGAAGAATTACATATAAGATTGATTTCTGGCCTTCATACACATGTGCACATATACTCCCACATAAATTTGTAGTGGTACACACATAGACACACACACACATGTGTCTGTACAATGGCATATCTAAATGAAATCAGGTGCTCATGGAAACAAAAAAGAAGGTACTGGATCCTCTGAAACTGAGTTGAAGGTATTGTAAACCATACAACATGGGTTCTGGGCCTCAAACTCAGATCCTCTGCAAGAGTAGTGCATGCTTCAACACTCGGGTGTATTTCTCAAACTGCACTATTTTAAAAAGTAAAAATATATTCAATTGTGAACTGAATCCTCATTTACATTAAAATTGGTGCCCAACTTCTTCCTCTATGTTTAAGCTTTCAGCAAATATAAATGTTTATATCTATGATGATAGTGAGATACTGAATAGGTAGAAAACATAGAAACTCCTTGCACTGAACTTTTCTAATCATATCAAACCATGACATCTCTGCTTCTTGGTAATCACTGATCCTTCCGCTGATAAGAACTGACATGTTAACTAACTAAAAGAGGTCATTTCTATGCATAAACATCAACTTTATATTAACTCTAGAATATGAATGTTCACAGAAATCAAATCAACCAAGAAATCAAGGAATAAAGAAAACACTTCAAACTAGTAGGAAAGGTTCAACCTGTCTTTACTTCTCCATCATTGTTATCTTCATCTCCCTCGGTCCACCTTGCTGGCCTCAACGTTGTTTAGAAGATTGCAGCTTACATTATCCGTATGGAGGTCTGCTTTCTCATTCTGAAGGTGCTGCTGGAGCTCCTTCTGCTCCTTTAGCCAACAGCCTCTGAGATACCAGCCCACGGGGGCGTGGTCTCTTTCTCTTTAAAAAGCAGCAGCAGCCCTCTGCTCTCTCTCTTGCTCCAGCGACTAGACTCCTTTCCTGGCTGTCATGTAGGATGGTGTTCTGTAAGTTTTTTCCCCTCAAATAAATAACCCTTAGAATCCAAACTAATGTGGGATTGTTTTGTGCTTTATGAAGGGAATAGGAGAGATCTAATACTCAAAGCATCATTTTTAATTAATTTTGTCTCAATTTTCATTAATTTTAATTATTTTGTTTTGATTTTCACCATGTATATTCATTGTCCCTGGTAATATGTTATATAAAGATGTTTTCAAATAAGGCTGTATTACACTTGGAGCATTTTACTTTCATCCTCATGCTACCCTCAGCTTCTGTCCCTATTTCTCCAATTAGTGTTATTTGTTCCCCCCGACTTTCACTTTCAGGTCACTTAAACATACAGGATTTTATCTAGCTGTAAAAAAATCTAGGAACCATAGTGAGTCAATTCACAACAAAATAAAATTAAGCATGATATCTGCCCTTCTAAGAGTGGTTTATTTTACTTAATATTATTATCTCCATTTATACCATCTTGAATATGATGCAATTTCATTGTTTGCGGCTGAAAAAAAACCTTTATCCATTCCTTAAGTGCTGTTTTTACCTATCGTGACTAGTGCTGGCAATAAGCACTGATGTCAAAACATATATGATATATAACTTTGAGTCCTTTGATTAAATACCAAAATGTAAATACTACAAAAGTGTCACATGGTAGATCAATTTTCAATTTTGAGAATCTCCCATACTGATTTCCATAGTGGCTGGACTAGTCTTTCATATTTTTAATATATATATATATATATATATATATATATATATGTGTGTGTGTGTGTGTGTGTGTGTGTGTGTGTGTGTGTGTGTGTGTGTTTTGCCTACATGGATGTTCCTTTACCCCATGTGTGTGTAGTGTCCATAGAGACAGACCATACAAGTGTGCCAGATCCCTAATCTTTAAACTGGAGTCACAAATCACTTCAGTGAACTACCATGCGGGTGCTTGGAATCAAACCTAAATATACAAGTGTTTTTAACCACTATTCATCCCTCCATCCCCTAGGCTACTCTTTGGCAGTTATAGAAAAGACTGATGCAAAGTCTTTTGTTTTGCCTAGTTCACATTTCTGAAGTCTGGACAAGTGACTATGTGGAGGTCACTCCTTAAATGATGTTGGGTACCTCATAGAAAATGCCAGTAGTTAGAAGGGATGAAGGACACCATGAGAACACTGCCCACAGAATCAAATAACCAGAGCTCATAGAGGATCACAAAGACTGAACTGACAATCAGGAAGCATGTATAGGTTGACTTAGGTCCTCTGCATTTATATTATGGCTGTTAGTTTGGTGTTTTGTGAGACTCCTAACCGTGGGAGCAGGAACTGTCTTTGACTCTGTTGCCTGCTCTTGGGACTCTCCTCTTCCTATTGTGTTACCTTGTCCAGCCTCAATATGAGGGTGGTTACCTTTTATTATTGCATCTTCTTTTGCCCTGTCTGGCTATCATTTATTGATGCCCTGCTTCTTTCTGAAGAGTAAATGGTGGAGTAGATCTGGGGGAGAGGGGATGTGTGGGAATTGAGAAGGAGCGGAGGAAGGAAAACTGTGCTGGCGATGTATTGTATGAGACAAGAATCTATTTTTTATAAAAGGGAAAAACAGAAATAGAAAAGATGTTCTTTATGGTGAGACTTAGTTACTGCTTTGTGCTATTTGCTGTGGCCCTGATTAATCATTTATATTTTATTAATAGAATTTAAATTAAAACATATCTCTTTATTTACTGTGGGGGGAGGAGTGTAGTTCAAAGAACATGGGTGAGGGATTCTCACAAGGCCCCGCCCCTAGATCAACAACAACAGGCAATTAATATTCATTGAGAGGGAAAATCAGTCTTCTTCAGAAGACTCCCTAATCTGTGATCTAATTTCAGCCAGTCAGTCCAAAGCACATACATATGTGAATAACACTAAATGGACTCAAAGATGATAATAATAAGTAAAGAATAAAGTTCATAAATTTGAGAGGGAGTATATGAGGCACTGGGAGGAAGTGGAAGGAGGGGACATAATGAGAAAATGATGTAAATACAATAGTCACATAAGAAATTCTCAGGAAAATATTAAATGAATGCCACTCACCTGTCTTGCCATTCTGTCTGCTTTTTCCCTCTTGTTTTTAAGGCTGTAGTAAAATTATTTATTAAATTGTTAAATTACTTCCATAATAAATTACCATACATTTAAAAACTTAAAGATCACAGGAATTTATTGTCTTTCAGTTCTGAAACTCATAAATGTAAAACAGGCTTTTTCTCAGATGAAGGTGTCAGCAGGGCTATGCTCCTCTTAGAGATTCCAAAGAAAAATATTTGTCCTTGACACTGCCAGGTTTTAGTGCCATTAGCTCCCCTTGTCTAGTGGCCCTCCATCTTCCATTACTATCACTACAAGCATCCCTTCCCTCAGGTTAGCGCTCTCTCTGGAAATTATTCTTCTCCTGTCACCTTTTATAAGATTGAATGCATTAAACTCAGGTTGATTTTTCAGAAGAGTATTCCAATTTCAAGGCACATGTTTAAGGCACATCTGAAAATTATCTTTGGCCATGAAAATTAACATGTTTGTAGGTGCTGAGAATTAGGATGTGAACATACTTGAGGAGGCATTAGTTAATCTATCATGATGGTTTTACTTTTCACTGAAATCCAGACATTTCCATTTAAAAGCAACTCCTTGATTTAGCAGTTTACTAATCAATTCAATTGTTTTTTAGATTATCAAGGATATCTGTTAATTTAATTTCAGTATATTGAATTAAAGAGGACGAAATAACTGCAGTTAAGTCAATCTGCCAGCTGTACAAAGGCTGAATATGTATAGATTGACTTCTCTAGATGTGTCTTTACAAAGCAATGTGTGGTGAAATTTTGTTTGTGCTGTAACAAATAAAACTTATCTGAAGATCAGAATGATGAGCTAAGTCATTAGTTAGCCATAGAGGCCAGGCAGAGGTGGCACGCACCTTTAATCCCAGCACTCAGAGGCAGAGGCAAACAGACCTCTGTGAGTTCAAGACAAATCTGGGCTACACGAAATTGATCCAGTCTGAAAGAGAAACAGAAATAAGTGGTGGTGGCTCACACCTTTAATCCAAACACTAGGGACGTGGAGACAGGAAGGGATATGGCTGTGTGGAGAGAGAAATATAAAGTGTGAAGACAGGAGCTCAAGGCATTCAGTCTGAAGACTTGTAGCGACAGGATATCCTATTTGTTCTGAGGATTTTTATACAAGTAAGAACTAGTGGCTGACTGCTCTGCCTCTCTGACCTTTCAGCATTTATCCCGATACCTGACTTTGGATTTTTCTTACTTAGACCAGTTGTACCCAGGTACCCTGGAAGAAAAACCAGTGTTCTTAACCGTTGAGTCATTTCTCCAGTGCCATTAATTAAATTTGTGCTAGAGGCATAATTCTTCCTAATGGTCATTCACATTTCCTGCTATTTGGAGCCAATATTGTGATATTTGGCAAGTTTAATATATACAGATTAATTTTTGTATGATTGTTCACAAAATATTGCTTTTGTGCTTATAATACTGATTTGCACTTTTAAATATTAAAAGCACAATGATGATTTGTGTTCTAAATAGAACAAACCCATACTTACGTATTCAATCAACTTCTATTGCTAAATATTCTCAAGAAACAGAAGAAAATAGAAACAATCTAATCTGAAAACAGCCTGTTCTTTTGTAATTATTTGAAAATTTCATGCATATGTAATGAATTTTGGTCATTTTCAGCCCCTATGAGCCTTCTTTCTCATCTCTCCCTCTCTTGATAAAACTCTTCTTCCAAAGAATCTTTCTCCTACTTTGACATTAATTTATCATTTCTCATACATAGCATCCTTACTGCAGTTTCCCTCACTCTTCTCTTTCCAATCTTCCATCCTTCTTCTCCCCCAGATCCACTCCTTCACTGTTTTCCTTCAGAAAAGAGCAAGCCTTCCAGGGATATCAACCAAACACAGCATATCAAGTAACAACAAGACTAGGCACAATCTCTCATATCAAGGATGGACAAGGCAAGCCAATAGGAGGAAAACCATCTTAAAACTGAAAAAAATGTAGAGCTCAAAAAAATCAATAAAATTAAAAATACTGAAGTCAGATACAATTTGGGATTCCACTGTTAGGAGTCCCACAAGAACACCAAGTTACACAACTGCAACATATATGCAGAGGACCTAGGCGAGACCTATACAAGCTCCCTGAGTGTTGTTTCAGTCTCCGTGAGCCCCTAGGAGCCCTGCTTAGTTGATTCTGTGGGCCATGTTCTCTTGTCTATCTATGGTTGCTTATATGGATATGAGATGTGAAGTTATTTAGGGGAACATGGGTAACTTCTCAATGGCTACACCACTAAAAATTATGCTACCCTTCCTCCAAAAGTCATCCACTACCCATATTCCCTCCAGGAGCTGCCTCAGGAGCCCCTCTCCTGTGCATAATGAGATGGTGGAGGCAAATTTAGTGAAGGTAACCACACCTGCAGCGAGCTCCTGAGTCTAGTGGCTAGGTCCTGTCCAGAAGTTCGTGCTCTACAACACTTCTCCTCAACCTCTGACTCTTAGATTCTTTCCACCTGCTCTGTTCTTAGTCCCCAAACCTTGAGGGGTGATACAATGTTCTGTTTAGGATGCTTACTCTCCTCTCGCTTATTCTCCATACTTTAATAATTTATGACTCTCTGAATTAACCACAGTGCACTGCAAAAGAAGCTTCCCTGGGAGAGGCAGTGCTAATTTACCAGTAGAAGCATCAGTATTCTTAAAATAGTTTGATAACTTACCCATTTGTCAAAACAACAGTAGTAGATTTTCTTCTGTTGCCTATAACCTTCGTTTGTTTGTCAATGTGACTACATCTGGAAATAACTAAAACACAAGCAGCCATCTGTGAGGGGTTCTTCTCAGTTGTATTACTTGAGATAGAAGATGCACTGTAATTCTAGGTCCAAGCTTATGGCGGCAGCCTCCATAAAAGGACATGGAAGAATGAAGCTTTTGCTTTTGGTCTGCGTGACCTCACTCTCACTGGCAATGATATTTGTCCTGATCTGGGCCATTTCTTCATTGATACTAGCACCTCTGTGATTCCAACACAGATTGAAAATTGGCAGCTCTCTAGGGCTTCCCTGGAACTCCAGAACCAGATTAGAACTGCTGAGACACTCATTCTCATGGACCGAACCAAATCCGTGGACTTTCCATCAGGAGTTAGCCGTTGTTGGACTACATAGATCACAGCCTGTTAGTCATTCTAATAAATCCCTTTTGATATATTAGCTAATTTTATCAATTCTGTTCTTTAGGGAAGCCTGGCTAATACACAATAGGTCTGAATTCTCTCCCCTGAGAAAGTTCTCAAGTCCAGTCATAAAATGGGTTGTTTTCCTTACAATCATCATGTAGCTAGTGGGGTCTACAACTGGGTAGGTCTCTTCTTCACCAGCATGTAGGATACAAAAGGCATCATTGTGTATATCTACATGTATATGAAATATACATTCTCACTTAAAATGGGAAAGCACATGGAAATAGGAGGATTTTTCTATTCCTTATCATGCTGGGGCTCAAAACTTGGTTATTGTTGAACTAAAATGGATTTTTAATAAATAAAAAGAAATATAATTTTTGAGGAGTTCAATGTCGATATTCCATTGGAATCTGTGGCAATTATTAAATTAAAAATATTTAAAAAGTGTGAAAATTCTATTATAACTTCTGGACTAACCAATGACAACAAGAGCTGGAGTATTTATCCCTTCAGTCTGAAACTAGTACATGTGGGCATTATTAGCAGTATCTACTTGGTTTCTGGAATCTTCCCCTTTAACAAACATGTCTTCAAACTATTCATCAAATACATTGGCTGAGTGGTGCTAAGGAAAGAGTTTAAAGTAGGAAGGCCCCTCTAGGACATTCTTAGAAGGTAGGCTTTCAATATTTGAACACATCCTAAGACTGCTTTGGGGTTTTCTAAATTGCCTGCAGACATCACTTCTTTTTCTGCCTCTCTTAGTTCATGCACACTGCTTTGATGAGCAGGGACTGCTTTAACATGGCAGAGTTCCTGAGAATCTCCCCTTAAGCTTCCATTTTATTCTGTGTCACTAGGTCCAAAGGATAAAAATCTTTCTTAGAGGCTGCGAACTCGGCTGATGTTTCCGTATCTTTTGTTGCCGCTGGAGTCTGTAGCAGCTGAGGATTTGCCTTACCTATATGCGGCATTGCATTTATTTTTAATCAAGCAGTATGTATTGATATTTCATTGTTCCCGTGTTTTTCTTTGTTTCCATTTATCAGTCTAAGCTGTGAGCAGAGAGGGTTGAGAGCTGACTTTGAAATGTGTCAGCTGTGTAGAGCCCAGATACTAAAGAGGTTTCCATAGCAACGGGAGATGTGTGGGAAAGCCTTGTGCACACTATAGCTTAGGAAACAGGATTTATTTTGCTCAGGCACAAAGCTTCTCCTCAGACCTGGAAATATTTCGTAAGTACAGGGATACTAGGTTTCTGTTAGTTTTAGTTACTGAATGTGCTAAACCTTCATTTCTATGCAAACTCTGCATTATGCGTAAGTAAATTAAATACTGGCATTTAACACATACTGTTTCAAAACCGGTTGGAAAAATCAACATATGAAGCTATTAAAATAAGGAGTCAAGTTTTATCACTGCAAATATCCAAGGAGATTCATGCTTTTATCATAAATACAATCACTGAATTAGTGGATGCATTCTGGAATTTTCTGCTCCCATCCTTACCTATAAAATGTCTTCAATATATAGAAAATATTTGCTTCCTACAAGGTTTTGAGAAAGGACTTAATCTTTACTTAGCAATAAGCACACCTAAAATAAACCCCATTGCCTACAATATGGCCACAGTGCTAACCTAGGAACTTCATCTTAGAGACAACCAATCTTTATGCCATCTGTGTTCAGTTCAGTTAACTTAATTGTTTTAAATGGAACTCAGTAAACTAAAACTTCTAATCTGCTTTTTTGACTCATGGAATCTCAGTTAGGTGGATTATGACACAGACATTGGACAGATGTACTTCCACACCTACTGTGATCAATCAACCCCAAGGACATACTCAACCACTATTCCACAGTAACAGAAGTCCACGGAATCTAAAGACAGTTACAATTAGGCTATGAGTTTAGTTGTAAAAAAATTTGCAATGAAAAAACTTTCATAAATTACTCAGACAAGCATGGCAATTTGCTAGGTCAAAACTGTACTTCCTTAATGTTGAGCTTTGTGATTATACCCTGGCTTATTATATTCCTATTATCATTCTGCCAAAAGAATTAATAAGCTTTATCCCTGCTACACAATCATTTTGTTAATGTCTAATGAGACTTCATATTTCAACTAGAACCTACCTCAAATTTGTAATCAGGACACTGAAACTGTAACTCTTATTTTCAAGAATGCATTTTAACTGATGCATTCTATTGTGGCTTCAGGTGTCACTTGTTTCCAGTTTGAAGCCTTGATTTGAGTGTCAGGACTAATAGCTGGTGCTGGATACTGGACGCATCTTTCTAAACTGTGGGCACTTTCCCCAAATGCAATTTTGTCCACAAGTGAACTCCCTTTTCTACAGCTACTATTCACATCACAGTCACTTCACTTCAAAAAAACTTTGTTCCTGATAATAACACTTTTATTCTCTTAGGATAGTCATCCGTAAAACTTGGGGTCATGCCTAGAAATCTCTATTTGGGTAGTATCTCTCACTTCAGTTTATCAGATACTATTTCCTTTTAATAAGACAGATTTCTTTCAAAGTCTTCCTTCTTTCTCTGTCTATTCCCACGTATTTACTTTTTGTCCTTTATTACTGAAGAGGCTCCTTGTCAAGCTCTCAGGTTCCCCATTCCTCCTAACCTAATATAACCTCTTGTGTCTTTCTTTTTCATAGATGACACCAAACACTTGTAAGAAGTAATGTTAAACATGAACCATATATAGCTCATGGCTTTAGAGGGTATGGTGGAGTAGCTCCCATTAGGGCATTCAGCAAGCAAAGAGATAGGACTCATCTGGGCATATCCTACCATTTTCTCTCTTTAGCCCATTTATTCCATACAAGTTCCTAGCCTGTAGGATGGTAATACACACATTCAAGGGCAGGCTTTCCCTCTTATTTAATCCTCTGTGGAAAAGTTTTCCTAGATATTCTTAGAAGTATACTTTACAAATATCTTGGGAATCTCTCATTCTAATCAAGTTGCCAATCAAGATTACCATTGTACTGCCTATACTTTTTCATCTCTTTTGTATACTACAGCCTTTATCATTCGTGTCTCTTAAGGGCAAATTGCACAGTTTTGCACTAATCCCTGTTGGTGTGTATACAATCCACAAAGGCCCAGGTAAATAGTAACTTAAACCACTCTAAATTTCTTACATCCATTAGAGAATAATATGCACTAAAAATTAAGGAGCTATGAATAGAATAAAAAGAGGAATGCAATGGGAAACCAAAAAGTAGAAAATAATTAGAAAAAAAACAGGTACTTAAGTATTCACAGAGGTTTGGAAGCATGAATTTAGCTTTTAGCCTTAATATCAAAATGTGGTTTGCAGTAGAGCTGATGACTTGGCTACAGCATTGAATTTTGAGATGTTTTTGGAGATCATTTCAAGGAAAAATGGAAGCTGCTCCAAAGGGGGAAAATATCTAATCTCTTACAAAGACTGCCACCAAAGGCATTTTAGGCTCCTAGCTCTCTCATTTTCTACTTTTCTGAATTTTACAGAAAGTTAAAAAAAAGCAAGCCTTATGTTTATGCATTGGTCTGAATGTTTGTATTCTCTTAGATTCATGTGTTGATGTCCAATGCTCAATTGCATAGCTGTACCATCTGCTGCGGATTGAACAACTTTCTCCGAAATTCACGTTCTGAAGTCTCAACCCAAAGTGATGATATTAGGAAATGGGTCGTTAGGGTAGGTGATTATGTGATGAGGGGAAGATCAATAATTAATGGGCCTAGTACCTTTATGCACGTGACCCAAAAGATCTCATTGACCTTTCATGTCGTGTAAGGATGCATAGACAGTTTTATTTGGTAGTCATTTCTTCTCCTCCTTATCACGAAGCAGGATCAGTTAACAACCAAATCTTGTTCAATCTAGTTCATCAAACTTCTTTTTAATTCATAGAATTTCTCTCTCTGTCTGCTTACACTACACTAATCATGACATTCTCATGTCCTACTGTATTATTTTGATATTTCCATTTCCTGTATTTTTCATATTTTAGAGTTATATATCTAAAGTACTTGTAATTGCCATACTAAAGCATCAACAATTTGCCATTAGAGAAAAGAAGTAAATAATTTGTATTTTTAGGGATCTTGAATGGAGATGGAGAACAAAGATTGTGTATAATTAGCTATGTGTTTTAAATATGAACACAGTATCTGATTGTAAGTAACTAAAGCAAAATAAAATTATTGACAAAACATCGGATAGTTTATAAAGCAGTAAGATGTCTAGAAAAATAAGTTCAGAAGATGATAAAATACTAAAGTTAGATAAGTAACAAGAAATGTATCCCCCTTAATTCTTCAGGGACAGTTAATAATGGTATCACCGACTCTGGCCACATAACTATCAAATCGAGAAATAATCACTGTCTATTTTTCTTTACATTACTCCCTCATAACTTAAATACCAAGGTTCTGGGCATGTATTTTAGTGATAGATGGTTTTCTTAGAATGTTTGAAATCCACTTTTCCATTCACAGTATCACAAAATTTAAAATACCTGAGCAGTTCATTTAAGTAGTATGTCTAGAATGAATCCTTGAGAGAGTACCTAGATACTTCATGATTTGTAACATAGCCTTAGCATGACTAAAACAGAGTAGAAGAGTTTAGAAGTTAGGTGTCCTCTCAAAAGACAAAATAGTATAAAAATACAGCATGCTTATACTTCTTTAATTTCAAAATGGAAGAACCAGCTTTACTTCTTATTACAGTTTTTTTTTTTTATATTTGGACGAGTAATATGTCCAGTTGAAGAGAGAGAAGAGGGATTATGTGAGCAATGAGGGTCAAGATCATGATGGGGAAATTTAAAAAGAAAGCTGACCTGAGCTTGTGGGGGCTCACGGACTCTAGACCAGCAACTAGGGAGTCTGTATGGGACCGAGCTAGACCCTCTGCAAGTGGGTGACAGTTGTGTAGCTAGGTCTATTTGTCAGACCTCTGGCAGTGGGAACCAGACTTGTCCCTGGTACATGAGCTGGCCTTTTGGAACCCATTCCCTGTGATTGGATTCCTTGCTTAGACTTTATGTAGGAGGGGAGGGGAAGAGCTTGGTCTTGCCTCAACTTGATATACCAAGCTTTGTTGACTCCCGTGGGAGGCCTTACTTTTACTGAATGGAGATGGAGGAGGACTGGACAGGGGGTAAGAAAGAAGGTTGGGAGGTTGGTGGAAGTAGTGGGAGGAGAATAGGGAGAGAAAACTGTGGTTTGTATGTAAAATAAAAAATAATAATAAACCAGCAAAAAAGAGTAATGTTGAGACAAATTGAAATTGATGCATTCATATGACTGAACTGAAACATGATTGTTAACACTAAATGAAGGATAAATAATAAAATCAGAGTCCTGCAGCACGCCGCTCCTGCCAGCAGAAGAGACGACTGCAACAGGATCCTTCTCAGAACACCCTTTATTAGAGCATTTACGCTTGAGGTTTGAAAGAGGCAAGAAGACCCCGTCCCCGTGGAAGCAGAAGAATATATATGGTGCCAGACAAAGCCCTGACGTGTCATCAACCCAATGGCTCAGGCCAGAATGGAGTGATAAACGTGCTAAATAATGATTGGCCAGATTGGATGGCCAGATCGAAAGACTCCCCGCGCTGGGAGGGGGAGCTCAAGTTCTCTCAAGTTTGATGTGGAACAGCAAACGGCGCCCAGGCTCCGTGCCCACGACATGACAGCGCCATGGTGCGTGCTACAGAGTCCCACATCACTTCTTGGTTAATATTTAGTAGCAATAAATGTGGGTCAGGGCAGTTATTTTAAGAAACTGTTAATATTTTTCTATTTCCATGGCATTGAGATGTTAAGGAGTGTAAGAAAGATATGGTCAGTTTATGGATGCTAAGCACAATAAGTGCAAATATTTTTCAGTAATTAACTACAAAATTATTCTGAAGGAATGAAAGGCAACTTAATGAAGAAGGTAAAATTTTGAACCCAGTCTACTTTAAAGGATGATGAGGATGTGAATGAACTTGAATGTGAGGATGGACACACCTGCTGGAAGGCACAGCATGAGGACAGTACACTGGATATAGAAACAGGGAAACATCAAGAACAATTGGGATCAACTTTTAGGGTCAGAAAAGGGAAGGAGCATGCTTTGACCTTTAAAGATAGAGCCGGTTTAAGAGGTCAATTTTATTCTGGAGTCTATAGAGATCCATCTTAAAAGATGTGTGTGTGTGTGTGTGTGTGTGTGTGTGTGTGTGTGTGTGTGGAGTCAGAAGATTAACACTATGATTTGGGAAGATTAATCTTGCCCTATGGTCAGTTTCAAACAATCCATGTACACAAATTCTATGTGATGTCATAGGAGGTGTTTAATTTATACAATGGAAATCCATTCCCTCTTGTCCTTGTCTCAGTAAGAGTAAATTTCTGCTTAAAGCAAACAGGTCAATATCCCTCTACTTACAGAACATTCCTACTCAATTGTCACTAAGAAGTACTGAAAAATTGTCAGAAGTGTTGTGAGGAACTGGACTATTAGTATAAATAAACCACAAGCATACAATATAGAGCTAAACACTTGAATCAAATGTCAATACCTAAGCTCTTTCAGGCTCTGTTTATGACATAATATCAGCATGCAGGGTTGATTAGGATGAGTTAACTACAATTATTCCATGGTGAAGGAAATAAACAGAAGACCACCTCAGATATTTATTAAGCATTCATCCATGCTACCCATTACCTTAGGCAATTTCTCTATGTGTTAATACTGAACTTTTTTTTAGCTGTGATTTGTAAACAAAATTTTTCCCCTCCCACTTTACCCCAAATCCCACCCTCCGTTTTGGAAGCAATACCAAAACATCTATATTTGGAGCTTTTGTCTCCTTAGGAACAGGAATAATTAGTCTTCTTCATTAAAAAGTATCTCTACTATCAACTATTATGGAAAAAGAGTGGATTTTAATAAAAAAAAAAACTATGGTTGTGCAAGTAATTAGCTGCCAAAATCACAAGAGGAATGACCTCAGTATGTTTAGTAATAGTACCTCATTAGTGGCCATTGAGAATGATCTACAAATGTATCTTCATTGTCTCCAGTGTTCCCACTTTTTTTGGTTGAATATTAATGTCGTCTCAGTATGCTGTTGCCATCAGACCTGTCATGACATATATTAACCGGCCACGGATGGTATTAAACTCTAGAATAATTATGCTTCATGGGTCAGACTATTTCAAATATTTAAAAATTTTATGAATTTGAGTGTCACCATAAAACTCAGACTAGTGTTTTAAATTTTACACATAATACCAAACAACTCAATAGAATTATATCTGTTTAACTTGAATAAAAGGTTTCCAGTATTTGAGCAATTGTCTTAGAAGATTGCGTTAAACACATCTTATAAAACACTTAATATTTAGTTGGCTACTATAACTTAACAGACATCACGACCCAGTGTTGCAATTCTAAAATGGTTGCCCAATGGCATATGGCATGGAAACTGCAGACATTTAATCTACTTGATGGAGGAAGGTCATTGGCTAATAAAGGCACTGCCCTGGCCCATTTTATTGGTTAGAGGATAGGTGGGAGGAGTAAACAGAACAGGACGCTGGGAGGAAAAGGAAGTGAGCTCAGACTCGACCGCTGTCCTCTCGGGAGCAGATGCCTGAGAGAGACGCCATGCTCCTGGCTCCTGGGCAGACGCATGCTAAGAAGCTCTGACCCAGGATGGACTAGGCTAGAATCTCCCCAGTAAGCGCACCTTGGGGTGCTACACACAGATGATTAGAAATGGGCTAAATTAATATGTGAGAATTAGCCTAGAAAAGAATGGGCCAAGCAGTGATTAAAAGAATACAGTGTTCGTGTAATTATTTCGGGGCATAAGCTAGCCGGGCAGGTGGCTGGGGTGTTGGGGACGCAGCCCCGCCGCCGCCCTTATTACTTCATCTACTCATCTGAAAAAGCCCCATTACAGTACTCATGAAACCTTTTAACCTTAATAAATAAGTCAACCGAACAGCAAGAGCCTCTTTTTTCTTTAATCACATTAGCTGTCTTTTGTTGGTCCTTTTTTGACGCCACTTCAAAACAGGGCAACCTTGTAAGTAATTCAATCCTGGGGATATTTCTTCTCTTTTGATATGGATACCCTAGGTAGCTAAAGATAGATTTAATATCTATATGATATGCCCATGAGTCTAAAAATTATTTTCAAAGCAAAGTTCGTGTTTTTTTTTCTCCAGAAATGCACCTGTTTCACTGTCTGCTTGATAGTTTGTTTTTTTTTTTGATTTTTGATTTTTGATTTTAAGAGCATTTCAAACTAAGCTTTTCTGTGTGTAGTCTTTCCAGGAGATCTCACGCCTTAGTGAATAGTTTTACATTTATTCTAGTTTGTAGCTTGTAATTCTGGACATCACTACAAACTCACAAAGTTTTCTATATCTGTAGCTAACAATATCTGTTTCACAAAGTCCTACTCAAATATCCAGCTAAATATGATTCGCTTCTCTCTGAATTCCTCCCTTTCTGGAACAATCACAACATCCCCCTCAGCGCCACCATTATTCTACTTTGCCTTGTTTGCACTGTAGGCTTGCAGCATATTGCAAACTGAAAGGCTCAGCTCAACAGTTCTCGTGCCACTGAAGAGAAGCCACAACAGGTGATTGGGATAGTATGTTAATTTCTAGATTTACAGAAGAATGGATACGAATCAGTAAGCAGAGTAATATGAAAGATACATCTTCGTCTGTGGAGTATTCTAGAATTGTGGGTGGTGAGAAAATATCCACATAGTGTAATAGTATGCAGGAGCTCAGAACTTTGTACTTATTTCACAGGGAGAAGTTAGCTTGTTCATGGTCATGATGATCTTAAACCTGCTACTAAGGATGATACTTAGCCATCATAATGGTTCAATGCAATAAAATGGCACCTGATGTTAGTTTGTTTTCTACCGAGTCTGCATTGGCTCCTGGTTTGATTGACAAGCACAAAACAGGCAACAAAAAGAGGTGTATGAAGACAGACAATAAGGGATAGGAATGCTATTCTTGAAAAAGACATAAATAAATTTGCACTAAACGGTGAAGAAATTTTCACCAGATGCTACCACTTATCCTTTTGCCTAAATCACAAAATCAGTCTCACCAGCATATAGGTCTAATTTCCAGGGAAACTATAGTGTGCTTCATCTTTTACCAACTTCATATCCATTCTACCCTTTTTTCCATCCCATCCCTGTACTGAGCTGGTGTTTTGTTTTTCCCCCACATGCCACTGAGCTGTGCCTCAGTACTACCTTTTACTAGTACTGCAATTTACCAGACTTTAAAAAAAAATACGTACACTTGTCTCTGCCTTATCCCATCTTCTCCCAGATGTTCTCACTGCCTTCTTCCTCACTTTCTCCAGGTCACAACTCACATAATATTTCATCATGTTCCTTCCTTGACTTCTTCCCCTTCTGATTACCAACCACATTATGAACCCCTTAAAATGTTAGCCGCACCAGAATTAATTCTTAATCTTTTATTTGTTTTTCTATGACAGCCACATGATTTTGAAAACAATACTAGTCATTTAAAAAATGTTCAATAAATACTGATTTGTGAAAACTCAACACATATTCTGATGAAACCTGCCTATTAAAATTCCAATGAGAATTCTGGAATGCTATACTTAAAAGCAATAAACTTTATGAAACCCAATACTATTTGTGGTGAATATATGCCAATAAAAATAAATAAATTGAAATGGCAATTCTTCCTAATAATTACTAACAAATGCTAACAACAACCATGCTTGCTTAAGCAATATTAATCTGGCAGAAGAGAATCCAAGAACTATGACAATTTCTGCCAACACCCACTTAGATTCCTCTTTACCCCATCCATCTGTTAACTGTTTCTAATCGTGTATTTGGCTGGCAGCTTTTTTTTCAGTCCCATCTAAACTTTTTTCTTGCCCAAAGAAAAATGCATAATCTCAATGTGTAGTACATATTTAGCCTTTTCTTTTTCAAGATTTAGTGCTATGTCTTTGCTTAGGTATTCTGACCCTACAGACTCATCTCCTTAATGGTTACCATACAGCCTAACTACCAACCGTGTTCACCATATTGCTGATCCAAAAACAAGTTCAGCTATTTAATGGACTGAGTTAAGCAATTGTTTCATAATTGGAGTATACAGACATGCTGACTAAGTTGTGTGTGGACAGTACAATTGTAGACACTAGTTTTCAAGCTGCTTGAGTAGCTGTGCCCATGACAAAAAGAAGAATAAATTTGTTTGCATGGTCACAAAATTGTAGGGAGGCAAAGCTAAAAACTGAGTTTTTCAGTATTTAAAAATATTAGTATGTCCGATCATATGACAAGGGCATTTGTTCAACTATGTTCATAGCAGCATTATTTGTAATAGCCAGAACCTAGAAACAACCTAGATGTCCTTCAATGGAAGAATGGATGAAGAAAGTGTGGAATATATACACATTAGAGTACTACGCTGCGGTAAAAAACAATGACTTCTCAAATTTTGCATGCAAATGGTTGGAAATAGAAAACACTATCCTGAGTGAGGTATGCCAGACCCAAAAAGATGAACATGGGATGTACTCACTCATAATTGGTTTCTAGCCATAATTAAAGGTCAGTGAGTCTATAATTTGATATCCTAAAGAAGCTAAATAAGAAGGTGAACCCAAAGAAAAACATATAGCTATCCTCCTGGGTAGGGGAAGTAGACAAGATTGCCAGGCAAAAAATCGGGATCTTAAGGGTGGGAGGGGGGTAAGGGGAGATGGGGAGAGAAAAGTGAGAAGGGTAGGATGGGGAGAACTTGGGGCAACGGGATGATGGGGATAAAGGAAGGTTGGATAGGGGAGCAGGAAAGCACATATCTTAATTAAGGGAGCCATCTTAGGGTTGGGAAGAGACTTGGACCTAGAGGGGCTTCCAGGTGCCCAAGGCGAGGTCCCCAGTTAGTTCCTGGGGCAGCTGAAGATAGGGAACCTAAATGATCCTATCCTATAGCCATACTGATGAATATTTTGCATATCACCATAGAACCTTCATCTGGCGATGGATGGAGATAGAGACAGAGACCCACACTGGAGCACTGGACTGAACTCCCAAAGTCCCAATGAGGAACAGAAGGAGGGAGAAGATGAGCAAGGAAGTCAGGACCAAGAGGGGTGCACCCACCCACGGAGACAGTGGGGCTGATCTATTGGGAGCTCACCAAGGCCAGCTGGACTGTGACTGAAAAAGCATGGGATAAAACCGGACTCTCTGAATATGGCAAACAATGAGGGCTGATGAGAATCCAGGGACAATGGCAAGGGGTTTTGATCCTACTTCATGTACTGGCTTTGTGGGAGCCTAGCCAGTTTGGATGTTCACCTTCCTAGACCAGGACGGAGGGGGGAGGACTGTGGACTTTCCACAGGGCAGGGAACCCTGACTGCTCTTCAGACTTGTGAGGGATGGGGAGAGGTGTGGGGGTAGGGGGAGAGGAGTGGGGGAACGGGGAGAGGAGTGGGGGAGGGGGAGGAGTGGGAGGATGGGAGGAGGCGGAAATTTATTTTTCTCAATAAAAAAATTAAAAAATAATAAAAAATAATAACATAGACATCTTTTTCTATGTATCAGCAAAAAAATATTAGTATATTTTAGTCTTTAAAGAAGAAATGAAATAAAATACTAATTATTCTGCAGTAATTATATGGGCTTTTCTATGATGGTTTTGTATGGAACTTTAAAAAAAATCTAATTATATCAATTCTGCAAGGAGAATAATAGTAAATGCAAGTATCTCACAGTAGTTAAATGGCCAGGGGAGGTCAATGACACTTAGAATAAAATTGTGTTCAAAACCCCATGCTGTTAGCTTCTTTAGAATTACTTTTTTCAGCCATATTACATTAACTTAAGAGACAAAAATTAAAATTATTTTCTAGTTTAGCTTATTCTTTGGTTACAGGTGAAATAATTTCATAACTAAGATGGAGCATGACACATTTGTAAGAGAACTAGAATAAGGACCAAGGCTACTTGGTGTTATACAATAAGAATTTTGTTATTTATACCTTACCTGCATGTTCTGGGTCTTAGACTCTTTCTTTCTGTAATGACAAGAATGGATTCCAATGCTTATAAGCGCTTGACCCTGATGGAATATTTTCAAAACATGCTGGCATTTGGCATTTAGCAGGTAGACAAGAATGATACTACTAAAATGGTCTTGCCAGTTCTATAAAAAAAATTGTCTTCTTTATAAGCCAGTCAAATTTCTTTGACTAAACACTAGGCTGGGTGATTTTTATGATTTCGCCCATCTCTGATGTTTGTTACTTCCCTTGGAGTCACTATATTAATGTATAAATCACTAAAAGTTGGAACCAATAAGAGCATCTTCCTCAAATTATTGCATTTGAATATGATGAGAAATTTCAACTCTTCTTGAAGCCAACAAATATTTTTGGTTCTAAGTGTACACTGAATGTGACAAAGATAACATTAAGGATTGGAATGGAAGAGGGCTTATACAGTTCCAAGACTTCTTTCTGTATTTTATAGAAAGTAACAAAATTTTAAACCTAATAAAAATATTTACTTTAAAGAAGCATAATATAACCTCTAGAGTAAATACCAAATACTAAATACATACAAAAATAAGAGCAAAAACCATGTCCCCAAAACAGTCCCAAAAGAAAAATAAAATTTGTAAGAAGAAATATCAATTAACCCAGGGAGAATTAGTAGAATAAATAATATAGAGGCCTGTAGGTAAATTCATGAGAACCAAATCAAATGGGTATTAAGGATTTATTTTAAAACAATCATGGATGCAGAGTAAGGTAGAATAGCTACTGTGGTCTTCCATTCTGTCTGGGGGTGAATGGAAGCAGAAGTCCAATCTCTGACCATCACATGAAAAAGTTCCTTCCTTTAAAGAGGTCATGTAGACAGACAAAATCTCCACTGCTACTGCTATCAGACCAGATAGCCCAATGTCATGGGCAGAGTGAATATCCACTGCACATCCCCTTTCGTCTAAATAATAGGGTTCTATACCAAATACAAAACTATGTAAAATAACAACAATTATCAAGTTCTTCTAGGAGAAAGAAATGGTAATAACATATACAAAATCAGAACTACAATAGACAAAAGTAATGTCAAGCAAGAAATAAATACTAAATGTCCAGGCTATAGGTAATTGGCCAAGAACAGAGATTATTCCAATGGCTGTCCCATCCTGAAGAGTCTAAGTTTTCTACCTAAAATGCTTTAGCTAAGATATGAGAGGTTAGTAACTGATATCAAGCTTTCAACCCCATCAAAGACCTGCAAAATAAAATAAGAAATGACAGAAACAACTGGCTACTCAGACAGTCACCCAAAGTCCCTCTACAACATTGGGGCAACCAACTTTGGCTGTAGGGCTAGAATATCTGACAGACCATTTTAAGCAGCAGAAAAATTTGAAAGACTGTACTACTCTGTCTTGGCAAGATGCAGCAGTCACTTTCCCTTGCATCTTGGTTGTCCAGATAGGACAGTGTATTGACTGTCAGCAGTCAAGGCAAGGACAGTTTTTTTGTTTGACCAGCTATTTTGCCAAGAAGAAAACAAGTTCCATACCGAGTATCTTCAGTGCCCTCATTTTCTCAGGAGTAGATTGTTACTTTATTTTAAGGATTACTGTACATCTAAAACTGTAGACTTTGTGGTAATTGTCAGAAGAATTGAAAAATAGTTCAGAAAACACTCTTCATACTTAAATGTTTTTCAGGCATTCTTTTGATTAAAGAAATGTATTTTAAACATACTGCAACAGAAGATTTGACTATCCATCTTGGAGAATGATGAAGCTCAGTCACTGACATCATAACCAAAGATTAACAATGTGTCATTGGCATGAATATAAAGTACACATTTGTTCAATTAAAAAGAACTTGGTAATATAAAGAACAAACTCTGGATTCATGAGACAATATGGAAAATATAAAACTCATGCCCAATGAAAGAGACCTTACACAAAAGATTACATACTTCTAAATTCACGTACGAACTAAAATCAGACGGTATGATTCCACCGACATGAAATTCTGTAACAAGTAAAACTAATCTGCTGTAGAAAACAATCAGTGCATTGCCTCTGTGAGGATGTGGGTGGGATGTGACTGAGAATGAGGCATTAAGGAGCTTCAGGAAGTCATGGTAATGTTCCCATATTTTGATAGAGATTTGAGTTACATGCTGTAATCATTAGTCAGCGTTCGCTGAATGTTACACTTGAGATTTCTCATGCCTTGTTATATAAATTTCACCTTGAAGTATTTTCAACAAAATTAAATGGATGTCTACTATTTGTTTTGAAATTCTTTAAAGAAAATGAGATAAATTAGGGAAGAGAAGGATAGATAGATGACAAAGTAGGAATTGTAACAGTTAATTCTAAAATTAAATTAGCATGTGCTCTGCTGCTCACTGGTAACTTTTCTAACTCGAATGCATTAAGTATTTCATTGTCTGTTTGTTTGCCCTACTCTACTATTGTTATTGTTTTAGGTGCCTCTTTGTATTCTAAAGGGAGAG